>NC_140610.1:24843801-26091301 GCF_057381915.1 Diplotaxodon limnothrissa
CATTTCCCAGCAAACAATATTTATAGCTGGATCAGATAAAAATGCCTCCGTGCTTTGTGTCAGCATTGGTTTAAGCGTTGCTTTCTGACATGAACATGCGAATAATAACAACAACACAATAACACAGCAACAATCTGACAGCGACCACAGTCAAACTTTCTTGTCAATCCGTGCCAGAAGATGGATTTTTTGTTGCAGCGCTGAGGCATTATGGCCCATTATTGGCGTCTGGATGCGACAAAATCAGCAGCTCTGGATTTGCTCTGTTATCTGCCGGTGACAGACAGCTGTGGTGACCCTGCAGTCTGACCGCGGTGAGCAAAGGGCTGAGCCGCTGCAGAGCTCTTTATCTGCCTGACCCCGTCCCAGCCAGTAATGGAGAGGGGGGGGGGGGGGGGGTGGACTCAATGAGCACAAGGAAATCTGTGTTGGTGTGGAGGGGGGTGGACATTTGGGCAAGGCTGATAAGGGGGGCCCCTCGCAGGCCGAAACTGACCCATCTTTCACCCTCTAAATGTGTTGCCGCCTCACCATTAGTCCAGTAGACACTAACTGCCTCATTAGTCAACTCATTAGTGACAGCAAACACAGATCGCTGCAGCAGATCCTGACGGGGGAAACAGTGGAGTGGCTAATTAAAGGGGGCCGGCTCTGGCCCCGCTGAATGCCAGGCCTCAGACAGCTGCGTGCGCCTGCCCCGGCACCGCCGCAGTGCCAGCCTCACCAGCTCTATGAGCGCTGAGAGATCTCGCTCTCTCAAAACAACAACCCTGGTTGCCTGGCAGCTATCAGCTGGCTCTGAATCAGCAGCCCTCTGCTTCTTATTATTTGCTGGAGCAGTTAATCTCAGGGAGCGAGGACAGAGGCAAACAGAAGACGCCTGAGCTGAAGTCAAGTGACATTTCCAGAGGTTTGGATTCCTGGCATGAAAGGCGATAAAGAAATGAAACAGAAGCTCGAGTGAGAGGCTCTGGGCTACTCGGGCACCTAAACACATTTCATTCTAACATCTGCCAGATCTCTATTACAGCACCTGCATCCTCACCGTGTTCTTCTTCTTTGCCACATGCAGTGTGACCTGTTTGTGCTTATAGCAGACATCATTGTCTGCAGACAGTTACTGATTCAGAAACATGAGGTGCATGTTTAAGTGTTTGTACTACAGGTTGCGCCACTTGATGATTCTGAGTGCCATTTACACAGACTTTCATTATTAGACATATATGGAGACATCCACTGCGACCTATTTTGAATATGTAATCTTAAACACAAATTAATTTTATCAGTTTAATCAATGCCATAAGAGCAACTTTAAAAGTTCAATCAATTTTTATTAAACATGAGTAAACATGATAAATTTATCAGGAACTACTTTTAGAAGTGGATTAATCTATATTTGATCCTGTGAGTATTTGGGGCAACCGGCTGGTGTGTATGGTCAGATTGAATATGACTATAATGATTCATGAAGGAATATGTCATATGTTGGTGGCAACAGTGGCACTATGGCACAAAGGAACAATATTGTATACATCGGGCTACACTTGTACGTGGCACATTTACATCCGCCTGTTCACCACAAACTACCCGACAGACAGAAACTCTTGGGAGCACTTTGAGTGTATAGGTGAGATTCTGAGCAGCTAATGAAGCTGTGTGCCGTGTGCAGCAGAGCTGTGTGCTCTGTGCTTGATGGGGACTTGGAGATGATAAGGTACATACACAATGCACAGATGGTGAGAGGTTTCTGTGAGAGGCTTAATAAGGGCTTGAGCAAATTTTTGCCCCGGGACACCAAACAGCTAATCGGATCAGAGTGAAATAGGAAAAACGCTGTCACTCCTGCCACAAATTTAGAAAGTACAGCCGCAATCAATCCTGGAGTTAGTTCAGAGGCAGACTCACCAGGAACAAAGCACCTCGAGGAAAGCTAAACCTGTGTCCGAAGCTCCCACCAGCACAATCCGGGTATTAATGGTGACCTTTGGCTCCATGGTCAACTTTCTGCTGACGAGGCTGAGAGCAAACGGTGCCTAAGAGAAACAAAGAGAGGAGACGGTCTGTCACGTTTACCCCCATCTGGAGGCGACACATCACTCCCAGAACGACTGACACCATTTTCAGGAAATTAAATAAATGCAGCAAATGTACTTATTATTACATAATGACCTGTCCAATTTCTCCCATTCACAGCTCAGCAGATTTCATCGGGGTACCTCATCAGCCTGCAAGCTTTCAGCTTTTCTCTTTATACTCTGTGACATTCAAGCGCGACTCGTGCTGAATCTTAGGCCCTAAACGTCTGCGCTGTGTGAAACTTAATGGACACGCCATCAATCATGCTTTTCACCAGTTTTCAAAAAAGTTCACAAGCGTTTGAGCAGAAACGGCTCAAAGCAAAGGGATTTTCTTGCGTAAAAGGAAAAAGGAAATTACATTAAATGCTGCAAATTTCCAACAGCATATGAACTTTTTATACATCTTTTTTCAAGGGAAGAAGAATTTTAATGAGCTGACACGCAATCTGCCAAAATATACAGAGTCCTGCCTCCCTGCATAAGCGTATAATTACAAGTAGCATGAATAACATTTCGTGCAAAGCACATTTAATTTTAGCCAAAACGGAAAGCCCGCTGGGATGGGAAGGGATCAAATGTGTGACCTGAGAGTTAAGGAACCCTTTTCTCCAACAATCACAAAAGCGTCCCACAGGAATTGGTCGAACACGCCGTTCCAATTTCCCAATTCTCCAAGGCCAATCGTCTCTCTCGCCTCCTCTCACTGTGATCTGAGGCAGCTAATGTCGCCTTCATTTTCTATAATTAAACAGATTGGCCCCACAATGCACCTTATTGAATGAAAACAACACTGAGAAAAAAAAAAAAGTAAAAGAAAAAAGTGTGTGTGCGTGTGTGTGTGTGTGTGGGGGGGGGGGGGGGGGCATGGGTGGAATTAACCTTTGTGTGATATTTAAATAAATTTCCACGAGGGCATGTGAGCCCAACATCTGTCACATACACGGAGGTGTTTTGGCACAGGTTTGACTGTAGGAGGAAAACGTAAGAAGCCTTGGTTATTTTATATGATAAATAAGCCACACACTGAAAAATTTGAAGCATCAAAAAATCACAAAAAATTAAACTTTGCAGGTTTGATTTTGAATTGTGTTTGGTAATTTAGTATATACACCAAGCTTTTGTTTTGAAGCAACATATTTCAGAAAAGGTTGAGAGGTGTGTAATGCTTAAAAACACTTAATGGAACAACTAATTAAGTTAATTAGTAACATGATTGTGAATGGAAAACTATCCCGCAGAAGCTAAACCATGTGTATGCAGCCCTCCGGGTAATTTTAATTTTAGCAATACAATACCAAACCACATTCTGCAATTATTCCAGCTGCACGAGCCTCTGAGTACAGACTATTTATAAAAATGTCTGTGATTACTAAACAATTAATGCCACATTTTGGTCCTCGAATTAAAGCTGAGAGCGTGTACTTTCATGTTATTTGAATATTTTTGTACAGAGAGTTAAAACCTGAAAAATGTGCTCCAAAATAGATGGGTGTAACTGTATTTTCCATTTTTTTCATTTGGTCTTTGTACAGCATGTCGGAAACAGGGTTTCATCTCAGGAACTTATGTAAGCAGTAAAAGTCAATTTGTCTTTATTTTAATTTTGAATGCACAGGCTCATTATTTTTAATTTTTTGCTTGACTGGAGATAAAGTAGCCTTGGAGTCGATATGTGATGTATATTGTGTGATTACTGCAGGTAATATTAGGTTAAATCATGCAGCAACCACTGATGCTGAAAAACCAAATGAATTTCATGCAATAATCTGCAGTTCCACTAACGACCACATGAGGCAAGCTCCAAAGTGAGTCGATCCCCAGACGTCTGGGTTAAAATGATTTACCAGTATTAAAAAAGCATGTTTAAAAACTGGTGCAAAAAGAGTGTTTTGGATAGTTTGATGGATAAAAACTTCCCAGTGGGAATTTTGTCAGAACTGGATACTGGAGTTATGGGTATGGAGGTATGGCTGTTATGACTGATTATATTATATTATTGCAAACTGAGCCTGTGCTTGTTTTGCTGAGTGAAACTCCAGTATTTTACAGGTTTGCTATTTTGCACTAATTATCAGACAGGTGTGCGTTTGTGTGTTACATCCATGTAGTTTATGAATGCAGACTGATAACAAGTTTGTCAGAATTAGATGAACTCCACCCTCTGGTCCAAATACGGTCACTCAAGAAAACCAACATGGGTCCCACATACTACTCCTGAGAAGTTGTCTAAAGCTAATTTAAGCACGTTTTACTACCTGAAAGATGATTAAGAAAAAGTATGAACAGACTGCATTACTGTTCTCTACATTATATTACATTTATAAATATAAACTGGGACATGTAAATAAATATGAAATGAGCAGCACACTGGCTCTGAAAAGTCTGTGAAAGCTTTTTGGTGATGACACTGACTTGCCGGTATCATGTGCGCCTTAATTTTGAAGATAAGATCATGTCATGACCGTTTTCTGGTTCATTTAGACTAGCCTTTACCCTGAAGAAAAAAAAATCTCATATTATTGTTTGCATGTATATCTGTCTGTTCTATTAACTTTTAAAATAGATAAGACAAACAGTGATTTTTAAGCTGATGTCTCACACAGCTGCTGTAGGTCGACATTTATTGAAACCGAGCTTTACTTTATATGTAAAAACCCTTCATCTGTTATCATATACTGGAAAAATTAAATGCCTAGATGCATCCGTCTGAATACTGCAGGAATTAACCAGATGAGGTAATCAGATGAACAAAGCTCCCGTCTCATCTGCATGTGAGGTGGAGCAGGTGCAGCCGCTCTTATCGCGCTGGAGGTGCCTCACCTTTGCCGCACACAATGACCACGGCACTGCGTAACATGATCCCGTATTGACAGAGAGGGAACAGGTGCTTTAAATTTGATTAGTCATCCCGGGGCCGACATCGGGAGGAGGCTGGGACAAAGATCTCGGAGGCGAAGCTGTTATCAGGCAGCGTGGAAATCATGACTGGCATGGGGCTGGCGGGAGGGGAGGGGGGTGATGGAGTGAAATGAACATGTTAGTGTACATGGTGACGCCTCAGGTGGAAAGAGCGCTGCTGAACATGGGGTAAATATTTGAAGTGCAGGATGTTAAAATCAATCAGCCAGGCTTTAAGCCCCAAACATGGTTGACAGCTGAAACCATGCCATTATTCACACAGGCTACTTTCACCTGCTTTTCTCCACCTTTTACTGAAGTCATCTTAAGAAGCTGCACTTCATATTTACAGAAGAAAATATGCCTTAAACAGAGCGACAAACCAAGGTACTAAAACCCAGGCTGTTAGTTTCATTTTCTTTATTCTGTTGCACTTTTTCCCTTTACTTAATCAACTTATAGTGGAAATCAGGCAGCAGGTGACAGCTCAGCATACACTGCACGTGGAAGATGATGCAAGTGTTTTCTCTCACTTTCATATAATTAACCTCAGCTTTTTATTATCATCAGTGCTGAGCTGACACACAAACAGGTGAGTATTACTCTTCAAAAAGCATCAAAGCTGATCTGAAGGAAAGCGATGGCCTGACACCTGCCTGAAACACTCTGTGCTGGTTTTCCTTTCATTTGTATGTTTAGTTACAAGAACAGACCTGCGACAGATGGTCTGACTCCCCTCAGGGCATGGTCTCAACATCATGGAGTCAGTCTGGGATTACATGAACAGACAGAAGACTGAGACTATAAGACTGAAGCCACAGAAGATGCTGGAACAATAAACATACCAAAAACCTTAGTGCCATTCTCGGAACCAAATCATCGATGTCCTCGGCAGAATGTGTCACTCATTCAACAAAACCTTAAACCCTTTTCACTGAGTCAGACACAATCTGTCCTTCCCTAAAATACTCTAAACACATTATCAAACACTAAAACACAAAAAAGCAAACCACAAAGATAGAATTGGAGGAAAACTACAACACAGATGTCCGATCTTAAGCAGTTCTCTGATGTAATTTAATCAATATATGCCAGTTCGAAGGATGTCTGAGGTTGATTCCAGCAATGGATGGAAACGCTGAGAGGCAGTGAAGTAATCGGAAGGGCAATCTGTGACACGGCATATTTGTTTACATGGACTCACAATGACAAGAAACAAAAGAAATGACCTCATTCCACGTTTCTATAACAACAACAAAAGGTTTACTTGATTCATGCTTCTTATAACCATGTTGGGGTAATGTGGAACTGACCACTTATAAAGTCTTATGAGCTATTCAATACAAGCAAATGTAAGTGTACAAAGATTTAGTATACATTCCTTCCACTTATCCAGTTCAGGGTGACAGTGGGGCTGAACACTGTTTGTTTCATATCTGAATGAGTGAATTAGGACAAAGAAGTAGGAAGATCGACTGCAGCCACAATCTCAGGTCTTTACTGTATCCTGATATTTCATTTCATCTCATCAGTAAAACTGTAAAACTGGAGCACAACTGGAAATACACACTACATTTTTTATGAATGGTGCAACAAATCTTCACTGGTTCTAGGTGTTATCTGAATGATCATCTGTTATTTTGAGTGGAGGTTTAACAGTTTGGATGTGTTTGTGAGGTTTTACCTGAGAAGTCTTGGCTCTTTTGTGTACACAGCTTTGAGCCTGAGACAGTTAAATCCTCAAAGGATTTCCCTAAAAGTTAAAAAACTAAATCTCATCTTCTGAGCCAAACACGGTGTGCTGATTAGTCCATCATGCTTTTTTGCACATGAATGTGGGAGGACTTTTGTAGTTAATCCTCAGTAGAGTAGTTTAAAAACATTTGTTTCAAAGTGAATGTGATAAATTGTTGTAGGTGTGGGGGAAAAAGCTGCTCAGAAGCATCTCTAAAACATGAACGTTCATTCCATCAAACTGTGCACTTCATCCTCCAGCAGTGAGTTTCTCTTGCATACCTACAGTTTGTCTGAACTCTTTTGAAACAGCACCGCCTGGTGGCCACATGCGCACCCTGCTGTGCTCCCTGCCATCTAAACTCCCTGGCAGGAGGCTTCCTGTCAGCCTGCTGCTGTGCCCACCTGGTCTTCTGTGAGCCGCCTAGATGGGGCGTTGATGCCAAGCTCCTCCAGCGGGTAGATGATCTGGCGTCGTGGGCAGACGGGGACGGCGCAGTTGAGGACATAATGCAGATGGTGGACGCAGGAATTCTGAGTGCAGAGAGAGAGGGCACGGAGTCAGTGAGCACAGAAAGGGAAAACCCCATCGGAGGTTAAACAGCAATCAGTTTGGGGCTTTTTTGGGGGGGGGGTGCAACTGGAAAGCTACGTGGTGATAACGAGCTCGGGTGAAGAGTTAGATGATACAAGCGTTACACCACTGACACACGCTGCCCAAGCACAGCTAATTCTCTGCTTATCTTCTGCCATTATTCCATTTTCACATCACGATCACCCAATCTGGTGCTTGTTTGTGGAAGTTAATTAGCAGAGGAAGTGGAAGGTCTCTACACGTTGAGGAAATTTCTTATTATGGCGTGGAGAGGTTGAGCTGGCAGCGCTGTCGACACCTGCTGCCCCGACCTCGGGGACCGGCAGCCTGCTGTAAAAAATGACCTGCTGACAGGCGCAACACGACCACAAACCCGTCTCTCTGATCAAGTTAGACGGCCACGAGCACAATTCCATATCCAACCTGCTCTCTCCATAAATAAAAGTTTGCTGAATTAGAGGAAACCATTAAATGAATAAAACTCAGTATAAAAACATTTGGTTTTATTTATGTTTTTACGGGGTTGTGAAAAAATTCTCCTGGCTTTCAACAGCTTATTTTCCCTTCCTGCTGCAGGGATGATCTAATCTAATTCTGCCTTTATTCAGACTTTCTGTGACTTAAGTCAAAGTAATCAGTGATAATCCAACACAGAACTAATACAAACTGAATTACTTAACGAATTACTTAACGAATTTATTAGACCACCTGTCATAAAAACAGGAAGGCAAATGTTTTGAAAATCCATTAACAACAGAGAGTACTCAGCCAATGATTATGTCCTACTGTACATTTGCACAATTTTTTTGCACTATTTGCACTATAGTGTTTTCCAAAGTGATTCATGATCAGAACGTAAAACACATTTACATGTATAGATTCATTCCAAAGGGCTCTCATGCCTCAGAACGCATAACAAACCGACATACCGTAACATAGCGTCGGTATGTTACGTGATGGGATGAGGACATGTTGCGTGGGTCATATATAGCCTACTTCGATCTTAAGTGGGTTGAACCTGTGAAACTACATGGTAAATGTGCAAAATTGAGAAAAAGTTCTAGTAGTTCAAAGTGTAAAGTTTTTATTAATTTACACAAAATGTTGTATCTTTCTTTTGTTTTTTGTTAATGTGGACTTACTGTAAAAAAACAGACATTTCCTTAGCATTTACTGAAAAAAACAGGAACTTTCCTCTGCAGAGTATGAATGAAACTGGGGAGGTGGTCTTTAAAAACTGGCTTATGAAAACACGGTTGAAACTTAAAAATCTATATGCACTCCTTTTCCAAAGCCAACCTGTGGGCCGGACTCCCAGGCCAAATCTGGCCTCTGGGCCTTATGTTTTACACATCTCATCTAGACTGATTGTGTACCTTTACTGGCTACCTGTACATGCACTATCTTGCTACCTAGACTGGGGTTTTATAGTCACATGATCTGTGTAAAATGGATTTGTCTTTTTTTTTTAACACTTTTTACAGTGTGCACTCGTTAGTTTGTTACACTAATGAGCAGCCTTGCACCCCAGCTGGAAGTGGCCCAGTGGTTAAGGGCTAAGCAAGGACCTGGAAGCCCCGTGCACTCACCTCCTGGCTGTGGTAGGGGGGGTAGATTCGGAGGTACAGGCAGGATTTGCGAGCCTGCCGGAGAACCTCCTTAAAGAAGTTCTTGGAGAAGTGTTGGACGGTGGTTTTGAGGACGAAGTGGAGTATCTGAGCGTGCTCATCGTAGCCATGGTGGCTAAAGTAGATGAAGCTCTCGATGTTGTAGTGAGCACGGATGTACTCGATGTCCTGACAAAGACACAGATTCATGTGAGCTTGACGACAGAGGAACAAATTTCAGGAGTAATATTTTAGGTTTTTCTCCTTTTACATTGTACATTTTGCTTATTGCAGTTCTTTTGCCTTTGTTGCCTATTACTGTGTTATTAGACCATGAAGTATTGGTATGCCATGTCATATAATAGCTACATTATTAAGAATTAATTAAAGCTATTAATATAACTTTAATTAATTTTATTTGTACATTGTCTTTTTATTTATTGTTTATTTTATCTTATTTCAAATTAGTATTTTATTTAATAGAATATTTTCTTAATTATTTATATTGTTTAATTGTTTTTACTGTTGTTGTTGAAGGTTGGCTTTTTGTTTTTGCAAGTATCCCATGTCCACAATGTGTCCTAATTGGCCATTTAGCATTAAAAATTATAAATAAAAACAAATAAAAGCGGCAGATCGATGGAGCATAAAAATGAACATGCAGCACAATTCCTAACGGAAAAAAAAATTCCAGACTTTAATCATATAAAGCGCAGCTCTTTAGTCAGAGAAGAAGTGAAAAGCCAGGCTAGTGTTTAAAACAGCTCACTGGCAACTCCATTTACCTTTTATTAGAAATCTTTTTACTCCTTTCAGGCAGAATGGGGGTTTAAATGGTCAAACACTTCACACTTTTACTAATAAACCAGACTTCTAGTACCTGCTCGTCCTTGATGATGACAATCCCAACTAACTCTGCTTCTGCCTGGGCGACGAAGGCCTGCAGTGGAACGGCATCCTGAGGAACAAGTGAACCAAACAAAAACACGTCAAATTTCCGTGATTCCACTGAACTACACACGAGAAGAGTGCACTTTACTTGTAGCTGAGACCAGTGCCATGAATACACATGAAGTGGCTGCATTCTCATTTGAGAAGTAATTATCAGTGTTGGAGCTGCGGCAGTGACAGCTGGGGTGTCAGTCAGAGAGGAAAATCCGTTCAGCTGAATTCTCACCAATCTGTTCCCTGGCACAAGAGCCAATATTCCTCGTTATTCCAAGACAATCATCACACCGCTCCAGTTACACTCGACAGTCCAAATTAATCACCATCTCATTTTTTAAAGTTAAGGGGAGCAAAAAGAGTTTTACCCGCCTTAAATTTACTATATTAACCCTTTGTTGTTGTCTCTGGGTTTGGAGTTCTGTTTGACTTTGTTTATCTCATGATGTGTTTCAGATTTTATGATATTGTTTTTTTAACTCTTGGTTTTTGTGTTGGTGCGCAGGGCGGAGTTTTCTGCCTGCCTGCCTCCACCTGTATTACCTCCTGTTTGCTCTTCTTACCTGTTTCCTCCTATCTGCCAACATTCCCTGTCTAACATCCATGTTTCCTAAATTTTGGAACTGCGGTCAAGTTAGTCAAGTTAGTTTAAGAAAGGTTTGGAATGAATGAAATGACCCTGAAGTATCTGCATGGCAGCTGTAATAAGAGCTGTCTGACTTCTTTAAACAGTAAGCAAAGGTGCTTTTATGCTTCCTTTAGCAGAGGACACACTGGAGCATCTTTAACGAAAGGAAAGCAGATACTACTGCTTCAGGATCATCATTAATTAGTTTTACTTCAGAGAGTTACACAAAGGCTGAAGAAAATCAGGAGTTACAAACATAATAAGCTAATCTCAGAGTCACAAAATTTTTTCTTTGATTTCACAGATGAGATGAAGTAGATGTTCCTCTTTGCTTAAAATACAACCTTGATATTAAAGTGATTTTCATATCCAGTTTTGTCAAAGTCTTATTTAAACAGAACTTGTTACGAGTTGTTTCAACTTGTAGTTGAAACTCATTTTCTGCAGATATATCTGAATGTGTGAGTCTTTGTCTGATCTAAAGCACAGCTGAGGTCTGTCTTTGTGAATCTGACTGCAGGTGTGTTAATAACAGTGTTTGTTGGCTGACCTGGTCACAGCCAGTCTCGTAGTAGCGGTCCAGGTCCTGCAGCAAAGACTCATTCAGACTCAGATCCTTCACCAGAGCAGAGACAGCAGAGCGGTCCAGAGCCACGGCTGGCCTCACGCTCAAAGACCTGTGGGGAAAAAACACTTAAAGAGTCTGTGGAAATGCTTTCTATAGTGCTCTGAGACTTCATAAATGATTTCATGGTATAATCACTATAAATGACTGAACAGTTCATGCTCTGTATCGATGCTGTTTTAAAGAATGTGTTGATCTCTTGGGCTCAGCACTGCAGGAGTACATGGATGATTTTTCAAATTTCACTAAACATACTCAGCCACTTTATTAGGTACAGAAGTTCAACTTTACACTAACCAAAGTATCTAACGAGCCAATCACACGGCAGTAACATGATAGATGTAGGGCTGCAGAAATGATCACGACAACCTTCTGAAGTTCAAAAAGAGATTCATAATGGAGGAAGAAATGTGGTTAAGTCACTGAATGTGACATGGCTGTTGTGTCAGACAGCCTGGTCTGAGTATTTCAGAAACTGCTGATTTAGTAGGGGTCTTCCCACACAACCATTTCTAGGGTTTGCAGAAAATGTCAGAAAAAGAGAAAATATACAGTGAACTTCAGTTTTCTGAGTTAAACTGTCTTGTGGCTGTCAGATGTCAGACTGGCCAGACTGCTTCGAACTGATTGGAAGGCAACAGTAATTTAATACAATGAGTTTAAATCAATACAAATAACCACTCAATACAACGAAGGTATGCAGCACAGCGTCTCTGACTGCAAAACATGTTGAACCTTGAAGCAGAAGACCACACCAGTGGATATTAGAGGAAATGTAAATGTTAAAAGTGACAGAGTCATTAGGTTCAAATACACTATCGGTGTTGTTCATTTGTGATTTTGGGAAACAAACAAAACTTGAGCTGTGAGATTTACCTGATTCCATCGCGGTGAAAGATATAGAGCTCATGTTGCGGCAAGCTGGTGGGAATTGACGGCACCCTGATAAAGTTCTGCAACAGGGGGAACTCAGTGGACAGATTTGGAACTGTGATAACGCAGAAGTTCTGGTCCTGCACAAACAAAGATAACACACATCAACAACTGAACAATAATCCATATATGGACAAAAACACTGGGCCACCTACAAATTACACCAACAGGAGCTACACGGCCATGCTCGGCATGAAGCTCCTGGGGTGCAGTTTTGTGCTGATGTTAATGCCAGAGAAGGTTTGGGATGCAGTGCATTGGTGACTTTTATGCAATATACAGCTCAGCGCTGTAACTTTAGATGGTCCTCCACTTTGTCACTGAGTGGCTGTGGTTTCTAAACCGTTCGACTTTGCAATAATGCCACTTACAGCTGATCGTGTAAAATCTAGGAGAGAAGAAATTCCATGAACTGATTTGTTTCAATGGACACATCCTGTTACAGTGCCCGTCCAACTGTGGAGCACCTATCAGAGCCATGCAGTGATTTCTGTTTGTTTTAGGAACGTAATACAATTTTTATTTATATACAGTTTTTAATGATCAAAAACCCCAAATCAAATTGATTCTTCTTCTCTCTCCAGGCCTAGCCATCAAAACAGCACAACTTCAAGGCAGGTTGTACTGAGCAGCCTTGCGATTTTGGTCTTCTGTTCGGAACAGACCATCTAAGAAATTTGTACTTCGCTTTGTTGAGTGAAATTCTAGTATTTTACTAGCTTGTTTCTAATTAGTACTTATTAGCAGTGCCTGTGGGTTGGACCCATATGGTTTATGGAAGCTGACAACTAGTGTTAGCGCATAACTGAGGGTTAGCTGGTTCCTGGCTGTGGCCAAAATGCTAATGCTAAGTTAGTTGCTACATTTGGTATAGCCACCTCTTAAGTAAGTAAGTGTGGGTGGCTCGGTGTTATTGACTAGGAGACTTCCAGACAAAGTTTCTCTGATTACCAAGTGTGGTTGTTCCCTGCCCTTTTTTCTTGTTTTTCCACATCATCAATTACAAATCAACTGAAAAATTGCTAAAATAAAATAAAATAAATTTCAAAAATAAATAACTAAACATCTTAATTGCCTGAAACTTTTGGAAAGTTAATTCTCACTTGTTAAAAAAAAAGCTTTAATGTACTTTTTAAAAAAAAAAAACATTTTCAGGCATGTGAACCACTCTCAGGTCTAGCGAAAAACCAGGGGTCACTGACATAACGTAGAGAACATCTGACAGAGCTTTAAACTTGCAAAGATGATACTCACGGGGAAAACCTGGAACAGAAAAGGAATAAAGTCCGCTGATCTGGAAGAGAAGAGGAAGAGGAAGTTAAGTGTAACTACGAGTCTGTGCCAAACTGGTGATCACTGTGGTGGAACAACTGTCCGACCAATCTGCCCGCTGCTTCCAGCTCGACTTCTCGCCTTCAGCTCTCTGTCACTTTAAGCGTTGCTCTCATTAATAACGTGCTCACTCTCGGCAGGAAGCGACTCGACTCCATATTCAGTAACAGCTGGGAGGTGAGGCGGCGGTGAGGGGGGCTCAGCGGGAGCCAACTAACAGTCACTCTCCCTGCTTTAACGCGGCATATGACTGATGTAGCTCTGGACGGCTGCCACCAGCGCTGCCGAGTCACAGCCTCCAAAAAGTGAGAAACATATTTTAATTAAAACATGTAATATTTCTGAATATTTTTCCCATTTTTAAACGGTGATATCTGACAGTCGACATCTGTGAATTTTGCAGAAGTTGCCTCATACCTTTTAATAACTTTAGCTGCTGTGTTTACTTTACTTTTCCATGGCCTGCACATCACTTACATAGCCAATATTCTTTACTAAACAATTTATTATATCTGGATTATGACTTAAAGTGTTTTTATACTACAATTTCAGGTATTTACTTAAAATGTACATAAATTTAGATGCTTATGATGAAAGCAAAGACAAAAGGAATCGCAGTGACACAAAATGTCTAAAATCCAAAAATGAACACAAGAAAATCAGAAAACAGTGTTGGGAAAAATAAAGCAGGCAACACAACAAGCAGGGAGGATAACATATGTAAATTAAATAAGTCAGTATAATAATTTATTTATAAAGTATGGTTTTCACATACCAAAGTGCTGTACAGGGTATGTATATCTATATGCACATGCACACATGCATACATGTAATTACAATACATATAAAAGACTAATTAGGTCCACATCATGTGGACGTCTATGACAGGTGCAGGAAATTGATATAGTTTATAAATGTAATATGTTTTTATTTATCAATATCAACATTGTTGTTATCAATATGATACATATGAATATGGATTATGTATAAACAAACACAATTTGTTATGTGTTGTTAGCCTATCGATGTAGTCAGTGCATGTGGGTTTTTAAAAATATTTTTTTTTATTTTACATTTGCCTGTTTTTTAATTGATCAACTTATTTGTTTGTAACCAGGTTAAAATGGTAATTTATTCAAATGAAATAATGAAATTGTTGAAATCCATGTTCAAAGGTGAAAATTACAGAAGAGGATTAGGGGCAATGGGGGAAAAAAGAAGTTGGCACGTAATTCTGAGATTAAAGTTAACCTCAGAATTCTGATTTTTCTGAGAAAAATAATTCTGAGGAAAAAGTCAGAATTCTGACTTTAATCTCAGAATTCTGACTTTTTTTTCAGAATCCTGACTTCAATCTCAGAATTCTGAGTGGGCACCTGTTTTTTTCCTTCTTTTCCAGAATTCCGAGAAAAAAGTCAGAATTCTGAGAAAAAGTCAGAATTCTGAGATTAATCTCAGAATTCTGACTTTTTCCTCAGCATTATTTTTTCTCAGAATTCTGACTTAAATCTCAGAATTTATCAGATTCTGAGTGGGGACATGTTTTTTTTTTTTTTCCAGGATTCTGAGATTAAAGTCAGAATTCTGAGAAAAATTTTTTCAGAAGAAACAGTCAGAATTCTGAGATTTAAAAGAGCAGTCCCGCATTTTATTGTGAAGAACTAAGGATTTTAAGAGGAAGTGAATTTGGCTGTGATCGGTAGCAGGACTGAGAGACGTTGCAAGGGGAAGTATGAGAAGTTTGTGCCAGTGCGTACTGGTCTATATGCTCAACTGTATTTGTCTATGCGCACATTTTGCAAACTGTGACAAGCTGAGGACATTTCTGCTCCAAATCTACCAGGGATTCCTACTCTGCATTCCTTTACACTTAACTGTTTCTGTACAGTGAACATGCTCTCCACCTTCTGAAAACATGGGTCTACAGAGCCTATAGAAGCATTATAAAAACAAAGTTGTCCACAACAACTGCATATGGCCCGTACACAGAGGTCCTACAGATGTCAACACTAGACATTCAGTAGGTGTAAAAAAAAAAAAAAAAGAGGTCAGCTTGCATTACAAAACAACCCCTTCAGTGGACCAAAATTTTATGTCCAAGAATCCAATCCTACTTTATTTATAGAGCACTTTAAAAACAACATGGTTGACCAAAGTGCGTTCCAGTAAAAAACTGTGATAAAAGTTAAGTTAAACCACACATTAAACAGACAAAGAAAATTAAATAGCAATAAAATAAATAAATACATGAAAAAAAGATAAAAAATGAATCAGTAAATATTAAAACATGATTAAAATAGACAATAAAGTATAAAATAAATAAAATTAACAAAGTAAAAAAGATCAAAAGCAACCAAAAACTGACTAAAACTGACTACAAGCTGACTCTGGTCCTACCCCCAAAAAACGCCTTGGAAAAAAGGTTTGTTTTTAAAAGTCATTTGAAAATTTCAAGTGTTGGGGCCAGCCTAATATATGGAGGGGCAACTTTTCCATAATTTGGGGGCCACAACAGCGAAAGTTCTGTCCCCCCAGTTTTTCAGTCTTGACATGGGGAAACAAGGAGTGACTGGTCAGTTCATCTGAGAGACCTTTGTGCACTGTATAGGTGTAGCAGCCCTGCCAGGTAGGCAGGCCTGGCCATTTAAAACTTTAAAAGCAATCAATAAAATTAAAAAAAAATTCTAATAGACAGACAACCCGTGTAAAGAGGGAAGAACGGGGGGTAATGTACTCATGTTTGCGTGTACATTTTAAGGTTATAAACAGGTAAACCATGTGACAAAACTGGATCCAGAGTGTGTCCATGTTTATGTGTGGGACCAGTCGCAAACATTAAAAGCATCAAGTAAAAAAGT
This sequence comes from Diplotaxodon limnothrissa, assembly GCF_057381915.1. NCBI lineage: Eukaryota > Metazoa > Chordata > Actinopteri > Cichliformes > Cichlidae > Diplotaxodon > Diplotaxodon limnothrissa. The sequence goes on from NC_140610.1 coordinate 24,860,035, forward strand.
CCTTTGCCAGTGGTTTAGTAGAATGTCTTATAAAAGAATTAACTCTGACGGCACTTTTTTGTGACAACAGTACAAATGGAAATGCTCAACTTTAAGTAGGGCTGGGTGATGGAAGAAAACCTATATATCACAATAATTTTTTTTTTTTGTTATATTGCAACACTCGATATATATGGTGATATGGCTTGTCTCTTTGTTTTGCAAATTACCGCATTTTGTTCGACATCCTCCCAATATCGCCATATTTTTCCCTATCTGGTAGTATATAAACCATACAAACACGCATGCTCAGCGCAGTGTGCTGGATAGAAAATGTTGCATTTGAATCGTGTGGGAGGAAAAAAGGTCATCTGTGATGGTGATAAGGAAGTGGATCGCTTAATCACAAGGTTTTTAAGTGTTTTTAAAGATTAGTTCTGAAGGCTTTGTGCCTTCATTGAAAAGAGCCAGCACAGGGAAATGGGGCACTTTCCTGGAGAGGAAGAAGGGGAATGAGGTGAGGATTCAAACGCAACTCAGCCACACTGATGTGGAGCTCAGAGTAATGATGTAATACATCAGGTTTTAGATACACGCAGGACACTTATCTGAAGTATTTGCTGTCGGTTTTAAGGTTTTAAATGTCAGCTTTATTCTGAAAGCTTACCTCAGTTCATAATTCTTGTCAATAACAAAGATCTGAATACAGAAGGTGTTGGATTTTTCTGAAATCTCAGCCTCCTCCTGCTGAGATGTGTGACAACAAACACAAACAGACTTCAGACTGTATAGTACGACTGTGTTCATCTGTTCTTAAATTATCTGAGCAATAAAAATAAAAAAGGAAGGATTAGATAGACAAACAGAGAAGGGTGCTTCTTTCATTTCATCTTAATTTCCACATCTTTATATTGTTTTGAGCAGTGATCACATTTTGCTGTCCAACATCTTAGGAGTGTTTTGGAGCAATAAGAAAAGTTGAATCATTTCTCAGATATGAGATAGGTTTGGTTTATTTACCTGCTCTGCAGCCCGCCTATGTTCATCTTCATCAGACTGAGCAGGAACTTTATGATGTTTTGTTTTCTGCTCTCTGATCAAACCGTCAAACTCACTCAGTTCAAATCTGCCAAGGAGCCACTTCAGGTTGACATCAGCACTGGCACAGATGAAGCCAACGGCGACTCCATTAATCTACAGAAGAAACACATGCTGTATGATCATACTAATGTAGCACTGCTTTCTTTTTCTCTCAGTGGTTTATCACTTCCTGTTTTATTCTGGTTTCCTGGCTTCCTCTGTTTTTCCTCCTTTTTTTCTTGCCAACACAAAAGTCTGCGTCTGAGGCTTGATTTACCTTTATCAAATGACCGCAAGAATGCTCAGTCTTACATTTAATAAGATAACACAGACTCATAGCTTAAGCTTTCTGTCTTGACCCCAAAGACCAGTTGTGAGCCAGGAGAAACCCTGATGTGTGTAGATAATCTCTAGAAGGTGCTGCCCAGAAGCAGAAATTTCATCAGGTTTTTATATTGTTTTACTTGTGTTCCTGAATGCATTCACCAGGCGCTCAATAAATGAGACGTGCTTCATATTTAGGTTTAGAAATAATTCTGAGGTTCCTGACTTTACAAATAGCATCTGAAAAAACACCTAAAACTTCACTGAATAGCTACTTTCACATTTCCTGTTCTCAACTTCAACAGGACTAAAAATAGATGGCATTTTTTCTGTGCACATCTGCATCAGCTACCGAGTTTGTCTTGCTGGTTTTGGTTGCTGATCATAAGTAGACAAGCTTTTATCACTAACAGACCATCTGAACAGGACGTAAGCTGGAAATAACTGAACGACACATTCTGCAGCTTCACAAACAGTTTCTGGCGTGCGGTGGACTGAAGAGAAAAAACCCTCTGGGACAATGTTGGATTGCGCTGAACATAATCAGACAAAAAGCCCAAAATGCTTCAGATGTCTGGACACAATATGTTCAGTGAGAGCATGCTTTGGCTGGGTATCAGCTCGTATCTGCCATATGCTGCCACAAACACATGTCAGCCCAACGGGCGGGGAGGGGAGAGGAGGATCTGTCGTCTCCCAAGTCCCGAGGGAATGAACCCTAGCGGGGTTTCTGATAGTCACTCGTCATCACAAAGCTGCTATTACAATATTTTTAGACACACATGAAACACATGAGACGCTTAGAACCACACACACGGGGGGGGGGGTGAATCAAGGATTAACCCAAAATTAAGAGTAGAAAAAAATCTTTAACATGGAACAAACCTCGCAAACAGCGGTGTGATGCTCCTCGGCCTCAATGAGCGCTGCGAGGAAGAATGGCTGGTGACTGATAGACAGCAGGTTTGTCTGCTCATCAAACAGAGGTATAATGTCATTGTGATCCTCAACCCTGAAAAATGGAAAAATGGAGACACCTACACTTAACACCAGTCAATGTACTATTTCTATTATTCTATTTCTGCTGTGCAGTGTGAACCTGAACCCTGATGCCAGACAGTTATCGTCACCCCTGCAGCTGTACAAACACTCTTTATCCACTTTTGGATCATAGATTAAGATTTTACATTTAGATTTAGCTTTGGGTTCATGTTATTCATTTGCACCTGTAGGCAGATCTGGTTACTCATACATTCACATATCTACAGTTTTTAAAACGACACAGAAAACAGATAAAGATAACACAACACAGGAAAAAAGCAACCGTACCATATCATGTAAGACTGTAAAAGGTACAATTCATCAGGTGGACACAAATAAGAAGGTAATATCTTGTGGAAGTTTGATAAAACAGTTCATTTCTAACATTTCAGTGCAGCTATGTAGTGTAGTGGTTTACGCATTCATGTGACAGGCAAAAGACCTACAGCCCCAGATCCCCTTGGGATGTCTGAGGAAGGGTATCTGGTGCAAAAAGTCTGCCAAAGAAACATGTGGAGCTTCCCTCTGTACTTCCTACTACTGAGAGAAAGTTCTTCTGCCACCTGGTGGCCAAAAAGAAAATAAATTCAGCTTTAACTTTACCAGGTGTGCTGTGGAATGATCACTTTTGCTCAGGGAGGTATATACACACACACACACACACACACACACACACACACACATATATATATATATATATATATATATATATATATATATATATATATATATATATACATACATATACACACATATATATATAATATATATATATATGTGTGTATATGTATATATATATATATATTATATATATATATATATACATACACACACATATACACACACACACACATATATATATATATATATATATATATATATATATATATATATATATATATATATATATATATATATATATATAATTACCCTCATTGTAATTACTGTTGAATTTTCCATCACAGCTTGCTAATAATATGCCAAAGCGCTGTAAAGTTATATCAACTTTATCTACTTATAAAGTTGTTTCCTTGTTAGATGCACTTTATGACAGGTTTAGAAAAATCCTTAACAAAGGCAAGAATTTATGGATCAGGAAAGCTATTTAATTTCCCCTTGTCACTGGAAAAGGTAATGAGCTGGCTCCACTGTTCTCCTGAAGTTCCTTCTGTCTGTTTTGCATTTTCTCTGTTTTCTCTGGCAGTTCTACGTTTACCACTCCTAAAAACATCCTTGGTTAAACCTGCATCTTCTGTGCCAGAACTCTTAAGCATTATTTAACAGCCTATTGTAAGTTCAGTCATGAAATAAACTGCTGTGCTCATAGAATCTTAGTTCCTATGAGTTCTTCATCACATCTTACATCAAAATTCAAGTGAATAAATGTTTATTTATAGTACATATAGTGCTCTTTTATTCACTCTACTGTTTAGTAGCCTGGGAAGGAATCAGTGGAAATCACCTGGCTGCGCGGACAATAGGCCGGGGACAGTGAGCTTTTCTGTGGCAGATCAGTGCCAAGCACTGAGGCCCGGGGTCGGTCACACGCTCCAACGGCTCAAATATTTCATCCAGCGCTGGCTCTGCAAGCACAAAAAACACCTGCATGGGCCTCTTGGAAATTAATGCTTAAGTGAATTATAGAATTTAACTTGCTAAATCGAAATCACCTAAACTACCAACGTGTGGGCTGAGCAGACAGACGTATTCAAGCTCAGCAATGGCGTTAAAGATGGCCCTGCGAAACAAAGCGCATCAAGAAAAATGATCATTTTACACATAATGCATTCAGCTTTCAGGACGTGCATACTGTGCTTGCTTCTAATCAAAGTGCATTGTAGTATCTCCCTTGCACTGATATATGAATCTCATCGAATGATACAAGAATTTTTTTAAAAAGGGCTTTTTTTTTTATCATACCTCATTATCTCTTTCACACTTGCTGTGGTGAAATTCGGCTGTGCCACAAAAAGGTGGAGGAAAAGTGTGTTGAAAGGCTGCAGAAAGACGACAGTTTAATCCACTGCAGGTGTGAGCTCAGTTCATTTCATTTCATCTAAGCAGAGCATGGGCACTTGGCCACATTATTTCCAGCAGATGTTAATTGTCTCTACTTAATGAAAACCTTATGTTAAAATCAGTGAATAAAAGGTACAGACTGTGCATTGTCCAACACTGAAGTGTTCCTGCATGAAAGCTTCCCACTGCGTCTGATCCACCAGATCTCCAATAGGGTGATCAAAGAAGGAAGCGTGGCCTAGGATGTCGCCCTTTTCATTGGTCAGAGTCACAGCCAGGTTAGCTTTCTCTCTGAACAAACATGACAAGAAAGTTCAGTGATGGTCTCTGTAAGGGTTTGAAATTAACTGAGAGCACAGATGTCTACATTAATCACCACATAACTGTGATGAGAGAGTGGCATCCACCACATGTTATCAGAGACAACTTGGTCCTCTTGGATCCTCCAAAGGAAAACTGAAAGAAATAGTTTGAAGCAGTTGCTATGACCGCCAGGTGGAAGTGGGAGAGCTGAGAGAAGAGCACCAGTTGAGGTGGTTAAAGCGTGTGAATCCCTCTTAGGTGAGGTGTTTTGGGGATGTATAAGCCCCCATAGCAGGCACCACACTGCCCTTAGAGGTGGGGAAAAAATCAGTATATCATCGTATTACTAAATTTTGTGTGGCAATATTGTTTTGATACAATAAATTAAAAATATTCTTTGAATACTATGAACAAGAGGCGTAAGCCCACACACCACCATTCTCTGATAATGTTACCTGACATTATGAAAAAATTTCAACTGTGTAATAAAAATAGAAAAAAAATCTAACCCAGAGCTTTACAAAGTTACCCCCCCCAACAAAAAAACAACAACAAAAAAACGAAAAACAACTGATTGCCACTTGTGGTGCAATCAGCAATCATTGCCTGAAGCTCTCACAAACACTTTTGATCACCAGGCGATTGCACAGGTCGCCTGATAGGAGGCAACCTTTCGGCAAACAGTTGTAGTCTGACTTTGACCGACTGCAATCATTTGCAGAGAGATTTTCGAGACCTAACTCCCATCCCCTCCAACACTATAATTCTCCTACAGTTCTCAGCATGAAAACTGATGTGAGCAAATAAACAAGAATAGATATTACACTATTCTATTCTTGTTTATTTGCTCACATTTGCTTAGACATTACACTTAAGACAAGAATAAACCACCAGTCTGTGCAGAACAACAGTAATGTTATATCACAGCTATATATCAAAGAGACGATAGAAATCTTTTCAGAGACTGCATAATTCCAAAATAATTATCTAACAGTGTTTAAAACAACTTATTCAGCTTGTAGGTGTGTTTGTGTGCAGAGAGCATCTAGTTTACGGTCTAAACTCTGCTGCTGAGATGTTTAAGAAGAAAAACTTTTCTCACAGCAGATGAATAACATTGACTCTTCCAAACACCGCCTGCGCAGATGGACTAATGAGGCCGTCTATCTCTTCAGCGTCCGCGGACTCGCTTCTCCTCACGGTCACGGTTTCCTCCCGGGCGCTGTCTGAGGTTACAGTCTGCATCGTCACCCGTATTATATGGATAAATAGTAATAACAAAACTAAAGCAGACAAAAGACGGCCCTTTTGTAATAAACTATAATATCAGGCTGGTGGATAGAAGAAGGTGAAATAGTAAATAAATATAAATGAATTCAGCTCACTGTTTTCACCTATAAAGAAACCAAACCCAGTTGCCATAGTAACGTAACGCCAGAACTCCCGCGGTTTAACCGGAAGTCATACAGCAACCTTTTAAAGAACTAAAATCAGTCTAGAAACGAGTTTTTAGTCTTCATCAAAACTTCCTTAAACTGGACAAATGAACTCAACTGAAGTCCGTTATAGTGAATATATTCTCTATATCGGACAACGTACATATAAACTATTCAAAATGGCATTGGCGAACAAACGGTAGATGGCAGCAACACGTCTGCGTTTTGAACAAAAAGACAAAGAAGAAGACGCGGGGCATTGTTTTTTTTTTTTTTTTTTTTTTTTTTTTTTTACGCGGGGCATTGTGGTTACTGTCATGGTGGCTGACGCTCGGTGAGACGGAAACGTTTCGCTGTCTTTTTGCGCCGTTCGGTAGTTGTCGGGACAGTTTAAGTGAGGTTTTTAACGTTGTTTGTTGGTTAAACCTGCCATCAGAATGGCGTCTACGGCGGCAGGGAAACAGCGGATACCGAAGGTGGCGAAGGTAAGCGAACAGAGCAGTATCAGAGCTCCAGGCTAATGCTAACATAGAACTCGGGCTAACGGAGCAGAACTAAAATCTAATCTCATCTTTTCACTGCCAAGGTTACTCACAAAAACGTGCTACACTGTAGTAGTTTTAGGGGTATTTTACCTGCTTAACAGGTAGTTCTGTGGTCTGAGTTTCACACAAGTTACATTAGCTGTAAACTTTCACCACGCTCTGCTTTGTTTTGGCTTCCATGTGTTTTACGTGTGCTTAATTTATTCTTGTTTATATTAAGATTTAAAATCTGGCACATTTGCGTTCCTTTGTGTCTTTAAAGTTAGAAATGTGTTTAAACATGTATGCAGTTTCTGAAAAATGACTATTATAGTAATAGGACTGTGTGGACTGTGATTGTGTTTGCAGGCGACAGTGTGATCTGTATTGAGAGTAGGGAGCTTCTGGAGGTATATGGAAGCAAGACAGAATACATGTGTGTAAATGAGAGGGAGACGGGTGTACCAGTGAAGCTGAAAGCAGTAGAGGAATTGATGGTGGATGAGTTTGAGTATCCGAAATCAACCATCCAAAGCAACGGACAATGCGCAAGAGTGGTAAAGAAGAGAGTGCAAGCAGGGTGGAGAGGAATGTCAGGGGTGATTTCTGACATGATAGAGGCAAATGAGAAAGGAAAAGCTTACAAGATGACAGTGAGACCTGCAGTGATGCACGGTTTGGAGACTGAAACTCACAGGAAGCAGAGCTGAAGGTCAGAAACAGCTCTCACCAGTTACTTTGAAGACAAAGTTAGAGGCAGAGATGGTTCCAACATGTGCAGAGGAGGGCTAGTGGATATACTGGTCAAAGGATGTTGAAGGTGGAGCTGGCAGGCAGGAGGAAAAGAGGAAGATGGATGGATGCTGTGAAGAAGGACATACAGAGGGTTGGTATGACAGAGGATGATGCTGGCATAGGGTGAAATGGGGATAAATGAGCCATTTGTGACTCCTAAAGCAGCGGTCCCCAACCTTTTTTGAGCCATGGACCGGTTTATGCCCGACATTATTTTCACGGACCGGCCTTAAGGTGTTGCGGATAAATACAACAAAATAAAACTAGTACCGGTACCGGGGAAAAAAAGAAGATTTATTCATAACACACCTGAAAAGACCCAGGAAAACAGAGTTAACGATAAAAACGATAACAAAATAACGCTGAAAACTGATAAAAACCCTGAAAACCATACATTTCACACCTGAGCTTCAACTCTCGTGGCCCGGTACCAAACGACTCACGGACCAGTACTGGCCCGGGGGTTGGGGACCGCTGTCCTAAAGGGAGGAGTCAAAAGAAGAATAAGATGATGATGGAACAGTCGCCTCAAGGTGCTTTATATTGTAAGGTAACATAAGCGATTAAAAACTCCAACAATCAGGAGAACTTGGTATCTATGGGGAGGAAGAACTCTATTTTAACAGGAACCAGCAGAAGCAGGTTCAGGGAGAAGCTGTCTGCTATGACCAGTTGCGGGGAAGAGAAGAAAGACCAACTTTATGCTCACGCTAATTGTATTTTGTGATGTGTTTTAGGTGAAGAATAAAGCTCCGGCAGAGGTTCAGATCACTGCAGAGCAGCTGCTAAGGGAAGCCAAAGAGAGAGAGCTCGAACTCCTGCCACCACCACCGAAACAGAAGATCACCGATCAGGAGGAGCTCAATGACTACAAACTGAGGAAGAGGAAGGTAAGCGCTTCCATCATATTTTCTCTGCTGGTAGTGTTCACATTGCTCTTACTCATACCGCCCTTTCGGCAAGAATTTTTAACAGCTTTATTTATGTTTTAAAAAGCCAGCATAAAATATTTGAAGTGTGTTGCTCTCTTGTTTTACTTTTGCTCTAATAATCATGTTTAGTTAAACAAATGTGTTTGTAGTTTTAATCTAACCGGAAAATTTGAGATGTTTCCAGCACACACAAATATGTTTTTATAGTTTTTGGACATGACGAATATCTTTTTCTTTCAGAGCTTTGAGGACAACATCAGGAAGAACCGGACCGTCATCAGTAACTGGATCAAATACGCACAATGGGAGGAAAGTCTGAAGGAGATCCAGAGGTACTGAGGCAAAATCTGCTGAAAGTCAGAATATTAAATGGCTACAACTTCGCAGGGGTCCAATCACAAACATCTTAATCTTGGTCGTACTGAAATAAGTGGAATTGGTCATCACATCTTTTAACATTTTAGTAAACTTTTTAGAAATATTTCTCATGCCCATGTGTCTGCATGGTCCACTTTTACCTCACCAACGGTTACCCTCGTTTCAGAGCTCGTTCCATTTACGAGCGGGCGCTAGATGTCGATCATCGCAACGTCACTCTGTGGCTAAAGTACGCCGAGATAGAGATGAAAAGCCGCCAGGTGAACCATGCCCGCAACATCTGGGACAGAGCCATCACCATCCTCCCCCGAGTCAACCAGTTCTGGTAGGACTTAAAAATCATTTAATTGCTTTATTTATTTCTTGATTGTTTTGTTTTCTAAAATATCAGCAGGCTTTGACAAGTGGCACAGTCACAATTTTCAGTCCTTTTTTGTAGTTAAAGATTAAATAAATGCATTTGTTGGCTGATACTTTATTGACGCTTATCTAACAATAGAGTAGCTGAGATGTAATCGGACGTAAACAATGTGTTTTAAACTTTGAAAAGTGCATCGTGTGTGAGTGTGAGTCTGCTTGTGATTGTACAGCTCTGATGGAGAGTCTTTGCTGTGCATCTGTTGTCTGTTTTTGTTAAATCTTCTGTGTGTAATATTTTGAATGCTGTTCCTTTGCACAGGTACAAGTACACCTACATGGAGGAGATGCTGGGAAACATCGCCGGCTGCAGGCAGGTCTTTGAGCGATGGATGGAATGGGAGCCTGAAGAGCAGGCCTGGCACTCTTACATCAACTTTGAGCTGCGCTACAAGGAGGTGGAGAAAGCCCGCACCATTTATGAGCGATATATCCTTTTGTTGCTTTACTAACATGCAGGATACTGGGAATTGTTTCCCCACAGTTAAATTCAAACAATATAATAAAACTTTAAAATACAGAAACAAAAAGCGCGATCAGGGTGATGGTCTGAGTCGTCCCACAGAGCCTGAGTTCATTATTATCAGGGCTGTTTTCTTCTCAAAGCTACAAATTATGTTCTCTGAAAGACAACAGAGGTTGCTGTCAGACTTCCTCTTTATATGTTTATGTAAACTATAATATCACTTTTTATCAACTCACCTTCAAGGTGGAAGAATAAACCCTAAAATACTGATTAACCTTGAGGAATGCCTTTTCCTTGCCTCACCTGGTTCCCCGTCTCTGTGTGTGGTCGGGGCTTCACAAGCCACACAGAACCATCTCTTCTGTTGGAGCATTTCTCCCCAGTTTTCTTCATCCTCCACCTCCATCTAGCTGTCTTTACTGTTGCTGAACACTTTATTCATGCTATTATTTTATTCTGATTGTTTTATCTCACGACCTTTGTGATGGTGCGTTTGCCTTAACGTCGCTGCACTTGTCATCGTTCACCCTGAGGTGAAAAACTGGATCAAGTACGCTCGCTTCGAAGAGAAGCACGGCTACATCGCCCACGGCAGGAAGGTGTACGAGCGGGCAGTGGAGTTCTTTGGGGAGGAACATGTAGATGAAAACCTCTTTGTGGCCTTCGCCAGGTTTGAGGAGACTCAGAAGGAGGCGAGTGCAGCTCAGACTTCTCAAACTTCTTTCTGGCTTTCATTTTGTTGGAGATCATATTGTGAAATGTATTTATTTACTTTTGTTCTCTACCTTTGCAGTTCGAGCGAGTCCGGGTGATCTATAAGTACGCTTTGGACAGAATCCCTAAACATCAGGCACAGGAGCTCTTCAAAAACTACACCATGTTTGAGAAGAAGTTTGGAGACCGCAGAGGAATCGAGGATGTCATCGTCAGCAAGCGAAGGTTCCAGTACGAAGAGGAAGTTAAGGTATCAGTTTTAAGGAATTACGTCTGGAAATCTGTAGAAAGTGGAACAAAGGAGGAAGATGGGTTCATTTTCCTTGTCTACAGATTTAACGCCCTGATTGGTTTGTTTTCTCTGTACTGGTGTAAGAAACAAAATAGGCTTCGTATTTGGGGTTTTCGCTTAATTGTTAACTTGCAGGTTTTATGTCACCTACTCTGCTGTTTGGGAAAGTTACGGGGAAAATGAAATGCTAAAAAAATAAATCATACACTCATAATCCCAGGCGAATCCACACAACTACGACGCCTGGTTCGATTACCTCCGTCTGGTGGAGAGCGACGCCGACGCAGATACGGTGAGAGATGTCTATGAAAGAGCCATCGCCAACATCCCACCCATCCAGGAGAAGAGACACTGGAGGCGATACATCTACCTGTGGATCAACTACGGTCTGTATGAGGAGCTCGAGGTCAAGGTGGGTCCATCATTCGGCATCTTGTTAACCTCCAACAAAGTAAAGGACACAGATCTGAATCATGTTCTCAAGCAACAGACATAACCAGGCTGTAAAGAAATGTAAAACGAGACGTCTGACAGTGATGTGTGCGATTAAACAAAACTCTGTGATGGCAGGATCCCGAGAGAACGAGGCAGGTTTATCAGGCCTGTCTGGAACTCATCCCCCACAAGAAGGTAATTTACACATTAAAGGCCGCACCTCTTCAGTGAAACCACTCATGCATTATAGTAAAGGTGTTCTTGTGTAAAGGTGTTCACCTGATTGTGTCTGTCGTTGTTTTGTTTCAGTTCACATTTGCTAAGATTTGGCTGCTCTTTGCTCAGTTTGAGATCCGACAGAAGAACCTGCAGGCAGCCAGAAAGATCATGGTAAGATTCCTCAGATGCACGTGCAAAACCACCACACGTTGTGCAGTCAGATGTAAACTGAACGCATAGAGTGCTGTATTATGTTACATTTTGGGTGACTTAATAAGTAGTTTTTAAAAAACGAGCTTCCGTTCATACTTTCTTGTATCAGTCTTTTTGCAGAGGATGGGGGTAGAGCAAAAAGTGTCTTTTAAAGTAATAAAAGCAAAACTTAAAATCAGGCGAAAGAAAACGGAATGAGAACTGCAAAAAGAAAACTTTTGCAGAACAAAGGCATCTCCTCTTCCTCGCCTCCAGTGCCCCTCTTGCTCTATGCCGAGTTCAGTCAGATGAATGTAACTCACTGGCTCCACAGGAAGAATGGCATCAGCGTCTGTGTCCGCTTTCTTCTCATCAGTATTTCTCTCCTCAGGGCACGGCGATCGGGAAATGCCCGAAGAACAAACTGCTGAAGGGCTACATCGAGCTGGAGCTGCAGCTGCGAGAGTTCGACCGCTGTAGAAAGCTGTACGAGAAATACCTCGAGTTCACCCCCGAAAACTGCACCACCTGGATCAAGTTTGCTGAACTGGAGACAATCCTGGGAGACATCGAGCGGGCTCGGGCCATCTTCGAACTCGCCATCGGGCAGCCACGGCTGGACATGCCAGAGGTAACTGGAAACCTCTCACACAAATGCTGCCCCCTGGTGGCGAAAGTTAAATAGCATTTTAATGATGGGAGGAAAAGAAATGCCTTCTTACCTATTTTTGGAATACTTTTAAATCAGGGGTCATGTGAAGGAAGAGGAGAAGAAGCCTGGTGAGTGAGATACAGTGGGTGCGTCACAGTGACGCACTCAAGTGTGGTGTTCAGGTTTTGAACTTATTCGACTGTTTTTAAAGCTTCTTATTGTGATTTTTGTGAACATCACATTTCATCATCAGTTTTTACTGTCACAGTAATCCATCTCCTACAGTGTACTCCATTCATAGGACAGGAACCCAGACTAAACAGTTGATAGGCAGCTTCATGTAATCCTGGATTAGTGTTCATGAAGCAAAGTGAGATCAAAGTCAAGCTAGGTTTCTGTTTAAAAATCGTAACATTTTGTAAAATGATCCTTTATTTTAATTTCTTTTAAAAACCTTCCCGTAGCTTCATTTTCACTGAAATATGTTCGACTTCTTATCTCACGCTTGACATTGCTGCCCTGCTGATGAATTCAGTGCACTCACGTCTGTTATGCCCGCAGGTTCTGTGGAAGTCCTATATCGACTTTGAGATTGAGCAGGAAGAGTTTGAAAACACCAGAAACCTTTACAAAAGGCTACTGCAGCGCACTCAGCACGTCAAGGTGAGAGCTGCACTCCACAAACCTGATCCCAGATCTAACAAACTGTCTATAGTAAAAATATTTCATGGCTTTCGTGTGACCTGCCAGCCATCAAGCTCTGTGCTTACCGTCTTCTTCTCCTGCAGGTTTGGATCAGCTACGCCAAGTTCGAGCTGTCGGTGGACGGCCCCGACCGACTGCAGAAGTGCCGGCAGATCTATGAGGAGGCCAATAGGAGCATGAGGAATTGCGAGGAGAAGGAGGAGAGGCTGATGCTGCTCGAGTCCTGGAGAGACTTCGAGAAGGAGTTCGGCACAGACAGCACTAGAGAGCGGGTGAGGAAGCTGCTGCCGGAGAAGGTGAAGAAGAGGAGGAAGCTGACTGCCGAGGATGGGGTAAGAGATGGACAATGTCACAGCTGGATGGTGACAGCCACCAGAAATGTTTTCTCAAATACTGATTTTTTTTTTTTATATACACAAAAATAACTAATGGATTAATTAAAAACCTAATTTACAATAATTGGATCGTTCTTATTTGTCCTGATATAATTCCATCCCATCAGTCGGACGCTGGCTGGGAAGAGTACTACGATTACATCTTTCCAGAGGACGCCGCCAATCAGCCCAACCTCAAGCTGCTCGCCATGGCCAAGATGTGGAAGAAGCAGCAGGTCATCACAGAAGACGACGAGACGCTTCCAGAAAATGGTCCGCCGGCAGCTGAAGAGACAACAAAACAGTCTGTGGAGGCGGCAGCTTCTCCTGAGAATCGGCTGACGACTGCGTCCAGCAGAGAAACTGCGGCTGAGACTGAACAGGAGAAAACGTACGACGACAGAGACGACGACAACGACAGCAGCAGCAGCGAGAGTGAGGAGGAGGAGAAAGGTGGAGAGAGGAAGGAGAGCAGGAGCAGCGAGGAAGATAAAGAGTAAATTCCCCGCTCAGGGACTCGAAGGGAGCAGACAGTCTGGATTTTTCTAGTATTTTTTTATTTTTATTTTTTTTAAACGAGTCTTTATTGTATGTTTTCTTTGTGCGATTACACAAACATCAGCTCAAAGTCACGTGTTGTGTGTTCTTTTTCTAAATGTTCATTTAATATTTACAGTAGATGAAACTCTTTGTAGGACCAGTGGCTCTCTGAGGAATGACAGTTTATCAATGTACGAGTATCACAGAGTCAGAGAGCCACAGTCTGCTGTTATTCGATGTCCTCGGGTCTGACGGGGTGCGGCAGTGGGATGATCGACTTCTTCTCCGTGTCTCTGGACAGAGCTTTCCTCATGTCTGAAGGTGAAAGGCAGCAGGTTTTGTCCTTTAGTAACACACTTCGTAAATTAATAAAAACCATGTAAATTTATTTTAAGTTTAGAGCAGAAGGCACAGAGCTGTCGGTGAGCTGAACGGGGCTGTATTAGAGTCTCTCACTGTTGTTTCAGCTGTTTCAAAACTAACATCAGCAGTTAAATTAAAAGTTTAAGTATTCTGTCAGTGCACCAACGTTTAAGATCCACACCGGTCAGACTGACAGCAATCGGAAAACGATAAAACATCTGATGATGGAACACTGTACAGCATACCGGGGCTAATGGTAATGGCCTGTATTTGTATAGCACTTTACACATCCAGCCATCCACCCATTCACACACTGGTGATGGCAAGCTACATTGTAGCCACAGCCACCCTGGGGCGCACTGACAGAGGAGATGAACCTGAACGAGTGTCAAATTTCTCAAGAGAGGTTGAACTTGAGACAGACCCCCATGTGGAACATCTGTCACATGAGAGATATTCAAGTCCTTACCAATTTGAAAACAAATTTGGGTGGCTGTGGCTCGGGAGGTAGAGCACGTCATCGACTATCTCCAAGGTTAGTAGATGACCTGTAGTTGGTTGGTGGTTTGAGGCACTTTTGGGGGTCAAATGCACTCGAATACAGTTCAGATACATGTTGCTTCATGCAGATCATAAAAATCAGTTGTTTACATCCTGCTGCAGAGGTCAGAATAATTCATGATGATGCTAAAAGCTGCCGTACATCTGTGCACCAATTCAAGTCTCCTGGATCGTTTTAATATTGCTCATTGCTATGGTAACGTCTCTGTGCAAATCACATCAGCTGTGAGTTTAACAGCTGGGGAAGGCAATAAAGGAAGCAACTTTCTGATTGGCTGCAGATGCAGTTAGAAACCTTTCTGAGATAAAATGACTCTGCTGCGATCTTACCATAAGCATCTTCATCTGGCTCTCCATTGCTGGCAGAGTAATACTCTATGACTGTCCTGTACACGCTGTAGCCCAGACGTTTGTACATGTTCACTGCCACCTGGTTGGACACTCGTACGAACAGATCCACGAAGAATCCGCCTTTCCTACAACAGGTCAAAGTCACAGACGTCAAAAATCAAGAGATTTGAAAATGTGAGGGATAGGCTCGCACAGTTTTCATCCCAGTCCTGATACGAACCTCTCTGAGATCTCCTCCAGCATTTCCATGAGTTTGGCGGCCAGGCCAAGCCGTCTGAACTCCGGGGCCACGGACAGAGCGGTGACGTGGCCGTGCCACTCCTCGCGAGCCACAGATCCCTCCGCCTTCCCCATAACTGCAAGAAAGTTCCACATGACCTCAGACTCAGGCGAGAGTCACAGGGTTTATTTTAAACTGTCCAGGATCTGTTCTAAATCTGCACCCTCTGTTCAAACAGGCTTGCGTATAGCTGCAGGTCTGCTCAGCGCGCCACCTTCAGTGTCTAAATCATGTCAGAATGAAACGGCACCACATGCTGTACAAATAAATGAATCAATGCATAATTAGCTTTAGTCATCCATAACACACTTCCTTTGGAGGAGTCATCTGTAGCCTGTCTCCAAACCTTTGAACAGGTAAGGAGGCAGTCTTTGGACGTTTACAACTCAATAAATGTGTGAGAGAGTTTCACAGCATCACAGAGCAGTCAGGTTAGGGCTCATCTTTCCATGGATCAGCCCTCTGTTATTCTAGGCTTTTTGAAGGCCTCCCCGTAAAATGACCTGCTGCTCTGACCTTTCTTTTTTTGTGTGGTACATGGAAAAGCTGCACATGAATCAGGTTGGATATGAAACAAAACAGGATCAGAATCATGCCCTGCCCTTGTGGTGTCATCGCTGCACAGAAGTTTTGTTCTGATTTTAGTTTGAGGGGGAATGGACACATTTTGGACAAGGCAGAACATATGTAGACCGACACTCCCATCCTTCTCCACAAACTACACCCAGATGTCAGATGTAAATATATGTATTTTCCTGTATGACTTATTATTATGTCATTTTAGAGGCTAGCATGGTTTCTCGACAGTTAAAAGATGACCTTAACCTCTGTGGAGGCAGGAGGACTTACTGTAGCCCATCAGTTCTCCTCCAGGAGCCTCAGCAACAATAAAGTACTCCGGCCAGTGAGCGAGGTACTGCAGGTAAAACGGGATCCCATACTGGAGGTCAAAGGTTAAAGAAAACTATCCAGAGTAAGAGGAAACACACTTAAAATACGCTTTATATAATGTCAGGTACTCCTTATTATTACTGCATCGGTGTAATTAAATGTGGATGCCATCCACGGGTGGGCCCTGAAGCTTAAATAAGCAGAACACAGGTAAAGGATACAGTCTCTGTGAGAGGATCCAGGTTTCTGATGGACAAAACACACAAAAACATCAATGAGCCGTTAACATTCACATCCAATTATCCATTTCCTACCAAGCCCTTTCGTTATTCTAACATGGAGAGAAACGAACAAAACTCAACAGAAATAACGGCAAATTTATAATTTTTAGCATCACATATGGGCATTTAAGTTACGCAAATAGCCTAAATGTTTCCGTTGTGTCTATAGGAAAATTCGGCATGTCTTTGCTCGACTTACACCCACAGACTTTAATTCCACACACACATATATATACACAGCTTCTTCTTAATCCTGCGTGGTCTCGGTGTGCCGAGTATGTAGCAGCTTTGCCAACAAAACTATAATTTTCAGTTATTAAACGTAGAAGGTTGTTTAACAACATGCTGAAAGTGTTGAGGTCTGTATGACCCGAGTCGCTAAATGATGTGATTTTTGCATGAAGTTTGGTCAGGAATGGCGCAGCCGCACACCGAACACACAAGCTGCATCCATTCCCATCAGTCACACCAGAAACAGCGTTAAATTACAGCTTATGTGCTAAAAGAACGAAACCCTACTCACATATTGTTGAATTTAAACAAATCATCGCATGTAAACGGCCGCAGAGTTGTCATCTTGGCTCACTGTAGCGTGACCTTTCACCCCACAGAGACAACGAGATATCGGCTACCTTTAGGAGGCGATGAAAAAGGAGCAGCGTCCCCAAAGGGATAAGGCAGGTACTACACTATTGACAAAAACTACATTTTTAAGGGTTTGTAATTTTACCGTCGCAGAATCAGCTGATTAATTTCAGTATATTTAAGGTTTGCCTTCATGCTATAAAAACTGTATTTGAAAAGTATTTTTACCCATGGCAGCTTATACGATGAGCCTGGTGTCAGAATGTATGTTAAAAAAAAAAGACCTTTCATATGCTTTAACTTTTGTTCAGCCAGCTATCCCACATGGTGATATGACCCTCGAACGTTTGTCCAAAATGCACTTTGAAGTTTTCTGCAGTGAATTCTCAAAGAGCAGGTCAAACATCCAGAGTATCGGTTCCTCTGCATCACAGATGTTAAACGGGTGCAGTTCAGCTGTTAAACTATGATACTGATACTCATATAAAAACAAACTGCAAGATTAAGTCTTTGCATTGTGACTCTTGGGTTGCGTGTAATATTTATTTGCAGTTTTTAACGGAGCATAAAGTTATTTTTCAGTTGTTTTTCATTGTCCTTATGCATTTCAGCCCACTCCTATGTACTTTGAGGGCATTTAACTCAGAAAATATTCATAATATGAATGTAAAATTTTGCATTAAATAAACTTCAGTAAAGTTATTATTCTTTTTCTTAATTATTCTGGGGGTGGTCATGTGGGAGCCTTTCTCATATTTGACTGATTTGAAAACTTCGAACAAAAGCAACAAAAAATGTCTTTCTTCTGCCAGGGGAGGGCGCCATATCCAAATAAATCAACAGAGACTTGAGGACAGACTGACAGTGAAGCCTCTGTAATCTGTGTGCAAGGATTAATGAGACATTTAATCTTCTTAATAATGAGATATTGTTTGGAGTGTTCGTGTATATGTGCAAAAATAAGAGAAAGGAGAATCCAGCAGGGAGCACTATGAGAAACCTTCTGAGAATACATGTTTCTCTTGGCACAGACCTCACGTTCATCTGCAGTTTCTGTTGGGTGGGTTCTTCTCTGTTGTCTGTTTTAATTCACCCGAGCATGTCAGCCCCGGGCCACTTCTGCTATCAGCCCACACCCACCACAGATCATTTAACACTTTAAAGTACCCAGATGAGCTGCAGCTCCCATCTGAATGAAAACCAACAGAAAGGAATCTGCTGTGAAAGATAACATGCTGCTTCTGTGATTAAACAGTGCTGAAAACCACAGACAGAGACACAAAGAGAGTAACTGCTACCTGTCTGCATAAAATAACACTAATGCTGGAGAAATATTTAAGTAATAAGCAGCAGGGGTGGTTGGAAATGTGTCTGTGCTGCTGTTCTCCTGAGCTGATGAGAGCTTCTCAGCCTCCAGGAGGTGCTAAATAGTCCATTCTTCATTTCGTTGAACATGATTTAACAGCTGATTTTGTTGTAAAAATGGTGGTATGATAGACACTAAGGTTATAACACAATACAATTTATTTCTAAACAACATTGCTGCACTCCATTCCTGTACCTTTTGTTTAAAATAGTTTAAAAGTAACCAAATGTAATAAAATCTACCTTGAGCTGCTCCCGTGTCAAAAGAGGCCACCACAGTGGAACCGAACAAAAGCTTGACACAGATTGTGTAAAAATAACCACTTAACCTTTGTGTCTAAAAGATACCAAATGAAGGTAAACTAGGGCTGGGCTGTACTTTTGTGTAATACCAATTTGCTCCACAAGATGGCGCAGGAGGTTGACATCCACTGGTCAAACATTGCCCCCTCCTGGTGAAGGTTTTACTTCAGTTCTTAGGTCCTTTAAAAAGCGTAACGGCATTTTTGTTTAGTTACATATGCTAAATACAACACATGCCTGTCAATGTGACATGTAAATGTAACAGATTTTCTTATGTTGCCTTTTTGTCATATTGTTTATTGGTTTGAGACAAAAGTTTTTTGTAACATGTTAATCCTAGTTTTTCATCAGTTAGGATTGTTACAAGCTCACATGTATACATTTGAGGGCTCTACAACTACCTTTAGATTAGTTGCGAGTTAAGATTTATTTCATCTTAAAGTTACAGTGAGTCTTTTTCTGTTTTGTTTTTTTGTTATTTAACAGGAAAAAAGCTTGTATGCTCATAAATATCCATTTATTAGTGTGTATTTACATCTTTTAAAAACTGATGTGTAGTTGTAAACTTAGAATTAATCTATTAAAAATACATAGGAGCAGGTTTGTGGAAGCCGCCACGTTGCCGTGGCTTCCACGTGGAGGAGATGAATGCCGTCATTCTGTCTAATTATGTTTTGGGTAGTTGCCTAGAGATGGACCACATATGTAGTAAACCTTACAAGTTACTTTAAATATCAAGACCATAAATAGCTCCTTCAAACTATATAGCCCCTGAACTGAAGCCAAGGCTCTAAAACAAACATAAAATAAATAAATAAATAAATAAATAATAATAATAACAAAGTTATTTATATAGCACTCTTCAAAACACAGAGTTACAAAGTGCTTCACAGTTCAAATAAGAGCCACACACTGAAGATAAATGTACATGTTAAAACATACAAACACATAAATACACACATAATCAGCCACACCGACAAACATTTATTCCAACATACACACATACATGCACACATGGTTTCAAACTATGGCAACGAATGAAGGGAACGGATTAATGAAACTCTATAAAAAAGAGTTTTCAGCATTCGCTTAAAACAAATAACCGATCTGATTGACTGAGGAAGGCTGTTCCACAGTTTGAGCGCTACAACCTCAAAAGCACAGATCACCTCTGTTTTTAAAATCACAGCGAGGATAGGAAGGCCCTGGTTAGACGATTGAGAGGTCGGCTGCATGGATAAGATGTTAGAAGCTCAGGTAAATAAGCAGCTATATAAGTTTATAACAGAATTTTATAGTAGATCCTGAATTACACTGAAAGCCAGTGAAGGGATGCAAGGATAGGTGTAATATGAGACTGCCAGCTAGTTTTGTTAGCAGCCTTGCTGCTGCCTATTGAAGATGAGCTTTGGTGGACTGAGAGACACATGTGAAAAGTAAATTGCAATAATCAAAGTGTGTACTAAAAGTTTAAGATGACTTACTGACATTAAAAGTTTGATTTTCACAATATTTCTCAAATGAAGGAAACAAGACTGGGTGATCTTTGAGATATGATTTTCAAAATTCAGCTGCTGATCAAAAGTGATACCGAGGTTTTTAGCAGATGATTGTATATTATTGGTGAGGGGGCCGTTGTACTGAATACCTGCCTTAGCTGCCTGGGCTGAGCACTGGAACCTCAGGTCTACAGGAACTGAGAATTAGAATAGATCCCATTAATAATGGCAAAAAACAAAATCAAAACAGGAGACAGGAGAGGTTGTTGAGCTCGACAGAAAAATGTCACTGTGTGTCATCTGCATAGTAGTGGTAGGAGATTCCAATAAAACCATCAATTTGTTGGCTCAGCGGTAACATATATAAAAGAAACAGAACTGGTCCATGGATTGAGCCCTGGGGCACTCCACATACGAGCATTACAGATTACAATATACATCGATTAATATGAATTCTGAAATATTTGTTTGATAAGTATGAAGAAAACCATTTGAGAGCAGTGCCACTGATGCCAACCCAGTTTTGTAGTCTGCTAATAAGAGTAGCATGATCAACAGTATCAAAGGCTTCAGATAAGCCGAGCAGGACTAAAATGGGATGTTCAGCCTCATCCGAGCGCATAAGGTTGCCGTTAGTAATTTTCAATAATGTCTGTAACCGCATTGGAATTTATCAAAGATGTTTCCTTCAACAATCTGAAGGAGCTGACAAGCATAAACTTTCTCAAGGAGTTTGGAAATAAATGAGAGTTTGGAAATTTGCCTTTAATTGTTTTAAACAGTGGGATCTAAGGAGGGTTTTTTTAGTAGAGGAAAGATGCCGGCTGTTTTAAAGTAATCTGGAACTGACTGATAAAAAGGGACTGATTGACAATAGAGAGAAGCTGGAGGAGATGACAGGGAGAAACTCTTTAATGAATTTAGGAGGCATAATGTCGGTTTGGCAGGGTAAAGTGCGGATATGTGAGACTATATCCAAAAGAGCTATTGAAGAAATGGTTTGAACTCAGACAACAGAAATGGGTGAGTGACTTGGGTGGTTAAAGGGGTACAGACTTGAGCTGTGATCTGATACTATTGATCTTGCCGGTGAATTTTTTCGCAGTCATTAGAAGATATTGGAGTGATAGCAAAGTGAGGAGGATGAAGAAGTTTGTTGTTGGTATCAAATAAAAACTTTAGATTATGTCTGTTATCGTTAATCAAACTAGAAAAATATACTACTACTACTACTACAACTACTATTACTAATAACAATATTAATAATACATTTTATTTATAGGCACCTTTAAGACCCTCAAGGTCACCTTACAATAATACAATAACAGTAGCAACAGCAAAATAACATTTAAACATAAGGTAAAATATGCAGTTCTCGTGTATTTTGTGAGTTGGATGAGTGTAAATAATAACTCCTTCATATGGAAATAGTGAACATGGAGATTAGTCTTTTTCCATCAACATTCAGCTCGTGATCATTTATTGCCAACATAGTCAAAAGTACTTATCGTCAGTAGAATAGACATTCAACCCTGCCGTCTGCAGACAGCTATGGGCCGGCTAAGCAACAACAACCACAGCTGGTTGTAAGTTAACATTTCGCCAGTTAATATTTTTTTATTAAATCACACTTTTCCTCTCATATATACACTGCATTCTCACATTATATGAGAGTTAATTCAGAAAAGTTCAGGACATCCCCACTCTCCTCCAATGACACCTTACTGCTATCACTGGACAGAACTGAGCTTTTCTTAATCATCGACTCTTATTCAAAATGTAAAAGCACACTCCAGAGTAAATTGATGTGGAAACCCAGCATAATGACAGCTGAGGTAAACAGTGTGCTGACAGCCTACACTCACTACAGATGAACAGTGGCCAGACTTGTTTGAGCTACAGCAACCACTGTAGTTAGGATTCTGTTGTTGTTGAAATGGGAGGAGTTAAAAAAACAGAACTCAGTTGATTGCAGTCTTTTGTCCATTGGTGAGGTTTTACACACTGTACCTTTAAAATTGTGAAAACTTGGATATTTTTGGAAAAGATAGCAAAAATAATTTAATTGATACCCTTAAAAGTTGGAAAATATCAATGTTCAGAAAATCATAACTCAGGTTGCTGCGTTGAATTTGAGAAAGTTTTGACAGTTGGGTTTAAAAAATAATAATTAAAGAGGCCCCATAACAAAGGATTACAACAGCCAAGCAATTTCAGAGTTACTTTAACAAATTTTGGGAGCAGAAACTTTAGAAATAAGGGTGGATTTTTTTTATGTGCTTTGACAAATTGTCAGTTACTGTATTTTGTGGTATCTACTGTACCAAATTATAGGTTCAGTTGGAAGTACTGGTGGTACCATCCCTCAGTGCCCTAATATTTTAGGACTCATAGGGTGCTGTGTAAGACTAAAATCAATGATGGTCTAAGTGGAGTGTATGAACATGTAATCATTTGGGGGAAGTTAATAATTTTGGGGTCATTTTGCCTCTGCACACCAGAGTTGCCAGTATCATACAGTGGAGTCTTGATAATGTAACAATTTATTTTGGATACCTTAAAAACAGATGAATGCTGGAAGCCACAGATCAACTTTGGAGCTATTATAGTAAAATCTACATCCTGTCCTTTTAAAAAATATAATAAATATCTGGACTTCCTTTAAGACACTGCATGTATATTCTTTATATTATGAGTAACCTTTCAGATCACAGAGTGGAACTGAGTTGAAGCAGCTGCTCCAGTTTAGTGAGCTCCTGCCAGGACCCCAGAAACTTCAGTTCCGGCCCTGGACTCCAGATTAAAAAGGAAAAGACTGACGCGGGGTTTCGTTTACTAGACTGTGTAATATTTTCCCGTTGATTCACAAAATTTAAAGTGGGTAAAAACCTCTGACAGTTTTCCCCCACTAATCCCCCGCGACCCCGCTCTGCTGCTGTCTCCTTGCGGCCGAGACGCACAGAAGCCCTTCATCACCGGAAAGGAATGCAGAAAACTATGTAAAAGTTTCCGAGTGTGTGAGTCCTTCCGTGCTGCATTTTCAGAGGTTACACATCACTTTTGGCCCGGCTGGATGTCGTAAGAGCTCGCGGCGGGGTAGGCAGAGCTGGGAGCAGCCCCCCTGTTAAGTAGCAGATTGTGTGGAGACTCTTCCCACTTGGAAGGAGGCTCGCCGACGCGTCTGGGAAGCAGAAATCCGCGGAGCGCCCTGACTTCAACTCCGTACCACCTCACTCTCCCCTGTGTCGGGCTGGGGGTCTACAGCGAAACCTTTATCCTTTTAATTTTTTTTCTTTTTAAGCAAAACTAAAATTCAGCCAGCCATCTCTATAGGTCAGTCGTGCATGGTTTTTACATTTTTGGTACCATCTGTGGGGGATTATTTTTGTCACGACTTATTACAGGCTTTTTTCAGGTTTAAATGTTGAGTTATCTGAATTCAATAATATTCCATTCATTTCTATATTTATTTGGACTATTTTGTGAATGCGTGGATTCTTTCTCGACATTGCCGTGCGTAATTGTGCACGGCGCTACGGCTCAACTCGCCATTAAGATAAAATGGAAAGACTTTGTGCCCGTTAGAGTGGGTCATTTTCATCAGGCGGAGATATGAAATACTTGATTGGAGTCTGCAGAGTTAATGCAACAATAACTCGAGCTCCTTTAGAAAGTGGAAAAACGGAATTTTACGGGGAAAGATGAGCTAATGATTTGCTTTTGTGGGATTTTTGTCGGAAGTTTTAAAAGTTTCAATATGTAGATTTTGGCGAGTTTTACACATTTATACATATGAAGTTTGTCGTGTAAGTCTTTTGTCGCTGCTTGTGGAACTTTTTCAAGCGTCAGGATGACTTTCAGACTCATTCCTCTCTCCAAAGCGGCGTATTCTGATAACTTTTCAGCCTGATGTAGATTTGAATGAAGATTAATGAGCTCCGAGGTTCTCGTTCAGATAGGATTAACAGTCTTATGAAGCCCTGAGGGAGTTTAACTGCCTCCTTGGTTCCTCTCGCAGTTTCATTCATGCACTGCTGAGACCAGCGGAGCCGAAGATGAAGAGCAGGCTCTCTCTGGCAGCGGTTGCTGCCGTCCTGGCACTGCTGCTGTCCTCCTCTCAGGCCCAGGAGCAAGGTAAAGCCGCTCCTCCTCCTCCACTTCTTTTAATTCAACACATCTGAATTCTTCCACCTCCTCTCACCTCTGTCTCTCCTCTGCCTGCTGTGTGTAGCTGCACTTTTAGTCTAAATGAATAAAAAAAATCACTGAAGCAAATGTGTACCTGTGGATTGATTTGTTTGAACTTCTGATTTTAACTTCTGTTTGATGATTTTTTGTGATCCAGTGATTCACTTTTCCATCAAGAATTTCTGCTTGAAGAGAAAAACGACCCCAGCTTGAAATACATTGAGTTTGAGTTTCTAGACGGGAGGGTTTTTGTATTATTACTTTTGTTTTCGAAGCATGTCAAACCGTGAAGTTCAACTTTAATGAGAGCACGAATGCAGCTCAGATTTAATTGTGTAGTTAGATGTGGCTTCATGTTGGTGATTAACAAAAAAAAAAATCAGATATACGGTGAGAATATCATCACCTTTTTCCTGTAATTGAAAACCAAAGCAGTCTTGTTCTTAAATGTTGAAAGGAAAAAAATGTGATTAAAATTAAATGCAGTCTAAGTTTTTAACGCCAGGTGGCGCCGTTGCTCGAAATCCCCGACTGCATTTTACTACAGATTACATTCCTCCAGTTTTAAAAAAGTAGAAGAGGAAAAAAGGAGGGAGGAAAAAGCCCTCCCTACGTCTTTTCTCCTGATGGAACGGAAAGACAAAATATGAGTTTCGCGTTATTTTCCAGAGGTTTCAGAGGTTAGGACAGGAGACAACTGGCTGCACTGAAATCTGGATCATCCCAGAATAAAAGCAGAAGAAAGCACAGTTAAAAAAGAAAGAAGGAAAGTTTCTTCTTCTCTCCTTTCCAAGAGACTTTCTGACCTCCTGAGACCCCCTCTCTGTCTTTAATGTCCCAACGGGGGGCCCTGGCTGCCTTTCCAGGGGTCACGGCACAGTAATGGGTCACATATATTCCACAATAGTTTGATGCTAGGGCCGGACTTAAAGGCTGAAACACCTTGAACACAAAGAAGCCTCCAAACGGGAAGGGCTCGGCTCCAAACAGTCCCATTTCAGAGCAAGAACTGCAGAATAAAATCAGTTTAGAACCGAGCCCTGGATGTGTTTAAAATGTGGATGAATGTGCGTGTGGATGGTAACAGTGTGTGTCTGGATTAAAAGCTGAAGTTTGTCGGGTAGTTTTTGGCTGTGATACCCCCCGTTCGGAAACAGAAGCAGCGGCCCCCTCCCCCACGCGGCCCTTGAATTGATTCACCAGGTTGGTGGTTCCTCCATTTTTAACGTCCTGTAACCTTCCCCGGTCAAGCCTTGACCCCCCAGGTCTTGGCTTCACGACAATATTTTACAGTGATATTCTTCACCCCTCCCCCACACTAACATAAAAACAACTGGTTGGTGGTCTAGAAATCCCGGCTAATCTATAAACTGTAGCTAGATCATCTGTATTTAGATTTTTTTAATCCGTGCAGCTGGAAAGGTTGATGAGATGATCACAAACTCCGGAGCTCAGGTTACCCGCTGCGAACATGTGCTGATAAACTTCCTGCAGCATGAAAAGATTAAGAACTAGACACAGTTTTTCCACCTGTTTGTTACATGCAGAGGTTTATCGTGCATTTTTCTTTACAGTCAACCAATCCCACAAAAAGACCCAAACTAACAGCAGATGTTTCCTTCTGGTAATAAGTCACCTTCTTTAATATTTCTATTTGCTATAGAGCTCCACTGTAGACCTCGGAACACTGATGGACTCAGTTTTTGATTCTGGCAAACATGGGCACCATATTTGTGTTAATCTGCCTCTAAATATAGTCCCAAATGTGTGCTTTCCTGTATGTTCGCCAAAATCTTCAGCTTTGAACAGCTGTTTTTGGAAATTACTCAATCACTTTGAAAAATATAAACCACTTGGGAGCTTTGTGTGGGATTTATTGACAAGAAAGAAATTACTGAAAACCGTTATTCTCATTTGTCAGGAACAAAGTTACACTTCCTGTTATAGAAACAGATTTGTCTCTGCTTTTGTGCCTGAGGCAGACAGACAGTTGTGTTTATATTCAGCTATTTAAAGCCATATTGTGACTGAATGCCTTTTTTGTAGCACCAAGTTAGAGTCAACATCTTTGTGTATTATCTTGATAGCAAGCTAGAGCATCATAAATAAGCACCCCAACCTGAAGAATATCATTTTAAAATATTTCTTTAAAAACAGTCTGTGGTCCCTCGTGTACATGGAAACTTTTTGTTCATTGTCCTAAGTTGTTGTCAACAACTTTTCATGTACACGTGCATGATCTGCTTGTTTTGTTGCTTGTGGAAAGAAGTTGATAACATACGTTTAGAGACATGCTCTGTGAATAAATATAATTATTATCCTCCATGTCAATTTGGTTTGCTGGTTAACATGACAAAGACCAGTGGTTCTTAAACTATGATCCGAATCCTAGAAGTATTCTTGGAGTCTTAACTGTATGGTAAATTTCCAACAAAGGTAGATTATGGATCCTTTTTTTTAGACTTAAATAGTTTAAGAACCTCTGGTGTAGATTCTTTGGAAACATAAGAAAAAGATGTACACATGTCTGCACTCACATTGTGTATTCTTTTATGAGGTTTGCAATGGAGACAATGAGAGTGATGACTCCGGTCTTTATCCATTGTATAATCAGCACTTTCTTGGGCAATTCAACATCCTGTGTTGGATTGAGGTCATGGACAGACTGCTGGATGTCCGTCAGTCCATGTTGGAGTTAGCTGACAGGAGGAGATCGTGACTGGTGATTTTCAAAATTAAAAAAAAAAAACGACATCACCAGCCACAAACATTTCAGGATTCAAAATATTTAAAAGGCGTTGTTATCTGCATCCATGAGAGGTACGGAAGCAAACACAGGCCAAAACAATTGAATATTTTTTAAATATAATTATATTTTATTATTATTACTATTATTATCATTATGATTGTGGCTGTTCCCTCTAGGGATCGCCATGTAATTATGGAGTTGGGAAATACTGTATGTTGAGTTGTTAATGTTCAAATTTAAACACCAGGTAATAGCAGTGAAATCTTAATCAGAAAACAGTCATCATTCAAATTTTAATTCCTTAAAAGTTTTGTTCCTTAGGACCCCATTTAAACTGAATCAATGCAATATTTAAAAAAAAAATGAAGTTCATTTAATAAGATTGAATTAGCAATGTCAGGATATAAAAACAAAAAAGTCTCACAATAAAGCTATGTGGCTGAAGAATGGTGTCAGTAATACCATTTATGATTGATTATGCTTCATGTCTTAAGTGTTTGATGTTGAATTTTCCATTTTAGATGCTGTTGTCTTAATTTTATAACTCTGGTTTTACCAATCAACAAAGATTTTAAAATGTTACATAAAAGATGTGAGGGTAAATCCCATACGAGTCGAATAAAGACTCCTCAAACGCATTTTTTAAATACATGCCATCGCTTGTTGCTCTTAAAATTCATTTGACCTGTTTTTTGCTTCCATATTCATGATCACGCCCAAAATTCACCAGGTCTCATATACTCTGTGTGTCCCTCCTAAGTTTTAGATACCGTTGTGTTGTGTTTGTTGTCTTGGTCTGTTGCCTGAGTTGTTGATTGTAGCCACACGAGCCAAACGGAGGTCATTTTTTTGTCTTCAAAATGGCTTTCCTCTCATTTGTAGTTTGGTGCGTCTTGTGTTGTTTGCACCAACAGTGAACTTGTCTAACTTCACCTTGGAAGTGTTGACTGTTGGTCCTTTTTTATAATGATCACTACAATACACTTCGCTCTTAAAGATAAAGTGCTAACTGCATTGATGTTTTTTCTTCACAGTGGACTCTCCATCAGACTTAAGATTTAAGATTTTAAGTGAGAACTCAGTGGAAATGATGTGGAGGAGACCACGGTCGAGGATACAGGGTTACAGAATAGAAGTGACCTCAGACACAGGTTGGTGCTCATTAAACCTGCAGGTTCTGTCGTGCCATGCCTGTAACATTACAAGTGTCATAAAGATTTCACTCAACCTGACAGGACTCAGCACTTACTGCAATTATCTAAAGGTTTCTGCAGACACAAGTTTAGCTCCAGGAGCTTCTAATGATAAAAAAGGAAAAACATTATGAATGGAGAAATCTTATCATCGGTTGCCAGCGCTGAACTTTGCCAGCACTGACATTGCAAACTGCAATCTGTGTTACTTTAGCTCAGGCATGCACATGTAAGACCTTTTATGTAATAGCTGAGATATTTATGCATAGATTTAAAAAGAAGAGCTATTATTTCAAATGATCCAAGACTTTACCCAAAATAACTCACCACTTTCAGAAAGACCATGTGCTGTTTCAACATCTTCACAAAGCACAGCCTTAGAGTATATATACTTGTACTATATTATACTAACTTACTGATAGAACTAACATTAGTTTGCATGCTGATAGTCACCAACTCATATTTCAGAATCATCATTCAGAACCCAGTAAAATGTCCTCAACTAAGACTTCTGTATTCTATATAATTTCAAAAATTGTTAGTAAAACTTACGTGAGTACAAGTTTCTTCTTATGCATGGAAAAAATAGCACTAACATCATACACTGAGTAATAGAACTAACTTTAGCTTATATATATTTAAATGTTGCCAGGTGTAAGTGACTTATTGTTGCTAACTAAAATTAACATCAACTTATATACAATCAAACACAGACATACTTTTAATAGCTGACAGAGCTAACATCAGCAAAGTCAAATGTAGATAGTAAAAATATGTCATTTACATCTAACTAACATTCAAACACTCACAGGGGTATGCAATGTGCTGTTACTAACTAAAAGAATTAACGTCCACTCACATACGATCAAACACAGACACTAATTAACAGAACTATTAAATCATTGACAGGTAAGGGACGTACTGTTGCTAGTTAACAAAACTAGCATCAGTTTAAATACAAACATGTAAGTAAAAGTAAGTGAAACACTTTTTTTTTAATTTAACAGAGGTAATGTTTAGTTATTTATTGGCAATTGCTATTCAAAAGCCATCTTAAGAAAGTGTACTAAGTGAGTAGCATATTACTTTCAATAACAGATCTTTTCTGACAAGAAACAGGTACTGAGATTATTAGCTTTTCAACATGAAGGCTTTACAAGGACTAAATTGATGAGGCTATGATGTGAATGTGACATATCATTGCTATTGCTGAACGAGCTAAGTAACAGAACTAATATTAGCTTTAATATGTATATTCATCAACAACAAGTTGTAACAGCTACATACTATTAGCTAGCTAACCAAACCCCAAAACTGTAGCTTGCACTTCCATATTGACTAAGAAATAAGGATAACAGTTACATACCTTGACTAACTGCCCATATAGCTAACTTTGACATTAGCCTTTCTATTCATGTCAATTAGCAAATAGATTAGCCAGTTATCTTTTTTTTTTTTTTTTTTTTTTTTTTTTTTTTGCTGAGATAGCAAAACAAGAGTCATTTTTATTAAAAAAAAAAAGTCAACCTACAAAAAGGTCAACCTAGAAACGTTTCAAATGATGTTAAAAACAAATACTAAATAAATAAGCTAGGATGGGTAACTGATAAACACCAAGGTTGATATATTTTGTCAAGAAATAGGCCTAATATATAACAGTAAATATTTTTACGTTTCTGTTTTTTGTTAAATAAAAAAGTAACTGAAAATTAGTTTGTAAGTTTTACAGTTTCAGTTATTAGAGGCACAGAAATATTAGAGAAAGTTTTGACATTAAATATAATCTGTTAATATTGTTCATTTCTATTAGCTGAGGCTAAGATATTTTTTAACAAATAATTAGCATTCATCTTATGGAACATTCAGGGGAATTAAAGGGTTAAAATAATGTGTGTTTTATAGTAACAAAGAAAGTTGTTTTTTTATCAAATCGATTGTACTATTGTGTGTTTACATGGCTATTCCAGTCCCCGGGTCAGCAGTCGAAATCAGGTTTTTCTGAAGCCCTGTACTGACTCTTGGAGAAATCAAGTCATGTAATAGTTTCCTAATGACTTCCCTCTGACTTTGTGCATTCTTGTAGAAGAACCAACAAAAGAATTTACTCTGCCTGCATCTGCCACTAAGACCTCCATTTCAGACCTGACTCCAGATGTGGATTATGTCGTAACGATAACTGCATATTCTGGATCAGAGCAGAGTCTGCCCATCTCCGGCCAGATCACACGTGAGTCACCGTGTCTCTGCATTTGTGTGCTTGTGGAAATCAATGCCAGATGTCCCGTAAAAAGCTTAAAAAAAAGCTAAAAACTAACACCGAGTGTGGAAGATAACAGCCAGGTGGCTGCCCTTTCACCAGTATATGTTAATAACATTGCTCGGTTTCTACATTCGTTTCAGTATTTTGGTGTTTCAGTACAGCAGACTGTTCGTCATTCAAGGAAACAACCTCAAATGTATTTCTTTATTTAAATTGCTTTAATTTGACTTAAAAATAGGTTTGTATTTAATTCTTTATCCTGGAAACAGTAAATCACAAAGCAAGCTCACCACAAGGTCCATTTAGCATGACATTTGGAGTCAGTTAAGACAATTTTTAGTTTTGCCAAAGTTAAAAACTGTAGACTAAAAGTCTGACTTGACAGATTTAAGCAAATCTGCAGCACAGGGAGCCAGCCAGGACAGATTCCAGTTGTATACAGTTTCCATTCTGCTGGTGCCATGTGATATGGTCAGAAGTTCTAGAAAAAAATCCACCAAGCAATCGTGCTGGTGAGCCTTTTTTCTCAACTGCTGCTTTTACTGGTTATTAGTCTGAGAGTTACTTAGGAGAGACAGAAAATTGTCTTTGGCTTACTCATTGATACCATAAATTCGAAAGCAAAAACAAGACAATTGAAAACAGGCACGAGGAACAGCATGAACAACATGACTTCAAAGATGAGTTTTTTTAATGCAGAAGGGAGGGGTTTTACTATTTACAGAATTTTTTGAATAGTTTACCACTACCTAATTACAGAAAAAAGACACAAGAGCAGCTCAAATTGTATTGTGCAAAAATAATGGCTACATTAAGTTGTGCAATGAGAATTTATAAGTAGGCATCGCTTCTTTTGACCCTTTTGCAATTCAAAAACAATTTGTTCTTCTGCACTTGGAAAACAGCAACCTGTAGCGTGTCTACCACAGATTTCCATCAACATTTTTCCTCTATATTACTTTACCATAATCAACAGTTCCAGCACCAAAAGATAAAATTTCATTATTCACTTTGGTCACTTGGCTGAAGACATTTTTGAAATATTACAGCCTGTTATTATTGAGGTAAAGGTCTTGGTGAGATTAAAAACCTATTTTCAAGAGTTACCTGGCCTAAAAGATAACTGATATAAGCATAAACACACAAATACAACTGTCAAACGCTACAGTCAGTGGACACAACGTCTACCAATATTATTTTCTCAGTTCTATAACACCGACTTAAATTCCCACATAGTAATCAGCTCAGATTTTTCCAGGAGATAGGGACAGCATAATTAAAGGTAGTTTTTGGAATCACCCTTACTAACATGTTACTAAATTGTTCACCACTAGGGGGCAGATACCAAAGGATAACAGCAGCACACATTTCAACACATTGCCCCTGTTGGTGAAAGATCTATGTACATTTTGCAGAATGTCATTTTTGAAAAAGTACCTTCAAATAATGTTTGTATTAACATACTGCACCATCTTATTGCACTAAGAGGTATTAGATATTTTTTTAAGCCTGGCCCTAGTTCAGATTCATTTAACACCATATAAAGATTTTTTTTTTTTTTTTTTTTACCATTTTTGATCATTAAAAAAAAGGAAGAAAGAATTTACAAAAAGTACCCTTTATGCCTAATTCTGTTTCGGACCAAACAATTGTAAAATACAATGAGGAATAAAGTCATACTGATTATGGTTTTTACTCATACATGAACAGAAGTTAGAGGAAACCACTCCAAGGAGAGGTTTGTAGCTAAAAATCAACCAATAGAAAAGACTGAAGACATTTAAAGATAACAACTTGTAAATAAAATGTAAAGCACTTTGGTGTTCAGAGGAAGAAAGGATTTCTTCGGATTGTCAAACCAGGGATAGGCCTAAACCATGTTTATGATGTTTACAAGCAAAAGTATGAAATGGGACACTGACCCAGATTTCAGGCTTTGACTGAGGTCTTCACTGACATCATGGCAGCAGTTTTTGGTGGGGACAACTGATGATCTGAGAAGCCCTCTGAGCTTGAGCTATGCTGGAAATCCTACACAAACTATGACATCAACCTGACAGTTTCTCCATTTGGGAGCTCATTTGGAAGTTTGTTGCATCACGAAAAAGGAAAAATTGCTCAAGAAACCCTCTGATGAGAGGATAAATCCTACGTAGGGAAATTTAAAACACAAGAGTTGGGCTGATTTCAGAGGTCTGCCTTCACATGAAGAAAAACAGTGACAGAAAATGATTCATAACATGTCATCACTGTAAAGATATTGGGTTTCCTGAGGATAATTTCAGCACAATAGATAATATGAACTGACTTTTGTAATTACGCGATTGTTTCATTGTCTTACAGTTGAATCTAGTGGAAGCACAAGAGGAACTTCCAGGAAACCAGACTCTTCAGATTCAGCCAGTGAGTACTTTTGTTCACTTATTACACACCTTAGTTTGACCAGGGGTTTCACTTCCTACTCAGATAATGATGAGTCATAAATCCACTGCCATACCTCCTCGACTTTTTGTTCGTGGGTTTTCTTCTGGGCGGTGTTCATCAGTGTGAGCTTAGCAGTGAAGGAAGGCTCTACAAACACCCCATTGTATAGCAATAATCAAAATTAGGCCCCCATAAATCTCTGAAGGATTTGGTCATCGATTTGGTTCCCTGCCGAGCAGTTATGCCAATACGGGGGAAGCTGCACATGCTCAGTGCGGCGGGGGTCATAGGTGTGGTGGGAGGTTGCTGCTGTTGGAGCTGTGGGAGTGAGCTGAACCCAGCCCCGAAGTGCTGAGAGAAGTGGAAACCATTACAGATGCTGATTTACAAGAGCGCTGCTTCTGCCACTGCTGCCCTGGCCCCCGTTCTGCACACGATGACGAGGTTGTGCAGATTTTTCCTTCTCTTCATGAGGGAAAAGTCACGAGGAAACTCCCAGAAAGCAGGGCAGAGGAGAGACAATGAAGTCTGGTTCAACAAACAGTGTCTAAATTAACAAAAAATAATGACTTTAAAACATGCTGAGCTGAGAAAAGTGAATGCGAGTAAATCCAACATCTTAACACCCCCAAGTAAAATTTTAGTGGTTAAGGTCTGTTTAAAAGTTTAGGATTAGGCAACTAAAAGTATGCCACTTTATACTGGAAGCTGAAGGTTCTAACGTTAGAGAGAAGAACCCAAAAATCCGAAGAAACATCCACATTCAGGTCTACACAGTGGCAGGACGTGAACACCAGCACTGCTGAGCTGTTTGGCGTGATGATCTTTGATGTAGCCAGCAACTTCTGAAGCTTCATTGAGTCACTTGTTAGCAAATGCTTTTTCTGGCACATGTACAGGATTCAACTTCATGAGTGGGATATTTACTGACATCTTAGTTTAACCCTCAGGCCTTAATTTCAAGCATTAACCAAACAAATCCACTCAAATTGACTTTCAGACGAGAGAGCCAAAAGTGGAACAATGCAAATCATTATTTAATCTAAAATAACACTGAGTGGTTTTTTTTTAGTCTCAACAAAGAATATTGACGTTATCGAGAAAGTACTGCCACTGAATAAACCTAAAGTCCAAGGCTATTACTCACATATGGGGGCAGAAAAATTACATTTTCTGTTTAATGTTCAGCGTTTTCTTCCTTTTCATTCTTGAACTTTTTTTGCAGGATGCTCTGCCAGCATCATCGGCGATGTGGTGTTCTTGGTGGACGGCTCCTGGAGTGTGGGCAGGCCAAACTTCAAATACATACGCTCCTTCATCTCTGCGGCTGCCGGAGCCTTTCATATCGGCGAGGAAAAAACCCGGGTAGGCGTGGTCCAGTACAGTGATGACGCCAGGACTGAGTTCAACCTGAACGAACACCAGACCAGACCGGCGCTTCTGCGGGCCATCGGCTCAATGCCGTACAAAGGAGGCAACACGAACACAGGTGACCTGTTGATGCTGTTCAGTTCTTTGGGTTTTCTGTGGAGTTAAATTGACCTGGGACATTTTCAATCAGTAACACCCTTTTTAAGGGGGATGTTTATCTTTGGTAGCAAGAATAATCGTTTTTTAATACATGGCTGTTAAAGACTGATTTGTTTTTGTGAGGTGAGTGCTCATTTCACGTGTGTCTCGCTTGGCTCACTTGACAAATAGGCAGGCAAAACTCTGGGATGTAAGGGAATTAAAAACACATCCATTAAAGTACAGGGAAATAAAATTATAATCACATTACACACAGTTTAACTTGCTGAGAAAGCAATAAAGCAGCCTTGTCAGGGCCACTTGAGTCAAAACGGGATTGTTATTGCAAGTGAAGTCATTTAAATTTGGCGAGATCACTCTGATCTGGGACCTCCCCGCCCTTCCATGGGTGTACATGGAAAGAGAGCAGCAGCAGGACCCTCTGACAAAACAGAGCAGGCATTGATAATAAGAGAAATGACAATGATTAATTCAGATACAGCATGAAATGGAAGAGCTGGATTAGAGGTGGGCTGAAAAGTAGCTCACAGTAACTGTATGCAGAGTGAAGTAGTGCCTGAATAGTGCACGCAAGATGAAATGAGAAATGCCAGGAGTGCTACTGAATTTGAACCATTCCTGCTAAGACCATGCTCATTTTAAATCCTCAAATTTTGAAACAGACCACATATGAAATGTTCAGAAGACAGATCAAGAAAATTACAAGTAATATAAAATTTCGTCAAGAAAAGAGAAAGAAAAAATGGAGTTTATATCAAACTTGAAGGAGCGCATGATCAATGAAGGTACCTCAGAGAATTAAATGTCAAAAAGTTTGCTGGTGGATTTCTCATCATGATTATGTGCTGTGTTTCATCCTTCTGTGATATCTCTGATTTTGCTGCTCGGTTTATTGCTGAGTTTGAGTTTTGGTCTACAAAAAGATTTCCTGAATCAAATAGTTGTTTTTCTCCTCATCATTCTACAATTTAAATCTAAGAACACCCAATGAAGTAAAACTCTTCTCTCTCTCATTGGTCCAGGTGACGCTCTGGACTACGTTTTGAGAAATGTTTTCAGTGAGGCGTCCGGCGCCAGAAACGGTCTCCCCAAAGTGCTGGTGATCATCACAGATGGCAAATCTGAGGATCCAGTGGCGAGCTATGCCAAGCAGCTCCGGAGCACGGGGGTGGAGATCTTTGTCCTCGGTATGCAGCCAGAGCAATTTTATTGCACTCCACATTACATTTTCCATTCGTATTTAATGCTTTTAGCAGGGGTTTGTAACAAAAGCAACCTGTGGTGACGTAGTAATGGAAGAAGGTTAAATTCCTACATCGTTAACCTACAAGCAAGTGATAGCAGGTTTTATGTGTGTTTATGCTCCAGTTTCGCTCAGACTTTCCACAAACTCAGACGAAGAAACACCACTGGGATGTTGCTATGGAGTTAAAGAGGCCTGGTGGTTCAGGACTTATAGCTCATCTTTTGCAGTCAGTGGAAACAGATCAATGATAGAAAACTGCTTAGCGAGACACTAATGGTTTTTAGTTTTTGTCAGAGGACCACTGTAACCTTCCTGCTACGTTCCCTAGAGACAATTTATCGGGCTAGCCATCATGTTTTTGGAGGTTATCCCAGCTTTAAAAGGATTCTTAAAGGTGGAGTTTGGTGGAGTTGTCTTAAGGCAAAGCTTACAGTGACATGGCTTCTTTTGGCAAATATGAGTTCTTAACTTTTGTGGGTCTAAGGTCACGTGTTTTATAGAAACACTGAATGGTGCAGGAAGGAATGGTAATTACTCAGTGCCTCTAATCAAAAAGTTGTTGGGTTTAAACCCCAGCCCCAGCAAATAGGCACTTATGAAAGAACTTTAACCCATATCATAGTTGACCCTGTCTAAAAGCAATAAAAATATTTTTTTAGTAAGTACCTCTCTCAATAAGAAAGTTCACAGGATACCAGCTGTCTTAGTCAAACTTAAATCTATGCATGGATACAACTCTTCCAACAGTGTCAAAGTTTTACAGAGGAGTATAGCACCATAAACCCTTTTCATATTTACTGCCCATGTTGTCAGACTTTCCAACCAATGTGGAACAGAAAAGAGAGCATTTAATATGCAAACGTGGAAAGTAAATGCTCGCTTAACTTTGTTACAGATTGTTCATTTCATCCAGTATTTACAGACCTGGAGCAAATGCACCCGTTACCGCGTCAACCAATGCCAGTGAGTTTACAAGGATGGCTAAGAATTCAGTGGTGTCGCCTCAGCTTAGCTCAAAATGAGGAATCATCTCTAAATTTGGCCGGCATTGAAAACCACAACAATTTCCACATGTTCATGAAGAACCATCCACTCTGCTTTTACCACAGCTTTGAGTTTGTGGTTTGTCTTTTTCCCCCGTAGGTATCCAACAGGCAGATGAAGAGGAGATGAGGCTAATGGCCTCTACCCCTTACAGCAGTCACATCTACAGTGTGGCCACCTTCGACATGATAAAGAACGTGCAAAAACAGCTCATTACTCGGATGTGCGCTGGTGTAGAAGATCAGCTCAATGTGGTAGTCAGTGGAGACGAATGTGAGACATCTTTAAAACTAATACTTTCATGCCTAGTCTGAGTTGTTAAAAAACATTCTCTTGCCATTTGTACCTTTGTTTTTACCCTTTAATATGGTTGAAACTGTAGTTTGATGTAGATTGCAGTATACACTCTTATTTTTTGTCTCTTATTTTTTATTTAATTTTTCCAAATATATGACATTATAATTGTGATTCCATCTCTTATTTTTGCAGTTGTTGAGCCAGCCTCCAATCTCCAGGTCCAGGAGGTAATCTCAAAGTCCATGCGGTTGATGTGGGACCCCTCTATTGGAGATGTTTCCGGATACAAGATTCAGCTGATCCCCATGATGGCTGGCAGCATGCGTCAGGAACTGTACGTGGGCGCAGGCCAGACCTCGGTGGTGGTCCGAGGTCTCTCGGCAGATACAGAGTACCAAATCGTTCTGTTTGCCTTGAAGGGATTGACACCCAGCGAGCCCATCACGGCCATGCAGAAGACTCTGCCAGTTAGAGTTTCACTGGGTGAGTACTAAACAATGAAAGTAAAAGTTTATAGAGAGACTTCTCTTTGACTACCGGCATAGATTAATGAATAAAATGTCTGTAAGTGAATCAGTGGTTTAATTGGCAGGCTCTGGCAAACTGTACTGACTCAGCGCTCTGCTGTAAATAATGCAAAGAAACCTGGAAACATTGTATCAGCTCACATGTCAGACTAAACAAATTGCAGGTGACAATCAAAAAGTTTTGGGAACAGGTCCATAAAAAAGCTTACTAAATTTAAACCAGTGATGTCTAAGTCATCACTTCTAGCTCTAGTCCTGAAGACTAATTTTATATCTTAAAAACAAAAAAAAGTGATTCTTGGAATAAATGTTCATAGATTTCAATGCTTGTTAGTTAGAATACTTCCTTATTTTTCTCCAATGATTGCCAAGACTTTGGAAAGCAATTAAA
This sequence comes from Diplotaxodon limnothrissa, assembly GCF_057381915.1. Classification (NCBI taxonomy): domain Eukaryota; kingdom Metazoa; phylum Chordata; class Actinopteri; order Cichliformes; family Cichlidae; genus Diplotaxodon; species Diplotaxodon limnothrissa. The sequence goes on from NC_140610.1 coordinate 24,898,180, forward strand.
AAAACCAAATTCTGATAGCACAGGGATAGAGTTAGAGCTAGTATTATGCCTGATTAGACCTCAGGGGGCCTCAGTGTGACTTGCAGCCACACTGGAAACTGTGCACTGCTGCCTATTTGACTAGAAAAACCAGCCAAATTCTAATCAATTATAGTTTTCACTTGACTATGAGCGCTCTTGTAACATGTTGTTCAAATGTTGTATTATCTTTAGAGGACTAGCACATGCTATTAAGACTTTCTCAACACCACCATTCTTTAGCTCAATATCAACTTTATACAAGAATAAACACCTTTATTGTAAAGAATTTAACAGTCAACTTTGTACTTTTTTTTCTGTCTATCCAGAATGTTCCCTTGGTGTGGATGTGCAGGCTGATGTTGTCCTTCTGGTTGATGGATCCTATAGCATTGGTCTGGCAAATTTTGCCAAAGTAAAAGCATTCCTAGAGGTGTTGGTCAATACTTTTGACATTGGGCCTGACAAAGTTCAGATCAGCTTGGTCCAGTACAGCAGGGATCCTCACCCTGAGTTCTACCTGAACACTCACCACGATCTAAATGCCGTGGTCAAGGCTGTGCGAAATTTCCCATACCGTGGCGGCTCCACCAACACCGGCAGGGCCATGACTTATGTCAAGGAGAAGATATTCCAGGCTGCCAGAGGAGCGCGTGCCAATGTTCCTCGTGTCACCATCCTCATCACTGATGGAAAGTCATCCGATGCCTTCCAAGAGCCGGCCACCAGGCTGAGAAATGCTGATGTGGAGATTTTTGCTGTGGGTGTTAAGGATGCTGTGCGAAGTGAGCTTGAGGCCATTGCTAATCCACCTGCAGAGACCCATGTGTACACTGTAGAAGACTTTGATGCCTTCCAGAGGATTTCCAAAGAACTCATTCAGTCCATCTGCCTCCGGATTGAACAGGAACTCCGCAACATCCTCCAGAGACGTAAGTAATGTGGTTATAATCGTCTATGCAGATGACATTGTGCTATGCTGGGCTTTGTTTGACCAATGTGCTTGTGTTTTGTGTTTAGGGTTATAGCGTTCCATAAGATTTCATTTTTTCTTTTGATGGATACATATATTATTTTTAATTCAGCCTTTATTTGGACTGTGTTATTTATGTAAAAAAAGAAAGCAATGCTCATTTTAATCTAATTCAGGTTGCTTTATGTAGTTGTGTACATCCTAGCTTTAACTGTAATGCTGGATGTTAATCAGTTTTGCACACTGAATCCCTATCAAACATGAACATGGTTGAAACAACAAACAACAACAAAACACCACAGAAGTCTTTGTAATTTAATTAATTTGGCAACTGATGACTTTTTAAGTAATGTGAACTTTTGTCCTCTTTTATCTGCATGATAAACTTGCAGTTTAGAATAAATTCAGAAAGTTAATTGGAATGGGAAACAGTCAGAAATTGGAGGTTTGACATTCTTACTCTTCTTTCGATTGAGGATATCTGCTTTATTTCATTTTTTATAATCTATAATAATGGATAGTATAAAACAGTGACTGGACACAAATTTTTTTCAATAGAAAGTCTGAAAAGGACATCTAGGCAATGTCCAAGACGTACATCGTGAAGTCAAGGAACTTACTTTTGTTTGCATAAGTTTTCTTTTTTCAATTACAGCCAGAAATCAAGAGCATATTAAGGCTATTCAGCATCATACTTATAGGATTTCTTTTAATGCCAAGCTGTAGTATACCCTATGAACTGTATACCAATACTCCAGCATCAACATTATAATTCTGTGAAAACTAAGTTTGAAGGTTTGAACCATTCACTGTTGATCTCGGTCTTGAAATTACCAGTCTGCAACAAATGTACTGCTTTATGATTGATTTCAGCGCATTTTTACCTCTTTGGCTTCTCAGTTACACTGGAGGATTCAGTTCTCAGGATTCATGAGTTGAACACCTTCATTCAGATCAGATCAGCCCCTGTCACATTTGAATACAGTGCAAAAGCTAAAACGCTCAGTGCAAAATATACAAAAATATATTTTTTAAAAACCCCGAAAACTTTTTTCACACAAGTTTTATACTGTTTTAGATGAATTCTGAATTCAGATTTCCTTTGCAGACAATGGTATTTTTTATGTTGATGGATAGAAACAGATCTTTATCCGTTTATTCCGTTTTACATTTGCTAAATTACATTCAGAGGACTTTATGAATAAACATTGCTTAATTGTTGGCACGAGGTAGCTCAACAGAACCAACCATGGAGTATGAAACAGCCCACAGTTTATTAGTTTTACATATACATATATATATATATATATATATATATATATATACATATATATATATATATATATATATATATATATACATATATATATATACACATATATATACACACACACACACACATACATATATATATATATATATATATATATATATATATATATATATATATATATATATATATATATATATATATATATATATATGTACCATCAGCCATCCACATGGACATGATTACTTTCATGTCCCTTTTCTGAGCATGTCTTTATTAGCTAAAACCATTTTTTTTTTTGCCTCAATGTGTAAAACACATGCCCACCTTTTGATCTTTCAAGGACAGGGAGAGTTTCTGCATGTGTAAATGGGTCAAATAGTCCTTTGCAGAGATGTATTTGCATTTGTTTAAACTGAGCCAGAGCAGCAGATGACTCAGTGTGTTACCACACAAAGTCTATGCAAGCTGTCAGGTGTGTTGTCTGTCACATAAACAAACCTTTAAGTGCAGTTCTTTGCACTGAAGTCATCACCCACCCCAAAACGTCTGGTAGTCGGGTTTAAACACCAAAGATGTTAAATCACAAATGCTGTTTCATCCTCTTAGAAAAGGGCAATAATAATCGCTCAGTGTTTGCCAAAACGAGCTTCCACGTCTGGCAGTATTAAATGTGACTCACACCAGCTTTGATTGCCAATTATATAATCCTTATATAATAATGACTTTATGTCAACAAAGAGAATGTGCAGGAGCCCAACTTAAAGAGCTCTGGTAGCGGGTCTCAGCCCTCCCGATCCTGAATGATGGCACTGCCTTGTAGGTCAGCTTTCTCTTCTACTTTTGTCTATTTCGGATGATGGTTTATGCATATGGATAACAGCCTTAGACAGGAAGAAAAAAAGAGAGCTTCCAGAGAATACGAATTGTAGAACTGCTTTAGTTTTTCCACTAGAAAGACTGAGCTGATTGATGATGCAAATCTGAGCCTGTTGGCCAGCTGCTTGAAGTAATGTGTTCATTGTGTCTGAAAAATCAATACCAGGGAGATAAGTTGCAAACTTCAATGAATAAATTAGTCAGGGTTGCTTGTGGTGGGTCTAATCTCAAATGACCTAGTGGGAAAACAAAATCTCAGGCAGCTCACCGAGTGTGGACTTTGAAATCTGCAACAACAGGACTCCTAAGGGACCCTTTTCACGACAGGGGACACTCATAGGTAATCACATCTGGGGCTGATTTAGCAGATGCAGCATGTGACTATGAATCACCTTTAACTAACAGCCAGATTTGGAGAAAGATGCTATTTTTCTCACTATATCAAAGATGTCAGACACATATTTTGTCAGCCCAGTTTAATGTCAGAGCCAGACAAGGAATGTATTTCTTCTGATGATGTATTTTGAAAACAGATGTCAAACCACCTGTAAATATCTCAGTTGTTCCACATTTAGTCAGTCAGTTTAGTTTTTGGAATTAAACACCTAATTGCATTTTAACTTCTGATAAAGCACAAATCATGATAAAAAAAAGTTATCAAGATTTAAAAATGCTATAAAGAATTTCCACAGAGATGGATACCATACAAACAGTTTTGTATGATGATTTGAATACTTTACATTTTCATTCTAATAACCTAAGATAACACCTTTACCCTGACTTTGATGTAACATTTTACTCTTTCTAGTAAAATGAATTGTTCTTCTGTAACATGATCATCATTTCAGAACTGATCAGCAATCCTTCAAACTTACCAAAATGTAATCTAATGCAATGCTGGCATTACTTAATATGGTTATTTTGGAAAGACTTTACATAAAATATTGGCTTACCTTCCAGGTCTGAAAACCTTAAACTTGCATTCTTCTCAATTACCAGCAGGGAGCAGCTCCTCTGGTTAAAGAAAGAAGTCAGATTATATAGAAGTTTAAGAAAATCCACCTCCCAGTGCGAGGATAGCCTCAGAATTGGGGTGATGTTACCAGCCTTAACCTCAAATGTTAAGGTTGAGGTTAAGGCTGGTAATGCGTGATTACAGTTTATTGATGATTTTACCATTCTCGTCTGAGTTTACATATAAAATAATTTTCTTTCAGAGAATAATCATCTTTTTTCTCAGAGCAATGTGCTGTATTGTTTTATTTTAATTATTTAACCATCTTCTTCTTCTCCTTAATTCGTAATGAAGACACTCTTTATGCCAAAAAAGGAACTAGCTGCTGAACCCTGTTAAGTAAAAAAAAATCTTCTTCCTCCTCCAGAACTGATCTCGCCAAAGGACCTGACCTTCTCAGAGATCGGCTCCAGAAGCTTTAGGACCTCATGGAAGACGGACGCCACCAATGTTGAGTCCTACCTGGTTCAGTTCAGGCCGGCAGATGACCCCGACGGGCATTTTGTGTCCATGTCTGTGCCCGGAGACTCCCTCACTGCCTTCCTGCCCTACCTCAACCCTTACATTCGCTACGAAGTCAACATCTACGCCCACTACGAGAAAGGGGAAAGCTTGCCTGTGACTGGCTATCAGACCACGCTAGAAGGTATTTATACTGTCATAAACAATTTATTTATGCTTTTCTTTTTCCACACTGCTAAGATATTTTGTTAATCAACATAAAGGTGTAGTACAGATATAAACCTGTTTTTAATACCAAGACCAAACTTGTGATAGAACAAATTAAGTGATTAAGTGTAATATTGAACTGGAAGGTGTATTGATTGATTCACAACGTTGGTTGCTGCAGGTTACCGCAGAACAATAGGCTCAGGTTTTGGACAGTGGCAGCATGAATGAGTAAAGATATGCAGTTAAAGCTGAGGGTGTCTGATTCACTTGTGTCACAGAACAAGGCCCAGTTAGCAACCTCAGAGTATCTGAAGAGACAACAGACAGCTTCAGAGTGTCATGGCTAGCAGCTCCCGGACCAGTCATTCGCTACCGACTCAACTATGAACCGGTTGACGATGAGAGCCGGAGGATGGAGACGACCACCACTGGCAGGGAGATAACCACCGTGCTCCACGAGCTTCGGCCTCAAACCACCTACCGCGTCACCGTCACTCCCGAATATCCGTCCGGCCCCGGAACGCCGCTACAGACTGTGGGCACTACCAAAGAAGGCAAGTGTGGTTATCGACATATGCAACAAAAACATAAAAAAGCATAAACTATCGTTAATAAAAAGTTAATGGACAATAACCTTTTTAATATCAGTTGTACACTTTTAGACTCTGCTGCATCAAAGGAAGAGTAGTTTGTAGCGGGTTTAAAAGCTGGGCACCAAAGAAAAAAGATCATTAGCCCCATTTAATATTGGGTGTATGTACCCACAGACTGCAGAGGTAAATTAGCTAAATCTGGTATATGGCATCTTTTTCCACTATGGGATGAACGTCATTGTATGTGCTTCCTAGTTAAAAACCAAATGAAAACAAATATGAACACAAGAAGAACCAGCAAATACTAAAAACTCTGTGGTAGCATTAAACTTCCTGTCTGCCTGAGCCAAAGCATCTTGGGAACTGTAGTGCCAAGGCTAAAGCTGAACAGGAAACGGTTCAGTTAGCTGAGCCTGATGCTGTGCCATAGATCTCCATGTAACAGTGTGAAAACTGAAAAAACAAACAAACAAAAAATAAAAAAGGCTTCACAGGGTTAACTATTAATGGGAAACAGATGTTCTTATAAATAAGAGCTACATGAGTGAAGCTTCAGTTGAAGGAAATCTTTGTTGTTTTCGGGACAAACTGAGCCCAGAAGTCCAAGTAGTTGGCTCAGTGGCTCATTGAGTCACCGGTTCTGATCCCTGGCAGGTGCCTGCAGACATGGAGTGATCATTTACTTGGTGCTAGGGGACTTTAAAAACTATGAAAATCTAATTGCACCTTTAAATCACAAAGGATTTGGGGATGATTAAAACTTAATGGGTCCAAGCTGTCGTTCCGGCTTAAAGAATGGGAATGAATCAGACTTTATTCTGATAGAATGAAGTGTCTCTTTAAAGTCATTGCGGTGCCCGGGAGTGTGGGAGTGTGCACATTTTTTGACCCCTGCGAGCTCTGCGAAGTTAGCGCAGCCTGCCTCCTGTTGAACTCCTCGTCAGATCTGTGCAGCCTTACAGGGAAAGGAATGAAAAACAGACATAAACTCAGAGATAGAAATGGACCATGGTGCACTCAGAGGCAATAAACAACAAAGACAGGAAGCAAACTGAAGATGTTTTTCTGAAGTTTTGTAGATTCGAGCACAGGCGGATTTACTGCTTTTAGAGAGGAATGATGAGCCTTCCAAAGATGCTTAAGATTATAATCTTTTATCCAAAACTGAAGACAGAGGCTGGAAATAAACAAATCATACTCCTTGGTGCCATGGAAACAGCTTTTCTTACCTTTCACCTCCTGTTCCTTTCAGCTCCTTCACATAGTGCAGCTGCGTGTCGTCTGAGTCGACTCTATTTTTGTTAGTTTTTTTGGAATTTGACAGTTTATAAAATGGGACAGGATTAATCCCAGCTTGCACCTCTTTGACATGAAACGCCCAGCTGGCCCTCAGATGGATTTATTCTCCCCCTCATTTGGCTTATAATATTGTTCCCATTAGAACATGACTTTACCTCAAAACTATAAATCGATGCAGAGCCTTGAGGTTTTGCATACATTCTTCCTTTTTTGTTAGCAGTTTGTCCCACCTCCCATAGCACACAGTTACATAGGAGTCAGTTAACTCTTTGTCCCAGTTTTCCTGACTGATATCAGGGGGAAAGTTTTTGCTTAAAAATACATCTACAGTAAGAAAAATGCACACGCAGGAAGCTCTGCCCATGACTCACGGTTTATTTTAACAGTTATTTTTCAAAGGGGAAATTTTGAATCATACTTCACTTCTAGAGTCTCTTTGACTAATTGACATGCTGGTAGCTGCCCAGTAAAAACAATTTTCTTCTGCGCTGCTCCAGTGGAGCAACTGGAGTTCGTGTCTTAGTCAAGTAGTCCTCCGGCTCAGAGAGTTTCCCATCCAGTTTTTTTCTCCTCCAGTCACATGATGCATGATTAATGGGCCACAACACATGCACCTTTTTCTCTGCTTGTTTGTCTCTTTCATCTGTTTCCATGAGAAAAGCTGTTTTTCTTTGTTTTTCAGATAAAAAAGCCCCCTCAAACACAGAGTGTAGACACTTTATTTTTGAATTAAACCACACAGGTAGCAACGAGAAGTCAGGCGGTAACGAAGTCTATGGGAAAATGTTCTCTGTTGATTTATGACCTCAGTAAATACTTTCCTTGTGAGTATATAGTCTCAATTACTAGTTTCAAGTCTCATTTAATAAAACACGATGTTCGTTTAGTAAATTATGGTCTCCATTAGAGTCAAAAAGGACTATAAAGCTGTGTGTGCTTTAGGGTTGGTCTGTCTGTAATTGACAGGTCTCTACCCCCAGATTTACCCCTCGTTTATTACACATAGTTTAAAAACACCAACACAGTGGCAGCAAAAATCCTCAGAGAGATTTCACCAGCCAATGGGAGACATCATGGTGCATGGAGGTAGAGTAACCATTAGAGATGAAAAATTGAGCATGTTCTATGTAATTAAAGCAATTGCCAGTGTGAGTGATGGATACCATGTGATAGGGTAAACACATTGATGGGTTAGCGGTGTAACTGGAGCCTGAATCGTTGGGGTATATAATGGCAGCATAAACTATCAGATGTCAGACACAAAGAGCAGTCTGTGGTGTATCATCAGCATTGTATTGCTTCTGCTGGTGGTTAGACTTGTGCAGGCAGCCATCAAGGTAAAAAAAAACCCCCATCAACTAAAACAGGCTAAAAAGCTCAGTAGACTTGATGCTAATTTCATGACTTATCATTTTACACAGACTTGGATCGTACATATCTGAAGCATTGATTATTTTAAGTTCCTTTGGCTAAAAAGCAAAACTTAATCTCTGTATGAAAAGTGACTTTCGGTGGTAAAACATCAGACTCACCTGACAAAATCTCCAATTTTCAGCTTAATTAGCATTTATTAATGCACATTTGTATTCCAGCTTATCTTCATTCTGGTCTGTATAGCTAACGTAGAGTCTTTAAAATAAACTGCATGGCTGTTTAAAGGTGCACACGATTTCTGTGTCAGCTTTTGCACACAGCCGCGATGTGCCGATCCCCTGAGATTAACCGATAATGTTTTTTTTATTACCGCCCAACAGCCACTGTTAATATTTGAGGTTTTCCGTAATTGCTGTGACTAAATGCTGGAAGAGAACCAGATCATAACAAGGACTCTTAAAACAAACATTTAATGGAAGTCTGTGTTTAACATGAGGCTCTTTTGCTCCAAAATATTGTAAATGATCTGATTTTCAATACCCGGCGAGGCTTGGAGGTCAGAATTATTGTTACTGGAGAGAAATAATAAACACTCAGAGCATGAGAGAGGGGAGAGGAGGAAGCCTTCCAGTTTTCATAGAGGGTTATTGTTAGTATTAAAAATTGCTTCTTTTACCTCTTGGGTATTATTTTTGTGACTTTACCCATAATTTCTGATATCACTTAGGTTAATTGTTAAGAATATGGTAAGTCAAAACAACCTTAAATCTTAATATAGGTAATGTTTTTGGCATTATTTGACAAAAAAAGTCATAATAAGCTTTCAGCATTGCATCACATTGGAGCGAAAGCGGGAGGTAAACCTCTGTACCTCCTCTGGAGTCAGATTTTAGTCTTTAGGGAATCTAGCCAGTGAAGGGAGAGTTTAGCTAATCACATGTATTTTATTTAGACTAGATCAGGTGGTTGCTCTGTTGTGTTATGAATACCACTAATGTTGGGTGAATTTGAGCATAGCATTAGTTCTGGAGTGTCATTAAGTAGAGCTGATCTCATTTAAAGCTCATTCCAGTTGTTTTGGCTGATGACTTATGAGACGCTTCAGTTCGATAAACCTGATATATCAGGGTGCACTATTTAAGCTGCTTAAGCTGCCGCTGCTGCAAGCTTCTTTGCAACCCAGAAGTGCTAAATAACGTGCTTCATATTTTTCATGTGTGCTCTGACCTTTGAGAGGGTCCTGCTTTCCATGTTTTCCATGTTTGAACTATAATATTCATAATATTCATCTTACGTGAAACCATACTATCAGAACAGCCTGCTTGTTTGAAGCACATGGATATGCCTGACTTAATTGGAGATTATGTATCGGAATTTAAGGAGCAGGACCACGCCTCAAAACATGCTCCTTCCGGTTCTCATCTATATAGGTTCCCTCAGTTCTGCAAGCTGCCAGGCCCGTGACCCGTTGCCGTTCCCTTCGAGGCCTTCCCCAAACCGCAGCTCAGTTCATGTCCAAGCATTCACCTTTACCTACTAAAACTCTCTCAAACCTAAAATGAGGACGTGGGCCCTAGTGAATCTGGTTTTAAGGGCATATGAGGTGTTCAAACCAAATGCAAAGTATAGATTTTACAAGCTACAGTGGCAGACAAGTCTATTTAAAGATGTGAACAGAGGAAATTTGAAAATATTTTGTCAAAAATCTGGTCTTAGGCTGTATTGCAAAAGACTATAAGACTGTGGAGTGATTAAATAGCATTTTATTATCACCATCATCATCATATAAAAAGGTTCTGCAAAAATGTGAATAGACTCAACACTGTGCTGGGCGACACGTATTTATTTATTTATTTTTATAAACTGCATCACTCTGTGTTGTGAAAACAGAATCACCAGCTGAAATTATTCCGCTAGCTTCTCCTGACGCTCCTGACACTTTTTCTTTTTTCCACTTTATGGAATATTTTTGTACTTTAACATTAGTTATGAAACCTGCCTGCACGCAGGTCTGCTTACACATTCTCAGTTTTTGCATGTTTGTGCATGTTTGTCGGCACATATACATTGGGGTTGCATGCAGATGGTCCTCTCAGAGACCTGCAAGCATGGTCATAATTTACGGACGAGTTTTACATCAGGCATACTCCTGTAGAGGCTTAACGCCATAGAAGTGAGCTACATCCTGGTGAACCACAGGTTTAAACACACGGCGTTTAACTGCAATGACCTCACTTTGATTACAGCTTGAAACATTTTTCCTAGAGGCAAAAATTCCCTCAATTCATACTCTGTGTGAGCCATTTAGTCAAGTTAGTTTATTAATATAGCAAATTTACACACATCAGCAAGCACCTGACATATCTTTCAAACCAATATAATAAATTCAAAACAGATAAAATACTTTGCAGGCACCGTGCACTGAAATTCAAATCCAATTTTTTTTATTGAGTCATAAAAAATGTTAGCATAAAACTTCTTCTTAAATTTTCTAAGCCTCTGATTGGCTGTCCCTGGCAAACAGAAGATTTTTTAAAGAATATGGGAGGAGCTTCTGTGCTTCTTTATGACATCATACAGAGTCAAGAGTAGAATAATAAGAGTAATTTGAGTCGTTTTAAATCTGATTTTTGGCTCATGGGTATCATTTGTTCATACACTGACATTATATTTCCAAACCTTGGGCATTTTTAACGTGAACGCCTACCTGTGGAGCAGAACATAAGACTGAACATTAGGAAAAGCTGAACATGTCCACTTTAAGCCATGTTTGGACTCTTGGAGTGGAGTAGCTGCTCTCCAAAGCACTTACAGTAACACAGCAGTGGACAGAGCAGCAGACAGCCAGAGTGAGAGGTGGAGATGAGGAGCAGCAAGACCGGACAGGAATGTAAGCCAGCTGAGAGCAAGGCTGGAAGGTTAGGAGGAGCAGGGGAGACTGACTCATGCCTGTCTCTCTGTCTGTCTTCACCATTTCTCTCCCATTCTGTCTAGCTCCACTCGTCTGTCTCTCTCCTTCTCAACCTTGCGTGTTATTCTCGCGCTGTTGCTCTCTCTCTTTCTTTCTCTGCACCTTGTGAGGGCTTGCCTGGAATTTAATAGTCTTGTCCAAAGGCTCCAGATGCCTCCCCAGTTGCTGTGCCATGCCTTTTTTCCGATGCTTCAGGTTGTTGGGTGCATACTGGCACAGTGTGATGTAGAGTCCAAACATTCCCTATGATATCTTTTCCTAAACATATTTCCTAGACCATGATGGAAAAAGTCATGAGGTCAAGTTAAGATGTAAATTGTAAGGGAGAGTTCAGCGCTCACAGAGTCCAACTGAGATTTTTAATAATGTGATACAGCGCTGCTTGATTCAGAAATAATGATTACATTTATTTTGAACTCACAGCTATTTAACAAGATAAGCTGAACTTTAAATCATCCTGACAAAGCTCGTATTATTTCACTCAGTTAGGAACACAGCCAAGGTCTTGGTCTGCTGGACTATGAGGTAAAAACATTTCTTCTTTCTAAGCGATGCATGACTTTGGTTATTTTCTTTGTATAGAAAGTATATCAGCACAAATCCTCTATTTATTTGTTCTTATTTCAGTACTTTAAACCCCAGATATCTTCCAATACAACCATAGACTCCATTTAAAAGCTATGTACCTATCCACTTGAGCTATAAATTAGAAAAAAATCATCAAAATGTGTGCATCACTCAACCATTTTTAGCCCGTTCGCATCAGTAAAACAGGTCAGGTGCTAATTGTGCATAAAAAGGAAGATTGTGTCTCTTTGAGGATGTAGTGCTGTGCGCACTAACTGTTAAGACATTAGTGTAAGTTCACTGTGTGGCCAGCATCTCTGCCTCTTTGTTACCACGTTTCCTTATTTTAGGCCTCAGTCACACAGGCCTAGTTACCCCCTGTGCCACCTGCAGCTGGAGGTTATATTCCCTTCCTGGTTTAGCGAGTGGTTATTGGAATATCCTCCCTGTGATTGCGTTGTTCAGTTCCAGTCATCTGTAATTCAGGTGGGAGATGTTGACTTATCTACAAACATATATATGTCCCCTGCAGGGGGTGATTACCAGGTGGTCACCGACATATCTCTAGGCTTGGGTGACTGGTGCTTCAGCGGTCGATTTCACCACAACCAGGGCATAAACACTATTACCTAGTGAGCTAATAAAAACAACTTTTTCCAACTGGTACAAGTGATACCGTATTTGCTCATATCTGCTGCCAGTGCTCAGCACTCCTTTAGCTGTTTATGGTGCTCAAAGCTCACAGCTGACTTCTCTCATGTTATTGGGCCTGAAGCTGAGGTTGTGTTTTTCATGTGTGAAAGCTTAAAGACACAGAGTGAACTTTAGTTTGTTCAGAAAACTGTCAGTAACTGTAGTGGTAATGCTCCAGACTCTCCCGGTTGTAGCCCACATCAGCAGCTGGCAGGAGGGTGATCATTACCTTTGCGTCCTGTGCACATGTAGGCTTAATGTTCTCAGATCAGCAGTGAGCCTTTACCCACATTAAAGCCACGTTAAAACTATAACTGTACAGTTAGAGCCCATGTTAGATTTCATCAGGACCTTGTTTTCTGCACTGGAGATTTACGTTTATGGATGCTAAAATGGAAAACTCGTCTCCAAGCCAGATTCAGCACAATGTTTTCTGTGATCCATCAAACCAAACTACTGCCTACTGTGTGAATGCTGAACAGAGGCTTTGTTTTCATTGTTTCGAACTTGTTCAAACACTCACACAGCAGATCTCGGGATAAAGTCTAAAGACGTTTGCGTAAGTGTGGCCCATCTCGCTCAGCTGTGTGACATAAGCCTGTCCACAGCTGATATTTAAAAGGAGCTGCAGCTGCTTTCTGCTTCACTCCTGCATTTGGAAGAACTCCAGCACGCTGACATTGACCAGGACTTCCTGATTGTGGAACTGGGGGAGTGTGATGCTGCTGTGGGATGGAAAACGTTTTTTAATATGAAGCGAACATGTCGCTTTTTTGTCAGATTGATGACTGTGCATATCCAGAGTTATATAATTCAATTTGAATGGTTTCCACAGAGCACTGAAAAAAAAGCTCCAAACTAGTAAAAACAAATGTCAGTAAAAGCTGCAAGAATGGGGATGATGAGGTGTGTTTAAAGAGATTTTCCAGACAGTTTTTGTTTTCTGCTTTTATGTTAATGACTTTTAAGGATGATCTTTTATATTTTCACAACTTGGACTTCCATAAACCTCTAAATTTCAGCCTCATAAGATCTAAAAATACATATATAGAGGTTTAATTCTCGTAATAAGTTCTTTTCTTTGGCAGTTGCATCAGCTTGGGACACTAAATGTGTCGTAACCTGTGAAAATGACCTCAGCTTTCAGCAGGGGACTTGTTTCTTTGCAGCTTTTGCGCCTCAGGTGAGATTAAGTTCTGGTCTAGTCTACCAGCGTGTTCTTTGTTCAGTGAGTTTGGCTGACAATTGCTATATAAGAGGGAACAAACATCTTTAGCTAAAGAAATTGAGGTGATAAAGTTTAAAAAGGGGGGAAAAAAACCTGCTGTGGTTTGCTGTGGTCACACTGGCTGCGAACAAAGTTTCCAGACATTAAAATTAATCAGTTGATCAGTTAAACTTTATTTGGATAGCACATTTCATGCAGATTAGTGCAGTCCTTCATAGATGAATGACCAGCTGATAGTAATTAGAAAAAAATATGCAGCAAGTATCAACTTGATAGAAATCAAAAAGACAAAGGCAAAGAAATAAATACAAAATTTTAAACTGCCTGTAAGTAAAATGAAAGTGTCTGGCACAGATAGAAAAGAGATCTGGTAAAATATACAAATAAAATAAATATTAAATAAAATAGTGCTAGATAATCTATATTACAAGAACCTACAAAAAACAGATGCATTCATTTTTAAGCATTTAAGTATTTTAACTGTAATTGAATTTTAATGATGATTTGGGTTCTGACTTATTTTCCTGTTTTATCAGATTCTATTAGACTTGTTGTACAGGAGACTGACACAGCCAAAAATAAAGACATAAATGTCACGTGTGAGAGTGTGGCAGACAGGATGAAGGACCCAAATGCAGCACTCACGAGAAACTAAGGCGTGAACTCAGGAAGGCAGCTTTAATGCTGTGCCAACAAACCCATATAATACAAACAGGAAAGGAAAAGAAAACCTAAAAACTAGAAGCTAAGAAAAAACTCAGAAGTAACCTGGGTACCAAGGAGCCCAGCAAAACATGCACAGCACACAGGGTAAACAGCAACAGCCATAGGAAAACACAGGGCTTAAATACACCAGGGGGTAACAAGGGGATGAGAAACAGGAGGGAGCCACAGCTGGGACTAATCTGACATAACAAGACGGGGAGAAAGCAAAACTGAAAACACAGGACACAGAAGACTGTCAATGTATAACAGGAAATACAAGACAGGCACAGAGACGCAGACTTGACAAGGAGACACGGCTGACAGGGAAGACAGAGCGAACATGGAGCACAGAGACAAAAGTAACTAAACATGAGATGTGGAGCATGGGAAGGCAAGGTAACACAAACCTAAGGACTAGAACTAAGAATATAACATAAGCAGAAAACAATAATGAGAATCAAAACCATAAAAACCAACAAATCCAAATATATAACTAATCAAAAACACACTAGTTCCCAGACAAACTACTGTGACAATAAATAAACATACAGATAAATTAATTTTGAAAAGGGGGAAATCAATAAATAGCAAATTAAATTAGATCCAGGATTTAACAGAGAGCCAATAAAGAAAACTAATATTGGAGAAATATGACCCCCCCTGTCAGTTACTCTCTTTGTGGTGTTTTGAATCAGCTTTATGTACACGCCATGTGACAGCATGGGCCCTTTAATGTGAACCCAGTCACGCGGAGTGGAAACTCAATTTCAGGGCAGTTCCTCTCTTATTCAGTGAGCTAGACAGACTTTTTCTCGTGATATGAAGCAGCACCAGCAACACCACCAGAGTGAAGTTTTTATCTCCACCTAGGCTGCCCTGATGAAACTGCAGTGACTCTGCACACTTTGCAGTGGAACATGTCAAATAGCCAACTTTATACAAGGCAGCGATCCCAGAGACTTTCCACTGTGACTGCAGGGAGTCCCAGACACAGCACAAAGAGGCCAGACCTGAGAGGACCTCAGACCCGCCTCAGTCACATGGCCTTCAGGTGCTATTTCTGTTCACGCTATGAGTGACGAAGGTGCTAGCCAAACTAGCCCCAAACTCTGAACTTCCCTGGAAAAAGCTGAAAGCAGCTTGAATTTGATTTGTAGATAGTTTATAGATAGACAGTGGTAGAAATCAGCAATACTGTCTTTAATTTCTGTGGTTTTATTCCGATTTACTTTGATGGACTGTGGAAAAAGATGTCTGAGAATGTCCAGATATTCCACACTCCATGTGACGGCTGTTATTTTCCAATTTTTTGAGCCAGAGCTCCTCCGGGAAGATAAAACAAATGGCAGCATTGGTAGCTTCCTGCTGATGGCAGAGGTGCAGTGCAGTGAAAATGGGGTGACTGAAGCTGAGCACCAGTGACAGTTAAAAATAAACTAAGAAGTACACGCTTGACAGTTTTTCCTGAATTCCATCGGCACATTTCACATTCTTGAAGATTCTCCAAAAGTGAACCTTCAAAACACAGAGGATTGAAAATTAAGCTTTGTAGTGACAGAAGAACCTTTTTCTTCTCAGAAATAAAAATTGATTGAAATAAGATGCAGACTGTCAAAATAAAAGCCTTAATTTGGGTCATCTGTACCTTGTACATCTTTCCCATGCTGCTGTGAGCACAGAACAATCTGCTGGTTCAATCTTGTTAAATTGTTTGTCCTGACATGCCTGAGAACTTGTTAGCGACTTAATTCACTAATAGAGCTTGTCTTTCTGTTTGGCCACATGTTTTGCACATTTAAAAAGACGATAAAAATTATATTTCCGCCATCATTTTGGCTCTCAATAACATCCAGGCTCCCTTTTAATTTGAGTTATTTCTCATGTTTTCTAATTATTTTGAGTTTGCATAAATATTTGTTGAGCAGGGAGTTTTCCTTTTTTTCCCCTCCCTTCTCTCCAAAGATCTGCATCGACTGGCAAAAAAGCTTGAATGTGATTTATTTCACGCTTATTGCGCTGATTATATAGCTGGATTTAATATTTGGTGATAATTATCCTGTTGTGGAAACTTCATCGCCACAGACGAAGAGCTATAATTTAATATTGGCCCTCCCTCTTTCACTTTCCTATCCAGACACAGCAGATTGCTGGAAATATTTGTGAATGATGGAAGAAGAGGAGATTGTATGTCAGCAAGAGGCAACACGAGTCAGGCAACCCAACAGTGAGAGGCAACACAAAGTAGATTTTTGGGGTTTGTGTATATCCGTGTGTATATTGTGTGTGACTGAAGCTGTCAGGAAGTTGAGTTAAGGTCCTAAATCATCTGAAAACTTTAACATGAACCAGTTTTACAGTCCATATCACTTCTACCAGCACTGAGTTTATGCCACAGCATATTTGATCCCCAAAGTTCAGCTTGTTTAACTGGTGGGATCAGTCTATGCCTTGCCCTGGGTTTGTTGAAGAGGTGCTCGTCAGTCAAACTCAGACATGGTACGCAAATATTCTGATCGCTGACCTCGCCCACACATGGAATCCAACGTTTCCTCAGGGACTGCTGCCTCTTTGGAAATCCTATAAAACAATGAACCTCACTGCACTGTGCAAGAGTGCTTTTCATGAGCAAATTAGTGTAAAACAGAGAGGGTGTGAGAGAGTCGAGCTGAGACGAAAGCATGCATGGGCCCAGGTATGCATAGGTCAGCAGGGGGAGTGGGGATGAAGGACAGTTTTATTTGTATAGTGCAACATCACAGCAAAAGTTGCCTCAAGGTCCTTTATAAGGTAAAGTAAAGACCTACAATAACACAGAGATATCCCCAACAATCAGAAGCACAGAAGCACTTGGTATCTGGCAATAAGCCACACCCATTTGCTGTTCAAACCTTCTGTTTGTGAAGGGCAGCCAGTAAAGAAAAATGGGGCTTAGTGGGGGAGGGGCTAGAACATTTTGACAGATAATTAAGGTTAACTTTGAAACGTGACTGACGCAAAGCCCCCCCAAGAGAGTCCAAGAACAAAAATCTGGAAAAATCCTGAAACTGTTGTGTTATCTCTGACAAATTTGCACGAAAAGACCACAAACAAACTTTACGAAGAAATCCCAGTAACAAGACAAATCTTATTCCTGTGCATCTCGAGCTCCACTGTTGGCCCCCAGAACCTGATTTGTAACATTGCTGCCATGTTCCCTTCACTATAATGAACCAGCACTTTGGTTAAGGACTCTTACATTTATTGCAGTTGCATGTAAATATTTGTGAAAAAGAAAATGTGCTATAGTTCAGGTTGCAGTATTATTTTAAACCCCACGTGTCTGGAAATAGGCGATTAAAAAAAAAATTATGACTAAAATTCAAGTTAGTCCATTCAGATACAGATGAGTATCCACAACAAATCTCCAGGTATCCAGTAATTAAAACTATGCTTGTAATGTTCCACAGTTCCACAATTAGCAAAACAGAATTTGGACAGCTTTAATTACTGGAAAATTTCCCTTTATTGATTGATTAATTGTATTGCTAAAAATCATATTGAACTCACCTTCAGGACATAAACAGTGGTCAATGATCAACAGAGGAAAAGGAACTGTGAATGTGCCAGCGTTAATCAGAAGGGTTGATTTTCATCTGGATCTGATGTTTAAAAGCTTCCAAAAATATAATATAATTGATTTATATCCAATACGTAATAATTAATAGAAATCTAATCCAGTCGGAGAGAACTAGAAATATTAATAACATATGTTACACATGGGAACAAGGCAAAATATGGAGTGAAAAAGGACTTTTCTGTTTGATAAATTGTTCTAAAGGTTCATAAAACCCACAAGAGAGACATTCACGAACCATTAACTCTAGAGTAGCCAGCAAAAAGCTGAAAAAAGTGAGATATCAAAGCGTCCAGCAGAAGATCTTCCAATAAAAGGAGGACTATAGTGATGATTTGATGATGCAAAGACATCCAGTGAACTACATTAAAGAGATTTCCTGTTGGTGCTTGGACACTTTGAGTTCATGCGGTTCCCGACATGTTTTATGTCTTTCTTCTTTCCCCTATCCAATGCTCTGCACTCACTAATGATGCTGAAAAATCTCAAAATATCCCCAAAATATGAACAAAAAGCACCGGACAGCTCTTCACATATGTTTATGCCGTCCTCTCAGGCCTTTATGGCTGTGGTGATCGGTCCACTCGATTGCCTTTTAATAGTTTCCATTTTGAAAAATAATTAGATCTGGCAGCACGTCCATTATGGTCCCTTTGTTTAAAAGGGAGGATGGTTTTAAATAAAAGAAGTCACAAATACTGGAAAGAACATTAAAACATGTCTGCCAATGTGACTGTACAGTATAAAAAATGCTCACAGTCAAGTCTGAAAACATCTGCTGTGATTTGAGAGGAAATTTAACTGCTATGGTGTCAAAAACTAAAACTGTGGAATCAACATTACATCGCCATTTATATTTCATACACAGTATAAGTTATTGTCTCACGTTCCTTTGATTAATTCTCTGCTTAACTGTTACTTCCAGAGGGGGGTCCTCCTAAAAACCTGGTCACCAGCGATGTAACTGACACCAGCTTCGTGGCGTCTTGGACAGCGGCGCCTGGGAATGTGAATACGTATCGTGTTCAGTGGAAGTCGATGTTTTCCCAGGAGATCCAAGAAAAAACGGTGCCAGGAGATGAAACCAGCACCGTGCTAGAAGGTCTGACTCCAGAGACACTTTACCAAGTCTCTGTGGTCGCTGCCTACCGCCACAAAGAGAGCAAGCCACTCACGGGATCAGAAATCACAGATGGTAAGACTTAATAAACTCTTCAGTCTTTCATCTTTAGCAGTAAGAGAAAATGCATGCATGCACCAAAGGATGAAAGCTGAAAAAATAAAGAAATTCATATATAATCAATGACAGTTACAGGAAGTATTTATGAAAGAACAGACAAAATAAATGTTAACCGTGAGCAAACATATGTTTCTATTTGATCTGACTCTCAAAACAAAAACCAGATCACAGATTGGACCAACCGTTAGCAAAGAGAAAGCAAACCTTCCCGTGTGGTCTCACTTGTCATGGTGGAATAAGTCTTGATAGAGTGCTGGACGTAAGTGCTTTGGCCTTGCTTGAACACCATGGTGTTACCCAACTTTTAATTGGAAGGTGGGACCTACAGTCAGCAGTGCCCTTTCTACTGACGCCAAGATGGTCTGACATCCTGACATTAGGTAGCGACCAGAGTATGATTTAGCGTCCCACTCAGAGAAGACCACGAAAAGCTTTAGGAGAGCGCATATCATACCGTCCCAACCATCTCTGTGAAACAGCACTTTATATAAGAGTCAATAGATTCTCTTATTTCCATTTGACACTAGTGTATGTGACCCTGGAAGGAAAACAGCCGGATGATTAGCTTAACTCCACTGACACCTCTGGTGTCGATGAACATGTCGTCAGTTACAGCTTCTCAGAAAAACGAACAAAAGCAAATCTTGGTGATAATTAAACCTTTAATTTTAGTTGCGAGGGGGGTGTTGGCCCACTTGGGGCTGGAGGTGGGACTTGAGCATATTATGTACATAAAAGGTGGATGCAGCAAAGTGAGACCACCTGTTGGATTCTAGTTTCTTTGAATTTTGACTCCTTAACTTATAACTATACTATAAAAGCCTTGACAGTTTCCAAACTCACAGCTTACACATCTGCTCTAAAGAAGGAAATAACCCATACAGAACAAAGGTAACTTTGCGGTAGCCTCAAGTGGACATTAGAGGAACTGCAGTTATTGGCACATGAGCTTTATGTCTTGATTAGGGATGGTATCCGGTATCCGGTGCCATTATGGCAACGGTTCTGTCATAAACGGTAGTAACCAGACCGAAAAGCAGCGCACATTTCGGTGCTTTATTTCGGTGCTTTTTTTTCCCTGAGCTCTGATACACTTTAGATTCTAGCCAATCCTTTTACGTTTCTGAGGATAGTAGGCGGGCCCAGGTACGTACGTTCTTTTAGAGCAGAGCTACAGATTAAAAATGCCCAAGGTGAAGCGGTCAAAAGTCTGGCTGTACTTCACAGCAAAATATGCAAACTCAGCAGCCTGCAACAAGTGCTTTAAGCTGATACTGTGCAAAGGAGGTAACACCTCAAATCCGATGAAACACCTGGCGACACAGCATTTTTTTTAAAAGCCGAGAAATGCGCCGTATTTGATAGCTTGCCGCGAGACCTCACACCGTGCACATCTACTGCGGGTGTGGTGCCTGTTATCGGACCTGGAGTTAGCCACATCCCCCAAAAACCCGAAGAGTAGAGTCCTGGCCCCTAGCCCTGCCAGTGTAGCAGAAATGATGACGGATGATGATGGCAGCAGCAGCCGTTCTTCTCTGGGCGAGTAGCTTAATGTTGTTGGTGTGTAATTTACGTTGAGTATGCTAACCACGTTATTACATTAATGCATGTAAGGTGAACTAGCAAACATCATCATAGCTACATGCGGCTGTCTTCTTGTTTGATGGCAGATACTCCCTTCACCCTGGCCAAAAAGGCTAAAATGACCAAAGAAAAAGTGGAAAACAGCTAAACGAGAGGTTTTTGGACAAAGTTTGTGTTTTTTCCATTGTTTAAGCACTGCTTCCATCCAAGAGTGATACCATATATGCCCCATAGCTGCAGAAAAGGCTAACATTGTTATCTTTTTACAAAAAAACCCAGCTGAACATGAGAGGTTTTTGGACCAATTTTGTGTTCTCCATTCTTTAAGCACCGGTTCGAGCACCGGTTCGAGCACCGTTTAAGCACCGGCACCGTTTCAAAAGTACCGGTTTGGCACCGGTATCGGATAAAACCTAAACAATACCCATCCCTAGTCTTGATGATTGCAGCTTCACTTCCCGCAGTCACACAAGTAAATATTTGGCCCTTCTGTTACAAGCCACAAACATAGAAAGGCATTTTTTGGGGGTCAGCTTTTTTCCCTGGAGCTGTCTGTTTGTCAGCGGCACATACTCACAAAATCTGGCAGCAGAGTGATGAAAAGAAAAGATCATTAGTGCAGCTTGTAATGTGTCTTCTTTCTGGGTTGGAGCATCTTTGGGCCCAAGTTCCCCAGTCCAATATTCTGTTAACACACATTAACCCTCCAAGTGTTTTCATGTTGAGTCCACCCTAACACCTCACCCTAACCCATGTCACACTAAACAAATAAGAAGCTGGGAAACACTGGGAAAATGCTTCAGACCATTGTTTTCCCTGTAAAACTCATTTTGTGCAACAAAAGAGGCCAGACTTGTCAAATGTTTGAATAGACTTCAAGATTAAATGACTTGATTTAATAAGTTATGAAATTACCATAAAGGTCATGGTAAACAAGATCAGCAGCTTTTGGCACATCACAGTGTGTCTGCCTCTTGGGCAGTGACCATCAGCTGGACTTCATTACTTTTCCTAGTACGTTGTGGGATACTTTAAGTGAACTGTTTAGAGTAAAGATAAACTCTAAACATATATAGGGTGAAGACTACAATGTCACACTCACTATTTAGGGTAGTCTGTATAATAAGGTGAGTAATGAGTTACTTCAGATGTAGTTCGTGTTTTATTTGGTGCCAAAAAAGTCATCTTTGCGCAACATGAGGGCTGCTTGGGGATATCAGTCGTCTTTAACAATTTATACATTTTTAAAAAGGACTCCAGAAACTTTTCTTCTCTCTGGCAGAAGCAGATCTGATTTTGAGATCAGTTCTTATCACCTGAAATTTACCCTTACCTGTGTATCCTCCTGTCTTTGAATGAATAAATAATCTTTATTTGGGGGTTAAAGTGCCTTGCTTGAGATCACAGTGATTAGTTACTCTGAGATCATCTGGTTAGCATCAGTCCAGATGTTTAAAAGGCAGCGCTCAGGCCACGAACCCGTGTTTTTAACCCTCAGAGGGGAAGTCAAGGACGTCCTCACTATTTTCAGACATTTGGCTGAAACTCGCTGTTCTGACTGCAAGTGAACGTGAGCCAAAACAGATTCAATGCTTCCTTTTGTCAGGAAAAAAAAAATCTATTTCTTACATAATCATACAGATGGCACTCTCCAACGGGTTTCTGGTTCCTGGTTGGTGAAAGCCGTCCAAATTGAAATTAAAATTTTCAGTGTAGATTATTTTTAGGCCGAGATTTAAAGCGAAGCTGCAGCGCGGTGGCAGCTTTGCTTGTGCTGCGTTCTCAGCAATAACACGACTACAGCGTGGGTGTCCTGTGAACTGCACGCTCACTTATTGTGTCCGAGTTGAGGCACTCTCTAAAAATGTCAACGCGTCCCTCATTTCATTTGCACACATGGGAAATTAAACACACACACACACGGGCCACCCGAAACAAAGAAGGCACAGATAAACTATCGCATCTTACTTCATGCTCTCCCTCTGCATCTTTCCAGCAGGAAATTTGAATCTCCTGCTTTAGATTTGTTTAAATCCATCAACACACGGAGAAGTTGGATTCAGTATTTTTTTCCACCTATAAAAATCCTCCAGAGTGAAATCAAGTAGTTTGAAAAACTTTCCCCGGGATCATTAAATATACATATTATTTCCTCACAGAGTTTTTGTAATCGCTCGCAGTATTGTCAGAATGACTTAATTTTAATTCACAGGGCTTCTCTGTTGTTTCGGAGCAAAAAGGAAAATGTGGTTACCATTTCCTCCCAACCGATCACTTCTGGGTGAAAGCCTAATTTACAGCCAATTACATCTGGCAGGTAGCTGATGGTATTACTCAACATTTAGGCCCGCAGTTATGAATGCTAACGACGACTGAGGGAATACAGAGGGATACCTCACGTGGCCGAAAGAAGTGATGATTGCTGGAATGGTTCAGATAAAGAAATATTGAGTGAGCTTTATGGCAGCAATGCTGAGTGTTTTTGAAGGACATGAAATGTGGCAAAAAGTACATTACATGAAAAGAGCTTTAGGCTGAAAGTGAACCTATGCTTCTCACGTCCGGCTTTTGCACTCCGCTGGAGTGGCTGTGCATTATTATCTATATAAAGCTGGGTCTTGGTTCAAGCCTGGTGGGAAGACCAGCTGAGATCACAATTTTAGCTATACAGACTCAAACAATGATCTTTCACCCAATAATTGTGAGTAAAATTTATAAAATCATAGGTTAATTTAATAATTAATCATTATGGAAAATATGCTTGGTATAAAGTGAATGTACACCAATAAAGTAAATTTCATTTTATCAGATTCTATTAAATTCAATTTTAACAGGACAAAATCTCTAGCAGGTAAAAATCCTGAATCCGGGTTTTAGTAAATAGAACAGAGGTCGGACACCGAGGAGCAGCTGGTGCAGACTGAGGACAGGCAGTAAGACAAAGAGCAGAAACTATCCAGCGTTCCAAAAATAAAGAAAGCACACAGACTTACAAGCAGTTTGGCAACAGCAGAGGTCAAAGATCACACACAAGAGGCGAGGAATGAACACTGGGAAAGATAATAGTAGGAACATAAAGTAAGGAGAAAGCAGAAATAACTAAGGTGCATGACAAATCAAATAAAATAATTAATTAAAAACATCATATGGGATTGCCTTTTCAGTGTGTGTGCTGTGATTGGCAGCCTTTAAAACAGAGCCTGGCTCCGTGCAGAGACTTCCTGGATAAAAAGGCCTGAGTCTAAAAATATTGACATCGAGGTGGACAAACTCACATTGATGTCACCCACTAATTTGTAGGATCTATTTTGAACCCTTGATTTTAACATAATGGCATTACCAGCTGAGTTTTTATGAAGCCAGAAGGGACCATGTTTAGAGGAGATGGTGGAGTGAAGCTGTGTCCATAGACTTAAACTAATTATTGCTAAGTAGCATGAATAAAACACTAGAAACACAAGAATTTCACTTAAACAAAACTAAAACATAGACTTAGTAGAAGGGCTGTTAGTTCAGTTAATGCCACAATAAGCTATATTATTTGTGATTATGCAATAAATTTGTTCCAAAAGGCAGTGATACCATAACCATGAGCCATTTACCATTTTGCTCAACTTTAAACGTCAATAAAATATAAACGGGGCAAGTAAAGAAAAAATAATCTTCTTCCATACGTGTGTCATAAAGAGAGAAATGAGCTTTAGAGGCCAAAACTGTTTTTGGAGCAGGCTGTAAATGTGTTTATTTCAGCTGTTGGAGATTTTAACATGGGAGTCTGTGGGGACTGACTTGTTTTTGGAGCCAGCCCCAAGTGGGCATCGGGGGAACTGCAGATTTTAGCATTTTTTCAGCCCTCCAGGTTTCTACTTTAAAACAAACCCTGGATAAGTCAAATATACTTTGTTTAGGTTTCCCCAGGAACAATTTAAAGGGGAACTGGTACAACTAGTTTCTCTTTAACGATACTGAATTATGTTGTTGCAGTATTAAAAGTGCATTCTATGTTTTCAGCCTCTGCTGATGGGAAAAGACTGAGAGTGTCAGACGAGACAGAGAAAACCATGAGAGTCACGTGGACGCCAGCGCCGGGCAACTTGCTCAACTACCGGCTGAAGTACGTTCCCCACAACGGAGGCAAAGAAGTGGTCCAGAAAATCCCTGCAAAGGCCACTTCTACCATCATGAAGAATCTGAAGCCCGCGACCACATACAATATCACCGTTCTGCCCATCTACAAGCGCAGGGAAGGAAAAGCAAGGCAAGGAGTAGGAACAACACGTACGTTGGTCCATAATTCAACCCTCTGAGAGACAGCACACTGCAGAAACATGTCCATCTTAGCCAAGACGTTTATACCTGTGCTCAGTCTAAAAATATGATCGCTGGTGGATGAGTTTAGCTCAGGTGCTGGATGCAATGGGCACAGAGTCACTCATTTAAAGTCATTTTTTATAAGAAAAAATACTCCTGTAAGAAAGTTTTCATGTTATATTGCTCTAATTTTAAAGGAGCTTTTACATAATGAGAAAAAGTAAATCTGAGGCCCACTCTAAGGATGTGTGAGGATGTGTAGCCTCCAGGGTTTAATCCTCAGTGCTGAAGTTAACTAGAGAATTGTCTGTATTTTCCAGGCAGCGTATAAACCTGGTATATTTAAAGATTTATTCACAATTTTTCAGAGAAACCTCACACCAAGTCACGGTGCCTTGGAAAAAAAAATGTTTCTTTGTTCCAAGTTGCAGATTTTTTTCCCGTTTTCCCACCAACAATTTCATGGACTGACTTCAAGTTTAAACTACTTGTTAAGAGGAGTATTTTTCACACCACAGGTGCTGCAGCGCCTCCTCACGAGAACACTAAAATCACAGATAAACACGTGCTCAATCACACGCTAGCATTACTAACACACAGCATGACACTGGGCTTCCTAACGGTCGACACTGGGTTCAAGGAATTGTATTATGGACTAATGAGAAACTGGCTTGAATGTGGCGTGGCTGATCCTTAAAAACCTTCGCCAAGAGTTGGAGTTGTGTCGAGTTTAGTTCTAGGTTAGTTTGTCCTGAATTTCCTACTGATTTCTTCTATTTCAGTGTCACCGTACAAGAGTCCCAGGAACCTTCTGACCTCAGAGCCCACCAGGACCAGTTTCAGAGTGTCCTGGGATCCAGCACCTGGGGAAGTCAGGGGCTACAAAGTCACCTTTCACCCCACAGGGAATGATATTGGCCTTGAGGAGCTCCTTGTTGGCCCCTATGATAACACAGTTGTTCTAGAGGAACTCAGGTAAGCTTTCAGAGTTATTTTATGGCATACGCAGAGGATTTCATTTAAAAGGAAACAACAAATATTGAAGACAGTCAACAGGAAAAGGCTTAAATGGACACTATGATAACAGAACTCATAAATTCTATAACTTGTCAACAATAGGATTTGGTCCAGAAAAGTAGTTTGACCCAGTAGTATTAGGGAAAGTTGCAGTTAAATATCTGCGAACTGAGGAGAGCCGCTACTGAATGTCTGGGAGAGGACTGTTGTCCCATTGTTGTCTGATAGAGGGTTCTAGCTGCTCAAATGCAGGTTTTTGGACTGAATGCCAATAACATGCCAGATGCTCTCTTTCCTCTTAAGTCTGGAGAATACGGTGTCCGTGTTTTCCAAAAGATTTCCAATTCTGATTCGTCAGACCACAGAAAAGTTTTCCTCTTTGTTTCTTTCTATTTTAAATGAGCTTAGGCCCAGAGAAGACAGCAGCATTTCTGTTAACTTATGAATATTTCTTTGTATGGTAGAGATGAAAGGATGAAAAGAGGAAGACGAGTTTTATGGAGAACATGCAGAGGGTTGGAGATGGAGGCAGATCATCTGCTGTGGTGAAAAAAATATTTAATGTGGTTAAAGATAAGAGATACATGTTAGATACTGATTCTATCAACTTGCTATGAAAATACAGATTGGGGTTATGGGTTCCTATTGGAAGGCTGTAGGGACCTGGATACAGTACAGGACCTTTTTTTACAGTATTCTTCTATATTACTACCTTACAATATAAAGCGCCTTGAGGCGACTGTTGTTGTGATTTGGCGTCATATAAATAAAATAATAATAAAATGGAATTGAATTATTACAGCATGATTGCACAAAGACTAATAGAAATGTAAATGTTTACACAAAAATCATTAATTTTGATGTGGGGAAGCTGTTTTTCTGTGCTTAGACTGTTAAACACATAAACAGTGCTAATGTTTAGGTAGCAGCTTAGCTAGCTGAATACATGGTACAAGGTTGATGCACAGTAGCAAAAGATGTAAAGCTTTTCCAAAAATAAACTTTTGTAGACTACATTGTGTGCAGTGATTTCAGATTATATTCTGATCACAGCAGGCAGGTAAAACCTCCCAAATCTGGCTATTAGCATTGTCTGAGTAACACTGAACACAAACACATTGTTTTTGTTCAGTGTTACTCGGACCTTCATAGGGAATCTCTTAATTTGAAATTTGAGGGGTAAAGTTACATCTTAGTTTGGAATTCAACCCTTAATAAATCAAATAAAGCTTTGTTATGCTTTCAAACTAACATTTATTCTTGAACCAGTGCTGCGAATCTGACTGCAGTCAAACATTTAGGTTTCAGCACACCCTCCACCAGCTATGATGTCATCTGATTGTTTATGCTGTACAAAATTGCTTAGAACTGAGGGAAGCAGCAAAGCTTCACCACTGACATGAAACAACTTCGTAAAGTTCCACGTCTTTGGTAAAAAAAAAGTTAATAAGTTGAAAAGTTAATATTAGTAAAGGGTTCACTGCTTATAGGCTTATAAGCTGATGATGATTTTTTTTTTTTTTTTTTTTCCGATGATTTTAGCGGTTTGTCTCTTTTCCCCTTTATCCTCAGATCAGGAACAAAGTACTCTGTCGCTGTGTTTGGGATGTTTGATGGAGGAGAGAGTTTGCCTCTTGCAGGAGAGGAAAAGACGACTCTCAAGGATGAACCCGAATCTCCTCATGTCACTCTTTCTGGTAAAAGCCGACAACAAACTTCTCTCTGCGCTCATTAGCAGGCCTGCAGAGCAGACGTTCTCTGATCTCTGACGTTGAAGTGTCGCTCAGATTAGTGCCAAAACTTTGGTTTATATGTTATCACAGGGAATTGAAATCGCTGTCGCTGTGGGACTGAAACTCGGCACAGATGATTACGATTCATTGAAATTATTTAGAGATGCTTGGCTCACATTTTCTCACCTCCCTACTGTTAGTGGGAGTGTAATGTGGAGCAGAGTTACATGCGATCAGGTGTTGACATGAATATATATATGAACTGCACAAATGATCCCCTCACATGCTGCAAGCACTGAGCTTTAATGGCATTGCCATAAGCAGTTAGACTTTTTTATGATCCAGAGGGTTCGATGCTGGAGGGATGTATGCAGCTAGGAAAATGTTATGCTTCCCATCAGACCCCGAGGAGGTGCTGATCCGCAGCAGAAATTCCTGCTGTAATGTGAAGCAGACACGGTGACCGACTGCCCACCGAGCAGGGAACGCGCCAGGCCACTCCAAGATCCTTGCTTACTTAACTGCAGCTCTAACAGAGCAGGCTTTAATTCAGTGTTTTTGACAGGTCCATATGGTCTTTAATGTGTCCTTAATATGCTGCAGAAACATTATTTTTTACTGTCCATTAAATTTAATCCTTTTTAAATTTTGCTCTTTACACAAAACTGGAAAAATCTGACATTGAAGCGAGAAAACGTGATTCCAAGCATCTTTTCAGGATTTGGCTAATGAAAACGTTAACCTTCAATGCTAATTGCATCCACAAAGGAGAGTGAGAGAAAAAGTGAGGGTGAAGTGTGTGTCATCGCAAACATAAAAGGGCAGGTTTTCTGTCAATTCTGGACGAGTTGCCTGTTTAATAGCAGGATTACAGTCGAAATTACAACTTGGAGCAACAACTGGAGATTTTGTCATCACAAAAATGTATCAGATTGAACCAAGAACAATTTCGAGTCATCATGTAAATCTGAAGAAAACACTTCAAAGTAATTTGGAAGGATCTCATCTCATGCATGCTGCGCAGGGAGCTTTCAGCCTTAGTGGAGATATACAGGTTCAGACTCATGTTACTGTTGTTTACTTGTAAACAAACAGCATCTTTTATGCAAATAATCTCAACTCCAGAAATAGTTATTTGTATTTTCTGAAACTTTCAAGCATCTTGTTTATAGTAACACCACACAGTTCCTTTAACTGAAGCTTAGACACAAAAGCAACAACAATTCGGAGCTGCTACAGGTTTCGGCAGGACACAGACACACTGGGCTGAATTTTCATTTGCTCCTCCTCAGAGACACTGATTCCAACAGTTGTCTGCAGCTTATTAGAAACCTATGAAAGCTGCCTCTGTTTATGACATCTGTTTTTATTAATAAACGGCACCGGGACATGAGCGCGTTGTTTACTGGCGGTGGTATAACTCAGACAGACCGCGGCCAAGCATCCAACTCGAGCATCAAGCATCTGTTTCTGCTGCCTGCTAAAAAATGAAGTTGCTCGTCTCCTCTCATCTTTTTAATCACACACACAGGCACCCTGTTTTTAACTGCTGGGCGTGTCGTCCTAAAAACATGGACGAGCGGCCATTTTTCACCCCCTACAGGTACCTGGAGCAGGAATGCGCAGTAACTTCAGGGAGCAGGAGGCCTCGTAGATCACAGTATGGGAGAGGCTAATCGCTGCTGAGACTACAGCAGCACAAAACACCCCGAGTGTCTTGCTGTGCTGGAAGAAAGACACAGAGAGAAAAAAAGACCATGAAGAGAGCTCTTAATTCTGCACTGACAGCTGTTACACAACGTGTGAATTATTTGTGTTACATAATGTAAATCTGTTGTCTAAGCATCTTGTGATTGTGAGAGTTTTCGTGATGTCCTGCTTACTCCTCTGTCCTCCTGATGCATTTCCTCTCACTCTTTCACACTTTTCCCTCACACAGTAAGACTAAACAGACACTTGTGGTGGGTATCTGTTGTGTACTAACCTCCTCTCCTCCCAACACCACCGTCTCTACAGACGCTCAGTGTAAGACCACAGCGAAGGCCGACATCGTGCTGCTGGTCGACGGCTCCTGGAGCATTGGACGCATTAACTTCAAAACCATCCGCAGCTTCATTGGTCGCATGGTCAGCGTGTTTGACATCGGCCCAGAAAGAGTCCAGATTGGTAAAGCTTTCACTATTGTTACTATAACGACATGAGTCACATGGAGGGATGTTTTCCTTCAGACAACTGTCTCTTGGTATTCGCCTAACCTTAACCTCCCTTAATGGTATCTTTAAACCTCAATGGAAGATATTGTGCTCATTTCTAGATCCATATTTTAATTTTGGGAATTTACTAGAGTAGCTTTGTGTGAGTAACAGTTCAATCTAACCCCCATCCTGTATCTGAAATAAGCTGTTTTACACCAAATCAGAGTGGCTGTATCCTTAGTGTTGTATTTTCTGCAGGTCTGGCTCAGTACAGCGGTGACCCAAAGACTGAATGGCACCTGAACGCCCACCCCACCAAAGAATCCCTGATGAATGCTGTTGCCAACCTGCCATATAAAGGAGGAAACACCATGACAGGTGTTTTTTTTTAGTACTTTGGCCCAGCTCTCACTGACCTGGGTGCCAGTGTGGGAGACAAATTGATTCATTTTTATATACTGTGGCAAATCACAACGTATACAAAGTATAAAGTATAATTTCAAAGCACTTTACATACTGGGGCCAAACCCTTGGTGTGAGACTCAGCCACAGTGGAGAACAAAAAGCTCACTTTTAAGAGGAAGAAACTTCAGACAGGTGTGAGGAAGACGATGGACAAACTACCGGAGAGAGTAGACACAAAGTTAATAAGATGCAGCATGGAGCGTTAGAGCGAGGCGAGACACACTAAGCAGAGACGGTAAAAATTCAACAAGACTTTTATTTTATTACTCAGTTGAGAAGATATAAGCAGAAGTAGTACAAGTTAATAGTGACAAAACACTGGAAGCAGCAGCTGAGCTTAGCATTGAACAGCTGGAAGGAAAAGCTGATCTACTATAACATGATGGTCTTCCATGGAAATCCAAACCTACCACTCATAGACAGACACACAGAATTATAAGGGGTTTAACTTTAAAGCGATCACAGTGAATAGGTAGAAAGGCTACTCATCAGTTTGTTACCTGTTGAAGTTCAGCATCTGCCTGCTGAGTTGGGGTCAGAATTCACTCAGCTTCCACTCTGAGTTCTTGGCTAGCTTAGTGTTAGCATGCTGTCTGTGCAGATGCTTGCAAAGAGTCGAAGTTGTGTTAGCAGCATAATTTAACAGCTGTTTGTCCTAGATGCAGTCTCCATTTTACCATCACACTCTTGTCCTTTTGTCCAATGAAAATAAAAGTAATGTCCATATCAACGCTCTTAGACTGTGGCACTGTTTTCCACCTCTGGCACGTGAACTGAAATCAGCTAACTGTGGCGTGTGTGCAAGAGCAACGAATAAGTGGGGTCGATAGAACCAGTTCTCGATTCCTGTCCTTGATAATGGACATATTCGGTATCACATGATCCAGCTGTAAGCTTTCTGATGGGTCAGGTTAGTTTCAGAGGGGTTAAACAACAGAAAAGCAGCATGCAGTGCTTTGTGATCTGCACACATAACTGAAACTTCTTCCTCACTGTGGTACAGGAATGGCTCTGAACTTCATCCTTCAGAACAACTTCAAACCCAACGTGGGGTTGCGTCCAGACTCCCGCAAAATAGGCGTCCTGATCACTGACGGAAAATCCCAGGATGAAGTCATTGTAAATTCACAGAACCTGAGAGACAGCGACATTGAGCTCTATGCTATTGGTGAGTGAGCTTCACTGGTTTAAAGAAAAGGAAATTAAAACACGTTTGAACTTTTGGATGATTGCTACCTGCATGCAGCGAAGCAGAAAAAGTACCTGACTTTACTAGAATGGGCTGAAAATGATCAACCAGCAGCCACTTTAGTCATCTTCCTTCATCAAACTCATGGTTTATTTTTCTCACAGGTGTAAAAAACGCTGATGAGAATGAGCTGAGGTCCATCGCCTCTGACCCAGATGACATTCACATGTACAACGTCAACGACTTCAAGTTCCTGCTGGACATTGTTGACGAACTCTCTGAAAACCTGTGCAACAGCGTTAAGGGCTCAGGTAGGGAAGATGTCACATGCTCAGAACACTGGCACAGATACCTGCTAATGAGCGCTAACTAAAAGATAAAATATGTGAGTAATCAGGTCATCTTAATTATTTAATGTTATCGAGGTGCATCCATGGACCTAAACATAAACTAAGTATTGCTATGAGCAACAAACTCACCAAAACTGAAGTACAGACTTCTGGGACTGACTCTCAGTCTGAGTCTGCCTCAAGTGGACACTAGTGGAAATGCGGCTTGGTATGACAAGGCAAACACATACAGTATGCATTGGCAGAATTTAAAACAAATGAAGCAGAAAGTCCAAAGCAGTGTGATTTAAATATCACAATTTCATCATAAACTTCTTATTCCTGCTCATGAAAATGCCGCAGAACATGGCGATATGGTACGCTTTAGCTAAAGATTTAAAGCTCTGTACATTTTCACAAGTAAATAGCAGCTCACAGCTCTTTGTACAAACTATTCTTTAAAATTACTGTGGTGGTGGAAACATCACAGTTTAAAAAAACAAACAGTTTTTAACATGGACAATCAGACATTGGTGTTTATTTTCCCGCAGGCTTTCAGCAGGTTTTATAAGAACCTGAGCCTGTGAAATCTGCTGACAAAAACTTTTAGTCTAAATCAAAGACATCCTCTTCATTGGTACAGCTTGAGAGATGAAACTAATGGCTGCTGACAAGTAGAGAGTAGAGATTACTTTGAGTGTTTTATTATCTACAGATCAACATTATCCAGACTTGGCTGAAAGATAAAAGCAAAAATGATAAATTTGTAGATATATTTGACTCAGCTCTGCCTGACAGTCTCAATTATTTCAGACCTTCAAAGGACGTTGCGACACATCCAAGCATCTGATGGAAACTTTCGTAGTGGACGTACTTTATGTGTGTAAATCAATTTTAAGAGGAAACAATTTACAGCTGAGCCGGAGAAAACCAGTTTTTAAATGAAGCAGCCGGCCAGGAGCTTTACTGTCAGAGGAGCGAGGGCAGATTTGTGGATCCCAATATCTGTGCCGTTTGTTTCTTTTCAGATGATGAGTCAGTGGCAGCACCCACCAACCTGGTGACCTCGGAGGTGACGCAGAGCTCTTTCCGCGCTACCTGGACTCCACCTGACGGTCCCGTGGACCAATTCCGCGTCACTTACGTGATGGCGGCCGGGGGACCCACCGAGGAGGTGAGATGAAGCTCACCCTCTCTAAAACCAGGCAACAAGGTTTAACTCGTCAGATACCAGTCACAATAAAATTTAATTGACATAAAAAAAAAACTAAAGTAAGGAGATAGAGATGAGGAAACAGGAAATTAAAGTCAAAAGATACGCTCCAAGAAAATGATCTAAAGCAATCTCGAACATAACACACTGTTTGAAGGTATGATGAGGATAAATGAGGAGAGAGGCAGTACCCTATTCTTTCCTCTTCGCATCCTCCACCTGGTTTCGGTATAAAGTCGGTTATGTCATTGTTGTCTGGTATCCATTCTATTGTTCCATCTCTAAATGGTCAAAAGACCTTCAGATAATTGGAGTATTTTACAGGACTTAGAAGAATCCGCTCAGTCTGCTTCCTGTGACGGTAAACTTTATGTTTGCCAGCTGTTGGATCATTCTCTGAATATCAAACAGCAACTTGTTTTCTTATGAATTCCCTTTGGCTCCTATTAGCTAATTAGATAATTCTTTTGTTTGTTTATAGGAAACCAAAACCACAGCTTCCTGTAAATTTCAGATAATGACAGTTGCACAAAAACAGACTAATTAACGCTAAATTCCCTCCCGCCCTCCCTCACACAAAAACAGACTCTCGGGTGAGTTTCCAAACACCCAGGTCTGGCTTTTATTCAAAACTGCACTTTAGGTGGCCCCCAGGATCTGAAATGTGGATCCTGGCTGGTTTACTGAACCTACGCTGAGTTTAGACGTGATCTGTTGTCAGTTGTGTCTTTAACAACACGTTACTGGACCCTTTACTGGCTCTGGTCAGGCAGAGCCTGCGATGATTTCACTCCATCTATTTGGTTTAATGTTATAGATTCACACTGAGCCAGGATGCCTCCCCTGCAGCCACTTTTCATTAACATGTTTACATTGGACTGCTTGAACAGCGTTGGGTATTAGTGCAGACCTTATCTGCTGGGATTTACACCCACTTCAGCCCGTTACAAGGAGGGTCAGCACAGAGGCCATAGCGTGCTGCCACGAGGTGGAACTCGTATATAACTGTGTATATTCAAAAGGAAAAATAGAAATGCGTTAAATTAATAGACAAAGAAGGGGCTGTGCGGTGAGTGAAGTGTGTTCTTGGCTTAATTTTAAGTCTTAAAAATGTACGATCAACCCGTGCAGCTGCTGTTTTAGGCAAAGACACTAAAAATCGATGAGTGGGATTTGTCTCTGAAAACCTGATGCTAGGATTGATATCATTATAACAAAACTATGTAATTGTTATTTTTTTAAAGGTTTGGTTACAGAGTCTCATATTTAGAGTGTCATCATTTGCCAGAAAGAAGAAAAGAAGTACACAATAAACAAAGTAAAGTTGACTCTAAAATTATTATTATTATAACTCAAATTTCCAATATTGTGAACATAAAGTCCTTGGATTATGATAAGCGAATGACTGATACTGTGACAGCTCAGAAGGAAGCAGGACACAAGAAAAACAAACACGTACATTCATGAAAACCCAGCACAAATATTAAATGTCTAAACTTTTACTCTTGGGTCCTGTTCAATCTGATCTCTGTGTCAGGAAAAATAATACACGATTAAGAAGATTACCCCTGTGTTTGGAGTTGCTCGTATGGTGTGTGTGTGTGTGTGTATATTATTGGTCATTATCAGCTAGTTTTAACCCACAATAGCATGGTATGTGACGTGAGTGTTCATATCAGCTGAAACTCCCTTTATTTAATGTGCTGCATGTATCCCAATGTAAACTCAGGTGGGCTGGACCAGAAAAACTATTGCAAAACAAACCTTTTTTTATTTTAATGTATTGAAGTATGTTCATCTGTTACAAAGCAGATGATCATACTGAGAGATCTTATAAGTATTATAGGCACATTACAGTGGCTTTACAGATCACAGTGGCTTTACCAGAGCAAGGGTTCACTGCTCTGCAAGCAAGTATAATCCTGGCTCCACATTGCAAACAAATATATCTTTATGGTTGCTTCCAGTAAATTAAATCTAAAGTTTGTGCTAAAAAATAAATAAATAAAGAGAATGTATCAGCTTGTTTCCCATCCTATTTTGATAATCTTGAGTGTCTGATTCAATAAAGATTAAGGTAAGGTCACACCAGTGGAGTCAAGAAAAACTGTGGTCGAGATCCATTGGAAACAGGTTGAGCTTAATGAATCACAGACACAAATAACTTGATAAGAGGGAGATATTTTCCAGATTACCAAACTGAAGAGCCCACCAGCCTGAGAAGCTGCAGACTCTTTGTGTTTGTTTGTTATTTCTCGGCTGGGTTTGATTTTCCAGCAGAATAGTGCAGGAATGTGACGCTATTTCAAAGCCAAGTTGAACATCCCGCACGAGGACTTTCCCACCAGCACAATAGATTCAGGCTCAACAGACTACAATTATCCAACGGTGAAAAGACAGATAAAAGTTTTAATGACATCACGAAGAGAGGTGAGAGGTGAAACGTCTTCAAGCAACTTAAAGAAGTCCAGACGCTTTTCTTTGTAAGCTCCTTTGACTACGATGACCTGGATGACTGAGAACCTTCACAGACATCACGAAGAGAGGCTTCTTTGGTTTTTGATCCCAGGCACTCTGTTTTTTTTTTACTTTCTGAGGTGAAATTTACCAGCTATGGAATGATAACCAGTCCTTTATCATTTCAGGTGCTGGTCGACGGATCCGTGAACACCTTAGTGCTGCAGAAACTGTCGCATCGGACCGAATACATTGTCAATGTTTACTCTGTGGTTGGCGAGGTGAACAGCGAGCCTCTGAAGGGCACTGAGACCACATGTGAGTATTTCCTCTTCACCTCTGTACCTTCTTGTTCTGTGCCGGACGTAATGTGTGCACTGCTGTTATGTTTCATGGGTGTTGGAGTGGTTGGACAGTTGAAGAGGGGCAGAGACAGCAAAAAGCCTGTTCGGATCCACAAAAGTCCAATATTAGACTCCAGATAGAAGTCTCAACTGGCCCCTGGACCTTATGTTTGATTCCCCTGCTCTAAGTCATTAATGATGATCTCATGATGGTCATCATTGGTGATGATCCCTGCCCTAAATCTAACTATGCTACACTATAAGGGCAAAAGTACTGAGAAACAAAGCTTATTCTTTGATTTCAGGTGCTTTCAGTCCCATTGCCACAGGTGTATAAAATCAAGCACTGTCTGCCTTTACAAACCTTTCTGAGAGACATTGCCTCTGGCATTAACATCAGCACTAAAACTGTGTGCTGGGAGCTTCATAGCCTATCTTAAACCTCAGAGGCTTAAGCAGGATTGTTTCTCCACTCTCCAAAATTCAAAAACGGCTCTTGCCGATTGAGAGAAGAGCTGAGTTTTTATTCTTGTTGATTTTTTTTAAAACCTCTTAGTTCAAAGACATGATTAAAGAAGAGGTTTGAAGGCCGATAGTATCATCGCATTGTGGTGCTTCACATTTGTGGGAAAGCGTTCTATTTCTTCCATATGGTTTGTGAGATAAACAGCTTGATTTCTCCGCTCATTATCCTGTTTCACACACATCCATGGAAGTCATCTGCCCGCCTTCATATCTGGTCCAGCATCTGTGTTTATACTACATATATTTAGCATCTGATCTGAGGTGGAAATATGTTTAACACAGTCCCATGATGCAATCCTGAGAGCGGATGTTAGTCGGAGTAGGAAAAATGGGGCAACTGTTAAAATTAATCAGGTCTGCGGTCGTTGCATGTATCTTAGATAAACTGGTAGAGTTTAACAACGTGTTTAGTGCACAGCTCTAAGTGATTTTATTTGCTCATTTGTCCTTTAAAGTTCCCTTTATTTGTGCTAAAATGTGTGATTGATTTTTACAACAAGCGGCTTCTCACTGTCATAAAACAATAACTGGCTCTTGTGTTGCTGTCGGTTTTATGGTGGCCAGCAGCTGTCAGATCACTGTGGCTTTGTTTACTGTAATTTTTAAACTAACACTCGATTAGGTCATAATGTCCTTCTTAAAACAGTGTCTATAAAGGTCTGGG
This sequence comes from Diplotaxodon limnothrissa, assembly GCF_057381915.1. NCBI lineage: Eukaryota > Metazoa > Chordata > Actinopteri > Cichliformes > Cichlidae > Diplotaxodon > Diplotaxodon limnothrissa. Next base: position 24,935,316 of record NC_140610.1, read on the forward strand.
GTCTGTGGGTTTGGGTGGGGGTGACATATATCATGATGTCACATAGTGCTAAAACAGTAAGGAGGTGGGATTTTTTTTGCAAAGCCACACTCTTAAAAAGCCAAAATTCACACATTTGTGGGTGTTTAAAAGGTTACATCCAGTTTCAAAGCAAAAGTGTGAAATACTCATCCTCCTTTCTTCTCGCTTTCCAATACAAAAAAATTAGGTTGGGTTTTAATGCGATTACCATAGACTGTAAATAAAAGACGTATATAGCCAGCTTCTCCCATTGGTTTGAAGCCTGTTAGCATTTTTGTTTCTTGGTCCTAAAAGTAACCTTATTTTGATGAGAGGCTTGGGTGCTAAGTCTTCAGCTAAAGGTAGTTAGTTTGGTTAGAAAGCTGCGTCCATAAACTGTGCGGGTGCACAGATCCCTGCTGGTCAGTGTTAAGTAGCCTGATAAAATATTCACTCGTCAAGACTGAAGCCCAAACTTCTTGAACAGTGTGTACCACAAAGCGAGCCATATTATCAGATAATTCCAAGAATAATGCTCCAAAAGGCACAAACACATCAGAAGTCCAGTTCAGCAGAGGTGAGGCCAAACCATAGACCTGAATAATGAATATAGCTTCTCGGTCTGAAATGTGAAGCCAGTGCAGATCTTCCATGGGAAAATCCACCTTTATACTGTCTACGAGCCTAGCAGACAGTAATCAGCTAGAGCTGCCTGTAATGTATCAGGATACCTGTAATTTCAAGTCGCCGTGCTCCTAATCAAGTTTCCAGATGGATGAGTTCACCCGCCATACAGTTGTTATGCAGGGAAAATATCCATAGAGACTAAAGCCGAGGCTGTAAACATGTTTAGTTCTGCAGTAAAGTTGGACTTTTTAACATGGCTTTCAGAGCCTCAAGTGGCCATTAGAGGAACTGCAGTTTCATGGACTTTATTAATTCTAACTATGCACTATTTAAGATCAGGATTTAGGAGCACACTGTTTTTTTATTATTATTATTTTTTTAAAAACTTCTCTTCTGTATTTATTCATCTTTTATCAAATAAAAGCACATTCAAAATTTTTAACTATTTTGACATCTGTGTGTCCAAGAAGCCAGATTTCTTCAGCAAATACCTTTCTGTGTTAACCTGGTTTTATCTTCTATATCTCTGTGTTTCCATGAAGCGTGTTGGTTAGCTTTTTTATGTGACATCCAACAAAAAGTAACGAATAAGTCCTGAAAAATATCCTGAAAAAACAGAAGCCATCAAAAGCCCGAAGCTTTAAGATCACTTTGGGACATTTTGGGTCTGTTGGGGTCATTATCCTGTTATTGTACCAAAACCACCTCTGCATATTATAACTAAAAGATCAAGGAGCGTTAATCCAGAAAATCTGAAAAACGGAATTAATTTCTGTGCCTGAACCAACAAACACAGAGATTTGTCCCCTCTGTTACTGTTTAGCAAAGCCAAAGAAGACCATGGCTGTGCCGTGTGTTAAACTGACTGTTTTTGTCCCCTCAGTGCCGCTGTACACAGTGAAGAACATGAACGTGTATGATGAGACCTCAGTCTCCATGAGGGTCAGCTGGGACGGAGTAGTCGGCGCCACCGGCTACATGCTGCTGTACAATTCCATCAATGCCTCCGAGCCTCAGCTGGAGAGTGAGGTACACGAACACCGAGGTTACAGTACTTTATCCCTGACAATGGTTTGGGTCTGCAAACTGTATTTATGATCCCAGTCCCAACAATGTGAGTAAGTAAACTTAATAATGTTCCCACAATGTCACAAATTCACCACAACACAGGGACACTCGCACGTAGATCGACACAAATCTGACACATCTCTTTATTTGCGTGTTGAGGTTTTCCACATTTATTTGATATTAGCCGGCTTCTGCTTGCATCACCTTACTACTTCCAGATGTGGATACAATGAGGAAGTAGACCTCTGCAGCCCGGCTCAGGCCAGGCCTACGAAGAGCAGAGCCCTCAGACACGCTGGGTAATGGCAAGGATTAGCTCATGGCCTGAAGTCATCGAGATGACATAAACAGAACAGATGGGACTGAATGCCTCTTTGGTGTTAACCTACATTTGCGATTATACAGCTGAGGAAAATTTAAAGGATGATTAAATGTACAGTGAGGTGGTCTTTACTGGAAATCAGGCGGCAACTGTGAAGTAGAGGGGAGCATTAACTTACTTTGCAGCACATGTTATTTGACATACAATTTCGTGAAGACCCTTTTATATCAAATTTCTCAAAAAATTTCTTGCTTTTTTGTGTTTAATGTGTGATTTAAAAGAAGAAGATGCATATTGAAAGGTTTAATGAATAATCAGTGAGGTTATCGGCTTACGTTCAAAGACCCCAATGGTGACCCCGAAGTGTAAGAGACAAAACCCCTGTTATATCCATGTATTATACTTGTTACCTGGGCCATTGTTAAAGTTACTATCATTAGGACTATTAGCTACTTATTGATTGTTTTTATTTATGCTAAAAAATATTTTGACGACTCTTTTGTCTGTGCACACCAAGTTCAGCCGTTCTTCCAGTTTCAATGTATGCTAGTTCCGACGGTCACTTTCCTTCACCTCTGTCCCTGTGCAGCTACGTGTTGGAGATGTAACCAGTACCCAGTTGGAGCAGCTGATACCAAACACAGCGTACAACATCAGAATTTACGCTGTGTACGGAGAAGCCACCAGTGAGCCTCTGGAGGGCACGGGAGTCACCTGTATGTAACATTAAACTGATTTTAACTGTTTAAAATGTGATCTCTGAGGATATTTAATAGGATCAGAGCTCCTGTAATGTCGGTGGATTAAAACTCCATCAGCAAGCCAAACACTGGACAGGTGAAGGTAGATGGAGTGTAGCTATCAGCCTGGGTGTCAAGTAGTCACGATAGAAGGAAAAATGCTATTAGAAACTCATTAAAAACTGTCCAGTAGCAGTATTTTAGCTGAAGGAAGAATCAGGTCTTTAGAAGCTGCTTCAGTTCTTTTCAGTGATCCAAAAGCATAAAACAGTCAGCCTCAGTCGGACCGTGAGCCGTCTGTCTGTGAGTCAGTGCTAACCGCTGAACCAATGTGCTGGTGATTAGTTCATCATCCTCCAATTTACCTTTATATCCATCATCATCTTGATTTTTTGGAGCCGCAAATGTCCATATTTAGCTTTCTAGATTTCTTAGCAAACTATATCTATAAACTTTACAGGAGCAACAAAGAAATAGAAGTAGATATCTACTAGTTAGTGCAAAGCACCACACAAATAAAACAAGAAAGGTTAGTAAACTACAGTGGTTTAGTAGCCAACTCATATCGTACACTGGTCATGTTCTTACAAACCTCAAAGAGCTCAACTATGTTAAAGCTGTCCGCAGACCCGCTCCGTCTCAGAAAGAATTCAAATATTTAAAATCCCTCCCCCCACTTTTCTAAAGTGTTTACTTGAAATCAGAACTTCCATCCTGGATCATTTTTTTCTCAGAAATGGTTTTTAGGAAAGGTAAGGGGTTTCGGAGTTTTATTTCATGTCAGCTGTTGTTTTATAAGAGCTGGATCTCGTCTCCGAAATTTTGGATTGAGAACTTATCGACAGAAAACAGATGCACTACAAACCAAAGCAGGACCGCTTTCTTTAAAAAAAGAAAAAAGAAAAAATAAGCTGCTGTCTGTTTTTCAGCTCTTCAGTTTTGGCCTCACAGCGTCAGCCGGCAGTGTCTTTGAATGTCTTCACAACAATGCTGAGAGTGAGGAGATGTTGTTGAGCTTCACTCAGGGTGGTTAACGTTTCCTTTGCCCTGTCTTCCCGCAGTGCCCAGGCCGGCTGCCGGACAACTGAGAATCAGCGACGTTACTCACAGCACCATGAGGCTCAACTGGGATGCTGCTCCTGGACCCGTCCGCAAATACATCATCACCTACAAACCTGAGGAAGGAGAAGTGAAAGAGGTACAGCTGTGGCTTTATGATGGTGTGCTAGCTCCACTGCAGGGTTACATGACAAATACATGAAAAACCTCAGAGGGAGTGCTAATGCAGCAGTTGTTTAATTATGGGCGGAGTTATGATCAATATATTTCATGGTCGTGGTTTATTACACTTTCTAGGTTTGAAAGCGCAAAATAATTGATTAGTCACAGTCATTTCTAGGCACATACATTAGATATTCAGGTTTCAGCTCTGTAATGTCAGGATTTGCTGCTTTTCACTGCTTCAACTTATTATAAACTGAACAGGCTTAGATTTTGGACAAAACTATTAATTCAGTTTATTGATTTGAATATTAATTTGTAGATTAATCAGTGATAAAATGAGAACCAGCATGCCTCCCATTCATGTCCGTCCCATAGAAAGCACCAGTATGTGGCCTCCTAAGTCGTCACCTTATTCAGTGCTGATTGTTTGTTCATTGAAGGAAATAATGAGTTTTTCGTTTGAAAGAAGAAGCAAAAATCAGCTTAAGGAGGTTGAGGGGAAGTAGGCTTTAACCCCATGTCCCTGTTTTAGTTGTGTTAAGGCATGAAAACTACCTGGTTAAGCTCAGGAAAAGATCAGGATTTAATTTAAAATAAAATGTAACCAAATGTAACCAGAATGTTGATTCCAACAATAGAGTTTATGCACTTTTTTGCACTGCACAGTTCTCCTACACAATCTCCAAGTCACTGATCAGAATGGATGATAAAGGGACTGTGAGAGGGCACCTAGTGGCTGTAACTGATGTCTGTCTGTTTCCAGAGTGCATTAAATTGGACGTCTTTATTTTAATTCAATATGTTTCCATTCTATTCATATAGTCATACTTCACAATAAAAGTGCTCTCAAAGGCCTTCTATATTATAAGGTGAAGACCTTACAACATTAAGAAAATAAGCACTTGCAAACAGTGGGGAGGAAAAACTCCCTTTTTAACAGGAAGAAGAATCCCAGTAGAATCAGCATCAACACACAAACTTAAAGAGGAGAGGAGGAGAAATGCTCAGTGCATCATGGGAAGTCTATCGGCAGCTGGAGCCTATAGCACATAGGTGTCAAACTCTGGCCCGCGGGCCAAATTTTGCCCGCAGCCTAATTACATTTGGCCCGCGAAGCCATACCAAATTACTATTAGAGCTGGCCTACTGGTATTATACAGCTAATATATATATTGTTTAGTATTAAGCTTTGCGTGTTCCATATTCAGTTTTTCAGCAAAACGTGTTTGAGTCCATAAGAAAAGATTCATTCTTATATCTGGAGGAATAAATATATTTCAATAAATATTAATGTTAGCCCGCGACTTTGTTCCAGTTTTGAATTTTGGCCCACTGTGTATTTGAGTTTGACACCCCTGCTATAGCAACATGAAGAAGGTACGGTTCAAGGTCACCTGAGTCAGCCCTAACTAGAAGTTTAAAGCCTAATTGTAATAGTACAGAGGCCGTCTGTCTCCCGAAATGATGCGGGGAGATGGTTCCACAGAAAGCTGAGGCCTCTGCCTCCTGTTCGGCTTTCAGAAACTCTGCAACTACAAATATGCCTGCAGTCTGAAAGTGAAGTGGTCTGCAGGGATAAAATGATACTAAGAGGTCTTTAACACACGACGGAGCCTGATCGATCAGGACTTTATGTGTGAGGAGAAGCGTGACGTCCAACTTTTCTAAATCAGGCTCAGTAAGTGCAGCTGTGATCTTTTTCCATTGGCACGTATCAGCTGTCACTCCCTCATCGAATAAAAAGTTGCGTCTGTTTGAAAGTGCTTGTATTGTTTGTAAGGTCATTGAGGGTTGGCGTTGAACAATAAAGCCTCACAGAGAGCCTCATATGGGTGAAGTTTTACTCAGCAGAGATATCTTCGTTCTGGGAAAGTGATGAGTTACGGCCGACCTTGCAGCTCCTCTTTGTTGGCCTGGTGCTTATGAGAAACGCAGTCTGCTGGCAGAAGCACGCTGACTGCTGCAGCCAGCCCAGCCTGACTCCATCATCCCAGCTCCACTCTGTCCTCATAACTTCTCACTTGGATGTCAGCAGAGGACAAACAGTCTGGGATGACTCGGCAGCTGACGGTGCCGTCCGTGGATACCTGACATTTCCAGAAGATTCTGATAGATGACGCGAAACAGCTCGACTCCTCTTAAGGATTAGTGCTGAAGGCTTCTTGTCTCTATAGAGGAAGCCCACACATCTGGATGTATGCCCGAGTTAACTTAACTCTCTGCTGAAATGAAAAATCCGACTGTGGAGACTGTCTCTGCGCTTTAATATGTCAAAGCTTTTCGCTGATTTATTTGATGACCTACTATTCTCTGACCCTACAAGTGCACGTCTTTTACGTTCTTTGCTTTCATCTCAGTTGGTAAATATTTGAATCTGACTCATAAACTCAAAGCCTACTTTCAAAAACCTCTCAACTACATCACACAATAAATCCGACGGCGCTGCTGTTAACTCAAGGCCACATATAATCAAATAAAAGTCTTATTTAGTAATTTTTTTTATCTATCTGGGGAGGATTATGACATTTAAAGTTCACCAAACAGTGACCCAAGCCATGACGTCCATTTAGAAGATGTGAAATATAACAAATCTCCCTCCTTAGAGAGATCAAAAATGTTTTTGTCTCAGGCTGTAGATGTGTATATAATATTGCACATTTTACCACTAGAGTCTATGGAGACTGACACTGTTTTGGAGCCAGCCTCAAGTGGCCTTCAGAGGAACTGCAGTGTCTGTTTCTAATTTTAACTTTGCTTAGTTATTCAGTCATTTGCTTGCATCACATACAGACAGAGAAATTAAAATGAAATTAAAATTGTTATATATTAACCATGTTCACCTTTCACCTGTTCCATAAAGCTCTTCTCTTAAACTGATAGTTTAAAACTGCTTACAGCTCTGTTAAAGGCGTCGGTCTGTGGCAGGAATGAATGTTCCAGCTAATCGGCAAAGAGAACTGTGTTAGTTTTTTAGTTTTGCATTAGAAATTAAACTGTGGTCACATTCATCAGTTCATGTGGTATTTTATTCAGTGGCTTTAGGGTTTGTTTTTATAACCCATCAGGCATCAGGACAGTTTGGCATGCAGGGTGTAGGAACTGGTGATCAAAGCATTGAGTTTCCAGTTTGTAGACAGCTCTCTCTATCTTTTGAGCTACAAATGCCCCCACGTTTTATTTACTGCAAAGTCTGTGGGTATTTCAGGACTGTGGGTCTAAATGTAGCTGTCCAACCTCTGAGTGATTTTTTTTTTTAAAAAGAGTCACTAATAATTAAATTTTGCCTTTGACAGATCGAAGTTAATGGCGACATTACCACCCTGGTGCTGTCCAGCCTCATTTCCCAGACAGAATATGATCTAGCTGTCACCCCGATCTATGACGACGGTCCTGCGACCCCGATGCTCGGCAGCGCCATCACAGGTATGAATCTACATTTTATATTTTTTGGTCATCCTGCACTCATCAAAGAATGAGTGCAGAATTCTGGTTATAGCAAAAGCAGGAACAATCCTAACAGAGCATCCTCCACCTCTACAAAAAACCAGACTCGGTTAAGTTTTTCGTTTGAACAAATGAAGTGAAACAAAATCAGGGTTTGATTTAGGAAAGTGGCAATCACATGAAGGTTGGTCTACACTAAAAAGTCTTTAGATGATGTGTAGGGTTATATTTATAATGTAATATTAAGTGTTTTTATATCTTTAACTTTATGTAATAATATAAAAAAGGGACTCTTCACATGCTGTTGCATCATCACTAAGACATCCTCTGTCTCATTTCGGTCCATGTTTACAGATGTTGTTCCTGCGCCCAAGAACCTGCGGTTCTCTGAGGTGACCCACTCCTCGTTCAGAGTCACATGGGAACACGGAGGCCCCGACGTGTCCCTTTACCGTGTTGGCTGGGTTAAAAGGGGGGAGACAGACTTCCAGCAGGTAAGTGGGTGATGATGCGACCAGCCTGGCCATGTCTATAAAATGTCTGTGCTCAAATGAGTCGGGACAAAGACTGCAGCAGAAGAAGTTCTTTCCATGTCTGAATACAGAGTTTCTATTGGCAGCGACATCAGATTTTCAAGCTTTTTCCAGAACAAACTGCATGTGTGTATGTGCTTGTTAAAAGATCACACGTAAACCATCCGATAACACTGTTTATTCAGATCTAAGTGTCTAGTGCATTGGCTGAGGCTTCATCATTTCAACACACTGAAGTGCTTTATTACTTCTTTTGTTTTCATAGGCGTGAGTCCAGAATGCTATTCAGTTGTCATTCTGCGCTTTTGCAGCTTTTTGTCAGCATTGTTCATGTGTAGCACACCTTTAAGCTACACTTTCAAAACCTCAGCGTGTAAACTATGATGGCCATGATGACCCCGACACGCACAGTTTAACTGTGGACTTAACTAAGATAGCAGACTAGGATAATTACTTTTCATAGTGAGTAACATAATAATAACTAACCTTGTCTTGTGGTTGAGATCATCTCAGATCTTCTTGGCTGAAGTTTTGCACATTTTCATGGTGTAGCTCCAGCCATGTGTTTGTCTCTGCAGATACTTTACCTCACAGACCGATTCAGGCTGTGGCTGTGGGTGCGTTTTTAATAATGTCTCATCTCTTTTTCAAGAGAGATCAGTGAACCTATGCATTAGATGAACACATTTTTTAAGATATCTCATGATAATTCAGCTCATTTAAATACATTTTTAATTTCTATAACATGAATTCACAACAACAGTCACCTCAAGGTTTTCTACATTGTACCTTCTACAAGATAAAGGCCCTAAAATGTTAGCGAGAGAATAGCAGCAGCCAGAGGATGCCCAGTGAGCAGTAACTGGTGATGGTGGGGGACTGCCTTTTAACAGGATGAAACTTCCAACAAAGCGAGGCTCAGGGAGGAACAGCCAGCTGCCACAGTTAATTTAGGGTGAAAGGAAAAAGAAGATGGAAAACAGACAAAAACAAACAAACTGTGTGCTGTGAGAAGGTGAAGGATCTTGAAACGTTACGTCAGCTGGCTGAGGCCAAAGACACCTGGCATGTTAACTTCTATGATATCAGAATTAGTTTTTTTTTCATGTTACATTTGTATTTGTTATCAGCAGCTGGGTAAATAAACCCGCTTTAGTACTTTGTCTCAAAATATGCAAATGAGCTTTGCTTGGACAGCGCGCTCTGTCTGCAGCAGCGGTAAACATCTGCTTTCAGTTGTCTCATCCATGTCCAACCAATCAACGAGCTTTGTGAGTGTTTTTGCCTGTAGCTTAGCAGAGTTTTCTTTCTCTGATTAAAACCGAAGCGTGAGCTTGAAGCAGCATTCGAGCACACCTGCAGTCGCTGAGTTCGCTGCTCTGATTTTCTCAACTAGAATAAAACCACCAACGTGTGGATCTCTGCCCAGCGAGCATTGGTTACGTTACAATCATGAAACTGAAGATGTCAGTGTTTGAATTCAAAATTACCCTGTCATTCCGAAGGGAAAAAATCTCATGAACAATCCATTATGGTTTCACAGACTCCTCAAAACTGCCAAGATTAAGTGAAAACATCCAGTTCGACCACAGCAATAATAATGCTCCCTTTGTTTTCCACTGCTTAAGCTTCGGCCCTCCAAAGTTGTTTTTGGGCCCAACATGCACATCAGCACAAAAATCGGTGAATGAGATGAAGTCAGTGCCGGGTTCCAACTTTAAGCTATGAATTATGAAACTTTGTAAAATGGCAACATAAAACAGAAAGCTGTGGCAGACAAAGGCAGACATTTTCTCCATGTGACAGATTTAACCTTTGACCTAAAGAGCTGTCGTTTTCACTGTGCGCTCAGTCTTGTAGGTTTTTGCTTTGAAAGGCTAAGATCATAGCGCCAAGAACATCTTCTGGTTAGCAATAAACACACACAGATACATATGTATGTGCTGTTTTTACCCGTCACTAGGCTATCCTGAATAGCGACGAAACCTCCCACGTTCTGGAGAATTTGGACCCTGACACCGACTACTCTGTCACCGTCACGGCCATCTACCCAGATGAGTCAGAGAGCGAAGATCTGATGGGAAATGAACGCACACGTAAGTAAACCCCCGCTTCTTATCAGCGTCCAACAAATCATCCCAATGTTTTACTTTCACAGATGTGTATGACTTTAAAATAACACTGTTGTCCTCTCAATGTCTCTTTCTAGTGTTAAAGCCGCCAGGTATGTCGTATGAGAAGGACAGCTTCCTTTTCATTGTATTGTTCATGATTTCTGTGTGGAATGGTAACGTGGTCATACAGGACGATGTTAATGGGAACACACTTTCTTTTTTTTCTTTCAGTCATCCTTCACTGCATGTCTATGCATTTTAGTGCTTTACTGTGTGTTCACACCACAACTCTCCAACTTCAAACCTGAGCAAAGAGTTCAGCAAAAAAGACACGATGGTCACAGCTGCGTGGTTGACATAAATTATCACGAATGTACTGCAGGCTCAGCTCTGACCGATTCAAAACCATATCAACCAAAAAAAAGTAATTTCTGTTGGCTAAACATTTGCATTTGTGCACTTAGAGTGTAGTTTTACTTTTTACCCTAGCAGAAAAACTCACACAAGACTTGAATATCAGGTAAAATCATGCCAACTTGCAGAGATCTGTTGTTTACTAATCAAATACACAGTTCTAGTATTTTAAAGAAAAGGCTTTAATGGATTCTGGTGGTCTTGTATTTCACTCTGTGTTTCTATTGCTGTAGTAAGTAAGTTATAGACCAATTTGTATTGGATGTGAAGAATGGAAATGTAAAAAATATGATGGCCTTTTAAAGAATCTTTTAAAGAATACTATCATCAAAGTATGCTCACAGAGAAGTCATTCACAGATCCTTGAAGTCTACATTTTGTTTTTTTTGTTTTGTTTTTTGTCCATTATTGTTTATTTAATTCATAGCAGAGTCAGTGTGAGGAGGCTCTGCAAGTTTTTGGTTTAACTTCTAGCAGTAGGTAGCACATTGTTCTTTTACACAGCAGTAACTAAAGCACTGTGGTATTAAATGTCATCATATAAAATAGAAATATGTGCAAGGCAAAAAACAAAATTAAGAGTTATTTATGTCATGTTATGATAATTACAAAAGATAAGATATGAAAAGCAATGCATTTCAATAGAATAAATAACACATCTAACTAGTGTGGCTAACTAACTAATTTTGGTAGCTAACTAATATCGCTAGCTAACTAATGTTGCTAGCTATCATGCAGCTAGTATCTGCTTAAAAACATAAAAATTACTTCTTAAAAATTACAATATAACTTGAAATATTTTAAACCACTGCAGTTTTTAACACAATTTTCAAGCTAATTAGAAGCTATTTAAGTGATATATCAGATCAAAACATGTCTTTATAATGACTGAACTTCTTTCACTGATGTTTTTGACACCATACACATACTTAGATTTAAACAAATCTGCTTTTTTTTTTTTAAAGAAATCCCCAGGTTTGGGGCAACACGGACATGGACTATATTGTGGTGTGAATGCAAATTCAGGGCTGCAAATGCAAGAAGTGTGAAAATTGACCAGTAACACGTCAACCTCCACAGACCTCCATCACTGTGAATGAGTGTCCTCGTTCCTGTTTCATCCTCCCAACATGTTTGTCATTCCTGCCGTCATGTTCATCTCACATTATAACGTCATTTTATTATGTCATCACATATTCGTCATCAGTTTAATGTTGTTCAGAGGTTCTGTAGTGGAGATGGTGGTTAGTGAACTAAATCTGATTTTTAAATAAAAATTTTATCCACTCTCATTACCAAAAATGTGCTTTGATGCTCTTTACTCAAAAAGAAAAAACTTATATGAATGATCCACAAATTTGTCATATTTATTATTATGCCTAAATTTCAGAGCCCTGGTTTGTTTCAGGGTGTCCAGCTGTTGCTAAATTTACCTTTTATGATCAACAAATGCGTTATCATAACCCCAAAGACAGGTTGTTGCAAAACAGCTAATCATTATTGCTTTCCCCAAAGCATTGGTTAAAAACTGCAGAATTTTCTATAATGTCTGCCAAATTTAGTTTTTGTTATGCTGTTGTTGTTGTTGCCATAATTTTATTTGTTAGAAACCACAAATGAATCATAGTTCCCGTCTAGGATCATCAGTTATAGAAGTTGTTTCCATAATAATTGTGTTTTTGTGTTATTGTGTCCAATTTTAGAATCCTTTTTATGCATTAGGACTTTTCCTTTTGTAAAAATATATAACTTAGCTCCATTTTTATGAGACCAGTGATTTAATAAGACATTCCTGACCTGCAACTCCACTCTGAACTGGTTTAAACCTCATCACTCTGCTGCTCTCATCCTAAAATTAACCCTTCCAGCTCCATGACCCGCTGGATTGTGAGAACATCATCATAACTGCCATCTTCATCCTCCTCCTCATCAACATCATCATAATCATTTTCACCGATCGTTTCACGCACACATATACAGGTGCTGTTTATCTGACTCTACATACCTGTGTGCTTCCAGTGCTTCCTGAGCCGCCCAAAAACCTGAGGGTTTTCAACGCCACCACCACCACACTGACGGCGAAGTGGGAGCCCGCCCCCGGCGCCGTCCAGAATTACAAGATCACTTACAGACCAGTCGCTGGAGGCGAGGCCCTCATAGTAAGTTTGTGGATGAGAATATGATGGCATCATCAGTGTACAGATACATTAGAAAAGGGTGTCTATATGCCATAAATGTAGGAAGTTTGCACAAATTAAATCATAGTTAGGATGAGAAAATGACAAGGGAGCACATTAAAATATCTCTGTTTAAAAAAAAATCATTGGATGTTTCCAGAGGGCGCTGACTGAAGTGATCAACTGCAAGAACTGAAAATGAAAACTGTTTAGGTCAGAAAGAAGTGAGATTTCTCGACCTCTGCCTCCTCTCCAATCCAGACTTGTGGCAATTTGTGAATCAGTTTCACAGTTTGATATATTTTTGTGTGTACATGAAGACACCTGTATTTCAAGACATGTTAAACTTAGCAGTCCATCCAAACCTTTTTCTTAACCTGTCCCAGTGCTGCCATCCATCCATTGTATCGGAATTTCAGGAGCGGACCACGCCTCCATACACGCTCCTTCCGGTTCTCATCTATACAGGTTCCCTCAGGCCTACAAGCTGTTCGTTCTCGTTTACGTGCCCCACCCTCCCTCCCGTTTTCAATTATTTAACATCCTCAACTCTATTTAGTACATGGAGATCTGCCAGGCTGGGAGCCGCCACCAGTCCCCCTTGGAGGCCCTCCCCAAACTGCAGCTCAATTCCTGCCCAAGCCATTCACCTTTACCTGCTAAAACCTTTGTCAAACATAAAATGAGGACGTAGGCCCAGCTGGTGAATTGTTTCTTAACCTCCTAAGACCCGAACTCTTCCACGGCATGCATTTTAAATTTGTCTTTGATATTTCGGCATATTGGGGCCCGATGAATGTAAAAACAAAGAATTACCAGATTTTTTTTTTTATCTTATTTTTGTTTTTAAGAAAAATGAGAGCCACATATGAGGATATTTGTTTATAATTTTGATAGAACAGTAGAAGTATAATGTAGATATCAGGTCCTTGTAGAGCAAAATTGAGTATTTTGGATTCCAGGTCCTAGGAGGTTAAGTAAAAATGGAGGATCACATACTACTTGGCCAGTTGGCATCTATCAGCTTCTTCCGAAGTCCCAAAGGCTAACCAATCCTGATAGATAGGACTCCTTCTTCAGCTTGATAGCTCCCTTCACCTCAGATTTCCACCATCTGGTACTGATGTTGCCACCTTGCACCTGAAGCTCCTTGCAGCAGCTTCAGCAATGGAGGTGCTGAACATGGTCCATTTGGACTCACTTTCCCCAGTCTCCCTCGGGATGCTTTTAAAGTTCTGCCGGAGGTGGGAGTTGAAGACCTTATGGACCTAGGCCTTTGCCAGGCATTACCAGCACAACCTCACAATACTTTCAGGTATGCCAGGTTTGTCCAGCATCCTGCTCCGCCGCCTGATCCAATTCACCAGCAGGTGGTAATCCAAGTGTTCAGAGAACATATGGCAGCAGATCCGGTGATACCATTACAAAATTGTTCATCAACCTGTAGCCTAGAGTATCCTGGTGCCACATGCACTTATGTACACCCTGATATTCAAACATGGTGTTTGTTATGGACAACCTAATTCGCACAGAAGTCCAATAACAGAACACCACTCCCAAACATAACCCTCCAGGTCTTGCTGTCATTGACATTGTTAGGTTGTTATCTCTGAATATTTAGGCCTCAATTTTAAAGGGTTAGGGTTTTTTTCTTCTCTGTCTCTGAGTCTTAGAAAGTAAAAGGTCATACTGAGTTTATATAACCTCGGTATCGCAGCTTCAGTTGATCATTTAATGTGCAGGAAATGTGCACCAAGCAGCAGAATTCACATGAAATACGGCCTCTATGATATAACCACTTGGCTCTTTGTTGTATCAGGAGACCATAGCTGGAGCTGCTTCACTGACTCTGAACAAAAGGCGAATTCAGAGATTTCTAAAGTGTTTATTCAAGATTTTACACCCAAAATGGACGAGTTTCGATGATTGTTTAGTAAATTTGACATTTATGAGAAAACGGGTCCCTCTCTGCCGTCTTGTAAACCCACTCCTGTTTTGTTTGTTTGTCGAGGGATCGAAAGAACAACACGACTAAATTCCTTTCCCAGGTGTAGTTTCCCCGCGCGCTCTTACAAAGCGAAGGTTTGTTCTGCTGTCGGGGCGCGGAGGTTCCCAGCTGTGCTGCTTTTTGACCAGTGGGAAGGTCTCGGTTTGCTTCAGCCACTTGCTGACAAATCAGTGAATATCTGAAGATGATGTGGAGCTTTAAATCTGTCAGAAAAGTCAGCGAAACGAGCCCCAAAGCACATATAGAAACAAATCAATTATGAACTGCTGGATTTGATGGGAAGTTTCCTCTACCTCCTGAGATGGGACTTCAAGATCTATAAAACTGAGCAAAAAAGACATAAAACTGTGTAGAAGGAGAAGCTAAAGGCACTGAAGAGACAAAGGCTTTCTCATTCTCACACATAAAACACATAGTTACCAAGAAGGAATCTCTGAGTTCTTTAGATGTGTTTCTAATAAAAGTCAAATCGTCGTTCATAGTCATCGTTGAGTTAGAGAATCTCGTTTGTTATTGATAAATGAGCCTAAACTGATGGCACCTGCTTTGTGATTTGCCTCCTGTGTAATGCAACTTGAATAAATGTTTAATTGTGAACCGTAAAGTAAACTGTGCAGCAGATGAGATCATCATCTCCAGTTTAATCTCTGTGAAAATGACTTCAAATCAGGGCAAATCAGGGATTTTTTTTTAAACAAGACAGAGGTTGACCAAAATCTACCATGAGTGAAAATTGGCTATAATTTTTGTGAATGATTTTCTGGCTCTTGTGCAGCATCCTGTGCCCTCACACAGGCAGTATTACATAAAAAAGAGGCAGTGAGCAAGAATAAAGGATCTGCTAGCAGTGAAAGACCTTTTAGGATCCAGCTATCCTCAAAAAACCCAAAGTAAAAGCAGTCTTTGTGCAGAATCATGTACATGATATTACTGGATCTGAAGTTGTTGAATATTGCAGCTAATTTAATCACTTCATATGCTGGCTGGTAGTCTCTATAGAAATACAGCAGATCACTCTTTTACACTTATAATCTAAATCTGAAGAATTAGTTTAAATAAGTAAATAAAGCTTTGAAATACAATACATTTGAAAAACAAAAAACACAAAAAATCAGGCGGGGAATTAGAGCAGTCTAAGCAGGCCTCCTTCTGCCAGCCCACCTCCTACAACTCATGTGGGGGACACCGATCTAGTCGAGACACGCGATCTCTCCAGGACGTCCTGAATCTGTCCATGGGTCTCCTCCCAGTTAGACAAGCTCAAAACAACTTGGAGGCGTCCAGGATGTCTGAACCACCTCTGCTGGACCCTTTCAGCTCTACTCTGAGCTCCATGACCCACAGCACATGTTCATAGGTGCGGGTGGGAGTGTAGACTACAGGAGACCACTATCAGTATCTCTGTCCCAATCCTTCTCAGTCTCCTGCTCCAAACTGAGGTGCTTGAAATCCTCCCCTGGAGGCCATGACTTGTTCCCACGCCACCCTTTTTTGGCTGAGGACCGTGCACTCAGACGTGGACGTGTTAGTTCTCATCCCAGGAGCTTCTTCTCACCTGACAAAACTGTCTCAGTGCTCAACAAAGCCAACAAAAACACACGCACCATATAAATGTGCATATATCACATTAGATCTGCCAGTGCCCCTTTTTTCAATTTAGATTTTGTGCCAGTTCAGTTAATTATCTGTTCCTCGCAAGTCTTCTTCTTCTTCGAGTTAATTTAGCTCTCCGTCAACTTAACCCTCTTTGTTTGTTACACACGAAGAGTGGTGAAGTAACTCTGGTAGTTCAAGGTAGTGAGAGAAACCAGAAAAAAAAATACCCCGACTTTGTTGTACCTAATAAACTGGTATGTGAGTAGTATAATTAATGTAAAGCTTTAATCTGTAGACTCATTTAGTGATGTACAAAGAGAAATATATTTCGAAGCGGAGTAAAATGTGGAGTCTGAGACTCGAGGTCTCCGACTGCACCGGGGCGATCTGTAATTTGATGTCTGGCTCATTTAAAAAGCTTTTGATATCAAAAACAGAACCAGCTGGATTTACAGTACGAGCTGGATTCGGTTTTAAATTTCACCTCCATCTCGAGATGCACATCAATGATCTGGAGGAGGTCAGTGACACACCGCCAGACATGTTTCCAGGCTCCTTCCTCACAGAGCAATTTAGCTTTTATTTGTTGACAACATCCAGCAGCACGACGGTGAGTTTGAGGAGTCCCACGTTTGACTGCCGACACTGCATTCCCACACGCTGACTCAATAATCATTAGCAGTGGAAACAAGATGAAAAGAAGCTGCGAGCAGTATGAGAAGAATCTAGAGGGGGGTCGCTGTCTCTGAGATGTTATGACAGTGTTCCCCCAAACAACGTGTCACGGCCGAGGCATGATGTCAGCGCTGCAAATCCGTCTAACGGAGCTCCGATCCACTCGCTGCATCAGATGTGTGCGCCAGAGGACCGAGAGCATCTGGTGTCGTGCGGCCTTGTTGTTCTTAGCATCAGTCATGTGATACCAGATGAGACGCTTGTTTGTTTTATGGATGAGCTCAGGGTTTCCTCTCAAGTTTGGGAACTGGGTGAAAAAACGGGGCTTCTTCATCAGTCCAGTTCTGGGCTAAGGCTGCTGTTTTTCATATGTATAGTAGAGAAAATAGGTCAGCTTTATACTGGGGTGAAAACTCTGAAGGTCTGCAGACTGAAGTCTGAACAGTGATAAGCAATGGGATGATCCAACTGCCCTTTACACATGCAAAATACAAAAAAAGGGACAAAAATGCAGATAGAGGGCAGAACACATGAGGAAACAATTAAAGGCAGGTGAAATCAATCAGGGAGTGCCAGACGAGCACAACGGAAGGCAGGAAGTCAAATTAAACCAATACGCCAGAGAAATCTCACCTTCAAAATAAAATGGGACACGGAGGCCAACGCTAGACCAGTCAAAAGCAGAATAAAATTATCAATTCAAAACTCCCTAATGTCACAAGAGCCACAACTCCACATTACTAGAACTAGAAGGTTAATCCAATAAAGAAATCTGCAGAGAAATCAAGGATATCTTTTCCTTCTCAGGCTTAATCCACTTAATCTAATATCAGGCTAAAACATCAGACAAAGGGACTCGTTAAGTCAACCCATC
This sequence comes from Diplotaxodon limnothrissa, assembly GCF_057381915.1. Classification (NCBI taxonomy): domain Eukaryota; kingdom Metazoa; phylum Chordata; class Actinopteri; order Cichliformes; family Cichlidae; genus Diplotaxodon; species Diplotaxodon limnothrissa. The sequence goes on from NC_140610.1 coordinate 24,953,132, forward strand.
ATTCATCAGTCCATTCATCAGAGTTTACATGAAAGGTGGTGGCACTACAATATGTGACCAATCACAAGCATAGACAGGTCTGCTGGTTGGACTAGATCAAATTTTCATATTGTGCAGTTTAAAGAGAATTTGACAGATTACAGCTGTTATTCCATTAAATTTGTGTTTACATGTGTAATTAATTAAATAATAATTCAATACAAAAAGAATTCAAACATATATTAATTATTACAGAAAGCAGTTTTCAAACTGCAGCCACTGGTGCATTTCATAACCGTTGATCTCTTATCTCAATCATAACCTGGCTCGGAGCAAGTTACATCTGAAGCATGTTGCCATGGCACCGCCTTCATAACACTGAAAACACAGGATTAACCTTCTAGTTTCTTTGCCAAGCTGCAAGTCATCCTTTGTTGGACAAGCCAAAATTTTAGAAAAAGCACACATAAAAAACCTTCTGTGGCATATTTCACAAAAAAGCTCAGACAAATGATTCCTGTGTCATCTTATTTCTGAGACTTTAGATGAATATTTGGCTCATTTACTGAGTGCTGCATTAGAAGATGAGCAGTGAAGTTACCTCATATTTAAATAATTATCTGGTTAAAAAAAATGTCCCAAGTACAGTACCCACAGGAGTCACTGATTGTTTTATTAACACACTCCACTGTCTCTAAACAAGATACTCACCTTCTGTATGTTTCCCAGAATAAAATAAAACATCCAAATACCTAAAATACTGACGTAAATGGGATGTGATACCTCCAGTAATTTATCCCTTAGCCACCACAAACTGTTTATGCCCTCTGTGGATGTGTTTACAGCGCTGCATCCACTGTGTGATGGACTGCAGAGTTGTTTGCTCAGGATTTCTCAGTCTACTAGATTTCAAATCTCTCAGAGAAAGAAGTCTAAATGATGTAAATACTCTGCTGACATTCTCCTAATAACCAGTGGATGCCTCTCCAAAACATGCCCCGCTGGGAGCTGCTGCACACTTAAGGGCTTTGCTTGAATTTTTAGAGGGCTGATGATTCGAGATCCGGATAAATGATCGCGCATTTAGAGGCTGAAACATTTTAGCCGGTGTGGCGACACCTGTGGTCAGTGGCGGTAACTGCAGATGACATCAAACACTCGCCACAGAAGATCAGCTGGTGTTTGTTTACAGCGCAGGCAAACAAACTCATGTTGATTTAATAAATAAGTCAGTCAATAATCGTCTGTTTCCCATCGTTTCATAAGTGGCTGTGATGTGATTCATGCTGTGGTAGTTTTCCACACGAAGGCAGGACACAGACAAGCTGATAAGGAGGTGGAGGTGTGCAGCTTTTCATTACTCTTCAAATATCTGAACCAGACCAGCTGCAAACAGTAAACAGTAAATTGTCTTTCACGGCACATTGTTCCCCAATTTTCATGTGATCCATGTTCCTGCAGAGGAACATCGAATCCAGTAACCCAACACAACTCAAAGAAATATACATATAAATCCATCCACTCCAACTGTGTGGAGCCAACTTGTGGCTTTTAAGGGGCAGAAATACAGGAGCACACATTGGCATGCACTCGTCTTTCTGTCTCAGAGACACGAAAATAGTAATCAGAACTATTAAGGAGCAAATAACTAGGATTTCCTTATTATCTCTGAGAGTTAATTTGTTATGTAGTCAGCAGAAATCACACAGACATCAAGTAAATAGCTGTCAAAGTCCAGAACCCCCCCAGCAACATTAAAAACATAGCGAGTCATTTAAAAGATCAGAGTCAGCTGGGACAAATGAGTTTTCAGTGTGTTTGCTCTATACTTCGACATACTGTGTCTGTGACCAGGCAGGAACACGTTGAACTCCTTTAAACAACGAGCGGCTACATCACCGTCACGTCTGTCACTTCCTGGAAATGCTCCCATTTTGTTGCAATCAATGCAGGTGTTTTCTACAACATTTCCCAAATGCTCCCTCTAAATGCTCATCATGTTACCTGGCAACCACTCAGTAGTGGGCTAAAATGGCCTGGTGTTTGCATTTATCCACCTATAACGTCTTATCAAATTATCCAGTCATTTGAATTTCATGACAGTAAAATATCATTTCAATCCACAAAAGCTGAATTCAGTTCAATTCAGTTTTGTTTATATAGCGCCAAATCACAACAAATAGTCACCTCAAAGTGCCTTATACTTCAAGGCAGTGACTCTACAATAATACAACGAATATCCCAATAATCAAACAATCCCCTTTGAGCCAAGCACTTGGTGACAGTGGGAAGAATCCACCTGCCATGACCAGTCAAAACATTAAAACATATAACAAACATTAAAAACAAAAAGACTTTTTATTTGACAGCTGGCAGCAAATGTTTCTCTCATTTGTGTTTGCCATCTGTGGCGTTCTTCTTCATGAGTCAGCCACCTGTCACTAAGCTCCGATAAACTACTGTGTTTCTCCGATGTGAACACAAGTCTCACTGCCGACGTGTTTCCTGTGAACAGACGCAGGTTGGAGGGAAGAAGACGAGCGTCATCCTGCAGAAGCTGGAGCCTGACACGCCGTACTCCGTCAGCGTCGCAGCGGTGTATGCCACCGGCATCAGCAAAGATATCTCCGAAGAAGGAAAAACCAGTAAGACTCACATCCAGAGACAAAGTTTCACATTAAATATCTGCTATAGTGAAATCTGCGTCCTGCATGAATACAAGTTGCTTTCAGTTGTACAGAATTTTTTATTAAACAAAAAAGAAAAAATAGCATTTTCTTGGCTCAGAATTGGTCTTTTGGGGTTATGTAGTCAAGCCGATGAGTCTGTCTTACCTTACTTAGCAGGGAAATGTACAGACTCCTGCTATCTCTGGCCTTTGGCTAAACAAAAGCGCATGTGCCACAGTAAAAGAAACCATATCTAGAAGAAAATCTTAATCAAACATATTTTTAAAAACATCATCATATGAAGTTTTGCGATAGAAAGATCAAAAAATCATTATGAGGTGTCACTTTTTCTTTTAATCCCCTGAAAAATTAAGAAAAGCGTGATTTAATTTATTGCAAGTGACATCTTTAAGCAGCTTGTTTTGTGCATAATGCAACAACTACCCTGTTTCAACTGTTCTTGACGTAGAGTGACTCCTCTTTGGCTTTGAAAGGAGCTAGCTGAGGCTTTTGATCGCAATCCTCCAGGAAAAGATGGAGGACAGAAAAGAGAAAGCTCGCCCTGTTTCACCTGTGTTTGTGTTCCTGCAGAGCCTCTGGGCGGAGTCAGGAACCTGCAGGTGCTGAACCCAACCATGACCACCCTGAATGTGCGCTGGGAGCCCGCCGAGGGCCGAGTGAAGGAGTACAGAGTCATCTATGCTCCTGCTGCTGGAGGAGATGAGAGCATGGTAGGACCATCCTCAGCTTCCTGTCAGCCGTGACTTTGAATTACTCACCAATTTGCCTGATCATGTCTGAAACTTTTAGGTCTTTAAACACCCATTTTAAACTTATATAAAGAAATCTAATACATATTGTATAAAAAAAATTGACTCTTGCCCCCGTTACATGCAGCAACTAGAGATAAATTACTGTGTTTCACAGCTGGCGAGGAGGATTTACCCTAAGCTTGATGTTATTTCTGACTATATGTTTGCATCAGAGCAGCTAATTTGTGTATTTTCTTACTAAACTTAGGAAACTGTGTCAGCGGGCACAACCACCACCACCCTGCGAGGCCTGCAGCCCGACACTCTCTACACTGTGACCCTGGTGCCGGTTTATGCTGCAGGAGATGGAAAGAGGATGTCTGAAAATGGAAAGACAAGTAAGTTTGAACCCCCCGCACCCCCCAAAAACACCTCTGGGGATATTTCTTGGTATCCGTACAACTACAAAGAATTTACGACCCTGTCGGGACCTTTTTACACAGAGTCCATCTTCACTGATACACCACATCAATTTCAAACCATTTCGGGGACGGGTGCAGTTTTATCAGGAGGCGCTGTAACCTGATTTGTGTTTTTGTCTGTTTTTTGGCAGCATAATTCTCACAGATGATATTTATATTGCTGATATCCTATCAGTGCATTTTTATGGCCCTGTGCTCCATTCATATGTAACAAACATAACATAAAGTTATATTTGGACCAATCAGATTACACGTGCTTCCAAATCTCCTTTTTTATGGGGTCATATTTCTAGGGGAAACCCTGTGGCTCAAACAGAATTCCTTCCTGAGCCCTGAAAATGATTACAAACACAACAAGAACTGAAATATCAGATGACCTGAAATAACAGATTTACCAGTTTTTGCAGAGAACCCACGAGTGTCCTCTCTGCCCTGTGCTTAGTCTGCTGGGAGGTTGTTTTGAGACATGGAGACACTAAACAGCAGATGTCAGTTGTGCTCATTAAAGAAAGGATATCGTAAAAAAGAAGAAACAACACAAAAACCACCAGCACAAATGAATAACACCTTCACTTTATAGATCGAGGAATAGCCTTGTTCCCCTCGTCTTTTCTTATTGTGAAAAACAAAATGAAATCATGATGGAAACACGACAGATTGGAATCATTAATTCAGGCTCTTCACGTGGTCTAAATCTAAAATCACTTATTGTTTAGGACCTCTGGGAGGAGTAAAGAACCTGAGGGTGTCTGACCCCACGATGACCTCTCTGAATGTGAACTGGGATGCTGCTGACGGAGCTGTTCGTCTCTACAAGGTCTTCTATGTACCCAAAGCCGGTGGGGAAGAGCAGATGGTGAGGCTCCATGCACGCCGTACCGCTTCCTTTCTCCAGGAAACAACCAATTATGAGCCTGAAGCATTTAAGCAACATTTTATTTCCTAATTTTGCCAAACAGGAACAAGTTCCTGCGAGCACCACAAACATCATCCTCAGGAACCTGATGCCCGATACTCCATACACGGTGTCAGTGTTACCCGTTTACCCTGCCAGGGAAGGCAAACGCCAGTCTGAGGATGGAAAGACATGTAGGTCACTGTAGAAGATTTTTAAAATGAACCCTATGTAAAAACTCATTGTCATTTAATCGCTCATCACATTTGCGCCCTCAGTGCCATTGAGCGGAGTACGTGGCATTAGTGTGACCAACCCGACCATCACCACCCTCACTGTGACCTGGGATCCTGCTGATGGCAACGTTCAGGGATATAATATCATCTACGTTCCTGTGGATGGAGGCCTGGAGATTAAAGTAAGTGCTCTCTTCATAGAATTTATCAGATAAATGCTGATAACTGATTTGTTCTAAAGACTGCAGAAGGCTGTAAATGGATGTAGCCACGCAATGTGATTCACTGTTTGTGGATAATCATTTTTTTGACATGGTGTGCCCTGATCGTTCTGGGGGTTGTGTCAAACACAGTTGGTGGTGGAGATGAGATGATCCAGTCTCTTCCACTCGATTTGAAAAGAAATGCATGAAAGGAAACAACCCAACTGAATTGGCCAATCACAGTCATGATCAGCTGCGTTAGCAGGACAAGTTCAGAAATCAGAAAAATGTTATTAATCCTAGAGGGAGATACACAGGAGGAAAAAACAGTCATCAGCTTTGTTATTAATCTGCATCCACAGTAACAGACGAGTGAAATACTTTAAATTAATTCACCAAAACTGAAGCACAGACACCTCGGATGGTCTGCAAGTCATAAAATTTGTACATCCAATGTGCATAGTTCATGCGTTGTAATGTAAACTACTGCAAGTCTGCACAGTCAAAAAGACACAAGCAGGCACATGGACCCTCATACTTATAACAAAATGTACTCACTGGGATCTTAGCAGCTATGTGAACTCAGAAAATAAAAAGTTTGTTTGAGTCAAACTCTGGTTGGTTTTGCTCCTTGGTGCGGTTCCCTTGTGCAGATGTGCACACAATAATCGCACCAGGGTTTGAACCACAACTGCTCTGAGACCCTGTCACCTTCTGAACCCTCCAGTAGTTGGCCCAGATCAACCACCGCTTACAAATCATGCAATTTGTAGCGACACATGTTGGATCACTTGGAGATTTTGGTGTGTGAAAAGAAACCAAATTATGGCTAAAAGCTACACATTTGCAAACTATTCAGCTGATTTGTATCAGAGTAAACAAACTTTTGGTGTGAAAAATGCAGTGGCCTGTCAGTCAGAGGAGCGACAGCTCTAACTTTAAGTCTTAAACAGTATTCAAATTATAGTTAAGTCATTTTTTAAAAAGCTCCCTTGTGCAGTTTTTATGAAAAGGGAGACTATCCACAGAGACTATAATCAGTTTTGCAGCAGGCTGTAAACATGTTTATTTCTGCTGTAAAGCTGGAAGTTTAAACATGGGACTCTATGGGAAATGACTCGGTTTTGGAGCCAGCCTCAAGTGGCCGTTAGAGGAACTGCAGTTTTTAGCACTTCCTCCTGGGCTTCATCTCTTTGCCTGAGGTTTAATGTCAGTCGGTGCAGATTCTGAAATGAGCAGTTTTTAGATTGGCATTAGCTTATTAAACATCTGAGTCCTACTCGGCGTGTTCACTCTTTTCTTTTCCTTTTGCTGACAGCATCATTGCTCTTTGACAAGCTGTCATCACGCGATACTGACAGACCTTTTTTCTGCCCCTGAGGTGTTTTTACACTCGACAAAATGCTGGAGGGAGTTTGGTAAAACTCTTTTAAAGCTTGTAATAAAAAAGTCTGATAAATTTTCCAGGAAACGGCACTAAAAAAAAAAAAAAATCCAAGATGCTCAACAGAAGTTTAAAAAAGACAAAACGATCAAAGCTCTCAGCAGAGATTTGGTGATGTCATGCTTTTTGACAGGATAATCCCGTCATGCAGTTGCCACACAAAACCATCTAAATCCTTTCTGGCAACGTGAAGCTCGCATTGTTGTATGACATGTTTGTGGGTTTTATATTTCTGCAGTGCCATCAGCACTAAATAACAGCTGCGAACGCAGCCGACAGATGATTTTGCCACTCGGGTTTGTCTCCTCAGAAGCGGCTCATTTATCGTTGTCGATTGCACAACCTTCACCCCTCAATTAGCACGTCAACGTTAGTTTTGCAAAGGAATTTCAAACTGCTCGACCAAAAGAATCTGACTGCTGCTCGCGTGGTTTCGTCTCACAAACCAAAATGCTGCGCACACAAAATGTCAAATAAACTGTAAATAGCGGGAAGAAATATTTACCAGAGGAACAGGTGTTAAAGGTGTTATTTGTTTCTGCTGGTCTACGGTGGCCTTGAAAACAACAACAACAAGGAAACTAAAGCAACATTTCAGAAAATGCAATAAATAAAAAACTTGAGGAACGTAGAAATATGTCTAGTGTTTAGATGTTTTTCAAACCACTCCTGAAAGCGGAATAAAAACTGGACCACTGTAGAAAAGGCCTTGTGATGATCCACAGGTTGTTTCAGAAGATTCTTCTGCTTTAAAAACAAAAAAGGGATTTTCTTTTTAAAACACAAGAAATATTTCAGCTTTTAAAAATTCCCATGTTAGGCATTAAGGTAAGCCAATTTACTATTTTCATGAGACTCAGACACTTTCTCAGGAAGACTTTTATTTGTGTTTTGACCTTGTTGAGGTCAAACATATGGACTCTCTGGGATTTAGTTTCAGGATAAATCTGATGCATCTTTTCGTAGGAGACCGTGTCTGAGAGTACCACCACATTCATCATGAATAAACTGCTGCCGGACACCCGCTACACCGTCACCGTGGTCCCCGTCTACGCCGAGGGAGACGGACCAAGCCTGTCTGAGACTGGCAAGACAAGTGAGTATCGAGGCTTGAGGTCACGTGACACCCATAGTATGTTTAGAAATGTGCTCAGAAGGACATTAAAAAACACCCGAGCCTTAAAGAAACAATTAAACAGAGTCTGACTGAACTAAAAGTTGACTGAGGAGGAAAACTGGCTCGGTTTTGGCTTACTGCTCTTTGCCACAATACATCAATAAGGAACATTTTTAGCAGATTACAACGTTTTCAGAGGAACACATAGCCGACCTGAGCTATGTATTATCTTATAACATGTTAAATAGAGACCTGTTTCCAGTTGGGCATTCATCCTGGCCAAAGCAAATTCAAAGACACAGAATATCCCATTTTTTTCCATTTTGCCTCCCTCACCTGGCGGGATGCCTCGTTTGCATTGGCCATGTGGGTGTTTGTCACAGTGAATAGCAATGAAAGCTTAAAAAAGCAGTGAAAAATGACGAAGCAAGGTACAAACCACTGGAAATAATGGGTTCAGAGAGCAGAGAGCCGGGCCAATGCTGATCCCGGCCTTCAAGCCAGTCCAGACTAGACATCACGTTAACGGAATATTTTCTGTCACTGACGGGAAAATCTGAAGGCAGTCTGCCATCTTCACAGGTTAGAATAGTGATGGTAGATCTACCATAGCGATCAGTGATTCACATGCAACATTTTTAAGGACAGTACTTGCGGCATATCATTCGTAACATTAAACGTACTTTGTAGACTTTTCCATCGAGTGTCGTTACTCCAGGGTCAGAGGTGCAGACTGAGGGCATACTGCAGGATTTCCTCTTTCAAACGTTTGTACAGCTTCACAAAGTTCCCTATTTAAAGATTTGAAACTTATCACCAGAAACCACTTAACCTCTGACTACACTAAAGATATGTCACTCAGATCCAGGCACTGACTGACTTCCTGTTCTGGCTGTACTTCTGTTCAGAGCCACTGGGCTTTGTGAGGAACCTGCAGGTGACCGATCCCACCACCAGCACCTTGAACGTTCGCTGGCTGCCACCGGAGGGGAATGTGCGCGAGTACATCGTAATCTGGGTGCCCACAGCTGGAGGAGAGCAGGATGTGGTAAGGATGTGGAAGTTTCTTCTTACTTTAATTACTTTAAAAATCCTTGTGGGCAAAAAGCCAGTGCAAAGTGCTCCTGTGTGTGTAAAATTGGACCTCTGATGAATCAAAGTTAGGAGTCTCGTCTTTAAGGGGAGATCAGGTTGCCATGTGAGCAGATCTTATTTTTCCCTTTTGGCTCTCACTGTGGTGTCGAGTCAGCGGTGTGAGGTCGTTTCCAAGGCAGTTACACACCAGAGCGTTCTTGTCTTGGGAAAAGTTGTAAGATCACGATATCAAAAGATGAAAACCACCAGATGATGTTGTTGCCTTTTTAAAAAAAAAAGATGTTTTCTTGCAAATAATGGAAAACATTTGACAGAGAAATGAGATCTATTGAGTCAGGAGAAAGTTTGACTGTTTTCTGTGAAGTTGTGGTGATATCTTGTTTAGTTTCATTACCCCAAAGGTTATGTCAGAAGATGTCGTAAAATAAGATGATTTGATTTGTTTTATTTCATTATCTCAGCGTGTTGGCACATTTTAGGAAAATTAGATTAAATGGACAAAGAAGAAGTAGAATTTTGAAAGTGCAGCAGAGGTCTGAAGGAGTGCATGCAAAGGAAGACTTGCTCTCATTTTTTCTATCTGAAGCTCCATCCTGTCCCAGGACAGCCTTTAAAGTGGTAGCCCTGTGCAGAAATCCATCTTTATCTCCGAGTCTTAACTGTTCCTGATACTGAGTGAAGCTGCGTCCAAGAAAACATTAAACGGTGACATTGCTCATTCTGAGAATCTGTCTGCGGCTGCCAAAGCACTCATTTGTTCTCCAGATCAAGGAGTTCATCCAGTTCAAAGTCGTTTCTTCCTCCCCCCAACTCAGGACTCGGTTCCTGGAACCGCCACCAGCACGGTGCTCAAGAACCTGGATCCAAACACAGAGTACACTGTCACCGTGGTGCCCGTCTACCCCGAGATGGAGGGAAAGTCCATGTCCGAAAATGGGAAGACAAGTGAGTCCTGCTGACTGATTTACAGCTAAAACTTGTGGTTTGAAGTAATTTTACTCGGTTTTTTGTCTTATTTGGAAAAATAATGAGCTGCTACATCTACATGGACCCAAGACCTAATGAAGATGTCTGATTACAGTTGGAAACTCTGAAATGTTAAAATATGAAGTGACGAGAGAAAAACAGAGACATAAATATAAAACTGAAGATTTCTGTCAGATGGTTTTTGTGGGAAAGCCAGCAGTTTACTTGAAATCATCCTAAATAATGAAAGTACTTCAGATGGTTAACAAAGTTTCTTTAACATCCAAGGCTAAATGGAAACACTAAAATAATGGCAGCTTAGTCAGGCTGTTAAACCCAAGTGGGCATTTTCTTTTTGTGCCAGCGTTGAATACTAAACCCGATATATCACACACATATATCACATACAAATCACAGACTTATATCAGATTTATCACCGACATAGCCTGTGTTAAATTCCACCATTAAAAAGCAGCAGTCATTGCATTTACATTAACCTGATTTTCCCTTCATGGCAGCATTCACCTGAATTTAATGGAAGGGGAATGTTCAGAAACGACTAATGCTAAATCTTGAGCGCATGCACCGACTTCAGGCTTGGACGCTGTGGCCTGAAAGGCTGCTGTTAGGTTTCTGGGTCTTTGTAATGCTCTCAACGACAGCAGTGAACCTGGACATCAGAGTCAGGCAGTGATTTATGAATGGCACCAGTGTCTAGAGATGGAAAAGGAGGCCACACTGAAGGTACAATCCAGCAAATTTAAATCAGGCATAGCTGGAGTCCTAATGACCCTTTATAGAAATCACAGTTCTCAGAGTTAAACAGCGTTTTTCTTGCTCAGCTTCTTTCAAGAATCAAGCATGAACTTGATTTGATGTTGGGAATAATCTAAAGACAATTCAAGTTTAAATCTAAAAATATTTGAGTCCCTAGGGCTGGATGCAGGTAGGAAATATTCAGGGATATTTTAGATACCATGTAAGCGCTAAGTGCCTTTTCCTCCTTCTCAGATCCTTTGGGTGGAGTAAAGAACTTGAAGGTGATCGACCCAACCATCAACACTTTGACAGTGCGCTGGGATCCAGCAGTGGGCAACGTCCGGACCTACAAGGTCTTCTACACGCCCCAACCAGGAGGAGAAGAACGCATGGTACAAAACAAACAAACTGTTTTATGGACCAATTTCAGGGTCTTATCTTGGTTCAAATACCCAGTAAAAGTAATAGTAATCAGGTAATCTGCTAATGAAGGCTTTGGCACTTTGTTGAACAGGAGGAGGTGTCTGGTGGCACCACCACCACCATCCTGAGGAACCTGGACCCTGACACCGCGTACAAGGTGGCGGTCGTTCCAGTCTACCCAGACGTGGAGGGCATAAGGCAGGAGGAGAAGGGAAAGACAAGTGAGTGGATCACTCAGGGTTTTCACAAAGGGGAGCAGCATTTTTTAGATTCCTGGAGGCATGTGTGCGTTGCTCCAAAGAGTCAGATGACCAAATCTTGTTTCAGACAGACAGACAGACAGGACCAAAAAGGAACAGTGGGATTTTCTTAAACCACAGAGTGTGTAAAAGATGGCATTACCTGAAGGTTTTAGTCCTGGCATTTTAAATCCTCAGTGTTAGCAGTGTTTGCAGGCAGTGAGCACGTCACAGTCAGACCTGGAGGAAATGATGACCTCGAGGCTTCTGAACAGGACTTCACAACCAATGGGTGATGTCACTACATCCAATTTTTATAGACGTTTCAGGATTTCTGTCGTTTTAGACAGATGTGGGGAAATTCGATTGCAGAGGAAATCACATGACATTTCTTTGCACCAACATGGAACCACTACATCAACATAAAACACACTTACAGACGTTTATTGCACCGTAGGAAGGTTTTGGCCTGTCCACCTGGGCAACCGTTGATGGCATGAGAATCAAAAGGCAGTTTTTTTTATTAGCCATTTCCACTTAGGCCCCGCCCTTTCTGAGTATTTCCCCAGCGATCCCACATGTTTTCATATTCACCATCCAGCAGCGGTTATGCAGTTATTAGTTTGGACTGCTTTGATAATCTGTCCCTGATGGTGCGTTCGAGAGCCCTCTCCAAAGAACGCGTGTTTTATTGCATCTATAAAATTGATTCTTTTCGTGCTATTGTTTGCAAGACTTATTTATTTACGGGATCTTTGTCTGTATTTGAACTTTTTTTTTATTACAGCGCAGCACATGACGGAAACACTCACAGACACCGGGGAGGTCATTTTTACAGAGACAGAAAAAAACAGAAAATGAATGAAAAGTAAAACAATATGCTACTGCTGCCCATCTCTCCATAAGTAACATCTCCACTACATCGCCTGTGTCGTGTCTTTGGACTGACACACTGGGTTTCCCATCATCATATATGAGTTTTTCCTCTGTTTTTGTGGGTTTACCACACTTTTCACTACACAGTAAGACCAAATGAATCACAGCCAGTGAAGACAGATGACAGTTTTGTCAAATATGCGATCATCATCTTCTGCATTTCTCAGAAGTTTATTTTGTCTTCTGTTAAAAATCTTTTCTTGTTGTATCACTAGAGGTCGATGTTTTGACCACACATAAATGGTGTTGGCCTCACCGTGAGATTGAAGCTGTTTTTGCTCTTTTTGCTCTTTAAAAACAATAGAAAACTTGATTGATGCTTTCTAGCAGAAAGTCTTTACAGATAAGCTTGAGGTACTTCCTTCGATTTCTATCTGTCCTGCATTACCAGAACCATCTGACACTTACAGCCAGAGTCATGAAGAGTAAGCTGACTCATAGCACACACCACCAACTAAAAGTGCTTTTATTTAAGTGTTCTTTCCAATAATGTCCTTTTTTTAAACCATCATTTTTACTAGCTGTGTGGAAAACCTGCCAGCAATGTAAGGTTTGCAGTCAAATCATGAGAAAAACCACCTTAAAGGTCTGATGTTTTCAGCCAGACAGCAAGAAAATAGTCCCTGTTTATATGAACGCTTGTGGCTTGCAAATGAATGCCAGAAAGTTTAGGCAACCTCCCTGAGTCTGACACATCTGGACACTCCTGATGTGGCAAACGCATCCATCTGGAGCACCCTGCAGGATAAAACAAACGCTAAGGGTTATTTGCAGCAGTTATTTAAACTTTTTTTTTATTGGAGGAATTCTTTAATGTCTAAAAAACAGTTTAATAGGGTTTCTTTATGGAATACCAGAAAGTTTAGACAGGCACAGGAAGGAAAGAAGACTCCTCTGTGACTGACAGCCTCCCCGGCTTTGGAACATCTGGTCTGTCCTGATGAGGTGAACTCCACCCGCCCGCATCGTGTCAGGCTGTGATGTGTCCCGTCTGTTTCAGAGGCTCTGGGCGGAGTGAAGAATCTCCAGGTGACCGACCCCACCGTCAACTCACTGAGGGTCCGCTGGGACCCGGCTGAGGGCGACGTCAGACAGTACCAGATCATCTACGTCCCCGCCGCTGGAGGACAGGAGAGCGTGGTAAGCTTTTACTGACCTCATAATCCTATCAAAGAAGGCAGGTCCGGTTTTCATAAATGTTAGCAGCTGCAGGTTTTTCAATTATTTCTGTTATAAATGTCAAACCTGTTATGATGAAAGATGAATCAAATTTGACTAAATTCAGCTGAGTTCAGACTTTTCTCGGGAGCACACGAGTGCATCAAAGCCTTATAGCATCTTCCTTTCATGACACAGAAAACACAATCAGAATTCTCACTGGGAGCACAAATTAAAACGCCACAGGATATTTTATGTGCCGCTAATCACTTAATTCTTCTATAGTTTTATAGCGTCTTTGTTTGCGAGTTGATGCCTAGAACATTAGCAGAGAATGAGAGACTGCGACGAGCTGACGTGAGCAAACAGTTCAAGTTAGTTTATCCAAACCCGTAAAACCGTCGAAGTGCGTGTTTCTGTTTGGGGTTTTTAATTTTTACAGTACTAGAATAAATGATGCTAGTTTCATTCTCACGCTACGTGTGAGCTGATTTCAAGAGTTCTGGGAAAATTTAAACAAATGAGTAAGTGGAGACAGAGAAGAGCTGATCATCAGGGAGCCTGTTCACTTCCTGTTAATCCAGCTGTGCTGACCTCTACATCTCGGAGTGAGGTGGCCAAAGAGGATAAAAATAAGAAAGAAACCTGACTAATAAAAATGTTCAAAGGCACCCATGTGAAGAAGAAGTGTCTAAAACCAGAAATGGAGACAATGACTGGCCCCAAACATCTGTTAGTGAGATGACCAGGAAGCTGAGTTACAGCTGAAACAGCCAAACACAGACAAGAGCAGAAGGCTTAATCCTTGCCTCGATTCAAAATCTGAGATCATTTTCTCACCTCCAGCTAGTGAGATAAATAAATTCCATTAAAGTCACCCATCCGTGGCTGATATTTGCTTATTAATTTTCCCTTCACAGACTCAGGTGTCTGGGATTACGACCAACACAGTGCTGAGAGAGCTGCGTCCAGATACTGAGTACAAAGTGACACTGGTTCCCATTTACCCCGACACGGAGGGAAAACGAGCATCGGAGAACGGGAAGACCAGTGAGTGCATCAAATTCTCTTTCTGGGATTCACGAGGCTGCGACTCAAAAATCCACAGACTTGATACAGGAGTTACTTTTTTCCACAAAACTACACTCACCAACTATATTTTGCAGTAGAAATTATGAATCTATCCATAAAAAGAGCCTTATGGTCATGACAGGATGCAAACCTTAAAGGTGCGCTGTAATGTAAGCTGGCTGCACACCTTTTTGGGAGGTGGATAAAGATGAAAGAAAGAAAGTAGTTCCTTTATAAAACCTTTCACAGATACGTTTTAGATTTTTTTTAAATAACTGGATAATGATTTCTGAAAAAAAAAAAAAGACTCTTTCAAGTGTAATTTTTAGATTTTTTGGGTGCTTTGAACACCAGAAGTTTAGTGTAGAGAAGACAAACATCCCAAACCAAAACTACTCTGTAAGAGTAGATATACTGGCCAGAGGAGAACACTCAGCTTTAATATATCAAGAACCAACATGGCAGTTGCAGGAGGTTTAGCTAAAGAGGTATATGAAACTCAGCAGATGTTGCTTCTCTGTGACATTTGACACTCGAGGAAACTGGTCTGAAATGTAACCACCATGTTGTGCTCACAGAGGCTCTGGGCGGAGTGAAGAACCTCCAGGTCACTGATCCCACCACCAGCTCCCTGAAGGTGCGCTGGGAACCGGCGGAGGGCAACGTCCGGCAGTACCGCATCTTCTACGTGCCCGCGTCCGGAGGCGCTGAGGACATGGTTAGAGATCAAACTGACTTCCTGTCCTGTCATGTGTCACAAAGGAAAACTGGACATTAGCTCAGACAGGCAAAGCAGATTCACATCAGCTCATCAGATGCCTTTTTCTGCATATCAGGAATTATTTAATCTGCTTTAACTTGCCCAAATCTGCAAGCTGCCTTGTAGCCCACCTACACTTCGGCATTTGCTTTTAATGCTGTTTCTGATTCAACCAGTGTCATGTTTCTCATCACTCTGCATGTTCTGTACAAGGGGTCCAGCTAGTTTTTCACCAAAGTCTAATTTTCCTGTTTCTGTGGATGATTACTGCAGAATCAGTGCCAGAATGATCCTCCTCAGATCCGCCACTTCTGCTTTCTTTTGACTGACAGCTGTGTTTCTGTGTACGAACAGGAGCAGGTGTCCGGCGGCACCACCAACACCATCCTAAGGAACCTGCTATCAGACACTCCCTACACTGTGACCGTGGTCCCAGTTTACCCCGAAGGAGAAGGTCTCCGCCAGTCAGACAAGGGAAAGACACGTAAGTTGTCAGAACGAGAGCATTTACAGGTGCACTGCCGCCCTGCCTGTGATCAGATTTTTGAATTATCTGCAGTAAACATTACACACTACTAAGAAACAGAACAGATGTCATTCAAAGTGGCAGTGCTGCAGCTCCAGATGTTGCTGTTTGACAGACACGTCAGTCAGAGCAGGCTTTAAAACTTTTCGGGGCGGCCTGGAAGAGACGAGAGAAAATATAAATGTTCCAGAATGATTTTAAACAGGTGCTGCTGCACATTTTTGTAACTAAATACTAAAAATTATGAGGCTGTAAATGAGCACAGTAGGGGCACTTTATAACTGCTGTCGGTATCTCAATGGTCTGGATAAAGAAATGCTCTTCCTTGAAGAGGAAAAAAAGTTGCTTAAAAATGTCAGCATCAGCAAATGTTGGTTTGTAAATTGATCGCAGAAAACTGATCTGAGCCACAGGTCAGAAGCGAATGAGTCGAGCTTTGAAGGTGCAACTTTGACCTGTTGAGAATCTGCACAAGCGATGAAGTCTGAGCTTCACTTGAACAAGATTAAATCTATCACCAGCAGCAAACAAAGGCCAGAGGTCGTGGTTTTAATGGAGAGTTGTCAGTAAACCTTAAGTAGAAACAGAACATTCATGCCTTTGCTGAGATAAATAAAGGATAATATCATCATCTTATTATGTCTCCACTCTAATGCAACCAAGACACAGGTTTAGTGTGTTTGCTGGCCTGCAGTGAACATGAACCCCCTCAACTCACACAAATTACAGCTTCTTTTTAAAGTTTGACACCAGATACATTAACTTTATAGAGAAACCCTATCTTCCAGGTAAACCTTCGTGGAAAAGGTACTGCAATCTGCAGAATTTGCCAGAACCTTTAAATCAGACCCCCACCCGCCACACACACACCTCCTACCTCTGGAGGATTGGATGGAACATAAGAGAAGCTGAAGAAAGTGAATGATAGCAATGAAGAAAACAACTCTAAAACTACCGTTTGAAGAATCTGTCCTCCCAGACTCAGTCCTCCAAGCATTTGCAGAACTGCTGGTTTGTCTGCATCTCTGTGGTTTGATGTCCTGTTGGGTTCCTTGGGTTTGTTTCTGCCCACACGGCATGCCACGCTCTGTCAGCAGAAATGCATCCTGGGGTTTTGACATGTGATGCCACTGGAGTGAGGCATGGAAACAATTCCACAGACGGGTCCAGCAGCCAAACTGGAACTGAATATTTTCTGTCCTGTCAGGATAGTTTTAGGTGGGGGGGTGTTTGCACAACCCTTGTCTAATTTTCGGTGTACATGGTGTTTCATTCGCCGTTTCATTGCTTAGAAATGGTGTCGTGTTGAAATCTTGGAATATTTTTCCCTTACCATCCCTCCGCGGTTGGGTTATTATGGTTAGCTGTCACACACACATACTGGTTATGGCAGGCAGAAGTTGGTGACTCAGGTTCAGGTAGGCGACGCTCCTTTTGTTTTACGGGTTGGATTCCCAGAAACCGATCCACAAATACCCGGTTGGACTTTTTTTGTTTGTTAAAGCTGAAATATGAGACAGCAAGGACTAAAAATGTGACAGTTTGGAAGGGTTGTTTAAGTCCTCCGATCATTTACATATCAAGCACTTTATACAGACGTGCTGGCTGCTGCAATAAGCGAACCAGTAGCATCTGCGTGTTGAAACATGACACCACCTCTCTATCACAGCAGCAGCAGTGACACATCGGACCTCAGAGTGAGTCACTATCAGAGAATATGAGCCTGAGGGTGACATTAATACTTAAACCCCCGCGGAGCCATCATTTTGCGTTTCTACCTTTAAAAGCCGGAGAGCAGTCAAATGCTGGAAGTGGAAGCTAAATTGGCTAGTCATTCATATGTAAAATAGGTTGTTACCTGGGAATTCTGGAGGGAGGGGAGTGGGGGTGTGTGGATGAGGGGGTGGGGGAGCTGCTAAAAGCTGTGAACTTCCCTTTTGTGTTTCATCTTGATGCATTCTCAATCATCCAGGGAAATAAATCTCCAAAAGTCACCAACTTGGAGTGTTTCAGTTTGCCATCTTAGGGAGAAATCAACACACATGGGTGTAGGTCCTTTGTTGCTGAGATTTATTGATGAAAACAGTACAAAAAACCAACCATTTGTACACATATTTACAAATAATAATAAAAAGTGAGTGAGTACATTACAACATTTTCAGCAATCACTCACAATCCTGGCATCCATCACATCCACGCCACACTTTGTTTTGTTGTAAAGGGTGACAGTGTTTGGCTTCCTTTTGGTAGTGTTATCAGTCTGAACCACGCTGTGCATGCTGCTAAGAATATAGACTGTCTTCTTCCGTTTGGCTGCATACGCCGTCAGCGTGGCAGCAGAGGTTGAAAACACCTAAGAAATAAGATAAATTGTTATTTCCATAGTTGGTGACAAATGATCCCCACACACTGGAAATTGCAGCGAACTTATCAGTTGTGATTATGCTTTTATTATACCAGTGGTCTGATTGATGCCACAATGGACGACTGATCAATGGTCCATTGTGGCATCAATCAACAAAGGACCTACACCCATGTGTGTTGATTTCTCCCTAAGATGGCAAACTGAAACACTCCAAGTTGGTGACTTTTGGAGATTTATTTCCCTGGATGATTGAGAATGCATCAAGATGAAACACAAAAGGGAAGTTCACAGCTTTTAGCAGCTCCCCCACCCCCTCATCCACACACCCCCACTCCCCTCCCTCCAGAATTCCCAGGTAACAACCTAATTTACATATGAATGACTAGCCAATTTAGCTTCCACTTCCAGCATTTGACTGCTCTCCAGCTTTTAAAGGTAGAACGGTAGAAGCCTGGGACTCCAGGTGTTTTAATGAAGTTTTATTACCAGTGTTGGTCCAGTTTTACTGTTTTGCTCCCTGGAGAAATTTGTCATGTTTGGTCTGGACAGAAACAGCAAATTAAATGTTACAGATTACATAATCTCTCTGAAGGACAGAGTAATTTTGTCCCTGGATGACAGACTTTACAGAAAACAATGACTGTGAAGGTTTCACTCTGGAGGTTTTTACCTTATCGAGGAGGAGGCATCTAGTTTTCCTTTTACTGGCTAGAGCTCAAGATACCGGGGGATACACACATCTGGTTTGGTTTAAAAGAGGCTTTTGCATAAATCCAAATCTGTGCTACTTCTCTCTCTACACATAGACATTGTAAACTGACTGTCCTGCAGATTTGTGCTGCACTCAGCATATCATTTCAATCCCGTAGTTTCACAATGATATTAATTCTTGGATTACAGATTCTTTCTTCATAAAAGACATTTTTTGTTGTATTGAACCAGTTTTACCAACAAAGTAAATCACATTCTAAAAATAAACACAAATTAAAACGCGATTAACAGAATTTAGAAATGATTCAAATAACTTAAACGATCCAATTGTTATTATCTTGTTTGATTATGTAAAGGCTACGCTTCAGAGCATTTCACCACATAAGTTATAGTCTTACAGCCCTTTGTGACATGTTTATTTTAGTTTAGTTAGAACACCACAGTCACACAATAACACAAACAGACTAACCGCTAAAGTTAGCCATAAACCAGCAGGTCTGAAAGCCCAATGAAGGGTTTCAGTTTCTAGTCGGAAAACACTTTAAACGTAACTTTGACTTCAACTGATCATTTTTCAGTTTGCTAATGCTAAAGTTGGTTGGAGACCACAGCCCGACCAAAATTATTGTGATTGTGTACAATGAACTATGAGCTCGTTGCCTTTGAAGCGGTTGCTTCAAAGGCAGGCACCAGGTCTTCAACCACTTTGTTCAACCACTTCAACCTCATTGGTTCAGTTCAGTTTTATTTATATAGTACTAAATCACAACAACAGTCACCTAAGAGTGCTTTACATTGTAAGGTAAACACCCTGCAATAATAGAGAGAAAGCCCAACAATCGGATGACTGCCTATGAGGCAACAGTGGGAAGAAAAAACCTCTGGCAGAAACAGACTCATGGAGGAGCGGACATCTGCATCAGGCATCAGTGTGCTATCAGTTTGCAGTTAAACGGAATCAAGTTGGGCATTACATGCAGCCTGTTTTTGATAAATATGGAGGAAATTACAAATCTGTTGCTGTTTACATACACAGAAATTCACAAAAACAAAAATCCAGATTAACTACTTACATTTAAGTAAAGGCATAGAGTACATTTCTGCACAGCGTAGTGTGATTTTCCCCTTCACACCTACCTACAACAGAAAAAGGCAGTATTGAGGGGGCTGGGACTAGAGGTTTCTGCTTATTAGTTTCAGTTTGCAAAATAAGAGTAAAAAGTTCCAACTGGGTTTTAAAGCCACTTGAGACAATGGAAAAGGAAAGATGCTGACGTACCTGCGACATAAAAAAAAAACTACAAGAAACATAAAGATGAAACTCAGAGACCAAAGCCCAAACTATAACATCTGCCTGTTGAAAAGAAGTGAATATAGATGAGTGTGTTTCATTTGCACTTCTAACAGAATACAATAATTTGAAGTTCACTGCATTTCTGAGCTGCTTGAAGAATGTTTTGAAAAAGTTCATTGCTTTTTAACTCTAAACTTAAACCAAGGATCCAATCCTCCCTGTTCTGTTCCGCTCTTCACTTACTGACACTCACATTTCAAGGAATGTAATCTCTTCTAAATCCATTAGTTGTCCCGTTAGTTTTAGGCAATAAAGTAAGATGTACTTGGAACAAGCCCTTAGTTTTGATTTTGTGTTGCTAAGTGAGGAAAACTAACACCTCTCCCTTGTTCTTAACTTCACGTTCTCTTCACCTCTCTCCCGTTTGCAGTTCCACGCATGCCACCCAGGAATATCAAGGTGTACAATCCCACCCCCAACACCCTGAATGTGCGCTGGGAGCCAGCCACGGGCCAGGTTCAGCAGTACCGGGTGGCTTACGCCCCCCTGACCGGTGCAAGCCCATCTGAGTCGGTGAGTAGCTTTCTGCAGTTAAAACACAAACTGTCATTAGCAGCAGAATTCTCCTTGAGGGGAGGAAAATCTCTCTGTCTGGTCATGAGGAGTGAAGAATGTGAAGACACAAAAATAACAACCTCTTGTGTGATTTAACAGTCATAAAAGAGTGAGGTTGGATAATATTTTTTCCCAGTTTAAGTCATCACATTCCAAAAGCTGCAGGTCAGCTCTTGTTAGATATGATGTGCCTCGAGGAAATTCTTGAGATAAGTGGAATTACACTGAGAAAATAAATGAATGATCTTATCCTGGGTTTTTTTGTTTGTTTTTAGATAAAGGAGAGATTATGGCTGATAATCATTATCTTCAATATCAACTAATTGGTCAGCTATTTTTATTTTTAATCAATAGTTTATAAAATTGCAAGAAGTATCAGGATTACCCAGAATTCAAGACATCTCTACAGATCATGTTTGTTTTTTTTCCAAAAAGTAGTCCAAAACCAAAATTTAAGGAAATGTAATACATAAAAGCAAATTAAGCTTTATAAATCCAGCGTATATTTATACTTTAGCAGAGGTATGCACACGACACAGTCACAAAAAGACTCGGCTTTACCAACGTGGGTTTGCACTTTCTCTTGCTCTTTCTCTTGATGTATAAGTATAAAGTGTATAAAGTATACATGTATAAAGTAATAATCCAATCATTTTGTGTTTTGCATTTTCCATCATTGGAAAATCAGCTATATTCTCAAGATTTTTGTCTGATTTCTGAACATGCCGTTTTATTTGATAGCTTGTTGACACCAAACCCAAAGTCTCTGACTTCACTTTGGCTTTCTTCTTCTGGAAAATGCCATTCTTGACATTTGACTTGCTGATCTTACTTTGGCTGGCATATCTTTGTGTTAGATGTCAACTAAGGACTTGGGAATTCTTGATCCGACTTTTGTATTATTGTATTTTTGCTGTTCTTACTCGACTTTCTTTGTTTGCACACCTGCAGTGTTTAGTCAAACTCGATTAGTTTTCCCCCTTGGTGTGGTTCATTTGTGCAGATATGAACACGGTAATCACACTTGGGTGTGGTCCAAAACAACCAAGACCACAACCTCCAAAGGGTCTCAGCGCAGGTCCAAATGAACTCCAGAGCTGTAAGTTTATGGTTTCAACGTGACCTGAATCCAAACAAACTACCAGGTGTACGTTCCACGTTTGAGGTAAAAAACTTCCAGTAGATACATATGTTTTTTCTTCTGAATGTGGCGAGGTAAATATAGATGCGCGGAGGTCTGTACAGCTAGCAATTAGTCAAGAAATAAAACGTAAATTCTCCACTAGTCCACAACACAGCACCTTCTTCCTGTATTTGCTTTTGTTGCTCCTCCCCAGACACATCTGGCCAATAAGCAGACCGAACTTCTCACGTGGGTTGTAGTGATGCATTCAGACTCAGTTGGATTTTTCTCCGTGTGAAAAAGAAACCAAACCATATGGAAAAACTACAAGTTTATAAACTCATCAACTGATTCAAACCAGAGTAAATGAGCCATAGGTGTGAGAACGCACTTAGTTCCCACCTTAAGATCTAGGAAGTCTTGGCTCAGCTCTGGTTTGAGACTTGTTGACTTGACTCGGGACCTCCTTTTCTATCCTTTTTCCTGACCTAGCTCTGGATTTGTTTTGTTGTTGGATCTTAGTGGCCCTGATTTGGTCTTTTACTTGTGACTTGTGGGTCTCTACTTGGGCCTTGTTGTTTTTGACTCAGGGATTTTTCTTCAGAAAGTCTTTTGACCTAAGAGTCTTGACTTGGCTATAAATGCTGGTTCTTGACCTTGTTGTTATTTTTAGCTTGGTACTCAATGTTATTTATTTAGGACATGAATGGAAATCCCTAAACAAGACTTAACTTCTGCTCGTACAAACAAATGTCTTTCACATCACATCACCATACATCTGGCTTTTCGCTAAACTGGACACTATTCCTGTATATTGGATGTGAACTTAATAACCAAAATTATTGTATTTGTTTTTAGTCATTTTGGTAGTTAAGTTATTTTTATCTGTGTTTTCTACATCTGATTTAAAAAAAAGTGAAATCAAAGTGGGAGTGTTGCTTTCATTGGGCCGGTCTGTTTCATGGAAACAACAAGTGGTCTCTTTTGCTCGTTCTTATTTGTTTCACCAAGTGGTGATGTTGCGCAGATGTCTGCACAGCAGTAATTACGGTAATGCTCTTAAATATGGAAATCATGACTTGTCGGCTTTTCATACGTCTCCATCAGCACTGATTTAATGCACCAGTGCAAATGTCTGGGTCTCAGGGAGAGAAAAAAAGAAGCTTTATTTCCCCACAAAAAGTTTGAACTCTATGACTGAAGTTTGGAAACACTGCATGCCGGACGCATCTGTGACTGACGTCACCAACGGCTCCTACGGTCAGAGTTCCTGGGGGCTTTAAGGCTGTAATCTAACAAGGCTGTTTTGATGATTAGAATCAGCTTTGAAGATGCTGTGAAGTTAGTGTTGTGTAGTTTATCATTCCCTGTGGTCTCTGTTTCCTTCTATTTTCACTGTTGTTGTACTTTCATTTAATTAACTTTGATTTTGTTTTGGTCTGAGAGGAAGTTGGTTTGGCCACAGAAAGAAGACACAAAGATGAGTTCAGAAGTACAAAGATTCACAACTCTTTTTGACTAATTCAGTCTAAATTATCGAATTTTACATCACAGATTTGTTATTTCACGCGCTGAAGTGAGTATGTTATCAGTATTATTATTAGAACTGAGAAGCAGAGAAGCTCTTTAACAGTACATTTTATTCTGGTTAAACATCAGTGGTTTGCATTAAACAAGTGCTCTATAGAAGGAAAAAAACAAGATCAAATGTATGTGCATGCTTTAATGTTGTTTCCAGATGTGATTTTTTTTTTTGTCCTCCAAGCACAAATCTAAAGCTGTGGTCAAAACTTCAGTGCTATGGCTGCAGTTTGTTCACATTGAAGAATATCAGTAAGGTCCAGCACTGATGTTAGGTGATAACAGAAGGTCTCACTTCATTTTGAAGGTGCTGGATGACAGCAGCCACCTACACCTGACTGGGAATTAACTGGAAGCAAATGTTTGTTTAAAATATCGGTATGTGCTGTAGCACTATTAATCTAAGAAACACGTCTATTTACCTTTAGGGATCCCAGTATGCGAACCCATTGGCTAGTTTGCTGACTTGGTCTTTGAGGAACTGGTTGTTTAGAGCTCCCTGTTTAGCCAGCAAGTATCCAAGCCAAGATTTCAGTTTCTGTCTGCTGGTCATCATTTAAAAATGCTAATAAATCATCCATCCATTTGGTAAGCACTCATCCAACCTGCTGTTGTAGCTAGAGTCTGTCCTGGCTGTCTTTGAGTACATTCTGGACAGGTCACCAGTCCATTACAGGACTAGCTAATAAAACCTGATAAAGTGGAATCAGATGATGTTCATGCTTCTGAATTGCATTCCTGCAAATCCCATCCCTCCAGACAGAATGTTTAGCTTCATGCTACCAAAGCTTGCACATACGGGTTAATCAGTACATCAAAATTGGAAACCAAAAAGCTTTTGGTACCAAAAATCGTGTTCCTTGACTACAGATTCTGCATATTCATATGAATAAATCTGTTTGTAGAAATTAATGGGATCACGACTGCCTATGAGAGTGCACTAGATGCCTTCCTTAGACATCCTCTAGGACAGGGGTAGGGAACTCCAGGCCTCGAGAGCCAGTGTCCTGCAGGTTTTAGATGTGTCCTTCATCCAATACAGCTGATTTAAATAGCTAAATTAGCTCCTCAACATGTCTTGAAGTTCTCCAGAGGCCTGGTGATGAACTATTCATTTGATTCAGGTGTGGTGACCCAGGGTGAGATCTGACACCTGCAGGACCACGGCTCTCGAGGACTAACGTTCCCTACCCCTGCTCTAGGATGTTATTGGTCATCACTTTGTAGCTGATGATTGGGAGATAACCCTGTACTGTAATTATCTCCCTCATCATATTTTATAAATGGTATAATTCACTCCCACTGGCAATATCTACAGTTGCTTACATGAAAGTTGAGATACGTTTTTATTTGGGACTTTTTTTTTTGCCTGCCATCCTGTTCCCCCTGTCATCTCTATAAGGAGCTCAGTTTCAGTGACATGTTATGATCTCTGGATCAGTAATAATCTCTGCCTGTATAAAAGTAAAATAATTTAAAGCTGGATTAACAACCTTAGCATTGTGAAAGAACATTTAAAAGTTTTTGTTATTAGGTTTTAGCAGTTATATACATACATCAGAATTCAAGCATCAGTAATGACATCCTGGGAAACTTCTTTTCATGGGCTTCGTCTTGAATTACTTACAAATCTATAAATGCCATATCACTCTCTTGTTCAGTTTGCCTCTACTTCTTAAAACAATGAATGCATCCCATTCAAAAGCCCATCAGTTACCCAGAACAACTGCATACTTCGGCCTCATCATTCAGGTTTACTTCAGCCAATGAAGTGCATCCCAGCCCTCGAGAGCAGTACTGCTTTCAGGAAATGACTATAATGTTTTAAAAGGGCCGTGTCCAATCCATTGTCCTCACTTTAGAGTTTACTGGTGGGCTTTAACCCCAGGCTAACAGTTGTGCATGTGTAGGTGTGTGTGTGCTTCCAGTTGCGGGATCTTAGCCACTACATCATTGCTGTGAAACCTATTTCATGGTCCAACATGCCAAAACCTTTCAGCCCAAAACATTTGCTGCAACCAAACCAGTCCCAAGAAGAGGGGGAACTCGAGTCCAAGCAGAAGATATATTTCCTATGATGTAACGGCAGAGACTTTTATGGCCCACAAACCAGCTAAAGAGCTGAGCATAGATGATGTGATAATCCCAGTGACAGTCTGCAGTCACTCGTGTTGTTAGAACACGTCTCCCGCTGACCGATGGTTTGTTTAGCATTTCACCTTCCAAGCCTTTGTTAGTGTTTGAGGAACCTTTTGGCAGAAGAAACCTTGTCGAACACTTGATGCAAGATGAGCACTGAGGTCATTATGTATATTACTCCTGCCAGATCTGTATGTAATGCGTGAAGAGGCTCATTTGAATAGGCAGACCCTCTTTGATGATTATATCAATATATATTTTGACTCCCGCGTTTCTTCTCCAAAAAGGTCCTGGTTTCAGGAAGTATTAACAACGCCTTCCTGGACAACTTGATACCGGATACTCCCTACTCCGTCACTGTCACCGCTCTGTACGCCGACGGCGAGGGATCAGCGGTGAAGGACAATGGCAAAACATGTAAGCACAATGACAATGTCACATTCTGATGGTGTGTAGAATCACATAACTTACTCGCAATAGTTTACATCTGTCGCATGCAGTGATGCAAAACACAATAAGTACAAGTATATTTAAATTTCGGGTTGCTGACTGCACTCCTCTTAGCAAATATTGGATCATATCATTGGTGATGATCGTAAAACTCCGACTATAATGAACAAATGAGCCTTGTATGGAAAATTAATTATTTAATATCTTTTATACAAAACCCAAAAAGACAGAATGTGATAATTTTTTAAATCTCGTAAGCCCATATTTTAACCATAATAGAAAATAGACATATCAGATGCTTAAATTGAGATATTTTACAATTTCATAAAAATCTTTAGCTCATTTAGAACTTTTATGGCAGCAACACATCTGAAAAAAGTTGGGATGGAAAAACAAAAGGCTGGAAAAGTAGGTGGTACTAAGAAGAAACAGCTGCGTGAACATTTTATAGCTCATTGGATTACCTGGAAACAAGTCAGTGATATGACTGGCACCTTAGAGATGCAGAGTAAAGATGGACAAAGTTTAATATGCAAAACTTTAAATTTAGTTTTTCTAATTTCAGTAGTCATGCAACTGGGATATTCTATGCATTCAGGTTTATTAGTCTCCTTTGTCTTTTAGATATTAAAAGCAAACCATGGCATTTAATATAATTTGGTAGGAAACAGACAACTTTACAGAAGCTGTGTTAGCATTAGCCAGCTAACATAGGTACACCCTCACTACCTCCATAGAATAATAGAGGATAAGAAGTCAAATGCTGATATTTAAGTGCACTTGAATAATTGATCATCAGCAAGTGTGAGCACCTCTTTAAAAGCTGAAGTTTTGGCAGGTCTGGAGCATTCAGGTGTGTTAACTCAATGCCACAGTCCTATCAGGGGTGGATGTCCCAGCAAATTCACCCCAGTCTGTCGGGCTAATGCTCGACCCAAACTGCACAATGATCACAAGCATGGAAACAAATGACTGAAAAAAGAAAAGAAATGGCCCAGGCAGAGTCCAGACCTCAACCTGATCAAAGTGCTGTGGTGGGACCTTAAAGAACGCTGTGCATAAACAAATGCTCACAAAAGTCAATAAAGTGAATCAAAGCTGTAAAGAAAAGAGGGCCAGAAGTCCTCAACAATGTTAATGGGTCCAGTTCGTGTGGAAGGGCCTGTACTGATAAAATATATTTTACATTATTGCTGTAAAAAAAAACCCTACTGAATCATGAGGCATACTCAGTTTTTCACAGGTCTGTTATTGTGTTGATTCTCGAGTTTAGTTAAAATGTTTTTTCTTCCCTTTGTCATTTTATTTATTCCTTTCTTTACTCTGAAAAAACAGAAAAAAAAAGTGGGCTTTCAGGGAGGGGCCCTTAAAGAGAAATAATCTAGTATAACTAAATGCCTTCGTGGGCACCATTATATGTAAATGAGGATTCAACTCTGGGTGCAGTAAAGTAAAACTTCAGAACTAGAAGTGGTCATAGAGGTTAAGTGAGTATATGTATATAGTGTAGCTATAGTAGGATTTAAAGCATTATAGAAATCAAATAATCTTTTATTCATGAATTAGAAAAATATATTTCTATTTATACATTAAAAAAAATTCTCCTACACTGCTTCTGTTTGATATGGTGCAGTACCCCGTGCTGGTCCCAGGAACATGCGTGTGTTTGACGCCACCACAAGCACCTTGACCATCGGCTGGGATCACGCTGAAGGGCCCGTAAGACAGTACAAGATCTCCTACGCACCCATGACTGGAGACCCCATCACAGAGTCCGTAAGTGAAACTTTAAGCTCATTGACGTCCACAATATCAAATCATCTCAGATAACATCAACATGTTACTGGTAACAGTGCTAAAGTAGAGCAGTCATCCCAGAGAAGGAGCCAGTCAGTACAAATTTAAAATCAGGCATTAGTGATGGTCACATTTCCAAAATGGTTTAGTGGCCTGTTTGGGGGTAAATATACTTTCCTTCGCACTCTGATTACCTGCCTGTATTGTCTGAAGGAAAGCTGGTCTTACCCTTCCAGAAACTAAACTACGCACACTGATGATAAAATTTTTAAAAACGACCTCAGAGGCTGAGACATTTTGGTGAAGTCATTTCGGAGGAAATGCATCAGACCCACTAACCTCAAGTGTATTTCTTACTCTCTCTTTAACCCATAAAGAGGGATTAATCTCAGGTGGTGATGTGTTTTGTTTTGGATAAACTGGCCGCAAACCCTCGCCATTCACAGCTCGCTGTGACGTCCCCCTCGGACTATGCGGTGAAGTCACATCTCAGGATTCCCTCGCCTCATTCAGGATATAAATCACAGATTAGGGAGACTAATTACAGGCTCAGTTAAACAAACTGTATAATTTGGGGCATAATAGCGTTATTAATAGTTCTGAATAATAAGTTGGAACGATGGTGGAGAGCGGAGACGGCCCAGCTGTGCTTCCCTTCTGCTCGTTAGTCTAACACTTGCTCAGAGTGAGTCAGCTAACTGCACCAGAGGGACGCCGATGAAAGGAGCTCTCCAGATTGGGACTGACCAAAGAGCTCACGACTATTATTTATACCGATGCAAAGTGATCAATTTAGCATCTGTAAATAATGTGGAAGGTTCGTGTTGGTACACAGTTTCTATAATCCCACCGAGAAGCAATTTTCTGCCTCACAAGGCTGAAGAAGTTATTTCCTGTTTATTAGAGAAGTAGTCTTCTAAAATATTAAAGCCTAAAATGTAAAATTGTGCACCACCAACAGTTTTTGTATTTTTCAGGCTCTTCTCTTTATCTTACTGCACAAACCAAATTTATTCGCACTAAAATTTGGAATAAAATTTTACCCAAATTTAACTTTGATTAATTGATTTTAATGACCGTTTCTCATTTAAACTAATATTTGGGTCCTTGATTCAAATTCCAGATGAATCCAAATGGTTTTCTATTATTTTACTTTTATTTAAACAGGGAGCAAAACTCACCACTGAACATGGACTGTATATAAAAGATATAAGGGCATAGCAGTAGGAAGTTGTTTCAGCTTGCATTCTTTATATTGGCCAGCAGGGGGTGATTCCTTTGGTTGCAAAAAGAAGTCCACCCTGGTAAAAGGACTCTTCTTGTCACTTGAAAACTTTCTGATGGGGTTATGGCCTTAATCAGTGCACTTCAGTAAACTGGTTAAGATAGCAAAAAAATAAATAAATAAAAATCTATAAAAAATAGGAAGCAAAATAATCGAGAATTTGACTTCATTGCAAGGAGGATGTGTGGTTTGAGGCATCTTCACTTCACAGTTTATAGTCTCTCTCTGTATATAGCATGACACCCTTTATTCTTAGATCTTTGATTTAGAAAACAGGAAAACTCCCCAAAAACTGAATAAGAGAGAAAAAGGAAGCAGAAATCTCCAAAATCATACATGCACAGACATGTGTGGAAGGAACTCTGTGGAAAGCAGGTGTAGCAGCTTGTCCTGTGACTGGGAGCACTGGGTCAGCTCCGCTCACCAATTACACATACCATGTGCAGCAGATGTGCAGATAGCAAAGCAACTCAGGACGCTCTGGATGCAAATCTTTCCTGACTGATTTATGCTTTTTCTTCTTCGGCTACTGAAAATCTCTGGCTCTGTGCCGTTTGGATCTTCAGACTCTGGTTTTAGGAAACAGAAACAATGCCATGCTTCAGAATCTGCTCCCAGACACCCCATACAACATCACTGTGGAGGCCATCTACGCCGAGGGGCCTGGAGGATCCCTCAACGGGAACGGACGTACAAGTAATAAAAACCTCTTTGACCTCTAGTTTTCTAGCAAAGGCAGCTTTTCAGAAATGTTGGTTTTCTTGTGATATTACACAATCCCTTGCAGCTGTCACAGGGTTTCTGCACATTTGGCGTCATAGCTGGGCCGATTGTAGTAAACAACAGGCTTTCTCAAACTCCTAGAAGGCAAATTTTACCCCTCAGCAGCCATCTTTCAAGTTATTTAAAAGCTTCCAACTAAATTAAAATGGCCTGTATTTGTATAGCGCTTTTCTAGTCCCTAAGGACCCCAAAGCGCTTTACACAACCTGTCATCCACCCATTCACACACACATTCACACACTGGTGATGGCAAGCTACATTGTAGCCACAGCCACCCTGGGGCGCACTGACAGAGGCGAGGCTGCCGGACACTGGCGCCACCGGGCCCTCTGACCACCACCAGTAGGCAACGGGTGAAGTGTCTTGCCCAAGGACACAACGACCGAGACTGTCCAAGCCGGGGCTCGAACCGGCAACCTTCCGATTGCAAGGCGAACTCCCAACTCTCGAGCCACGATCGCCACAATTAGAAATTAAAAAGTAGAGATCCATGACTTTAACTGCAATAGCCAGCAGTATGTAAAAACTCCACGTGTAGAATCAACAGTCAAGTTTGATTTAAACAGAAAGCTCGATATTTAGTTTTTGTTTTACCCAAAATAAAGTTTTTAAATCTTTTCCCTGCAGGTTATTCTGTATGTCTGCTACACATGCTGAAGCCCTACAACATGGCTGTTTCATTAACAGAGCAGATGTAACTACCTGTATCACTTCTACAGTAACAAGTAGATATACCTGCTGCTTGTCTACTGTGTGGAAATGAAGTGATTAGCTCAGATGTTTTCTGTGGCGGCCCCTGATTGGCTCTTTGCGGGCAGAGAGTGGACAGCTTCCATCTTTGGTCTTACAGAGTTCTCCTTAGATATAAATTTTTTAACTTTCTGTCGTTACTTGTATTCAAACCTGAAATAAATCTTGTTTGATTAAGTCTATTAACCATCTATCAGAAAATAGCAAAAAAAAAAAATCCCCCTTTTATATTTCCTACTTTTGATTTTGATATTGACCGTCTGTGGAAGGTAAACCTCACAATCCGCTCCACCAGCATCGTGCTACAAACAATTCTAGTACATTTAGGATGTAATCCAGCACCTCAGCAACTTTTGTGGTGGTTCAGCTTTGAGGCATTGAACCCAGGAGCTTAAACGCAGCGACCGCAGTAGCACTTAGGAGTGAGTTAGAGGAGTAACAGAAAAAATAAATACATTAAGTGCGCGTCAGTTATCAGGGTCTGCATGTGTTAGTGTGAAGAGTTTGGACTCGATCGGCGAGCAGTAGGCTTAGTTATACAAACAGCAGACACTCAGAGTGTGTGTGTGTGTATGTATGTATGTGTGTACCTGTTTCGATATCTTTGTGGGGTCCAAAAATTGGAACATTACTGTGGGGACCAACAGTCACTTGTGAGGACAAAAGTGACAAAAGTAATTTTTGAGACTCAAAATGTGGTTTATTGTCAGGGTTACATTTATTTTATGGTTAGGTTTAGGCTGAGGGTTAGGCATTCATTTTTGATGGTTGGGGTTAGGCTAAGCGGCTAGGGAAGGCATTATGTCAATTGGATGTCCTCACTAAGATATCAAAACGAGAATGTGTGTGTGAGGCTCTTTCAGGCATCCGTCCAATTCTGGACACACACCAACTGGTTTCTTCAACAAGACTAAGACCCAAATCTAAACACCTCTATTACATAGGATGAATCTTATAACCTGACTTAAGGCGGCTCATTCCTGACCGCCAGAAAGGAAGAGGCTGATTTTTATTATTACTGAGAAAATGTCCCCCTTTTTTTTAACAATGCTCTGTGGTTTAAACAACCTACAGGTATCAAGTTAATGAAAGGCTAGGGGGTTGTTCTAGCGTTTAACAGCAGCGAGAAGACGGCGTGTCAGCTTCCAAACTCTGAGCTCACTGAAAATTTTGCCACAGTAGGTGTAAAACGCTCCCCGGTGTGTGGACGGCTGATATTTACGGTTCAGTTAAAGGAAAGAAAAACAGCCAAAATAAAGTTCTGTGTCATTCAAATGCAAACTACAAATTAGAAGTTCACTAGTGCTTCTGTTTCTGTTTTGTTGCACATGAAGCTGCAGTGGATTTAGTTTAAAAAGCCAGAAATTCTCCTGCTGCTCTCCCCTCTCTACCCAAACAATAAACCTCCTTTCTGACTTTATGGGGCCATAATTTACTAAATTAGCTTTAAGTTTTATTAAATATGACTTGAAACTTGCGATTCAAGGCTCATCAGGAAAGTTGGAGAGTTTAAGCTGGCTGAGTCACTTTTGCAGTCAGTCTAAGTGGCTAATAGAGGAACTGCAGTTTTTTGGTACTTGCACATTAGCATCATGTTTTAGCCCTGCGTGTTGATGCTTACCATGTCTAAAATTCGATGCCTCCTCTGTGTCAAAGTCGGCATGTTGAGTCCCAGAAACCTTCGGATCTCGGACGAGTGGTACACGCGCTTCAGGGTGGCCTGGGACCCGGTGACTGCACCCATCCAGGGATACCAGCTGATCTACACCCCTGCAGGTGAGCCTTAACAAAACCATTGCGGTTAATCAAACATGTTTCTCTGCACACACATTGTGAATAATGTCTTGGTTCCTAAAAGCTGTCACCTGATTTTTACTTCTCTTCAGTTTCTCACTCACTTCTCATTCTCCGCTCTGTGTTTCCAGGCATGAACCAGCCCATCGACTTCTTCGTTGGAGACGTGAGCTCTTACACTCTGACCAACCTGCAGCCTGGAACCACCTACGACGTCAAAGTGCTGGCACAGTACACCAGCGGCGTGAGCGCGCCGCTCATTGGCCAGGGGACGACACGTACGTACAGGAAGCGTAATTAGACGCACAAACTGCTGATTTATTTCAAATGTCGCTCATAATTGTTTCTTAAAAAACTCACTGGACCTTGGCGTCCTCTTGTTAACCCCTCCTGATTTTTCACGTCCAGTCACTTCTGACACTTTAACTTAGGACCAGAGAGAATCCCAGGATTTATCTGATGTCTTTTCAGTTGCTCAGATTTGTTTCTGGCTGACTGAGATTTGGACTTAAAGGCATGTTCACACCTGTTTACTATTTTGTCTGGTTATATTGGCCTCAGGTGTTTGTTAGTTTTTTTCAAGTTGGCACGATTTGTTTGGACAGTAATTACTCTCAGGTGTGGAACAAAACAGCTACACCAGGAGCCCTGAAAAGAAATGGGCTCATGAAGTGAAATACCAGTCAAGTTTCTCGCTACCTAAAGTTACTCACCTGGTTCCATCAGGCAGTGCAGCTAACAGATTATCAGATGTACTCTTTTTTTGTTTGTTTGTTTTTGTTTTGTTTTGTTTAGCTAAACAGTTCCTGTCTCATAGAGAATCTCTATTTTTCATCAGTTGTTAAAAGAGCTTAAAAAAACATGAATCGTCCGACATATGAACAGCATAAACCTCCACTGTGCTTAAACTCTGATTTTTTTTTTCAGTCTACCTGAACGTAACCAACATTGAGACCTACGCCATCGGCCACGACAAGTTCTGCATCAAGTGGACGCCACACAGAGCGGCCACGTCTTACCGCATTAAACTCAACCCAGCGGACCGTAAGTCACCTCACATCACTTTTTAAATATCATAATCAGCTTTTGTGTGTAATAATAGTAATGTAATAATAATAGCACTTAGACCTTTTCTATGTAAGTCTCTAAATGATCCAAAACCACATGGTTGTGTAACATGTCCTCGGATAGATCACGGAAGAGAACCTGCAGTGATTTTCATCAGAAGTTTCTGATATTTCATTTCTCTGCAGATGCATTAATCTTGTGCTGTGGCTCTATCTGCCAGTGATCCTGATTCAGAGTGACATATTTAAATTGATGCATGTGGTAAAGTGTGCAATAAGCCTCCCATCAGATGTCTGAAAACATATCTGCAGATGAGATCATCTCTGCAGATGCTGCAGAGACTGTTTTGACTCAAACATTTTCTTGTAATTTCCTCCCTGAGGCTGTTTAAGTTCAGGCCTATTTTCGGTTATTGATCAAAAAAGATGCAAGTTTTGGCCGAGACTGAAGGCGCCCGACCACCAAGCTTTAACTCCATCTCTGTTTGCAAAGATTACATCCTTTTCAATGACTTTGGAGTGTCCGAGGTCCATCTGGTTCATACTCGCACGTGGAGATAAAGTATCCATGTTTAAATATCGTTATGGTAGTCATTAGGCGTTCGGGCTGCCAGAACAAACACGGGTCTGTTAGCGTGAGGCAGATGGTGGTTAACCGCTACCATAGGAGCCGTCCCAGTGAGACGCAGCAGACGCTCAAGTCAACAAATCAGTCAACTGTTTGTTCTCAAGTGGAAATGCAAACAGCGGTCGGAGCCAGCGGTGAGATGAGGGGGTGGAAAAACGGTGAGCACGGGTCTTCTGCCTCCATGTTTTAACATCCGTGGTAAGAAGAGGAACATGTGGTTCAGACTCTAGGCTATCTGATATCCTGCTGAATAGTCTGAGGGCTTTTATTTTGCCAACGCACTCTCAGCTCGGACCTGAGTGCATCTTTGCTCCCGATGAAAGAGGGCCACCGTTCTGGAGTCGATCTCTCTGAGAGGTGTGCGTGTTTGCACAAATTAATTTACATGATCGATCACAACTTGTTGATGTTACTGGGCATATTCTGAAGATATCTGCAGCAGCGGAGCTGCGGGGAGCGTTGAATCCGACTTACTTGAAGTGCATTTGGGACAGCAAAACGCCCGTGCGATAAACACGATTTGTTTGTTTGCTCTCGCAGAAGCGCTCAGAGTAAATAAGAAATCTTATTATCAATTTATCAGCAGCCGAGACAAGCAGAGAGATAAACATTTCACTGGAAGGGTCAGGGTGCTCTGTGTGTAAAGTAATCTTTATTTTCTTCGTTTAGCAACAAAAAGTCCACTAAACTACAGACAACAGTCATGAAGTGTGGTTGGTCAGTGACTATGAGGTCACAAATCCTGCAAGGGCTTTCAGGTAGTTTAAGACGTGCTCAAAGAAACCTTTCCTCTTTTGGAAACTTTCTGCAGTCCTCTGAGGCTCACCCACTGTCTTAAGGTCTTAGCTGGAGCCCATCCCAGCTGTCAGTGGGCAAGAGGTGCAATATTAGGATCAATACCAGGGATCAATAAAGTATTCTGATTCTGATTCTGATTCTGATTAGAAGTGGTAGACTACCCAACATGTATACTAAAATGTACAGGGATATTAATTTGTAAGTGTTGGTGAAGTGATTGGACGAGACTGCCTTTAACATGGAATTGATTTCAAATACAAACACAGATGGTTTAAAATGGAACTAGAGCCTCCTTTGTCCCTCATGAGGCTGAAACGGACACAGAGAGTGCCAGCGTCACAAGCCAGCAGGCTTTGGTGTTAATTTACAAGCCAGAAACATAAGCACCTGGGGAAGTAATCTTTGACTCATTAGTAATAATTATTAATGCTGTCATACTCAGGAGATGTATGAAGTGAGTAAAAATCTTAGTTTTCTTCACAGGAAAATTTCAACATGATTCAGGGTCCAAACTGTGTAAAAGTCACTGGTGTGTTTTACAAGGGCATGACGATTCAGCCATCTCGAAAAAACTCGTGACTGAAGAACATGAGTCAGTGTTTCCCTCTGACAGGAACCAATCACACTGAGCCCACAGCACCTGGAAATAAACTCTAAATGAGCCGATCGGGAGGTCGAACCTTATTAAACCTCGATGAAACTTTTGAGCACATTCAGAAAAGTCCATCATTTAATTTAAGACCACTCCACTGTACTGTGATGTGTTTACATGTGTTTTTGATTCCTCTGTAGCATCCAGTAAAGGACAGCATGAAATCACCATTCCCGCCGGCCTGCCTCAGTACTGCTTCAACGGACTCTCTCCCGATGCTCTGTACACCGCAACTGTCTTCGTTCAGACGCCAAATCTGGAAGGCCCAGGAGTCAGCACCAAAGCGAGGACCTGTAAGTACTAAGAAAGTTCTGCAGTGAGGAGGAAAACTCTAGAAAATCGAGAGAATTCTGCCCTTAATAAATGCACAAAAACTAGAGTGTGTTTGAAATGTGACCGGTCTGGTTCACTGCTGTGAAAACGTGAAGTGCAGTATTTTAATCAGAGAATCAAACCAGTGGCAGGAGCACAACTATTAAAAGAGAGGTCGGGTATTTATACCTTGTGGGGACATCTACTTGACATAATGCTTTCCCTAGCCCCTTACCCTGGCCATGAAAAATGAATGCCTAAACCTAACTACAACCGAATTGTAACCCTATCACTAAATCCACATTTTGAGTCTCAAAAATGCCTTGAAACTTGTGGGGACCAGGATATTGGTCCCCACAAAGATATGAATACACACTCACAAACACACACATACACACAATACATGAAACAAACATAAAGAAGAGAACAACAGTGTACTAGAGATAATGAGTCAAATTTAAAGTTAAAATATATAAACTTCAAGACAGCGTGGTCTCGGGCCGGAAAACAGGTGTAGTTTAATCAGGCAGAACATCTGAAGCCTTGAGGTCATTTTTAAAATTGCCTTTCTTTCATTGAATGAGACCGCATCCTGAATTTGGGTCAATCTGAGCAGCGCGACAAACAAGAATAACTTCCTGCACTTTAATAATTAAATTAAAGCATCAGGGTTTTTGATCTGGAAATATAATTTCATCAGTTCTTTAAATAGTGATAAAATACTTTGTGGTCCAAATGTCCTGCGAGTGACATTGTCCACTTCAGCTGTCTCAAGTTTTTTATATTGATGTTTTAACTTATTTATAAAATGCAACAAAAATATTTAACAAATATAAACACTGAATGTAAAGAAGAATGTAAAGTACTGCATGCAGTGCTGCATGTGGCAGTCGTTACATGATTGGCTGGAAAAATCCTTTGTGCCAGGCAGACAGCTCAAAGGTTTTCAAAGTAATCCAACCTGTTTAAGATGTCATCTTATGTTGAAGGGAATATAAATAAAAACGAGTTTAAACTCGCATTAATCTGTCCTTCATGTATTCTTAGTACAAACCAACAGCATCTGCATCACTGACGGAAAAACACATAAAAACACGTCCCAAGTGGATCAGCCCATCTTTCCAAAGAGAACACGATCGTAGTAACAGCTGCGTGGCTCCGACACGCCCACTCACAGTGCAGTCTGTGGCTGTGGCTGGAAAAGAGTAAGGCGTTCAGAAGCGGAGACAGGGACTGCTACAGAGAGGCCAAGTACAGGTTCACTAAGGAAGTGGACATTGCCAAACATCAGCACTCTGAGAAGATGCAGCAGCAGATCTCAGAGAATGACTCGGCCTCTGTGTGGAAAGGTTTTAGGAATATCACAAACTACAAGCCTAAAACCCCCCACTCCACTGATGACTTGCTCTTAGCCAACACCCTTAACGACTTCTACTGTCGTTTTGACGAGCCATCAGGCAGCCTTCACACCTCCAACGACCCCAACAATAGAGGCACTTTGGACACTCATTCCCCCATCTCTCCCCCCTCCATAGAGCCATCACCACCTTCAAACTGTTCACCTGCAACACCCGCCCCCTCACCCCACACAAAAGAGGATTTCACACCACCTCCTCCGACCACAACTCTTCATATTCATGAAGCAGATGTGAGGAAGCAGTTTAGGAGTCTGAATGCTCGGAAAGCTCCCGGCCCAGACGGTGTGTCTCCTGCCACCCTCAGACACTGTGCAAACGAGCTGGCCCCAGTGTTTTCTGGCATCTTCAACTCCTCACTGCAGGCATGTCATGTGCCTGCCTGCTTCAAGTCCTCTACCATAATCCCTGTCCCCAAGAAACCTAGGATCACTGGACTAAATGACTACAGACCCGTGGCTCTGACATCTGTGGTCATGAAGTCATTTGAGCGCCTAGTTCTCTCCCATCTCAAGACCCTCACGGCCCCCCTCCTGGACCCCCTGCAGTTTGCATATAGAGCCAACAGGTCTGTAGACGACGCCATCAACATGGCCCTACACTTCATCCTGCAGCATCTGGACTCCCCAGGAACCTACGCCAGGATCCTGTTTGTGGACTTCAGCTCTGCCTTCAACACCATCCTTCCAGACCATCTCCGAGGCAAGCTTTCCCAGATGAATGTGCCTGATCCCATCTGCCGGTGGATCACTGACTTCCTGACGGACAGGAAGCAGCATGTGAGGCTGGGGAAGAATGTCTCGGACTCCCGGACCATCAGCACCGGCTCCCCTCAGGGCTGTGTTCTTTCTCCTCTGCTCTTCTCCCTGTACACCAACTGCTGCACCTCCACCCACCAGTCTGTCAAGCTAATCAAGTTCGCAGATGACACCACCGTCATTGGGCTCATCTCTGACGGGGATGAGTCTGCCTACAGGAGGGAGGTTGAACGTCTGGTGTCTTGGTGCAGCCACAACAACCTGGTGCTGAATGCCCAGAAGACAGTGGAGATTATTGTGGACTTCAGGAAGCACACAGCCCCACTCCCCCCCATCATCCTGACTGACACCCCCATCACCTCTGTGGACTCATTCCGCTTCCTGGGTACCACCATCACCCAGGACCTGAAGTGGGAGCCCACCATCACCTCCGTCATCAAGAAAGCCCAGCAGAGGATGTACTTCCTGAGGCAGCTGAAGAAATTCAACCTGCCAACACGGACGATGATGCAATTCTACACTGCAATCATTGAGTCCATCCTCACCTCCTCCATCACCGTGTGGTACGCTGGAGCCACTATCAGGGACAAACAGAGACTGCAGTGTGTTGTGCGCTCTGCTGAGAAGGTGATTGGCTGCAGACTCCCATCTCTGCAGGACCTGTACACCTCCAGGACACTGCGGCGTGCAGCTCGGATCTCAGCTGACCCTTCTCACCCTGGACACAGTCTGTTTGACCTGCTCCCCTCAGGCAGGAGGCTCCGGTCCATTCGCACCAGAACCTCTCGCCACAAGAACAGTTTCTTCCCCTCTGCTGTTGGACACATGAACAATAACCACATGACTGTTCCCGCCACTAACACATGACCCTACGCTGTGTCACTGCATCATTTCATGTCTGGCACTGATCACCACCTGCACTCATGTATATATCTTTCTACGTAGCACTCATAATTCTTATTCTCATGTATATATGTTTGGCACTGATCACCACCTGCACTCATGTATATATCTTTCTACGTAGCACTCATAATTCTTATTCTCATGTATATATCTCATGTATATCTCATGCACATATCTTTCTTTCTACATAGCACTTTAATTCTTATTGTCTGCACTGAAGCACCGCAGCAATTTCCTAATGTTGTAAACCTCAACATCTGGCAATAAACCCATTCTGATTCTGATTCTGAGTCATGGTGTCTGAGACATGAAGCACGATTCCAACTGCGAATTGCATCATCTCGCAGTGTGGCTCCAAAACAATGACTTCATCACGCGCCGTGTTTACACCGATTCTGTATTTATTACAAATATGTTGATAACATTTTTTTTTTTTTGTGTTTTTTGTTTTGTTTTGTTTTGTTTTGTCTCTCACAGTGCAGGAGCCAACTCCAGACCCAACAACCCCGCCTACTCCAACAGCTCCACCCACCATCCCCCCTGGATGGGCAGGTAAGCCTCTAATGACATCCATAATCCATAATCCAATTGAAGGCGAGTTGAATCTGAAATGCATTCTTGTGTTTTGGTTGATGAGACATATTGCAGCCCACAATATGTGGCCAACGACTTGTTTGAAGGTTCAATTTTCACATTGTGGCTACCACCGTGATTTCTTTCTCATTGGTAAACATTTGTGACCCAACGGTTAAAGTTCTTTAATCTTTAATTTAATGCTGATTCTTGATTGTGAAAATCTTTATAAAAACTCACCCTGCATACAGACATCATAGAGGTCGAAATTTTTCAGGTTGTGTACGTGTTTTTTTTTCTCCTTTTCTCTAAGGACTTTTGTAGTCTACCTCAAGTGGCCATTAGTGGAACTTCAGTTTCAGCACACCCTTTTAGCTGCTTGGTGTTCCAGGTAGATGGGATGTCTCTCCAGCCTGTTTTTGGGTCTCCTCTCAACTGGGCATGCTCAGAAGAAGCAGCTTTTTTTCAGTGACTGTCTTAGCAAACACCAGCAGCTGTTAACTGTTGCTTTACATGTCAAACATTTCTAGTAAATCCTGTTTTCCCCCAGTCTCACTGCTTCTGCTGACTCTGCTGTTTCATTAGGCCTGCGCGCTGCTTTGCAATCTCAGATGTTTGGAGACTAAAGGTGCATTTTGGAATCTGTCTCCAGAGTCTTTGCCTTTTTTTCCCAATAAAACAATATAAAAAATACAAATAATAATGAATTTTGACAGCAAAAGTTACAAAATCAGAGTTTAGCTTGGGTTAATAAGGCTTCCATCTGTCGGCTTCTCACTGGGCCAATTCTATGTGAAT
Organism: Diplotaxodon limnothrissa; assembly: GCF_057381915.1. Taxonomy (NCBI): domain Eukaryota; kingdom Metazoa; phylum Chordata; class Actinopteri; order Cichliformes; family Cichlidae; genus Diplotaxodon; species Diplotaxodon limnothrissa. The sequence goes on from NC_140610.1 coordinate 24,993,433, forward strand.
CATCTCCCAATATTTCCCCAAGAAACTCTCCCAGGACTGAACGGATCAAGTCCTTTCATTCAAGCTCGGCCGTGTTTGGAAAATCCTTGACGGTGACTTTGTGAACGCAGAGTCCTCCTGGATCCAACTTGGACTAGCGGTGGATTAATGGCCACCACATGTGGGCCCCGCGGGGGAGCGCGCCCGTTAAGAACCAACAGCTCAGGTGTTGAAAAAGAAAGCGAGTGCAGTCCAGAGAATTTGTTTGTGTCCTTTGGTGCTGTGTGAAAGTTGTTTATAGAGCTCAGAGCAGGCGGAGAAGATAAAGAGGGGTGCATCACATGAGGCCAAGATTCTTTAAAACTTTTCGCCCAATTCGTTTTCATGTGAGAGGAACGCATTAGGGAGAGCTTGGTCCTTATGCAGACCAAATGTTCCCGGTTTTATTTTGCCAGTTTGTTTGTTTTTTTTATTGGTGGGACCCATAATTATCGCGAACGTTTCTATCACGGCATTTGTCTCAGGCGTTTTGTTTTGTTGCACACTATCAGCTGACTTTTTTAATGTGCTCCAGCTTGCTAATTATGCCATGTTATGATGCAACAACTGGCCTGTGGACTCAGTGACTCTTTTTTTTTTTTTTTTTGCCTCAGTCTGCAAAGGCGCCAAAGCAGATGTGGTGTTCCTCATCGACGGCTCGTGGAGTATCGGCGAGGAGAGCTTCACCAAGGTGGTGCACTTTGTCTCCGACATGATTGCCGCTTTTGATGTCATCGGACCCTCAGGGATGCAGGTTTGTGCTGAAAACACTGACAGTTATTCCCTCTGACAAGGAGGAGTAGTGCACCCGGTGCAGTTCTGTGTTATTTATACAACAGTTACCTCACAGTGATTTATATAGTGAGACCCTGCAATAAAAAGTGCAAAATCTTTGTGAAGTCAAATGGGCCATGCAAGGCCAGCGCAGGCTATAACATGCTCTACCTACTGCACCTCCACTCAGGTAGCTCCCTCACATCAACCACTACTGCACCATTTGCAGTAGTCAGAGCAGCCATCTACTCCGAGCGGTTGACAGTTGAGGGGTGAAAAGGCAGAAAAGGAGAAAATAGAGAGACGAGGAGTAAAAAAGAAACGCTCAGTGTGTCACAGGAAGTCCTCCCCGCAGTCTGAGCTTATAGCAGCATGGCTAAGGGAGGATTCAGAGTCACGTGATCCAGCCCTAACTATATGCTTTTGCAAAAAGGAAAGTTTGAAGCCTAATTATAAAAGTAGAGATAGTGTCTGTCTCCTGAATCCAAACTGGGAGCTGGTTCAACAGAAGAGGGGCCTGAAAGCTAAAGGCTCTGCCTCCTATTCTACTTTTAAATACTCTTAGAACCAGAGAACACAGAGAACACGTACCAAGCCAATGAAATGCAGTTAGCATCTAACTAGCAGTGCATGAAGGTGTCTTAGCTACATGTAAATTAGCATGTCTCATGGAGATGGTGATGCTAAAAAGTCTTTAAGTTAAGATCATTTAGAGGAGACACTCAAAAACTTTTCATAAAATACAAAAGAAATCTGCTTATTTTTCTGATCAGATTCCAAGAAAATAATTAAATAATTAATGAAATCCCCCAAAATCCTGCCAGAAGTTCTCATCTGCACTGAGTAGCAGCTGAACAAGCAAGTATGTGACAGTGCTTGAAACCCAGACCCAAATAAAAATGGCTTAAACTGAGCTGGGGGAGGCAATGCCGTGAATGAAGCTGAGCTCTGCATGTCTCATTAATTCAGAAACCTTTTTTTTCTCTCGAGTGAATGCATTACACTTCCGTACCCCAGCATCATCCAGTGGTGGTTTTGTTTTTATTTTCACAATGGAAACCTCATGATAAAAGAACTTCACCTCAACAGGAGGCCAGGGGTCTTATAAAACATCCGCCCTAATACGAGAATTCAATCAAGTGTAATCACTAACAGCCGACAACAAGACAAAACAAGAAGGAGGGAGATGCAAATGAAATAAAGGCTATAAAAGTTTTCTTGGCGATGCAGAATTTTTTCCGACCGAGTTTTGCAGGCATTTAAAGAATCGGTGATTATATATAAGCCTGTTCCAGAGAGAGGGAGCTCTGGATTTAAAGGTACATTCATGCTGACAAGTGTGACAGCATCGTATAAAAATATGATTAAAAGCCCGATGTGGTCCAAAACCTCTGTAGCTGTCTTAATTATTTCACACTGACACAAACCTCGTCTTCTTTAAAATCATCCCGGGATGCTATAATGGCTCATATCCCCAATCAGGATAAAATGAACAATCCTTGAGTCTAAGATAGTATTCGTTGGGATTATTTTGCTTCTATTTGTATTATATTTTAGCCACAGAGCCAAGCATCTGTTTCACTAAATAAGTAAATCCATTAGGTTTATATTATTAGCTTGTTTGACATCCCTTAAGGCAGTTTCTTCTGACAGTCCTCAAAGACTACTTGGCCCATCTGGATGAGAAAACATTTTGTTTGCTGCACAATAAAGCGGATTTTCATTCTCTTACCAAAAATACTAGTTTCTTAATCCATAAAAGATGGTTATGAGAGAAGACTGATTTGTAAGCTGCTCCACTGATTTAAATACTGGTAGATGTATTGAATTGGTCAGTGTATGACTGTGCGAGGGGAGACAGCAGTGCATGTGCATATTTTCTTTAGAGAAGCAAGCGGATATTAGAAACATGTATGTTCTGTGTTGTATAATGATGCTGTAGCCAAATGTCTGTCTGCGATGCATTTGTGGGAGGGGGAAAAAAGCATGTGTAAGTTCTTATCTGAACAACAAAGTCAAACTCGAGCCAATGTCTGGTGGCCAAATAATTTTGTTGGAGGGCCAGTTTTTTCCCTCACTGGCCCATTTACTTTTTAATTTCTTGAGTCATTTCTTTGTCTGTCAAAAAGATTATGCAAAAATGAGATTTTATAAAAGTTTGTGGGGAAGTGAAACAGGAGGAGCCCGTTAAATTCTGGATACAGACAGCTTTCTGTAGGAATTTCAAAATGAACCCCTTAACTGGATGTGTTCTCTGAGTCCCCTTCAAGTTATTCCGTGTTTTTATACATAAAGGCCATCTTAAGCTTGTTTGAAAGTCCTTATTCCCCCGTTGCTGTGCTGCGTAATGCTGTGCGCTGAAGTGTCTGCATTGCTCTCCCATCACGAGTGAAAGTCGGCTGATCGGGTCGATCTTGTAGCTCATAAGTGTTGAACAGTTACTTTTAGTGAGACAGGAAAGACTTCAAAATCAAGTCGACACAAATGACACATCGACATTGGACCAATACTTCTCATTGCTTTAGCACTGTGAGCAAGCTAGATGCACAGTTTCAGTCCATGAAGTTTATAATTCATGTCACTCCCAGTCAGACCAAACTCAGTCTTTGCACTTTGACCACTTTTTGGGGGAAAGTGCACACTGGGCTATGCTGTAGATCAGGGGTGGGGGAATCTCCAGGCCTCAAGGGCCGGTGTCCTGCAGGTTTTAGATGTGTCCTTGATCCAACACAGCTGATTCAAATGGCTATGTTACCTCCTCAACATGCCTTGAAGTTCTCCAGGGACTTGGTAATGAACTAGTCATTTAATTTAGGTGTGTTGACCCAGGGTGATATCTTAAACCTGCAGGACTCGGCCCGTGAGGCCTGGAGTTCCCCACCCATGCTGTAGATTGTGCAGTGATGTATAGTTGCCATAGATGCCATAGATTCCACCCATCCATCCATCTATGCTTATCTGGAGCCAGAGCCTACCCCAGCTGTCAAACGGTGAGAGGCCGAGCGTACACCCTGGACAGATTAGGAGACTGTCACAGGGTCAACACAGAGACACACAACTATTCACAATCACGTTCACACCTGCTATCAATTTAGAATCACATGTTAACCTAACATTCATGTTTGTGGACTGTGGAGTACCCGAAGAGAACCCACACAGGCATGGGAAGGACATCTGCTGGATTTGAACCCAAGACCTTCTTACTGTGAGCGATGGTACTGCTGTGCTGACCAAGGCTATACATTTAGACTTTTAATCAAACCTAAACAAGAAAACAAACTCCTGCAAATCAATTTGATTATTTTCCTACATGACATTTTTGCAAATATGTATAAGACTACTACTGTATTGAGAAATGTTGAGTAACAAGAAAATATCACAGCTCATATTGTTAAAAGGAGCAATAGTAGCTCAGAGGGTTACACAGTTGCTTCACAGGAAGAAGGTCCTGAGTTCAAACCCTGGTAGGGTGTCTTGTTCTGGAGCTTTGGTTTCTCCCACCAGTAAAAAACATTCTCACAGAAGAGGCTTAATCTCGAGTTTGTCTCCAAAATGTGCCTGTTAAACTTTATTGAACCAGCAAGTCAAAGAGACGGAGCTGAGATATTTGGACGTTTGCAGAGAGGGGATAATGGATGTACTGGACACAGGAAGTTTAATGTGGAACACCACCGAGGAAGTTCATGGATGCAGTGAAGGAGGGTTGATGTGACAGAAAGGATGATAAGTCCCTAATTTTCTCATTATTTTCCACCCAGGTGTCATTTGTGCAGTACAGCGACAACGCTAAGACAGAGTTCAAGCTGAAAGCTTACAAGGACAAAGGCCTCGCCATGGCCGCGCCTTCTTACATTCGTTACCGAGGAGGAAACACCAAAACAGGTTTGATCTCATGCTACAGGCCACAGGTACAGATCCAAACAAGAATCTGCTGATCTGACACAGTTTTCCTCTGAGCAGGAGAGGCGCTGAAACACACTTATGAGAAGGCCTTCTCTCTTGAAAACGGGATGAGGAGAAATGTCCCCAAGGTGGTGGTAGCCATCACTGACGGACGCTCTCAGGATGAGGTGAAGAAGAACGCCGCCAGGCTCCAACACGCAGGTAGATGTCACACAAACGTGTATCTCCATGCGAGTGTGTCCCAGATGAGCTCTGTTACAAACTGCTGTAAACAGACTGTTTACAGACCAAACAGAAGCAGCTGGTTCTCATCAGAATTAATGAAACTGTGCTGGATAGAATTTTCAATAATATTTTGTATCCATTTTTGGGTATTATTACCTGTTTAGACTCTTACTGGAAGAATAAATGAAGCCGATAAGCCAAGAGTCTGTTTGTGTTCTGACTGCCTTGGTTTGTGCCGTCCTCAGGTTACAGCGTCTTTGCCATCGGTGTTGCTGACATGGATTTCATCGAGCTGCAGCAGATTGGCAGCAAACCCAGCGAGAGACACGTTTTCGTTGTGGACGACTTTGACGCTTTCAACACCATCAAAGAAAACCTGATCACCTTCATCTGCGAAACTGCAACTTCCTGTTAGTTTAGAACAAAAAAGACAAACGTTGCTTTAATATGTGTTTCAGTGAATTAATTTCTGTGTGTTTTTGTCCACAGCGTGCCCCTTGATTTTTGTGAATGGATTTACTTCACCTGGTAAATACAAACTTTAGAGAAATTCATGACTTATTCACTGTTCGTCTGGATGAACTTGCAGTTAAAGGCAAGCTCCTGATTGGTTGTTTCAGGCTTCAGGATGCTGGAGGCATTCAACCTGACGGAGAAGACCTACAGTTACATCAAAGGCGTCTCCATGGAACCCGGCTCCTTCAACAGCTACACAGCATACAGACTTCATAAGAACGCCTTCCTGACTCAGCCTACTACGTGAGTCTCACGGGTCACAGGCTTATATGCACCCAAATGTTTCACATTACTCCTCATTTACCTTTGCTCTTTACAGTCTAAAACCTCTTAAGGTTTTGTCACTCATTTTTATTTGAGCACCTTCTCTTTTAACTTTGAGCTCTATTTCATAGACTTTGAAAGCACCGTGGTATAGCCTTTGAGGTCTATACCACGATGCTGGAGAGGACAGTCAGCCTGTTAGTTAAACCTCAGATTCAGGAGGATCAATGGTTTTCGTCCTGGTTGTGAAACGTTGGACCAGCTTTCTATCTTCTCAAAATTGTGTGAGAGTGTGTGGGAGTTTGCCCAACTAGTTTGCATGTGTTTTGTGGACTTGGAGAAGGCATTCGACCACATCTGTCAGGGCATCCTGTGGTGGGCACTTCGGGAGTATGGGGTGACCGACCTATGGCTATGAGCCATTTGTCCGTGTACAACTGTAGTGAGAGCTTAGTTCGCTTTGCTGGTAATAAGTCAGACCCGTTCCCAGTGAGAGTTGGTCTCTGCCAGCCCTGCTCTTTGCCACAAAATAAGACAGATGGCAGAAGGTTTCCGCTTTCATCGGAATCTGGACTCTGGTCTTCACAGATGATGTTGTGCTTTTGGCCTCATTAGGTGATGAAATAGGGTGGTTTGCAGCCAAGTGTGAAGCAGCTGGGATGAAAATCCGCACCTCTGAAGATGGAGTTCCCACTCTAGGTCAGGGATGAGTAGTTGTTTAAATATCTTGGGGTCTTGTTGACGAGTGACAGCAGAGTGGGTTGGGAGGTTGACAGATGGACTGAAGCAGCGTCTGTGTTGATGTGTTAATCAATGTATTGTGGTGGAGAGGGAGAGCTGAGTGCAAAGCAAAGCTGTCCATTTACCTGTTGATACTGGTGCCTCCTAGGTTAGGGATTTCAAACCTATCCCACCAGAAAAAGGTCCTGGGGCAGATCCAGGATACGCTGGAGAGATTATACTGTACCTCTTGGATGGCTTGGGACTGCCTCAGTGGATCACTCGGATTGTGAAGACACACCTGGAGCCTGAAGTAGAAAGCCCAGCTTAACAAGGAAGCTGATAACAACCATCAGAATACTTGTTATATCTGACTGAAGTTTGAGGTTTTGTGAAACTAGTGTATTGAACGTCCTTCATAGTCTACGGCTCTGTCTGTGCAGTGCTGGGATCAGCAGTGTTCATACCAGTGCTGACTGGTCAGAATGTGTTTGAGTTTTTAATGTGCATTTTAAACTGAATCTTTTCTTTCAAAAATGCGAGTTTCCGAGGTTTTCTGTGACATGGCCTGATTAAGTTACCAGTTTCTGCTGGAGCTTCCCAGAGTTTCTCCAGGTTTGCTGTCTTTTAAATGCTTCCATGTTGTTCTCGTCTCCAACGGGACGAAAGTAACCAAACTGTTTGAGCCCAGCTGTGGGGTCAGACTGAGCTGCAGGTCATGACGGAGAGCAGACTGCCCATAAAACGGCTTTTCAGTTCTTTCTGAAGCTGTTTCACACTGAGCTTCCATCAGGCCACTGAGTGCAGACGCAACCGCAAACTAGACTGTTAAAACTGGCCACCACCCAGCACTGGCGTCCCATACCTAGAATATCACATGCAACAGCAGCGAGATGGAAAACAGCTTGGGTTTTGACTGTTTACCAAAACTGGCTTAACAAAATGTGTAGTGACATCACAGGGACAAATGAGAAACATCCTGCAGCGATGTGAAAAGGAGAGGAAGAAGAGCCAGTGGATGGAAAATTATTAAAATCACTGCTAACAGATAACATGTTATTTTTAAGTTGTGTCTATAATTACTTGGAAATAGCACATTGTTTGTGTTAGTGGATGTTTAATCTAAGAACAAAGATGTGATTGAAATACAGATTGTTTTTATTCAGTAGATTTTAGATAGTTCCTCACTCTAAAATAGGCTCCAAAATAACTGGAAAAATAAGTAACCTGATCGCAACCTAATAGAGCAGCTTTTGGTTACTGAAGACAAAATTGAATGCAGAGAGACCGACAAACAAGCAGCAACTGAAGGCAGATGCAGTAAAGGCCTGGGCGTGAATCTTGAGGGAGGAAACGCAGCATTTTCTGATGTTCATGGGTTTTATACCTCAGGCAGTCACTGACTGCAAAGTATTAAAAACAATCCTTGTGTTTAAAATCATGTAATCTAGCGTGTTACTTTCCAGCCTCTGTGAAGCTGTTCCTTATATCCTTGAGCCCAAGGCCAGACTTCTGTTTAAGGTTTAAGCTGTGTTTAACCTGTCCTCGCTCTGTCCGGACATTCTCAAATCTAACGCGCTGTTTTGTGTTTTTTCTTCCTTTTTCAGAGACATCCACCCTCTTGGTCTTCCCCACGCCTACACCATCATCATGATGTTCCGCCTCCTGCCTGACACGCCCAAGGAGGCCTTCGACATCTGGCAGGTGTCGAGCAAAGATCACAAACCAGAGACCGGCGTCACCCTTGACCGTAAGTATCGCACTCTGTTCTTATCCTGTGCTGCCTGTGTGAAAACAGAGAAAAGCAGCAAGGAAATGTGTGATGTGGAGCAGCTGTGCCTCACTGCGTCATATCTGATCGCTGACAGGGAAGAGTTTGTAATGTAATGAGCTGGCCGTGCCCTCTGGCTGCTTTGGTCTGAGCTGATCGCAGACTCCCTTCGCCGCACAACTGTTGTGTCATCGAGCAGCTCAGCTGGCTCTCGTAAAGCCTGTGTTTCTGTCTGTCAGCAGGATTTCAACAAAAATCCACCAGTGACAAACATTTGTATTCTTGAGTTATTACAATGAATTATAACTGTGCATGATTAAAGGTTTGACATCATGAGAGAAACCTTCTGGCACAAAGTTGCACAACAAAGCACCAACAAAGCGAAAGTTGGTCTTCCTGTTTCCAGTGTTTGTGCTGAGAGAACTTTCTCTTGACAGCTTCACAGAAACTCAAACATATGAAAGTCGTGTCAGTCGTTGTGTTTGGCAGGTTCAGGTAAAGTATTTTGTCACTAATGAAGCTGTGCTAACTCTGTAAGAAACAGACTATATTCACTTTAACTGCCCTGTACTAAAACAGCAAGTTCAACATATCTAGGATATATTTCCTTATCTGGCTTCGTTAAACCTAATCCATCATAATAATAAAAAAATATGAAGAGGTTAGCACATATTTCAGGTTAAATAATGAATGAACTGAAACAGCAGAGCCAGGAGCCATTCTGCCCCCAACTTTTCAAGGTCTGCTAAGGCTACACCCTTAAAAACTCATACTAACAGACAGAGTTGTACTCGTCAAAACAACTGGCTTACACTAGAGGGTAAATCAAGTCTTTGAAATAACTGACACACACACCAAAGTTAAAAATAAGCTACAGCGTTTCAGACAGGATCAGTGTTTTTTGTATCATTAATATATCGCCTGTAGGAGATTGTGACAGTTATGATGACTGAGTGGTCCATCTACATTCATTCTAACTTTTATAATGTTGCTTCTAAAATTCATGGCAGGCTAAAATTCTTAGGACTGCAGGAATTCCCTGGTGCTCCCAATGGGCTGAAAGCAGCACAGTTGCTTTAAGGACATCTAGATGATAAGGAATTACAGCAGTCCAGCCTAGAAGTGCATACAAGGAATAGTTTTGCAGCATCAGTCTGAGAGAGGATGTTTCTAATTTTGGCAATATTACACAGATGAAAAAATGTCGACCAAGATCAAATCCAAGAGATCTGATCAAGATGAGAGTTGAATTACACATCCTGGTCAAAAAGAAGTGGAACTGGAAGCTATCAGTAATGTATCTGATTAGACGTGCTTCAGAGATTTGAGCGGTGGCAACTGAGATAAAATATCTGGTTAGACAGACAGATTTTTGGGACAAACACGAAAAAAGTTCAGTTTTGTCTGAATTTAAAAGTGGAAAATTACAGGTAATCCAGGCCTTTGTGTCTTTAAGACATGCCTGTAGTGATGTGTCATCTGTTTTCATAGATACATAAAATGGGGTGTCATTTGTATAGAAATGAACGTGAGTGTGAATGACTGTTTCTTGATGAGTCCAGTTGAAAAGCTCGAGCAGATTTCTTTTGAGACTGAACCTGAGTATTCCTACAACTTAATTCTAATGTAATTTATTCTTCTGTCCCTGCTCAGCATCCAGCCAGACCGTTTCATTCTACAACAAAGACGAAAGCGGCGAGCTACAGAGAGTCACATTTGACACGAGGGAAGTGAAGAAGATCTTCCATGGAAGCTTCCACAAGGTAAGCAGAAGTCATTAATCTTTCAGTGGAGACTGTCCACATGTGAATTCTAACATATTGCATATTTAAATTGAGGAGAATGAAGCCAAGATTGTCTTTAATGTTTGAGTTATGTAACTTTTTTTGGTCCGTGGCTTGACTGAGGCTTGACACATGAATCGAAGCGCTCCTCTTTGATCTCGCTGGACTTCTCGAGGTCATACAGAACCCGCACATGCCTAAGATTCCAAATATGCTGTATATTACAGCCAGAGCACCTCACACGCAAACTGCAGACGTGTTCCTGAGGAGTTATGTTGGCTCACATGAACAGATGGTCCTCTGCAGGTTGTAAAACGCAGAGCAGCAACTGCTTGTGATTACACGCACTTCAAACATGGTTGCCATCTGCATCTCCTGGATGTTATAAAATGATCAATAGACAGCCTGACATGAGCTGAGCAGGTCTGATTAGGTGGAGGTATGATGTAGCTTTGTATGTGGGATGGTTTGCTATTCAATCTTTAAAACTCCTTTGAAAACAAATGAGATCATTCATGAGGATCTTCTCCTGTGGCTCTTAAGTAACTGTTATTTTCATCTTTGAGATTATGTTTTTTTGCAGTTTGAGTTACACACACTGCTTTTGCCTCAAGCTAAACATTAAAAAGACAACTCCTCAAAAGCTAACAAAATGTGCTGGCTCAGAAAAATGTCCATCAATTAGTCAATGAAATGGGAGAAGTCATCTTTCTCCAACACGTTCTCACTCCCAAAGCGTAACATTTTACGCTAGGTGACAAATCGTCACCATATTACGTTTTCGGCTACCCACCACGTTCCTAAATGACGACCTCGGAAAAAAGAGGAAATATGAGAACCGTCTGGACTCCATCTACACATGTTCGCTCTTTTTCTTCAAATCACTCAGAAACACGCTATTTAACATCATTATAGTCCTGGTTAAGATCAGGAATAAGGTTATGGTCAGGGCTAGGGATAAGGTTAGGTTTAGGGCTGGAATACAGGGCTGGAACGTCTATTACCGCGGGAGCGTCATTGCACTGGATTCGCCGCGTACCATAAGAACGCCGAAGGTCTCCTTTCGCGTTCCTCAGGACAAAACGTCGACATGTTACGCCTCGGGAGTGAGAACGGGCTGCTTTCTCCCACTGAAAATGCTACATACGTGTAAACAGAAAGAACTTTCTCAGACTTCCTTTCCTGGACAATCGAGCATCCAACCACTCAGCAGGCTGTTGGATTTGGGCTTCTGAACTTACTCATTACTGAAATAACAGGACTGCAGGTGAATTCTAGCTCAACCAATAACTTGTAAAGAACGTTTCAAACAACAACCAAGGAAAAATCTCGGTGGTGGTGGAGGAGAGAGCATGTTTGATTGTGTGTAGATGAACTTTGACAGCCAATCAGAGAAGAGAGAGTAGATTAAATACGTAGGTTGTAGATGAAAAGAAAAAAATGCAGTAACCGGATGATTGATGTGCCAGCACATGTACGATACATACATACACTTGTAACACTGCTCAGAAAATGTTGGTTTTTGGTTGATCATTGTCAGTTTTGTACTGGTGTATAACTGTTGTATAACTGTAAGAGAGTTGATAAGAAATGCCACCAGCTGTATTTGTTAATATCGTGAGGTTCAGCCTTCTGTGGTGACTACAATGCCTTTTATGTACAGCATTTTTAGATATATCTGTATCTGCAAATTTTCACCGCAGAATAATCATGACGTAATCGACTGATCTGGCACATCTGGTCTGAGAATCCCGCGAGACAAAAGCCAGTCCGTCATGACCTGCAGCTCTCTTTTCCTTCTGGCTCATCCTAATCAGTGGATGTCTACACTTGCACACGAGGAGGCAGTTTAAAATCACAAACAGAACAAAGAACAAAGCACATGCTCCCAACAAACTTTACACAGACACGCACCGCATCTGAAAATTTAAAGCAAACACCACCACCTTCACGTTATGAAACACAGGGCAAACGCAGGGCATGGACAAGATGCCAAAAGAAACACCCCAAAAAGCTTTACCTGAATGCAGCAGAAGCCTCTTTATTTTTCCTCTCATCATCATGGCCTTACTCCCAAGCCACAACATGCGTGTTAGTGACTGAATTATAATAAGATGAAATACGCTTTGCAACTGTTGAGAGCATAAACTAAACAATACAAAGAAAGGATTGTGCAGACAGTGATGAGGATGAGGCAGAGTCTGAGAGAGCTGGACAACTTTTGTCTTCCTGGATTCTCAGCCGATTACTGCAGCTCGGCTTACCCTTTTACTTTCAGGCCCACCAACGAAGACAGATTTGTCATCAGCATCACACTTCAGCAGTTCGAACCTGATGTAAGAGATTTTCTTAGTGTGTCGTTGGGCTTTAAAGACAGTTTCCACTCAGAGCTACTGTGTTTCATGCTCTAGATTAGGTCTGAGCCGTGGTGCTGATAGCAACACATTTACAGGAAGCACTGCTGGGAGAAGCGGTGTGGACAGTCCTTTCAACAATATCTTAAAGTTTCATGAGTTTCATCCATAAGCTCCTCTTAGAAGGGGAGATCTTTAAAAGCGCACTGCAGTCGCCGCTGGGACGCTCGACTGGAAAATACTGGGTCACTGCTATTTCTATTAAACAATTACATCAGTGCAGCTGAAGAGTGCCAGCAGGGAGGCGGGACCACGAGGAGTTTAAGGAGGCAGCGCTCGGTTTTACCTCTTCTGGTAGCCGACCGCAGCTCTGCGGTTTTACCTCCCAGGGTGGGATAAGAGTGTCAGCAGGAAGGCTTTAAGGCCTCTCGCTCTGAACTGTACTAACAGTGGAGTGTGTGGTTGATTTTAGTCTGTAGATGATCTTCACTACATCTGATAATACTGAGAAATGCCTTTTTCTCCTCCTTTTTCTTTTTGTCATAGAGAAAAAAGAAAAAAGTTGCAGTTTTGGAGCAGACTTCTATAGATTTCATGCCAAATCTGCATCCTCACACACAGGAACCAGCCTAATGATTTAACGGATGTGAATGCAAAGGTCAGAAAGTTGTAACAGGAAACTTAAAAAAAAAAAAAATAGTGACCTGGCTATTTTGGAGTTCAGGAGGTCACCATTTCACCACACAGATTTCTGCTTTAAACAAAAAAAAGTAGATTCTTCATTTCAGAGTGTCCAAATGGTGGCCTGGAGAGCTGTGGGAGTGTATCAGACCCATTTTATTTCTGTAATATGCAAACAATGTATATTTATAAATGAATAACTCTTTGCATGCAAGGGAAAAAAAGAAGGGAAACCCAGGCTGTTTTTGCACTTGCCAGATGGCAGGGATTTTCAGAGGAAGATGTATCAAAGGATTTAACTGATGCGAGATAATAAGAAGCAGAAAACACTGTAAACGCTACCCATCCTTTTTGTCTTCAGCCGGACCAGAGCGCCAGCACCTGTCAGATAGAGGCGGATCTCACGATGTTAACCTTGGCATCGTGTTGTGTGAAAGTGAACTGATGATGTGAAAAAGCTGTGATATGCTAACCCCACCCCATCCGTTAGCATATCACAGCAAAAGCTGTGATATGCTAACGGATGGGGTGGCACGGACTCAAGAAAAGTGCCTTCATCAGGCAATATGAAAAATGAATGCAAAACACAAAAAAGGGCTGATCTGCAGATGTGAAGCTGTGTCCTGAGATATGAGGCAAAACCCAGAGCATCATAATTAGTTGCATCTGCAGATGGGTTTGCTTGTGTGCTGGATTTACAGTCTGACAGACAAGTTATTCCAGAATCTTCACATTTAAAGGCTTTTTGTAGCCAAAGCACACAGAAGAGAAAGCCAAACATTTTAAGACAAAACTTTATTTGTATCTGCAAAAAGGGTGTCTGCTCTTTTCTTATCTTGATAACGCTGATGAAGAATCTTTGGATTAGCATCACATCTGCATAGAAATCTGGGTCCTTTGCATTATCAGATACTTTTACTCAGTTTGACTGTGTTTCAGAGTTGCAGGAGGTCAAGTTTCTTGGAAGGTTTGTTTCTAAGTGCCTCTTTAGCGTACTTAGGACCATGACAGCATTAGCCAACTTCTCCTGACACTCAGGCTGAGGGCTGTTGACGTCCGGTGATGATGCTCACATTCTGGGAGCTGTGCAAAAGGCTTGGGGTTCATTGAAAAAGAACATGTGGTAAAAACTGAATAAATAGGATATAGATTAGTTTTTCTTCTTTTTTTTATATCTGAATTGGAGAATAAGTGGTTGGCAAAGCTAGTATAGCAAGTAAGTTTCTATTTGTCAAGTTCTGTATTGTAATATCAATGTGCGGTTGACACAAATGCCATTCCTTTATGGTATTTGGTGAGTCTTCAACTTGCCACAAAGTTGAGATGTCTTTACCTCACCTGTCATTGGTGCAAGTCTCAGAATTTTGATGAAATATAAAGGTTTCCCATCACCACAGTGCCGGTGCTAAGCTCTTCTTGTGTGATCAGTAATTGGAGCTCAGACATGGCGAAAACACAGCTTGACTTCAGGATGCTTCTCATGCCTGCAGCACACTGGAGCCAGTTTGGAAAGACTGGAGTCTGGCACCGTCTCAGATCTAAAGATGAGTCAGAGTTTGGTTTTTGGGGAGGCCAGCGATCATGCAGGGCCACTGCTTGCAATGCTACGGTCAGATTCCTTTTGAGATTTTTTTTCCCATCATGCTCTGTGGAAATTTACATGAAGAAAAACAATTGACAAACGAAGCAGAAACAGAAGGAGCTCATGGCTTTGATCTGGCAAAGAAAACAAAAGGGAAAAAGGGAAGGCGCCTCGACCGGACACGGTGCTGCCTGAGAGCATGGAGAGAGCACTCCTATTGGTTACTGATGTTCATGTGATCGAACTGCACTATTTACCCAAACCAAGACAAAAAAGTCTTTAATTAGAATTAGAGTTAATTAGAATGAATCAGTTGATCATGGTAATGGTGATAATGAGTGTGCCACAACTTTATCATGATTGTATGGTGACCTTTAACCTCTGTTGAAAAGTTGTTTGGTGCTGGGATACAAGTGGACTGTATCCTGGACTTTTAAGTCAGCTTTTCTTTAACAGAAGGCATAAAAATAATGTCTTTTAAAATGCAGATTCACCGAGTCAGAGTCCCACATGTGCTTAGTGTGATAAAACCCTTAAAACATGCAGAACTGGATCTTGAGGGGAAATTTTTCGTCTTTGAAGCGGTCAGAGGTCAATTTTAGCTCGGGGCTACGCTGCCCTACTGTGTGGTGGACACATGGACAACACAATGGCTTTTAGATCTCTCCAGCAGCAGCAATTAAAACCAGCTGAACTGAAGAAACTTTAAGATTTAAAAGCTTGTCAGAGAAAGGAGTTGATTTAAAATTGTGCTTTAGCCTGAGCGCAGCTGTTGCTGAACCAGATTTACTGAGCTGTTGTCAGTAAAAGACGTCGGCCACATCACCACGCTTAGACTCCACTAATCCTTTTCCCCTCTCAGCGCTTTACCAACCAACTTGCTCAGCACTGGAAGCATCCCTGAAATCTTTCCTCAGATGTGTTTAACAGCAGAGATCCATGAAAACGTCAGATTTATTGCAGATACCTTAAGGGTTTATAGCACCGCTGCCCCTGACGGGCCCAAACAACGTTTGCATAAGCGAATAAACAAGCCATCATCGGACGATCTGTGCCAAGTAACTGCAGAGAAATCGATTAACGGGCCAGCCAGTAGCTGTAGCTCTGACAGGAAGACGCGAAAAGACGCGAAATAAAGATGCTCTGACTAATAGAAACATCTCAGAGATTATACAGCTGGAGCCAGATGGATAAAACTGAATTCAGGGAAGGAAAGCGCATAAATATTCTTTATACTATGCCTGACATGTTTGGGGTTTTTTTTATGAATCTCAGCTATCTTGAAACTGCACATGTGCACAAACCTCATTTCTACTTTCCAAAGAAGTGAATGTTGCCTCAGCAGAGGAGGGAAATGTCAGTTTACTGTTCTCGAGGCTGAAGTCGTGACCAGAAGAAAGGGATGAAGTAATGTAGGACCATCCATGAGCAGGATGATGGCAGAAAAAGAAGACTGGAGAAGAAAAACGATCAAACTGTGTACTCACTGAACTTTATTGAGGTTCGTGAAGTGAATGACGCCTTATTTTTCATCTTCACTTCAACATATCAGCTTTAACTCGCCCAATATTAGTCAGCTTATTAACTCAGCTTTCAGCTCTCTGGACCTGAGCTGTTCTTCAAACTGCAGTTCCTCTAATGGCCACTTGAGGCAGGCTCCAACACTAAGTCAGTTCCTACAGACATTAATGTTAAAATGTTCGATGCAAACAGCAGAAATGAGCATGTTTACAGACTGATGGAAGAAGCAGTTTTGTCTCGGGAGAGTGGAGAGCTTTGTCCCACTAAAGTTGAGTACTAGCTTTACTGAGCACATCCACAGAGGATGTTGTTAGTAAAGTGATTTGTATAGGGACACTCCTGAACTCACCCCTTTACTACCAGGGATCACATTCCCAGCTGTTCAAAGCCTTATAAGGACAGGCTTCAGTGTCCCTGTGTGCCTTGTGCTGTCGAAATAAATTCAACTCCAGCGACGGCACATAAATGTGGAACTTGTCCTGCTGACCTGAGGTCAGATGAACAGAGCGAGGGCGTGTACGGCCTCGGCACACGCTTTCATCTCTGCTCGTGTAAACATCGTCACGTAACAGCCTGGAGCTCAAACGTTACATCCAGACTTTGGTATGAATGGTTTAAGGGGCTTTCCAACAATGGCAGAGGAGCTTGTAAACTGGCAGCTGTAATTGGTCCATTTTTCATCGTAAGTAAAGGAGGGAAGAAGAGCATTTAGTCAGACACTCTGGTTTCATGACTTGTTGTTGCTACGATTTACTGCTGTTACCAAACTTTGAGTATTTTGTAAAGAATAAGGAAGGTTGCTGGATTGTCTGTTACTCTCTGCACCTCCTGAAGACAAATCTCTTCAAAGAAACCCATAAAATGAATGATATAGATGCTTTCCAAACAAAGATTGCACACATTTAATGTTTAGAAAGATGAACAAAAACATTCATAGATCACATCATAATAAAATACACTCGCATGTTTCTACAGAGTGGCGTGTACAGGGTTAATTAAGGCTTTATGGAACCGTGTTTCAGTTTCAACCATGAAGTCCCGTCTTCAGCAGCGCCTTTATTTTGGCTGATATTAACCACAACAGCATCCACACAAGGACAATACATCAGCTCGTGTTTTACAGCCATGTATCAGACTTTCCTCTGAATCTCTGAGGATTTTTCCAGCCTGAAGAGAATGAAATACTGTATGCTCTCACTTTTGGCACAAAGCTGTTCATGTTTCAGTACTGGCAGCTTCAGTGTGATCATATCAGTGCTCTTACTGGCTTTTAAAATCCTTTAAATTTAACAGAAGAGCGAGTCCAGTTAAAGCGTTGACATGCTGAAGCTTTAATGGTACCTGCTGACTTCATGAAAAGCAGATAAATGTCTCAAACGCTGCGTTTCCCTCCATGAAGTGTTTCTTGGACACCTCGGTGCTACTGCGTTCTGTTAAACATGACTGACCACAAGCAGCGAGCCGCCCTCGCTGCCGCCACTCTGTGGCTTTGTAGAGGTCACGTTTTCCCTCCATGCAGCCCGACTTGCTTCGAGGAAAAGCCGCTGCAAAGGCGGCGCTGATGCTCCACCACAAAATGACGACACGATGCGGCGAGGGTGACGTGACTGAGGAGAAATGCAAATTGTGGTGTTGTGTGTACGGCGGAGCTGCCGCAGTTATTTTACTGTTTGGAGTTGTACGAAGTCCATCGGTGAGAGAGAAGGAAAGAATTCAGGGTAGATTTGGCCTCTCGATGAGCATTTCCAGCTGAATCTGGAATATTTCAATTAGATGGAGGAATCTTTGAGCAGATAAAACGATTTGTTCACAAGTCTCTGGACCTGCGTCTGCACCGACGCGTACCTTTAAATATTCTCTGGTTTACAGTGAACAACTTTAACTCTGCAAACCTGTGACTTCACAGTACACTGGTATAAATAATGATGCCAGTGGTGGGTATTTATCAGAAAAGCAAAAAGTTACTGAATGAAACGCTTGCAGTGTTTGGACAGATGAAAGCTGAGAGAGCCGTTTTCCTTGTGGTTATTAATTATCCCACAATAGTTCAACTTAATTCAAAATAATCTGTTTAATAGCTTCAAAAAGTAAGAAAATGTAGCATGAATGTCAGAAATATTTAGGTGTCGCGTTGAAGTGAAACAATAAATGTTTTACAATTTTTTAAAAAGCTGTTAGAACATCGGAGCCTAAAGGCACATTCGCACCTTGGGTCTAATGGTTTTTGGTTTGATTTCACATTATTCCCCTGGTGTTGGCCAGAACCGCACAAAACTCAGACTGACATTCATCTTTCAGACACATTCTACGCAGCTGCACTTAACCAAATGCTGAGGAGCTCATTAGCAGCTGAGTTTTATGTAGATGCTTGTAATTAAGTGGATTAGGTGTAATTATTGAAGGCTTTTGCTTTAACGTCGCCTCTGACTACCAGAGTGCAGCTTCAGCGAGGAGCCCTCCAGTTTGCTCAGTTTAGCAGGATGACTCGTCTGCCCTCGAGTCAGGACACGGTAAAAAAGGTTTAATAACAGAGTTTAATAGTTTAATAATAATCTTGTAAATAGGTTGGAACTATTTAAAATGAGAGGACGGTGGTGGTGGTGGTTAAGATGGTGGTTTATCCAAAAGTTCCATAGACTTTCTGTGCAAAGTAAACCTGTAGTATAAACACATGGGACGTTTTAAATGTAAGTGGTAAATATTTGGTTTATTATTTGGGAGTTTCAACACATTCTCATTCTTGGCATGTCACGAGGAAAATGGAAGCAGCATTGATAAAAGTTAAAGGGTTTCCTTTTATTTGGCATCTTTAAACATGATCCCGCAAGGACATGGAAAATGGAAATACTTGACCTTGTGAAATACTCATATTTGCAGGGCAGTAACAAGAAAGAGTTTAAAAGGTCAAAATCCAAAGCACTGCAGGGATGTCTTTAGAACATGATGGAGAATCCCCTCTTTCTGAATGGACAGAGGAGAAGTGCTGTTTTCCCTCCATGTGAGCGCTCGTATACTTCTGCATGATCGAGCCTGTTCACCCGCAGCCTCCGCCATGGCCTCGGCAAAACCTAATAATGTGCAGGCTGCGAGGATGAAAACCAGACATGGCACATGGTCGTAGAACAAAGAATGCGCCAATAAAATCTCTCCTTCCTTTCTCTTTCTGTCTGAAGCTGCACATCCTGGTTTCACCCACCAACGTCCAGCTCAACATCGACTGCCAGGTAGTGGCGGAGAAGCCGATCAAGGCCGCTGGAAACATGTCCAGCGACGGCTACCAGGTTCTGGGCAAGATGTCCAAATCCATCGGCTCCAAAGGAGAATCGGCAACTGTAAGTGAACTCTGCGTTCACACAAACAGGAGACTGATGTTATCTACCGACACAAATGATTTTCTCTATTTTATCTCTATTTTACTTTGACTGCAAATAGTACACACATTTCAAAACAAATTAAATTGACACAGATTTCATCTGTTTCTTTATATAATCCAGGTAATCAATAAGAGTTTGTTGATCTTTAGCATCTTCTGGTCCTACTTTTAAAGTAGGGTTGGGTGATACAGTAAGACTTTTCTAACATGCCAGCAGACAAAAAAAAACTGCCTTTGTTTGCAGCCTGCTTTCCCTCACTGCTCACATACTAAACATGCAAAATCACCTTGTTAGGTTTCTTCAGTTGATGCATGCCTTCCACTCTAAATCAGTTACCAACAGTTAGATATTAAACAATCAGGGTGCACAGCTTATAAACTGGGTGACAGAAGAGTTTAGCAATACGTGGCTAACTGAACTAGCTGTCGAGAAGACTCGTTACATCAGAGTGTTACAAAAAACAGGAAGTGAGGCTTCCACGTAAGTGTCAGTTCTCTACAGCACTACATTCACCATCATGCTGATGTCTGTGTCTGTGTTTGAACTCTCTGTTTAAAGATGCTTTGTTCAGCAGCCTCACAAGTTCGCATTGTACAGTGTTGAATTCTCACTAAACTGGCAAAAAAACAAAATAACAAATAAAAAATTTCTGTCAAAACTAAAACTTAAAACTGGGGTTTATTTACTAGTTCCGACACCCAACCCTCCCATCACCATCCATCCATTCGCTTCCGCTTATCCTATTCAGGGTCGTGAGGGGTGCTGGAGCCTATCCCAGCTGTTTTAGGGCGAGAGGCAGGTTACTCCCTGGACAGGCTGCCAGTCTGTTGCAGGGCTAACACATAGACAAAGACAACCATTCGCACTCACATTCACTCCCACATTCACACCTTTGGGCAATTTAGAGTTTCCAATTAACCTATCCCCACTAAGTGCAAGTCTTTGGACGGCGGGAGGAAGCCGGAGGACCCACGCAAACACGGGGAGGACATGCAAACTCCACACAGAAAGATCCCAGGCTGATTGCGGAATTGAACTCAGGACCTTATTGCTGTGAGGCAACCACCCTACCAACACGTTCTATGAAATTCAGCCTGGTAGATTTGTGTTATCTTGGTGAATCACAGACAAAAATCAAGAACCAAGGTGAAAGCTGGGTGGAGAAAAATGAAGTAGCACAATTATAAAATGTTAGCTGCTGCTGACTTTATCAGCGCAAAACAAACAGTGCAGCTTTTTACCTCAGCTGTAAAAGGCTGGTGGGGTATTGTCATCACCCCTACGTTTGTGAATGTGATAACTGGAGCAGGTAGTCACGTATATTTTCAAATTGACACAATCAGTGCAGCTACCAAAAATCGTTTGAATCTCAGTTTTCTGAGAATCTTGTGGATTTGATAACGATGTAGGATTTTGAAATTGATACCTGAGGTGTGTCTGCTAGGAGGCTGAGGGGTAGCACTGCTGTCAGCAGTATTCTTATTCATTGCTGTACATTTAGTTTGAATACTGAACAAACTTTAATGAGCAGAGAGTGAACTGAACACAATCCACAGCATTTTGAACATTTTGTAATTAATTAAAAGGTTTTTTTTGAGGGGGGGGGGTACAGAGAGGTTGTAGATAATTCAAACAGTGAAATGAGTTTTACATGGCGCCACATGTAAATCAATCAGCAGGGTTGTAATGCGAGCCTTTCTCCCCGGGGCTGATGGGACTCGGCAGTGCCTCATTCTCTGCTGTTTTTCTGCATGTCCTCTGGTAGCGGTGGAGGGTGTATCACAGACACATGTACCACTACGCCATATTCATGTTTTTGTTTTTTTCTTCCCCCCTTCTCCACAGTTCCAGCTCCAGATGTTCGACATTGTCTGCAACTTGGCCTGGACCAGCCGAGACAGATGTTGTGACCTCCCATCGAGGGTAAGGGAACCCCGACCTCCACAAAGCCTTTGAGCCTAACATATTTAGCATGTGCCCACTCTGGCACGTCGTCGCTCCTTTAGCCTCAAACCGGCAGCTGAGTGACGATGATAAACTGGCGCTAGCTTCGACTCCAGATAATCAGCTGTGCTGGGGAGTATCTCCTCCGAACGTCTACTGGGATTAAAGAATATAGAAACAGCTGATGAAGTTTTGGCCGATAGGGTGCAAAGATTTCCTTCCCAGATATAATCTTTTTATTCAACCTTGAAAACCCCACACCAAAAAACCCATTGCTGTTTTCACAGCCTGATTGGACACATGCACACTTTGGGTTTTCTTTAAGTCTGAAAGTGAAGAAGAGGTTGTAGTGAGGTTGTCTTGGTACACGAAGATCAATTTAATTTCTACGTCCAGCAATAAACGACCCATATATTTCAGAAACTCACACTGGCTTGTAAGTGTACACTTTTCTGTGTTTGGCTTTTTTTCCATCTATGGAGCATCTTGGGGATGTTGATCATCTCATAAAGGGGTGCTATCAGGCCAGCTGGTTCTCTGAAAGAAACCAGACCAAGGAACAATGCACAAAAACTTTATTGATGCATTTAGTCACAGTTAAAAGTGATGGTAAAACACAGACGAGTGTGTTTGTACTGTAACACTCAGCAGGCAGAAGTGTGACCTTGATTTGCCTTTGAAGGGATTTTTAGACCCAGCAGCAGATCAAAGCAGAGGACTCGTAATCAGAGTCAGAACCGGCTCGAATCACAGAGGGAAATAAACTGGGTATATATGATATGCAGTGGCGTGTGAGCCAGCTTAAAAAAAAAGCACAGTGAACTGTGGGAAAATAAAAAGTTTTCAGAGCACACATAAGATGCTGATTTATTTAATAATCTAAGCTGAATTATGTTCAGTACTTACATTTTATTTAAAAAACAACAACAACAACATGAACTGGGTGTCCCGTTATCATAGCTAGGTTTCCAAAGAAACTGAAGTGCAAAAAAACATTGATTTGACATGTAATTAAATTTTTATATAATTAAAAATTGTGAAAAAAAGAAAAAAAAGGAAAAAAGATATATATATATATATATATATATATATATATATAGGAGTGAGATTCAGAAATGGAACCATCTTTTGTGGACTTATCCCATTTAACACGGACTCAAAATTTAAAAACATTTCCTGTGGTCGATCAAATCGTTCATAGACGCTGCATCCTCTCCACTAAAGAGACAAAAACTTGTTGAGCAAAGTTCAAAGTATGGTACAGTACAGGTAACTTGCACATCTATGAAGGCACCATTAATGCTACATGGCAGAAGACTTTGGAGAAAATCTTGATGAATTTCAGCAGGACGGTGCCAAACCACATTCTGCACGTACTCCAAATGCATGCTTTAGTGAGCACCAACTCACAAATCAGTCCTCTCAAATGGTTTTACACTGTATGCTGATGACCCGCGAATATTAGCAAGAGAACAGTCCAACAAACAGACGATCCACTGTGAGCAGCACTTGACGACTGTGGGGAGGAAGAATTCCTTTTTTAACAGGAAGGGACCGCCCCTCCCTTAGCCTCATTCTGATGGCGGACAGTTAGATGGTGATCAGAAAGAGAAGGAGGAACAACAGTAGTGTTTGGAGATCTTGATTTTTAGGCCGTAGAGAACTCGAGAACATATGAATCTCATTCATCCAGGGCAGGTCCAAACGTTGTTTGTGAAAATGCTTTCTGTTGTTTGTCAAGCTCTTTGTGGGGTGAAAATCTGTGGGCAATAGCAGCAGCTACAGTAAGAACAGCTCAGGCTGTGGTTAAGCGGCTGGCCTCTCTCAGTGTGATGGTTTCTCACTTCGGTCCCAGCAGAGATCTCCAGAGACGCAGTAACAAATGGAGCTTTGTGTGAGCGCAGTATGTCTGCAGCTGGATGTCCAAAACATTTTGAAAAGTGCTTCAACTCCAGCGGATTATTATCTAAATTGCTGCCGAGCAGGGACAGCTGCTTGATTGGTTAAATGATCCAAACTGAGGCGATCTGCGTGGACTCGGTGGAAATATCCACCCAGACAAGAGGAGTTTCACATCCATGTGAAAGTCCTGCGTGAGCTGAAATATCCACACATCGGGTCCAAGATGAGTGTTTAGCAAATGCTTTAAATCCAAGCAACTGAACATCATAGTTAGCATTCCCAGTCGGCGTGAATAGGAAAGGATGTCATCATTATTCAGAAATACTCACAACACAGGATTTTTCTTATCAGTTGTCCTATGGGCCATGCTAATTCTGTATCTTCCCTTACACTGATGGGATTTTAGAGCTTCATGAACAGAAAGTTCATATAAGAAGCTTATATGAACTACATGAAGGCTGTAGTTTACTTTCACTGTCTTTGTCGGTGAAGCCGATACCAATAAATGATACCACAGGGCGCCACACAGCACAGTTTTTGCTCTGCTCACCACCTCATGGAAGACTTTTTACCTGCAGACATCCTGTGCAGAGTCTTTGTGCAATGAGAGTCGTGTGACTGTTCAGCAGCGATTTCAAAAGGAATTTTATTTGACCTCGCATGAATGCAATCGGTGCCTTACCTTTGCATTTTTCCCATCGTTTTGACAGTTAAATTGTTTTCTTCTTTCACAAACAGAGAGATGAGATGAAGTGTCCGTCTCTTCCTAACGCCTGCACCTGCACCTCGGAGGCCAATGGGCCGCCAGGACCTCACGGACCAGTGGTGAGAACAAACTGTTATCCATTTTTGTAGGGCTCTTTTCTATTCTAAAGACAACTGTGAATGTTAACCAGTGTACACAAATGAAATGCATAAAATCGAGAGCGTAGGACAGGTGGATGGTGTCCTACACTGATCTTGATGGCCAGAGTTAAATCCTGAGCTTTCTTGCCTAACGAAAACAGAAATCAGAGATAGGAACAGCAGCTCTGAGCCATGTGAGGTCTCTACGGTGCAATCAGTTATAAATGAAGAACCAGACAGCCGATAACTTGTCAGCTCCCTGATTGTGAAACTCAGGGCCTGGAGGAATTGGAAGGTCATTCAAAAGCAGGTACTGTTTCTGGGGCTCCAGTTTGATTGGACCACTGCCCCAGTCCTGTGGTCCAATCAGCTTTGGTGGATAGCAGGATGAGGAAAGAGCTGTCAGGAGGGCAAGGCAGCATCAAGTGGCTTGGTAGATATAGTAGAGATAATGCTTTTATTGTGAAATCTTTAGGGATTTGTGAGGATAATGTGAGCAAAGAGACACATTTAGAGACACCTGCTGAAGTTAGCAAAAACACTCACAAATGGCTACACGTATAAAATCCTTAAAGGTGGTTTGCTACACCCAGTTAGCCTCTAACGCAGACATGATGATGGTAAAAGCAGTGCTCAGTTTCTAATTTAAATTAACTTTTAAATTACATTTCAAGCACATTTTTTTTAAATTTATCATTTACTGCTTCAAACAATTTTCACTCAGGGCAGCTTTTTACAGACTCAGGACCACCTTATCTCAGCAGAACTCACTGATATTCATGCTGAATGGTATGAGGCCTTTACAGTTTCAGACTCATGAAAGTTGCAGACTGCGCAGGGAAGTGGGGAGTACTGCAATAAAAAGGAATGTATAGAGAAACGTCAGCTGTTATCCTCACGTACAAGCAGTCAGAGGGAGGAGGCGGCTGCTGTAGGTTCATCCATCAGCTGTCAGACAGGCACCACAGTTTACTTTCTCCACTCTCTTAAAAGATTTTATGAGGCATTGCAAAGAGGCTTCCTGTGGTTAATGTGCTTCAGGACGCGGTATTCTCCCTCGTACAACATACAGCGCATAAGTGGCCATAAATAACCAGGAAAGCCAGAGCTTTGACTTATGCGTTACATGGTAGCACAACCACTGTGGAAACGTGTTTCATTACAGAATACAAGCCCTGCATTACTTTTCTCAGGGAAGATACTTTTTAGTTTAAATAGATTTCACTTTAAAAAAGATGAACATACTCATCGTTAAATCACCCGATAAATGGACTGAGGGCTTGAAACAGAATGCTTTTCTGCAGGGTCTGAAAATGCTGCTAAAACTATACAAGGCTGGAAATTCATCATTTACATCAACGTTGAATACGAAATCTGAAACTAGTTTGTTTATATAAAGCTAATTAGTAACAGAAAAAACCATGAAAATAAACATAAAGCTGCCAAGATGTGTGTGGGGCTTTTTTTTTTTTTTTTTGGGTGCTTTTAAATGAACCTCAGGAGGAAATGTTCTTCGTGCATTCATCTGCAAAGTCACGAAATATTTACATATCTGCAAAAGATTAGTTGTCGTTGACATTTAAACATGATTCAGATGAAAATAAAAACATACAGTTTTACATGGTTTCCTATCACCAAACAAAAACCCACAACGCTGCACAGGAATCTGTTACACAGCCCCACCTGAACCCTCAATGAGCTGTCAATGCATGTTGGGTAATGTAGGAGAAAAAAGATTGAATTGATTGATTGAATTGAATTAAACAAGAGATGTGGAAAAGAATAATTCTTAACCATATATTTTTTATTCTTGGATGGTATTAGAATAGCTTTGCATGACTCACAGTTCAATAATAATCCTTCTTTATCTCATCCTGGGCCTCCTCTCCCTTCAAGTCGACTTTCTTCTGACTGGCTGCCCCTCGTAAATGAAAGGTCTGAAAATGACAGAAAATAAAGAAAAGCAGAATTGGTTCTCAAAAGGCAACGCTCATTGTTTGGATTAAAATGCCCCCTTTCAACAGCATTAATGATTGCTTACTGTGCATTCAGGCCAAGGTTATTGTTATTATCTTTAGCTAAAATAAAGACTAGACTTCTGAGAAAAAAACATGAAAGTAATTAAAAGAGTTTGAGAACTTGGAAAATTAAGATAAAATACAAATATAAAGGAAATTGGACTTTTTTTTGAGAGCCTGGATGTCTGCAAGACTGAGTTGACTGCTTTCACAAAAAGTTTTTTAAAATTGTATCCTGCCCAGATTTTTCTAAATCTTACCTCTGACTTAAGCCCTCCTCCACAATGATAATTAAAAAGGCTAAAATCAACATTGTAATTAATGAAAACAAAAAAACTAAACAGACATCAGAAAATTCTCCCCGGGAACTAACTGAAATGAAATGTAATTAAAAATAATCTCAAAATATACTAAAATTAGAAATCAAACGCTCATTAGAGCATGCAAAACGCGTACATAGACAGTGCAAAGACTCTGCAAGTTAAAAATATTTCAGCTTTGATGAAAAAAATAATCCGGCTTCACGCAGTGTTGTAAAAGCTGATCAGGTGAGAGGGACTGGGCTCTCCTGCCGCCTGCAGCTTTTATAAGTGAGCTTTGTGCTTTCTGAATCACTGTGTTAACTGCTGAATAACTCCAACTATCTCTTGTCCTTCGGGAGGAAGCAGTTCTCCCACACAGGCTGTTAGGGGCTAGTGTCTGTGGGTCGTGACTGCATTCATGTAAGGCCTTACTCTGCTTCACATTTGTCCTCAGGCTTTTCTTCCAGACTGGCTCCCTTGTGGCATGTTCAGACTAATTTCCCCCTCGAGCATCTCTTGTGTCCTTCTTATCTTTGTTGTGTTAACTAGAAAATCTTTTTTTTTCAGGGTGCCCCCGGCAGCAAAGGTCCCCGAGGTGAAAGAGGAGAGCCCGGTTCTGCTGTAAGTTCCTGGGGAAAAAAAAATTCTCTATCGCATTTCCCTTCATCACTTGCTGCTTCACATTTTCTTGCAAGCTGAAGAAAATAAAAGATGGTACAAGTGCAAGAGCTTTGAGAAGCACATCTGATTCCACTTACTGATTGAGTGTTTGTGCTCTCCTTGTCCTTGATATGAAGGCTCAGTTCTATTAGCATTTCTTGTCTCCTGCCGGCCTTTTCCAAATATTTCAACAGTAGTACACTTCAACTGGGACAAGAGATATCAACAATAAATTCCTCCCATGTTTAAATATTTCTCTTGTCTGTATTTTGCAGGGACCGTTGGGCCCGCGGGGAGAAATTGGACCACCTGGGCCCATGGGTCTGCCCGGCCCTCAAGGACCGAGCGGGCTGTCGATTCCAGGAGAAGCTGTAAGTCTGTAAACACACCTGACATCAACACACACACAGAGCAGAGTGGGGGGGATTACTTGGTGATTTATTATAAAGAGAATTTACAAGCCAGGGAGTATCTGTGGCAAGGACTCACATTCTTTCATGTGTGAGGGAAAGAAGCGATACCAAGAAGCCCCCGAACGTCAGTATCACTGAATGTTAATAAATCACAGCTTGGATTTCCGTCTCAGAGATTAGATGTACCCAGATTAAACTGAGATCACTTTCCAGAAAGGTCCCACGAAATAGAGGTTTGTGGAAAGTACTGGACAGTTTCTGCTGCTTAGTACTCAATTAATCTAACGATATTGTTAAAGGTTACAGTGGATTAAACAGGTTTTATGGATTAAAACATCCACTCGATTGAGGCTGTAGGTTTGATTTCAGATGCTGGGAGATACAGCTAATGCTTTTTTTTTTTTTACATTACCTTCAAACTTCAAAACTCTTGTGCAACTATAAATCATAATGTAGTTTAAATATTTATATTTCACTCCTGAGTTTCCAGATGTGCCAAAAAATGCAGTTCCTCTAATGTCCTCTGGGGAGGACATTAGAGTAAGTTTATAGCCAATGAAAATGGTTTTGGTCTTTAAGCATGGTTTGCTCCTTGTAACATCTGTACAGGGTGGAATTTGTGGAAAGCACATTTGGCATATGTGCTTGAGTTTATTCTAAGTATGGTCAATTCTAGTTCCAGAAACAATCATTATGTTGGCCCAAAAATGCAGCACCACGATATTAACTAGTCCAACAATTGTTATATTGGCTATATGTACGTTTTATAGACTAAACCTGACATGGATCATTAAATAAAATTTGAGTTTTGATTTATTTAGCAAGTCTTAATCTGGTTAATATTGCTATCATCTACATCAGTCACAGATCCATTTCTAATTGTTCTGTCCCTCCGAGTCACCGTCTTCATTCATTAATGATGTTGCTTTTTGTTTTCAGGGCCGTCCTGGACCAAAGGGAGACCCCGGTGATTCAGGCTTACCTGGGCAGAAAGTAAGTGCAGCTCAGTTTGTGTTTGAAAGCAGGAAACTGGGGATAATTCACATTTTGACTACTGGTCTGGCACGCGGCCACATTGGCTGCACGCAGATGCTTTTCCAGCTGGGGAGAATTCAGAGAGAGAAGAGGCCAACCGTGCCTCCACTGCAGGTTTCTGAATATTACTTTTAAATTACGTTTCTGCGCACATTCGAGCCAAGAACAAGTCGCCTTGATTAACAGTGCTGGATAAGTGTCGACCCGCGGTCAGCCACTACATCCTCCTCTCACTGAAAACTGTTTTATCTGGGAACGCATGAGCTGCCTAAAGACAGACGTGACACCTTAACTTCGTTGGCATGAAAGTGAAAGCAGTCTGTGTGAAATATTAAGTTACAGATATCAGATGGTGCTTTCATTTCTTCCTGGAAGGAAGCATCTCTCGTGTAGGCTGAATTGAAAAGAAGAATCCAGGCCAAACAGACAGAAGGTAAAGAAAGGTGATACTGACCAGAGGTCAAAGGTGTGCTTGTGTTAAGATGAAGCCATAAGCAGGTAGGCCCCTGAAATGCCTAAAACCTATAATCGGTTTTCTCCAGGCCATCTTCGGCCTCAGTTTGGTTGACCTGCTCAGGTGTTCCTGGCTTAAATGTGGAATGGTGTTTGTTTATAGCTTCAAGCTCGACCTTTAAAAGACTTCAGAAGAATTTAAACAGAGTGCAGCTTCCAACCTTAAAGGTTCCATGTCAAACTGCACAAAAACATTTTTGAAGCAGAGCTGCAGAAAAGGCGTGATCAACCAATTGAGTGCAGGTTCTGCTAACAGCTAAAACGTGCAAAAAGTTGTACGATAATCAATGGTTGACAAATTATTTCCAATAGATATCAGGAAAAATAAAGGTTCAGACAAAGTGGAGCAATCATTTAAAGAATAATTGTGGTTTATTTCATGGTAACTTTATGCTCTCTTCCTCTGTTGTAGAAATTCGGGGAAACCAAAAGTTTGTTTATAGTCTGATTGAAAGAAAACAAGGAAATCAGCAGCTTGGAACGGATGTTTGGCTCTCCATCCGTCCATGCTTGCCTTCTGACTTAATCACAAACATATTCTTCCCCCACTGAACAGTTAGATAAAAAGTTACCCTAAATGATAGGCATATAGTGAATAGTTTGTAGCATGGTCACCTCCTTGGGTCAGCCGCTCTGAAATTCCCTGTAATCCGTTATGTTTTCTTATCTACTGGAACCCCCAAAATTTAAAGACGCACACACAGAAAAAACAAAACAAAAACGTTTTTCTCTACTTGTCTTGAAATTGGAGTAAGATAATCTCATCAAATTGTCAATGTGGAAATTATTACCATCAGATTTATTTATTTTTGGTCTATTGAGATTTGGCTGCACAAACCTGGTGGAAAATTGTTAGTTGCTTCGTTCAAAACAGTGTTGTAAATCAAATAAAGTGGACCTATTATGTTTCCCCGCCCTTATAGTCATTATTTTCATCCTTGGACCTACCAGAGTAGCTTTACATGATTCACAAGTTCAGAATAATCCATATTTAGCTTATATTGGGCCTCAATGCAGCTACTCGGATCATCCTCTGTCTGAAACCAATCATCAACGCATCTCCATTACGCACATCTGATTGGCTACCCCTCATAAACAAAAGGTTGGTTGGTGCTTCTGTGAGATTACCATATTCTTTGACATCATACAGATCCAAGACTAAAAATGAAGCCAGTATTAAACTGATGTTTGAGCTTTGTGATCACAGGGACTACGTGTACCTGCACAGGTCTTTTCTTGTGTTTAATAAGAACTGAATCCAAACCTGGGTAGAGTGGTGAAGAATCGATCCAATCCAAGTTTTAAAAAAATGACCGCTTTGCCAAAACACCGAAATCTACCGTTTTATCAAAGCCGTTACTACGGTATTCTGAGATAAGATGTTCCTTAGTGTTGGTGCTTTGATGTAATGTTGAGCACCAGAAGCAGTTGGTCTTGTGTGAACATGCAACCAACTTGTGTAGAAAGGAAGGGGATGAATTTACAGGGTTATGAAACAGCTGGACACTGCTTTATTTTTACTCACAAAAAGGTTATGATTAAGTGTTGCGAATGGGCCTAACTGTAAATTTTGATAGAGGAGGCTGAATGGTACCAGGAACATTTAAATGCAGTGCCAATGGGTCTTGAGCAAGTGTTGGGATGTGACAAGTGTTGGGAATGAAATCATGTCAAAAATTCACAGTTGCTGCTCTTGGTTGGAAATCAGAGCTTCATGTCCAAGGTTGAACTTGGAAGGCCTTGAAATAACAGATTAAAGTGTCATTTTTTTTTTTTTAGATAATTTCTGGTAAACATTTGTTAGGTTTGTCACTGAAAACTCATCTGAGAGTTTTAATAAACTCTGGGTCACCTTCAAAAACTTGGTAACAGTAGGCAACGTTTTGCCACCATGTTCACATTTAACATCCATATTTCTTTAAAAAAGTGTGCAACACGTATGGTATGTTTTCTGTGTGTGTGTGTCAGAGTTGATGACGACTTTATTTAAAAGCCCTTGCTTACTTATTTTATTTCAACTAATTCAGTGTTTGTAAGTAGAATTTCCAAAAAGACAATGAATTAGATGGAAAAACAACAGTAATTAGTGCTACCTACTTCAAATCCTTTATTCAATAATTTATTTCTTCCAGTCAGCTCAACTAGTTAAAGGACTGGAACAATTTACTGCCCTGCTCAAAGTGTTGTTGCACTGGAACAGCATGCATGGGAATTAAACCTTCAACCCTTCACCCGCAGTGTTCATGCAGAGCTTCAGACTCATGAGTAAGACTGATTAATCAGCTCTTTATGCCAGTAAAACAAACTCCACGTGGACCGTATTGGAGCAACGAGGCTGCAGGTGACCATGTTGGAGCAGATGCTATAGCAACATGCATTTAATGAGTTACAGACCATGCGGTCCTGGTTTATAATGGCCAATAAAACGGTTCTGGAATATGTTATGTTCCTTGTAAATCTTATGCCAAGGCATCAAAGACCAGAGACAATAAAAATAGTGAGCAGAGTTTCTGAGCAAATGAGCACGGGGGGAAAAAAGAAAAAGAAAAAGACGTTTACTGTCCGGCACGACGCTGAAACAAACCAGCTCGAGTTGGTCAATCAGAGGAAAGGTGGACTTTCTGTTACAGATGATGAGCATAAAATACTTTTTTCTGAGGGGTCTTCTCATGTTTGCAGGGTTCTCGTGGTCCTCCTGGTCCTGTTGGCCCAATGGGACCCGCCGGAGTGAGGGTGAGTATAGCCAGGCTGTTTTTAATGGCATCCATGCGGTCTGAATTCTTTAAACATGAACTGTATGGCTTTAGGGTTTTAGTCATTATCTTATATTTCCAGGGCCCTCAAGGAAAGGAAGGCCCAGCTGGACCTAGAGGAGCCCCAGGGCCCATGGTAAGACTTCTAATGGTTTGACACATGCACACCTCAGAGCTGCAAACCACGTGAACAATTGAGGCATTTAATTGCCTTTCCAAAGAGCTTTCTACTACCTTTGCAGGCATATTTCCCAAGAGTCATCTTTGTCCTCTTTCCCACTCATCGATATTTTTCTTACCCTTCTCTTTTTCCTTGCAGGGACCTCCAGGATCTCCTGGAGTACCAGGTACCACAGGAAAACCAGGAAATCCTGGAGACTCTGGTCCTCCTGTAAGTTTGCTGGCAGGGTTGTGTGTTAATTGAGCAGCACGTTGGGCCTGAATAGTTCTTAACAGTTTTATTTCTCTGGTTCTAGGGTCCCAATGGTCCAAAGGGAGACAAGGGAGAGAGAGTGAGTAAACCTACATCAAATGTTTTTGTCCACAAGTGATGATATTAAAAATATCCTACAACATGTCAACAACAAGCTGATGAAAACAAGAGGCTAGATTCCCTGTGCAGTTTCACGTTTCAGGAAATTTCTAATAATACATTTACATATAAGTGACTTGAGAAATGACAAATGGGGCAAACAGTAGGAAATGCTGGGAACTTATCACTTAGCATTACGAGTTGTTTGGAGTATTTTCCTGATGTACAACGTGTGACCAAAAAGTCCATGAAAGAAACTGTACCATTTTAAATGTGTCTGCTCCTGGATTGTCTTCATGTGCATGTTCATCTGGCATCCAGTGCGGCTGCCATTCTAAATTTTAGTCTGAAGCCCGATTTCAACATAGACAATTTTAACTTCAGGTTCAGAGAGAGACGAGGAATCTAGTCTTTTTGGACATTCACTAGATTGCATCAGTGCTGAGGTGTTGAAATGCTCTGAGGCGTCTAAGGGAGAACATTCAACAGAAACCAAAAATATACACACAGAAATTGGATGCCATCCTCGAAGTAGTAATCTTGTCCAGAGCTGCCGTGCTTCCAACACTGGGAACACTTCCTGGAAGTCCTGTTCTGTCAGGACGTCAAGCACCATCTGTAGTGCATGTTGGATCCGCTTCAGTTTGCCGACCTTCAACTTGAATTTCAATTTTTTTGAAGAGCGAAGTAGCAGGGAACGAATGGAGATATTCATATTAGTGCACCCCATATTCTCCATAATGGAGGACCCATTTGCATCGCACCACTGTTGAGTTTGTTTGTGCAATAGGTTCTCCTAGGATGTTAAACTAGAACTTGGCATGGACAATCCAAAGCTTCATGTGGGACGAATTCACTGAACCACCTGGAGAAAAACGAGTAGCCAGCTTCTGTTAGAGCTCCCAACTCTGCAAACCTTTTGACCAGGACTTTGGACTTTTGACAGCTCTTCCCCTGCTAGACTGCTGTTTGGTCTCTATAGCCTCAACCTTTGAGATAAAGGTGGGGGTCATTATAGCTGTTGCAAATGCTCCTTAGTGCAAAAGCAGCAGGTGGTCACGAAAATCCTGATTGAGCCACGTTTCAATGAAAAGTTTCAGAGAAACATTTTCTGACTCATATAAAGTCTGTGCACAATGACAATAAAGAACTATTCTATTCCTTTCTTCACTGTTTTCCAATTTTAAATCCTGCCTGTCTGCACCCAGGGTGACTTTGCTCCTCAGAACATGATGCGATCCATTGCCAGACAGGTTTGCGGACAGTTAGTCCAAGGTACGTAGAACACATTTTCCCCCTCCTGACATGGATTTAGAAATCTCTGCCTCTTGGCTTTCACGATGTGGTTTGTAATGTTCTTGCTTTCTCTTCACCCTGCTGTTGCAGAACAAATGACTCGGGTCAACTCGTTATTGAATCAAATCCCCAGCAACATGTACCGCAACAATAACCCAGGCCCTCCGGGCCCTCCTGGACCTCCTGGCAATCAGGGACCCCGTGGAGAGCCGGGCGCCACAGGAAGGAACGGATTCCCCGGAAGTTCCGGATTGCCCGGCCAGCAGGGAGAGAGAGGTACGAGCCACCCCTGAGAAGTTGCTGCACGGCAGGAGAGGCTGACATCATGAACAAATGGAGTTAGAAAAATAAACATGAAGTCAAATGATTTCTAAAATGGGAGCACAGAAGGCAGCAAAGTGATTATTTACTCTGCAGAACGTTTACCTAAGACGCACCAAACCATCACAGAATGCTAGAAAGGCCTGGCATCATCGTTAATCTGAATTTCAGTCCAGATCGAATCAAATAAAGCTGCTGATGCCAAAATGTAAAAATACTGCAGTGAAAAAAGTACTTCTATTGACCCAGAGACACTTTTTTACATCTTTTTTTTAAATTCTCATTTGACGAGATTTTTTGATCCACAAACAGCAAATTGTAATCTAGGGAGATTGGCCAATGCACACTGCATGTTTCATTTATCCAGATAAACTACTGGCACTGGCACTCGGTCAACAAAACTTAGAAAACTCCGATCTAAATGATCATGAACATGGCTGCTAGTGCATTCATCCCTGTGTTCAGTCTTATTAAAGAAAACAGAATAACTACTGAAGATGTTGCCGGGCAGAATCAGAAATTAAATGTATTTGCATTGCACCCTCACCTTCTGCTCATTAAGGACCCCTTTCTGAAGTCTCACTTTCCTGTCTCACTTTATGTAACAAAAATTCAGGAAACATATTTCAGAAGAGGCAAAAAAAATGTTCCAAAGCCAAGTTCTACCACAGGGAGGAGCTTTTAAGTAGGAGCTCTTATGTAAGGGGAGACAGAAAAAATGTCTTATTTTATTCTGCAACTTACAGGATTGAGACCTCCGAGCTCCCAGCCTAATGATACTTGACTTTCCCCCCCTTCAGGTCCCCCAGGAGAGAAAGGCGATCGAGGAACTTCAGTAGTTGGAGCGAAAGGACCGAGGGGACCTCCAGGTACACATTCTTTAGCAAGACACCAAAAATACTTAAAATGTTGGTGAGATCGCTGACAGCTAAAGTTAACAGGCAAAGCTGATTCCTAAGTCCATAATTTATCATCGTTGATGAAACCATCATCTGAACTGCCCCTACAGATTTGTAAGGCTTAAAAAAGATAAATAATTTATGTTTCAGCAAAACAGAACTATTGTCTCGTCACATTTGCCACTAAAAACCCAAACACACTCAATGTTTGAGCCAAGATGATGGAAATGGAGCCTTTGCATATAACGATCTACCTTGATGATGTAAACCTTGATTTTTACCTGCCTTTGTCACTCATCTTATTGAGTGTCTCACCTTATTCACACCCCACCCCCACCCACTCAAAGATGTCGGCTGATTCAAATGCTGAAAGCTTTGTTTGCTGCCATTCCTGTTAGTCTCTGGCACCAGTGTTGTGACATGTTGACACACATTTGACAGCAAGATACCCCCCGTCCCGTCTCCTATGAGTATATTTCACTGAGAGGTTTGAATTTGTCTCAGTTAACCATGTCTTCTTGCTCCTTAAAACTGCGCTTAGTTGCCCTTAAAGTAGTGATTTAGCCAGGTGGTGGTGCAGCATTGTTAAAGAAAAACACAGACTTTGGTCCTGAAAAAAGCAGTTTCACCAGCAACTGCTTATGTAATCGCACTCCATCCTCCGCGACTGCAACCCTGCCGCTTTGTGACGGTCCCAGCTGTCAGACAGAAGCAGTTAGAGTCGAGGAGGGAGAGGAGAGCAGTGAGTCAGCCTGGAGGACATGCCGAGGACGGCGAGGAGACAGTCGGGCAGGAAACTTTCCAATCTTTTTCTGTCCAAGTCTAGACAAAATTCAGAGGGGAGGGGAGGATCAGCACATCCTACTTCTTTTTCCCCATCATAGTTTACATCATTTCATTCCATGCCCGGGACAGTCAGCAGCAGCTCGACACCTTTTCAATTAATTTTGTTTCCAGCTGCGTTGAGTCGCAGTGGTCTAACAACAATATCATAAAATGTTCTCATCTCTGTTTACATCAAATACAAGAGTGTAACTGTAGTTTTTAT
This sequence comes from Diplotaxodon limnothrissa, assembly GCF_057381915.1. Classification (NCBI taxonomy): domain Eukaryota; kingdom Metazoa; phylum Chordata; class Actinopteri; order Cichliformes; family Cichlidae; genus Diplotaxodon; species Diplotaxodon limnothrissa. Next base: position 25,029,402 of record NC_140610.1, read on the forward strand.
TAGTTCTAATGGTATAAAAGTACATGGAAGGCTTTTAAAAATTCTGACTCTCAGAAACACGCTGGCTCAAAGCAAAACGCACTTCATGAAAGCGTTCACATCTGAGAAAATGAAAACGCAGCCGGCCTTTGATCTGCACCATTTGAACAGTTTCATCTTTTTATTTTTATAAACGTTGCTTTTACTGGAGAATCAGTCCCGCCCTTCCTTTGAGGCAAAGTTTATAAAAATAAAAGACATGTTGCTACCACCTTTGTCCATGCTGCATTATGCTGATGTGATTTATCCATGTAGTTTGAATGTAGGGTTTGGTGACCATTTGAAGATATCCCATTAACCCCCTGTGTGATCTCCAATATCTGCACCACTGGGGTGGGGGCTGCAGATGAAGTTGAAGTGAATCCCCTTAATGCAGTTTTTTTTTTTTTAGTAATAAACAGACCCAGAGGGGGGAAAAAGATGATAGACCTGCTCCTGTTTTGGTATCGTTTTGAGATGATGGACATTTATTTCTAAAAGGGAAGCAGTTCAAGCACAAATTTGTGACTACACGCACATTTGTGTCTAAAGCCATGTCATGGAAGTATAGCGAGGAAGAGTGCAAATAATCTGAACGTCAGGATAAAATTCATTCCATGTATTAATGAAATAAGCTAAAAATCACTCCAACCATCATCTATCCCCAACCTGGCTATGACCCCAGTTATCTTATATGTAAGGCTGTTCTTGGTCTGTACCACGTTAATTATTGGCGTCCAGCAACAGTTCTTATTTAGAGACCGTTATCCTTGGTTATCATTCTGGCTTGTGGCCTAATCAGGACTGTCGCAGAGCTGTAACTGTAACCTATTATCCATGCAGGATGGGAGCGTGTGAAGCTGAGTTAGATAACTCTATTCCACCTCATGTCAAAAGTCGTGGCGATTGGCTATTATGGAATTATATTTATATCATAACAAGGCAAAGCAAATTTCATTTCATATGCACAAAGAAGCCTTCGTGCATGCACGAGTCTGCTCTGTGCAGAGGCTTCAGAACTTGCCTAAATAACTGTTAATAATTACTTCAGAAAACTTTATTTTTCAGATCAAATGCAGTTTAAAATAGCGTTTCTGTCACTGCCACAGTGTAACTGAGTTTAATGCAGTAACCTGAAGTGTCCAATTACATTAGGACCCTGTCCTTATTTGGGCTCCTCCTCCAGACAGTCAAATGAGCAGGATTTCTCTCAGAGTGCAGAGCTACCAGTGACAGCGTGAAACTGTAGCAGCGTGTGTAAAGCTGACACACGCGTGTGCGCGGCTGCGCGTTGCTGAATTTACGCACGAGGAATTTAATTCCGCAAGTGAAACTGAATTATTTGCTGGTATTATGTTTTTTGCTCTCGCACATATGATGAAATAAATATGATTCCATAAACTTCAGCCTGCTGTGATTGCAGTCTGGTAACACTGACAGTTGAACACACATGGGTGTGTTGTCCATTTCCTCCCTCTTTGAAATGCTACTGATCATGATAACCTTTTTATTTTTTTATTTTTTTTTAAATTAAACACATCAGGTCCATCAGGAGAGAGCAGGACCGGACCCCCAGGCCCTTCAGGCCCTGCTGGATCTCACGGACCTCCTGGACGTCCAGGATACGCCGGAGTCCGTGGGCCTCCTGGACCTCCTGGATACTGCGATTCCTCTCAGTGTGTCGGTATTCCTTACAATGGGCAGGGATACATAGGTATGTAAAGCATCCTGTCTGTGATCAGAGACATTAGTTCTGTTTGGCAATCTGGGATTAAATGCAACAGTAAAAGAACACACCAACATTTTGGGAGATGCACTTTCCTGTTCATGAGTCTGGGATGTGATGACTTTAGAATAACACTGAAAACAGAAACTCAAGGGTTAGGCTGATGGATTCTGACAGGGCATGGTATAAAATGATACCTGCAAAGCCAATGCATGCTTTGCGATAACTCAGAAATCTCTGTAGATTAAAACAGCAAAAAAGGTATAAGATAGAAAGTAATTTATAAAAGCAATAGAAAAAAATAGGTTGAAATAAGTTTCCTCCAAAAGAGGGAGTCTGAGCTGCCCCTTTGTGTCAAAAGGAGCCAGTTAAAGATGCTAAAGATGCCTCCTGGGCACATTCAACTGGGCAGAAACCCTGGAGTAGACTAGAGCCCGTTGGAGAGATTCTATCTCTCACCTGGCCTGGGAATTCCTCGGGAGTCCTCAAGATGAGCTGAGAAGTATCGTTGGGGAAAAGGACATCTAGTAGTCTGGAAACAGAAGACTGAGCTTGATGTGAAGCAATTACTTCAAACCACCTCAACAGCTTAAATCTGCTTCCAGTCTTTATTCTAAGCTGGGCCAATACTCCCTGACTCTGGTTTATAAAAAGGGAGAAAATGCACTTCCCAAAATGTCTGAGCACTCTGTTGTGGGGGGATTAGTGCATGTGTGAAACTTGTAGTCAACTAATAAGCACATAGAGGTTATTGATTTGCTGTCTTCTGCTGACCTGACTGACACCTTCCATCCTCTTTGGCCCGTTTCAGGTTCACCATAGTAGACTTTTTATACCGCCTGTGCTGCTTTCACTGACCATCTGAAAACACAAAATAAAAAAGTCCTGTAACTGAATCACTCATATGCTCTAAAGCTGTTTAAAGGGATAACCACCAAAGGAAACAATTAACAAACTGTGCTGAAAACATCACAACAACAAAGAGGGAACGAGTACTAACGACTCACAGACAGTAGAGCAAAACACCAGCAGCAGCGGTGATGGCACCGACCTCTTTAGTGGCCTGTTTGCATCTTGAAGCCAAAGACCAAACAAAGAAGCCTTGTTCAGTGGAGGAGCATGCAGCAAACAACACCACCGACAAGCCAAAACAAATACTAACAAAGGTGGACTTGTACCAGAGAAACCAGTGCAGCCACCTCAGCATCACCACCCACAGCAGCAGCAGCAACTCTGTTAACAGCATTTCTCTCCATGTGACATGTAAATAAACTAATTTGTGCCTTGTAAATGATATTTGAATCAAGTCCACTAAATTTAGTCTTAACATCTGTAGTTTTAAAGCTTGTGCCTTGCAAAACAAACCTGCTGCTTGCTCAAACGCCAACAGAACGTTTTATTTTTATTGTTTTTTGGTGGTTGTTTTTTTTTTAAATTTTAAGTCTTCCCACCCATGTGCTTGTAGCCATTTTAAACTGCTCGGGGTCATGCTGGTCTGTCCTACACGTGTGACCCTGCAGGCTTAGATTCACCACTTCATGTTTTCATGTCCCCCCCCCAAAAAAAACAAAAAAAACCCCAACAACAACAAGGAAACCCCACCCAAACTACATCTGGTTTAAAATACTAACAAAGCTTTCACAAATTCTTTCTAGTCGGGTGGTTGATGATCTCATGTTTTGTTGCATTTTGTGAATGTATGTGATGGAATTGATTGCTGGTAATGCTTGTGGTTATCAGACTAACACCTGAAATTCTAACAACACAAAAGGAGAATATGAATGCACTGAAATGTATAGCAGGGGCGTGCCCAAAGGGTGCCTTGGGTGACCTGGGCCATGTTTAAGTGATAAAAACAGTCTCAAAGGGTTTTTTGTAGTGCAGACTACATACAGACTGCTATTTTTGAAGTAACGTTCATTTCGCCTGCAAATTTATTGGTTTACCAAGATAAATACTGGCAAACCTTCACTATTGAGCCCTCCCCTCTAAAGAATGAATAAATTACACTACGATGATAAGACAAACAACTCAAACCAGTTTGTTGCTGTGTAGCTGTATTGGTGACAACCATTTCCCCCTCTGTGTCACACAAGCCACCTATGACCCCCCCACCAATACTGGCCACACCCCTGCTGTTTACTAACTAGCTGTGTCAGTGGTTTAGGTGGAATCAGAAAGAAACACAACTTTTAACCAGTTCTTCTTGTGCATGTTGAGAAAAATCAAGAGAAAATGTGCCAACTTACTTTGCCAATTGGCCCAAATGCTATCTCCAAGCAGGCCAATACCCATCTGAACCTGACACCCAAGTAGTCCAGTTCCCCGAGGAGGACGGCGAGTTGCAAAACCAGCGTCAAAAGAGATCACTACCAAGATAGACAACCAGCAGGCTAACATCATAAAGACAAGTAGCGTTTTCTTTATCCGTTTAATTTTCTTCACCTTAACCTGTGTTCGTTCATGAAATTATAAATAAAAATGGGGTTTGACACCTCAAATTTATTGGGTAATACATTTCAGTGCCTAAAAATCTATGTGAATATTCTTTTTTGTGTCAGGCGAAGGGTTTAGACTGATGATGTTCGGGGGTGACTGGCACAATTTTAAAATAGACAAAAAACAAACTACAAAAACCTGTGAGCTTTCCTTTTCCATTTGTCTTTTTGCTTGTAACATATTTGCATTGAGTTTGTATTGACTAGCAGTGTTCAACAGTGCACTCATGGTAACAAGGCTAGCAATAGTACAGCAGGAAGGAAAATGTTCAGTGTCAGGACATCACATATGAAATGTTTATTGTTTTGCTTTCACACTTCATCCAGTATGTTCAGTATAACCTTTCTCATTCAGTTCATCTTTTAGGAGGTTCAGTTAAACACCGCTTTCATTTTGTATCTTTATATTTATCAGTTTTCCTTTATTCTGTCACAGATAATTTTTACCAAAGGTGGAATTGCATGTCTGTGGTGTATATTTAGTACATGTTCACTACATTTCATCTTGTTTTAATCAGAATATTTGTCATCGTCATTGTCATCGTATCAAATGCGGTCAAAACCTGCATGCAAGACTATGGAAATGGTCTTGCTGCTTCATGTTTTAACTGCAGATTGTGAATTCCACAGCCTTATTTTCTTATTTATTTCTGAAAACAGAAGAGGCATTTTTCAATAAAACTACTGAAAATCCACTTTGGTGTGTTCATTTCATGTTAAAGGACAGAAGCCAAAATAAAGCAAGTTCAGATCACACCAAAGCAGACTTGGGTTGAGTTCTTAACAAGCAGGACTGGGTTTCCTATTGTACACTGACTTGAAGGATACCTTGGCCACCAACTACTATCCTAAGTTGTTTATGCTCTAACCGAAGCATCTAACAGAAGAGTTAGTCCTTAGACTGATTCAAGGAACATTTTGAACAACCAAAAGTGTACAATGTGGTAGAAGGGTTAGGATTACTTGGGCTGAGTAGATAAGGGCTTTGATTCACTTAAGTGACCTTGGTGCACTTTTGATACACAGTGGTGGCGTAAAGCAGCAGTGCCTATGCCAAATGGGACACGATAATTAGTGGTACCTGGGCCAACTTAAGGAAAAGCCTCTTTGACTTAGCAGAAGTAGACATAAGGTAAGAGGAACAAAAAAGGAGTTTCTGCACTGATACTTGGGCTAATACAATTACTTGGATCAATTTGCACCTTTTGGAAAGCAAGTGGGTTTAATAGGTTCACTTGAGCATTTGGACTAATTAAGGGGTAGGAAAGAGTGTGAAGTTACTTGTGAGGCCAAGGAGCTAAACTAAAGGGTTAAGCTTTACATCACAGCAAAGTGGATTGCTTTTACTAAGTTACTTGGTAACGAGTTTGGGAGATTTGGCAGATTAACTTGAAGGGCACATGGGCTATCAGGAACAGCACTAGATGAGCAATTGAAGATTGGCGATTTGTTAGAGCAGCTAGAACCACTTGGGCTGACTATACATGGACTTTGACATTAGCTGCCTTTTGATACTACAAGTACTGCTCCAAAAGTGTAAATAAGTGAAATATTCTCTAGCCAGGCCAGACTGGAAAATGCCACCAAGAACTGCAAAGGCACTGGTTTCAATGTCTCAAAGTGGAATGAGGTTGACCATCAGGCTATTGAACTACACGCTCTCGATCAAATATTAAAAGGGCATCTCAGTCATGTGGAACAGCGCCAGTTGGACAATTGAAGGCAAATCTAGCAGACTTTTAAAAAATTATCCATATTGGGATTGACTCAAGGATCATGTGATTAACCTTAAGGGTACCAGTAGTGAGTAGACAAGGACTTGGATCAACTCTAGGACCTGGATCAAGTGCTGTTTTGATATACGTTGGGGGTAAGTTCTAGAGCAGTGTTTATACTAACTACAACAAAAACTAAATTAAGACACAGCTTACCAAAAGGGGTAATGCCAACTTCAGGATACTGTAAAGGTCTTAAAAGGCTTTGTACCTAGAGCAAATGCTTCAAGTTTCTTAGTAGTTGGCCTAGATTTCTTTCTGATGAGTTTGTCTCCACTCATTGTCTTAGTACATTACGGCCATTCATAAGACACTACACCTGGTGAAATTAGCACGTCCCAGAAAACTGTGTGCGCCTGGCTTGATTTATGACCTTCTGGGCTAATTAGAAGGGAATCTGGGGAGTTTAGACTATAGCCTGCTTAATGGTTCCAAATTTACAAATTCCCTTATTAGTTAGTCAAAATTCTCCTCTACTTGAATTGTCCATGAGCCCCAGACGAACATGTGCAGCTTAACTGTTGCTGTTTGTACAAACTTGAAGCTCCAACAGGGACTCAGACCTGGTTTCAGCAGAAAGCTTTTAAAAAACAGAATCAGCAGCCTGGGATGGAGCCAATAATCCAGCTGTTTCATCTCCCTCAGGGCAAAGACCTCCATCTTTGAGTGGAAACTTGGAAAAGCAGACAAGAATATAGCAATCAGGAAATTGGGGAAAGTGTCATAAAGCGCTGTTCTCTTCAGCTTCTTTGAACACTCTTTTTACAACCCCGAAGCCAGGAGCGTTTGAGAATCAGCTAACTTCACTTCCTTGATTTATTCACTGCTATTTTCTCCTCAGATATTTTCCCCCTGAATCATTGCCACAAACATGAAGCTTAACAGCCAAGCACACGAGTGAGAGGTACTAATTATCTATAAGCTGTAAACATCAGTTCTGGGCCATGGAAACACATCATCATCGGTGTTTGACTGTTCAGATGAGTTCATCTCTACTCGAGTGTGACTCATCTGGAGCTACCAGTTATAATAGTCTTCCCAAGAAGACAGTTTAAATTATTGAAGGGGAGAGAATGAATGATGGCTGCTGGACGTAATATCACGTCTGCACTCAGGGTTGTAGAACCAATGCTGGATTACAAAAAACAAATTCCTTCTCCTGTCAGCCAGATTAGCCACTGAAAAATGCATTTTTAATCAAATTATGCTTTTATAGAAAAAGTGTTAGTGATTACTTTTATAATTACTTGTTTTTTTCAACAGATATATCAGAATGGATGTTTAAAGAGCTAGTATGTGCTGAGATGGCTTAATCTCATATGGAAAGCTAAGGCAACAAGAACAGCCAGCCAATCAACAATCAGCGTTTGGCTGAACTTTTGATTAGTGCTCATCGCCAAACTCAAATATCTGATTGATACTGGATGGTAGTTACGACTGTAAACTCAAAAAGGTTTTAACCCATAGGGAATGACCGCCCGAGAATAAATAAAGTTTGAACTTTTGATGAGCCTAAATAAGTTATGCTTTCTGTTATTGTTAATTATTCACAACATTTGCTTTACATTTTTAAAAGGAATAAATAAATCATAGCCATCAGTTGGTCACAAAAGCACCATTTTCGCAGTAAATATGCACATAAAATTTACTGAATATGCGTTTTGCAAGTGGACAGTCTTTAAACATTACAGCTTTTGCCAGCCTAACACGCTTTAACGGCTTCATATATGCAAATGACTGATTAGAATGGCCCAAATTGTGAACTCTCCTGCAGTCTGTGTGATGTCTGAATGAACTGATGTGCAAACACTTCAGCTAACTTCCCTGTATTATGATCTTGCAAATGGATGTCACGTATCCTGGAAGCTCCCTCTACTACATCAGAGTATTTCCATAAGATTAAATGTGTCTGTGTTAAGGAATATATTCTAAAACACTTCTTCAGTAAAGACTCAGAGAAGAGAAACACACAGAACTTCTTGCTAGCAAGCGCAGCCTCCAGACTGAGAGACTCGCACTGAGAAACTGCCCCGGTCTTTATTTATACTTCAGTGAGCGTTTGTTCCTTACATTGGAATGTGGAGGTGTACGTACGTACGTACGTGTACGTGTGTGTGTGTGGGGTCAGAGTGTGGCCCCATAAACAACTTCCCTTAACCTGCTGGTCTGGAAAATCCAACAGTTCATCTATATGTAAAGAAGCACTTAAACTAAAACTGACATAGCTACGTTAATCCTACCGTAAAACAATAAGACAAGGTACGACCTCTCTCATGCTCCTAGGATGTGGGGGTGAACACCCTAGAATGTTACAGACCTCCTAGGATGAGACATTCTTTCAATATGCCACCAACTATATACTTCTACACACAAATAATTACATGCAGCATTCTACCATATGCAAACTTATATCATTAAAAGATTATACTGACTACTAAGTACAATTTTCCTATTAACAGTCTGACATACTTGAATAATGTTGAGAGAATCAGGTTGGAACAATTCATAATAAAAAAGAAAAACTGACAATTTTTTTTAAAGCAGGGCTATAAATAAAGTATGGAGGTTTTCTGGCAAATGAGAGTCATGGCTAAGGTTTACAGACTAAACAGCAGCTTACATACTTTCCTTACTTGTTGAGTCAGAAAACCGAGAATGGTGACCACAGAACAAAAGTATCTGGAAATAAAGGAAACCAAGTGCTGCAGAAAATGCGCTTTCCTGCAGTCTAATTAGAGCCAGATGAAGTGGGCGGAACACCTTTATTCCCTCCCACGGTTAAGCTTATCGGCAGCTTTGAAATTCCTCCTCGGACCTCGCAGAAGGCTCAGAAACAACCTTTGATGGTAGAAGAATTTAAAACATGTTCTGGGACTTTAAAAAAAGACGAACTGCATGTACATTCCCCTCAACCCCCTTGTGGGACTAATAAAGGTATATCAAACCTGTTGAGTGAAAAACTGACAAAAAAAGCACTTTGTGACCCAAATAAAGAGGGCAATGGGACTTTCTACTGCATTAAACCGCAATAAATCTAACAGAGCTGAAGATGACTGACAGCTGTTGTTATCACTATCAGCGCATATTAATCTGCAAAATTAAGGCAACTTTGCATAAACCTCGTTTCAACTTTTAAGGAGGCTCTCTGGTTCTTTGAATCAGGGGTTTCCGTTTGAGTTTGTAGTGGAAATGCTGACATGGTTATTCTGCTAAGTGATGTCAGAGCTTTTTTTTTTTTTTTTTTTTTTTTTTTAAAGCTTGGATACTTTAACAGAAAGCAGGTTCTGCACAATGGCATGTCAAAATGATGAACCACTAAAGTTGAGAGCTTGAAGGCCGTGTTGGCAGAATATAACAGTTCTTAGTGGGACTGATTCACAGGGAAACCACAAGGATGTGTAGTACTTGGTGACACCTTGGGCTGACTAGACAATGACTTTGAGAAACTCTGGCAAGTATTTATGAGGACATCCAGATTACTCATTTTGTTTTAAAACCCATTTATGCCACTTTTTCCCTTTCCCATTTCGTTTATAACTCCTCTTTGTATTTGATGTCTCAATCATCTTCCACCAGAGAAGTCTGAACTTTCTGGAACATGCGAGGTGAAAACGTAGGACGCTCAATCCAGATCCGTTTGACGCCTTGCTGTGTTCAGAGCGCAGCGTTAATGCGGAAAGAACAGTTTATGTTGCTGTTAAGTGCAATAAAAACTCATCCTCCTGTCGCCTTTTCAAGCTCTTAGCAGGACCATAAACCAGGAGAGGTTGACTGGCCAGAGATGACCTCATGGAAATACTGGCAGCTACAACAGTTTCCTCAGTTTGAGGTGTCCAGCCAGCTGCCGCCATTCAGAAACCAAACCGGTATCTCTCCAGTCAACAGCTTTAGTTATGTCAGAGGTTTGTCTGCTGAGAAACACGAGATGCTCTGTAGTTTAATTTGTAGTACTTCTAGCAGGCAGAGCCATAAATGATGAAAGCAGACACACATTAAGGACCAAGAGATTGTATTTCATCCAATGACTGTTGAATTAACCGCTGACATCATTTATTTGTGAGACAGATTTATTATGTTGATTTGTCAGGATTTACTGGATTAGTCCAAAAGAGACTTATAATAAATATTCAATGAGAAGAAGTTTTCCGTACAAATACACTGATATGTTTCCACACGTCGCAATCAAATGTGCTTTACTGTGCACTAAAAAAAAATTAATATGTCACTGTAATCCAGCTTCACTTAGTTCTGTAATTTCTGGTACAAATGATAATAAAGTCAGCTTGACTATCCGTTTTTCCATTCTGCTGTGTCAAAAGTCCAACACTGGGCAGGACCCCACGACTGCAAATACTGATTTTCATTATAGGTTCACCTTTAAAATATTTTTTCCCCCAGTTCAGTTTTGTAGTGTGTTTATGCAGTCTTCTTGATGTTTAACAGACTAATGTTTTTAGAAAACCATCATGTTGAAAAGAGTGTTGAGCTTTGGAGGAGTTAAAATAGCATTTCATTACTCAGAGGACCTCAGAGAGCCAGCAGGGCTGATAACAACAGTGCTGAGAAGGACTGAAGGAACGGACACCAACTAAATACATGCCAGGGAAGGAAGTTTAATCAGGAGCAGGTGAACTAATGAAGGTGGAAAAAGCACAAAGCAGGAAAGTAAAAACCAGAAAGCCACGAGAAACTGTTGAGATTTTTATTTTTTTAAATCTTAGTTTCAGAAAAGTTAAGCTCCACTGACTATGAAACAATTACTAAAAACAATCAGTAGGAAAGTCAAATTTTCAGTGAAATATAATACTGAAAATAAGAAATCTGCATTAAATCATTAATCTAGTTATCACAGAGTATAAAACAGACATATTTATGGCTGTGTGCTTTCTGTGCTGGTGTTTATTTCCTAGGCGATAGTCTGCAAAAAAAAAAAAAAAAAAAAAAAAAAATCAGTCCCACAACCTAATCACAGAAACGTGAAAATCACTGTAGATATTCTTAATATATGTTCTGTATTCCAAAAGCTGAAGTTTCAGTACCGTCAGAGAGACCTGGCAGCAAATTAGAATCATTCATGCATGTCTGCATCATCAAATGAATAGAAGGACATTCCTGTGACACAGTGTGTACTGCTGTAACTGTACCTGTTTGTAAGGTACAGTTTATCAGATTGTAAATTCTGTGCCAGGGGGGTGGGGGTATATGTTTTATAGTGCACTTAAAATATGCTATAAATAAAAGAATTGGTGAAATGAGGCGTTTCCAGTCGTCTTTAAATTGAAACCTTGAACATAACCTGTTGTCTGTTATCTAAACGAATACACTGGAGAGGCTGTGATGCTAATAAATGATCTGAGTGCTGTGTGCTCACAGCACGTTTAAGAACAAAGACCGTGCTCAGCCTCTGGGAAAACTCGTACCTTGCTAGTGTCAGCACTAACAAGAACACAGTCTTCCACACTGCTGCTTTGTTCTACAGTACTTCCACTATCAATTACACAGTGCTAGGTTTTCTAGGTTGGCACTCTTCATCAATCACGCTTCAAAGGATTTTGTCTGCTCAAATTCCAAAGAAAGACTGCTTAATTGGCAAAATAACAAAGACCAAGACCCCAGAATGGCATTTATTTCCAGGTTTGTTTCTTTTTTCTTTGGGTAGTAAAAGTTAGAAAAAAGGATGACTCTATTAAAAGTGGGTCAGCAAGAGAAAATGAGGGATGACAATGGCCATAGGCTGAGTAAAAAGATACCGATTAAATGCACACCGGGGAGGGAGGTTTAACAAGGAACAGGTAGAAATCAGGCTCTAACGAGGGCAAGAAATGAGGGGAGTAAACACCCAGAGAATCAGACAGGAAATAAACTGGATGAGGGCTTCAACTCTGAGGGGAAAACCGCAGAACTGAAACTAACACAAATCCAAGACTTCATTTACATTTACCATATAATATAAAATGCTTTGAGAAAACCGTTGTTGTGATTGGGTCATATATAAATTGAATCAAGGGGAAAACACTACATCCAGATGAAGAGAACTGCTGAACTGTATAGGCACTGATAGGCATCTGTGCAACCTAATAAAAGACGTCCCTCTTGTTGTTTTTTTAATTTTTGGACTAGACTGAGCTGGGCTGTTTTTTTACCCCAGGAATTTCTTTTTAACATCAAACATGTTTTTGATAGCAGGGGACATGACAGGAGACGTTCCAGGCAAAACAACATCTCTGCTAGAAACACTGAACTGTTTGCAAAATTTTACAGTTGTTTGTGATTTGTAATATTTTGACAGATTGAAAAAAAACAAACTTATATTTATAACAAATGGCACACATCTGCATCTAGAAAACGTCATTTTTCCAAGGAAAAATCCTTAGCAACTAATTAGCGACTTACCCATAAATCACAGGGTTAGTTCAAGGCAATGATGTAAAGTAATGATGTGTAAGTGGAACGTGGCATTACCAGAGAGACAGGAGTCACTGCTAATTTTCCAAGGAAACCTCAGGGTAAATTAATGTTTTATTCAGATTTTATCTGACAAACTCTCTACAGTCTGCAAGAAATCTTTCAGTCTCCATCAGGTCACCAGTGACCTGTTCAGTGTTGGGGTATGGTTCACATCTACCTCTTTATATGGTAATGAGATTGAAAAAGGAAGTATAACAAAATCATTATGCTGTACAAGTATTCCAGGCTGGAAAAATAAAAGCTTAAGTAAACACTTTAAAGCCCTAAATTACAATGATAAAAATGCTCATGATGAATATTAAAACTTTTGAGCACAACTATAAATGATTTCTTGCTGACTGTGGAGAGATACTCTGAAAGTCTCCTGGTCAAGAACAGTTTGATACGAAAGAGTCTCCATGTTTAAACAGATCTCTGCTGTTTCATAGCTCAGTTTGAAAAGATAAACTTGAAAAACTTGAAGGTAAGAAAAACAAACACAGAGCCCTACCTAAAGTGGACTTTAGATATGGCTGCTAATGTCAGCAGGTGTTCAAAAGTGTCTAATAAAATTCACAAAGCCTTTTGTTTAACAGTAGACTGATGGTTCTGTTCTTCACGGAGTGAGAGGAGGTGGTACTCCATTTCTCTGAGGTCTCTGATGTGGCAGCAGCTCGGACACATGCCGACTCTTGCTTTACTGCCAGATGTCGTCACCGCCGCTGGAATATTGTGAAAACTCATCAAAGAGAACAAACGCATTTCACAAGCCGAGCTATCGCCATCATCACTCTTTCCCTGGAAATGTCTCAATTTGCACGACTTACCGACTTCACAGATCAGGGAAACCTCACTATGGTGCATGTAGTTTTCTTCTAACAGCAGAACACGACACCTGACAGCTGTTTAACATGTCTTATTATACGAAGACCGAGATAACAGATCAGTTCCAGGTCCGTACTTGTTCCTTATGGATTCCTGGTGCTCTTGCTTCCTCCTCAGCTTTCTCTGACTTTTCTGCTCTTTCGGTGGGTTTCTGTGTTTGCAGTGCTTCACTTTTGAAAATTCCACCTGGTCATCTCTGATTATCAGTAAAGTATGCAAAGGGAATTTAAACAGTACCTCTGCCTCAGTTTAGCTGAGAGAACCTCCTCAGCATCAGTAACAAAACAAATTCTGGCATTTTGGTACAGATCACTTCTTTTAATTAGACCTTTTCTGCTTTTCTTTATTTTCTGTCAAATCTCTTGTTCCATCTTCAGATTGACAATGGCTGTAGTTTCAAATCATCAGGTTGATGTAAGTACAAGTATTCAATGAACTTGAGGAAACCTTAAAGTGGGCCTATTGAGTTAATATTAGTGCTGTCAGCATTAATCTCGTTAAAATGACGTTAATATCATAGCCGTATTAAGGCGGAAAATCTCCATTAGCGAGTTAGCGCGGATTGCCTCTTGCGTGGGACTTTTTAACACAATTAATGATTCTGATATAACGATATTGAAAATGCAAAAAGAAGTCAAGCACTCCCTAAATCACTGCCGACTACGTGCCTACATCAGCCAATCACAGTTGTTTCCTCTGTAGCACGGCCTGCAGTTTCCCAGATTAGTGTTGCACCACCACACTGCAACAAAATTCAAATGTTTTCCACACCAGAAGGCGAGGCCCTTGTTCCCCAAAGTGGATCATAATCTGTTGTATGGAAACGTTAATGCAGCAGTCACTAAGTTGTTTATTTTCCTTGTCCTTCATCCATGAATTATACTTCAGTTTGTGAGGTGATTTCAGGAGGTAAACTAAAAGTCAACGAATAATTATGACAACTCATCAAAATAATCATGATAAACATTTAGGCAATAATCCTACAGCCCTGCCAAAGGTCTTTAAAATCTCTTAAATTGTCTCTTTCCTACGGAGCCCCTCTGATGACATGGTACAAAAAATAAATAAATTGTGGCCACGAAATAGGTATAACGTGCCCACGAAATACTTATTTGTGGCCACGAAATACTATTTCGAGGGCACAAAATAGGTATAACGTGCGCACGAATTGGGTATAACGTGGCAACGAATTACGCATTTGTGGCCACGAAATAGATAACGTGCGCACATCTTATTGATAGAATTCCTGGACAGCTGCGTAGAGACACAAGCATAAAAGTAGGCTAAATACACCATGGACAGAGACAGTCTGATTGAGTTTTATTTCAGGCTGGGAATGAGCTACAAATGCATTTTGAAAAGCCTGGCAATGCAAGGAACCATCATTACGGAGAGACATTTAAACCGGATATTGAGAGCCAAGTCGCTTTACAGACGTAAGTACGACCTGGACGCCGGGATAGATTTTATTGTGAACCAACTGCAAGGGCCTGGGAAGGATCACGGTTATCGGTGGATGTTTACAAAGTGCAAACAACACGGCATTGCGATCAGGAAAGAAGACGTCAGGATCCTCATCTCTTTACTGGACCCAGTAGGTTCCCAGGTTCGCCAGACCAGACGTCTCAGAAGGAGGCAATATTTTGCTCAGGGGCCTAACTTTGTGTGGCACATAGACTCTTATGACAAACTAAAGCCATATGGGATATGTATTAATGGATGCATCGACGGTTTCTCACGCAACATCATTTGGCTGCGGGCCGCACACACTAACAGTGACCCAAAGGTTATCGGAGGTTACTTTGTGGAAGCAGTGGAGAGTCGTGGGGGTTTCCCCAGGCTCGTACGAACTGACATGGGCACTGAGAACGTGTTGGTCAGAGACCTCCAGCGTTATTTACGGAGAAATGACGGGGATGATAGAGCAGGAGACAGAAGCTACGTCACAGGAGCAAGTACCGCAAACCAGAGAATTGAGAGCTGGTGGGGAGTGATGAGAAAAGAAGGAGTCGAGTCATGGATCAAGCTTCTAGGAGAACTGAAGGACGAAGGATTCTTCTTTGGGGATTTCATTGACAAAGCTCTGTCACAGTTCTGCTTCATGCCAATCATTCAGGTAAATGACCCATATTATGATAACCAGTGGTGGTAATTAATTACATTAAATTAAGCTGTTTTAGCAGTAAGGGTAACAAAATAATTGTTTACATAGTTAAAACGACGTTACCTTTACCGTACGGTAAATGCAATGTATTCCTAACGTTGTTGAAGGTCAACTGCGCTCTGTATGTGCGTAATGGAGGCTGAAGCATCAACCCAGCCAAAGTTTTTAAATCAGGGAACACTTTGCCAATTGAACTGATCAGAAGTCAGCACGACTTAAATGTTGTTTTTTTCTGATCGGAGGACATTATCCTTGTCTGCACTCATTCTGCATCAGCAGTTATGCTGCAGCTAACGATCTGTCACTGCCAGTCTGTCAAAAGCAGTCAGGCTTCACACATCAGTAACTCTTCAGCGCTCTATCATTGGTACGTTCAGGTCTGAGATGATATTGGATCCCCTCATGGGATTGAAAAATATTGATTTTGTCACCTGTATTATGCGCATAAAGTTGAAAAGCTTTGCGCATCCGCACCAAGATTAGTATTAGTATTAGTATAAAGCCCAGATCCCACAACTCAGTGGTTTGCCTGGTGTGGTTCTTTCTTTTCTTTTTTTGCCATCACTCCCTCTTCCTTTGGTTTTCATTAAACTGCATCCAAACATTGCTGCTTTTCAATTCATTTAAGGATGCACCACACTTATTTTCGACCATTTTAAAAATGCCTTGTATTACAGCTCTGACCTAATTCTTGTTTCTTCATCAGGAGGTATTGAATGACATCCGGAGTGTTTGGAATGCTCACCGTATAAGGCCCTCAAAGAATAACAACGTGCCCTGTGGGATACCTGATGTCATGTACATGGCCCCTCACCTTTGGGGTGCAGAAGACTGTCTCGTTCCACTGACAGAAGATTTGACCTTGTGTAAAAATAGCTGCACTTTTGTTAGTTCAGTCCCATGTGATGTGCAAGTATTTGATTTGTGCACAATAATAATGGAGGAATCAAGCTTGGAATTCCCATCTACCATGTCCCAGGCCCTTGATTTATATTTTCATCTCAGGGATACAGTTCGTTCACAGTTATTTGAGGCTACTTAAATGGACACAAACATACAAATGTAGTACATTTTGTACTTCAGTACGTATTCCTACAGCTTAATGTACTTATTATTAAGTAATTATTTTTCTCCAGTGTGTAGTTATCTTGTCTTTGTATCAAAATTATCAGAAAAGACTGTATAACATAATTTTCATTTTGTCCATGTCAGTAAATTAACTCATCATGAAGTGTTGCTTGCTCTTGGTAGCTACAAAGCGTGGAGTATTAAACTAAAATATGATACAGGTTAGAAAAAAAAAAATCCTTTTGGGATTGAGTTAAACTTATCACACTGTTAAAGCATCAAAAGTTGTTCATAATAGTTTTTGGTACCAAAAATGTGTTAATTTCTAACAAAAAAAAGAGCACCTTGGATAACAACCACATAGACTGGCAATATATCTAATGTTGTGATCAATTAGACAAGAAGACCAAGTAGGCTAAAGTGTAGAATCATAGTTGTGTCACCAATGCTCCAAATGTTTCTTGAGCCTATAATTTTGTTATTGTGGAATAGATTAAAGCAATCCCATGTTTGATAAAGAACGGCTTTTTTTCTTAAAAATCACAGCACGTGTATGACATTATAGAATGAGTAGTTAAATAACTTTCAGCTGTGTCATTAGACATGTTCATGTTTAAAGATGTATAGAATGTAACAGAGAGGACAAAGTTTTGTACCAATGAGAATGGTTTACTGGTGTCTTTCAAAATACACCATACTCAAAAACAGGTTGTATTTTGCATATAATAACAGGATAAAATAACAGTTATTTCTAAAATGTTATACAAACCTCTTTACAATGTAACCAATCTCTGTAATTGACAACTTTTCTTCTAAACCCATTAGGAACATAAAGGTTCACATTCTTGTTTCTATTAAGATTTCTGCAAACATCTGAAATACTTTAATATAGAACATGCTTAATCAGTTGGAATATGGTATTTGTAATGGTGTTGTACTTATGTATGTATATACAGTAGAAAGCACTCAGCAATCTTCCAGTTTGTAGAACTGTTACTGTATGCTATATTGGAAATATTTGTTACTCTTCCTGTAGTAAAAAAGTATTAGAATGTTAAAATTAGTAATTTATTTTGGCACTAGCCAAAAACACAGTAACAATGTGTGCAGCAGGAACAGATGCACTTCTATGTTTAGTGTACGGATTCCTACCAGGTGAAGCACTGAAAATGTTATTTAAATATGTATATGTATTTTCAACTGGTGTTGTTTTGTGGTCTCATTCCCCAACCAATTTGTTGCCTTATTTTGTCCCCAACACTCACTGCTGCTTCTGCAAAATCAGAGTGCTAAGTGCTGTCTACTACAGGTAACTCCACTTTAAAAAACCTGAACATTCCCTTTAGCTTACTATTTTAATTGGGGGGAGAAACTAAGAAAGCACTTACTGACCAGATGAAAAAAAAGGCTGCACATGAAAAAGGCACAACGGGCTACACTGTTAAGAGAACTTAACCACCCAGTCTATTGAACATTCACATTCATTCCTTCATGTTACTGTTAACTACACCCGTGTTTCTATGAACTGTTAGGGTGGAAAACCTAAAACGTGTAGGGCAGAGTGCCTTGAGGACCAAGGTTGGGTAACACTGACCTACACCACATCCATCACCCACATAGAGCTTGCGAGAATGCTGTTAAATTCACTGCGAAAGTCTGGATAGCTGTGATAACCAAGGGGCAGCTTTAGTACACATCCACATGTGTGGGATTGTGGTCTGTGGAGGAAATCTGTAGTTTCTATGAACTCAATTAGTATGGCTTTATCCAACAGATTGGATCCTGTACAGAACCGCAGGAAAAGCTGAAGATAATTGAAATCAATTTCTCCAATGTACCTTTTCAGGTAACGAGAAACTGTTGACTGGGCAGCTGTCATCTCCTCTGGAAAGATTAGAAGCTCCTTCACTGTTTTTACAGTCGGTTTTTTTTCTGCTATGAAATGATGCAGTCCTTCTGGTGGGAGTAAACCAGCTACAGAACCCACAACGGGACGCCAGCACTTGATTACAAACATTGGGGCCTGAATAAGTACTTTGTGTCCTATCTGTGCCAAAACAGGGAGCAGTGTGTCCTTGGTAGGAACCTGCTTGCACTCATGTGCATCAAGTACTTCCAGCAATTCATCTGTATCCACTGAATTGAAGTCATCCAAAGCCTTCAGGAGAACAGATCGCTCTTCTTGTGAGACGTACAAAAGAAAGGAATCTTTTAAACTACTGGTTGTTGAGCCATACAATATCTCCTCCAGAAAGGGTATTGCAAGCTTCACTGGGAAGTAACCAGCTTGCTTCCACCCTACAACAAACACTCTAGCTATAGCCTGCCATTCTTCACACTGAAAGTCATGCCGAATGAATGGGACTTTCACCTCAACTCCCAATGTGCAGCTGTCATAGAAATCCATCCAAAATTCTGTCAGGCAGTCCCGCAAAACACCACTTCCTTCCCCCTGTTCAAGCTCTCCATTTGGTAACAACATTTTGATATTGACCTCAGATGAAATAATGTTTGAGTCCTTAAAGGCACTGATCAAATCAGTAAGACAATGACCTCTTCTAACAGTTAGTATTACGGGACAAGATCGTGGTTCAGGGGGTGCTTGGTCAGGAATATTGGCCTCTCCTGTCAGCCCCGGTGAGAGAGACAATGTGTGATGAGGTGGATCAGACTCTTTTTCTGTAAACAGTGTTTCAGGGTTTAGTTCAACCACACTAATATCCACCCTGTTATCCCCACTAATAATAACAACTGCATCAGAATCTTCACTTTCACCTACATTTGGCAGACCATCCCATGGTAATGTGTCATTCAGTTCAAAATATCCACTTGTGGAAGCTCCATCATTAATTACAAAGTTTGATGGTTCTGAATTTATGTTTTCCGCCAACAGATCATCAGCGGCCTGATTAGGTTCATTGCCAGTGAGATCTACCACAGAGGGCTGGGTTATTGCATGATCGGCCTCTACGTCTTGGGGCTGCTGTTGTGTTTTCTTTCTGGTACACAGATAAAGTCGCAGAATTTTGACTTTACTTTGCTTATACAACTCATCAACTGTACTGGAAGCATCCACATGCATCTGTGAGCTCTCAATATGAGTTGAATAGTGTGAAAGACTTTTGTTTTTTTTTGAGGTGCCATTGGGGAAAAACAGATTTTCAGCCATAAGTTTGATATTTGACACTGTTTCATTTTTATCTACAGATAAATGCCTTGTTCCACCACCACTTACAGACTTCACCTGTTTGAACCCACCCTTCGACTCATCAAAATCCATCCAGCCAACCTCAATTCGTCTAACTGTTCGTTTTGCATTTGTATTTTCTGCCCACTGAGACAATTTCTTTTTAGGAGGCATTCCCTCAGCTCCTGTCAGTCTTTGTCGTAGCCTTGAGAGTATAGATTCTTTCCTGGATGGTGACGTCCGTGACAGTGTTGCTTGTCTGCAGAAGGCCAAAGTGGAGACTCTATCGCCAACTTTGGGGATGTACTTTGCCAGGTCACTGTCTGTCATTAAGGGAATGACAGTTTCATCAATCTGAAAAATATAAATAACAAATTAATAAAATTGTCAATATTAAAAAAAACAATGAATACATACAACTGCATATTTTAGAGTTGTTTTTTGCTATCTACTTTTGATAACAGATACTTTTGGTAATGTGGTACACATTTGTCCAACATAAGATGAACAAAAATTGCTTTTAAAATTACTCTTTAAACATATCACGTCATTAATTAATGTCACTGATTAAACACAAATATGAAATTCAATAAATTCTTTTAGAATGTGCATAGTAAATTGTGGATTGCGGCTTTCCGTTCAAAAACAAACACACAGACACACACGCACGCACACAGCAAAAGCTGCAGTGGCTTACATTCTCATCTTCAAGTTTCTTGATCACATCTTCTTCAACTTTGCGCTCTGTTAAGAATTCTCGCAGCCGAGTATCCATAGCTGACCTCTAAACCACATGAAAATAAAATTAGTATTTTTACACTCAGTTATAAATTTTATGTAGCAGATTTTTACATGATAGCCTACCTATAAAATCACTTTATCTATGGCAAATCAGAATTTGATAATGATTGTTTTATTACTTAGATATTATCTATGGTAATGAGGAATGGAGCGATTGTCTACTTGGAGTTTAAGTAGTTCAGCATGAGCAATGACAACCTGCATCAATACAAAATCATTCCGATCACTGTATGCTTTATTAGTTCCCTTGGCAACGTGATAACCGCAGTGAGCTACTGTAACTGCAAGGCTTCATCCGATAATGCGTTGAAAGCTACGGCTCATTTAGCATGTATTACCTTAACAAGTGTGACTCACATGATGCTACTTTCAAAGGAGATGTTCAGCAAAAAAAAGGCAATTTTAAGATGCTTTCCATCTAAAACTGTTATTATTGTCCAGACCAGATTAGTTGCACCAGCTAGTATGGTGATGTGGCCAGGGTAAAAGAGAGACACCTTCGTGACACAGAGAACTAAGGTTTTATGTTGAACATACCTCATTTATTAGTAGCCTTCAGCCTTGCTCTACTTTGAAAGTGTGCTGCGGGGCCGCCGCACGTCCTACAGTTAAAAATGAGTTTACGGCTACATATTAGCACAACAAAACAACGTGTACTAACAACATGAGGATACAACATTTGAAACGTCAGCAGATACCATTTAGAACATAGTAACAATATAGGTCTGAATAAATAACTGCCGAATTGCGGGATAACAATATGAAATAAATATAAAATATAATACACTCACCTTAAGGACATCACCAACAGCAAGGACTCCGTACTATGGCTGACGCAGGTTCTAGTGAATGTGCCCTGGGATAATATATATATATATCATCAAGTGTTTCGTGGCCACAAATAAGTATTTCGTGGGCACGTTATACCTGTTTCGTGCCCTCGAAATAGTATTTCGTGGCCACAAATAAGTATTTCGTGGGCACGTTATACCTATTTCGTGGCCACAAATAAGTATTTCGTGGGCACGTTATACCTATTTCGTGGCCTCGAAATGATATTTCGTGGCCACAATTTATTTATTTTTTGTACCATGTCATCAGAGGGGCTCCGTACTTTCCCCCCTTCTACTAGGAAACTCATTGGGGCAGGATTTTAGTCCCATCACAGAGAATTAAAACTGCAGTTTAGAAAGTTTAATCATTGTTAACCATATTCTTATAAAGCTACAAGTCATTTATCCTGAAAAATCACTGACCATAACTGGAAGCACATCAGCTGAACTGAAGATTAAAGTAAATTTGCCTGGTTCCTGGCTGCATTTAGATGAGCACTTACATGTACAAAGAAATATAAAGTGCCTCGAGGCAGTTGTTGTTTTGAGCTGGTGCTATATAGTTAAAATCGAATTACAAAGTTCTTTATACATTTACAATGTCAGTCAGGCCAGCTTTGTACATAAAAAAAACAACTACTTAGATTCAAATGTATTATTACACCATGTGTCATAAAAAATAAAAAAGATATTTTAGAAATCTATCAAAAACTTGTGGACAACTAAAAATGATAAAATTCCCATATTAAAAGACCCAAATTTGAGCCGGCATTTTGTATTTCTGAGAAGCCATAAAATTAATCAACATAGTGTTCAACGACTAAGACCAATTTTTCTGTTTGTGATTGCAAAACATATTGATTACATGCCAAATTGCAGTTATGCATTTGCAAAGCAGCACATTTGAAAATTCATGGACAAAACAATTTATGTGTTTATGTTCTGACTGTTGTCAAATTTGTACATGTTTGATTTGTTTGGTTAGTGCACTGGCCCTTTAAGAGAAAGGCATGGTCCGTGTGCAGACGGGGGAAGTGTAAGAAAGAATCAGACAATTGACTGAATGTGATCTATGCTGTGATTTATGCTGTGAAAGGCTGATAAAAAGGCATTCCCTGTGAGTATGCATTATTGTTTGGCACTTTTATGTTGATTAATAGCAGTTAATTAGATGCTGTTTTACGCGTGCTAATTTATGGTTCGTAGACAGTTGTTTGGTGTTAGCATTAGCACTTGGTCACGCAGCTCCTCAAGTAATTATTTAATTTGTCACTCATATATACTGTATTTTGTTGTTACAGTTTCACACCTGCCATATAAAGCAAAGTCTAAACCCACTCTGGCGTCAGTGACTTTTGTGTGGAGGTGTTTAACTCCTGGATAGTAGAAAGTGGTTCTACGAGGCCAGTACAGTGAAAAGGGACACCCTACTACAACGATGAAGACTGCATTGTTACACGCTGTATCCAGACCAGCACGACAGACGCAGTGACACCAAGTCAGCATAAATGTGCATTCAATCAGCTTAAAGATGGAGAAAGAAGGATATGAAGTAAGATCCACGACGTCAAAGAAATCTAGCCGCTCTTCCACTGCAAGTGTAATGTTAGCCGCCGCTACTGCCCGCGCTAAAGCTGAAGCTGCCCAAAAAAGAGCTGAGTTTGCAAAGAAGGAAGTTGAGTTTAAAGTAGAAAGAGCCAAATTAGATGCAAAGCTTGATGTTCTAGCAAAAGAAAGTGAAGCTGAGGCCGCAGCCGCTGAAGCAGCTGTCTTGGAGTCTGCTGTCGCAAGTTTTGACATGAGTGATGAGCACCTGAGCTTACCAAAGGAGACACAGAGTTCTCATGAGCGAACTACAGACTATGTCAATATGCATCAGGCACGCAGTGATTCAGTCAAATCAAAGGACGTCAAAATAGGAAAAGGCGAGTATGCAAATCGACCTAAGCCACCGGACAAGTCACCGGATGAACTGCCCTCAGCACCAAAGGACTATGGCTCCCTCAGACCCCCTGATCAAAGAGATTACTCACCTGAAAGGCAAGGACAACAGTTACACTCTGTTAACTATCAGCAGCACCTCAGCCATGTCTCACCAGGGTTTACACCACCCTCTGCTGGACGTTTTCGGTACTACCCTCCAGATCCAAATTCCTCTAGGGACTCTAATGAGCTTGCCAAATATTTAATGAGAAGTCAGTTGTTAACCTCTGAACTCACCAAGTTTGATGACAAGCCGGAGAACTATTTATCTTGGAAGTCATCTTTCATCAACGCCATTGACACTCTAGAGCTTAGGGCGTCTGAACAAATCGACCTCCTTGTAAAATCACTCGGCGCAGAATCTACCAAGCATGCACATCGCATCAAAGCTGTAAACATAACAAACCCAGCTGTGGCATTAGAGCTAATCTGGGAGAGACTAGAAGAAATCTATGGGTCGCCAGAAGCCATTGAAAGTACTCTTTTCACCAAGCTTGATCAATTTCCTAAAATAGGGCCCAGAGACAATCAAAAACTAAGAGAGCTGAGTGATCTGTTGCAGGAGATAAATGCAGCGAAACAAGAAGGGTACTTGCATGGACTCTCCTATCTCGATACAGCGCGAGGTGTCGCTCCCATTGTGGATAAGCTGCCGTATGGGATACAAGACAAGTGGATGATGGAAGGCTCACACTACAAACAGCGGCACAGGGTAACCTTCCCTCCATTCACGTTCTTCTTACAGTTCATACAGACACAAGCAAAGGCACGCAACGACCCAAGCTTCAATCTGCTGTCAACCTGCAACTCCGGAGTTAAAAGGGACAAGCTTGGAGATGGTTACAGCAACAACCGCAGGTCAGTTTCAGTGCATAAAACCAACGTTATAGCCATATCTGAGGAAGGACCGGACAAATGTTGTCCTGTGCACAACAAACCTCACGCCTTACAACAGTGCAGAAGTTTCAGAGAAAAGCCAATTCAGGAACGAAAGGCAATATTAAAGCAACACAACATCTGTTTCAAGTGCTGCGCTTCTAACAAACACGTAGCTCGCGACTGTCAAGCAGAAATCAAATGCTCTGAATGTAACAGTGATAAGCACCCAACAGCTCTGCATTCAGATGTTCCCCACCTTCCCAAAGCTCTCCAGCCTGCAACAAGTCACGGCGGGGAGAAACGAGAATTAAAAGAGACTGCAGTTGTTTCAAGTTGCACTGAGGTATGTGGGGAAGGATTTTCTGGGAAATCTTGCTCAAAAATATGCCTAGTTAACGTTTACCCTGCCAACGATCCTAGTAAACGCCAGAGAATGTACGTCATGCTAGATGACCAGAGTAACGTTTCACTAGCACGCTCTGAGTTTTTTGACATGTTCGAGGTTAATGGTAAGGCAGAGCCATACACCCTCCAGACATGCAGTGGCGTAGGTCTCACTTCTGGCAGAAGAGCCTCTGGGTATATGATAGAGGCAATCGATAGCTCCCTCGCTATTCAGCTGCCCATGTTAATTGAATGCAACATGATTCCTAACAAAAGAGAGGAAATTCCCACTCCCTCCGCGGCTTATGCACACAGTCACCTCAAAGGCATAGCACACAAAATACCACCCTTAGACAGTGGTGCAGACATTTTGCTGTTGCTTGGAAGAGACATTTTGAGAGTTCACAAAGTGCGCAGTCAGATCAATGGTCCGCACAATGCACCATACGCACAGAGACTGGACTTAGGCTGGGTGATAATAGGAGATGTGTGCTTAGGCAATACTCATAAGCCTTCCCAAGTCTCTACCTTTAAGACTCACGTTCTATCGGATGGAAGGCCAACTCATTTTTCCCCGTGCGAAAGCCACTTTACTGTCAAGCCAGACACCAGTCTCTTAAATCGACACTTAGTACTTGGTGGTTCAAACATAAAGGACAGAACACAAAACAGAACTATAGGAAACAATGTTTTCTGCCAGACCAAGAACGACAATAAGCTTGCACCCTCCATGGAAGATCTGCACTTCCTGAATATCATGGACAATGAGTGTTTCCAGGATGAGTCACAAAGCTGGGTGGCTCCACTGCCATTTCGCCAGCCCAGAGCATTGCTGCCTAACAATCGCCGCTACGCACTCAGTCGCCTCAAGTCACTTGAACGAACTCTAGACAAAAACCCAAAAATGAAAGTTCATCTGATAGACTTTATGCAGAAAATGTTGAACAATGGGCACGCGGAGCTCGCACCCCCAGTACAAGAGAACAAAGAGCGTTGGTACCTGCCCTATTTCGGAGTGTACCATCCTCAAAAGCCATCACAAATCCGAGTGGTATTTGACTCCAGCGTGCAGTTTGAAGGTATGTCGCTCAACACAGTGCTGTTATCAGGACCTAATCTGAACAACAGTCTATTAGGTGTGCTAGTGAGGTTCAGAAAACATCCAGTCGCAGTAACCGCAGATATCCAGCAGATGTTCTATTGCTTCCTGGTGCGTGAGGACTGCAGAGATGTACTGAGGTTTGTCTGGCACAAAGACAACGATCCACAGAAAGAGCTCGTGGATTACAGAATGTGCGTGCATGTATTTGGAAACAGCCCCTCGCCTGCTGTGGCCACATATGGTTTGAGGAGGGCCGCGCAAAAGGGAGAAGCCAAATACGGGTCAGATGTCCGCAATTTCATTGAGCGTGATTTTTATGTGGATGATGCTTTAAAGTCTGTCCCCACCGAACAGGATGCTATCGACCTCCTGAAACGGACACAAGACATGCTAGCAGACTCAAACCTTCGCCTCTTAAAAATAGCATCAAATAAGGTTGAAGTGATGGACGCATTCGCACCTCAAGACCGAGCCAAGGATCTCCAAAATCTGGATCTGTTCAAGGATGAACTCCCAGATCAGCGCAGTCTTGGAATAAAGTGGAATATAATGGAGGACTATTTCACTTTTCACATTCCTCATGCTGAAAAGCCATACACACGAAGAGGAGTCCTTTCAACTGTGAACAGTGTGTTTGACCCGCTTGGGTTTTTGGCCCCAGTCACCGTTCGAGGACGTCTGCTTCTAAGAGAGTTGTCGCTACAGACAACAGAGTGGGACTCACCTCTCCCAGAGGATCTGAGAGGCAGATGGATAGAATGGCAACAGTCCCTCCAATGCCTCAGCAAAGTCAACGTTCCACGCACTTACAATAAGATGTCACTGTTACAGGCTAAATGTGTAGAACTTTGTGTCTTTTCAGATGCGTCCATGAAGGCAATATGTGCAGTTTCATACCTCAAGGTCACCACTGGGGATGGCAAGACAGAGGTTGGGTTTGCCCTAGGTAAGGCACGACTCGCTCCACAGCCAGAGCTCACTGTACCTAGGCTCGAACTCTGCGCCGCAGTAATGGCGGTTGAAATGGCAGAGGTCATATGTGAA
This sequence comes from Diplotaxodon limnothrissa, assembly GCF_057381915.1. Lineage (NCBI taxonomy): Eukaryota > Metazoa > Chordata > Actinopteri > Cichliformes > Cichlidae > Diplotaxodon > Diplotaxodon limnothrissa. Next base: position 25,056,196 of record NC_140610.1, read on the forward strand.
GAGATTGATCACCCCATAGACAAAACTAGTTTCTATACAGACAGCAAGGTGGTTCTTGGTTATATTCACAACCAATCCAGACGTTTTTATGTCTATGTAAACAATCGTGTGTGTCGTATTAGAGAGTCAACTACTCCAGAGCAATGGCATTTCGTTACGACCGACCAGAATCCTGCTGACCACGGCTCACGATCAGTTCCAGCCGCTGAGTTAGAACACACGACATGGTTCACAGGTCCAGCGTTTCTCCAGTACCCTTCATACATCCATCTAGAGCAGACTGATTACAAACTGCTGGACCCAGACAACGACGCAGAGGTGCGCCCAGAGGTAAAGACACTTTGCACTAACATAACAAAGGAAGTTTTGGGCTCAGGACGTTGGGAGCGTTTCTCCACATGGCGCTCACTTCGGAAAACCATGTCAAACCTGATTCACATCGCACAATGCTTTTCACAATCAAACGTTGAGCCAAACTGTAAAGGATGGCACATCTGTAAAACGGCCATCACCCCAGAACTGTTAGATCAAGCAGAGACAATGATCATTAAAAATGTGCAGTTTGAAACATATGCAGACGAGATAAAGCGGATCTCTGAAAAACAGAACCTCCCAAAAAACAGCCCGCTGGTAAAACTAAACCCTGTGATTGGAAGTGACAATCTGCTGAGAATTGGTGGTCGCATTAATCGCGCGGGGCTGGGAGTAAAAGACACCAACCCTATTATCTTGCCAGGCAGTCACTACATCACTACCCTCCTTGTGCACCACCACCATGAGAAAGTAAGCCATCAAGGCAGGCATTTTACAGAGGGCGCTGTCCGAGAGAGTGGCTTGTGGATTGTAGGAGGAAAAGGATGTATTAGCAGAGTCATAAGTAAATGTGTGACATGCAAGAAACTGAGAGGGAAGTTTGAAGAGCAATTAATGAGTGATTTGCCCGTAGATCGCCTCCAAGTTGAGCCCCCCTTTTCTTACGTAGGCATGGACATGTTTGGCCCATGGGAAGTAACAACAAGGCGTACAAGAGGGGGACAAGCAAACAGGAAGCGGTGGGCAATATTATTCACGTGCCTGTGTACAAGAGCTGTCCACATTGAAGTAGTGGAGGAGATGAGCTCTTCAAGTTTCATTAATGCACTGAGGCGTTTCTTCGCCCTCCGAGGACCCGCAAAACAACTGCGCTCGGACTGCGGCACTAATTTCATTGGTGCTCACAAAGAGATGGCCACAAATGCACCAGAGAAGGACAAAGTGCAACACTTTCTGCAGGACCAGAAGTGTTCCTGGGTTTTCAATCCTCCCCATTCTTCCCACATGGGGGGAGTATGGGAACGGATGATTGGTTTAGCACGGCGAATACTTGATAACATGCTGCTGCAAACTGGTCGTGTTCAACTCACTCATGAGATCTTGATCACATTTCTTGCGGAAGTCACAGCTATACTGAATGCACGACCGTTGTTGCCAGTATCATCAGACCCAGAACATCCTCACATTCTCTCACCGGCGATGCTGCTGACACAAAAGAATGGAGTTGTACCCACCATCTGTGATGATGTAGGACCCAAAGAAATGCTCAGAAGCCATTGGAAGCGGGTTCAGTTCCTTGCAGACACCTTCTGGAGCAGATGGCGCAAGGAATACTTGCACAGCCTCCAAATTCGTCAAAAGTGGCACCACAAGAACATTGACATTAAACAGGGAGATGTTGTTCTCCTCAAGGACAAACAAACAAGAAGAAATGAGTGGCCAATGGGCGTAATTGAAAAGACAGTTGCGAGTGAAGATGGAATCATCAGAAAGGCCGAAGTTAGAGTTGCTTCCAAGGGGAATGTTAAGACTTATTATAGACCCATTTCTGAAATGGTTTTTCTGTTATCTAGTGATGTTTAGATATCTGTTGTGGTATCCCTAAGATACCAGGCGGGGAGTGTTCTGACTGTTGTCAAATTTGTACATGTTTGATTTGTTTGGTTAGTGCACTGGCCCTTTAAGAGAAAGGCATGGTCCGTGTGCAGACGGGGGAAGTGTAAGAAAGAATCAGACAATCGACTGAATGTGATCTATGCTGTGATTTATGCTGTGAAAGGCTGATAAAAAGGCATTCCCTGTGAGTATGCATTATTGTTTGGCACTTTTATGTTGATTAATAGCAGTTAATTAGATGCTGTTTTACGCGTGCTAATTTATGGTTCGTAGACAGTTGTTTGGTGTTAGCATTAGCACTTGGTCACGCAGCTCCTCAAGTAATTATTTAATTTGTCACTCATATATACTGTATTTTGTTGTTACAGTTTCACACCTGCCATATAAAGCAAAGTCTAAACCCACTCTGGCGTCAGTGACTTTTGTGTGGAGGTGTTTAACTCCTGGATAGTAGAAAGTGGTTCTACGAGGCCAGTACAGTTTACATTAAAAACATCACTTTGATTAAAAGGTTTGTGCATAGCTATGGAAGCCTGTTTCCGCCACTAAAGAAAAAAAAAAAAGGATCCATAGGATTTTCTCACAATTTTGTCTTATTAACTCGAAATTTCGAGTTACCGCTGCCAATCAGTAATCTACGTGAATGACATCATTTCCTTGTTACCCAGAAGCTGAAGCCCTCAGGTACAAATGCTACAGCTAAGCTACCGGTATTACATCCAGTCATGAATGCGCAGATTGCTGAGTATTTTCAGCGTGGCTTCAAAAATGATGAAATCCTTGTGTTATTACCTGAATCACATGGCGTTACTATCAGCAAACATACTCGCGAAAGCGCCAATGTGTTGCGATCCGGTTTTGAGTGCGCGTTACTCTGTGTCATATGCTTCCGGGTAACAAGAAAGTGACCTCATTCACATAGATTACTGATTGGCAGAGCTAACTTGAAATTTTGAGTTATATTTCTCCAAATTTCGAGTTATGGATACTTGTTTTTTTGTTTTGTTTTTTAGTGGTGGAAACAGGCTTCCATACATACCGGAGGATTAACAGTTACAGAAACATAAATTTAGATAAACTGTTGTATAAACTGTAGTTTGGTGGTGGTCTAATAAAATGCGTTTGTAGCGTACGTCTAGTAATTCTGTAATAAACCTGCAGAAACCCTCAGGATGAATATAGAAAAACAAGATCTTGTTAGCTGGTCTGCCTGTTAGTTTAACCATAAATGGCTTGGAAACAAGGAATTACTTTTGGTGGTTAAAGCCCGTGTCTGGAAAAGCTTCCAAAGCAAGTGTGAGTCGAAGGTGTTTTACCTTAAAACAAACAAGGCTGAAGAGCGTTTAATTTACTCAAGGTCCTAAAAGGTTGTAAACACGCTGATCAGACATGAACTTTAGGCTTTATACGTTTGTAAAAATTAACTACTTGCACCTAGATGCAGTTTGCGTCGTGTGAAAAGTGTTACGTGGAAAACACAACAACACAATCCAGAAAGGCAGCCCGTGCGATTTATCGCTTACCTTCCCGAGACACAAAGTCTTCACTGCTAAAAATAAAGTTAATGTCAAGCAGGTTAAGAGCCATTTTGGTGTAATTTTTCCAAGCAGGCCACGTTATCCTTTCAGCAATCTGATCAGCTGTAGCGCCTCTGGAGGGATTATGCAGTTTTCCACACTTAATGCGCTCCTGTGTTATTTACTGAGGAGTTGTGGCTGCTAAAATACATTAATTTATCAGTGAAATAAAACTGCCTGAAACGGAGCCCAAAGAAAACGTCTGCTGGCGTTGTGCGTTTCGTCGAATGATAGTGATTAATGAACTTTCACCAAATGAGTCAAATCAGCAGCTGCAGCTCCAAAGAAAAGTCAAATGATCTCCAGAGGAAATTAACAAACGTCAGCTCAGTATTTACATTTGTATTTATGGGAAAACACCCACGTCTTCCACATCTGATAGCATATTCAGGGTCTCTGAAACAACTCTGCTGGTTGTCATAGCAAAGAGATCCTACCTTTTCATGAATTCAATCTAATTTAAAAAATGTATTAAAAAAGGAAAAACCATCTCCTGATCTTATTTGTTCAGCAGATATTACTTTTGTTAATCAGTTGAATATTTCGTTCAGTAAAGCCACACAGTCCACCCAGCAACAACAATGTCGACGTTTCGTGAAAAAGTAAAAACCTTTTCAAAACCCCTGCGGCGATTGTCATATTCAAACCCGGTGACCATCTGCTGTGAGGCACCAATGTGCTGCCTCTTAGGGTCATGTGAATAAACACAAGGATGAACACAAGGTGTGATGTACAGTAGACGTGGACTCTAATTTTTTAAACAGTTTAAAAACATTTTAGCCTGGAGGCCAACTTGGACATCTTTTGGACCTCTTTAAGCATCACTTCATTAAATTAATATGAATTCAATCCTTTGTAAACGTCAGAGTGACACTTTTCATGATAATCTGAACATCTTTAGGTTTTGGGCTGTAGGTCAAACAAAGAACATCTTGCACTGTAAAATATTACGATCAGCATGATAGAAAAAGTCAAGGAAATGATCAGATCAAGAATATTTTGAATATATTGTTGGAGATGATATGAACTAGTTCATTGTCTTCTGTTGTGGCATTAATATTGTCTCATGCATTAAAAGGACACTCTGGATGGATTTTAAGTGTGCGTGTAGGCCGATATCTTAAAAGCTTCACTGTCATCCAAAACCTATTAAAAAGACATCAGTGAGTCATAGTGCTGACACATGCAGCGTTTACTTTGAGTCAGTCACCATCATGCAGCTACAAATAAAACCAAAAGGTTGATTAATTTACTACTTAAAATAAACCCTAACCAAAACACCGCTCCATCCTGTTTGGATGAAAAGTGGACCGTATTCCTGGAAATGTGAAACTTGCACATTTGCGAGATTTCAATCAACACCAGTTAATTTTGTTCTTTTAGTGAATCCAGACTCACACATTTTACCAATATGGTGTTGGAAACTGCTCTTAAAGCATTTTGTAAGACTGAAAACATAATTTAATAATTTAAATTTTTTTAAAAGTCATTTTAAAACCATTTAGTTTGGAATTGCATTCCAATGGTCTAAAGCAACGGTTCCCAACCTTTTTTGCGCCACGGACTGGTTTATGCCGGACAATATTTTCACGGACCGGCCTTTAAGGTGTCGCGGATAAATACAACAAAATAAAACTAGTACCGGTACCGAAAAAAAAAAGAAGATCTATTCATAACACACGTGAAAAGACCCGGGAAAGACTCGGGGAAGTCAAGGGGAGGCGGCGTGTGTTTAATGGTGAACAACAACTGGTGCAACAGTGCGAACGTTGTTCCTCTCACACGCTCCTGCACACCAAATCTGGAACTACTGTCCATCATGTGTCGTCCTTTTTATCTACCTCGGGAAGGCACAATCCCGCCCTCCGTTTGGCAAATCTGATCACGCCGCCATCTTCCTCATGCCAAAATACAAACAAAGGCCGAAACAGGAAGTTTCGGTTCAGAGGAAGGTCGCGCGCTGGACGGATCAATCGGTGGCCGCGTTACAGGACGCACTCGATGACGCAGACTGGGGCATGTTCAGAAACAGCTCCGATGATGATGTCAACGTGTTTACGGATACGGTTGTGGGATTCATCGGGAAACTAGCGGATGATACCATGGAGACAAAGACTATCACAACGTTTCCCAACCAGAAGCCGTGGGTGGATAAAACCATCCGCGACGCTCTGAGATCCCGCACCGCTGCCTACAACATGGGACTCACGACGGGGGACATGGACCCGTACAAAGCCACATCATATAACGTGCAGAGGGCGGTGAAAGAGGTGAAGCAGCGCTACGGGAGGAAACTAGAGTCACAACTCCAACAGAGTGACTCTAGGAGCCTGTGGCGGGGACTAAGGACAATAACGGACTATAAAGCACCAACAACCGGTATGACGAACGCGGCCGTGACTCTGGCAGACGAGCTGAACACTTTCTATGCTCGCTTCGAGGCTGTAGCTAAGGACTCCAACAATGCTAGTGCTAGCGGCGCTAACGGCTGCAGACAGGAAAATACTGCGAGCACCGGAAACGTGCTCGTCATCTCCGAGCATGAAGTAAGGAGAGCCTTCAAGAGAGTGAACACCAGGAAAGCAGCAGGACCAGACGGCATCCCAGGTCGTATCCTCAGAGACTGCGCATACCAGCTAGCTCCTGTGTTCACTGAGATATTCAACATCTCTTTATCTCAGTCGGTGATCCCCACATGCTTCAAAGAGTCCATCATTGTTCCTGTCCCGAAGAAACCCCACCCTGCTTCTCTCAATGACTATCGCCCTGTAGCCCTCACCTCAGTAGTGATGAAATGCTTTGAACGCCTGGTCAGAGACTTCATCATTTCTTCACTACCAGACACACTGGACCCACTACAGTTCGCTTACCGTCCAAATCGTTCCACAGACGATGCCATCTCTCATCTCCTCCACACATCACTCACTCACTTGGACACTAGAAGGGGGAATTATGTTAAAATGCTCTTCATAGACTACAGCTCTGCATTTAATACCATAATTCCCTCCACACTCACCACCAAGATGGAGCATCTGGGACTCAGCTCATCTATGTGTCAGTGGATCTCCAACTTCCTAACTGGCAGACCATAGGCAGTAAGGATGGGCGGACATGTCTCAGCCTCCACCACTCTCAGCACTGGAGCCCCCCAGGAGTGTGTTCTGAGCCCCCTGCTGTACTCTTTGTACACATATGACTGTGTGGCCACTACCAGCTCCACCACCATCATCAAGTTTGCTGACGACACCGTCGTGGTGGGCCTGATCTCTGATAACAACGAGACGGCCTACCTGAAGGAGATTAGGAATCTGGAGAACTGGTGCCAGAGGAACAACCTCCTTCTAAACGTCAGTAAGACAAAGGAGCTGATAGTGGACTTCAGCACTAAGCAGGAGAGGAACTACCAGACCCCTGTCATCAACGAGTGCCCAGTGGAGAGAGTGGACAGCTTCAACTACCTCGGAGTTCACATCACGCAGGACCTGTCATGGTCCTGTCACATCAACACCGTGGTGAAAAAGGCCCGTCAGCGTCTCTACCACCTCAGACGCTTGAGAGACTTCCAACTGCCCTCCAAGGTGCTCAGGAACTTTTAATCGTGCACCATAGAGAGCATCCTGACGGGAAACATCTTAACCTGGTTCGGGAACAGCACCATGCAGGACAGACGAGCTCTACAGAGGGTTGTGCGGTCAGCTGAGCGCACCATCCGCTCCGAGCTCCCTGACCTGCACTCAATCTACAGCAGGCAGTGCTGGACCAAGGCCAGGAAGATCGTGAAGGACCTCAGCCATCCCAACAACAGACTGTTCTCTCTGTTGAGGTCAGGAAAGTGATTCTGCTCCCTGAAGACCAACACAGAGAGACTGAGGAGGAGCTTCTTCCCGCAGGCGATACGGTTTCTCAATCACACCACCACACAGTACTGACCCACACATATAGTTCTTACACACACACTGGACATTCTGGACATTGTTTTCACTTCATCACTTAAATCACTTTAAGCATATTTGCACTGCACAAGACATAATGTGGATTGCACAACACTGGTCACTACATTCTTCATTTCCGGTTAATACTTGTACAGCTGTTGTTATTGTGTATATATTTATTTATATTTCTTCATACATTCTTATATAGTTCTATATTGTGTATTTTGTTGTACAGTTACTTTATTTTCAACTTTAATTTATATATTTTATCTTATTCTTTCCCAGTTAAATTTACCCTTCATTCTAATTTGTGTTGTACAGTTATTTCATTTTTAACCTCAATTTATATGTTATTCCTTCCTAGTTAAATTTACCCTTTTTAATTTTTCATATTTATTTCCTATCTTATTCATAGCCTTTTCCTTTTTTGTTTTCTTTAGGTCACGAGCAGTTGTCTAAGCATTTCACTACATATCGTACTGTGTATGACTGTGTACGTGACAAATAAAATTTGAATTTGAATTGAAAACAGAGTTCACGATAAAACGATAACAAAATAATGCTAAAAACCGCTAAAAACCCTGAAAACCATACATTTCACACCTGAGCCTCAACTCTCACGGCCCGGTACCAAACAACTCACGTGGCCCGGGGGCTGGAGACCGCTGGTCTAAAGGAAGTTGGTGATAAAATTCTCTGTTCTATGGGATGAGGTTTCTGCTTCTGAAAGAACAGGAAACACAGCAGTTAAATGTCACGTCTCTTAAGTTTGAACAGCATTAAAAACATGAAGAATTATCTGTAAACTCTGATCTGAGATGAACAAAAATGTGGAAATCATGTGCACAAGAACATCCATCCATTTTCTGTTTGTGCAAGCACAACCACGAAAAAACAACAACAAAGAAAACAACAGCTACACTGAATTTGAAATCATCAGATAAGCTGAAAAACAACAACAAAAAGTTTTTTGTGATTATTTTTTATGTTTTGTTTTATTTTTATGTTTACACTGCACCCAAACCCAATGCCCCCAATGATGGTGAGCCAATAGGGTATGTAAAAAAGCCAGTTGAGGTGGTTTGATCGTCCAAATCAAATTAAGCAGTTTCATTGTGGCATGGAAGTTTGACTCTAGAATATGAAAACATCTAAATTTAGCTGCAGCATTAGCCAAAACGTAAAGAATACACACAACATGAATGGGTCCAGATAGCCAAAGAACAAAGTACACAGAAAATGAGTCTGTGATAAGTCTGGAAGGCCATCTGAGGCCAAGAGAGCCCTTACTGCAGAGACTCTCTGGCCTTCAGCCTAGAGGGAGAAAATAGGAGTGGAAGGGAGGGGGAAAAAGCAGAAATGTGAACAAAGATGGAAGAGAAATGGATGCCAGCACCATCTGTGTGTCAGCTTACTGTGACTAAGGTTTGTGGATTTTTGAGCTGAGGTGTCTGATGTATGATGAAGAGGCTGAAGATGACCAGCAGCCTACAATCAAAAAAGTGAAATTTGGTGGTTATTGCATTTACAAGACTCTAACATGTAATTTGAACACAATGAATTTATGTTTCTAAGGTGAACGTAATAAAATCATATAAGATCTACATGAAATTTATCAACTTAGCGCTTCTTAAATTTATTCTTGTTGATATGACATGATAAAATCTAACAAGAGTGGTTAGCTGCCTTAAAGACTCGCGATATCACAAGATCACGTGAGATTCTAAACAACAAGAGGCAGGAAAGCACATGGTTTGCTTCACGGTCATCTTGGAAAGGTAAGAGTGAATCTATCTTCATCCATCTTGATGAAAATACTTTTTGCACAAAGGTATCATTAGTTTGTCGATTCTTTTCAGTTCTATTTATTCACATTTGTTTTTTTTAAAAAAAATCTGTTTATGCCACTCTAGCTAGCTAACACGTTAGTGCAAGAATATAGCACAATGTCATGCTAGCATGATAGCCTAATATGAAAGACTTAGCTACTCCAAATATAGATATTGTTTATAACTTAACCTCTGCACATAAGCTAGTTTGGCTCTACCACAGACACTGTTGTGATAAATTTACATTTTACGTGTGGGTTGTTGAAATTTGTAAGTTTGTAAGTTGCAACTGATGGACAGTGGTTTATTTAACAATTTATGTGTTTTTAGTACACTGAGGAGGAAAGACAAAACATGAACAGATATGTTTTCCTGTTTTTTAATTTTTTTGAAATTAAATATTTTTCTACTTAATAAACTTGGAGACTTGCAGTTCCCTCCTGTAAAGATAATAAATGTTTAATCTTATCAGGTGGTGAAAGGTCTGGAGAGCTGGCAGGCCAGTTCATCAAATTCATGGTGAGCTAATATTTTTCTTAAAAATTATCACATTCCCATGTTAAAAATGTATATTCATTTGTAAGTGACATATAGTTTTGAGACCAAGAAAACATTGCATTCTGATTTTATGTACACATCATCTAAACTTGCTTGAATTGGGGGTATGGCATGATTAAATTAATACACAAATTACAAAACAATATTAAAATGACAGACTTGTCTAAAATGCATAAATACTATTTGAAAAGATTAAGACTGTAAAACAATAGCCTCTGTATTTCTCACAAATTCCTGGTAATTCAACTAAAAGTTCTTTAATCCCACTGTTAGGTCGTTGAGATGGATTTCCGTATATATTTGTTTTTTTCCCCCTCTGTGTATAAAGACTGATGCTGTTGAAATCAGAAGAGAATACATCGCCAAAGGTCTTTGCGTGTACCTGAATGAAGATCCTAAGAAGCTGGTGAAGAATTACCTGGTATGTTAACTTGCCTGTATCCTTAACTAAGGAGATGATCAAAGATAAGCTTGAACTACATACAAAAAGTTTCAGGGGATGGGGTTTTCCTATAAATTACCGGTGGCTGTAAAAAAATACCTTTTAAAATAGGAAAAGTAAGAGCTTTAAGTTTCTCACTGGATACTACACACACCATTCTTGAGTGTTTTATACTATCATTATTATAATATCATTATAATAACCTCATTCATACACACATTCATACAAGATTTTTATGTAACATTTACACTTCAATGGATGTATCAGGAGCAACTTGGGGTTCAGTATGTTACCCATTGATAGTTTTAGTATCAGATTAGAGAAGCCAGGGATTAAACCAGTAGACAACTTGCTCTACCTCCTGTGCCACAGTCACCCCTATCACAACTCAAGATTTTGAAAGACAGGACATTGTTGAGGTATTGAATGAACTTCTCTTGAGTCAGGAAAAATATCGGGCAGTCTTTTTTGATTACATTTACATTATTATAAGGCTTGAATGAATAAAACTTTTAGGTATTTTACATTAACTCATTCACTGCCATTGACGTCTATAGCCGTCAATGGCAGTGAATGAGTCAATGGGTTTAACTCATTCACTGCCAATGGCTGGCAGTGAATGAGTTAATGTAAAACAGATATTTACTTTTAAAACTGTTTGCAATGGACATTAGTGAGAAATCATTGTCTTTTTTTTGTTTGTTTTATTGTCACAGGAAGTTGATAAAAAGCATGGCCACTGCCATAGCAGAGACAGTCTTTGGAATCTGTGTCATTCGGTCAGAGGGTGCGGAGCCTGGCGATGACCCTAAGGATGTTGTGATTGTTCTAGAGGGGGTGGAAGTGATGGGTGAATTGGGCAATGTAGTTTTTGCAGTGACAATGTTGCTTGGTCTGGTCTATTCACTGAACCTGAGCTACCCTCTGGAACTCAGGTACACCTTTGAGGTCCTGCAGAAGATTCTTATGGAATTAGAATTGGAATTGGATGACTGAGAACCTGGACAGACATATGGAATTAGATGCACATGAACTATCCAACAGCACACAAAGTACAGGTTCTCAAAACACTATTTTCTCGTTGAGAAATGTTTCCATTACAACAGCTACACCATGTATCTGGACCATGAACCTAAAATAATTGCAGATATTTTCTTTTTTGAAAGTGCATCTGTTGACCTTCAAAGTAGTTGTATTGGTCATCGGAAAATCACCTGATTCAGCCATTCATTGTTGTTAAAAAATTGTTTTAACAGGTTAACTTTCCACTTTGTCCACTACTTTTTTTTTCTGTTATGTAACTTGTACTTGCATTTCATGTATTCTTTATACATTATGTGAAATTTGCTATAAATTCAATAAATTGGAGAAAACAAAAAGATGTGTATGACAAATTTTTATTTACCTTTTAGATGTAATAGTGAAATATATGTTAACCAGACTCTAGACTTTGTTAAATGCTCCAAAAAATTACTCTTTAAATTAACTTAAAATAATCATGGAAAGAATTTCCACATGATTAAATTGCTTTCTATTAGCATTAAAGACTTGTGTTGGAATAACTTAATTTGTATGAGTTGGTTCAACTCAATTAACTTAAGCTGGGACCAAATTTAGTAAATTAGTTGAAGAAAACCTACTGAATTGAGTTGGAACAAAACTCTTTAAGTTGGATCAACACTATTAAAATATATTGGATCAAAATGCAGTAAATACGTTGATTCATCAATCTTTAATTAAGTTGGTCCAACTTGAGTGCATTAAGTTGGAGTAACAGAATTGCATAATGCTAAAATAAAGCAATTTAATCACGTGGAAATTCTTTCCATGATTTTTTTATGTTCATTTAAAGAGTTATTTTTATGAGTGTAGTTGTTGAAAAGGAAATGCACTACATGGCTGCTGAAGTAGCAGTGCCTATTCTAAAAGAGTGGCCTGAATATAATTTAGGGCCAAGACGGTACCTGACAAACATTCAACTGAAGTACTGAGTAGACCAGGATTCTGACATGGGGATAAAGGGAGAAGATGGTAACTTTCCTGAGGTTAAGAAATACAGAAACCTTTGATTGCTAAGAATACAGTTCAGACCAAGATGTAACAAACTACAATGCAAGAAAGGCTTCAGACTATATATATTTTTACTATGCCATCTATTTGGCATTATAGAAACTGGAATTGCACAGGACTGTAGAAATTTGGATGGGATGAAGTGACATGCCAACCAAGAGTCAGGAAGAGGCGTTCTCCATGTGAAATTACAGGAATCTAAGAGAAGACGTTAAACCTTTTCTCTTAGTGTCATGTGGAAGTAAATTGGATACAAGGAGGTGAGTTAAGACAGGATTAGAGTTGAAAGGGGATGAATGACTGATGGAGATGGATTTGCATCTAGGCACAGGATGTTGAAAAGCTGAGAAAGATCAGTTGTGACTGTAGAAATGTGGAGAAACAAAATCTGGGAACGCATCAAAGGGTATTATTGCAGGAGAAGAGTCGTTTCACTCATCTAGCCAACAGCAGTTTCCCTGTCATTTGAATTGCCAACTCTTCAGAAACGGACACCAAATATAGCATTGCTATGTCTTTGTGAAATATATCACTGGGTAGAAGATTGAGATAAAGCAAACCAGTTTTCCATGTGCAAATCACATTTCTATGGCGACTAGATCGTCACCAATTGACAGATTTCTAAACAGATGATGAGCACAACTGCTATGTTAGCATTAGAAGTAACCTCACATTTGTAGAATGAGAAAAGGAGACAAATTAATTTCTTTGTCTGTGCACAAACATTCTCCAAGGTAAAGACGCTTGCAACCTGAGGATTGTAAGGGTGACCCAATGAAGGAGGAAATGCAGATGCTAGAGTCAACTTTGGCAAGGATGTAGACTATGAGGCTATGAGCAGGAGAGTTAGAAGATGTATGGATGTGGTGCACGCTCCATATGGTTATGTTTAATCTTCCATCTGGACTTGGGTCATCCATTGGACTTCCTCCACATTGACACTAGCTCTGCCTCTCTTGACCTTGCTGCCTTCTTACATACCTTCCCCCTTTGCCTATTCCATCATCTTCCACCACCAGGAGCAGTGGTTCGATCGGCCACAGGAGCAGTCAGTCATCGTAAACCTGGGGAAGGCCAAACTGTTTGGATATCTTTTTCCAACAGTCACTTTCCAGGTACTTCAGCCCCTTTGCCATAACATTAACCCATGTCAGGGGCAGACTAGACGCCAACCTGCCTCGGCACAACATTTTCAACTGACTGATATGAGGGTACAGTCCAGGTGTGTCTCTCTTCACCAAAATACAAAGATGTAAATGTTTCAAAAAGGAATCAGCACCATGTCTAATTTTTAGTTAAAAATGGCTAAAAAGATAGCGTTGTTAAATGTATTCATGATCATTTTCTCTCAAAACAGTCCCACCATTTCAAATGAAGAGTCTTGAACTTTTCTGTTCTGGACCTTGAACTAAAGCCAAAACTCAGTAATACACTTAGGTCTTAGTCGTTTCATTGAAAATCCACTGCAGTTGTTAGGGCCTGGCGGCTTATGCATAAACCTATTGTGCCTTTTCCTACAGACATAAGATGTTCATCCGTCATGACATTAAGCACATAAACCATCATGGACGTAAACAGTTTCTCCCTCTGCCCCAGTGTTTCGTCCTTCTGCAGAACCATCACCAGGCTTCAGGGTATTCAAGGTCAGAGCCTGGCTTCTCTTCCTGCTCTTGTGTTTATGAGTTTTAGTTTACTGCTCATATAGGATTAACACTGCAGCTCCAATAAATGCTCATATTAAACAAACAGGCAGAGGTTTAATGGCTGTATATTTTTGTCCATTATCATTTATGGCCTCCTGTCATAATCTGAGGAGAGGCTGACAGACGCCTCGCATTCCTGGCAGATCACAGCACACAGACCGTAAACAGACCTGACACACTGCAGGTAAACACTTGGGAGTTTTATTCGCCAATAAAATCTGGTTAAAGTGATGACATTAAGGTTTTTTGGAGTTTCAGTCAAAGTTTTACGTCTTCTTTCCATAAAGTGCGACTGGCAGATCGACTGCTCCTGCTGTAATGAAGTCACCTTTGGAAGTGTAATTTCACACAAATGTGTTTAAATCCTTACAAAGTAGAAAACAGCTTGGAGCTTCTAACAAACAGGACAAACTCCAGATCACCTACTAATCATAAAAGTCAGTATAAATCCATTTTTACTACCAACAAAGGCGTTAAAGTTACAAATTATAAACATTTAACTCTGGACATCTGGGAATCACAACATTGTATAATCCAAACATTTTAGCAAAATGTCCAGTGTAATTGTTTGATTTTAATACTTTCATACCAAATTTTATTGTTCCTCCACCACTGGACCCCTTGCCCAGCAACCACAAATAAACATGAACTTTTAGCTCCACAAAAGTCTTTGTATTATGCATTGTCCCAAACACTTATATGAATGACTAACTCCACGCCCAGCTGTTCCCTTTCCTTTGCTCCACCTTCCTTTCCCTTTTTCCTGGATGGTCACCCTCTTAGGGATGAGGGCAATTTGCCAGGCCAGGGAGCCATGCAAAAAATCTGCTAGCAACTAAAGCAATCACAAGTAGGGATCGGTACCGGTACCATTATGGCACCGGTTCTGACATAAACGGTAGTAACCAGACCAAAAAGCAGCGCACATTTCGGTGCTTTTCCCCCCTGAGATGTCATACACTTTGGATTCTAGCCAATCATTTTACCTTTCCAAGGATAGTAGCCGGGCCCATGTACGTACGTTCATTTAGAGCAGAGCTACAGATTAAAAATGCCCAAGGCAAAGCCGTCAAAAGTCAGACTATACTTCACAGCAAAAGATGCAAACTTAGCAGCCTGCAACAAGTGCTTTAAGCACCAGGCCCCTGGTACTGGGGACAAAAAGGAGATGATCACGTTTAATCGGTTATAACACAGGGTGAGAAATATAAGTCCAGACATGTGTGGTATCCACAGAAACTTCTGAATCTCAGTTAAAATGTCAGGTAAACCATTTCTATAACCACCAAACTCAACGAAAACAAGCCATGATTAAACGAGCAGTTACGTAAATGCGCACAAGTCCGCTAAACAAACAAAGCCGAACCAGAAATTCTCCAGACTTCATGTAACTGGCTAAAGATAGCTCTGGAAGATAACCAGCCTATCACCAATTCCAAACACCAAGTTTCACCACACGTTGACCAAACTCACTGAATGAGCTGCAAAAGAAGACCACAAAAACACATAGCGGCGCAAATGCGCCAAGACAGAAATTGGCTCACTGTCCAGATTTCCTCTATTATTTTCGCCGGTAGCCACGTGATTATCAGCAGTTACCACGCCTACCTAGCCGCATCAGATCCGTTTTCCGTCAAAAACCTCCATTTTTGACCCACCTATAGACACGTGACTGGACAGATGTCACATGCAGTAAATTTGGGCCCACGTGGGTTTTGGCCTTGGAACGTCTGATTGGTTGAAGTAACATGAACGTGGCATCGTTACTGTGATTCTATTGGCTCAAACGATTAAAAAGGAGGTATCAATCATGCAAATTGACCAAAAGAAACCGAAGTTACAGCCCCTCAGAGTTTAAAGGGCCAGAGGCCAATTAAACACTCCATGCGCACGGCAGAAAAGGCCCATTACCATGTAAATGTGTGGTTAATTCTTCAAAAATGTATTTAAAAAAAAAAGAAAAAAAAAAAGCATTTTTAGGCATGTTAATAAAATTAATTAATTTTTGCTCTTAAATACCTAAACAATTCAACTGGCATGGTGTCCAATTGTGTGCCAAAATTGAACATTTTTGTACAACGTCTGGATATTCATGTATTGACAGTGCTGTAATTTTTCACTGTTTCACTTTACAAACAAATCTTTGCATAGATGATGTTTATATGTTGGTTACTGAATATCTGTAATTAAATGTGAACTGAGGCATATTTTTAAAAGGGTTGAAAAAAAAATAGGCAAGGATAAAATCTACTTACTTTTTCTGTGTTCCAATCTCAGTAACTTTGACACAGTAATAATATCTGCTTCAATATTTACACCTCTGATGAAATTTCACATGTGTTAGCTTTATTTTGATACCAAGATTGTAAGAACAGAGTTTGTAATTGCAGAGAAATAATCAATTAAATTTGGGCATTGCATTTTCGAGCAGGAAGCTCAGTAACCCCTTTGGGGCTTAAGAGGTTAAGGTGATACTGTGCAAAGGAGGTAACACCTCAAATCTCATGAAACACCTGGTGACGCATAGCGTTTTTTAAAAGCCGAGAAATGCACCGTATTTGATAGCTTGCTGCAAGACCTCACACCGAGCACATCTACTGTGGGTGTGGTAAATCTCCATTGGCAAGTTAGCGCGGATCGCCACATGTGTGGGGCTGGACAATTTGCAGAAAAAAAAGAGACTGCTAAAAATAAAAACACAAGAGATTTTTGGACAAAGTTTGTGTTCTCCATTCTTTAAGCACCGGTTCGAGCACTGTTTAAGCACTGGCACCGTTTCAAAAGTACAGATTTGGCACTGGTATCGGATAAAACCTAAACGATACCCATCCCTAATCACAAGTGCAGCATTATAACCAATTTTGCCTTGCAAGTCCAGCAACCTCCACCAACTAGCCAACTGTCTAACAAATACACGTTTGTCCCTAGCCACAGGTGGCTGCTGTTTCACATAACCCTATCCGGTCGTTAAGTGATGATCTGACGATTCTTACTTCCGGGCCTAAAGTAGTCTGCGTTTAATATGGCTTTTGTGTTGTTAACATGTTTAATGTTTTGTATTTTCTTCTATTTAATCTCAAAAAGCTCCTAAAACAGTCAGTGATCACTGTTGACCTCCCTCGGCCTTTATTACCGCTAATCATTTATTTAAGCTCAGTTTTTAAAACCTTAGTATGTAACTACAGCCCAGCCCATGCAGCAGTATATGAATGACTAACCTCGTATTGTGGATGGATTATCTCAGTTGTTCTCCTGGCTGAAGTTTGGTCCTTTTACAACATCCTGCCATGCGATTACATTTGTTCCTGACCACCGAGAACACTCACGTTAACTTTTATCGAGTGGAAAAAAGTTAGCTTGTTTCTATTAGGCTAAGATAGCTGTGTCGCTAGCGGTCACGTAGCACATCATTATATACCAGCTAGCCAAACTTCAGTAACCCTACAAACATCACTGCTGTTTAGTTTTCTGTCTTCATTTATGTTGGAAGTGATAACAGAGCTGTACGTTTGAATTTGTTTCCAAAACCCCGCAGTCAGGACATGCTATATTGTATTTAGATAGAAGCTAGCGAGCTAACTTCCTGCTAACTTCTAACTCCGTTAAATGTCATAAATTCTGTTTTCATGGATGCCTGGATGTTAAACTCAATTGTTACACCTGGTAGAGCAGAACGCTGATCATTTTATTAAAGATGAAAGACTTTAGACAGTTTTTCAACTCTCAGTAATGCCATAGTGATCGTTTGATATATGGACCTGCCGCGGAGTTTAGACCCAGACACGGCTAGTGACGTCAGACTTAACGACCGGATAGCAGTCTGTCCTCCTCACTTGTTAATACTGCTGGACGATCACCTTGTACTTATTTAAGAGGTAGCTCTTACTGGCCAAGTCACCATTGTGAGTTCAATATACAGTGGGGCAAAAAAGTATTTAGTCAGCCACCGATTGTGCAAGTTCCCCCACTTAAAATGATGACAGAGGTCAGTAATTTGCACCAGAGGTACACTTCAACTGTGAAAGACAGAATGTGAAAAAAAAAATCCATGAATCCACATGGTAGGATTTGTAAAGAATTTATTCGTAAATCAGGGTGGAAAATAAGTATTTGGTCAATAACAAAAATACAACTCAATACTTTGTAACATAACCTTTGTTGGCAATAACAGAGGTCAAACGTTTACTATAGGTCTTTACCAGGTTTGCACACACAGTAGCTGGTATTTTGGCCCATTCCTCCATGCAGATCTTCTCGAGAGCAGTGATGTTTTGGGGCTGTCGCCGAGCAACACGGACTTTCAACTCCCGCCACAGATTTTCTATGGGGTTGAGGTCTGGAGACTGGCTAGGCCACTCCAGGACTTTCAAATGCTTCTTACGGAGCCACTCCTTTGTTGCCCGGGCGGTGTGTTTTGGATCATTGTCATGTTGGAAGACCCAGCCTCGTTTCATCTTCAAAGTTCTCACTGATGGAAGGAGGTTTTGGCTCAAAATCTCACGATACATGGCCCCATTCATTCTGTCCTTAACACGGATCAGTCGTCCTGTCCCCTTGGCAGAAAAACAGCCCCATAGCATGATGTTTCCACCCCCATGCTTCACAGTAGGTATGGTGTTCTTGGGATGCAACTCAGTATTCTTCTTCCTCCAAACACGACGAGTTGAGTTTATACCAAAAAGTTCTACTTTGGTTTCATCTGACCACATGACATTCTCCCAATCCTCTGCTGTATCATCCATGTGCTCTCTGGCAAACTTCAGACGGGCCTGGACATGCACTGGCTTCAGCAGCGGAACACGTCTGGCACTGCGGGATTTGATTCCCTGCCGTTGTAGTGTGTTACTGATGGTGACCTTTGTTACTTTGGTCCCAGCTCTCTGCAGGTCATTCACCAGGTCCCCCCGTGTGGTTCTGGGATCTTTGCTCACCGTTCTCATGATCATTTTGACCCCACGGGATGAGATCTTGCGTGGAGCCCCAGATCGAGGGAGATTATCAGTGGTCTTGTATGTCTTCCATTTTCTGATGATTGCTCCCACAGTTGATTTTTTCACACCAAGCTGCTTGCATATTGTAGATTCACTCTTCCCAGTCTGGTGCAGGTCTACAATACTTTTCCTGGTGTTCTTCGAAAGCTCTTTGGTCTTGGCCATGGCGGAGTTTGGAATCTGACTGTTTGAGGCTGTGGACAGGTGTCTTTTATACAGATGATGAGTTCAAACAGGTGCCATTCATACAGGTAACGAGTGGGGGACAGAAAAGCTTCTTACAGAAGACGTTACAGGTCTGTGAGAGCCAGAGATTTTCCTTGTTTGAGGTGACCAAATACTTATTTTCCACCCTAATTTACGAATAAATTCTTTACAAATCCTACCATGTGGATTCGTGGATTTTTTTTTCACATTCTGTCTCTCACAGTTGAAGTGTACCTCTGGTGCAAATTACTGACCTCTGTCATCATTTTAAGTGGGGGAACTTGCACAATCGGTGGCTGACTAAATACTTTTTTGCCCCACTGTAGTTCAGCTGCTTCCTCAGAGACACAAAAAACTGAAGAGGAAGCAATTTGTAAAAAGGAGAAAGTGAAAAAGCAAGTATATATGCAGACAGACAGTAAATTTATAATGTACTGTAAAATAAAAGTATATGACAAACTCCTACGATTTTAAAAGTTACATTTTCTCAGCCTTTTTTCCCCTTAATGCTTAGCTTTTTTGTTGTGTACACTGATCCACCACAGCTTTTAAGGACCCTGTTACAATGCACCATTTAGCTGGGGAAACCTTGACTCCTGGCATTCATCTGGAGGTTACGTTGTCAAATGCCACCCACGTAAACGCTTTTGCAGAGCAAGCACACCAACCACTGCAACGATCTCCTACAGTGGAACAATCCACTTCCACCACACCACAAAGGCTTTGAGCCTCCCAAGATTTGATCAAGCAGATGCAGGATGCACTGGAACAAGCCCAACCCACATTACCCAGAAGATCTGCTGCAAACCTCCTTTTGTCAGACACCACAGGACGTCACCAGAGAGTTTGTCTTTATTCTTGTGAGTCGTTTGTCTTCATGTACGACTTTGTATGTTACATTTAAATCTGTAAACTGGCATGAACAACAGTGACAAATTTCATGTGGAGAAACTTCTCTTTTGGAATGTGAATCAACTGAACTTAAATAACAAACTTGCTGGGCGACAGGAAGGGCAATGTAGCCACCAGTGTTGGTCAAGTTACTTGAAAAAAGTAATCAGTAACTAATTACTGATTACTTTCCCCCAAAAAGTAATACCATTACTTTACTGATTACTTATTTTCAAAAGTAATAAGTTACTTAGTTACTTTTTAAAAAAATTTATTTACAACCTGAATAGGTAATAAAGCAATAGATCTTTCAGCCCAATTCTATTTTTTCTGCATAATCCATCACATAAAATGTAATCAAATGAAAAAGTCTCTTTTTGAAACTAGTTTTGTTAGTTTTAATCTTTTAACTTTACGCATGAAGCAAACATTAAATTATATGCAACATTCTCTGACTGGAAGAAATTTGTTTAACATTTAAACCTATTTTCTGCATATTCCAGGATATACAATAAAAAAGTTTTTTGTGTTTACACTCACTCTTTCAAATAAATGCATGTAAAACACAGCAGAAAATAAATAAAATCAAAGAATCAGCAGTCCTGTTGCTCTATTTTCACCTGTATAGCAGGAGTGGGGCAGGCAGAGGTTTGCCCTGGTGCAGGTGTGTCATAGCGGTCAGTGGAAGGATCTCGGAGTTTCACATTCCCATGGCAGCGTACTGTCGGTGCTTGCTCGGAAGTTTAGGGGTTTTTTTTCCCGCTGTAAAAATACGTTTTCTTCCCACACAGTGAACAGCGGACGCTAATGTTTTTGTGTCTCACAAGTGTCAGTGATACATGATCTCTAAACATGGCAATGTGATGCGGAAACCCTGAAAGCAGGACATGGCAAGGGAAAACGCAGACGATCCGACAAAGATTGAATGAGAAGGCACAGACTAAATACACACAGGAGGCTAATGAGATAAGTGGGAACACATGGGGGAACAGCTGACACACATGAACATAACACGTCACAGTGGAAGAGTAAAACTAAACACGATGAACACAGGAACACAAGACCTCTTCAAAATAAAACAGGAAATATAAGACGCAGACATGACAACCTGAACTTGACAATGTAAGACACAGACATGAAACACATGAAGGGCAAGGGAGACTTAACAGGCTTGGAAGACACAAGGGGAATCTAAAGACAAAGAACTATAACAACCTAGGCATGATAACAAATGAACTTAGAAAACCTGAAGGGCTTAAACATAAACCATAAACTAAAATTCAAAACGCTGGGTCAAAAGACCCAGGACCGTGACACAAATATTTCCTAGTGAGTACTGAAAGGTATTCCTTGAAATGGCTCCCTATGAACAAACCTAACCTAGTAGATTTTTTTTACCTCCAGCTAACCATAATGTAAAAATCAAAGTAGAAAATGATGAACAAGCAAAAAATCTGTGAGAGAAGAAGATGCACGTGATGTGCAGAGATCCAAATGGGATGGAAATCAAGACTCAATTTTATAATCCACTTACTTAAGGTTGTAGAGGTGGTGATGGTTTAACACTTGTAATCAACAAATATGAATACATGGACCCCAGCCCTGACCCCAAACATGTATTGTATTTCTATTTTCGGGTTAATAAAAAATGCTCAAGTGGAAGATTAGAAGGGTGCCGCTTTGCTACCTGTCTTGTAAATTTCATGGTCGGGGCAATCGTGGCTCAAGAGTTGGGAGTTCGCCTTGTAATCGGAAGGTTGCCGGTTCGAGCCCTGGCTTAGACAGTCTCGGTTGTTGTGTCCTTGAGCAAGTCACTTCACCCGTTGCCTACTGGTGGTGGTCTGAGGGCCTGCTGGCGCCAGTGTTCGGCAGCCTTGCCTCTGTCAGCGCGCCCCAGGGCAGCTGTGGCTACAATGTAGCTTGCCATCACCAGTGTGTGAATGGGTGGATGACTGGATGTGTAAAGCGCTTTGGGGTCCATAGTCCATAGTAAAGTGCTATACAAATACAGGCCGATTACCATTTTAATACATTAAAAAGACTTTATGGCAGATTTCCTGCTTTGCTGACTCTCCTGCGTGTGCTGCAACCAGTTAGTCCATTCAGTTATTTGATGGATAGAAAATTATTCTCGAACTCTCTATAATCTACTCATGATTTTGGCCATATTTTCACCCAGAAAAAAACAAGAAAAACAAAACAAATCTTCTGGTTGAAGCTTCTTTAAACTGTTCTCTGTATGATTGATGAACCCAAAGACTCAAGTGGAAGATTAGAAGGGTGCCGCTTCGCTGCCTGTCTTGTAAATTTCATGGTTTGGCTTAAAAGCAGAGTGGTATTAATCACGCAACTTTTAAGGGTTACACAGACAAAAAAAACCCAAAAACACTGTGTTGTGTGAAGTTGGTCAAGCTTCCAGGACATCTTTGTGTCTGTAATGTGATGCTGAGTGTGAGGAGGCAGCAGCGTTACATCACTTCCAGATGTTTTTGGTATCAGAGCTACTGACCCTACAGCCACAGACGGGACATTTTTCAACTCCAACCACTGAGTGGTTTGCAGATTTCGATAAACAAATCCCACAATTAATTTCTAACAGAATGGTTTTGACCTTCAACAAAGTTTAGCCAGTAAAAATTGCTCTGCTACTTAACTAATATATACAGTCTGTTGTTGACTACGGGACTAATGTGACTTCACCCTTTGATGCTTCAAAATGCAGCCCAATCCAAAGTTACTGTTCTGACCATCATGGTGGTTTTTCACCCAGAAGTGATCACATGTAAATGAAAAGACAGGACTGATAAGTCATCAGGTAATGCTAGCTAACATTGTTATCAAGCTGCATCCCTAAACTAAGTCTGCAAAAGCACAATGCACTTATCTGCTAATTAGTGCTTAGTGGTGATTAACTATCAATATCAATTTATTTAAGTATTTTATTACACTTTATTAGAAGTTATTAAAAACTTTTTCAAACTCCTCACACTAGTTGTGTTTCCACAAAGTGTAGCTTGTAATTGATCTAAGGATGGACACAAATGGGCAAGAAGCTTCATAACAGTTTGCTTGCTTTCACTCTGGTTTATTTTAATTAATGTCTGTGTTTTAGATTTGACTAGGCAAGCAGTGCTTGCCTAGCTTGCCCTGATGGAACATCACAGACATAGGAGGTAGGGAGTTAAAAAGGATCCTCTCCTCACTCATACCTGGTTTCACGGAAGTTAAGAAATCCCCAAGTAGGTAACATCACAGAGGCTATGCCAGTGTTTTATATGCAGTTTGTGGTTTTGAGTCAGAGTTAAATATAAGTTATCCAATGAAAATTTGTTCGGGTGAAAATCAACCAATCCATCAGCCTGAAGCTGAGACCACAGCAGTCATTGTATGCAATCAGTTTAGATTTCTGTTATTTCCCCTAAGATGCCTGCCCTCTTCGTCCCATGCTGTACATTTGAATGAATAGCGACCTGTCTGAGGTTTTGTTTTCACTCACCTGTGGTCACCTCTGTCCGCTTGAATGGCATGACCTTTCACAAGACTAATTTATGTGATTAATGAGCTTCTTTGAGCTAATGGCAATGATTCACTGCTGACCAAGCCACAGACTGAGACCCCAGGGCTGGTAGATATTATCTCAAACAATCCGGACGTGCTGGATTGTGTCAGTGCTTGAACACTCAAGGGTTTATTGTGTTAAACTCTCAGCTCTTGAGCACGCTCTCAGTGATTGTGAAGATTTAGTTGCCATGTGTAGTATGAGGGAAAAAAACTAAACAAAACAAAAAAACACAGACTGTCTCTCATCCCCACTTCCTCTCATGAACCTGCTGCCAAAGGGAAACCTCCCAGGCTGACCTCCCAGGAGAAGCCGGCTGTTGCGTCTCTGGATGGAGCTGACAGAGGCAGCAGCTCAAAACCTCCTCATGCTGCAGCTGCATCAAGGAACTGCAGTGGTCACATCTGATAAGGGCAGTACACACTGGTGTTAACTTCCTGTAACCAATTCTGGCAAATCCCAGTCAGTGTGCTGCAGATAACATTTCCTAGTTCTTGTGTTTTGGCATGCTAGAGCTTGGAAAACAGTGATGCAATCAGGTGATCAATCACGCACCCTGGCTGCAATTTCTGTAATTGATTCATTGTTTAATTCATTCATTAAGAGGAAAAAAAATGCCTGACATCTCTGTGTTCTCAAGTGTGAGGCCTTGCTGCCGTTTTGTTTTACATGCTTGTAATCTGATTTTCTTTCCAAACAGCAAAGATAATGATGTGAAGATGTTATTTTATGTTCTGGCTTTCAGATTTTATAAACTAAAACATTAAATCAAAATCAAAAGATGGAGTAGTTCTGAAGCTGCCCCCTAAGTAAAGCATAGACCATTTTGAAAGCCAAGCCTTCATTTCCTGATAGCCAGTCACCATTGGCTTTCTGGTCTTCAAAACATGGCTACACCCATGGATATAGAGATGGGCATGTACATGTCAAGATGGTCGTAGTTTGGGGAGAGATAGCATCCACATGAATCCACCCAACACATAGGTGGAGAAAACCCCCACTGCAAAAACATGTCAGTGTTATTCACCTCTCAGTAATTTGATGTATACCAGTTTGAAATTCTTCAAAATGCTGAGAACAAGATGCCCTGTCTTCTTTATAACTACATCTGGGATTTAAATCCTTCCGTAATGCAAACTTCTTGTTATCCGTGCTTATGCAAACAGTTTTTATGTCTCTGCCTTGGGCTGGAAACTCTACAAGTCTAAATCTCCACCAACAATACAAGAGAAACTGATGTAAACATGTACAACTAAAACCATACTGTTACAAAAAGGTGGGTCATATCAGGTTCAGCGCCAGCTATCAGGAATATCATCAGCACTAAAGAATTCAGCAATCAGCAATGGATATGCAAGCCAATTGAAGGCAACCGACTCCTCAAGAGAATAAATCACTGACTGGATGTCCAAACTGCAGGTGCATCAGTCAAGAAAAGATTAATGTCAAGAGACCAGCCTGGAAAATTAGGACAACTTTTGCCAAACCACATTTTTCACTTCTGGCACATAAAAACGTCACATGTAAAGAGACAATATTATTGTCAGCGAAAACAAAAATCATGGCAGCAACATTGGCTCTGAAAATGTTAAACTTTTATTTAGTTTCATCATCTCTGTACACTTTCAGAGTTTACTCTCAAGTATTTATCATTCTGTTCACGGAGGACACAAGCTTGCACTTGATTAAAGCAAAGATGACTGCAGAGTCAGATTCGTCTGAAAAGCTTCATTGCTGGTGAGTTTTAATACAAGTGGGACAAACACAGCTGTTTGGATGCAGTAAATGCCAGATGTTGCTCTTCTTGGTCTTAATTGATCAGTGTCTCCATGATGATAGGTTGCATTCAGGCGCCTCCTTGTCTTTGTTATTGCAGTCATAAAATAGACCTGCAGCTGACACAATGCTCACTAAAAGTGGCTCTTTAATCTGCTTTAATCTGAACTAAAATTAGATGCAATTAATAGTTTGAAAAAAGAAAAGGTGTTGATATTAAATCCATCCCTTTTGCCCATTACATCATGAGGATGTGCTTAGGTCCTTTTTTATGTAAACCTCGAGGCTCTTCTGAAAGGTCAAACTTCTGGGAGGCCCTCACTATGTTGTTCCAGTTTAACTAAAAAGTGGTAAGTGAACTAAATAGATTATAATAATTCAGGAAATTTGCACAATGGCAGGTTGTGACCATCTGGCCAAACTACTCTTTTCTCCAGCAGGAGCGAAAAATAAATCTGAGGATATGTTACATCCTTTCCCTTCTGCAGTAATGTACCCACAGATGCCACTCACAAGGACCTCTTTCTGACTTCATACTGTAATATAATCCTTTCAGTGATCGTACCGTCTGTGCTTGAATGATATGTTGTTCTAATTTTGTCCAAAGTAAATAAATATATGTAATATAAGCTTCACATTTACCAGATCAATCTTAAAGTTTTATTTGATGTGGTAAAAGTAATCAGGCAGTCTGTACTGCAGTACTGATTAGGTGTCTAAAAAGCTCATAGTCAAAAGCAATATTTCTATTCCCAGGGTTGAGTGATTGTACAGAGACATTGGCCATCTGCTCTTGGTGATTTTTGCCATCTCATTTTGCAGATTTAGCAGTCTTCCTCGTTAAGAATACATCCATCCATAAATCCGCAACTTATCCAGGTATTGGTCATGAGTCTAGGTCATGAGTCTTTCTGACCACCTACTCTAGAGTATCTTTACTTTCAGTAAGTTTTGAGTACTTTGAGTCTACTGGCTGGAATATTAAATGTTTGACTCTGGGAGAACCGAGGTAAAGAGAGGCATCTCCACTATGACCTGGATTGGTTGCTTCCTGGAGATTTGAGGATTGTGTGTACTGCCTTTAAAGGGACTGGACTAAGAATTAGGCTCCTTGTATTTTGCTCTGGGGATAACAGTGAAACAATTGATTTTGAATGGCACCCCATCATGTACCAACAACAGCTAAAACAGCACCAATTTCCTCCTGGTAGGCATACATTAACCCTGCTTTTTTGTAGTAAGCATATCTGATACAAGTCGGCATCAAGACTATGATAGACGGCCGTTTCTGAGGATGGAGGTCAGAGTTGGTTTCAAGTTCATCACTTGTGTCAATCATCAATTTTCATGCAAAGAATTGTTGGTTTTAGCTTGAAGCCAAAGAAAAACCAAAAAACCCCAACCATGTAATGCTGACTTACGCAGACATAAAATGTATTTTGTTTAACAAATAGTCAGAAGTAACGGAAGAATACATAATTCATCAAAATGACTGATTGCGTTCATTTTACAAGGACCAGACCCGTGAGATCGCATTCTGAGCCAGGAAAAATCCTCCCAATTAGCGCAGTGTAAACATGATCAATACTCACGTCACAAACTGACCAGAGCGTTCTCTCTATGATACAGTTTTCAACATCAACTGAACATTTTTACCTTCAGGAAAATCGTGATTTATTGCCAGGCTGATGGATTACACTGCATGAGCAGATATTGATATTAACTGACAAAAATTAACATGACTGATGTTGTTTTGACAGATCAAACAGCCAAATCAAGCATGAACATAACCCCACAGCTGCACACTGTGCAGTCATGCAAATACTACTTCTAGCTTATCATATCATTTCAGAGCATAAACAGTTGCCGAGCTTCCCTACCTGACTTTTTTGGTGTTTTTTAGTTCACCATGTTAACACTTTGTTTATCTGATGTGTAAATAAGCAGAGTTGTTCATTCGGCACCATCTAAGAGCATCACCGCATGACCCGTGCTGACTCGGACTGGACCACCTGTGCAGCGGCAGCACTCACAAACACATATCCATAACAGCTTGTCAGGGAGAGACAAATTGAGGTGGATGGAGAAGCTCTTAACATTTTGAGATGTGATGCCTGTAAATATGTTCAGCCTCTCTTTGATTCTAATGGTTGAGTTTGTGGACTCATGTTTCCCAAAAGGATTGAAGGAACTCTTTTCGCCTTCAAGTGGTTTGACCAGAAGAGCGCTTTTCAGCAGTATGTTAATGTCAGATGTTTATGAAAATTTGAAGATTGAGTTGTCACTGGAAACGACATTTTATAATTTGGATTTTCCTCTTTGAAATTGTACTACTAAACGTGATCGTTATTTGGCTTTGATTTTAGTAGCAGCTCAGTTTTGTGGGTGGTTGATGCAGATTAGTCCCACTTCTCCAGAGAGGTGGTTTCTGCACACCAACAGTGACATCCTTTCAACAAACCAGTCTCACTGTGAGGTTTGTATGGTTGATGGTTTATTAAATAGACGCATGATGCATTTGACTTTCACTGGCCCAAATTTTCCCCTCAACACAATACTGGCTCTTACTCAGGATGTGTGCATGCATACCCCAATGCATCTATTCTGTATGTGCGCTCACAACTTTTGTCCAACTCTGACTCAAGCTGTTTATTTGCTCCAAGGTACCGTGACACCCCCCAGTGGGTGGGGCTTACCACAACAGAGAGGGTGAGGTGAAATGACAATTGGAGAAAAGTAAGTTAAATTGAGCTTGAATTGCTTTGCTGTGGTTGACTGAATTTTTTTTTGCTTGAGCTGCAGTGTAGACATAAACTAGCGTGTGGCTCCACCACAATGAGGAGCCGCGATGAAAGGAACTTCCCTCAGCTGAACCAGTAAGTACTTCAGATTGCAGCCATGAGAGTTAAAGGGAACAATCAGATATTTAGAGCCAGTATTCATACTAACATTTGTGTTCTTTGAAAAACACCTCAGACATTTTAACATCTCTCATATTTTAATTGACAAGGCATGTGGGCGTGGCAAAATGTCTTCTTGCCCTTGAGAGTCCAGTTAGCTAGGGTGAGGCCTTGCAGACAACTATGGGTACCCAAAACCTGGCAACTTGACAACAACCCATAATGTTAAGATTTAATTCAAACAGGTGCTTGAATTATCCCATTCAGGTGATATGAAGGGTCAAATAATCTATAGGAGGTTAAAACAGCTTTATTAGCAGGCTTCAAACATGTTTATTTCTGGTGTAAACTTGGACATTTTAACGTGTTAGTCTTTGGGGACTGACTGGAGACGGACTCAAGGGCTGTCTTTTTTAAATGAGAATAAAATGAGGATTTGTACAAATTGTTAAGGTTCAAAATTGAGGAAGGAGAGTACAAACCACCCATGGTCCAGAAGGTCTTGGTCAAACAATGATTTTAATGACTACACACGTGTGGGAAGAACACTCTGTACGCCGACAGCAAGTGATCTCCGACTTAATCAAAGCATAAACAGATATTTTATAGCATCAGGGTTTGATTTACTGACGCCCCTTCATGCGTCACAAATACATTTTATACATAGATCAGATCAACACCACAATGACTTTTAACCCAGAAGATCATCTTCTATTTTCATGGCTGGTACTTTCCGTTCTTGTCTTAAAGTGAATTGTTCCTCTTTCTTGCCGAGACATGACTAATCTCTCCTCTAAATAAATCTAACTCATGTGTGTGTGTGTGTTGACCCCACATGCTCTTTCTCAATTCACCTGTTGCACTTCTGACCTTTTACCAGACCAGAGGCTCACTGAGACTATATGTATGTCTTCTACTAAATAAATGTTTTAACCAAGAACCTCTACTTAAACCTTAATATGAAATGACCTGATATATAAGTGTTTTGTAAGCATGTATTGCAATTCCTTCTATGGCTCCAAGTCACTTGCACAATAGATTGTCCGGACATCGCGCCGAACAAAGCTTCCAACCCCCAATTAATTGACCGAGCTCCAACTCTTTAATAAGCACAGATATGCATTGTGTATAAAATAGTCATAACTGCACCTGAAATACAAGGTCAACATAATAACTGTATGCATAACATCTTAAGGCCTTCTTAAAGCTATCTGTTACATTGTTAAAGCCTCGTCTTAGCCTGCTGCTCAAAATAACTTCCTGCTTCTGCAAACTCTCTGCAAGCCTGTTTCCTGTCCTGTTACTTTTAGCCTTTCTGAAAGACACACACTGTTCAACCCCTGAATGCAATATAAACTCCAGATTATATTATTAATGCAATGGTAATAATGATGATTATTTAACAATAGCAGTAAAATAATTTCCCTGCTCCACAAAATGAATTTAAGCTTTGGAGCACAAAGTGTTTCCAGCTGTTGGACATGTGATCACTGTGTGTGAGGGTACAATACATACAATCACTTTTTAATGTTTATCCACACAGTCCAGTGATGATTTATGATCTTTGTACATATGTCTGGCACCTCAGCAAGAGCAACAAGCTCATTATGCTTAAATCTGAGCTTCTTTGGCTGTTGTACGTCAAATTTGCTTTGCTGAGGACGAGTTAAAAGTGGAAATAATGAGACTGCGTGCCAACAAGTCTGCAGCTGGTTCGTCTTGAATCAGTGAGTGACACTGATCACTGAAATTTACACTGTGTGCTTCCAAACTGGACACCATGTCACTGGAAACATTTACTTATTTAAATGAATGGGCCTCTTGGATAAAAGGATGGCCCTCTCTTCTCTGCTGAGGTCCAGTGAAAATAAGTCCATTTTGATTTACTGTTAAGGGACTCACTGATGTGCAGAAGCAGTGAAAGTATCCCCAATGAAGATTCAGATGTTTTCTGTTGAATATTTCCCGTTATTATTTCAGTCAGTAAGATACGGCTGTTGGAGACCACTCACATGTCAATTTTTATTAAAGAGAAAAAAAAGTCAGCTTGGTAAGATGCATGGTGAGTATATGCATCCTGGCCAAACAGCCATCACCACTGGAACCCTGGAGTGATGACAGCAATCGCGACACACCGGCATGGTGGAGGGGTAGTCTGTCTCTGCGGAGCTCCATGTCGCTTGAGTTAGTGTGGGGGAAAGATGTTGAACCACTGCAATCTTAGACTGCCGATACCAGCAATGAGGCATCCACCTGCAGTTCCACTCAGACGAGCAAACCTTTTTTTGGACACCTGACTAGGTGTCCAAAAAACGGACACCTAGGTCTGCTGTGGTCATTGCTTGTCTGTCCATGTAAAAAAAAAAAAACAAACTCAAGTGGCTCCATTTATTATATCCATTTCTTGGAACTGCACTATTGTACATTGGTATTGATTTTATATATTGTGTCAATCTCTCTCCATTACAACAAACAAATTTGAGAATTTTTTTGTAAGTGATGGATCAAGTGTGGACTGTTACTTCTGAAGCATCTATGTTGAATAGCCTCAAAAAGACAAGAGGCTGACCCTGTGACACCTCAAACCAATGAATGCAGCTGCCATGCCATTTTTAAGTTGCTGTGGGGAAAAGACAAAAACCTTCAGCTCAGCTTTGCTGACATGAATGAAGACGAGTTAGATCACTCCCACAAATCAGAGGTTGATTTAGTCTGGAGAAACAAATATGAACCTCTGAGGGATATGGCCCATGCAACCATGTGTGCCCTCTTGGTGGAGGTCATCCTTGTCACAAACCATTAAGAGTTCAGTCTGATCACTGGTGAATGCACTGTTTTAAGTGAAAACTCGGCCCAACCAAGAGGGATACCATTTACTCAAGTTTGACCTGCTGTGTATGATCTCCCGTGATGAACGACTGTAGATATTTTGTGTTATACTGCAGACATCCATAGAAGAAATATATCAGCAAATGGTGCAGGGACCCTCTGTTCTTAAAGTTTGGTACCAGAAATGAAAAACAGTTGATTACTTTGTTTCGAGTCCATTAAACATTTGTGTCAAAACTAATTTTCCCCCAGTGTTCTTGAAAAGCCACTTTGACATGCTGTGTCTCGCCAGGTAGTCAAAGACTTTTTTTTTTTTTGCTGTGGGCTTAGAACAATAAGATGGCAGGGTTTTTTTTTCTGGAGGCAGGGTACACCCTGGGCAGGTCCTCTGTCTGTTGCAGGGTGAACACAGACAGGCAACCAGCCAAGCTTATATTAATAAGTAACAGACTGCAGTAGGAACTGTACACAGAGGGATTCATTGCACCGGCATGAACATAATGCAAGGCCAACCTTGCAATAGTATTCTCAGTTGAAGTAGTTAGTGTGTTATCTACCCCAATATGCTTCTATCCCAGTGACGAGCCACTGCTCTGGTAAAAACATTTATTTAATTTTTATTTAATTTTTATTTTTTTAAAGTACTGCCCGAAAATTCTTTG
The DNA here is from genome assembly GCF_057381915.1 of Diplotaxodon limnothrissa. Taxonomy (NCBI): domain Eukaryota; kingdom Metazoa; phylum Chordata; class Actinopteri; order Cichliformes; family Cichlidae; genus Diplotaxodon; species Diplotaxodon limnothrissa. The sequence continues at coordinate 25,088,051 of NC_140610.1, forward strand.
TTTTTTACCCCCTTAAGTTAAAATTACTTTAAACCACAGAGGTGGGTTAAGAAAACAGATAAATATCCATCTCCAATGTTTTTGGAAACATAAGCTGTCACTCTGGGGGTTGATGTTGACTTTTCAACATCAACCCTTCCCTTCTAATGAGACGACAACGGGTGAATGAAACCAAATACTACTGGCAGTATAACTTATGGTCAGGTTTGTTTTTTCAATATCCCAAATTTCATAAGAATTCAACTGTAAGTGACAGACCTACCAGAAATATTTAAACATCATCTGTAAACTACAGTAAGTGTTTAAAACACAGAAGGTGGCATTTGTAACGGAGAAGGAAGAGATGCTTTACAAGCAGAAGAGGAGAGAAAGATAAATCAGAATCAGGTTAGGTAGTTATATTCAGTATAAACCATGCTATAATCCAGCTGCTGTCTAGTTCCCCATCATTACTTTTCTTTCTTTCTCTTCACTGCAACAGTCAAATGTTTCACTGGGACTTATGCTTTTGTGGCAAGTTCATACCATATGTAATTGTAACCACAAATTCCTTCTGAAACACTACACCGTGACCTCATGCGCACCTCCCTTGAGATGCAATTACGTCATGCAAATGCAGCCGGCAACAACTGATTGGCTCGCTTGGTACTACCGTTTCCCCATACGCTGCAGTTTTTCCAACGCCACTGGAAGCTGTATGCTCATCGTCAGCATTACTGAAATATCGGATGTGAAACTATAATGTTTAGCAATATTAGATCAGGGGACAAGAGTAGAGCTTGTGAGAGAGCTTCTTGATCTTAAACTCCGAATATCAATCAGCCGGAAAAAATGCCATGATTAAGAGACCTACAGGTTAAAGTTTAATATTGTCTTTGCTCGCACATGCTCATTTAACCATCTTTATTCCATAATGAAATACACAGATGGTACCACACAGTAAACTTTTTTCCTAAGAACACAGATGAATTATGTCTTTGCATGGTTTTGAGAAGAGGCACATTTGTTAATTGGCTTTTTTAAATATACAACTCCAACAGTCACTCTGTATCTTGTCCCACTGTCATTTCTTCCTCCATATTTCCTGACTTTCTGTTCATAAAGTGCCTTCAGTGTTTCTCAAGCATTTATTTGTTGTTCTTTCGGGAATGACAGCTTAATATATCCTAGAACAGGGGTAGGCAACTCCAGGCCTCGAGTGCCGGTGTCCTGCAGGTTTTAGATGTGTCCTTGATCCAACACAGCTGATTTAAATGGCTAAATTACCTCCTCAACATGTCTTGAAGTTCTCCAGAGGCCTGGGAATGAACTAATGATTTGATTGAGGTGTGTTGACACAGGGTGATGTCTAAAACCTGCAGGACACTGGCACTTGAGGCCTGGAGTTGCCTACCCCTGTCCTAGAACAACACAGCTTAAGGATTAGTCAGTGAGGAAAAGCACTCATGAGGGCCCAATGGACAAAGACATGCTATGGCAGCCATCTAAGAGGTTGATTAAACCATAACAGGAACAAACAGAGAAAGGCTACAGAGGGGGAGGCTTTATGCTCCGAGGGCCTGATTCCAATCAAACACAGGTGAAACTAAAGAGGCAGAGCAGACAGTCACAAAGAAAACTCCAGCATGAAGAAAGAAAATAAAACCGGAGGTGAGAACGAAACTGACTCCACGGGAGTGACGACCATTTAAAAAATATTTAATAGGCACACTCAGGCTGAAATAATTTCCACATTTTATTTCACACGGACTGTGAAGTGAAGTCTCACTGTGACTTCGCTTCAAAGTTAATATGGAAAAACAGATTTAACAGTCTACAAGAAAAAGAAGAAAACACGAGGACAACGAGTACGTGATCCATCGCTGCCAGGGGATCAACTCACTGCAATGACAATAAAATAAAATAAATAATGAAGATATTGCATCTCTGAAATGTTACCAAGAAGCTAGAATCATGAAGTCATTTTAATGACAGATATGATCATTTAAAAGGAGAGGAGTTATATGTTTAAATTAAAATGTTAAAACGGAAGATCGTGGCTAGGGATGGGTACCGGTGTCCGGTGCCATGATGGCACCGGTTCTGACATAAACGGTAGTAACCAGACCGAAAAGCAGCGCACATTTCGGTGCTTTATTTCGGTGCTTTTTTTTCCTGAGCTGTGATACACTTCTAGCCAATCATTTTACGTTTCCGAGGATAGTAGGCGGGGCCAGGTACGTACGTTCTGTTAGAGCAGAGCTACAGATTAAAAATGCCCAAGGCAAAGCGGTCAAAAGTCTGGCTGTACTTCACAGCAAAATATGCAAACTCAGCAGCCTGCAACAAGTGCTTTAAGCTGATACTGTGATACTGTCAAAGGAGGTAACACCAAGAATCTGATTAAACAGCTGGCGACGCATAGCGTTTTTTTTAAAAGCTGAGAAATGCGCCGTATTTGATAGCTTGCTGCGAGACCTCACACCGTGCACGTCGGGTGGGTTGCCAGTTATCGGACCCGGAGCAACATCCCCCAAAAACCCGAAGAATAGAGTCCTGGCCCCTAGCCCTGCCAGTGTAGCAGAAATGATGACGGATGATGATGGCAGCAGCAGCCGTTCTTCTCTGCATGAGTAGCTTCATGTTGTTCGTGTGTAATTTACGTTGAGTAGGCTAACCACGTTATTACATTAATGCATGTAAGGTGAACTAGCAAACGTCATCATAGCTACATGCGGCTGTCTTCTTGTTTGATGGCAGATACTCCCTTCACTCTGGCCAAAAAGGCTAAAATGACCAAAGAAAAAGTGGAAAACAGTTAAACATGAGAGGTTTTTGGACAAAGTTTGTGTTTTTTCCATTGTTTAAGCACTGCTTCCAGCCAAGAGTGATACCATATATGCCCCATAGCTGCAGAAAAGGCTAACATTGTTATCTTTTTACAAAAAAACCCAGCTGAACATGAGAGGTTTTTGGACAAAGTTTGTGTTCTCCATTCTTTAAGCACCGGTTCGAGCACCGTTTAAGCACCGGCACCGTTTCAAAAGTACCGATTTGGCACCGGTATCGGATAAAACCTAAACGATACCCATTCCTAATCGTGGCTCAAGAGTTGGGAGTTTGCCTTGTAATCGGAAGGTTGCTGGTTCGAGCCCCGGCTCGGACAGTCTCGGTCGTTGTGTCCTTGGGCAAGACACTTCACCTACCGCCTACTGGTGTTGGCCAGAAGGGCCGATGGTGCGATATGGCAGCCTCGCTTCTGTCAGTCTGCTCCAGGGCAGCTGTGGCTACAACTGTAGCTTACCTCCACCAGTGTGTGAATGTGTGGGTGGATGACTGGGTGTGTAAAGCGCTTTGGGGTCCCTAGGGGGGACTAGCAAAAGCAGGCCATTTACCAAAACAGACACCGGCCCATTTAGGGTTTATTTTCTCTATGTGGCATTTAGGTTTTGTTACTGATGAGCATTTTCTGGCTTATGTTTTGGAAAACTGCAAATAATCATCAAAAGGTGATGATGATGATTATAAATCTTATTAGTAGTAGTATTGATTTTTAAATGACCTATTACAGACAGGCTGATATTTGTTCATGAAGCGTGAAAGCATACAAATCTGTGATTTGAACGTGGAACATTGTGTGCATGATGTCACCCATGTTTTCCTTTTATAACCTTAAAAGTTTGATTTGTTTGTACTTGCTCCAGATTTTAGACACAGCCGATTTATCATCTTCCACACTCCGTGTTGGACTTCACTCGTAATGATGTAGTCAGATGTAACAGGTGTAACAGCCAACAGCCTCATTTTACAAGACATTTCCATTTTTTGCCTTCTGCTTCAACTGGGAAAAAATATGATTCTAATCATTTACATTGTTTGAGGTTTGTCTAATATAAAACAATTTGTTAGTTTAATATCGGTGGTGTGTTTGACACCGAGCGTCAGAAGGCAGACGCAAAAAAGTGTTTAAAATGATCCATCCGTAACAGTTGAGTCATTAATCTTTGCTGCATGGTTTGGATTATTTGGCTCCAAAAAAACTAAAATCAAGATAATGAGCTTAATCTGCACACTGAAGCCTTTGGCCAAACAGTGAGTCATCATTACTTAAGTGTTAAAATATCTGGTGTCTGGAGCACCTGCAAAACTGTACTGTGATATGAGCGTGACAACTTATTTAAAGAAAACAAAAAAAATCAATACGGCAGATGCTGGGACAAGGACATGGGATTATTGAAGGGCCTGTAACTCATCATTTAACAAAGGGGACACAACACTTACATAAACTTCCAAGTAGAACTTGTGTCTCAAGTAATAAGATTAATATAAAATGGTAACATTGGTGCCTTTCTTTGAAATGGAGGTCCAAAAGTGCTCTTGAAAAATGTCCCCAGACCAAATATGCCTGTCTGCATACTTTTGTTCATTTATATTGTGCAATTCATGTAATGTTTTTTCTGATTCTTTTTTTTTAAACACTGGCACTCACATATAAATCCCGAGTAAGCAGAGTAACAAACATTTTCTGTGTGAAACCGCTCACAGCGTGACAGCAATGTGCTTTTAATCTGCTCTAAAAAAAAATAAAAATAAATCCATCAAGTTTCTAAGAAATAAAGAGGATGCAGATGGTAAAAGAACTTCATCCATCAATGACTTGCTCGAGTAGCATCCATATATCATCATAATATTACCCAGAGACAAAAACAGAACATCTTTATTATTCTGAAAATGTCAAGCACTCTCCAGACAATAAAAGAAGACGGGAAGAGTTGGTATCCACTGCTAAATACTTTCAAAACACGTTTTATTTCAGCGTTTCTTTTGCTTTTAGTGAAATTAATGCTTGTAAAATGACACATTTGGAAAGCAGAAGTAACACCAGAGAAAGTTAAAACTGAAAACTTTAAAATAAGCTGAACATAAGCAAAGCGAGTAATTCATTTAAAAAATTTTCCTAATTAAAAAATTAAGAAAAACATTTAGTAGTTTCACTACAAGTGAAATTTTTAATTAAAAACTTTTGGAATGAAAACACACAAAAACAACCAATGGCGAACATCTATGCAAATAACCACAAATAGACACAAAGCTTCAACATCATTAGTTTTCAGTTTTTGTAACAAAAAAAACAAACAAACAAAAAAACAGTGGAAATGCACGACTGTGTCAGAGATAGAAGGACTGGGGGGTTCATCAGGAATCATATCTCCATGTCAGTCTTCTGACATGGAGATATGATTTTTTGTTTTTGTCTTGCAGCGTTTTGCATGCACTGCGGTGGGCCTATAGTGTCTTTGGGGTTATCTGAGAGTTGCCGTCACTTTTTAACGCGTGTGTGATATGTCGATTTGTTCTTAAACAGTTCCCCGCAAGTAAAGTTTTTAATTGGTTTTAGGTGCTGCTGTTACACTGTTACTTTTTTTTAAATTTTGTATTAAAAATTAAACTCTTTAACTGGCTGTGCGCCTATGGCTCTGTCCTATTTTAAATAGGTACCTACCACGGGTCACAAGAACATTTTTGTTTATTTTTTCAAAATGTCTTTTTTAGGGAGTAAAACAACAGTGAACCACCGCTGGCAACAGTGGGAAAGAAAAACTCCCTTTTAACAGGAAGAAACCTCCGGCAGAACCAGGCTCAGGGGGACAGTCATCTGCCACGGGTCGTTGAGGGTGATGGGAGGGAGACGAGACAAAAAGCAGATTATGGCAGAAAGAGCCGGTGATAAATAATTGCTAATGGCTGGATGCAGTATAGGTGTGTAAACGTAAAGTGTGCAAAGATACGAGTGAAGAAACTTCACATTTGGAGAATTCAAGCAGCTCTCATTGTTGCTGCAGGTACTTCAGGGTTGCATTACTAAAGAAATGTCTTTGACTAAACGCTGTCTAGACCTCACTTTTATTACAAGCTACACTTAATCTTGTCCTGATCCATGGAAACTCATTTAAACCTGCACAAAGAAGTACCGAACACAACACGGCACTTTAAATCGACATCAGCATTTTTAACTCTGTTACAGATATCTATTCTATGTCAACAAATTTGAAACTTTTTCAAGCCAAGTTTTCAAATACTCAAATGCTTTTAATTGCAAAAAGGCAAACTGTGTTTCAGACTGCAGTGCATTTGCTTTTGGGCCTGCTTGATGTTTTGTTTGTTGTGTTGTAATCAAAGAGTTGAATAAATGAAGCCAAATGATAAATTTAAATTCAGGAGAGAACTGCCTCTTGCAAGGAAACGTGAAATCTGATAAAAGGCCCCAATGAGACAAAGTGTTTTGTGAGCGCAGATTTTTTTTTCTGGTCAACCTTTCTCTGGAAATAACCCGCAGGTGTCAGATGACATGTGGAGTAATTTACAGGAAATGGCCGTGTTTACATTAGGACACAACAAAGCTTAGTTACACAGAATTTGAGTCTGTTATAGTTTCCAACTGCTCTGGAGTCCATTCCCATCTGCTGCGAGTTAAACACAGAACTGCTGAGTAAACCCAAGTCGAGTCAGGTGTTTAGCAGTCTCCGTGGAGACCAAAGCTCCCAAACAAAACTGGTGAACATGCTACCTGTGGAGATGCTTGTGGTCCGACCGCTCCGTCAGTGACTCATGGTTTACATACAGCGCATTCAGTTTCTGACCGCACACCCACCACAAATGGCTTCACTGGACTGAACGTTTTCAACATAAAAGGATTGGAGGGAAAGCTCAGGAGCAACTGCGGACGCATTTCCAAAAAAAGCCAGAAAAAATTACACTCTCTTCTCATAAACTTATGATTCAGCGCTGTACACGCTAAAAAAAGTGAAGCCAACGTGGAAGTGCCAAAAAAACCCCAACAACAACAGAAAACTGCAGTTCTAGAGGCCACTCATGACTGGACCCAAAAATGAGTCAATCCCCCAAAAACACCCATGTTTAAATGTTCAACTGTACAGTAGAATAAATGTAATAACAATAAAAAACAGCTGACACAAAAAGCTGTTTTTTGTCCTGAGGGTGGTCGTCCCCCCTCACTGATAACTGTCGATTCCATTTCCGATTCCACACACGAATGGCCTGAGGGTAAAAACTCCTCTTGAGCCTCTCTGTTCTTCTTCGGATGGTGCGGAAGCTTCTGCCTGATTTTAGAAGTTGGAACAGTTCGTTGCTGGGATGGGACGGGTCCTTCAAAATCTGAGTTGCTCTAGTCCAGCATCTCCTGAAGTAAATGACCTGTAGGGAAAAGAGAGCAGTCCTGCAGCAGCATTCTGCCATACGGATCACTCTCTGAATAGCTTTGTTATCCTTGACACAGCTGTTTTCATACCAGGATGTGATGTTCTGTGTGAGGATGCTCTCCACAGCGCCTGTATAGAAAGTCCTGAGGATCACTGGAGAGACCCTGAACTTCCTCAGTTGTCGTAGGTGGTACAGGTGCTGCCTAGCCTTTTTGGTCTGGACCTGAATGTGGGCAGACCATGTCAGGTCTGAGGAGATGTGGACACCGAGATACTTGAAGGACTGCACCCTCTCCACTGGAGCTCCATTAATGATAATGGGCTTGTAGTCTCTGTGCTGACTCCTTCTGAAGTCCGCCACCAGCAGTGACGAGAGGACACACCCCTGTGGCGCTCCCGTGCTGATGGTGATGGTGTTGGAGATGCACCTACCCACCCTCACCACCTGAGTTCTGCCAGTGAGGAAGTCCAACATAATAATAATAATAATAATAATAATAATAATAATAATGCTTTACAACGGCTTCGACATAAAAACAAACATTATGAAAAACTGAGACCAAGCATTGTATGAAAAATACAACATACAAATTGTCAACATACTAAATATAAATGAAAGAATAAAGCAGTTATAAAAGAAAAAAAGCTGTTAAAAAATAAAAAATTACACACAAATGTTTCTTTTTAGGTTCAGACTACTTTCAGCAGGGTATTTGATCCACATCTGGTGTAGTTGTAGGCTCGTGCTGATCGAGGTTTCATCGTTAGAGTCTGTATCCTTTCATAAGGCTTCTAAAATGCAGGAGTATAAATTATGGGAAATTTGGAGAGATGAATGTGTGGGAAGTGAAATGATCAGACAGATGTTTAATGGGTTTTCCCGAATGTCGTTCCTGTGATGAAACAATGTTATAGAAGAACACAAAGTCCGCATTTGGACTGTTTAAAACTAAAATGTAATCCCTACCATCTTACCTGCCGGTTACTCAGATGAGAACCCAGAGTGGGTTTCTGTGAAGTTTTCATTTTAGACCTTCCATCATTGCATAGTTATGCATATGATGATAGCAAAAGCTGCCTTCATTCCTCGGGTTTGAACAAACTGTCATCATAAATTCAAGCAAACAAACAAATAAGCTCAAATCAGCCGTCACCCAATGAGTAAACTTCCAACTGGGGTTTCCAGTTCGCCAATTTGGATCATGTGTGACACAGGTGCCGCACATAGACGAGAAATAAGGAGTGAGATCACATTACTGCAGAGGGGAAAGTTTGCATGTGTTTGAAATTAGATCAAAGGTTAAGATAAGAAATCCAATAGGCTGTGAAAGTCTGTGTTAATGTAAATTAAATCAAGAAAATTAGAAGAGCAACCTAGAGCTGAAAGAAGATGAAAGCAAATCTTTCACAACCATGTCTGAGTTACTCTTTCACATGTGGGGGCTTCTTATGCTGTTACCAGATGGTGTTCATATCTTCTCAGTGGTTTTGTCGATTTGTGGAACCGTTCCTAAAAATACTCGTTCTGCCAGTTTAATGAAAGGTTGGCAGACACTGAGCTGATTACAGAGTTGGCACTAAAAGAAAGTCAAAGAATCTCCCGAATTATAACACATAAGATAAAGTGCTGATTCAATTTTTTTTGTACTTTTTTGTTTTAGTAGAAGCAGTTTTAGTTCCTTCTGTTTCTGCATTTTTTCAGTGCTGTTTAATTAAGTTTTATTTATACAGCACCAAATCACAACAAAAGTCGCTCCAAGGTGCCTAAGGTAATGTAAAGACCCCACAAAAATACAGAGAAATCCCAACAATCAGATGATTCCCAATGAGCAAGCACCTATCAACAGTGGGAAGATAAAACTCCCTTTAACAGGAAGCAACCTCCAGTGGAACCAGGTTCAGGGAGGAGTGAATCGGTAGGGGGTGAGGGAAGGATGAGGACAAAAGACATGAATTTTTCCTTTTTTCATGTTGGACTTATTTCGAATTAAAACTTTCTTTTCCCTCTAGAATATTCAGACAACATTCAGCCAATTCTTGGCTTTAAGCGTCAAAGTTGATTCAAAAACTCTGAAAATGTGAATTAAGTTTATCTCATATATGAGAAAACCTGATTCAGTTGGCATTAAGAACTTAAGCTGACTTCGAATACAACTTCATTGTTTCCACCGTAGTGATTCATTTTTTGGGAACGGACCCCAGACCTGTTAGGAAAATAGCTGATTTAATTTAACAGGAATGAAAGACAACAGCTTTCCACTGAATATCGTGAGGTTTGTGTAGACTCCCAAGCACCAGATGTATCGCTCTCACCCAAGGTTTATTGAGGTGGTACCGTAACATTCAGCCTCTTACTCCCACACCAAGTTTTGTTTAGAGTCAGAGGAATAATGCAAAAACATTTAATAATTATGTATTTTTAGCCCCTTGTAACTAAATAATTGTACTCCTCATTACTTTAGGTTTAAGAAATTTGAGAGGACCTATTATTTTATGTCACTTAACACCAAACAAAAATTTAATCCTAAACAGAGCAAAAACACATAAAAGGTAATCGTATTGGTGTATCCATCGCCAGTACTTATCACATACAAAGGTGCATCGTTTATAGTACTATGATGAAAGTAAGACAGGAGAGGAAGAGGAGATGAGGACTGCTCATTGATGTCCTCAGTCATTTTAAATAAATATTGGATTGATATACAACATGTTGCTAAATTATGTTTTATCCTTATTCTTAATATTCATGCAAAATAAACTGAAGGATACTTACATGTTGTTGTTCTAAATGCATGAAACTGCTGGGCAAAATGCTAGTTTTGAGTTTTGTGATGTTTGAGGGATTTTCTGGTTTTGTACTTTTAATGTGTTTTGGGTTTTTTTCCCCTTAAACCTGGTACCAGTCCCATTCAATGCTGTGGTTTCATGCCTTTAGTTCTGAGTTTCTAAATCCTTAGGTCAGCCCCTCTGGCGTTCCCATTCTGTTCCCTCGGTCTTCTCTGTGTTTTTTCTGCCTGTGTCAAGCTTGTGTGTCTCAGTATGGGTCTCAGTGTCAGTCATTTCCTGTTTTATTTTGGTGACCGCCTGTCTATTTTTCTTTGTATTTTGTTCTCTCTTCTCTTCAGTAATTGGTTTCAGCTTTTCTCCCACCTGTTGCATGTTCCCTCATTACTGTGTGTGTCTGTTGTTTCAGTCTCCCTTTGTTGTGGTGTCCTTCATGCTTTGTGCGTCGTGTGTTCCTTGTTTCCCTCGACATTTGATAGTTTTGGGTTCTGTGTTTGACCTCCATTAATTTGTACCTTGTTAAAGTTGCTTTTAGTTCTTCCTTCGTCTCTTAGTTCTGCTTTGTGAGTCCTGCTCCTGTCCGCCACACAGCCAGTCTTAAAACAAAGCAGCGGTGTTCTTCATCGTCAGTGTTAGGTTACATAGCAGACATCAATTTGAATTAAAACTGATGATGCTGATTAGAGCCACTCACTGTTTTCCCATTTTATACCAGCTCTACACTGCCCGGGGTTGGGAAATCATGATGGTTTGTTAAACATCTGCTTTTATCTTGTCGAATTCACTTGACTAAATCCACAAAAGCCAGTACGCAGCCTTAACGGTCCACAAGGGCCACTTACTCTAAGACCGGAAGTGCGAGGCTTGTGAAATGGGACAGTCTAGCCTCTGTCGCGCTGCCCAGGTTGCCTAGCAACCATGATACTAACAGCTGGAAACGTGTCATACAGCTTTGTTTGACAAAAATGAAGGAGAAAATATTTTGTTCATTTCTGTGTTTGTTTCTACATGAGCTTTGATCATTCCCTGTAAGATTAAGCTCAGCTATTGAACAGCGTATATTTTAAAGTAAAGGCTTTAAAACCAAGTTAGTACAAACGTCACTAATGTCACATAACTTTGCCGACATGTGGCCAACAGTAATGTTTTAATGTTCTTCGTTATTAAACATTTGCACACAAATAAGTGACATAATATTCAGTACTTACTTAAAGTTTAATCTTCGGCCGCCCCTCATCCGCCGTTTTTTTTCGGCAAAATTATCCACACATTCTGGGATATTTTGGGCCACAAAGTTTACACCGCCACATCCTTAAAGTTCGGGGAAATGAAGGATGCATTTGAGGGCCGCATTTCGAGCAGCCTTTGAATTGGGACAGCCTTCGTCGCGTCGCTACGACGTAATCGGCCTTAAAATGCGGCCTTTAAGGCTGCAGACCCTGAATTGAGATACAGCCCCTGTGTGACCTCTCTACACTGAATCATACTTGTTATTAATCTCTGGCTCTCTTCCACTGCATGTCTTTTATGCTTTCTTCCTTCTCTCACCCCAACTGGAGGATTGGCCGCCCCTCCCTGAGGCTGGTTCTGCTGGAGGTTTCTTCCTGTTAAAAGGGAGTTTTTCCTTCCCACTGTCACCAAAGTGCTTGCTCGCAGGAAGTCACATGATTGTTGGATTTTTCTCTGTATGTATTATTGTAGGGTCTACCTTACAATATAAAGCACCTTGAGGCGACTGTTGTTGTGATTTCATGCTTTATAAATCAAATCAAATTGAAATGAATTGTCAGAAAAGTTGACCTCTGACCTTGTCAGAGTCACTGGGATTCAAACTCCATCTATCCATTATCTTCCACTTATCTTGGGCCAGGTCGCTTGGCAACAGCCTGAGAAGAGAAGCTCGGACTTCCCTCTCCCTAGCCACCTCCTCCAGCTTATCTAGGGTAACGCCTTGGCGTTCCCAGGCCAGCTGAGAAATATAATCTCTCCAGCATGTCCTAGGTCTGCCCTGGGGCAGGAGCACATCACCCAGGAGGCATCCTTGTCAATTCAACCAACTTAAATGGCTCCCTTTCGATGTGGAGGAGCAACACCTCCACTCTGAGCCACTCTCGGATGGCCAAACTCGAATGATCCACCCTTCAGAGAGAAAGCTAATTTCTGCCGTTCGCATCCGTGATACTTAAAATCCTCCACTTGGGGCAAGAACTCGTCCCTGACCTGGAGTGGGCACTCAGATTGAGGTGCTGATTCACATTCCCACCACTTCAGACTCGACTGCAAACCACTCGAGGGCGAGGTGAAAGCCACTACCTGAAGCCAAAAGAACAACATCATCGGTAAAAAGCAGAGACTAGATTCTGAGATCACCTAAATGGAAGCCTTCCACCAATTAACTATATACCTAGAATATACCTAGAAATTCTGTCCATAAATATTATGAACAGAATTAGTGACAAAGGGCAGCCCTAGCGGAGCTCCTGCAACGGTTGTGTAACTACCCCCCCGAATGAAGGATAACACTATAACTGATGAAGTTTTCAGGTTTAATGGCAATAAACCCTCAATCTCACCGTAAGAGCTGGGGATGTATACACAAAAACAGTGTGTTAGTTAAAAATCCATACTGTTACAACTGTAAATCTTTACAACATAAAGTAACCTTCTACATAAAATCCATTATCTTCCACTTATCTTGGGCCAGGTCGCTGGGGCAGCAGCCTAAGAAGAGAAGCTCAGACTTCCCTCTCCCTAGGGAGGAGGTGTTCCTTATCTTCATCATAAGCATACCTTGTGCCTGTATTAAGGGGGCTGCTAATGACAAAATAAATCTCCATGGGCTCTGATACACCCTCTCAGTTGAAGTCAGCAGCACTCCACCCGGACTATACGCAGTGCAGGTAGAGCACCACTTTTTCCTCATGAGTCACCTGACAGTTTGCCAGAATCTCTTCCAGGGAGTCAAAGAAGTCTTTTCCCCTGGCTTCTCTGAACTCCTCCCACACCCAAGTTTTTACTTCAGCCACTGCCTGAGCTGCGTTTCGCTTGTTCTGCCAACACCTATCGGTATAATATGAATTTCAAAATCTCACGTCACCTTGTTATCACTTTCACAAACTTGGGTGTCTGTGATGACATACCTCCTCAGCCTTTTACAGCCGAAAGGTAAATCCGTTAATGACTAGGTAAACTCAGCAGTTCATTAAGTCAAAAGAGGTTTGTACTTTCAGTAAGTTTATTTGAATTTACCTGCTGAATGATTGAAACTACAGTTGTGCTCCATTAGCAACCATAATAGTGGAAACGTTTTGCTTCTGACAGCAATCGATATCATGCCGGGTTTGAAATATCATTCAGTACTTTTATCTAATGCTGTTTTATTAGATTATTGCACAACTTTATTTTGCCCTTTCTCCTGCTGTTTTGATATTTTGTTGGAGCATTTTGCCTTTTGGGTTTTTTTTTCCTTATGTGCTACATTTTTCCTTGTCTGGTTAATGTTGTCTGGCTGCAGTAACAGGCCAGTTTCCCAGTTCATCTTTATTTCATTAGATATGCAGATTCTGCAAAAAAGACTAAAATCACCTTGTATCCACCACTACCACCTTTACCTCCTTTGTGCTGAACATTTGTAGGGGGTGGAGATCTGTCTAAATAAATAAATAAATCTGGGTAAATTCCCAGATGATTAAACATGCAACTATTTTGCTGGTAATACCTGAAACGAGTAAAGAAAATCAACAGTCCATGTATGCAAGATAATTCATAATTTTATTGGCGGGGTTATATTGGTTGGGTCTGATTATTGGGAGGGTCATAACCCCCTTAACCTCCCTGGAAATTACTCCCCTGGGACACACTGTAGCCAAATTTAACTATGCTGGGTGCCAATCATGCCAGCAAAGAACAGGAAAACTGAGGCTACAATTCACACACTCCAAAATTGGACAACAGAAGATGGGAAAAAATTGCCTTATCTGAATCTGAATTTCTGCTGCAACATTCGGATGGTATGGTCAAAATTTGGTGTAAAGAGCATGGATCCATTGTGCTTTTCATTAGACTTAGAGACTTAGAGTTTTTTATTGTCATTGTGCAGTTTCTTGCACAGCGAAATTGGGTAGCTGAACCACAAAGGTGCTAAAGTAAGAAGAGAAACCAATATACAACAAAGGCGGAAAATAAATAGATAATTAAATAAATAGAATAAAATAAAAAACAGTGTATATGTATACATATGTGAGTGGAACTATATACATGGTGTGGACCAAAATAATTGCACATGAGCCAAAAATATTGCACAGAACATGGAAAGACTGAGATATTGCACATAGATGATCAGCAGCTGTGTCAGGGTGGATGTGTTAGGGAAGTCTTTACACACTCTTAGTTTGCATTAAGAGTTCTGATAGCCCACGGGAAGAAGCTGTTCTTTAGTCTGTTGGTTTTGCACCTGATGGATCTGAGCCTTTTTCCAGAGGGCAGGATGTTGAAGAGGTGGTGGTTAGGATGGAGGTGGTCCTTTATAATTGCCCTGGCTCTGGAGAGACATCTTGAGCTGGCAATTAAGTCCAGGGAGGGGAGTGGACAGCCGATCACCTTCTCTGCAGTTCTGATGACCCTCTGTAGTCTCTTCTTGTCAGCTGTTGTGCAACCAGCGTACCACACAGGGATGGTGTGCACCAGCACACTCTCGATAGTGGCACGGTAGAAGGACACTAGGAGTTCAGTCTGCAGCCTGTTCCTTCTCAGAACCCTCAAGAAATGGAGGTGCTGCTGGGCTTTCTTTACTAGGGCTGATGTGTTTGTGGACCAGGATAGGTCCTCAGATATGTGGGTGCCGAGGAACTTAAAGGAGGACACCTTCTCCACATAGTCACTTTTTATGGATAGGGGAGGGGGATCAGTTCTTGTTTTTCGGAGGTCCCCAGATTTGTATGCAGAGTTACGTGCCTTTAGCAGTGCCTGAACCTTGCTTGTCATCCAGGGTTTACGGTTGGGGTAGACCCGGACCCGCTTTTCCGTGGTGACAGTGTCCATGCAGTGTTTGATGTAACCCAGCACTGCGGTTGTGTGAGTCTGTAGGTCATCCTGTTCAAAGACACTCCACTCTGTGAGAGCAAAACAGTCCTGCAATTGAGCGAGAGCTTCCTCAGAAATGGTGTTAATGGTTCTGATGGTGGGCTTTGTCCTTTTCCTGAGTGGTGTGTATGCCGGGACAAGGAGTAGAGAGAGGTGGTCGGACATGCTCAGGTGGGGGAGGGGAACAGATCTGTAGGCTTGCTTAATATTTGAGTAAACATGATCCAAGGTGTTATTTCCTCTCGTAGGGCATTTCACATGTTGTACAAATTTAGGCAGCACAGTTCTTAAGCATGCTCTGTTGAAATCCCCTGCAATGATGTGTACTCCCTCTGGGTATGTCCGTTGCTGTTCGGAGATAATGTCGTGCAGGTATGCAAGGGCTGAGCTAGCATTAGTGTCTGGTGGTATGTAGACTGCTGTTATTAGCACTGCAGGCAGTTCTCTGGGCAAGTAGAAAGGTCTGCACATGACAGACATTGCCTCTATGTCCGGGGAGCAGACTGTGGTGATGACCTTAGTGTTTGACCCTCCCCAATCAGACCAGGAGCGACATGTTTAGCCGCATGTTCTCCTTAAATTGCTGGCTGTCTGAGTGGTGTCCCAGAAACGATGTGGGCTTCATACAGCGGGGAAAATAAGTATTTGACACATCAGCATTTTTATCAGTAAGGGGATTTCCAAGTGGACTATTGACACAACATTTCCACCAGATGTTGCCATCAAGCCAAATATTGAAGTCATACAATCAAATCAGAACATATAAGTATACAAGTTAAACCATAATAAATAAAGTGAAATGACACAGGGAATAAGTATTGAACACACTTTATTCAATACTTTGTAGAAAAGCCTTTGTTGGTGATTACAGCTTCTAGACGCCTCTTGTATGGATAGACCAGTCGTCTGCATTGCTCAGGAGTGATTCTGGCCCATTCTTCCACACAAACGGTCTTTAAATCTTGAAGGTTCCTTGGGCCTCTTTTATGAACTTTAATCTTCAGTTCTCTCCATAGATTTTCTATGGGATTTAGGTCAGGTGATTGACTGGGCCATTCAAGCAACTTGATTTTCTTTCTTTGAAACCACTTCATTGTTTCCTTGGCCTTGTGTTTGGGATCATTGTCTTGCTGAAATGTCCACCCTCTTTTCATTTTTAGCTTCCTGGTAGATGGCAGCAGATTTTTATCCAGAATGTCCCGGTACATCTCTCCATTCATCCTGCCTTCAATAATATGAAGTCTGCCAGTACCCCTTGCTGAAAAGCAGCCCCAAACCATGATGCTTCCACCCCCAAACTTGACTGTTGGTATGGTGTTCTTGGGGTGGTGAGCAGTGCCATTTCTTCTCCAAACATGGTGTGTAGAATGACTGCCAAAAAGTTCAATTTTGCTTTCATCTGACCATACTATAGTCGTCCAATAATCCACAGGCTTCTCCAAATGCTGTTGCGCAAAGTTTAACCGAGCCTTGACATGCTTTTTGTTCAGCAATGGAGTCTTGCGTGGTGAGCGTGCATGGATGCCATGGCGGTTCAGTGCATTGCTTATAGTTTTCTTTGAAACAACAGTACCTGCTGATGCAAGGTCTTCCTGAAGTTCTGTCCGAGTGGTTCTTGGCTCTTGGAGAACCCTCCTGATTATTCTTTGGACTCCTCGGACAGGGATCTTGCGTGGAGCACCTGATCGTGGCAGGTTTATGGTGAACTGATGCACTTTCCATTTCCGGATAATGGCCCCCACAGTGCTCACAGGAACATTCAGCATTCTGGAAATGCACCTATAACCATTCCCATCAAAATGCTTTTCAACGATAAGATTACGAAGATCTTGAGAGAGTTCTTTGCTTTTACCCATCATGAAGTCTTTCCTGTGTGCCTTCTGGGTAATGAGGAGCCTTTATAGGCCATCAATTAGGACTAAAGCAGCTGATATCAATTAGTACTGATAGGGGACAGGATTTCTCTATCAATACTGACAGATTTCAGGTGATCTCCTGGCTTTCTATGTCATTTTGCCCCTTGTTATCTCCATGTATTCAATACTTATTCCCTGTGTCATTTCACTTTATTTATTGTGGTTTAACTTGTATACTTATATGTTCTGATTTGTTTGTATGACGTCAATATTTGGCTTGATGGCAACATCTGGTGGAAATGTTGTGTCAATAGTCCACTTGGAAATCCCCTTACTGATAAAAATGCTGATGTGTCAAATACTTATTTTCCCCGCTGTAGATAATTGGCAAACCTGGTCTTGTTAGGAGAGACGGCATCCATCCCACTTTGGATGGAGCAGCTCTCAATTCTAGAAATATGGACAAATTCATTAAACCCCCCAAAATATGACTATCCAGAGTTGGGACCAGGAAGCAGAGTTGCAGTCTTACATGCCTCTCTGCAGCTGCTCTCCTCCTGCTACCCCCCCAAAAACCCATCTCCATAGAGACTGTGTCAGCTCCCAAAAACACAAACTAAAAACCAGCAACAAACAACTTAAACATAAACAATTACAAAGAAAGAACAATAAAGTATCCACATCTGAACCAAAGAGTAAAACAGTGAAATGTGGATTATTAAATATTAGGTCTCTCTCCTCCAAGTCTCTATTAGTACATGACTTAATAATTGATCAACAAATCGATTTACTCTGCCTTACAGAAACCTGGTTGCAGCAGGATGATTATGTTAGTTTAAATGAATCAACATCGCCGAGTCATTCTAACTACCAGAAATCTCGAAGCACAGGCCGAGGGGGCGGTGTGGCAGCAATTTTTCACACCAGCCTATTAATTAACGAAAGACCAAGACAGACTTTTAATTCATTTGAAAGCCTGATGCTTAGCCTCGTCCACCCCAGCTGTGAAACTCAGAAACCAGTCTTACTTGTTATCATCTATCGTCCACCTGGGCCTTACACAGAGTTTCTGTCTGATTTCTCAGACTTTTTATCTGATTTAGTTCTGAGCTCAGATAAAATAATTATTGTGGGTGATTTTAACATCCATGTAGATGCTAAAAATGACAGCCTCAACATGGCATTTAATCTGTTATTAGACTCAATTGGTTTCTCTCAAAATGTAAAAGAACCCACCCACCACTTTAATCACACTCTAGATCTTGTTTTAACATATGGCGTAGAAACTGAACATTTAACAGTGTTTCCTGAAAACCCTCTCCTGTCTGATCATTTCCTGATAACATTTACATTTACAATAATTGATTACACAGCGGTGGAGAGTAGATATGGGCAGAAATCTGTGCCATCAGAAACTGAATTTGAATAAGTTAAATTTGAATTTGAATTGCTCTGATTGAATCTGAATTGTAACTTGAATAAATGCTTTTGAAAACTGAATTTGAATTAGTCTAATTTGAAATTGAATTTATGGTTTGAAAATGATCATCACTAAATTGAAATTGAATTTTATATTTTGAAAATGAATTGATTTGCTTTGAAACTGCATTTTATCCTTTAAAAATTCAGCTCTCGAATAATTTCAGTTTCACTTCTCACCATTCAGTTTCAGTTCTACAATTCAATTTCAGTTCCAAAATTCAGTTTTTCGGAACTTACATCCGGTTCCGGTTCAAGCGCAGATTAATAGAACTAGGTTTTACTAGCGGACCGAAAGTGTTACTGACTGGAATCTACAGCCTCTTGAGCTGAATTAAGACTTCAGAAGTCATTCGTCATGTCGAATGACCAGCGGATAAACTCTCAGGTTGGTAATAAATGTATTACATGTATAAGAACAAGCGTCATGTTAACAAATGATAGCCGTAAGGTAACTTTTATGCTTATTGTAGCTGCTAGCTAAAAACGCTAATTTAGCGTAGTTTGCCCTGAATTCAGCTTTGACAACAAATATGATCGACTGTTTCTAGTAGAATTCCAAAGTTGTCATTTTGTACCCTCTCAGAGTACCCCTCTGTATGCTTGCAGAGACCCCTACAGTAGGGAAACATGCAAAACGGTGTCCAAACCTTTGTATTTTAGCTTTATTTATGTCTTACACAGCATCCCAACTCTTTAGCTAACTTAATAACTTTAGCTAAAGTGAATAGTTAGTCTAATTCATTAGTGCAGCATTACTGGATCATCTCTGTTTGAAGTGATATAATATGATATACAACTATCACTGTGTTTAACTACCATAATAATTCTTAGGGTACTGAGTGCATGCTTAATTAGATTTTTTTTTAAACATACTGCTCCATTACTATGTTTGACAGGCTGAAGTTGTCAGGTCACCTCCTAAATCGACCATCTGTTACAGGTGTTTTGTGCCAGAAATGGAGTGTCCACTGAAGACTGAAGATACTGAATCTCTACGCCTTGCCATTGATCCCTCTTGTGCCTTCATCTAGACAAGAGACATTAACTTAACCACTCTCATATGCTCTGTACCTACATCACCTTCCCTGACAGTCGTAGCTTGGCTCATCTGAGGGTGAAATTATAAGAATGTGTTATTTTGCAAAGTGCTCTCTAGGGTTCCTAAATAAAATATGGCATTGAGGTAATTTCTTTTGAATTAATCCCTTATTCTGAAATATAAGAACCTCTCCTGGTTTTAATGGCACTTTGGATTTCCTTACTTTCTGTTCCACTTCCAAACCCAAATAAATGGTAAATGGCCTGTATTTATATAGCGCTTTACTAGTCCCTAAGGACCCCAAAGCGCTTTACATATCCAGTCATCCACCCATTCACGCACACATTCACACACTGGTGATGGCAAGCTACATTGTAGCCACAGCCACCCTGGGGCACACTGACAGAGGCGAGGCTGCCGGACACTGGCGCCACCAGGCCCTCTGACCACCACCAGTAGGCAACGGGTGAAGTGTCTTGCCCAAGGACACAACGACCGAGACTGTCCAAGCCGGGGCTCAAACCGGCAACCTTCCGATTACAAGGCGAACTCCCAACTCTTGAGCCACGATCGCCCCACATCATAGATGCTGACACAGTGACATGGAAGAGGGAAAGAAGTAGGAAAAGGACTACTACAAATAAACCCAATGCCTAACAATGAAAAATGTAAAATAAGAACAATAATAATAATAAAGATAAAAGATGAAGTAACAAGTTTTTAGTTTTTTTGTTTATTCCAAATGATCATCCAGATGTCTGTGACATGTGATGACAAACACCATAATGGAAGGCCTTAGTCATCACATGCTTAAACTCATCATATATTTTTTGCATATGCTGAACAGGCAGTCAGACATGCTGTAACTGTGGGGTAGAAAACAGCATGAACACCATACGGCAGGGGTCTCAAACTTCAGTCCTCGAGGGCATGGAAAAGTTGCATGACACTTTGACCCTTGAGGACTGGAGTTTGAGACCCCTGTCATATGGAATATGACAGGTGTGGTTGAACTGCATGAAGACTCTGAAGTTTCTCTTCTCTTCTGGCAGGACAGGAATGTGGCCTTGTCCTGTGAGCCACTGTAAGGATGTACTTAGAGTAGAACTGGACTGTCACCGGCCTCAGGCTCTTCACCCTTTTCAAAGACAAAGCAGTCATTTAGATAAAATATTAGATATTGTTTACCTGTAAATGCACAAAGTAAATTTTGAAATGTAATTATTGTCAAGAGTGAACAAGCACTGATAGTGTAATCTACAGCTGTGGCCAAACGTTTAGAGAATGAGAAGTGTTGTTTGCTTATTTACAAAGTTTGCTGTTTCAGTGATAGTTGTATATCACATTATATCACTTCAAACAGAGGTGACCCAGTAATGCTGCACTAATGAATTAGACTAACTATTCACTTTAGCTAAAGTTATTAAGTTGGCTAAAGAGTTGGGATGCTGTGTAAGACATAAATAAAGCTAAAATACAAAGGTTTGGACACCGTTTTGCATGTTTCCCTACTGTAGGGGTCTCTGCAAGCATACAGAGGGGTACTCTGACAGGGTACAAAATGACAACTTTGGAATTCTACTAGAAACAGTCGATCATATTTGTTGTCAAAGCTGAATTCAGGGCAAACTACGCTAAATTAGCGTTTTTAGCTAGCAGCTACAATAAGCATAAAAGTTACCTTACGGCTATCATTTGTTAACATGACGCTTGTTCTTATACATGTAATACATTTATTACCAACCTGAGAGTTTATCCGCTGGTCATTCGACATGACGAATGACTTCTGAAGTCTTAATTCAGCTCAAGAGGCTGTAGATTCCCGTCAGTAACACTTTCGGTCCGCTAGTAAAACGTAGTTCTATTAATCTGCGCTTGAACCGGAACCGGATGTAAGTTCCAAAAAACTGAATTTTGGAACTGAAATTGAATTGTAGAACTGAAACTGAATGGTGAGAAGTGAAACTGAAATTATTCGAGAGCTGAATTTTTAAAGGATAAAATGCAGTTTCAAAGCAAATCAATTCATTTTCAAAATATAAAATGCAATTTCAATTTAGTGATGATCATTTTCAAACCATAAATTCAATTTCAAATTAGACTAATTCAAATTCAGTTTTCAAAAGCATTTATTCAAGTTACAATTCAGATTCAATCAGAGCAATTCAAATTCAAATTTAACTTATTCAAATTCAGTTTCTGATGGCACAGATTTCTGCCCATAAGTAGACTTTATCAAAGTAGATGTCTTTCTGAAAGCGCTGTAACTAAGTTTAAGAATATAATCCACCCACTGTTATCATCTTCAATGCCCTGTACCAACACAGAGTAGAGCAGCTACCTGAACGCTACCCCAACAGAGGTCGATTATCTTGTTAATAATTTCACCTCCTCACTACGTACGACTCTGGATACTGTAGCTCCTGTGAAAACTAAGGTCTCTAATCAGAAGTACCTGACTCCGTGGTATAATTCTCAAACACGTACCCTAAAGCAGATGACTCGTAATCTGGAGAGGAAATGGCGTGTCACAAATTTAGAGGATCATCATTTAGCCTGGAGAAATAGTTTGCTGCTTTATAAGAAAGCCCTCCGCAAAGCCAGAACATCTTCCTATTCATCACTGATTGAAGAAAATAAGAACAACCCCAGGTTTCTCTTTAGCACTGTAGCCAGGCTGACAAAAAGTCAGAGCTCTTTTGAGCCAACAATCCCTTTAACGTTAACTAGTAATGACTTCATGAACTTCTTCACAAATAAAATCTTTATCATTAGTGAAAAAATTACCAATAATCATCCCACAGGTGTAATATTATCTAAAGCTACTCTTAGTACCATTGATGTTAAGTTAGACTCTTTTTCTCCAATTGATCTTTCTGAGTTAACTTCAATAATTACTTCCTCCAAACCATCAACGTGTCTTTTAGACCCCATTCCTACAAAACTGCTCAAAGAAGTCCTGCCATTAATTAATTCTTCGATCTTAAATATGATCAACCTATCTCTAATAATCAGCTGTGTACCACAGGCCTTCAAGCTAGCTGTAGTTAAACCTTTACTCAAAAAGCCATCTCTAGACCCAGCAGTCTTAGCTAATTATAGGCCAATCTCCAACCTTCCTTTCATATCAAAAATCCTTGAAAGAGTAGTTGTCAAACAGCTAACAGATCATCTGCAGAGGAATGGTTTATTTGAAGAGTTTCAGTCAGGTTTCAGAGTTCATCACAGCACAGAAACAGCTTTAGTGAAGGTTACAAATGATCTTCTTATGGCCTCTGACAGTGGACTCATCTCTGTGCTTGTCCTACTAGACCTTAGTGCAGCGTTCAATACTGTTGACCATAATATCCTATTAGAGCGATTAGAACATGCTGTAGGTATTACAGGTATGATGCATTGAGTTTTTCCTTTCCAGTCACCTTTCTCGCTCACTATGTATTAACAGACCTCTCTGCATTGAATCATATCTGTTATTAACCTCTGTCTCTCTTCCACAGCATGTCTTTTATCCTGTCTTCCTTCTCTCACCCCAACCGGTCGCAGCAGATGGCCGCCCCTCCCTGAGCCTGGTTCTGCCGGAGGTTTCTTCCTGTTAAAAGGGAGTTTTTCCTTCCCACTGTCGCCCAAGTGCTTGCTCATAGGGGGTCATATGATTGTTGGGTTTTTCTCTGTATCTATGAAGCGCCTTGAGGCGACTTCTGTTGTGATTTGGCGCTTAGTATGAGCTGCCCACTGTGTTCCCATAAGAGCAGGATTCCAGCAGGATCTCAAAATTATTTACCCCAAAACCTCCACAGTGTCCAGATCTCAATCTAGTAGAGGACCTTTGTGACGTGGTAGAATTGGAGTTTTTTTTACCATGGATGTGCAGCCGTGTAAACTGCACAACAACTGTGATGTTTTCCTGTCAATATCAACGGAAACCTTGGTCCATATTGACATGATAGCACCTTGTTGAATCTGTGCCCAGTGACATGGCTGAGTGTATATTTAAAGTTCAGTAAAATCCTGTGTAAAAGGGCATCAAGTTCACTAACTGCATAATGTTTAAGTTGATGAACAATTGTGTTACACAACTGAGATCATAATACAGACCTGTATAATCATGATTAATCACAATTCAACACATGGCAGTTTGTAACATAGTCACTGTCACATGTTTTTGTGTCCCTAAATATAACTTCACCAGATTGATCTCATATTTACTAATAGTGATGATCATGATGATGAGGTTCACAAAATGAATGAGCAACTCCTGGATGGCAAAACCTTCAACTTTTAAAAGGCACAGGTTCTAATTTGGAGCAAACAATCTCACCATTCACATCAGAGACCAAAGCTCATAGACCTCACAAATGTTATCAGACCATTTGTATTGTTTTTAAATATGTTAATTTTTTTTTTTTACATGGTTAAGTGTAGTGATTTTAGTGATTGGGGTAAGGAACTAAAAACTACTGATTAGTTTTAGAAAAAGATCATTCAGGGGCACATAGAGAGAGAAAGATGCACCAAAGACGCACCAGATTCACCTCTGGAGAACCAGGGAAAGAAAAACTAGACGATGAAAAAACCGAACCTACTCCTAATTCTAATACATGCCCCAAAAAATCATATGGTAAAATTGTAATATAATAAAGTCTGCAAGTAGATAAAACCACCCACCTGTTTCCTCGTGCAGCCTGTATAATATGATAAACTGACTTTATGGCTTGCAATGTAAACAATACTTACGTGGCCTTCATGATGTGTTTATGTTGCTTGTTTTTATGAATAAAGTTGTGGTATGTCATATTGTGCATGTTATGGAGTCTTTACTGCACAGCACCTTGTAACTCTGCAGCACATATATACAATAAAACAGCAGAATGAGTCAATGCAGTTTATGTAATGGAGGCTTTTACTTTTGCATTGTTATCTTGTTTGGCTGCCAAGGAAGTGCTCATAAAAATGCTTAAAGATTAAAGATGTTAATTTCTTAGGGTTCATTTAGGGTTTATGATTTAAACTGCTTATCCAAGGCTCCAGAAATCTGCAGACAGACTTTATCAGCTGGATCAGCACAGAGGAGAGATAAGGCTTCAGGAAACTGAGGCTTTCAGTCACTCTGAGTTTTGGCTCGATCTTTTAAATCCCTTAGTTTAAATCATCCTGTTACCTCAGATCAGTGTCTAGACTATAATAAACACGAAACTTGGTTTGGCTTTGTCACCGTGAGGCTGCTCACAGGGTGACGAACAAATAACCACCCAGCAAAAGGTGTCATGTTAAATCACAAGTCTGGTGACATGCTACAGGCAGTGCAGAATTATTAGACAAGTTGTATTTTTGAGGAATAATTTTATTATTGAACAACAACCATGTTCTCAATGAACCCAAAAAACTCATTAATATCAAAGCTGAATGTTTCTGGAAGTAGTTTTTAGTTTTAGCTATTTTAGGGGGATATCTGTGTGTGCAGGTGACTATTACTGTGCAGAATTATTAGGCAACTTAACAAAAAACAAATATATACCCATTTCAATTATTTATTTTTACCAGTGAAACCAATATAACATCTCCACATTCACAAATATACATTTCTGACATTCAAAAACAAAAAAAAAAACAATCAGCGACCAATATAGCCACCTTTCTTTGCAAGGACACTCAAAGGCCTGCCATCCATGGATTCTGTCAGTGTTTTGATCTGTTCACCATCAACATTGCGTGCAGCAGCAACCACAGCCTCCCAGACACTGTTCAGAGAGGTGTACTGTTTTCCCTCCTTGTAAATCTCACATTTGATGATGGACCACAGGTTCTCAATGGGGTTCAGATCAGGTGAACGAGGAGGCCATGTCATTAGTTTTTCTTCTTTTATACCCTTTCTTGCCAGCCACACTGTGGAGTACTTGGACGCGTGTGATGGAGCATTGTACTGCATGAAAATCATGTTTTTCTTGAAGGATGCAGACTTCTTCCTGTACCACTGCTTGAAGAAGGTGTCTTCCAGAAACTGGCAGTAGGACTGGGAGTTGAGCTTGACTCCATCCTCAACCCGAAAAGGCCCCACAAGCTCATCTTTGATGATACCAGCCCAAACCAGTACTCCACCTCCACCTTGCTGGCGTCTGAGTCGGACTGGAGCTCTCTGCCCTTTACCAATCCAGCCACGGGCCCATCCATCTGGCCCATCAAGACTCACTCTCATTTCATCAGTCCATAAAACCTTAGAAAAACCAGTCTTGAGATATTTCTTGGCCCAGTCTTGACGTTTCAGCTTGTGTGTCTTGTTCAGTGGTGGTCGTCTTTCAGCCTTTCTTACCTTGGCCATGTCTCTGAGTATTGCACTCCTTGTGCTTTTGGGCACTCCAGTGATGTTGCAGCTCTGAAATATGGCCAAACTGGTGGCAAGTGGCATCTTGGCAGCTGCACGCTTGACTTTTCTCAGTTCATGGGCAGTTATTTTGCGCCTTGGTTTTTCCACACGCTTCTTGCGACCCTGTTGACTATTTTGAATGAAACGCTTGATTGTTCGATGATCACGCTTCAGAAGCTTTGCAATTTTGAGACTGCTGCATCCCTCTGCAAGATATCTCACTATTTTTGACTTTTCTGAGCCTGTCAAGTCCTTCTTTTGACCCATTTTGCCAAAGGAAAGGACGTTGCCTAATAATTATGCACACCTGATATAGGGTGTTGATGTCATTAGACCACACCCCTTCTCATTATAGAGATGCACATCACCTAATATGCTTAATTGGTAGTAGGCTTTCGAGCCTATACAGCTTGGAGTAAGACAACATGCATGAAGAGGATGATGTGGACAAAATACTCATTTGCCTAATAATTCTGCACTCCCTGTATATTTCTTAAAGTCAACAAACTCATTAAAAGCAGGTTTCTATTTGAATTGGTCACAATAACAGAAAAAAAACAAAGTTTCTACATTTTTTTTATTTATTTAAAACATCTTTTTTTAAAACAAAAAATGGGATGAAATGTGAAAATACATCAGAATATGCACACATAGTACTGGACATACATGCCATGCATACACTGCATTGACATATAAAGGTATTTCAGAAAATACAAACAAGGAAAATACAAAAAAATACAAACAAAATTAACAAAAAGATACAAAACAATAATAAAGAAACAAAATTCCAAATACACATATTAACTTACTAAAAATAGACATAGGATTACCAATTTCTGAGAGCTTGTATTTATGGTAGATCAGTGATCATCAAAGTTTCCAGTAAGCCAATCAAAGGATGGAGGGAAGACAAAAAGTTTACCGTTCATTTAGCAGCTGGAATAATTGTCAGTATATTGAGTTTGTTCCAGTGACTGAAAGAACATATTGTCATCAGTTGTAAACTTTGTACCAGCAGCAGAATGCTTTCAGCTGTGACAAATACATTTAATTTATTGAAGCATCTGCAGCGCAGCAGCACTGTGAACCATACTGCCATGGTTTAGCTGCCAGGGATGTCTCTGCAGTGGCCAAACAACACAAACTGGAGTCCCCACCCAGCAGGTTCAGCTTCAGTTTACTCTACGTGTAGCTGTGGGTACATTTGGTCTACAGTAGTGATTGAGTTATCCATCCATGATGCAAATAAATAACCGAGAATCCACACAGCATCACGTAGGACAGCAAAGTGGGATTTGTTCATCTGAGTGATGGCTGCTGGAAGAAAGCCGTTTTTACACCACATTACTCTGTGCTTTGGGGCTGGGAACCTTCATCCAGAGGGAAGAAACTGAAACTCTTTATGCAAAGTGTGCAGGTCATCAAGTTAAATTGAACCAGCCAGCCGGTGTAACTGTCTGGTACACAGGGACGCTGGGCTCAGCTGTGACTTGCTAATTAGCCTGTTAGATGGTTTAACAGCTTGAGTGAGTCTCTGTTCTTTTCAGATAAATATCTAAACCATGACACCAAAGAAAAGGATAAAAAAAAAAAAAAGATTCATTAAAAGCACGATCAAACAAATCGTCATGGTTTTGTCATTGTGGAAATGCAAAAGTTGCTCAAACACAAAGTGTAGTCTTTAGCCACCATTCATTTCTTATATAGCTATATTAATAACTTTATTTCTTATATAGATGTATACCTTCTCAAGCAAAATATAAAGAAGTAGTGTATTTAGCATTTAAAACAGAATTTGTGGAATTCAAACAACCTTGAAATCTAACAATTTAGTATAGACTATTTAGTACAGAGCATATAAAAGTTCTCCAGGCTTACGGAAGGACATTCAAAGGTATTCTTTAGGTGGCTGGGATCAATAATCCTGAAGTTTGGGACTGATAGTGGTCCATTGTGTGGTTTTTCTTTCCACCCTGGACAGGTTGCCAGTCTGTAGCAGGGCTAACAGATAGACACAGATAACCATTCGTACTCACACCTATGGGCAATTTAGAGTTTCCAATTAATCTAACCTGACTAACTGCCTGTCTTTGGATTGTGGGAGGAAGCTGGAGTACCTGGAGAGAGCACATGGCTGTGTTGCCTTTCGCATTTTCCATAGATTCCACAAAAGGAATGAGAAAAAATAATGTGTTTATGTTAAAAGCTACTATTAATGACGATAGAATTCAAAAGTTAACACAACACAAGTTAGGAGAACTTTTCCTGCTTCAGTAAGTTAAGTCGCTTACCAAATAAAAAAAAAATCTTCTGTTTTTCAAAACAGAAGCCAATGTCCAGAGAAAGACTTTTTAAGTCCTTAAAGCCTGCAAACTGTTGCTCAAGACCGGTTTTTGTTGTAGTTTTTTAAACGGCTCCATGGAAGGAAAATTTAAAGAAATGAGGGCTGATTAGACTTCTGCACAGTACTCTCTCTCCCCTTCTGGAATTTGGCAGAGGATGAACCTATTTGGATGCAGCCAGTTGTGCTCTCTTGTGGGATCAACTGCCTGTGGAGGTGTCCGCCCCAGTGGAGGTCCTTCCAGACCTTGATTGTTTTTAGCAAGCAAATAAAACAATGCAAACCTAGGATTCCTTTTTCTTCAAAGCGCTTTGTTAAACTGTTTTGTCTGCTGAACTGTTCAGGACAGGGCGACTCAGGTTAATCCACTGTAAATAACAGTGCAGACTCCTGTTTCTTGTTCATTACTTGGCTGTTTAAAATGTTCAAAATTAGTTGCATGCTGTAAATAATTGTGAAATCTACTTGCTGTGGCTGTGCTCAAGATGGAAGCACAAGACAAGAGAGCTGGTGAAGCATCTTTGGTCCAGCATCACATCTATGAGGACAAATCAGGGCGGAGTGCAGCAGTGAGCGTCCCACCTGCACCCATACCTGACCTTGGAAATCAAAAATGGCAGCTGACAAAAATAGCAACAAAGAAAGAAATCTTGGCCCCAGTGAAGAGGTGCTCCTTTCCTCCCCTGAGTCTAAACTGAGCAGTCTGCTTTTTGTCACGTAAAACCAAACAGCACAGTGGAGCAAAAGCAGGTTATCTAGCAAAAATACAAACTGGGATGAGCAACCCTGACATTTGAACATTTGGATTTTGATCATCACATTCAGTTGTATATGTAAACCAAGCAGGGTGCACTGTAATTTGTAATTTCTAATCTAAGGCAGCAATTTAACAAGTCTCCACAATCTTGGTAAGATAGGCATCTAAGGGGCAATTCTAGGAACGGATCTTTAGGGAGGCTCAGCCCCTAGTCAAATCATCATGTATGCAATGCAATTCATCTATTAATAACACAAGAATAGTTAACAACTTACTTTTATTACTGTGAGATTTATGCGACACATCATTTCTGGAATATGGAATCTGCTGCTTTCAAATACATTCAAGCCTTTTCAACTATGCTAACCTCGAGCTAATTATTTGGCTCAGTAATAATCACTTACACTATAATATACCTGCGTTAGGGTGAAACCTGAGACAGTGGAAGCTGTGACCTTTGACTTGGATACAATCCATCAAGATGAGTAAAGATGAAAGATCAAAAATAATCAACTTTTGAAAATAACAAGTCAATGAGAAGTAAATATTACCACATACGTTTTATATTAAACTGCATGTGTGTGAAGAATTTAAAGATCCACGGCTTCAGTAAGAACCATGAAGTTGAAGCTAAGAGCCACACATTATAAAAGATGGACAGAAACATTTAATGTTGGTGTTTTTGTCAAATTAGACTGTAAAATATAAAATATGAACAGCTTTATCCTTTAATACAGCAGCCAACATCTGTTGTTGAAAACATGAAAACTGTATTTTCCGCCAATCACAGCAGGTGGTGGTTTAACAACACAGAATGGAACCTTTAGAAATGAGTTTTATGGTTTTCAACTCAAAGACACAACAAATTTATAGATTTCCCATGTCAAAGCATCAGAGAGTAAAAACAGGAATAACTGAATCTCGTTTTGGTATTTTTGTTTTTACCTCACCATTTCTGTCCAACAAGCTACGACAATCCCGCGGCAGTCTTTGACCAGCTGGCAAACAGCGAGCTCACCACAGCAAAATATTGTGAGTTTATCCCAAAAGCTGAACACCATCTTTTTTTTTTTTTTTAATGTAGAAGACGATTTATTCATTTACATGAACACGATTTTCCATCAAATTAATTTGATAATACTAATTCACACCAATTATGTGGGGTTTTTATTATTATTATTATTATTATTTAATAAACCATAGCAAATTTGGAGGCTGGATGAGACTTAAATTGGTCAAAATTTGAGTCCAACATGAAACTAACCATTTTTGCATATTCTTAAATGATTCTGTTCATTATTTGGGCTTTGGCACCTAAAAGTACTCAGTTAGGTTTAGAAAAAGAAACCAAAAATAAATAAAAATTGATTTTAGAAAATCAGAAAATTCAGCAGTTATAGAAGATGTTTGCAGTGACGTTGTCGAGTGCTAACCCTGAGGTCATCATTTTAGGTCACTTGTTTCGAGGCCTTAAAGAAACCAAATTGCTTTTATTCCAGGTGTTACTGGTATACTTATTAGGAAATCAGCAATGGTCATATTTTTGGTAATCCTCTAGAATTTTTTACGCATATTTGGGAAAAGTTGTGTGTTTTCTTGGTTTTGTTTAGATGACTCTTGAAACCTGCATGATGGTGATTTTAAAGGCATCATACTGTGAATGACCAACTCGGAGCTACAGGAATAAAACAAAAGCTTTTAGATTCTTCTGTCAAACTCATGAAACTCTAATGTTAGTAAAGCCTATGCTACACACCATCTCAACCACAAAAATGTCTGAGCATGTTTCAATGGGAAGTAGCAGCAGAGAGGATCTCTTTTATCCAGTCTGGTGAAAGAACTCTCTAATGAGGTTGTAAATTAAAGCATCTGGTATCAAAATGGCTGTTCTTTTAAATTCTAAGAAATTCTTCTCACCAAACCTGCGTCCTGCTGAGAGTAAAGCTCAGCCTGCAGGTGTGCAAATCAAACATTAGTTTAACTCCGGACAGCCTCCTGTTTAAACTTTTCTTCTGTTAACCATTACAAAACTACAATGACTGATTCGTAGTCATATCATGATTTCTTGTCTGTTTCTTGAAGGAATTTAACAGGTGGACATCATGTCCTAGTCCTACGTTTTAAGCTTTGTTTCTAGCTACTATATTCAAGTTTAAGTTTCAGATGTTTATATTTTCCTCCTGTTTTCTGTTGTAGTTTTTACAGAGTTTTCTCATATTACTCTGGTGATGAGTTTCCAGTCTTGTAATGTTATTCCTCCTTGGTTTCTTTCACGACTTTGTTATTTTAGCTTCCTGTGTGTTCCTGCTGCGTCATGTTTCAGTGGGAGTCTCTGTGTAGTAGAAGTTACATATTTTTGGTTATTTTCTGTTTTACTTTGAAAGTTTATTTCTCATGCCTTCCTTTCAGTTTTTCTCAGCTCATTGTGTCATTGTCTAGATTCGATTCAGCTGTGTTTCGTTACCCTCCTGTTTCCACTTCCCCTTTTGAGTATAAATAGCCTTTCTGTCACGGTGGCAGACTGTGGAGTAACAGTGTGAAGGAGGACCCAAAATGCAGGACTCTTATGATGAGCACTGAATTTATTACTACTGAGTGGAAAAAAACACAACTATATACAAATCCCAATACTGTGGCCACTGTGGAAATTCTTCCTGAATCCCACACACAGTGCAGATGTCCATGAAAGGGGAAAAAGCAGCAACTCCAAAAACTCCCGTTTCCACACTGTGACTCCCAAAACACACTCCTCTCTCCAGTTTCTGGAGGTTAGCAGGTTTATCTACGCTCGCAAGGGTTTTCATACAAAGTCCACGGCTGTACTAGCGAGTTTGGACTTAAGGATCCAGCACTGCCTGGAGCTCAGCCGCAATCCTAAATAGGGCGCTCCTACCGATGCCATCAGCTGCAGCCGGTGACGACTGATGTGCGATAAGTGTGGCAGCCTCCTGTGCAGGTACACTTACGGTTTCTATCAACCTGCGTCTGACTCAGTTTCGTTCAAACCTCTACCGTTTACTTCAAATAGGGGTGGAGCCGAACCCGAATACAGTATTCGTATAGGCATGAATATCGTGTTTTTTATGAATACTTATTTCGAACAAATACTTCAAAAAATATTTGTATTCAGGAACAAGAAAAACTTTATATCAAAAAGCTGAGATTCTTATTAGACCGCAGTGCATGCCCGGATGAGTGAGTGAGTGACGAGTAAAAGGTGAATGACACAGGCTGCTCCACACAGCAACAGAGACGGCTCGGCTGAGCGAGAAAAGACTGAACTGCACCCAGACCCAGATAGTCGTACCCTTTTCCCTGGGGTGGAGACAAGCAGACCGCCCTGACACCGCAGCAGCAGGGAGGCCCCACATTCCAGACCCCAATCAGACGGCCAACTCCTCCTCCAAGCCCCCCCACCCCAACAGGCAACAGAGAACGGGGGTGTGTGAAGACTCCAAACCTCCCTCCGCCCTCTCATATGTAGTATTGATGCACGTGTGTTCTAAGGTGCATTTAACACCTACAATCCTTTGCGGTTTTACCCTGGACATGACGTAACCTTAACATAGCTTCCCGTCACTCATTAACTTAGCTGAAACTCCCCACATGGATTTGGTCAACCAAACAGAAAAGAGTGTTGCTGCTGCTGAGCCACCTCTTGGTCCTGCACCAGCCAAAACAACTTGATCAAGTTCTGTGTGGAAGCTTTTTACACTCAGTGCTGCAGATGAACCCAAACTGATATGTAATGTTTGCAAAAGTCAGATCAGCAGAGGCAGTTATATCAAACATCTGTCAACATCTGTTATGCATAATCACATGCACTTAAAGCATCTTATTCCTGGTACTGTCTGCCAACCGCCCCCCATAAGCACCAATCCCCCCCCCCCTCCCCACCAGCACCACTACTGAAGAATACTTACACTATAATGTTAATTAGAAGTGTAACGAAAAAAAAAAAGGATTTTTACGCCTATTTTGAATTTTACTCAAATACAAATACAAATACAAATACCGGCTGCTTTGCACATCTCTAACTTCAAAATATACGAGGAGGGTTTCACAAACGGTGCATGAAGTTTTCGCAGGGTCTTATTCTGAAAATCCAATGATCTTGGGTGCTCCTTTGCCCAACTTCCTGCCATTGGTTTCAGCAGCTTGACTTCGCTAATGTTTGGGGAAGAAAAAATAGACGTTGTGCTGTTTAAGAGATGCGGAACAGAGGGCTGCTCTTTAAACATGCTGACGTGAGTGGGCGCTGCGAAATTCAGTGCAGCCGCTGAGTTTTAGAGGTTAACGCATGACATCATAAAAGCCTGGATCTTTCTCAAGCCCGTGTTAACGTGTAAAAACATTTAATCTGAACCAGCACCTCATTAGAAGCATTTACCAATTTCCCAGTTTTATCTTTTGTCAGAACCCTCTGCATTTTTAGGCTAGTGGGCCGTCATACACTTGTAATAAACTGGAAGAGTGTACAAAGACTTTGTTGTTTGTGAGGTCAATGTGAGCTTTTGACCACCAAAGAAATACAGTATCTGTGCCAAATTTAGGGAAGTTCCTTGAAGTTGTTCAAGAGTAGAAAGACAGATCAACCAAAGTGCATCAAATGATTAAAAACATACATTATTATTATTTCTTATTATATAAGGTTTTGCAAATAAAGTTTTAAATTAAATATGAGACTATGTGTGAGAGATCTATATCTTTTTTTTTTTTTATCATATCCATTTATTTTTTCTCTTTAACTGGAGGCCATCACTTTCACTTTCCAAATTTAGAGCTTTCACATATGCCAAAAATTTTACAAATCATTTCTCATAGCAACAAAAGTGTAATTTATTTTCCACCAGTGGCGGTGCTGCTTTCAATTTTTTTTTATTTTTAATACCCAAGAAAATGATTATATTTTTGTGACATCATAGATTTATTACCTGGATGGTTGCAATCATTTTACCCTGGATATGAAACGCTGTGGGATTTTTAAGATTGTATTGTATTGTTCTCATGACTCTAACAAATTATGAGAGGACTAAATACCCAGATGGACAAGAACAACAGCACAATAAAATACACAAAAACTGTCTTTTATACATTTTTATACTACAAAATCGTTCCCCAGTTTAAACTGCAGGTGGAAATCACATCACACATGTCCTCTGTTATTGTAGGCACTGGTTTTCTTCTGTTTTGAGGTCTCTGTTGTTTTTCCTCCCTCAGGTCTAAGTTGGGTTGGGCAGGCAGGGCTTCACCTTTGACCTCTCTGGTGTTACCTTGAGTGTGCTGGTACTGGATTTGAGTATGCCTATTGCTATCTCTTACTGGCCCACACTGAAACCCTACTGGCAGCCTGCATCAGGGTCTTCAGAGGGGGCTGGTGTGAGTACGCGGGTAGCCTGTGTTTGAAGTGGATACATTTTAAGATTCTTTAAAGACTGAAAATAGTGACGTGATACCTTCAAGCACTGAGCCGGGCCATGTGGTTTCAGCAGTTGTGATTAAATTTGCTACATCACAGCATTCTTAGCGGTGTACACACTGAGAGTAATAAGTTGCAGTATATTTGAATAAATACTACATATTGTCCTACGTTACTGAAGGAGTAGCGATGGAGATGAGAGCGCCATCAATGCAGCCAATTACATTGGGAAACCAATGTTTAATTTGGGTTTAACTACTGATCCCATTCTGAGACTTCAGCAGAAGGAAAATAAGATCATTTCATATATGATAATTAACAAATAATATTTATATGTTTAAATAAATGACTATATTTTAAACATAATGGTATAATAATTTGTACATCTCTTGCTATCCAGTAGAATTCCTCTTACTGGCTTATGGCCATCGAATCCTACAAAACTTTGTAGCAGGTGTTTTAAGGGCAAACCATTCTCACTGCTCTACAGCCCATTTGCTCTGCATCACATATCACACAGGAAACTCCTGCTGGCAAAAAAGGGAAGTGCCACACAAAGAATTCGCTCTGATGTGAGAGCACAACTGTCATGGTCCACCGTATACTGCTCTGGTGGTTGTGCTCACCTTCTCCACAAGGGCGGTGCCTGGGGTTCTGTGCCATCCTGGATTCTTCCCGTAATCTCCTGGCTTGTTCCCTAGTTGTTGTTCTCTGATTTCTTTGTATAGACCCTCCTGGACCTCGGCCTTTTTCCTTGGAACCTGCCTGGATTATCCCCCCCGATTATTTAAGACCTTATTTACAAGGTTTTAAATAATCAGGTCCTGTCTTATCTTAATGATCTTATATTACTTGTTGTTCCTAGAGTATTTAAAAGTAGAATGGGAGACAGAGCCTTCAGCTTTCAGGCCCTTCTTCTGTGGAACCAGTTTGGATTCAGGACACAGACACTATCTCTACTTTTATGATTAGGCTTCACACTTTCTTTTTTGCTAAAGCATATAGTTAGGGTTGGATCAGGTGACCCTGAATCCTCCCTTAGTTATAGTGCAGCATGCTGAATCCAGCCTCTCTGGGTCACCAATCGATCTTATAAAAAAAGTAATTGAATGTTTGGCCTCTGAAAAATCTGCCAAAAAGTATTTTGTTTCCTTTGAAATTCAGTTCCTGTGTTCAGCGATCTGCTCCAGACATGAAGTAATCCTTTTTTTAAAGCTATTTGCTGATCATACATGCCTGCTGACTGAAATTGAGATTTAAATTTAAGAGCGTTTTCAGACAATGAAGCACTTTTTCCTTCACGGTGTTGAACTTCACGCTGAGCTGAATAATGATCTTAGTTTCCTGAAACCAAAACAGTGATTCCACCATGGAAACTGAGGGGGTAGAGAAACCGGATGCACCTTTTAATAGTGAGTTTGTTATACTGGTTTAAATATTTGTCTTCAGCAATTCATCCATGATTCGATAATGAGATGAAATTGAATATTAATACAAAAGGCACAAAATGTGTTTTTAATTAGTGAATTCGAGTCATATACAAATAATCACTGATATTTTTCTGAAATGGCAAGAAAAATATGTTTTATTCCTCTTGACTTGGACTGAGATCACTGAGTAACAATCCTTTTTGGGGTTCCTCCCACAAAGCCACCACCTGAGTTTCAGATCAGAGTAAGTGGTGTTCCCATGGACAAGCTGGAGGAGGTGGCCAGGGAGAGAGAGCTCTGGGCTTCTCTGCTTAAGCAGAAGAAGATAGATGAATGGATTTTAAATAAATTCTTCCGTTGTAACGTGACAGGACAAAAAGTAGGAGACACAAACTGAAGAAATCATTCTTTCTTGTTCAAGTGTCCTTTCCTCAGTTTGGCCCACCAGAGAGTTTTCTCTCTGTAAAACTCATGATGGATCCTAATATCACGGCCAACAGAGAGAGACATGGTCAACTGATCCAGCTGAGTGTAGAAGCATTCTTTCAGAAGTTTGTAGAGGTCAAAACTGCTTTTCAGGAAAGTGCAACACTTCTCTGACGAGGCGTGCTGCCTCATCAGACACCGACATGGATGTCTTCAAAATCTTTTGGCCTCTGTTTCCAAAACCTTATCCCCGGTGATATCGGACTAAGAAGTTTGCTGAGCTTTAACAAGGCAGTTCCAAGATTGAGGGAATTTTGTATTTCATCATATCCACATGTCATGTTTTTTTACAGCCTGTATAAACCTCCTTATATCTTCTTGGATTAATGCATTTTTCCATTGTCTTCAGGGTGGTTATGCATTGTGCACTGACCAGTTTGGAATGATATACACTGACTCTTCAAAGCTTCCGTCTGGTCCAAATCTGATGTTTTGTTTTTTTGTTGAACAAGTGTCGGAGTACTCCTGGCATTTTTCTTGTCATTGCTTCCTGTTGCTTTTCCTTTCCAAAAAGAAGGGACTATCATTGTCACATGTGTGACTTTCATTTATGTTGTAACTGAAATTAACCTTCAATTCCTGAAAATAAATATAAATTAAGATGGCAGCCCTGCTAAACTGAGTGTCTAGCAGGGCTGGACTGGTGCAAAATAATGAGCCCTGGCATTTTTGGTCCAGGTGACTCAACGCATGTTTATATATTTCATTTCTAATCAGGTTGGTATAGTTGTTGATGGGTTAGTTCTTAGTTGCACTGCACTATTAGGAGTGACTCATGCTCAGCGTATCCATTCATTTTTTGTCACATATTTTGCTGCATTTAATTTTTTACTTTTCTTTATTAGCTGTGATGTCACTCAGGGAAACACAGCTGTGCACATCTGGCTGCACAGCTCCACTGTAATACTTCATCTAGATGATACTGCAGATTCTCTGTCTGTGGAGTGGCCAGAGAAAAGGATGTGACAGGCTAACTAATTAAAACACATGACAACAGTGTGTAGCTCATTTGTCTGACATGAGCTTGTGGCTGATAAAACAGTTGTTGCTATCATGTTGTGTAAATGTAAAGGGTCTGAGAACTTTATCACACTTAAGTTTTTGTGCTTTGCAATTATCTAACAAGCAGATTAACTTTAATATAATTTGGTGTACACTGTGGGCCCTGGGAGCATTGCAATTTCAAATTACTGTGCATTATCTATATGTATGGTTTTAGACGATATGGTTTAAACCAGCGATTATGTTGCTGCCACGGCACAAACTGGTTTAACGCAGTAACCTGAACTTTTCAGTCCAATTGATCAATCACACTGCAGCTCTGCCCTACAAATAAACAAATATCAGTTGATTTGTGAGAGCAGGATTCAGCTTCGAGAGCACAGCGTTACCTGCGGGAGCGTCAATCTGCTGCAGCAAGCGCTGAGCACACACTTGGCTGCTGAGCTCAGCTTACATGTGAGGAATTGTTTTGCTCTTATTAATTTTTTTTCGTAATTGAGGCTTGAGCGAGAGCATAAGGGCTGCGATTAATTTTATTCCAGAAAGCAGGTTTAATGAAAATTGACAGTTTTAAGCTCGAGTTGAAGGACAGTTGCTGTTCTCTGTTCAAGAAAGAGGCCGACTTTTGAGTCCATTACTGGGGTAACAGATGAAAACCATCATTGTTTCTGTCCTGTTCTTTTTTTCATGCTGTGTGTTAAATTGCGTAAATGGAAAAAAGGTAAATAAAAGTGGTTGGAAAATAAAATTTATATAGACGTGACTCCAAGGACTTAAATACCTTTTGTTTGGTCGTCATAAATAAACGAAGCTGCTGGTGACGTGTGGACATTTGACTCATTCTTAGTAGCTTATTTAAAAGTTCAGCTTTGCTTTCTCGTTACTGCAAACCCATGATCATCCTGCTTTTTATTTGTGTTAAACCAGTTTAAACATTAACTTTACTTTGCTGTTTTTCTATGCTTTTTTTTTTTTTTTTAATTAAATTATGTAGTAAAGAGCACTTAATGAGGTAGCCAGCAAACAAAACCCAGTGTTAATCAGGACTGTCACTGAAGGTGTCTGATGTGTTTTGAGTTTTGCCGCTGGCATCAAATGAAAGAGTTGCTGTGAGCAGTTAGGATTCTCTCTCTTTTATAGGACATGAAAAAGGAATTCAGATTGTCAGATTCGTGCTGTTTAATCACACGTGGAAACGCTCCAGACTCAACTCGATAATTATTGACAGCACATTGGAACAAAGACATGACGTGACAACGCTTTATTTATTTATGTTTTTGCAGCATGTGTGCAGCTGATTGGTAAACACTGATGATGATCCATCAACTTATAGGGAGGGGTGCTTTGTATGTGTTAGTTAGAAAGTGAGGGTCTGCGACGTTCCTGCTTTCAACACTCCAAAGTCTCCAAATAACATGTAGTGAAGCCCAAACCTCAGTAAGTAAACACTGAACCCATCGCTGTGGCTGGCTCCAGATCAGTTCCAATCACCTCTCGTGCTAATGTCTAGCTTTCACATGTTCACAGCATGGTGCAAAAAATGCTGTGGCTGTAAATCCTAACCATCTGTAAGGCCCAGCCTCACCGGGTCGGTTCACTGGCCTGAACCTCTGAACAGAGAAAACACAGTTTGTGATACTACAGTAAATTATGTAGTATCAGAACTACAGGTACAGCCTCACTTGTGTTGTTGTATGTTTCTGGATGGTTTGGAGGTTGAGAGGGCATCACAGGCATAAAAACAAAATATGACACAGGGAAAAACAATTAAAAAGTCCCTGAAATATTAAAAATACACCATCTTAGAAATACTAGTCTCCTGCTTAGCACTGGTTAGGAGGTAAACTAGAATGTATGCATGCACATTTATGAATAACCATGGTATCTAAGCTAATAACTTAGTGCCATCCAAAAATTGAAGTTCTGGGTGACAACATTGTGGTCTTTAAAACGATGATGCAGAAGCTTTAAAATGATGTCATAAAAGCTGGTGACAGGTGACAATATAACAGCATTTTTTTTATGGTCACAAAAAAGCTATACGAGGAAAACTTATGTTGCACAGTTCTGTCTTTAGATGTCTCTCCCCAACACAGGACGAGGTCAGTGCGGTCAACGTTGTGCAACATTTACAGACATCTGCCTGCAGAGCAGTCACATTTTAAGAGTCTATTGTCCTTTTTCAAAACTAAACTGATCAAGTTTTATGGAGCAAAACAGATTTATAGTGTTTTGAATAAAACCCCATCAGCGAACACCTGCCACACTCTCCAAATCCAAGCCCAGCATCAACAGGCGATCATCAGATGCTTTCTGCATGAAATCCTTTAAAACTTTTATCTTCTTCTTCTATCTTTTCCTCATCGTTTGTTGATGCCTAGAAACACCTTATCTTAAACGCACAGGTGGTCACCCACCGCTGAACCAGCTTATGACACATCTGTGCAGATAAATGACGGAGCAGCATGGCAAAGGTCATCACTCAGTTGAACCTCACTTGGAGTTTTCTGTGTTTAATTGTGTAAGTGGTGACAGCCGACGTCCAAACAACTGTTTCATGGGGGAGCAGCAGCCTGGTGCACATATGCGTAGAAAACAGGAATGACATAGAGGAGGACGGGTGAGCGTCTGTCCTCCTCCTCTTCCTTACTGCAGGACATCTGCATCCCGTTTTTGCTCTGCAGGGTTGTCGATCTTCATGCAAATTCCAACATTTTATTTTATCATTATTTTCATTTTGTTTGTGCTAAATCAAATAGATAAAAGACTCGGATAAAGTAAAAACATAAAAAACTGTTTCTGTTAAAGATTAATTTTTACAGAGATCAATTTTCTAGTTCTGCTTTTCGGTCTGCACTCAGTAAAATTAAATAGCAAAGTGGAAATATGCTTCCATGATATTTTTGCACATTTAATAAAGCTTACATTTAAAATGTATATAAACTAAGAATAAATGGAGCCTGTTTGAACTCCATGTGAAACTGCAAATCATCCCTCCATTTGTGGATATTTTAGTTTTAGTTTAGTGCATTATTTGGTCCAGAAAATGAAAGTTTAGTGGATATAAATTAAGTGTTGTAAAATTCTTTTACTTGTAAAATACTTAATGATAAATAGATTTTTTAAAAAAGGGTCATTTTAGCTCACTGGTAGGTGTTACTAGGCTTAATTATGATACAGATAAGGTCCTTCAGGGTCTTAAGATGTGCAAATTGTGGTTGTTCAGCTCCTGACGCCTGTACTGCATAGCAGGATTTGGGCTCATCCAAAAAGGATCAGGGATCAAATAAAACGTGTACCGTACGATCTGTTCTCTGGAAAATAGCATCATCGTTCCTGAAAACTCCCTCAGACCTCCGTGTGCAAATAGGATGGTCTGAAGTTTATCAATTGCGAATAAAGTCTTTGTTTTTCCCAGGTGAGGATCAATAATAAATATAAATTCAACATTCAAGCTAAACAATTTTACATGAGTTTATTGTTTTATAAGCATTAATGACAAATAGTGACAAAAAGAAGACGATGGATTTTTGGTCTGCTACACATGTGCAACACCTCTGTGGACCTGTACTGTGATGATAATTCATTAGTCTGAATAAATATGCAGTTTTAAAAATTAAGCATCGCTGAATGATTTAGTTTATAACTTTGATGGTGAAGTCTCAGCCCGTGTAAAAACATGTCCAAAGACAGTTTGACAGGATTTGGTTACCTGCATATCTCCAAGGATCAGACATAATTGCCATCATTTTGTTCTCATATCTGATGTTGAACTTCTCAGCCTCAGTCATCTGCATGCAGAGCTTTCATTATTCACCACACACAAGTACAAACACGGTGAATCAAAGGGGCTCGACAAATATAGCCCAGGTAGAATAATCCCTACCTGTTTGGTATGTTGGTTTAAACATGAGAAGGCTGTGGAAACCTGACCTGGGGCATTCCTCATCCTTTCTCCATCATAAGTGAAGCGTCAGAGAGACATACCTGAGAAAACTTAAAGTAAGCTCCTACAGCTTTACCTGGTCACCTGTCAGTCATCTTCATGTTGTTTCTGTGCAATAAGACTTTTTTCCCCCCAACTAAAACTCTAGAGGACATGTTGGTTCATAAACCCTTAAAAAGATTTTTTAAAAACCCAGAACTATGAATAGAAGAAAAGCTTAAAAGAATTTCAGTGTTTACCTGTACGTAACGCAGTGTAAAGACTGTTGATTATAATAATGGTTTCTTGTTAACGTAGATGGACTCCTTCCAGTTAATGTGGTGTTGAAAATCAATTTCAACACATTTTTCCCCTTTTACTGAGGTTCCTGTTTATTGTGGTAATCCTTATGAACATACGGTAAAAACAAAAACGAGCCTTTCCCTTTTCATGTGTTTTCGGTTTCCTCTGTCTGCACGGATTGTGATTTGCTCCTTTTTCTTTTTATTTCCTGCTTCATCTTGAAGGTTATTTCCTTTATGTGGCTTTTCTGCATTTTTGTCCCCTTCTTTGTTCCTTCTCCTGCTCTCATTATTGTCTAGATTGAGTTCACCTGGGCCTTATTATCCCTCTCGCTGATGTGTGCACAAAATCTCAAAGTCCTCGGGCTTTCTCGTTGTCTAATTTGTGCTTTGTGCTTTTAATTTTGGTGTCCTCCTGTCTGTGACCCAGAAATCTCTCTCAGCACATGACGCAGAACAACAAAGATGTCTCACTACAATGGAGGATGCACAGGTGTATTCATTTTCAGAAGCTTTTTTTTCACCTAGTGTGTGTGTGTGTATGTATATATATTTATTGTGTTTATTGTGTCTCACATTGTCTGGTATGGCCAGTATAGTCTTGCATTAAGAAACAGGGTTCCTGCACAATTTACCCTTTAATGTTTTAATGCCCCCTTTTGTTGATGCACATAGATTCTGAGGCAGAAAACTTGAGTTAACAGAGAAAGTTGATAACCGTCATTGTGATACCCATCATCGACGAATGGAGTGTTGGTGAACTAGCTTCATAGTATAGCCCTCATGGTGGAGGAAGGAAGAAGAATAATTATATTACGTTTTATGTCAGGGTCAAATGTTTTCAATTCTGATGATGTGCAATCACTGGAAAAGGCATGGCTATAAACTAGTGGCTTAGGTCTGAAAGGAAAAAAGAAAAACCTTCCATCATTCCCTTCATGCCACTTTCCACAGTCTTGAACA
Source organism: Diplotaxodon limnothrissa (assembly GCF_057381915.1). Lineage (NCBI taxonomy): Eukaryota > Metazoa > Chordata > Actinopteri > Cichliformes > Cichlidae > Diplotaxodon > Diplotaxodon limnothrissa. The sequence goes on from NC_140610.1 coordinate 25,130,479, forward strand.
CTTTGATTTTTACCCCCTCAAAGACACATTTCAATGGTTAAAAATGCGCCGCCTGAATCGTGTAAAACGGAAACACCTCTCCAGGTCTGCAAAGAAAAGCAAACACATCCAGTGGTGCTTTCACTTTCCCTCATCTGATGTCATTCTCTACATGGACACCTTTTTAAAATAACCTGCGACATGAAGCCAAGAACAAGCACATGTGTAGAAATATGCTAATTTGATAATTGCTTCAACTTAGACATGATAAAACAAGAACATGTGGCTGACTGGTTTTCTTTGAGGAGGAGAAAAACACTTTCTGTCCAGGAGGATAATGACTCCCAGCATCTTTGAAAAGTCTGCGTGTGACTTGGAAAACTGTTCTCTGGATTATGAAATCAGCAGTCGGCGTGACAAAAGGGACACTGATGCTGAAAATTTTGAGGATAATAATGTATGTAGTGTCTGTGAGAGAGCTGCTTTTGGTTCAGATTTAATCAGAATCAGAGGGCTTTAATGTTACTGCACAACAAAGCATCAAGTCAGACACTGATGTCTATACATTACTGCAAACAGGCATGAGAAGAGAATTATCTCATAAAATATGTAACATTTCATGGTACCTGGTTTTCAGGTTGTTACACATGAACACTGTGACGTTACCATAAGTTCGTTGTGGTGTAGTCTTGAGATAATGATGTGGTAGTAAAAGGTTTGAGTGTTTCTGGGACTTCAGGACAGTGATCAAAGCCCTGTAGTGTCTTCCAGATGTCATAATGGTTTCTGTTGTCTGCACACCAGTCAGTTAGTTTGAAGATTTCATTCTTGTACGCTGCCTCATTGTTGTTAGAAATGAGACCCAGCTCTGCTGGCATTGGCGCTGCTTAGGATCAGCAGTGGCATTGTAGCTGAATGTACAGAACAGGAAAACACAAAGCACTGAGGTGGATTGTGTTGTGTTACAAGTCCAAGGCCATTTTCACACCTATAGTTTTTTACTCTGGTGCAAATCTGCTGATGAGTTTGCAAATTTATAGCTTTTTCCTTGTGGCTTGGTTTGCTTCCACACAGAGAAAACCCAGGTGAACTCAAATGTGAGAATATTCAGTATGTTTATTGGCCAGATGTGTCTATGGTGGGAGCAGCAAAAGTAAATACAGGAAGAAGGTGTTATTTTTAGGACTATTAGAGAACATGGAGAATGTTCTCTGATAGTCCAGGGCTAGTTGCTACAGACCTTTACACATCTATAGTATATTGCGGCATCCCAAAATATAAAGCATACATGGGTAATGCTGTTTTTTTTTTTAGCTCAGATTTGCCACATACACCTGATAGTTGGTTTGGATTGAGGTTGGATCATGATGACACCATAAACAAAGCGCTCTATAATTCATTTGGAACCGCATTGTTGTTTCGGTCCGCACCCGAGTGTGAGTACTGCGTTCACATCTGCACAAATGAACTGCACCAAGGGGAGAAACAAAGCTTGATTTAAACGGACTGAAACTTGTATGAAACACCAGTAATGCGCATCATCTGAATAGTGATGAAAATGCATGCAGTGTTTTTCTAATCATGCTCCTTAAGGAAAGCATGTATAATGTAAATAGAATAGGTCCCAGCACAGGACCCTGTGGAACTTCAGGACTAACTTGTGTTTGAGGAAGCCTCCTCGTTTACATGAACAAACTGGAATCTGTCAGATAGCTATGATTCAAACCAGTGCATCACTTTATCTATAATACTAACTTATTCTAATCGCTGTAGTAACATTTTCCTATCAGCAGTATTGAATGCTGCACTGATTTCTAGCAGAAGCACAGAGATGATGAGCATTAGGATTCCCAATTATTGCTGATTGCATCTTGTGGACATCTGATCAGGCAGCTGACTGTGCCGCTCAGTCCGCTTACCCGACCTGATGAGATAAAAATAAAGCACAGAGGTGTTGACTTCAGCTTGTTCGTCCAGTGAATCATCAGTGCACCTGACTGAAACAGGCACTCCTCCAAACAGTTCTCTGACCACCTTACACTGCTCTTTTGTTTTAGTCTCATTGTTTTCCATTGAGTTGTGGTTTTATCACTAGTTAGCTAACATAAACTAATATAAGTGTTAGTACCAACCAACCAAGTAATGTTACTTTCTGTACTGGCACAAGATGGTGCTACACATGCTCTGGAAACTTTAAATATTTCTAAATCTGTGGCATTTGTCACAGGAGGGCTCCACGGTGTGAATGAGCCTTTATACATGTGTTTCATAACCAACAGTGAAAAGTTAACACATATTTAAATAACTGACAAGACAATGCAACAAATCAGCACATCCTATCATGAAAAATGAAAGAACTATGAAAATGATTTTAATTTAACAGTAGAAGCATAAAGCAGCATGACATGTAAACACCAAAGAAAAGTCCAAAGGTCCCAAATCAGTACTGAAGCAGAGGTGCCCTGCTGTTTTGCCTTTTGTTGGATGAGTTTTGAGGCCGCACAGTGACTCAGTTTAGTGTCTGTCATCATGTCCTGACACTTTGCACTGTCTGAAATCCTGTTTGTATTATATGTCAGTAAACATGCTGTCAGTGCCCCAGCTGTGACGAATTTCCCATTCATCAACAAGGCTTCAGGTTTTGTCCCATCACTGTGTGCCACATTTAATTTGACTCTGCTTAACTCACTTCTGCCTTCCTCAGCATCTTTTTCAGCATCTTTTTTCAGTTAGTGATATCAGATCAAAAGTCTGCTCAGATTAGAAGAGAAACAGCTGCATGTAAAGGTGGTAAATAGGAAATTGCAGTGATGCAAACACTGAAAAGACCCTAGTGTGCTACAGTAGAGGCCTTGTTATGATCTTTAGCCAACAGATAAAAAGTCTCTAACTTTTTATCTTTTAAGTCTCTAATCTTTTGCTTCCAGGTAATTTTTAAAGTGATCTTGACTGAAACAGCAGGTAATTTCCAAAGACTTTGAAAGACCTTCAGAAAGCCTGGAGGAGAAGTTTTGCTCATTTTCAGCTGAGTCCTTGAACGTCACAATTTTCAGAGGAATGTCTTTTGTTTGTTTGCTAATCAGCTATGAATCATTCAAGCCATCCAACAAAAAGCATCTAACGCTCAGGATGAAGTGTTGTGTCTACACATGACAGACAGCTTAGCAACTAATCAAATTTTAAATTGTATATTTAGACACTTTGTTACTAGCAGTCTGACTCCAAAACAAATAATTTTTTCCAATTTCTTTAGTTAATCTATGAAAAATCCCAGAGTTTGACATGTATGAAATAGTATTTTGGCACAAACAAGGTGAATTCCAAAGTGTTATTAGCTAAAGACATGGGAATTTCTCTGCATGGTGTGGTTGCGCATGCTGGGCACAAAAGAAGTGGCAAGCCTAAAGTATCTGGAAATCAAGTTTTGTTTTGTTTTTTTGTTTTCTTTGGGTTGGACAAGGAAGGGTAATGGGGACAAAAAGGCTGAGATGTTCCAAATTACACAAGAGCTGGACTGAACATCAGTGACAACGGGCCTTTTGGGATTATGAAAATAAAAGTATGTGCGGAGAAGTTCAGCAGAGAGTGTAGCAGTGAGAGCCTACAGCCACCATCACATCACTGAAAAAGGACTGAAGGAGTGTGGGATCATCTTGACAGAGAAGGGAACAAGGACATTCAGAGTTCTTCTTCTGTTGGCTGCCTAACATCCAAAGAAGAACTCTGAAAGTCCTTTAAGAAGCTCAGAGAACTATTGCTGAAGAAGTTACAAGAAATTTTCTTGAGTTCAGGTTTAGTTGAAGGACAAAGGATTGTAAGAATCGTACAAATTCTCTTAAGTACCAGATGTCCACTGGTCTATCATGGAACTGGTGTAAACGCCACATTAATTCAAAAATCATGTTACAGTATAATTATTATAGCTTCCCATTTGAAAGGCAGAGCCCTGAAGTATCTAAGTCGAACAAGCCAAATTTGTTGGATTGGGTGTTTATTTAACGATGTAGCTGGTATCAGTCGATCAATGATCTTTCTGTATTCACCGATCAAAACTCTTTCCGACTTCAGCACCTTCCAAAGATTATTTTCTTCATCTTGGCTTAAGCTGAGTTTGTGCAACAGTGCAATACTGTCAATGAAAGGATTGCGTCTGATTTATAAGACAAGACAAAAATGCAAGGTTTGTGATGAAAATGGTGGTGTTTTGACACTCATTACAAGCCAAAATCATTGAATAAAACCAGCTGAGTTGCTTCAGGCGTCTTATAAGATGAAGTCTTTTTACATTGTTCAAGTGGGAGGACACCCTGGGGTGGGCCCAGGATATGCTGGAGGTATTATTTCTCTCAGCTGGCTTGGGAACAGCTTCCCCCCCCCCTCTTTAATAGAGCTGAAATTGGCAGGTTAGATCTGTGCACCTCTGCTGAGACTGCTTCTCTCCACAACTCTGGATAAGTGATAGTAAATGCACAGATGATAGAGAAGTACAGGTGAATCATCTGGAGATGTCTTGGGTTCCCATATGGAAAAGATATATATAAATCTTATGAAGTTTGTATCTGTCTTGTGTGAAACTTATATGAAAAGCATTACAAGAGTGAAAACAGATATAAGATCCCTTGAAAAATGTTTTGGATACTTACTAAAACAATATATGAAAGTAATGAGAAAGTGGCCACTTTCATGAGTAAATCATATAAGCCTTATATGATTCACTATATGAAGTAGGCCACATCTTATGCAAGTCTTTTTTAAGTTTTTTCTATTTATTTTCCATATGGGTTATTCCAGCTTAATCTAGAAAATTTGCTGTAAGTTCTAGCAAAAATATATCAGTTTAAATGATAAATGCTTTTCAATGGGCTATTCATCAGATTTTTCTTGTTTGATCTCAAACAACCCAAAGATTTTACTGTACTTTCAACCCTGTTTAGTCCAGGTGTGAGGCACATGTTTCAAAGAAAAAAACCTGAGCAGACACTGTTAATCTTACTCACGGTCTGAGCTTTGTCAATGTAACCTGGACTCCTGAAATCGGCTTACAGTTGGAGTGTTTCTACCTGTACATGTGTTTGCAGGCTGTGAATGAACACCTGCCAGCCGAACCAGGAGAATGTGGGCAGAAATCAACAGTGGCAGGTAATGTTGTCAGGTTCACAGCCAACTTGGCAGGAGATGAATTGGACTCTCAATTTGCTGCCTGTTTCAAAGGTGGACTCTACTACACTCGAACACTGCACTTTTCTATCCCGCAGCTCCAAGCCTAAACAAACACTAGCAAGCAACAGCAGAGAAACTCATGTAGAAACACACAACAAGAAAATATGTTTTTGTTCTCTTAGTGAATAGAATTTAATGACCTCAATCCAAAAAAACAGATGATGATCAACTGAACATTTAACTGGAGTGTTCAGTGGAGTGAGTGATCATTGCAGCGATTAACATGGATCAGAAAGATCCAACACTTTCAATTAATAAGTAATTAAATCAGTTTAATAAAGAATATCAAGCAAGTACATTTTTTGTGTTGTGCACCTTAACTTTGCTTCTAGCTGTTTGCATGGAAACTTTTACAATTAATCAAAAACTGTCACCCTGCAGTCCTGCGTACATTCTCTGCACATCCTTTTGTCCCTCTCACCCTGCCGCTCATGCAGATGTCAATAAAGTTGTGGTTGTGTTGCTTTAGCATCTAGTTAACTATACTGAAGAGGTGCAAGTATAACAGTGTAACTTTTTTCTAGTGTGGCAGCTACTTTCTGAGTTTCAAACAGATCAGTAAATATAACAAACTTGCAGCACAATTTATCAGCAAGCAATTTATTTCTAGCGAGAAAGGGGAAAGAAATATGTGAAAAACCCACCCCAGAGAAAAAGACATATGAAAGAGAAGATGAGAAAGACATGCAAGAGATTACTTTCAGAGGTGAAGACTGCCCAGCAAAGGACATTTGATAAATCAGATAGTTATAGCTAACGTCCAAATTTTTGTGGATCCAAACAGTTGCAGTTATATTGTCAGTTACTGCTACTCACTTTATTATAGTATGGTGGTAAACCTGGCTGCTGTTATTATTTTTGAAAACGCAGCTGTTTCGTCCACACGTAAACGGCGTTTCGAATCACCGAGAACCCATTTTGCACAGAGAGGCATTTTTGAAAAATGTATTGATAGCAATGTTGAATATTATTACACAGGAAAAAACAACTACACGTACAATAATTACACCATGACGCCTCTGCCTTTCTAAATGGAGGGACAGTAACTGCCTGTGTATATGTAAGAGTGTAAAACCTGAAGATAGTAAGATCAACAGTAACAGTATTTTGTCTCTATCTGCTATTCTGCAATTCATCTCATGTAAACAATAACGTGGCGCACAGCGTGACGTGAAAAAAGCCACATACCTTTGACGTTGCGTGACGAACTCTGTATTCCTCGTCCACACGTAAATGCAAAAAAGGAGTTTTAAAAAATCTCAGTTTTCGGTGATTTTGGGCATGAACCTTTTTCTTGTAAAACAAAGGGGGGCCTAGCAAAAAATGTTTGGGAACCACTGCATTAAGGTATACCCTGCATTATCTTCTTTTATTTTACTGGGGACCACAGTTTTATGCAAACCTTGGGTCTTTGGTGTTTCCACCACGCTATACAGACATCATGCTTTAGTAAGTTATGGTTGAAATTACTGACCTAGATCGTCATCATGAACGTGTTTAATGAAGTCCCACATCAAGGGAGATGCTCAGGTTTTCAGACTTCTATGTGACGTGCAAGTTTAAGGTGCTTTAGCACGGGCTTCATACACATCTTTAAATATGGACTTTGCCGATCAATGGGCGAGACCACGGTAGCAAGCCATCTTTTAAGTCTTAACTGAGTGTGCTTGCAAACTCTACAGACATTTAAAAAAAAAAAACAACTAGAAAGAAACATAATGAATACAAAGAGTTGCAAAGGTTACTACAAAGACAAAGAACACAATCTACGAGGAGATGACAGAGAGACAAAGAGATGCAAAACCTCCTCCTTGCAAAGTAAAACAACTGCAGTGACCTATTTTAGGTTTTGATTTTTTTTTCTCTGGGGGAACAACTTGTTCTTTTGCATTTTCCTTTACGTTGCCACCCATGCATGTTGCTGTTTAAAACACACTTGCTACTTTAAAGCGTCTGTTCACTTTGAGGTTTATTATCCAATAAGATGAGGTCTTGGTCATGGTCTGGAAAACATCATCTAGGATTCCTGGTTAAAAGTTTCCAATAACAAATGTTACAGATTTGTCTCACTCAGACTTACAACTATCTCTGACTGGTTTGAGAAGAAGTGATATCATGTGGAATAGTTTATGTTATTTCAGGCTAAAATGGCTCTTGTGAAAGTTTAGTATAGCTTTATTTTGTTTTGATGATATAGATTGAGTCCATCAGTTTGTGTGAAAAATATACTTCGAAAGCAAGTAGTAGGTGGTATTTGTAGACTTATGTAACAGTTTATCTGAAGTCAGGTAGCAAAGCAGAGTATTCTGACCTCAGATCCCAGGGTGTTTCCAGGCCAGGCTCAATGTATGATGTCCCCAGTGGGTAAAATAACAATACTGCTTATTACACACTGGTTAATTCACCAGTGAGAGCAAGCTCCTCAATCAAAATTATGTTTTGAATGCTAAAATATGAATGTTGTCGTCATCCGTGAATTAAAATTTAATTGTTTTACTAAAAAGTACAATTTTAGTAAAATTGTTTTACTAAAAAGTAATAAAAAAAATAAATCACTTTTTTTCACTAAAGTGCCTAATTATTGTTATTTATTTACATTTCTGAACATAACATTCAGTTTTAGTTGATTGAATGTTACACATGATTAATTCCAGTGTGCCGGATCAGACTGAAATATAAAAACATTAATTCAGGTTATTTTCTTAATAACAAAATCATTTTTTGTTTTAAACACGTTTGACAGATTTCTAAAATATTTCAGTGTTCTTGTTTTTATGAGAGGTGGTCTAATAAATTTGTTAAGCACTGTACAAAGTCCATGCAAAGAGGCAAACTGACTCTGACAGTTTGCTTCTTCCTTCCGGCTGATGTGAAGCTGCAGTCATTTTATTGACAGCTGGAGAAATATGATTCAACTTCACTTCAAGTCCTCACAATGTTTCTGTATCTTAATTCCAGCTGTTGGTTGCACTTCAACTTGTCCTGCAAATATTCATGTCTGTCCGACACGAGTGAGTAACGCAGGGTGAAGCCTTGCTTTATGTTTGGTGTGGACACACAGGGAAGCCGAAGCCAGACGTCCAGTGGAGAAAACTAATTTTGGCCATTTGCATTTGTGACCCTTCGCCTTGTAATCGGAAAGTTGCCGGTTCGAGCCCCGGCTTGGACCTCAGTCGTTGTGTCCTTGGGCAAGACACTTCACCTGTTGCCTACTGGTGGTGGTCAGAGGGCCCGGTGGCGCCAGTGTCCGGCAGCCTCGCCTCTGTCAGTGCGCCCCAGGGTGGCTGTGGCTACAATGTAGCTTGCCATCACCAGTGTGTGAACGAATGGGTGGATGACTGATTGTGTAAAGCACTTTGGGGTCCTTAGGGACTAGTAAAGCGCTATACAAATACAGGCCATTTACCAACATAAAGCCAAATCACAATGGTAATAATTAAACATTACTTATTTTGCTTGACTAAATGGTAAAATTCCAGAAAGATTGTTGAATTTTTTATACTAATATGAAGTTGTATGTTTGAAGACTTAGATGAGACATTAAAAAATATTATCCAGGATAGTTTTATTATTAAAGCATGTCAAAGCACCAACCGGTTAAGACCATATCACAGTGAAGCCGCTCAATACAAGTCAAAACTTCAAGTAAGTACTCCATGTTGAAGTAATCTTAAAATGATCCATTAATGCCGTTGGATACTATTTCTTTTCTCATGTGCCTCTAAAAAATAGACTTTTGTGCCCACGCTGGCCCGCTGACGCGTTGCATAACCATCTTAGTTTAAGTAGCTATGAGCCAGCTCATCTGGCATATCAAATACCAAATCATCTGGCACTGGGCTGAGGGAGGACCGACAATACGACAGAGACAATAAGTGAAGTTGTTGAAAAGTTTTGGAGGTTGGTCAGACTGGATAAAGAGGGGAAAAAAATAGCCTCCAGGGACAGTCTGGGAAGAAAAAGGTGGAAGAAATAAAGCCTCAGCTGTTTCAGAGAGCTGAGCTGAGCTGTGCTGGTGAATTCACAGCGGAGGTCTGTCTGCTCGCTGGAAAAAAAAGAAAACTCAGGAAGAATTCAGGAAGGAAGAGGTTGTACATGTGAGGATTGAGATTTTGCGGTTTTGCCTTGTTTCTTGTGTCACTGGCATTACCCCGGTCTGTCATTAGAAACAAATGTTTTTATTTGAACCAATACTGATTCCCAGCTCTTCTCCCGCACATGAGTAAAATATTTAGTGTTCCTTGGTTTGTTTTCTGAATACCCCGTCAGATAAAAAGGTTGTGCTGTACCAGAGTCGCCCACAAATAAGAACCGGGGTGTATGGGACCTGTTCCAATTCTTTATTGCTAGGACTACCTTCAGCTAGAACGGTTCATTGGAGTCCAGTCACCAAATAATTGAATACTATAAATATTAGTATTATCAATATCACAAGCGTGTGAACACAATTCAGTTTTTGTTTGCTGTGTTCTGTAGTTCAAAGACAAAGATCAAGATTGAGACGGGCACCATGGACTAAATGAAAAAGCATAATTTATATATACATAGCCCCCTATGTTGGGTCATTTCCAGAGAAATGTTAAATCTATTGTATAATACATATTGTTCTTAAATTGTATGTGTATTTACCGTACTGTGTAAAACTTTTCGGCAGGTGTGAAAAAATGCTGTAAACAAAGAGTGCTTTCATAAATAGAAATGATTGTTTATTGGCCCCAGACGTATTCTGCAGCAGGACAACGACCCCAAACATACTAGGCTAGGCAGCGCCTGTATCACCTACGACAACTGAGGAAGTTCAGGGTCTCTCCAAAGATCCTCAGGATTTTCTATACAGGCGCTGTGGAGAGCATCCTCACACAGAACATGACATCGTGGTTTGGGAACAGCTGTGTGAAGGACCAAAAAGCTCTCCAGAGAGTGATCCGTACAGCAGAACGCTGCTGCAGGATTGCTCTCCCCCCGCTTCAGGACACCTACACCAGGAGATGCCGGACTAGAGCAGCGCAGATACTGAAGGACCCGTCCCATCCTGGCAACAAACTGTTCCAACTTCTGCAATCTGGTAGAAGGTTCCGCATCATCCGGGCAAGGACAGAGAGACTCAAGAGGAGCTTCTATCCCCAAGCCATCCGTGCCCTAAACACACACACCCGCCCTCTCACATCATCTATAATTGACTGAGACAGGACTCTTCCAGACACTAAACCAAGGCACAATGTACATTTCAATTCCTTTAATTTTAAATCTGTTTATATTGTCTATCCTGTAAAATAGTCAGATGTCTATTCATATTAATGTACAGAATTCACCTGCTTGCTGCTACTACTGCACATTCACCCAGTGTATATACTATATGTATGTATATATATATATAATGTTCTTCCTCTACACCCCCCCACCCCCAATTTTTGCACATGTCGAGGAGCGTGTCAGGCTACATTTCACTGTGTGTTATACTTGTATAACTATGCATGTGACAAATAAAGAACCTTGAAACTTGAACCATACAGCCAAAGTCATTAAAAACTATCTTCATCGTAAAGAAGAACAAGAACTGCTGGAAGTGATGGTATGGCCCCCACAGAGCCCTGATCTCAACATCATTGAGTGTGTCTAGGATTACATGAAGAGACAGAAGGATGTGAGGAAGCCGACATCCACAGAAGATCTGTGGTTAGTTCTCCAAGATGTTTGGAACAACCACCAGTCGAGTTCCTTCAAAAACTGTGTGCAAGTGTTCCTACAAGAAGGCAAAGGCTGGTCACACCAAATATTCATTTGATTTAGATTTCTCTTTTGTTCATTCACTGAATTTTGTTGATTGCTGAAAAATTTGAAAAGCATTCTCTATTTACACCATTTTTTCCTCACCTGCCTAAAACTTTTGCACAGTACTATATATCTTTACTAGCTTGTCCTAAAAAGGTTGATTACTGCAGGTAGGTTCGGATTCAGGCTGTATCCCAATTCAGGGTCTGCAGCCTTAAAGTACGCAGCCTCAACGGTCCTCAAGGGCCGCGTACTCAAAGACCGCTAAGGCCGGAAGTGCGAGGCTTGTGAAATGGGACGGTCTAGCCTCCGTAGCGCTGCCCAGGTTGCCTAGCAACCATGATAGCTGGAAACGTGTGGTTGACAGAAATGAAGGAGAAAATATTTTGTTCGTTTGTTTGTTTCTACATGAGCTTTGTGTGATTTAATAAGTATCTGAGGCTGAGACCACAGGACTGTAAAACATGATTGTTGGGCTTCATATCTGTACTGAACAGTCATATAAGATTAGCTAGTAAATAACAAATAGTTAATGTTGTTCATGAGACTAAAGTCAGTGTAAATATGATATGGCCAATATTATAGTTATTATACTAATCATTATTAGTTATTACAGCAGTGAGTTTGAACTCTCAAATCAAATCACTTCTATTGTCACATCACATGTGCAGGTACACTGGTACAGCACATGTGAGTGAACTCTGTGTCAAATACTGAGCTTCAGTAAAGATTCAAGTTGCAGCTATTTATATGTCCTATTGTGGCGGACGACCAGGTGGCTCCACTCACACCCAAGTTAAAGGGAAGTGTTGGGGTGGAGATTTTGGCGCTTACTATATGTGAAGTTCTGAGAGTCAGTTAATAAAGTTGGAGTGAGACACTGAGACCTCTCCTGTCGTTATTACATACCTCCACAACTATCACCTTAAATCTTCACTCAAAAACACTCAAGTATCTTTGACAGTGTATATATAGATGTATTATATATAAGAGACAAATGTTGTTCCTTCAGTATGTTGGCATTATTACATTTGGGTCAATGCTTACATATATGTGTAAAAAGCAAATGTACGAGCTGTGATAACTGTTTCTGATAGAATGAAGAGTAGACTGATATATTAAATATTCCTTTATTGGGTGAGAAAATCAGACCATGTCATAACTGCTTTAAGTCATACAGAATAGATATCAGAGCCTTAAACAGGCTGACTTCTGCTAAATGGGTCAAACTGGGCAGAAAGTATACAAACACATAACATCCTTATAGAATATGATGTAACACTATAGATCAACTTACCTCAGAATATATAAAGCATATAAACAATTACAGCAATATGATGCAACAAACACAGCAGTGCTACTAATCCAAAATACTCAAAGCTTCATAGAACGGAAACAAACATTTATTTTTAGCTCCATTCTGCTGCTGATACATACTTTAGGTCTCTGGACATTAAACTTATTTCTGCCTTTCACAGTGTTCAACTTGAAGGCCCTGAGTACTTTCTCCCACACTGCAAACACTGGAATGATAATATTATTTGAAAATTACCTAATAATACTGATTCAGGACAGACAATTAGTTATTTTAAACTTTCCTAGCAGTCCTTCACAAACAGGGAACAGTCTGTCTATTCTCTCCATCTGTCAGCTGCTGCTGGCTCTTCCTCCTCCTCTTCCTCACACACTGCTGAGTTTGTCCTGGTGGATCATCAGGGGTGCAAAGCCTCACAGATGATGTGCAGCAGTGGGTCCCTCAGTCTGTCCTCACTCTGGACACTTGCAGTTGTCACACATGGAAATCAAATGTGTGATAAGCTGCAGGATTCAAACACAAGTGTAACTTATAAACACATGTTCATACTTTTATTACACAATCAGAGAGAAAGAAACAGAGAGAGAGTGAAGGACAGACAGACAGGTGACAGTCTCAGGTGTATACACTGCTACAAAACAGCACAAGAGAAGGAGGATTTAGTGTTTGTGTTATTACGAGTACTAAACAAGAAGAGTTCCCAGATGGTACAGTGGACACTTGTGTGACTCCTGTGATTAAAGCATCTTTCTTTCAGCTTAACGAGTGAACCGTCAGCTCGTTCAAAAACACGTTAAAGTCCGTTTGGCTCGACACCACCGAACAGAGGCAGCAATATAACATAGCTAACATTAACAGTGCAGTGAATCCTGCTTGTGCCGTGATGTTCAGGACTGCAAACCGAGCAGCATCACTGACTTTCAGCTTGTTGTGTTTGTGGATATATGACTGACTTTAATTATCCACAAAATCATCACATTGTCTGTAGGATTAAGGTTGAATATTGTATTATGATATTTTAAAGGCTTTAAAAGCAAGTAAAAGCTGAACGTACAAACATCGCTAATGTCACATAACTTTGCCGACATGTGGCCAACAGTAATGTTTTAATGTTCCTCATTATTAAACATTTGCACATAAATAAGTGACATAAAATTCAGTACTTACTTTTAACGGTTTACTCTTCGGCCGCTCCGCTTCTGGCATCTGCGGCAGAATTATCCACACAGACTGCCGCGCTATGAATTGTGGGATATATGGGACCACGACGTCTACACTGCCACAGCCTTAAAATTCAGCGGAACGAAGGACGCATTTGAGGGCCGCATTTCGAGCAGCCTTTGAATTGGGACAGCCTTCGGCACGCCACTGTGACGTAATCGGCCTTAAAATGCAGTCTTTAAGGCTGCAGACCATGAATTGGGATACAGCCTCAGTCTTCCTGCTCAGCCCCAGCCTCTCTCTGGAGTTTAGAGTTGACCATTAGTGCAAAAACTTGTTTCTCAGTGTTTGACCTGGCGATTAGTTCACAGTGAACCCTAGACCCTAAGTGCCACTCGCTCTCACCGTGGAGAGCAGTAAGTGACAGTTGGTGCATGGTCACTGTTGGGTCAGCTGGTCACCCCTAAAAAGCACTTACATTCGATGGCTGCGCTCTTCTCACATGGAGTTGGAGTTCTGACAGCTGGTTCTCTTTTTATTATGTATAAGATGTAACTCCTCAGACCATAGTGGCAATAAAACATGAAAGAAGCTTTAATGAATATTTAAGCAAACTGAAAACAAACATTGAACAATATTTTCCTGCTTTTTCTTGTAGACATCATCCTTCAAACTAACAATAAATTAAAACAGAATAAAAACACGCAGCGAATGAAAGACATTCCAGAGAAGTGTCGGCATGTGTTTGGAGAACTTATTTCTGTCATGGCTGCTGAATCTAATGTTAATATAAGTCGTGCCATTACAGGATGTAACGCCACCACAGTTGGACAAATGAAGGGTCTGTAACGTACATACGCACTGAATCGTTCCTCTTCATGCAGACGCCGTGTTTCTCCTCCCAGGCCTCTCCGAGCGCTTTGCCGCTCATTTGTTATGAATTAACAGAACAAAGGCAGATTAATGTCGGCAGTGACAGCTGAACGGGGGAGAAGAAGCTTCCACAGATGGCGATTCGTGTATGACATTTGTCCGCAGCTTTCATGTTGATGCCACAAACAGTCTGAACATTTTCATTAGAACCTGTTTCATCCTTTCAGACTCACGTTGGCTGACTTTATTCTCAGCTGCAGCGCAGAGCCGCCACTCAATCGCGTCTCGTCTCTTCAGACAGAGTTGCAGTTTTTGCAGCTTTGCTTACCTGCTTAATTTCGCATAACAAGGGTTAGGGGTTAGCAGGCCTCACCTGGCCATGACTCTTTAGTGAATTGTCTGATTACTCCTGAGCCTCTGAAAACAGCAGACCATGCTAAGCTAACAGTTTTGTTCAACTAGATACTCACGGACCTGGATGCTGTGGAGACTTTAAAACTGAAAAACAGTTTTACTCTCGTCAGCAAACTTTAAAGTTCAGCAAAAATTTTTCAACATCTGTCTTAGAGAATTTGGGTGAGTTTATTCAGCGATTTGGCTTTTTTTTTTTCCTCCAATATGGACAAAATCAAAATCTCGACACAGACTTCTGCAGCCTGCGTGAATCCCAGCAGCTGTCAGTTACGTAACATCTGTCAAACTGTCATGCTCGCATGAAGGAAAACAGTCTGGACCTCAAACTGTCATTTAAAGAAAACAGTTTGGTTATCCGTCAGCAGCTCGCTGATGTTGTGCCGGAGCAGATGCTGGGAATACTGGGACGTCTGTTTGGCAGCTTTGCTCCCAGAGCCGCAGACCAGTGACGCAGTCGCATTTTATCCTGACAACCGAGAGAAACATTTGTCAGTCGGGGGAAAAGGAGAGTAGGTTTTTTTTTTTAAAAAAAACCCAAAACAATTCTCAGTGTTTGGATGTCACTGACAGTTTCGACACCGATCAACAATTCATGCTTATGTGATAACCTGCTCCAACAGTGCAGTAGTGGGGGGAGATTTTGTGGGGGCTGTTTGGATGTAATGGAACTAAAAGCGATCTTTGTGTAACACACGCTCCATGAACACACGCTGCACTCCCTGCATGTTGTAAGCCGCTGTCCAGACAGGAATCACTGGCACTCTGTTGTTAGGCTGAATCTGACTGATGACCTCTTTTCTGGAGATATTGTCTTTCCAGACGCGGTCGCCCGGAGGTGAAGTGTGGTAGTGGAAAAAATCTCCTCCTCCCCCTTGTCCTCCTCCTCCTCACCACCTCATCTGTTCGGCGGCTGCTGTCTTTTGCGAGGAGGTAGAGGAACTGATGGAAAATGATATCACCGTGGACCAGCGGCCCCTCCACCACCTCCGCACACAAGGTGAAGCAATGCAGAGAGCTCTGCTGACCCCTAATGGCAGCTGACTGAGGAAGAAATCAGTTCACACTGAACTTGACCTGATTCTGAATGTGATGGCAGTGAAAAAGAGACAAAACAGCAACCATCAGCAAGCAGGTCTTGTACAGAGCAGGAGGACATGCCGCGGTTAGAAAAATCAAATCAGGAAAATGAATTAACTTATCATTAGATTTTCTGCCGTGGCCGCTGTTCACACAGTCACAGGATCCAAGACCACAGAGGGTCCAGAACAGCTCGAACAGAACACAAATCAATTTAAACATTTCTCTTTTAGTGCATTTTAATTGGCATCCATCTGTCACAGATGAAACACATGATCATGCTGGATCAGTGAAAGCCTCTTGCGCCAGATTTCAACCTTTTAGGGCTAAAATGAGGGCATTAGGGCCAAAAGACACAGAGGCACCTTTTATTATTAAATCTAAACCTCTGAAACCTTGCCAGAGAGTTTAAGAGACTGAAATTGTAGACAGATATAGACTTTAACAAAATCTTAGCCCCAAAGCTTCTTGGTAGTTTCTTTTTTGTTGCATAAAATAAAATAATAATAATCTTCCTGGATTCTGACCTTGTGAAAGCCACCTCAGGAGAAACTAAGAGCTAAATAATAAATCTGTCAAACTCATTTTACATCAAGGGCAACATACAGCCCCACTTTCATCTTATGTGGGCCAGACCGGTGAAACTCTGATCACTATCAGTGTAAAAAAGTCTAACTACACATATGGATCCTGAGATATGAGACAAAGAAGCACAATTTCAACAGTTTATCTCAGTTTTTCTATGTTATAAAGAAATGCTGCTGTAGTAAGTAGAAGAAATGTCAGGATGACCCATTGTACAGAAATCTATAATGTACCTTGGTGTAGTATCAGTGGCCTTTGGGTTAAAAGAGTACAGTTAAAAGTCCAAAATGTATGCCCTCCTTCACATTTTCCAAAAAAATGGGCTGGATTGGAGTCTTCACGGTCCGATTCTGGCCCCTGGGCCTTATGTTGGACACACCTGCATTAACCTGTTGATCTGATTTTATCAGGCTTACAGTTGGAGAAGCAGCACGAGACACGCAAGAGAAAAATAGTGGAGACTTGATTTAAAGACTTCTCTCTGATATTTGCATTTATGAGCCTGTAAAGCCCCAGCAATGACATGCCAACTCTGTGACTCTGATAGATTACCTGTCTCAAGCCTCTACAGGTTAGAAAGTATCTGAAACTTTAAACCAAGATGCCTTCAAGGAAGAAAAAAACCCCCTAAGCTGTGATGAGATGCCAGCGTGAAGACGCGTCCGCCAGCCCGAGTTTAAATAAAGAGCGAGACTGACAACAGCTTTAACGCTCCACTGGCTCAGTCTCCAAATACACTAAACGTGTAAGGTTTGCACTCAGGCTCAGACAAGAACAATAGGTAAATGGACAGCCTGCCTGAAGGCTCCACACCTGGATGGATGGGTATTACTGGCAGTCTCAGGAGTCTGTGTGACTTCCAAGGCACAAACATATCCTTTAAACCTTTGACCTTAAAGTCGAGGTGTCAGCAGACAGACGAAAAGATGGACTGGTGGGTTGGATGGATAGTTGTAAAGAGAGACCTGAGTGTGAAAGCAAAACTGTTGATGTTTGATTTATATTCTTATCCTCACCCCTGGGTGTATATATTCAGGCCACTTCATTAGTTACACCTTGCTGGTACCCAGTTAGACCCACTTTTGTCTTCAGAACTCTTCATAATTCTTTGCAGCACAGATTCAAGAAGATGCAGGAAATATTCCTCAGATTTTGATCAATATTGACCAGATTTATTCATCACATGGATCTCCCGTAATATCACATCCCAAAGGTGCTCTATTAGATTGAGATTTGGTGACTGTGGAGGTCACCTGACTACAGTGAACTTATTATCATGTTCAAGAAAACCAGTTTGAGATGATCTGAGCTTTGTGATATGGTGTATGGAAGCAGCCATCAGAACACTGGATGGACCCAGTCAGCAACAGTACTCCAGTAGGTTGTGCAGTTTAAATTAGCCTCAAATGGTACTAAGTGGCACTAAATGCACAGAGTAAATATCCCCCATACCATTACACCACCGCCAGCCTGAACGGTTAAGACAAGGCAGGATGGATCCATGCTTTTATGGTGTTTACACCAAAATCTGACCCGACCATCCGAATGTTTCGAAATGAGGCTCAGAGTCTGAGTAGCCTCAGTTTCCTGTTCTCAGCCGACATGAGTGGCACTCAGTGTGGTCTACTGTAGCTCATCTGCTTCTGCATTTCACGTGTGTTCAGAGATGCTCTTCTGCATAACTCGACTGCACCGACTGATTATTCGAGTTATGAACGCTGAAAGAAGCAGCAGTTGCTGCTGTGTGATTGGCTGATTAGATATATGAAAAAAATGAGCAGGTGAAGAGGTGTACCTAATAAAATGGCCAGTGGAGCCATTAAGCCAGTGGAGTGAAACCACCTAAAGCCAAATAAAGTTAAGCATCGACGCAAATGAAATCTAATAAAAAACTGAACTGAACTGACAACAGGTTGCAGCTGCAAAACGAATGAGATTTTCTCTAGCAGTCCAGGAAATTTAAACTGAGGCTATTTCATGTAATTTGGCAACATTAGCAAACATGTACAGCATTTTCTGGAAAATAAACACAAGTCTGCGTCACTTGCAGCTTTTATAATCATGGGAAACTGTTCTCTGGGGAATTTAGATGTTCCACCAAAACAAAACCCAAAAAAGGCAGCAAATCAGCAAAGTGACGTGGACGCACCGTCTCACCTTCAGGTTTCCATTCATCCGGCTGCTCTCTGTGCGCTAACGCCACCACTTTGTTTCCCAGCATTCCCCACATTCTTGATTTTGTGGGTGTGTGCCGGGTGTGTTTGAAGGACCTCTCCTCCTCTTGCACCATGCTGCTGAGTAAGACACAGATGACTTGATCACAAAAACCACAGACCAAACTTTTTCTCATGAATCAAAAGCTAAACACTGATGATGTGCATGTTTTTATGCCGTTTCATGTGACATTTCTTCACATAGTCATCATCCCCAGAATCACCTTATCAAGGACAAAGGTGCCAGAGGGGTGTCTGAACCTCAACATGTCTTAAAGAAATGTACATTTATCTGTCAGTCTGTGTTCAGTCAAATATAGGTCAGGGCAGACGGATAGGTTGATACAGCAAAAGATTCAATGTTGTAACCCAAAGCCTGAGTACTGTGCAACAGCCTCAAATAGCTTGGAGACAAACAGCTGTGTCTTGGCTGTATATAAAAGGTGTATGTAGTTCTTGTGACACCACCCATAGGTTTCTACACTTTGCATTTTAGAGCCTCATAATTGTTGTCGATGGGATTTTGTTTCTTTGGAGCCAGAACTTATTTGGATGAGAGGGGTGGAGTGCCCAATAATCAGGTAAATAACCTAATAAAATACTAACATTTACTGCATCAAATGTGATATTTTTAATTTATTTAATTTTAAATTAGAAAATAAATAAAAAAAATAATTTCATGAACCCTTGTTGTACTTATAGGATGTTTTTAATGTTTTCCTTTAATGCCTCTTTTAAATCTTAAATTGCTTTTATTTATTTAAAAATTGTCTAAATGTTTCACTACTGAAAAAGACTCATCTTACCTTTAGTTGTATCAGGCTGTGAACAGGTGTAATTCTCCTGTAAAGCCAGATTACACAGCAGAGTGCAGACCTGTGAGCCTCTGCTGCGTTTTCACTTTTAAATCAGTATTTTGGTAGAATTAACATTTTGGTGGGTTTAAGGGGTTAGACATTCTCTGACTGGAAATAAACGGGCTCTTTATCAACTATCTTAGAGTCTGACTCTTTTGGCATCCCTGCTGTACATTTGAAAGAGAACCCAGTTTTATTCCTTATTTTTACCTCCTTATACTACATTACATTACATCTGCACTGCATTTTCATTCTTGAAGTGTCAGGTGTTGCAGAATTACAACCCAAATGCAGACTGAGAAACAAAAAGAAAGAATCAGCCAAAATAAAGTCCAAGATTCCACAGGCAAAAAGGACACACTGTGAGGTCAGACAGACATCATGACAAAACACACAGACACACAAATGAGGCACAGGTGAAAGCAATCAGGGAAAATGCCAAACCACGAGTACAATTTTAGACAAGGCACAAGAGAGGGACTAACAAAGTCAAACAGGAAGTGGCAAACACGATACACACGGCAACTTAACACTAAGGAATCCTGTGGAAGGCTCAAAGTAACAAATTCAGGACCCATGTCTGCAACTACACGCAGTTGCTGTTGTCTTCAAAGCAGCTTTGGTGAATCAAAACAGCAATAACGCAGCAATAAGACAGTGTGCTGTCCGTTTGCAGTTGAATGGGGTCAACTTGGGAATTACATGCAATCTGTGATTAAAAAAAATCATAAATCTGTTGTCCTGCCAGAACCTCATTCAATCGAAATATAAATTCATCAATAAATAGAGGCGCATTTGCTTTGGGACGGCAACTTAAGAGCAAAATGACAAAAGGCGCTCGGCAGTTTTGCTTTTATGGAGATATATCACCAGGTATATCACCATATTAACCAGGTGAATCCAGTCCAACCAGGTGAACTGAGTCACTGAGTTATTAAGTCACTGACTTGGGTTGACTGAAGCGTGTTGGTGGTCGATGAGTTCAGGCAGTCTGAGTCGGGACACAGTTGTTTGGAGACATGTTGCCTTGTGATTAAAAGTGCAATATCTTCATCACCTGGGCAACCAATCGGTCGCTGCAGCTACTTGCAATCAGTCCCTGACAGTAGAAAAAATAAAAATGTGGTACAATCACGCATTTCTCTCCTAGTCACGAGGAGGCAGCCATCCTTTTGTGTGAGAGCTGCAGTGTGCAGACACATTAAAGTGCAGTGTCATGGCCTCAGTTCTTCAGCTCTGGCCTTTGTTTTCATCTGTGTTTATTTTTACTGTTGCCCAAAATTCCTTAGAGTTTAACTGATGAACTTTTAAACAGATGCACTAACATCTGTGTCACTGACTCATAATTGTTATTCATGCTCTATTTATCATGGTGATTAGGTGGAATTAAAATTTCACGATGAGCTCTGATTTGTCATGTCTAGATATCAGGGCAAGGTGACTTACTTTTGACTTTTAAAATCATTTAGAAATGATGTCTCTTATCCACAGAGCCCGAGGCTCTTTATATTCTTCGTCTACAGGTAAGAAGCTGTTACTGGCAGAAACTGAGAAAGATTTTCCACTGGAAAAATATTTTGAGGCTTAAAGGATTTACCAAATTTGTGGAAATACAAGGGCCGTAGACAAGACTGAAGCACATGCACTGAATGAGCGTTCACAGGAAGTCACCTGTTTACAGTTTGTATTTAGTGCAGCACGAGCCTTTTATTCTTCTAGCCTCCATTAGTTTGTAGCTCCATTCCAAGCTAGCCTCTGTGGTTTATTAACGTGCATTTCAAAAAATAGCAATATTAAGCAACGATTAAGCAAACAAACTGTGTACATATACTGAGATTTATAGTCATATCATTACAGAATTCTTTTGAACCCAGCGTCACAATACTGCTGCGGTTTGCTCAGTAAAAAACAAAGTCGGCATTGTCTTCATTAAGACTCAAGTTCCTGTTATGAAGCAACTGAGTGTTTGCTGGTTTGAATGTCACTGCTCGCAGACCACACATATTTCAACATGAAGCATAACAGCTCGTAAGTGTCAGAACGATCATGCTGGAGGTCCTCTGTCCTCCCTAAAGAAACCTCAAACAAGGGCAGGAATTCATTCAATGTCTATAAGGCTTTCAATGCATTTAATTAATCCGCAGCTATAAAATTAGTTTGTGATGGAGTATTGCTCCGCCTGAAGCTGGAAAAAATGCTTCAAATAAAGTGCAGAAGTCGATTTTCCCTTTTGTATACATATGGTCAACGTATTTTTATTC
Source organism: Diplotaxodon limnothrissa (assembly GCF_057381915.1). NCBI lineage: Eukaryota > Metazoa > Chordata > Actinopteri > Cichliformes > Cichlidae > Diplotaxodon > Diplotaxodon limnothrissa. Next base: position 25,152,206 of record NC_140610.1, read on the forward strand.
TCCAACCAAGAACCAAAGAACAGGCTTTTCTTCCAATAACTCAATAACTATATGGACCGTAAATAAAAGTCACGCATTGTTACATCATCTGTGTGTTTGGATGTTCAATGTTAGCCTTTTGTCAGCCATCATGTTGTTTCCTTTTGAAACCAGGAGTAACCATATTCGGACAAGACATTGATGTTATAAAAATTCTCTCTTCAGGCTGTTTTTTAAAGGACGGAACTATCCACAAAGGAAAAATGCATTTTTTTGTAGCAGGTTGTAAATAAATAGATTTCTGCTGTTGGACATTTTAATGTGGAAGTCTATAGGAATCAACTCACTTTTGGAGCCAGCCTCAAGTGTCCACTAAAGGAGCTTCAGTTTTTGGTACTCTACACTGCCCGCTTGGGTCATACAGGTAAACATCCATGGATTAAACACCGATACATTGAGTGAGAGCTTATGCGCACTGAGTTTTGGGTTGTAACACCAAAAATGATAAGCGAGAGCAACGTTTAGCACAAATACTGACGTCAGTTCACTGGCATCATAAAGATTCACCAACAGCTGTTCCCTACACCTGCAAAAATCATCCCTATAATAAATAAACAGAAACCCAAAAACTTCATAAGACAAGAACACTCACAAATAGTGCACACCAATCAAGACTCAAACATTGTAACTGAGACTGTAGAAACGCACAACCGTGGCATGGAGCAGAAGCTGCAAATCTTCAGGGTGACAGTGTTGTGATTTATGGCTCGCTCTCATTTTACGACTTGTAGAAACTTCACTTTAAGTGTCGAGTTACTGATCTTCGGTCCTTGACAAACTCATAAACCTTTACGACTGAACTCATTTGCATATTAGTTCTGGAACAGAATGTTTACCTTCAGGCAAATATCACACAATCAATGTTGAGCTGCAGCAGCTGATGTTCGAGTTTTTATCGTACCATCACAGATTTACACATCAGCTCATTTATAGGATTTAACTGAAAAATAAGAATATATGTCACTGATGTTATTGCTGCTTTTATGTCTCTATGACATAAGAGAATAACAATTTCTCTCGGGGACAACACATCAGTCACCTCGTCCTGGTTCTCTTCCTGATTTATAACGTCCTTCAGATGTCAGAAAGTTCACATTTCTAAATATTTTAAAGTCTTCTTGGCAAACGAACAGCTGCATGTTTTTTTTAAACGTGGGGCTTGAACTGAACTTGAAGGCCCTGCAGTCATAAATCCATAAAATCAGTTAAACACAACAAGTATGTTAAGCACCGGTATTTTTTTTCTTCCATGACTCCCGCTCAAGATTGGCACAAATCAGATCAAGTAATGAACGTTTCAAATCTTACTAAATATACATTAACGTGAAAATACTAAATAAAGTCAAAGTCATGACGTGGGTTTGCTTGGAATGATGGAAATTCAGCACTTACATATCAAGGAAAAGTTTTAGAGTTTAAGGAAATGTGTGTGTCGATTTCTGAGGAGAAATCTGAGCCTGGATATTGTAAAAAGGCTTCCAAGCTCTCAGACATTCCTGCTCTTTAGCACTGCCGTCAGAAGGGTTTTACATGTCATGACTGTGCAGCCTGCATCCCCTCTCTCTGAGGCTGAACTATGAGCAACAGTTTCCTGCTCGTTAATCTATATTACAGGCATCAACAGTGGCGTCACCATCCGTCTGAGCCAAGAAAGCTGATACGAGCACAATTTTTTAAAGTTCTGCTCTAACATTTATGAAATAAGTCCTGATCAGAGTCTGAAGAAGCCCATCATAGTAACCTAAAGACAACCTTTGACTGCTAGTTACTGGAAAAACACAAGCATCTGATACAGCTTAAATAAGTATCTTAGAACGAATGACTTTAATCTAATACACTAAGTTTATTAGAGCTGGTAGAATCAGAATCCTGTTTCCCTCCCCAGCCCTTCACCGAGCCTGGTTCTGTTGGAGGTTTCTTCTTGTTAACGGTGAGTTTTTTCTTCCCACTTTCACCAAATACTTGCTCATAAGGGTTGTCTGATTGTCGTCTGTTTCTCTCCATTATTGTAGGGTTTTAATATTACAATAGAAAGCACCTTGACACAACTGTTGTGATTGGACACTATATAAATATCTGTGCTCAGCACTGTTCACCTGCAGCTCAGGACCACAGACTCTCTGTCAAACCCCTTCTTTTCTCTGTCAGCTGGCTTAGAAGAATGCCTGAGGCGATATCATGTGCTTCAGCCATCATTTGACTAAACTTTCCCACATAATCCTGGTAGGAGTCTCGACACTGCTCTCTTTCTATCACAAACAAACAAGTCTGTTGAACCCTGAGTGGCCTACCACAACAAAACCTGTGCAGAGAAGCTTCTGTCTTCAGAACAATACGCTTACAGGCACGTATGACCTCTGGGAGATTTCTTTTTCAGTAGCCTTTTTGTGGCTGGCTCCATCCTCGTTTATCCTCAGTTAACCCTGGGAATAAAATGTAGCATATTCCATGTCCACAAAGGCGATATTGTTTAAAAATATCATAATACAACATAACGAAGACGGAAACGATGACATGAGAAAACTATGATCCCAACTGAAATTGATTCTGGAAATCTGGCTCTGAAATCTCCTGATTGCTGGTAATCGTGGTAATTTATGAAGAACGTACCCGTGCAACAACTTCAAGACTTGCAAAAGTTCAGATTAACAATAACACAGTGCAGTGATTATCTTGGAGAAGCAAAACTGTTTCCTGCGCTTTAAACACCAGAATAGGGTTATCAAGTGAGACTTAACATGACAGTAAATATTTTTTTAAAAGGAGTTGCTCAAACCACAGTTTATGTAGCTAAAGTGGAAAATATTCCAACACCTCAGGCGATTGGAAAAGCCCCCAGTGTCCATAAAAATGCTGGCATTAAACTCAGTGGAGAAAGGAAAATGTTTGTTCTCTCGTGCCTGTGTGCGAACATAAACACTGATCTCCTGATCACAGAGCAGTAAATGTTGGACACTTTTCTGTCAGTAATGGAGATGTAAAACATTTCTGGTTCACACCCTGCCATGGCTGTACAAATGTCAGTTTAATGCCTCGAGTTTTCCCTGTCATGATCCCAAAATTTACTCCGTGTCATTATCTGGACATAATTTCACTGATTTTGAACAATAAAGTACAATTTTGACTACCTCCCTCATTTTCTCCCTGGTGCTGTAGAAGGACTACACGCTCAGTTTACAGACTGTGCCTCTGTGGATATTGCTAAACTCTCTGTACCAGTGTTGGAGATCAAATGTACAGAAAAGGGTCTGGTCTTGCATCCTGGATGGAAAATGTGGAAATTGCACAGAAGTAGGGAATGGATGTTGAGCTTTTTGTCATGGCCCTGGGCCATGTGGGCCCAGTATTCTTAGTTCCTTGTATTTTTGTATTTCGTTCCTTATTTAGGCCATGTTTTCTGAGTTGCCCTGTTGTGTTGTTCCCTAAGTGTTTCCCTTCATGGCTTTTACCCCCTGTGTGCCCCTCTGTGTATCTGTGAGCCCTCGTCTCCCTTTGTGGTTGTTTCATGTTTCCCCAGCCCGTTATGTCTGTGTTTTCCCCGTGCTCTCTCTCCTCCTGTCTGAACCTCTGTGCCTGTACATGTCATGTTCAGTTCACCCCGCCCTGTCTCGTTATGATTATCAGTATCACCTGTGTTCCCCGTGTGTGCCCACTTTCCTCGTTTACCCTCTGTATATTTCTGTCTGAGTCTCCCTCTGTTCAGTGTCGCGTTCTCCCTCATGTTGTGTGTGTTCCTCCCTGTGTTTCTTGGCGAGCTTTGTATTTAGTTTTCCCAGTTTAGTTTTGTATTTCCTACGTTCTGCCGTGCCAGCATTAAAGCTGTGTTCTTTAAGTTTATCCCCGTGTCTGTGAGTCTGCATCTTGGGTCCTTCTCCTGCCTGCCACACAACGAACCATGACAGAAGAACGCGACCACGATATGGACCCAGCGACTCCTGGCAGAGACGTAATACAAGCGGTGGAGTCGTTATGCTACCAGTGGAGCCGAAGCTCTAGTGAGGAGGAGAGGGAGGAGTTACTTTCCTCGTTGGGGACAAGCGTCACGGTTTTTCCCTGGTTATGGGAGGCGCTACCCCCTCTGATCTCGGACTTCCTCCGCACCATCCTCCCAGCCTGCCCTCGGCAGCATCAGCGGTCCGGTGTGCGGACTGCGTCACCACAGCCCCGTGGCCGCGCAGCCTCCCCTCCGCCTGCTGTGAGCATACAAGTCGGCACGCTGAGGTTCGCCACGGCACCACACTCCTCTACGCTGGCGCCGTCCCTCTACTCGCCGGCTTCCACTTCGCTGTCGCAGCTCAGTCGTTCACCCTCACCGCCTCGACCGACCTACCCGTCCTCCGCTTCCTATCTGGCACGGATGTGGTCAGAAGACGAGGAGCCGGTCGCCACAGAAATCGAAGTTTCATCCACGACCACCTCAAAGAGGAAGCGGCGTTCGCGTCGCCGTCGCCCCGCGCTACGGCATGTTTCGCCCTCCAACGAGCCACACGAGGATGCGGGGGAGGTCATGGATTTCGACCTGGAGGAGCGGCAGCGTGCAGCATGCGATCAACTGGATGAAGAGCTCCGGTGGAAGCCGTGGCTAGCTCCTGACTATGAGGAGATCTTCCGGGGAACCCGCCTGGCTCTCGGGGGTCCCCTGAGCTTCCAGGAACTCTCATCTACCGCTCCATCAGCACCCAGTTCACCAGCCTCTGCGACGCCGCCCGGCGCGCATGAAGCGCCGTTGTCTGGTTCATCGGGAGCTGCAGTCAAGAAGGAACGGCGTTCACGCCGCCGTCGCACCACCCCACAGCCGGACATTCGGACTCCTAATTCACCTGCTGTGGTGAGTGAGGACTCTGTGTCTTTTCCAGACATTATGACTGTTCATTCAGGAGCTGTGTCTTGTGTGGCGGAGGTCAAAGCGAGCTGCTTATCGCCTGCGCAGCCACCCTCAGTTCAGTTAGCTCCCTCGCAGCCACCCTCAGTTCAGTTAGCTCCCTCGCAGCCACCCTCAGTTCAGTTAGCTCCCTCGCAGCCACCCTCAGTTCAGTTAGCTCCCTCGCAGCCACCCTCAGTTCAGTTAGCTCCCTCGCAGCCACCCTCAGTTCAGTCGGCTACCCTCCTGGAAGCCCCCGCTGCCTGGTATTTTCTGCATCGGCATCTTTTCCCGTCAAGATTTATCGCTAAATCATTCGACCCTCCCTTAAGAGAGAGACTGCATCCTCGCTGCCTTCACCCCAGTACACCAGTGTCACCTGGGTCTCCAGTGTCACCCCCGGTTCAGTCTCCAGTAGCTCCAGTGTCACCCCCGGTTCAGTCTCCAGTAGCTCCAGTGTCACCCCCGGTTCAGTCTCCAGTAGCTCCAGTGTCACCCCCGGTTCAGTCTCCAGTAGCTCCAGTGTCACCCCCGGTTCAGTCTCCAGTAGCTCCAGTGTCACCCCCGGTTCAGTCTCCAGTAGCTCCAGTGTCACCCCCGGTTCAGTCCCCAGTAGCTCCAGTGTCACCCCCGGTTCAGTCCCCAGTAGCTCCAGTGTCACCCCCGGTTCAGTCCCCAGTAGCTCCAGTGTCACCCCCGGTTCAGTCCCCAGTAGCTCCAGTGTCGCCTGTAGCGCAGGCCCCAGTAGCTCCAGTGCCGCCTGTAGCGCAGGCCCCAGTAGCTCCAGTGCCGCCTGTAGCGCAGGCCCCAGTAGCTCCAGTGCCGCCTGTAGCGCAGGCCCCAGTAGCTCCAGTGCCGCCTGTAGCGCAGGCCCCAGTAGCTCCTGTAGCCCAGTCCCCGATAGCAGTACGGTCCGCTGGTCAGCTTAACATCCAGCCAGGGTCTCAAATCTCTCTGGCTCTGCATCAGCTCCTGCTGGGAGCTCGGATGAGCTCATCCAGGACTCCGCGGCTCCCACGCCGCCATCTACCTCGTCAGCTGGAGGGTCCGAGGGGCCCGTTCAGCCACCTGTCTCCGCTGGAGGGTCCGAGGGGCCCGTTCAGCAACCTTCCTCGTCAGCTGGGGGTTCAGGAGAACCGCACCAGCCTCATGCCGCGTCAGCTGGAGGGTCCGAGGGGCCCGTTCAGCCTCCTGTCTCCGCTGGAGGGTCCGAGGGGCCCGTTCAACCTCATGCCTCGTCAGCTGGAGGGTCCGAGGGGCCCGTTCAGCCTCCTGTCTCCGCTGGAGGGTCCGAGGGGCCTGTCCAGCCTCATGCCTCGTCAGCTGGAGGGTCCGAGGGGCCCGTTCAGCCTCACGCCGCATCAGCTGGAGGGCCCGAGGAGCCTGTCCAGCCGCCACCTGCGACCGCCTCGTCGTCGCCTGGTCCGGCTGCATCTGCCTGTGCTTCTGCTACGCCTGGGCCAGCCTCTGCCTGTGCTTCTGCTACGCCTGGCCCAGCCTCAGAGTCTTCGTCCTCGTCTGGCCCAGCCTCAGAGTCTTCGTCCTCGTCTGGCCCAGCCTCAGAGTCTTCGTCCTCGTCTGGCCCAGCCTCAGAGTCTTCGTCCTCGTCTGGCCCAGCCTCAGAGTCTTCGTCCTCGTCTGGCCCAGCCTCAGAGTCTTCGTCCTCGTCTGGCCCAGCCTCAGAGTCTTCGTCCTCGTCTGGCCCAGCCTCAGAGTCTTCGTCCTCGTCTGGCCCAGCCTCAGAGTCTTCGTCCTCGTCTGGCCCAGCCTCAGAGTCTTCGTCCTCGTCTGGCCCAGCCTCAGAGTCTTCGTCCTCGTCTGGCCCAGCCTCAGAGTCTTCGTCCTCGTCTGGCCCAGCCTCAGAGTCTTCGTCCTCGTCTGGCCCAGCCTCAGAGTCTTCGTCCTCGTCTGGCCGAGCTCCAGCCTGTGCGTCATCGCCTTCAACGTCGCCCAGTCCGGCCTCGGCCTCTGCTTCGCCCAGTCCGGCCTCAGCTCCTGCTTCGCCGTCGCCTGGTCCAGCCTCAGCCTCTGCAGCAATGCCTGGTCCGGCCCCCGCATCGCCACCATCAGGTCCTGCCTCGTCTGGTCCTGCCTCGACTGGTCCTGTGCCCACCGGGCCTCGGCCAGTGCGCCTGACACTGGAGAGCCGCCGCTGCCTTCCGCACGGCCGGCCTCCGGACCAGCTCTGTCACCTGTGCCACCCGCCTGGTCGGCCCCCCGACCGTGTGACCCGTGAACTCTTGTGCCTGTGGGCTCTGGGTCGGCCCCCTGAACTTTATTTGGACTATGGTCATGTGCTCCTATGTTTTCTGTTGTTTGTTTTTGTTTCCCGTTCTGGTCCCTCCGTCCTGGTCCCCCGCCTCCCGCCCTGGGTGGGTTGTTTTCTGTTTTTGTTTTGTTTTTCGGGTTTGGGCTGTCGGGAGCCAGCCCTTTAGGGGGGGGTGATGTCATGGCCCTGGGCCATGTGGGCCCAGTATTCTTAGTTCCTTGTATTTTTGTATTTCGTTCCTTATTTAGGCCATGTTTTCTGAGTTGCCCTGTTGTGTTGTTCCCTAAGTGTTTCCCTTCATGGCTTTTACCCCCTGTGTGCCCCTCTGTGTATCTGTGAGCCCTCGTCTCCCTTTGTGGTTGTTTCATGTTTCCCCAGCCCATTATGTCTGTGTTTTCCCCGTGCTCTCTCTCCTCCTGTCTGAACCTCTGTGCCTGTACATGTCATGTTCAGTTCACCCCGCCCTGTCTCGTTATGATTATCAGTATCACCTGTGTTCCCCGTGTGTGCCCACTTTCCTCGTTTACCCTCTGTATATTTCTGTCTGAGTCTCCCTCTGTTCAGTGTCGCGTTCTCCCTCATGTTGTGTGTGTTCCTCCCTGTGTTTCTTGGCGAGCTTTGTATTTAGTTTTCCCAGTTTAGTTTTGTATTTCCTACGTTCTGCCGTGCCAGCATTAAAGCTGTGTTCTTTAAGTTTATCCCCGTGTCTGTGAGTCTGCATCTTGGGTCCTTCTCCTGCCTGCCACACAACGAACCATGACACTTTTAACAGCATTTCTGTGCATTTTACAGTCATTTTACTGACAAAAGCATCACTCACCAAATATCATGTTTTTAATTTTCTGTGAATTCACACACGTTTTCTGTTTTTTATTAAAATGACAGTCTGGTAATGAGTGGCCACTAATAATTATTTTACACACACAGCTGTGCCGATGGGTTTCTTTAGTTTACCACAGTGGCATTTCTATGTATATAATATGGAAAGACTGAGGCAGCTTGTTCCAACTGCACTTAGGCAGCAATCATTTTTAGGCTTTTTACAAAGGTTAGAACTTCACTGGCCCGTCCGCAGAGTATAATTAGTAAGATTAACAAAATAGTGAAAAATATTTTACGAAATAATCAAAAAATTTCTTATATGGAAAAACTATGTAACATCAAGGAAAATGGCAGCTGTCCTCAAACAGCCAATCAGCCACCCGAGTTCAGAAACAGGAGTCAGTTGGGTTGTTTTGACTAGAGATGGACCGATCCGATATTACGTATCGGTATCGGTCCGATACTGACCTAAATTACTGGATCGGATATCGGAGAAAAATAAAAAATGTAATCCGATCCATTAAATATCACGAAAGCACCTCACAAAACTTGCAACACGCCGTAACTCACCTCAGAACGTTAGCACGTCGGAGCAGTATGCATCACGTGATAGAGCGGCTGTGGCATGCGGGACCTGTCGGTGGTCTGGATAGCATGTGGAGCTTCGCTAGCAACCCAGCATTTCATCTCCGACAAAGTTATCCCCGAGAGAAGTAAAGCAAGTGTGTAAGTCCATCTCTGAATGTTTGTAAAGCATTCCTGCGTTAAGCTTAACAAGCGACTGCCTCTCCTGCTGCTACTTCAATCATGAAACTGCTTAACGATCAGCTGATCGGCTTTTCTGTCGCGAGTCCGTGTCTCTAGTTTGCTTTTGGCCCACTTTGCACCAGAAAGAGGAAACCAGCGGCTGAACAACAGCAGCACGTTTAAGCTTGATCAGCTGTTGTTAGAATGTATTTAATATTACTTTCTACTCGAGGATCTTTTTCTACGTAGCTGACGGCTGGTAACTGTGCAGGGGCGGATCTAGCAAAGTTTAGCCAGGGGGGCCGATAGGGCATTAACGGGGAAAAGGGGGCACAAAGACATACTTTTCTTTCTTATTCTCATTTAAAATGTCTAGCTTTTAATAAATAATTATCTGACACCCAAAGTTTTAATTTGATGTAAAATGAATAGAAGTCAATTACTGTATATAGTAACTATTACGTCTAATATATTGTGGTGGGGCGTGGTCTGCGGGGCCGTGCGGACGCACCTGCACGGCATCCGCAATCACGCCCGCCGTGTTAAAACACGGGGACTCAGGGGTTGGTGGTGGTGTGGTGTGACGTGAATCAAATAAAGTTGGCTCTGAACGTCGCTCCGTGGTCCCGCCGTGCCTTATTCATGCCACATTGGTGCCGAAACCCAGGAGGCGGCATGGCGGGTACCTACCAGAGCCAGGAAAGGAAAGAGCTGGCCGAGATGGTGGCCGAAATAGCGGCCACCCAGCGGAAGCAGGCGGCGGAGGTGCGTCGCCAACAGGAAGAGCTGCGGAAGGAGAGCGAACGCCACCTGGGGAAGATGGCAGAGCTGGCAGCGCTGCTCTGGGCCTGGGCGCCACCCCCACAAGTGGGTCCCGAGGACAGTGAAGCGGTGGAGGAGCCGTGTGGGTCACCTCGGCAGCCGGAGGTGGTGGACGAGCCACGCGGGGGTCCGAGCCTGCCGGAGGAGGAGGAGCAGCCGGGTGAAGGGCTGCTCCTGCCGGGAGCGGTGGAGGAGCCGCTCCAATCGGAGGCCGAGGACGAGGCGGGCGAGGGTCTACACCTGCCGGAGGCAGAGGAGTCGCTCCACCCAGAGGTGGACGAGGGGCTGTGCCTGCTGGGGGCGGAGACGCAGTGCGGGGAGCCGCTCCAAACGGGAGTGGCGGAGGTGGTGGCGGAGCAGCTGTGCGGGGAGACGGAGGTCCCTGCTCCAGGGCAGCCTGTGCAGCCGGAGTTGGAGGCAGAGGAGCGGGACAGCCCCGCTAGGCCGGGGATCGGCGGGCTGGCTAGTCCAGCCTCGCTGCCACCAGTCGATTCTGCGCGCCTGACGTCTGCCCAGCCGCCTGTGTGCAGGAGCGCACGGCCATGCCTGTGGGGCCGTGTCCGCTTGCTACGCGGCCGACCTCCGGACCAGCTTCGCCGTTGCCGCTGGATGCGCGGGCGGCCACCAGAACGGACGCTTCCCCGTCGCTTGGTCAGGGGCTGGGGCGCCGATGTGTAGGGGCCGAGTCTCGCCCCAGTTCGCGGGGGGGGAGTAGGTTCGGCCAGATTGCTCCCCGGCCTCAATCGGGCGATGGGGGTATGTGGTGGGGCGTGGTCTGCGGGGCCGTGCGGACGCACCTGCACGGCATCCGCAATCACGCCCGCCGTGTTAAAACACGGGGACTCAGGGGTTGGTGGTGGTGTGGTGTGACGTGAATCAAATAAAGTTGGCTCTGAACGTCGCTCCGTGGTCCCGCCGTGCCTTATTCATGCCACATATATATACCCTAGTAAGCTATAGTACTTTTTCCTTTGGGAAGGTACCATCTGTGCAGTCTGCAATTTTGTTGAAGAAAGATGTTGAATCTATTTAATATTTCTTGAAAAATAATTGATTTCTGTGCATTTTTTTTCACACTGCATCAAATTAAGGTTGATTACGTCGATTAAGCATCATGAGGTGGAGCGTGAGGGGTGGTTCCCTATTTTTTATTTATTTATTTTTGTTGTTGCTGGGAGTTGGAACCCTATTAGTTAGGTTGCTTAATATTTATGCTAAGTACTCTTTAAAATACCAGAATAGGGAGGATGGTGTAGGTTTAAGTTTATTAGATTGATCAGTATTGCTGAACTATGAAATATTTTTTTTTTTGCATACAGGTATAACAGAATAGCTTTAGTGTAGTTGTTGTTTTAAACTTGAGTATGAACTTATACAAAATGCAGCAAGATATTTAAAAAACAGTTTTGTTGATTAAAAAACACTATATCGGATTCATATCGGTATCGGCAGATATCCAAATTTATGATATCGGTATCGGTATCGGACATAAAAAAGTGGTATCGTGCCATTTCTAGTTTTGACCACAACAGTTTTGAGCGTGAGTGAGTGAGACTGTAGTCTAAGGTGTGTTACCAGGTATTTAAGTGTTTCAGTAAAGCTGGTGAAAACCAACACAAAGAGCTTCATATCAAAGTTAGACCACAGTGATCTTATAGTAACACATACATGTAGAAATGCTGTTTTTTGCAGATGCTCCACGTTAGCAGCAGTGAATCTGGTCTGAGTCCTCATCCCATCTACACAGGCTGAAACAGTATCCACAGTCTCCTTCAATCATTACCAACAGCTCATGGCCACCGTGTCTGCCTTCCCACTCAGCTCTCTTAACCATGACTGTGTCTGTAGGTCTGTTACAAAAAAGACAGGAGGCAAAACTGAAGCTGTCAAGATTTCACTTGAGGGTGGATGAGATCAGAAATGAACACGTAAGAGGGAAGAGGCTCGGGTAGAGCGTTTAGGAGACAAAGGCTGAGGTGGGCATGTGTGCACAGGAGGTGGAGTGGACATACTGAACAAAGGATGTTGAGGATGGAGCTGGCGGGCAGAAGGAAAAGGGGAAGACCTCAGATGAGTTTTGGACCCATAAATGCTTCTATTGTGTTTTTAAAGGGTTTTCTAGAAAAGTGAATGCTATTTATTTTGTAATAATTTCAGGAATGCACCGGCATAAAAACAGAAAGACAGACCCAACAGCGTTTGTGACACCAACTCCACGCTGGTGTATTAATAAGAGAGCCTTTCCTCCATCTGAGTAAAACGCATTGATCATAATTAGAGGGTCTGAAGGGGGAGGACCGGAGCTACTCTCACACATTTTTTCCATAAAGTGAATAATTTATATGAAGAGTGACTACATCAGTCACATCCATTTAAGAAATAAATTACCTCATGTCATTCTGGTAACCGAATGTTTACGAACCGTCACATTTCACCAAAACCAGTAACAGTTTCGATCTAAAGGGAAAAGTATGACACCGAAATGATGATTGGTTTTCCATGTGCTGCAGGTATATAGTGTTCAAATGGCTGCCGGGCTACATGAGCACATTTAATCCTTCTAGCAGGCAGATTGATGAGGTCACCTTTGTTGCTTTGCTGGAAGTGGTGAAATGTTTCAAGTTGACTTTTAAAAACTGCAGCCCTGCAGAAACTAAAATAAAACCACATCTGACGCACGCATTTGAAACTGTGAAAGATTCAAATTCTAGTTTCAAGACTAGCAACCAGTGCATAATGCCACTCCACCCTATTCCAAAGCATGACTTTACCCTTTGGGTGTAAGCCACCCACCTGAAGCTTTTATTTCCCTTGGGGAGTTTACTTTCTCAAATTAACTTAAGTGCAACTTAACCTCTAGCTCTGAGCCTAACTGGATGATTCTGGAAAATGCTAAATGTTTTGGAAAGGGCAGAGTGTAAGTGTGGCGAGGGACTGGCATAGATGTGTGAGGCAGGTGATGATCTGTGATCCTCAGCCACAAGAGAAAATCCCCACCGGAATCTTCTGAAGAGGGGAAGGATGAGTCTGAGCTTTTGGATTTCTCTCTCTGTTAGTATTAGACTGCCCTGCCTTCTGTAGATGGCAGGTGCAAACAGGACTTACACCTAGAGCAGTTCACCCCTGAAGAACGAGAGAACATCAAATCAAATTCAAACTTGGACGTTTAAAAAATACAGTTTTCATGAAGAAAGAAGCACAGGACTTCATGTTTTGTAATAGTTCTCTGTTTTCCCGTAACTTTGTCTCCCTTGAATATTATCTGGTGTGATTCAACACATAAATTTGTAAGTAATTGTCAGACAATAGAATTTTCCTGCCCACCCACACACAGACACAAGGGACAAAGCGCCGCAGCACATTAAAAACACGAGAAGCTCATGCACGCCAAGAGAAACGGGGTCGATATGCCATCACTGACAAAGTGGATGTAAGTTTCATGCTTTCTGTGGCACAGTTGGTCCAAATGTAAAACTCTTCAATACAATAGGACAGTCAAGTTGATCAAACCCTTGACTCTCCTGATGCAGGTATGCCAAGCTTGACTGAGTGCGACATCAGGAATAACCTGAGTGAGAAACATCCTCATGTTTACCATGTGTCCATCTCCGTTTTTTTTTCATGATCATCTTTGAGCATCACTATCATAGTTTCAATAGTAACTGCTTCAATCCATGTCTCCTTTGTACCCACATTTGGACATCAAGTTCATGTTCCAGTTGTGATTAAACGTGGTTGAAAACAAATGTGCACAAAGACACTGATAACACTGTTAAACTAGTAACCGAGAGGAAAAAAACTCACGGCACGAGAAACATAATGAGAAAAACGAAGACCGAAAGCTTAGGAAACAGGTAATGACAAAAGAAAGGGCATTGCTATAAATACACGGGAAAGTGATATGAAATAAGACACATCTGGAACAGTGGGCGGGTAAGATAAGTCAGATAAAAGTCATTAAACACATGGGAAGGTAATCACAAAGCAAGGAAAAGGAAAGTTAAATTAAGACATGAAAGAACGCTGACTTAAGTGAAAACAGGACCGAAAGGCAAATAATACTGAGATTTGGAGGCCACGCTAACAAGGAGCCTGTGAGGACAAAAAGACATTAGGACACACAAAAAGGGAAATGAAACCTGTAAGAACAGTGAAAGAAAAAATGAACAACATAGAAAAAACCCAAGAAATGAATTTAAAAAAAAGATCACTAGAACAGAGATGTCTTGATTCTGTTCATCTGGACGTAACGTTTTCATTGGGAGAAACGTTTCGTCACTCATCCAAGTGACTTCTTCAGTCTCAGCTGACTGCAGGTTTCCCCAATCTTGGAAACAGTACATTTGCATAATAATAATAATAATAATAATAATGGATTGGATTTATATAGCGCTTTTTCAAGGGACCCAAAGCGCTTTACAACACCATTATTCATTCACTCTCACATTCACACACTGGTAGAGGCAAGCTACGGTTGTAGCCACAGCTGCCCTGGGGCAGACTGACAGAAGCGAGGCTGCCATATCGCGCTATCGGCCCCTCTGGCCAACACCAGTAGGCGGTAGGGTAAAGTGTCTTGCCCAAGGACACAACGACCAGGACAGAGAGCCCGGGGATCGAACCGGCGACCTTCCGGTTACAGATACGCTTCCCAACCCCCTGAGTCACGGTCGCCCCCATAATGACTGAAACCAGCCCACTGAGGGAACATCATAACTGCATAATTATGATGAAGGAACTGACCTCCCAGCCCATTGTTCCTTCGGTGGGCTGGTTTCAGTCATGCAAATGTACTGGTTATAAGATTTGGGGTCAGCGCCTCAGGTCAGTCAGGTCCCACACCTACACAGTTGGCATGAAGCACCCAGAAAGTGCAGAAAATAGGAAATGTTTTTATTCTTAATTCTAATCTGCTGCTATGTCTCTTTTACACTGTTGGAATTGTAGCTACTGCAAGAAACACCAAGGATACCTTTAGATAATTTCACCTTGATCTACAGACAAACTAAAGCGATTTCCATGTCTCCTTTCCCATATGGAAAAGATATATATAAATCTTATAAAGTTTGTATCTGTCTTGTGTGAAACTTGTATGAAAAGCATATAACAGTAAAAACAGATATAAGATCCCTTGAAAAATTATATAATGAAACTTGTATGTTTTGGATACTTACTAAAACAATGTATGAAAGTAATGCGAAAGTGGCCACTTTCATGAGTAAATCATGTAAGCCTTATATGATTTACTCATGAAAGTGGCCACTTTCATGAGTAATCACATATAAGTTTTTACTATTTCTTTTCCGTATGGGTTATTAGGCTGTGTGACATTAAATTTAAGTTTTAGAGCGCTAATGTGAAGTCATATGAGAAATGATAATATATTACATTAAAAATAGTAATAACACTGCTGTTTAAGGTTTATATATCATCATAATATATCTCTGTACGCTGTGGCGCTCATAGGGATCATTTTGTGTGGATAAAGTGTAACATAACATCATAATGATCACCTTTTTTTCCTTCTGAGACTTGAACATTTTTTCCATCGAGCCTGATCAAGTAAGCAAATGATATTCACATCAGGCTCACAGTAGCTGCACTTTGTGTCAGTGAGCAGATGTTAAGATCATAATACACTGAAATCTGTACAAGTAAACACCGTAAATGTTTTACCTTCTGATCACTGATACGCTTTCAATGTGAAAAAAAAAATCACCAAATCTTCCACTCGCAGCTTCTTTGTAAGCATTACTTCATTGTGGTTTTAAAATGAGGTATTGTTTTGATGCTCTTCTTCATCCTCCTACTCCTCTGCTCTGACTCTCTAAAAGAATATAAAACAACAAGCATATGTCTGCTTATTGATACCATTTGCACAAAGCACTGCTTTCAATTATGGCTTTTAAAAAGGTCACACAAAGCCAGTGAAAGCTAATTGGTCTTACGGCATGTTTGTTCAGACGAGGAGCTCGTTTCCAGAATTATGCATTCATTTCAGAGAACAATCATTGCCTGAGGTTCATCACTGAATCTATCAACTTCAACCAGAGAACTTCAGAGAAAGTTCATTCAATAAAAGATAAGGTTGGATGTGTCTTTTCTGACAGTAGTCAACAATTTAAAGGCCACAATGCTGATTTTTTTTTTTTTCTTTTAATCAGCACTATTCACATGTAGCGAGAAATTAGGTAAAACTTTTAAAATCCCAAGATCATGATTTATTGGTAGGAAAATAATTAAGTGTATTCATGACTAAACTTGTGTGAGGGATCATCTCACACTCTCAAAAGAGCTTCAAAAAACTTTCAAAACACTCTCCGTAACTGGAGTTTGAATTTTCTCATTGAAGAACCTCAGTCTCTCAGAACGGCTGGACCTCCTACATCATCTCTCTGTACACAGGAGCTCTGCGGGCCAGTGTGGTGACCCTTGACTGCACAGCGACGCACAACACCAACCACATCATCAGGTTCATGGATTATATGATTCCCCTGGGACTGGTATGCAGCAATGACGAGTCAGCACACAGAGTAGGTGGAACTGCTCTCAGTTTAGTGCTGAGACAACAATCTGTGTCTCAGCTTCAACAACAATAAAGAGAATTCAGAAAAATATGCCGTACTCATCACTAATGACACTGCTGTGGTGATTGTTTCTCGGTATGCACATAATTAAGAACTAAGAACCTCACATGGACAAACAACACCTCATTATCCAAGAAAGCTGAATCACTAACAGACCAATCAGCATGCATTAGCAGAAATAAATTGGCTTCACTGTTAAAAAAAAAAGACAAACAAACCTAAAGGACTTAATCAGTATTAGGTTTTAATGTGGACAAGAATTGCAGGACTGAGCTTACAAACTAGAGGCCTTTTATTTAGACAGTAATATGTGCAAAACCCTGCAAGAGATCAGGAGGGTAACAAACAGAGGAATAATTCCCCTAGATCTTCTCTGATTACTCAAGTTTCCTTTTTTGGTGTCATCTTCCTGCTGTGATGATGATCAATGTGAACTTTTACTTATGACAATTTCTTCCTGCAACTTCTGAAAACATGCCCTGTGCTGCCTGTGTTTACATGAGCTAACCATGAAGTGGCAGCACTCATGTTGTGACATCACGAATCCTGTTGTCATGGATCTGCTGACAACATAAAGTCACCGATAACACTGTGGGACTGCTGTATCTACTAATATCAAAACCTCACACACTCCATTAAACTTCATACTGCCAATGCTACCCACACGCACACACACACACACAGGCAGACGGGGCGATCCTTCTATCTCCACAAAGTAAAACTGTATCAAAAAATACATTACCCATAATGCTACCTTCTTACAAGCTCTGTCTGTAACATTACCAGTTCTCCTGTAGTATTTGTTCAGCCTGTTCTCATCCCCAGGGCATCAATTACAGTATTTCAGTTCTGTAAAACAAAGGGGACACTGGGGGACGATGAGGTTCTTTATTTTTAGAATCTTAACCAAGTAGTTCATAACTGAGCCTAACCTGGTAGTTTCATGTTCCTAAAACTTACCAAGAAGTGAAAAACAAACCAATCTAAAGGGAAAACATGGTCATATTATGGTGCAAATATGAGCTCCTGTGATTTGGGTGACCATTACCTCCTCTCCATTATTCTAATCTGGATTACGTAGAGCTCACCAAGACACCAACAGCAAAGAAAACTTTGTACCTCATGGGTGGATGCAGGAGGTGTCTGACAAAACACCATCGTGTTGAAATGATGAGACTCCACTGTTTTTTTGTTTTTTTGGGGGTGTTTTTTGCTTTTGAGAAGTATAGAAGTTTTAGGACTCAGAAATAGCTTACTATCAAAAACAGTTTCATCATAAAGATAATTAACCTAAAAAATGTGATTACATCTCTGTTAACGTGCTTAATTATGATACAAATATGATAATTATCTGGCAACACTGATTGGAACCATGTAAGCCTGTTTCTACTGAGCCTTCTTGGCCACACCTAAGTTCATAAACCGTGCGTTCAGCCTCTTTCTCCTCGTCTCTGCTCGGTTGCAGCAGGCTTGTTTCACCGGAGTGACGTGGGTCTGGGTGACTGAAACGTCCACCTGTTTCACTGCATTTCTACGCTCTTATTTTTCTGTTTTGTCCAGCAAGATTAAACAACAATAAGATTTGAATTATTGCTTTCACACTATAAGTTATAGCTACCGAGAGAACCACACCGAGCTCTCTCAGTTTCATTTCGCTTTTAAACACTTTTCTGGGCAAACAGCTGAATAAATGGAATCGTTAATTCTTTAACAGCAGTTTTGGGAAACATGGAGCTAATGTTGTCAAAATCCTACTTAATTATGTTCCCTGCTATTACTGATCGAGGCCTCTCTGTGAAGCTGTACAGCTTTATTTTCCCCTGTACTTTCTACACATTCTCACTCTGAATGACAGCAAGCTGTCTGCGAGGAGCTTCATTCAGCAGCGTTCACTTTTTCCATCCGTTTTCACACTCGCATGGAAACTGGAGACACGTGACTCTGAAACTAAGCATTGCAGCCTGCTTCTCATTACTCTAACTGGTGATTTAGTAAGTCTATGGCAGCTGACTACATATAAACCCATGCTGGGCTCGAGCTGAATATAAACGCCAGCTCTTCTGCTAATAGGTATTTGGCTTTAGCAGGGGCTCTCCAGCAGTTTCCGTCGTCTGGCAGTGACTGAGGCTCTGACGAATAGGAGAGATAATCTGTCCTGAAGTAATGTCATAAACACACAGTTCAGCGTGTACAGATGCATCTGTCCTTTGTCCTGTTTAAAAGGTGGACGTTAGAGGGTTAGTTATTTTCACTCAAATAGAATACTACAGGGAAATTAGCAGTAACACATCATCACCATTTTTGAACTCCTGTATTAAAAATAAGAATCATTTGTGTTTAAGAGGACCTACTCTGCTCATTTCAAACTCCATTTTTTAATTATTGAAATCTACTAGAGTAGCTTTGAATGACTCACAGTTCAAAATAATCCTTATCTTCTACTGGCCCTCACTTCTGAAACAAGCGGTTATAGCACCATATGGCTGCCCTCATGTCAAACAGAAGGTTTCACAGTCTCTATGACATCAGACAAAACCAAGGATGATAAAAAAGTACAGTGTTTAATGCAGGAAGATTTTGGCTCACATGGATTACTTGTACGTCTGCAGATCTTTGATGCTTTGCCCACATGTGACATTGGAACAGGACATACATTGCTATGAAAAATGATGTGCTCACTTTCTGATTTCTTAGTTTTGTGCATATTTGTCACATGTACATGTTTCAGATCATTGAACGAAGTTTAATAATATTTAAAGATATCCTGAGTAATTACAAAATGCAGTTTTTAAACGATGATTTTACTTATTGAGGGAGAAAAGCTGGCCAATCTGACCAGGCCAAGTTTGAAAAAGTAATTGCCCCTCTTGTTAAATCATGAATTAACAGCGATTGCCCACATTTTTTGGACAGCTGAAACTATTTCATTGCCGCACCTGGGCCTAATTACTGCCAGACCTGCTGAATCCAGAAAATCGCTTAAATAGAAGCTGTCTTGCAAAGTGAAGCAGGCTGAAAGATCTCGAGAGCAGTACATCACACCAAGATGTAAAAAAACAGCTGAGAAACAAAGTCATTGACATCTATCAGTCTGGGTTACAGAGCCATTTCTCAGGCTTTGGGGCTCCAGTGAACCACGTTGAGAGCCATTATGAAGAAACATGGAGACAACTCGGAACGGTGCCGAACCTTTTCCAGGAGCGGCCAGCCTACAAAAATTATTCCAAGATAGCGTCGACGACTCAACCAGGAGCTCACAGAAGAACCCAGAACAACATCTAAAGAACCTCACTTTTATTTGGTTATCTGACCAATTATATAGTCTGTGAGGCACTGACACTCCAGCTTAAGTAAAGAGTTAAACGCTTGCTGTTCAGTATTCATTATGAGGCCGCAGTGCTGCCCATAAAAAATCACTGACTGAAAATGACTGAACTGTGATTCCCGGAGAGATACTGCTTTGTTCTTCGTCCCCATCATGCCACCTGAGTTCAAAACAAAATCCTGGAAAAGTCCATGTTAAAAGTCTTAAAGTGTGCCAACAAACACCCAATTACGCAGTCAAGCAGCGTGGACATATTTGTCCATGATTTCATTCGGTTAATACCAAATTCATAATGCCATCTGTCTAGATTTGGTGTTTATGTTGATGGTCTTCTGATGTTGTAGCCCTTCCATCTCAACAGTATCTGCATAATTGTTTTGCTGTCAGCTGATTGTATGAATACTATTTCCCAGAAAAAGCTCTGCAAGTTTAGTTTGCATATAAATAACAGCTGGAAATTTAAAACCCATCATGTTACCCAGCATTGAATGTCCTGGGATGACTTTGGGACTATAGGTACAGCTGCCTGCTAAATGGCTTTGCTCACGTATTACAACATTTTGGTTAAAGGGAAGTCTTCTTTTCTTTTGCACTGGACTGTAAAATTGTAAATTTGCAAACTGCAAACATATGTTAATCATTAGATCTCCGAACAGTTTACATGTGTGTGTGAATTCCTTCCAGGAGAAATTCTGTGTTTATTATGACATAGCTGTAATTTACAGTAATGTTGTGTTGTAGTGTTTCATTTATAATTCTTTGGACATTAGATGACTCACATAGCCTGACAAAAACCTTCTAATTAACATTCATGGTTACAAAACAAAGCCACTAAACAAATAGGAACTCATCAACTTTACTTCTCTCGGTATTACTGACTAATCGAAATACTGATTTCAAGCAACAGCGCGATCTTTTAAATGTTTGCACTTGTTGTTCATTTGTAGAACATCTTTAAGCTAAGTTTTTAAAAATGCCGTAGCCCGTGTCCCAGCCACCAAATATTTGAATGCTTCAGAAATAATCGCTCTCAGATGACTGAGATTTCAATGTGGACATTAAGAAACCTTTCCAGAAACCACACAGCAGCATATCAATGCTGTATCAATCATGCCATATCTATCAAAGACAAACATGACTTTTGAGTCTGGAAACTGACAGATTTTGTTATGAAGTCAGTGTACCTCTCCTGGGGAGAGATGGGGAGGAAACTGACCAGGGGGAAGACCTAGGTGATTGTGAATGCAAGTGGCTTAGGGTTTGAGCAAAGAGGGGATTTTGTTGGTCGGTGGCTCGTTGTTAGTAGGAGCACTGAGTGGGATCTGACACAAGAAGACAAGAAACTTGAGGAAATAATCAGACTTCAGTCACACGCTAAATACATGTAAAGTTGGTAAGCAGAGGTAATGACACGATGAGATGCAGGTGTGCCAGGGAGGAACAGGTGGGCTGCTTCAAAGACATCCCTCATCTCCTCAATGCGCTGGTATGATACATAAAGCTAGTGTTGTGAAGTAGATTTTGGGGTAGGATTTTACATAATGTCTGCGAATGCAGCACTAACATCCACACCTTCCCAGCTGATAATTAGCAACCTTATAAGAAACAGCTGCGCTTCACTACCACACAGAGGCATTTGGCAGTCTTTTCCCATCCAAGGTGGCTGAGAGCGTTAGGCAGCTAAGCACTGCAGATCTCCTCAGGAAAGCTGCTCATTTTAGTATTGCCCTTTAGATAGTGGATTGTGCTGTACTGCTGGGGCCCGTTCTTCGTACGTCGCTTACTACATCCAAGATCAAATGACACATCCAAGACCAAATCATCGCGCTAACCGTGAGCTCACTAATCCGGTTCTCCGAACACACCTGCTGTTGACGATTAGTACAGCTGGATGAAGTAATGTGAGATCACTGGGTGTCGTAAAAGGGGCTACGCATCGATAGTAGAAACATTGATTGGCAACCCTCTGATTGGTCGGCGAAAATGTCGAAGGAGCGCGCTCGGTAATTTTCGGCAGCAGAGCAAGAACTCTTGAGTGAGGGATTTCAGGAGTTCCAGAGTTTAATCAGAACGTGAGGGAACACTGCAAAGGCTGCAAAAGCAAGGAGAGAGGGCTGGCAGAAAGTTGCTGACAAATTAAACGCGTAAGTAATTAAACATATTACATGACACCATATCATATTATATCATATCAAATCATATCCTCCTACACATTAGAGCCACAACAGGACCCACCAGAACATGGGAACAAGTAAAAGTGAAATACAAGAACATTCTACAGAATGGTAATATCTATCACTCATATTGCTGTCAGTCTCTTGAAAAGACACCCCTGAAACAATCCCTGTGTTTGTGTATAACAGCAACCAAGAAAAGGGCAGAGCAACAAAAGACAGGTGGTGGTCCTGCACCCCCTCGTCACACCCCGGCAGAGGAGCTGGCCCTAAGGTTGAATGCCACCAGACCCATTGTTGAGGGCATCCCTGGGGGCAGCTCTTCCACAGACCAGAAGCCGGGGTGCAGTAGCAGCAGCACCTACATAACTGGTGAATGGGCTCATGATTCAAAAAATTTGATTGTTGCCTTAATGAAAATGCTATTCGTACTTTGACATTCATTGGCATTGTGGGTTTTCTTTGTGTGCAGTGTTACATGACACTCCATCACTTTTACCTGTTCCCATGGAAGGGGTGACTGGAGCATGCATAGTAAGTTGGGAGATTATATATATATATATATATATATATATATATATATATATATATATATATATATATATATATATATATCTGTCCCCACCCAATTGTACAGACCAATAGGCTGTACCACATCCCTTTGTAACACCATTGTGTTTCCATTGCACAGGACAGTGACGCAACCCTGTCAGATGACTGTGGTTTGGAGGAAGACCCTGTGAGTACATGCATGAATTGGCCTGAATTGCCATCTACTTGTGCATGCCATGTGTGTCTGACTGCAGTATGATTTGGAGGCCAAGAGGCCGGCAGAGAGGCCTGCTGATACAGAGGTGGGCAGTGTTGTGATTAATTTTACTGCCTATATGACATGTATTTTCCCATTAAATGTTGTCACTACAATTGAAACAGGGTGACATTCGTCTGCTCTACAAGAGAAGTCTCCAGCAAAAAATGGAGTATACTGAGCTGAAGAAACAAAAGCTCCTAGGTGAACTCGAACTTCAAGCTCTAATGAGGCAGAAACTTCAACTGGAAATCGAGTTGCTTCAAAAGGAACTTCAGAGTAAGTAAGAATACACTTTCATACGGAGCACTATTGGTGACCTTGCGTGACACAGTATATATGATTTGTTTTTCCAGGCAACTGATGACTGGCTTGTGTGTGATGAGACAGACAAAGATGCTCAAATAAACGTCAATAGAAAATATGTTATGTCATGATTTAATTATTCAAAATAGTGTTGCACAATTCTGTCCCGTGCAGCTCTGCCACTAGGTTGGTCCAAGTGCACTGGCTGGAGGTCATCATCAGGCTGCACCTCCACCATGGGAGTCCTCTCTTTTCTGATGGTGGCAATGTTGTGCAGTACGGCACATGCAACAATAATGTCACATGCCCTGTCAGGTGCAACCCTCAGGCGTTTCAGACACTGAAATCGTTCCTTCATTTGCCCAAAGGTCATTTCAATGCGTGCCCTTGTCCTGGCTAGAGCTGCATTGTAGTGGGTTTGTGGCCCAGGGTTGGGGTCAGGGAACGGTGTCATGAAGTACTGCCTGCATGCATAACCCCTGTCTCCGAGGAGAATCCCATCGTAGGCCCCTGTGTAATGGAGAAATGCTGTTATGTTAGGCCCGAAATGAGTGTGAAATATCAGAATAAGCCTCTTTTTCTTACCACGCTCGAATAATGTGCATAACCCTGACTCTCTGAAGATTCTTGAGTCATGCACTGATCCGGGCCATTTAGCTTCCACATTTGTGATATGGCACACCATCTGGGAGATTACATTATATGTGAACACACTCCTCCCATTATATATTGCCATCTGGAATGTTAGTATTACTCACCTGCACATTTATACTGTGGACCCCCTTTCAATTGACAAAATCCCCTTCATTGGGGCCTGGGGGGGCCTTGATCACAATGTGTGTGCAGTCTATGGTACCAATCACATTCGGGAAGCCTGCGGACAATCGAGCTACAGTTACCGACATAGGTCATGATTGCATCACATTCACTATCGAATTTACTGTACCTGCAATGGCAAAAAAGCCCTGTTTGACAACCTGTGGTCTTAAGTGGCTTGGAAAAACCACAAACGCACCCAGGAAATGCTTGAGTGCCAGGTACACTTTGCGAATGGCCCGGCAGACAGCACTTTTGCCAACGTTCTCTGCGTCTCCAACAGCGTACAGAAACGTGCCACTCGCAAAGTACCGCAAGGCAATGCACACAGTTTGTGCAGTTGTTAATGCCCGACTACGGTGAGTGGTACTCTTAACATGGGGATCCAGCAAGTTGGTTAGGTAGATGATACCCTCACGGGAAAATCGGTATCTCTATATGAGCACACTGTCGTGCTGAGCTAAAGGATCCTGTCTATCCCGCAATATACGTTGGATTCTGAAAACTCTCCTTATCACTCTTGCACCTTCCGCAATGGGTGGCTCGCGTACAAACGGACAGGACATGGCTGCGACAGACTTCCCACTTCCACCTTCGCTTTTATAGCCGTGGTCTCCCATCTTGATTACGCGATGTAATTTGCTGTTACTACTCTGACATATGAGTTGCAT
The DNA here is from genome assembly GCF_057381915.1 of Diplotaxodon limnothrissa. Taxonomy (NCBI): domain Eukaryota; kingdom Metazoa; phylum Chordata; class Actinopteri; order Cichliformes; family Cichlidae; genus Diplotaxodon; species Diplotaxodon limnothrissa. The sequence goes on from NC_140610.1 coordinate 25,176,453, forward strand.
CTGGCGTGATCACCTACATGACATAGCGTGATTAATAGTGCATTTCCCTTTTTTAGGAAATGACCTGTGTGACATCAATAACAGTATCAAGTGCTGCATTATCTTTAGTTACATTGATGATGTCTATTTCTGGTGAAACAGTGGTCGGATATCGCTGTTGCTTTCGTATACATGAGGCGGACATACCTGAGTGGCCGCGATCTAATCCTGTTTACATAAAGTGAACCTGCTCCCAAGCAGGTTTACGCTTACGGCTCTGTTGCTATGACAGCAAGTCCCGGATGAGCTTCGGGGAACCGAACGATCCAGGATCACGCGAAATTGTCAACAATCAAATCCAGCTAACCTACTTAGCGACGTACGAAGAACGGGCCCCAGATGTCTTGTGCTCTTTTGTTTTGTTGTGGCCTGTTGTCATCTTACAAACGTTTATGGACTGGCCTTGACTGACTCATGGTTTTATAAAGAACTGTAACTTAGGGTGTATTTGTTTTATGTATATCTCTTTTACTAATTTGTTTAACGTTTTATGGTTGTTGTTTTATTGCTTTAGTGGAGGTGCGGCCGCTTGTTGAGGGGCTAGGCACGTGAGGTGGAATCCCCTCCCCGATGCATGACAGTGTACACACCGGGCATAGGTAGCTTGCACCATTTAGATTTCAGTGTGAGTGACAGTGAGGTTTGCAGTGGAACTACATGGTGAGTAATTGGTGGCACCCTTGGGTACTCCTCTCTGTAGGGCCGGTCTCCACCGCTTTGTTTAGTTATTTTATCAAGTTGGTGTTTTACTCGGGTGGCAGCGAGCCTTTTTCCTTTTAATCATTGTTTGTTAATAAAGTGTTTTAATAAACTGTCTTGCAGACTCAGCCCTGCTACCTGAAGAACATCTCTGATTTTACAGTTCTATGCTTTTAGTAGTTTTTCTTAATAAATTCTGCCTCACCTCTGCTGTTAATAATGAGCCTGTGGGCTTTGGTAGCTAGTGTAATATCTACATTGGCTATAAAAATCTTTCCTGGGGTGTAACTCTGTCCCCAGGTGGCGTTGTCAACATCCCTTAGTCACCGTCCCTGGTTATCCCTCCTTCGCGCCACCACACTAGCAAGCAGGTGCCTTAAACATGACTTCTAATGGTCAGCAGGGGGCGACTCCTATGGTTATAAAAATAAATTTACAGTCCTTTCACTCTGTGGGGAAACAGCCCTCGACTCACTCGCTTTGTGACCTCATCATCATTTCCTGATGAGCTCAGTTTTTGTTTCAAGTTTTAATGAATAAAATACGAAGTTCATTTTGTGAAATATGAGTATTGTACAAGTCCGGAGGATAAACCAGGGTATAGCAACTTAGCTAACAACATGAGAATTGCAAGTCTGAGCTTGCAGTGTCCTTTGGTTCCTCTGTCAGATCCAGCCGTCTTTCATTGTATTCACTTTCAAAATGGCAATGGCAATTAACGGATGTCATGGATAAAGTAAGCAAACACAGTATTGTCAATGGAGAAATGTCTGAAATTCTCTTTCAGATTCTGGGTTCTGTGTGGGCTCTAATGTGAATGTCTATGTATGGAGACAACAGATTTGTGATTTTCATCAGTTCATCACAGTTAATTGCTGTGACACGAACATCACAAAGCGACTGCATGTAACTGCCAACCTGATTCTGCCTTACTGCCTCTTTATCGCTGTGTTGCCGTGCAAAAGTGACGGAGAAAGCGCCTGTCTGCGAGTAACTGTAAACCCTGTCTTTGAAGCAACCGTTTCAGAGGCAACAAGACTGGAAGGTCATTGCACATGCTCACAAACATTTGGGTTTCTCCAACCTCTGTTTTCTCAGATGTGACTGCAGCATAAGCTTGAATGAGCGAATGCCTAATTTGCATGAACTGCCTAATTTGAAGTCAAGCTACATCTATCTGGCAGTATACTTTGTAAGAGTGCATCATATTTTTTTAATAGCTAACTGTATTTTTATATGTAAATCTACTCATATAAAGTAAGTAATAAAGCCCCAGTACACCTGCCAACAAAGACACTGCATGAATGAATGAATGTTTATACAGAAATGAAAATGTTTTTTTAAGAATATTTGAACTCTCAGCAGATTTCATGTGATTTTGCTGTTAGCAGCCAGCTTGGCAGATGAAACGTTCATGCTGTTGTCCTCCGACCGCTGCAGCTTGAAAACGAATTCTTCCCCTGCAGACTTATGTAACTTAATGCAGAGTAATCATTTCCAATTCAGTACCTTCACCACATAAATCATTAGTTACTCTCCTTCCAGCCAGACTGAGCTTTTCAGACCATGTTTGAGCTGCCGCACGATGAATCACTTCTCCGTCCGAACGCTTCTTTTCTTGGAGATCTCGACGAACCAATTCATTGTGCCCTTTGGTCAAATGTTCTCAGCAAACACGAAAGCTCTGATTTTATAAGGAAATCATAAATGTGGAAGTTTTCCTTCACTTCCTTTTGGTAGAAGAAAATCTATCCTGAGAATATCTGGAGATTCCCAGGTAGGAGAGGAATGCTGCCCATATATTGGCAGCAGAAAATTGATGCATTGTCATCCCTTTTCAAATACTAATAAATGAACCACTGAAAGGTTTCCAAACTATAGATCCAAGTTCTACATTTAAACTGAAAAGAGCTTATTTATTTTTATTTTCACGGATGCTGGGAGGTGCTGCCGATGGACTGATTGGTGAATTTTTTTTCCCCAGTCAGTTTATGATCTATGGCTAAGAAGAAGAGTAATCAGATTTATGTCAAGCTAACAAAAACTCCATTCAGACAGGATGATGTGTTGCCAGATATAGTGAGCCAAATGTCATTTTGATTTACAACTCCTAATTGGTCAGTGTGAAGCTGAAGAAACCCAGAAAACCACTTTTGATTTAGACCAAACAAAATAAACCATAGATCAGACTGAGAGAGTCATCAGACTGTTGGTCAGATCCAGGTCACGCAGGAACTACCCGGCGCTCTGTTAGCCAACTCCAGCAGCCAGCAGACACTGGCTACAACACAAGCTTGACAACAAAGAGGGTGTCTGAGGTTACAAATTTACCCCTAAGCATGAAGCCAAATGTGACAGCTCCGTAGCACTGTGATTTACATTTCCTGCAGCAGGACCAAAGCCCTGTGAAGATTAAGCCAATTATCCTGCTGATCATACTTATACATTCTTTTTGCAAAAATGTTGAAAGCCTGTTGAGCCTTTACTCATAAAATCTTTCTGGCTCATTGTTGGCCTCAAACTACAATCAGAACAACCTGTTTTCAGGAGCAAATGTTCCAAAGGTCAAGTCTATGAGGGGAAATTGATCAGTTCTGCAAACCCCACCTTGAAAGTTACTCGACCTTTAGAAAGCATTTCACTGCGAGGCCAAAAGGTTTCTAGAAACCACATTTTGAGGACTCGCCCAAGATGTCGGTGTTCTGCTTGCTGCAGTGTTGCTTGTTTGGAGCCAGAGGTGCTTTGAGCTAATGCTAGCTAGTTGAGCTCTAAGTTCTGGTTTCACCGTGAGGTGCCCAGGACACCAGTGACCCTCTGAAGCCATATGTCGCCAGTAGGATTGTCAGGTCTTCTGATCAGAGTTTATTGTCCTTCCCCAAATATAGACAACACTAGAGGTGGTAGAGCCTTTATAATAGTTGCCCTCTTTGTGTGGAAAACACCAGCCCTCAGCTGAAGCTCATCTTTTTAAACAGGCATTTTTTTGTACTCAGTCTTTTTCTCCATTTTTTGCCCCTTGTGATTTTATCTTGTAAGGGGCTTTTTAAGTAAAACGTACTTACTCCCTCATCAAGCCACATCCAGAAACTGTACTTCTCCAAAACACAAGGTTGGATAGCTGCTAACTAGAGCTAAATATCAGGCAAATAAAACTGTAGAATTTCACACTGCATAACTGAAGCACAGATTTCTTGGAGAGGCTGCTGCTTGGAATGCTGCACGAAGATAAATGACAAGTGTGAGTCGTCCTCTGCGTCCTCATCACCAGACTGTAGGCTCACACATGTATAACAACTTTCTTAGCTTTGACCTCATCCTCTCGGGGGGCCACTACATGGACGTCAGCCTGTTGAATGTGCATTCACACTGCAAAGCAAGCTTTAAAAAGAAGAAGAAGGGAGAAAAAAAGCAGCTGGATTTACAGACAACATGAGCATATAATTATACACCAAGGCTATTTTGCTTGGAATTTCACTTTGAAACAATAACGGGTTATAATAAAAATGGCTTTGAGTGCATTTATGTGCTCGAAAGTGAGACTGTCACCTTTTAAATCTCGGTGAATGCAAAGATTTGTTGTTGTTGTTGTTGGTTGTGGTGTAACTTATCTTTCTCAGAATGTCGGGCTACATTAATCTGAGCAGAATAACTGGATCCCCCCCCCCCACACACACACACACACACACACAATTTGACAGCTACAAAGCAAAATATACAATGAGCATCACGTCTGCCTGCTTGTGTGAAACCTCCACTGATTCCATATTTCCCTCATTAGTCTGAAACGTTTCGAGCCAGGTCCATCTGCCTCCCATTAACGGTGACAGCCAGAGAGGCTCTGTGCTCAAACGGCCTCGGTGTACGCAGCTCATGTGAAAGCCTCTATAAAAAGTTTCCCGTTGATACCTTTGTGTCATGGAAAGTTGCAAATTTTGAGAGGGGTGGGGGCGGGCGTTGAGTTGTTTTTTAGCTAAGGCAATCCTGCCACCTACTGGTGGAGATGGGAACAATGGAAGCATTTTTTCTGTGTGCATATTTTTGACTGACAGTTATATATGTACAAAACTATCCATGCATTACACTTCTTCATATATGATTTCATTATAAAGCATGAATGTGTCTGTGTCCTGCCAGAGCTTCTCATTTTGTACATGAACCGCCCCACCAGTGCTGCAAGGCTAATAGAACGTTTTGTGTAAATACAGAAATACAGTCTTGAGTCACTGCTCAAAAATAAAAAAAAATAAAAAATCCCTTTCAACCACTCAGATGGTGGTGTGTGTGCTCCTCAAACTCGGGTCCTCTACCAGAGGTGTGGGCGTTTGAGGGTTCTGCATAGTGGATCTTAATGGTTCCTCATGGTGCACGCTTCTGGACAGAGACCTCTGATTTTGTGCCTGGAATCTGCTGCAGTGCAGGATCATTCTGACAGAGGGCAAAAGAAAAGACAGTTAAAGAGCTTTGAATGTACCACAGGAACTGTTCCTAAAGACTGCTCGAAGAAAAGGGGAAAAGAGACTTAATTACTTAGGGACAAACGTTTAAAGCATTTTTTAAGTTTAGTCTCTGTGTAGTTTTTGTGTCCCATGTGACTACTGAAATGACATTTACGGCTCTCACTCTCTATTGACCCAAAGCCTGCTCAAAATAACTGCTCAGTAACTGCCCTGGTGGTTCAAAGATGGCTTTTATCACTTTTACATTAAGACTGAGGGTATGTGTGGGAACAGTCTTATATGTGAAGGGCTGTGATAGGGAGGTCTTGGGCCCAATATGCATGACTCTGAACTTGGACTCAGAAAAGTGAGTCTTTATTTTAGCTGAACTAAAATTAAAGAGTCCACAGTGATTCAGAGAAAACACAAACCAAGGGGTACACTCATCGAAAGAAACGGGAACACAAAGCAGGAAACCATACAGCACAGCAGAACGAAGAACTACATGACAGAGAAAAGAAGCAAACTGAGGACTAAAGTACATATCAAGGTAAGGGCAAAGCAGAGCACCTGAGAAACACAGCTGAACACAATCCAAGTAATGAACCGAGGAAAGCAAACCTCAGCATCACGCACGAGATGAGACACGATTAAAATAAAAGAGAAAATAACATAAGACCAGAACAGAAATGGAAACACACAGAGACAAGACTGACTAAATACAGAGATGAGACCGGGACCAACTGGACACAAAAGCAATACTCCAAAGTGCTCTGAAATAATACCATACTGAAAAAAAGAAACAATATAAAACTAGAACCCAAAAATAAATTATAAACCCACAAAACTCAAACCACTGGGTCAATGGCCCATGACAGGTTGATGCTTTGAGGAGAATTTGTTGGTAATGAAGCACTGAAAGAATAAAGACACAATCACAGCACAATCACTCATTCTTTTGTATATGAACGCTGTCAGGAAGCTAATCAGGCACAGCGTAGATATACATAAGAAGCCACTGAAGAAAACAAGTGAAGTGTGCACTGAGTCCAGAGGAGAGCTTCAGTTAGGCAGAAAGTGAAAACATCTGATTATAGCAGAGACGGATTTTAATAAAAATTCTACGTTTTTTTCCCCCACTGCGCTGATGGTAAAGGTTATAAACAAGTGAGGGGGTTTGAGTGTCCTCCTTGATTGATTTAATGGGTTTTGGCATGAGCTAAAGAGAACTTACTTCAAATTTCAGGGTAATTTGAAGCATTTTGAGAGTCAACTCAAAAGATCTGTTGCTTTTTATCATGCAAAACTCAACAAGCTCAAATGAAATCTCGCCACATTTCTGTTCAGGAACTGAAGCTCCCCTGAGGATGCGAGTGCAATGTAAGATTTTTGTCCAATAGAAACAACTTTTCTGCTCCAACCTCCGCCACTGATTGAACCCAGATGTCTCCAATGTCAGAATGATGGACTGACTCGTCTCTTCTTTGTCCTAAAATATGGTAGCGCTGGTGCTGTGCAATCGTGAAGCTCCCACACTGAGAATGAGCTCTGCAGCGCACGTGTTGATTGAACGTAGTGTTCTTGCTGTGCAGGCAGATGATGCACTGGTGGGGTCGGTGTTTGGAGGAAACATGTTCCCTCTGTGGTCGTGTTTATATCCCGACAGGATCTGATACACCGTGTCATGGCTGATTAATATGCAGGCCGTTCCAGCAGAACAGTTTTCATCTGTGTTTGTGGTTCAAACTTTCTACTTTCCACAGAGAAAGTGTGACTTTCACACCTTGCTTTTCCAACTAGGAAATTTTTGCTTTATCATGACAGCACAGATTCTGACAGGGAATACTGCTTGAACATACAAGGAATGTGCCATCCTGTTTTCAGGCCAGCTGTTTGCAGGGATTACCAAGTCGTTCCGTTGGGCTTCCCCTTTACTTTATAATATCTCAAAGATCGCTGGACTGCTGCTAAACTTTGGAAGGACATTCAGAGACCCTTTCACACTCCTTACACGGTTAGTTAAGAGAGAGATGCAGACTCACTGACAACCAAAGCCTTTCATCAGTTGCACTTCTGTCATCCTCACCTGGAAAATTAAAAAAATCTTTTCCATTTCATATGTGTTTATAATAAAAGCTTTTCTAAGCATTTTCCACTCCCACTTAGTAAACATGGTGTTCACTCTTAGTAAACATGGTGTTGGAACAGACTCTGTATCTTCCCACGTGAAAATAGACTGCAAAAGCAAAGCCGTAAACACACAGATGTTGGCCTTGTTTGTACGTCCAATAGACACCCAATCAGACGTCTCCTCCAAGCGAGAAATATACACTAGTTTGGCCACGCAGTGTCCACGTAATATTACTGGACCCCATTTTTGACTCTCAAACAGCACTTTAGAAATCATTTTATTTTATTCATTTTTTCATAGTGAACTTTGTTTTCTTGGACTGATGTAAACATAACCTCTCTGCGCTCTGACGTCAGCATTATAACCCCACGGTGTGGTCCGATCAGTGTCTCGATGAGTTTGACCTTCTGGGGCTTTTTTCACTTGTCACTTTGAATAATGTTTACTTTGTGTTCAGAGTTTATGTTATAATTTTGAAGATTGAGAAATGCCCTGATCACGTCTAACTCTCAAGTGACCGCTATGGTGCACCCTGAGTGGAGGTTAGCTGTAATGAGGCCATGAAAAGGCAGATATTATCGATCCCAGCTGCTTCTCGTGTGCACACGTGGGTCAAATATTTCCAGCCTGCCTCGCTGTCGGAGCGCTCATCATCGGCGGGGCTTTAAACTTTATAGAGGCTTTGTCGTTAATGTTTATGCCTCGGTCACTTTGATTGTCGCACAGATTTATGGTGCTGCCGTGGCATCGTACCTACTTTAGTGTGTAGATTTATGAACGGCCTCAGAGTGCTGCTCAACCTCCTGCTTCAGTTTGTCTCATCGCAGACACATTTAATGCCCGCAGAATAAATTTAAATGTAATGTTTCATTTTCCGTCATTTATAATCTTTTAGTGGTGGGGAAACGGCAAGCCGCTCAAAAAACTCAAGTGATCAAAGAGACGCTTAAACTGTGAGGATGAAGTTTTTGCTTAGATGACGATAAGAACATGTTTCTGCTGCAGTTAAGTTCATGCAGGTGGAGGGAGTCAAACACATTTTTGTGACCTATGACAGCTGGGATAGTCTCCAGCTCCCCCACCCATGGATTCCTGCCTTGCATTTGAGTTTTTGTGTTTTTTTACTAAATATTCTTACTCTTGGTCATTAGTGTTCACCTGGCTGCTTGTCTTCTCTGTTCTTTTCTTTCACGTTCTTTGTGTCTCAGGGATTTTTGCCTTTCTCTTCCCTCTTTTCATTATTGGTCTCACCCTCGTTAGTTTCCTGGGTCCAGTCAGATTTCTCAAAGGCTGCTATCCTTTATCCTATAGCCTTTTCATGTCCCTAAATACACATCCCTGTATCAGTCTGATCCACCAGCAATGAGCTGAGGAATGAGGGAAGCGCAAGAGGAGAGTGGAGTTGAGGCAGCAGCATCTAATAAATTAGAGATCAAGGTGAATACAGGTGTTAGAGCCCAAATACTGCAGTTTTTTCTGATCTCAGATATAAAAGCGCTCATTACTTTCTGTTTATGGTCACTTTTAATTAAATCCACAATATGCACAATGTCAAGGATATTTTACCTTCACACTGCTTGTTTTCTATGAACCCACACTTTGTGCTTCAGGCTCTGTGCTCACTCTTTAAAACATGAATAATCTTTTGACTCTTCTTCTGCACAAAATAATCAGCTGAGCACATCAACTTCAGTCAAACACATTATCAGATCTGAGCTGGTAAATAACATAAAGTATAAAAGCAAAATGAAACACTGGTGTTGCCACAAAGCCAAGAGAGCAACGCAGGAGAAAAATCACATCTTGTGAATTCGTGAGTTTATACTTTTATTTGAGCGATTGATGCTTCTTTATAACATAAATCATAAAGGAGGTGTGGGAATAACCTCACTGATTCGCTCACTGAATATTTTCCATGATAAATACCATACATGTAACCTGTACTCGATTACTGCAGTTCCAGCAGTGTACAGTCTTGGCAGTAGATTAGGACCAGGTGTGAAAACATTTATAGAATATCTTCATCACCAGCTAAATACATACTCAATAAATTGCCAGGACATGCAGTTTGTGCTGCAGATAGTAAAATACCCCTGAGCACTTATATCACACTTACAGATTGTAAGTAACAGAATCAGTGAAATGTGGAGCCGATTTAAACCAAACTCTGAAGTTAGCCTCCTGCAGAGCAGTTTGTAAGTTCATAGGAGTTCAATTGAAAGAGCGCGACCTTGGTGACAGTGAAAACTCTGACTTTTTGAGCACGCCTCTGAACCTGAATGATCTCTGTTTGGACCAAAACATGTTCCTGTATAAGCTTTTAATGGGGGACTTCACCTCAAAATCATATTTAAATGTTTGCTTCTACAGACAAAAGAAACGCCCAGCTGCTAACATTATTGTGAACCAAGTGTTTTTCATATCCTGTCACACGCACCAGCTTTCTTTCACAGGTACATGCACGCTTCTTCAGCACAGCTGAAGTCGGTGAGTGTAGGGGAGTTTTAAATGAGGACACAAAGGGAAGAAAACCTGCAACGGAAATCAAAATTTATCAGTCACGTTTATTTTTGGACAGTACAAAGAAGAGTCCTGTGACTTTCTGCATCTCTAACACAGTTTTCTATTTTAGTCAGAAACAAAATAAGAACCCCACAACCTTGAACCGAGCCTGACAGATTTATATGTGCAGCTTTTTGTTTAGACATGTTTACAATTCAAAGATGATGAAGAGGAGCAGCAGTATGGGCAGAAAACCACTCAGACTGAAGTGGACACTGTTCCTGTTTGATGCATTGAAGATGGCTTCGTCAGGAATGAAGTCGCCGTTTACGTTGCACTGACTGCAGCTGTCCCCGCAGAGTGAGCAGGAAGATATGCTGCTCCTCCACTGCGACGTGTATGCCCTCGCCATCCTCCGCCCTGCAGGAGGACGTGAAGGTTTAGAGATCAACGGTTTCAGTTTCTGCCTTTGTGTTTCTGCTGTTTCTTTTTAATGATTAAAGATGGAGGATGTTTGAGACGGGAAGGATGAAAACAAAATCACCAGTTTTAGATATATAGATATCTATATATAGATATATAGATATCTATATATCTATATATATATAAAAATAATGATTTTTATTTTCAGTGGTCCCTCGTTTATCGCAGGAGTTACGTTCTAAATATAACCTGTGTTAGATTTGTATTGTTGATTGTCATTTATGCTTAGAAATATTTACTTATATATGCTTAGAGTTTTGTAATTAGTTGTAGATTGGTAGAGGTTTTGATCCTTGATAGTCTGCAAACTTTGTGTGTATTAGACAGCACTTTGGGAGCATGAGAGGTCATACCGTGTCTTATTGTTTTATGGTAGGATTAACGTAGTTGCGTCTGTTCTAGTCTAAGTGCTCTTTGTTTAGATGAACTGCAGGACTTCCTCACCGTGTTATCTAGGATGAACCATCTAGGGTGAGGGGGAGGCTACCCTCTTCCTGACCAAGGATGTTTGACCCTTTGATCAGCAGTCCACACACACACACACACACACACACACACACACACACACACACACAGGCAAGGTACTCTTTGTGTGTATGTAGACGTCATATGTTAATGAACTTATGCATATTCATGTAACCTCAATAAAAGAACAGTGGTACGGGAGAACGGACGAGAGCAACTGGGGTCAAGCGAAGGAACGGTGCCTGTCCGGTTCTCTCCCGTGCACGAGAAACATGAAGAAGCTTGCCTACTTGTGTCTTGCTTTGCAGTGTAATTATATTGTCTTCAACGTTCCAGCGGATGGGTTCAAGCTACAAACCTATCATTAATTGGTCCTTCGAGCCGGATCCCTGGAATCGCATTCACCGAGGGGAGGAGGGACACGCTGAAAGACTGACGTCAGCCAGGAAGTTCCTGTGGATTCGCGGTCTATCTTTCTCCTCGATGAATGGCGATCGGCGGGATTCGAAGCTGATATTACACGCTAAGCAACGCCAAGTAAGTTTGAAGAGGCCGACTCTATAACCGTGTCGTTGTGCAGTCTCCGCCATTTTGTGAGGCGTTGAGAAGTTCGCTGCTTTGTGGAGCGATAACTGGGTTTGTGTCCCGAAAAAGAGGTTTTGGTTAAATCGCCCAAGGGTCCCAAGCGTCCGGTGAGTGTCCGGTTTTGAAATCGCCCTGGGTGTGTGTCCCGAGCGTCCCTTCATTGGGTTTTGTCGCGCAAGTGGGTGAGCGTCCCACAACTGGGTCAGGGTCCCGAGCGGTCCGGTGTGAGTCCGGAGTAGGCCTATTTTGTGTTGTTGTCATTGTTGTCGTCGTCGTCGTTTTTGTTGTTGTTGTTGTGTGAGTGTGTGCGGAGCAGAACACGTGGTCTGTGACACCGACTGTTGTTGTTATCATGGGTTTCTAAGCAACCAAGAGTGAGTTGGAGGGAGATAGACGTTTGTGCTGGACTTTGCTCCTGGCAGCTGACACAAAATGTTAACTCTTTAGCTTGCCCTGATCGACAACAGCCTGTGTGCCAGACCATAGACGTAATTGAGGTGGATAGTTGTTAAAAGTAATCTACATTAAGCTTGTGGTTGCTTAAATTCAGTACAATGACATGTGAGGTGAAGAGATATAGGTAAATATTTAAACTAATGAAGTGCATAGAGGCACTTGACCTGTGTGAAAGACTGTCGTCTTGTTATGAGCCATTGTTGAGATATGGAGCACACCTGTGAAAACAACTAATATGCTGAACCCTGTATGAAACATCTAAAAGTACATGATGGAGAAGCTGTATTGAATATGAAAGTGTAAGACTTTGCCGCTGTGGGCAGAGCATGCAACTACTGTGTGATGTTGCGTTGCAGTTTTTTTTCTGAGCTGATGAGCAAGCTACACATTATCAGATCAAGAGCTGTCTGGGAACTACTCAAAGAGGGGGAAACAGAGAGTGTGCAGCGTTCCCGTGAGCAGTTTTCCTGCACCTTGACTCGTGTGTGTGTGTAGCATCAGCATCATGTTTTTGTTTATTTGTTTTGTTGGGTTAAAAATAATTTAATAAACTGGTGATTATATTTATGGATCACCATGGTATCATCGGCCATGTGATTTATTTATGCAAATGAAAAAGAGGAAGAATTTATATTGTAGATGAAAAATAAATCATAGGGAAAAGGTTTTGTGTTGATCAGCCAAAAACAACCACGATTTTATTTTTTGCTTTTAAGAAAGGATTGTTCACAAAAACAGAGAGAGAGATGTGTGTTGATTAAGCAGCGATGATAATAATGAAAATGTCTTAGTTTGTCACTTTCAGGTGAAAAGCAGACCTGAATCAATTTTCCACATGCAGCAGTCGGAAGAAAGTTATATTTCAACATCATTGGAAACATGCAGGCCAAGGTTCTGGCTGACTTATTTACAGCGCCATGTGTCTCTCAACCTCACAAGCAAGCAAGCTCTCACCCCTCCCTGAAGACAAGGAATGCAGCTCCAAAGCAATAACATGATAAAGAGACAGCAGCAAGTCCTGAGCAAAGAGTCCCAGCAAAGCAGCAGCAATGTGGACAAACAGCATCAGAGAAGAAGAGCAAACCCATCATCCTGACTGATCGGATGGATGGCACTGTGTTTACAACAGGCTGTGACTTCACTGTGCATGTGAAGAAAACATTTGAGGAGAACTGAACAGTTGGAGTTTGACATTTGCCACCTGTGGAGTAAAATGGCAAGAAGAGACAGTGGAATACAGGACAAAGCTGAAGGAGAACTGCCGGCTGTTGGACTGTTGAAGTGGGAGAGGACAACAGAGTGAGAGGACAACAGAGTGAGAAGACTAGGTGAGAACACATAGGAATTATTTAATGTGGGAAATCAAAATTTGGGTTAGCAAACCTGGGAAAAACAAAACTGACTGCTTAAGTTGGAAAATTGTGAAGGAGTCTGAAACACTGCAAAAATAGAAACATATACAAAATCACACACACAAGCACAACATGCATTAACCCTACTAACACAAACACAAGAGAGCTTATGAAGATTAGACAACATCTTAAGCGTGTGAGTCTGTTTATCATCTTGTCCAAGTCACCTCGTGTGATGCAAAAACCAGTGGACTCATAGCACATTAGTTAAGAAGTGATCAAATAATAGCAGAGAAATGTGTAGGAAAGGCAGAGAACATGCTCTGTTGGATATGCAGCTCCACAGACATGCATTAAACCTGCCTAATAACAAACACACATGCAATGAAAATTAGCTTGTTATCTTTCATCAGTGCTAAAATAGTGTCAATTTAGCAGACACTTGTTATCAAATGCTGAATTTATCCAATGCAAAAAATTGACTCTCTAGGTTGCAGGACAACAATTTAAACTTTTGTGGGAAAAAAGATTCTGGTTTGACCAACTAGTGATCAGATAATAAATTTAGTGTTAATATAGTAAATTGGGAGAAGCTTCCTGCTTGATTGATGCAGCACAAGTTTACTACTAAATTTACTGTATGAGGGAAATTCTCTTTTAGTGATAACATTTTGAACATGCATTTCTGTTGTCCTGTCAACTTAGTGGGTTAATAGCCGATATGCAAATTATTTGATTGGTTTTTAGATTAATGAAAGGTGACTGAATTCTAGCACGAGTGAATGGGATGTGTTGGAGTTTGTTAGAGTGGAGACTCTAAAACACTGAGTTTCCTGTTTTGATGTGCGAGTGAATCCTGTATTTAGATACACAACTCTGAATACGTCAGAACAAACTTCTTTTGTGAAGTGCATGACAGCATGTCACATGTTTTATGATGAAGGGAAAAAGGAAAAATTGAATAAAATAGATCTGTGGCCTAAATGAGTGAAGAGCACAGACCTGGTGATTAAACTCATAGTTATGTGGTGTGGTGTGTTGTGCAGCTGATGGTTGGTTTGGAGTGAATCTAGCTGATGATTCTTCTCCTGTTGTGAAGTTGATGAGGAGTTTGTGTCATGACTTAACAAGGCCTTTTTATTTTGATACTTTCACAGTGCACTGAGAGTTTGGTTTGATAATCTCTGTTATTTTTTATTTTTCATTTTTGAACAAGCACTGATTTTTGCTTGTGAATTTCTTTTCTTTGAGCAGATCTGCAAGTCGGGAATTAAAAGCGTTACACGTCGTCAAGACAATTGTTGCAAGTGAGTTTCTCCACATTTAAAATGGGCTCAGGAGAAAGCCACTTATTTGGGACAATTAGGAAATGAGAGTCCCCCCCAAAAAGGATTCAACGAGGAAATCCAGTCTAAATTATTTTTCTTTTTGAAATAACGTCGTTTTGCTGAGCGTGGAAACGAATGCGATGATAATTTCCACAATTAGCAAAAGAAGGAACCACTGAGTGAATGAGTAAGAATTTTAAAATAACTGACTGACTGAACATGATTGTGTGAAGTTAACCCCCACCTGACAAAGGTGCAGATGAACCCATGTGTTTCCTTTTACAGGAGCAGAAAGATGACAGCAACACTCGAGGTTGCATGATGATTTAACCTTTTAAATGCCATTTTCTGTGTCTGTGCATTTATCAGGTGTGTTATTCATAGGCTTGTGTTGCTCACAGAGATAACTGTGACAAAGTATGCATACGCCTGCGCAAGCGCTAATATTTGCATTTTCTTTTCTTACAGCATGCCAGTTCTTCATGTGAATTGATGATGCGATTTATACCAGGACAACTGGTTGATGTTTTTTCCTACTACAGGATTTCTGGGTTTATGTGTGAGGAAAACTGTGTTTACAGGTTATGAGTGGTGATGCTGTTGCATTGTGTTGATGGGAAAATGTGAAGGTTACTTTGATAATGTGAATAACATGTGTGAAATTTCCTGTGTTGAGAACTGGTGTTACTTCTTTCCACAGCTATAGATGGCTAACTTTATGGTCTTTTTATGGCACCTCTGGAACCTGTCGACCTGCGTCTGACCACCAATGGTCACTGTGTTGCTAATGTTTGTTTTTCTATGACTGCGTGTAGAGGATTCGGCAGAAGCGGACAAGTGACATGAGAAGAACAAATAAGAGATACAGTGTTTCTGGGATAGTTTGATATGGGCTCATTAGCTGGCCACTTTTGAGCCCATAGTAATATATAAGTGGAGTGACTTTGCTTAAGAGCAGTCACCGATTACATTAATGTTGCCTGAGTACATGGGATGATCCATGTCTGAGGCGACTTATGAAAATAATTGTAGTTTACTGATTTGAGAAAACCTGCACATGACACTTGTCTTGCTGATGTTGAATGCTTATTGTTCTTATGATACAATTGTTTACAGGTATGAAGTTTGATTTTACTTCCAGATTTTGCTTTCCAGGCCATGATGGTGTGTATGCAGGCTCCTGGGAGAGCCAGGTGTTAAGCATACTTAATATGCAAAACACACTAACATTTTTATTGCAGGATTATAGGTCCAGGGTGGTGCTGCTCCAGGGGAGGAGATGCCCTGATGTTGCCTGGGATATGATCTAGCTAATCTTTTTCTTTAAGACAGGAATCCAGGTTTGGTGTGTTGACGCATGGGTGTGTCCATGCGTCAAGAGGTGGGGTCCAAGGAGTAACATTAAGCAATGTTTACTATTATTGTTGCAGTGATTTGTGTGATTAGCCGTTTTATTTACAAATATTAAACCTATGCAAGTGGTGCACCCATGTTCAGATGAGGCTTTGATGGCCTATAAGTCAAGTTCACTGAACTAAAGAATGTGGTTTGATGATTGTTGACATACTCTCCAAATAGTTTGTCTTCCTAGCAAGGAAATACAGGTGCAGCAGTAATCTCCTGAGAAATCTTCAGAGGCCCAGTGAGAAGCGCATAGCTGACAGGACCAGGCAGTGGTTGAGGTCAAAGGTCAAGCTGGTTGGGGCCCATCATGAGATCAGACCTTGGAGCCACAGCAAGGACCATTTTAACTGCCTGCAAAATAGCGAGAGACCCTCCTGGATTTATCAGAGCCACTGCAAGAGGTCGAGGTCCCAGGAAACCCCGGCACCCTCAAGACAGCACAATAGAGAAATCTCACACTTGGTTGTTTCAGTGGTGAGGGGGGAGTGCTGATTGAGCCCCCGTAGGGTAAGCTCGCACTTCAACCTCCAGCCTCTGATCAACTCTAGGGCAACCAAGTGCGAGGCGTGACGGACCTGTGTGCGACCAGGACCCTCTTGGTTACCTTGACTACGACGCTCATCCTTATAGGACCCCAGCTGGTGCCGGAAACAGCTGAACCAGGAGGAAGGCAGAGGAGATGGACACATGACAACTCTCACCTAAGAGAGACAGATCCAGCAGGCCCAAAATCAGGACTATGCATGACGAGAAGGAGTGCCTGAGAGGATCGTCCACAGGATGGGAGCTGAGGCCAGGAGAGAGGCTTCAGGAGGATCAGAGATCATCTTCAGCACAGCAGACATCACACAGAGAGCTGTGCTACTGAGCTTCCAGGAGATCAAGAGGAGACTTCCCACAGCAAGATGTTAAATAAAATGAAACATTCAATATTGACGCTGAGAAAGACAATTAAGGTGTACGACGTGCTCTGCCTTAAATCTTCAGCAGCGTTGGGATATGAAAACTCGAGGGATGAGGGGAGCGTGCCAAGCTCCATCGACAGCGCAGAAGGAGTTCGAGGATGACGTCATGATTCTGTGAAAAGCACAGGAACCAGAAGCTATGGTGGTGATAACAGCAGTTTCCTATGAACATCACCTAACGCTGTGCCACTGTACTGTGCATACGATGACACTCTGAAGGCTGCTGGGATCATAACAGCAGTAAGATGACGGAACCCAGCACCCTTTCCACAGAGAGCTTTTTCTGCAGAGCGTGGACAATTAAGGAGTCATAAATATCCCCCTCACAAGACGAAGGTCTGAAGTCAGGTGATGGGGGCTGGTAAGAGGCCATAAAACTAGAGTGCTGAGAAGTCTGCAGCTTGGAAATAGCTGAGACCCATGTTGACGAACAACAAAACCAACTGGTATGTTTGAATGTCTATTCTACATACATTTGGACTCTGGTCCTATGGACAGTGATGGAAACAACTGGAAGAGACATTCATGACGCCCTGCAGAGCTTAAACCACTCTGCAGAGAGACATGTGATGTGCACACCCGGAGGAAGCACCACCAAGCTGAGATGTTTTTGGAAATGTTATCTTCTTATTTTCACTATTAAATTAACAATTTGTTTGTTTGTGGGATGCAGTTTGCCATGAGATGAGATCAATGAGGAATGGGATAGCTGCTAATACATTTGTTAAACTGTGTACCTTTTCAGTAATTTAGGGTGATTTGACATATGCTGAGTATAAAAAGGTTTGCATTGAAACTGTCAGACATGAGGTATTCATACCTGGGAACTTTTCTAGCATAAAGGTCAAAAAGGGGGGAAATGTTAGATTTGTATTGTTGATTGTCATTTATGCTTAGAAATATTTACTTATATATGCTTAGAGTTTTGTAATTAGTTGTAGATTGGTAGAGGTTTTGATCCTTGATAGTCTGCAAACTTTGTGTGTATTAGACAGCACTTTGGGAGCATGAGAGGTCATACCGTGTCTTATTGTTTTATGGTAGGATTAACGTAGTTGCGTCTGTTCTAGTCTAAGTGCTCTTTGTTTAGATGAACTGCAGGACTTCCTCACCGTGTTATCTAGGATGAACCATCTAGGGTGAGGGGGAGGCTACCCTCTTCCTGACCAAGGATGTTTGACCCTTTGATCAGCAGTCCACACACACACACACACACACACACACACACACACACACACACACACACACACACAGGCAAGGTACTCTTTGTGTGTATGTAGACGTCATATGTTAATGAACTTATGCATATTCATGTAACCTCAATAAAAGAACAGTGGTACGGGAGAACGGACGAGAGCAACTGGGGTCAAGCGAAGGAACGGTGCCTGTCCGGTTCTCTCCCGTGCACGAGAAACATGAAGAAGCTTGCCTACTTGTGTCTTGCTTTGCAGTGTAATTATATTGTCTTCAACGTTCCAGCGGATGGGTTCAAGCTACAAACCTACCAACCTGCGATAGGTGAAACCTGCAAAGAAGCCAACTTTATTTTTTACAATTATTATAGATGTTTTAAGGCTGCAAACCCCCTCACTACACACTTTATACACTTTTCTCAGACAGGCATGAACATTTTCACACGTTTCTCTCTTGTTTAAAAACTCTCAAAGTTCAAATCTTCATAGAAAAATAAGTCCAGTATTATGGAATGAAACCAAAGATCAAACCCTGTTTTCAGGTCCAGAACATGGGAATAGAGCAGCTGCCAGAGAATTGAACATTAATGGATCAATTGTACGAAAGTAAGGGAAGCAAGAAGAATGAGTTGAATCAAGTTTGACTTATCTGACTATTTTGCTTTGCTTAACCGGTGTGCCTTATGGTCCGAAAAACATCTACCTTCCTTTAGCATGTCCAGAAGTCCAACTTTTTATGCGATGGTAGCATCTTCCCCTGCCTTTTGGGTGCTACCACAGGTTCCTTTGACGGTGCAAAAACTTCATCGACATTGTTGTGTTCGTTGATTTGAAAACTTACAAACATACAGTACAGCACTTCAGAGTCTGCTAGCGATCGAAGATTTATGTAAATTTGACAAGCTGAACGCATTCTGTACTGTACAGGACCACGGCACAAGATTGACTGACAACGGTCTACAACCGATCAGGACGCAGAACAAAATGCACTGTAAAATAAATAAACAAATAAATAAAAGCATGCAAAATTGCCCCCCAAAAATCTGCAAAACAGCATGGCCGCAAAGGTGAACCACGTTATCCGGTTGTTCAGTCTGACGTCACTAGCCGTGTCTGGGTCTAAACTCCGCTGCAGGTCCATATATCAAACGATCACTATCAATCAATCAATCAATCAATCTTTATTTATAAAGCACTTTTCATACAGAAAAAATGTAGCACAAAGTGCTTTACATAGTTAAAAGCAGCCCACCCCACCCTCCAACTCACTCCCCACACTCTCAATACACATATATTCCCCTACCCCCACCCACACACACATACACACACGCGCACACTTAAAGAGTAAAAATTGGGCTGGGCTCGCATGAGCCAAGTGAGGAAACATTATAACAGGGAGCCGTCTGCACCGGGAGCCGGTCACAGACTGCAGCCTCCGGGCTGGGCACACAGCAGGAGGGAGGCCAAGGAGCCCCCCAGCCAGGCTGAGAGGACCCCAGAGACCCAGCAGCCACGGTCAATAACAGCCCCGGTGCAGAGAGCGCCCTCCGAGGAAACACTGGAGATATGACGCAATACGATATATACAGGGTAAAATGATAAAATAAATAAGAACAGGATACAATATAAATATAAATATAAATAGAGTAAGAAGATTAAAAAATGAATAAGAATAAAATCAAAAAAAAATTAGGTAAATCCTAAATTAATAATAGAATAACAGGATAGAATAAATAAGCATAAAAAATAAATAAACGCTAAGTTGTTCTTAAAAACATGTACGTTCTCTGCGGCCCTGAGCTCCTCCGGCAGGCTGTTCCACAGACGAGGACCATACCACTGAAAAGCTGCCTCTCCGTGAGTATGTGTCCTGACTTTAGGGACAATCAAAAGGCCAGTACCAGAGGACCTCAGGGTCCGCGAGGGTTCGTATGGTAAAAGCAGATCTGAGAGATAAGAAGGCCCAAGACCATTAAGACATTTAAAAACCAATAAAAGAACTTTAAAATCGATCCTGAAACACACGGGGAGCCAGTGCAGCGATTCTAAAACCGGTGTAATGTGGGCCCGCCCTCTGGTCTTCGTCAGCACACGAGCTGCCGAGTTTTGCAAGAGTTGTAAAGTTGAAATATTCTTCTTAGGAAGACCAGAGAGCAGGGCATTACAGTAATCAATGCGACTGGTAATAAAAGCATGCATCAGCATCTCCGTGTTGGCCCGAGAGAGAATAGGGCGGACTCTGGCTATATTTTTTAGATGATAAAATCCAATTTTGGTTACATGTTTAACATGTGGGATAAAACCAAGCTCAGAGTCAAAAATAACACCCAGGTTTTTCACTTGTAGTGAAGGACATAGTGAAAATGCCTCTAATTTAGACAAGAGTTTCTCTCTCTGAGCCTCAGGACCGACAATTAAAACTTCAGTTTTGTCCTGGTTAAGCTGTAAAAAGTTTTCTGCCATCCAAGATCTTATATCCAAGATACAGTTAAAAAGGGCATCCATTGGTCTGGTGTCATCAGGAGACACGGAGATGTACAGCTGCGTGTCATCAGCGTAACTGTGGAAGTTCACTCCATGCCTCCTGATGACACTGCCGAGAGGCAACATATACAAATTAAAAAGTACAGGGCCTAGAACCGACCCTTGAGGCACACTACATGTCACCACTATGGCATTACTGAGAGTTGAAAAACTGTCTAAAGTCTTTCATCTTTATTAAAAAGATCAGCATTCTGCTCTACCAGGTGTAACAATTGAGTTTAACATCCAGGCATCCATGAAAACGGAATTTATGACATTTGGAGTTAGAAGTTAGCAGGGAGTTAGCTCGCTAGCTTCTATCTAAATACAATATACCAGAGGTGTGGACTCGAGTCACATGACTTGGACTCGAGTCAGACTCGAGTCATTAATTTTATGACTTTAGACTTGACTTGAAAAAATGTTCTAAGACTTGTGACTTGACTTGGACTTTTACACCAATGACCTGGGACTTGAATTGGACTTGAACCGATTTACTTGAAAAGACTTGATATTTTACCCCAAATATAAAATTTAACATGCATATTATATAGAGATTGAAAATGTGACGTCATTCACGGGTAGAACCGCAAAGGATTCTGGGAACTCGTGGCAAGAGGTACTAGCGCACGCAGGCTTTCAATTGAAATCAGTTATACAGCGATAAAAAGAAACACAAAAATGGCAAGAAGCTGTTGTATTATTAACTGCAATAGCCGGTCGAATGACAGCCACGGGAAGCCGACGGGTAAAGAGATCGGTTGTTATCGGATTACGTCGTTGAAGAGAAATTGTTCGAGCCATGTTTCCGAAGTGACAAACAGGCGACAGATGGCCTGGATTGCAGCCAAGATCAAATATAACGTCCCAGAACACTCCAGCTCACAGGTTAGTCTGCTCCAAGCATTTACACAAAGGTCAGTGTTTTGTAGTAGTTAATACGTCATTTTCATAATATAATTGGTGATATAGGTTACAAGCAAGTCTGGCGCTGAACAGAAATTGTCGCGCTATGCTCCTTTATTTATTGTGCATAAATAGTGAATTGTCCTGACACAATATTGCGTTTCGCTTCTGTTATTATGGTACATTGACAAAAACATATACTTTTATTCACAGGATAAAACAGGTTTTTTGTATCACTAATTGCCCAGTACGATTACAGCATACAGTATTATTGTCACTGCTACATTTCTGTAATGCGAACCAGAAATTATTTCCACTACTAATTAATTATCGTTGAGCTCAAAGGTCCTATTAATAAACGGTTAATGAATGTGTATTTATGACGACGATTTGTGAGACTGGTAAACTTATGATACGTACGATGGTCTTTCGTTCTACACGGTGCATTTCAAGGTCCTGTACCCATCCGTCGGTAAACTGTACCTGGGCTTGTTGCAGTGACCGGAAGTTACTAAACTTCACGAGTGTATGCACTCACTCCAAGATCCGTATAATTATAAATATGCATATAAATATGCTACGATGAGATAGCTGACTTCATCTAACTAGCAAATGTTTTCCAGGCTACGTTGGTGATGCAGTTTTTTTTTAATGTGTATGATATTTTTTTCATGCGATTTTAAAGCCAGTCCTACAACCGCATCCAAGAATAACATGCAGCTTATCTCAGAACTGTCGGTGAAAATTATTCTTGGAGCTAGGTTTAATTGAGCTGCATTTTAAAGAGGTGCAATTTCACAATTTGTGTATATTTTCTAAGTTCACTATTTTGTCATGTGTTGAGAAAAACACAGATTTAAAAATTACATGGTCTAATATTTACATTTATCATATAACTGCAACATTCTTTTTTTCGTTTTTTTTAATGACTCGAAAGGACTTGAAATTCAAAATTTCAGACTTGTGACTTTACTTGGACTTTTACACCAGTGACTTGAGACTCGACTCTGACTTGCCTGACATTACTTGAGACTTGACTTGAGACTTAAGGATAAAGACTTGAGACTTGCAAAACAATGACTTGGTCCCACCTCTGCAATATAGCATGTCCTGACTGCGGGGTTTTGGAAACAAATTAAACCGTACAGCTCTGTTATCACTTCCAGCATAAATGAAGACAGAAAACTAAACAGCAGTGACGTTTGTAGGGTTACTGAAGTTGGGCTAGCTGGTATATAATGATGTGCTACGTGACCGCTAGTGACACAGCTATGTTAGCATAATATAAACAAGCTAACTTTTTTTCCACTCGATAAAAGTTAATGTGAGTGTTCTCGGTGGTCAGGAACAAATGTAATCGCATGGCAGGATGCTGTAAAAGGACCAAACTTCAGCCAGGAGAACAACTGAGATAATCCATCCACAATACGAGGTTAGTCATTCATGTACTGCTGCATGGGCTGGGCTGTAGTTACATACTAAGGTTTTAAAAACTGAGCTTAAATAAATGATTAGCGGTAATAAAAGCCGAGAGAGGTCAACAGTGATCACTGACTGTTTTAGGAGCTTTTTGAGATCAAATAGAATAAAATAAAAAACATTAAACATGTTAACAACACAAAAGCCATATTAAACGCAGACTACTTTAGACCCGGAAGTAGGATTCGTCACGTCATCACTGAACAACCGGATAGCGAGGGACCACTGTAACTGTAAAATTTGGCGGCTATCAGTGAATTTTCAGTTTTGCAGTATATTTTAAACTGAAAATCATTCTTATATACTTCTGCTTTTTATATTTTTAAACCTTATTTTGATACCCAATTTATTGTTTTATCACAAAGCATGTAAAAATGTATTATTAAATTAAAATGTAAATGTTTTTTCATTACCTCACAAGCAGTAATGTCAAACTCAAAACTCTTTTATCTCAAGTTGGCTGGAGCAGCAAAACTACATGATAAATGTGTGAAATTACAGAGAAAGTTGGTTCATTGCCCAGACTGTCCTATAATTATATAAAATACACATTTTTGGTTCATTCAAAGAAAATTTCTTCTTCTTTCTTTCTGAATCCACTGTATAAAAGTGTACATTTTTAGACATTAAAAATGTAGAACTTTCTGTCATTCAATTGTTCATCTATTACTTATTTGTTTTGGTGTAGAGCACAGGTGTCCAACTCCAGGCCTCAAGGGCCGGTGTCCTGCAAGTTTTAGATATCACCCAGGGTCAACACACCTAAATCAAATGATTAGTTCATTACCAGGCCTCTGGAGAACTTCAAGACATGTTGAAGAGGTAATTTAGCCATTTAAATCAGCTGTGTTGGATCAAGGACACATCTAACACTTGCAGGACACCAGCCGTTGAGGCCTGGATTTGCACACCCCTAGTGTAGAGTGATGGGCAATGGGAGTGAGGGGGGTCATCAATAGGAAAAGCTTTAAAATACAATTAAAACTTCAAAAATGTGTGCACTCCTTCAAATTTTCCAGATTTCCTGATCCAGGCCGGATTGGAGTCTTTGCCAGGCCCATTATGGCCCTGGGGCCTTATGTTTGACGCCCCTGTTCTAGAGAAAAAGGCTTGTAGCAATCATTCAGGCCAATACATTTTGTTTAATCACAGGTTTTTCGCGTGATTGGGTGAACACACAGTGCTAAACTCTTGCTAAACAAAAGCATAAAAAACTCATAAAACGTCAGTGGAGGTCCTCGGTGTGTTTACATGGACATGACAGGCTGTCCTGGTTTGGATCATACTGCATGCATTTTCCCCATATACAAGATTATAAAAACATCAAAACTGAAAGTAAAAAAATAAAAGTGGACATGTTCTGCTTTAGGTCCATATATTTCTACACAATCGTGCATTTTATTGTGTCATTTTGCTTCCGTTTACTACCACAGTGGATCAAACAGCCTCAGTGAGGTTAAAGTGCTGATTTTCACTTTGACTTTAATGAGCTTAATTACAATATTGCATTAACTGTTTAGGAATTGTTTTATACAGTCCCTCGTTTTCAGGGAAAAATGATAACAACTGTGTCCCTGTGCAAACAGTATACTGTTTAATTGTTATTTGTTCATGAACTTGAATGTGGTCTTCATATAAGCTTCATATAATGAGCTGAGTACACACAGAAGTGATCTCTGTGAGCCATAGGATCCAGCTCAGCCTTCAGACTGCTCTAAATGCTCTGTTTCAGGCAATTTATTCTACTTTCTGCTATTTATGATGTTGTTAAGATAATACAGTCATCCCTGCCACACTGCTTTGGCTAGTTGCACAGAAGCCCCCCACTCCCAGTTTCCATTAACGGCGGACAACTAATCAGAATAGAGCTGGTTTATAAGGGAAAGAGTTAAAACAGTTTGCACCTCAATTCATTCTCAGTCTGAAACAATGTCACATGTATACAACGAATGAATACGTTTGAGAGAGTTTCCACCATGTTGTTACAACAACACTTTGTCTTTTGTGTTATAATTATATATCATTTTAAATAAGAGTTCTTTGATTTTATTGGGCAAAACACAGTATTTGCAGGGGAGAGTAAAATGATTATCCATTAATATAAGCATATGAGCGAAGTCTTACTTGGTTCGTAGTAATCATAGATGACGACCGTAGCTTCCTGGACTTTGGCAACTTTATACTCAATAATCAGAGGAATCTGGACACACATCTCCAGCGTTGTCACCTGGAAATAAATTTATAACTTAAGCTTCAGTATTTACACTCAGACACATCAGTGTTTGTGAGCCGCTCACTGAGTCCAGGTACAGGATGACTTTTCCCAGCTGCGTCTCCACTTTCTTTACAACGTCGTTAGTCTCGATGCCAACCGGCGACAGACTGAAGCCACTCAGCAGCCCCACCTCCATGATGGCCATTCCCGTTGCACTCAGGCCCAGACCATACACCAGCCTGCAGAGGACCACAACACCACACAAAGGAAAAGAAAAAAAAACATTTAAATGATATTCAAAATGTTATTCTAATCAAATCAAATTTTATTTGACTCTTAGCCTGTATTAAGTTTCTTGTAAATTAAAATAATAAATTTAATTGCTATAAAGTACTCCTTTATTTATCTTTGGAACTTTCTCAAGAGTATAAACATAATTAGGGTGAAATTTACCGACAATGATACATTTATTTAAAAAGAAGGAGCAATAAAAAATAATTTCTTGATGAACAGAAATTAATTTAAATGTTTCAGCAAACTTGTCAGAGCAAAGACCAAATAACCACAGTGATTAGAAGTTATCTGTGTATTGTTTTAGGCACTTTCCAAAAGTCAATAAATATATTTGGAGATGTATTGGTTTCAAAAAGGTTATTTCTAACAAATGTTTCAGTTTTTCTCGGGTCTGTTGTCAAACTGACATCTGGTGCTTTTGGCTGATTATGTTTTATTGTTTGTAAACAGACGATGATCGCTGGAAACGCTTCTCACACATCCTGCTGATTGCTGTGCTGATGAATCTGTTGCATCAAGCTGTTGGCATGTGAAGAAACAGATGCCGACCCGCTCACCTGGTGCAGATGTACAGATGTGCAGAGTTTACTTCGCTGTCGACCAGCTCGACGTACAGCTCAAACGCTTCCTGTTCGCCAGCTTCTCGCCTCCTTCTCCTCATCTCCTTGTTCCTGACGTTGTAGAAAACGTTAAGCTGAAGGAAGAGAAGAACCAAATTTAAAGAATAAGAATGAGAATCACACAGAGGTTTAAAGGAAAAATGCAGCTTCTTTATTGTTTCTTTAGTTAAAAGTACTTGCTGTAAGTAGCTTCTGCAGAATTTCACTAAAGCTTTCTGCAGCATTGACCCAGTGGGCAGTCTGACATATGTGCTTCTGTTCTTTAACTTTTTAACTACCACAATTTAAGTGGCTTTGTTTTTGACATAATCTAAACAACTATTGTTCTTACTATTATACCATTCAGCAGACTGAACACAGACCAGCAGGAGGTGCTATTACACGAGTGACATGTCCTGTTACCTGAAACAAGGCGAGTCCACGACCTTTTGCTGTCACCTGCAGGATTAAACTTTCTTCTGGAGTAATCTAAAGCATAAAAAACAATCTCTATGTTTTTATTGACAGATTATTGCAGTTTTTTTTATTGCTGTGCACTAAACAACTGTTAAAAACTAAATTAAGTCCTTAACTGGACTAAAAGGAGTAGGCAACTCCTTTTAGAAGACTGACTCACACCAAGCAGTAAATCTTTTAGGGCATTTTTAGGAAATATAATATAGTTCCACGTTTTTCCTTTCAATATGAGGGAATATGACAGAGCTGAATTATCTGTATAATATTACATGCTGGATGTAATCATTTGTTTCACTGTTCCATGAACTCTGCTCTGATCAGTTGCTGACAGCCTTCAATAACCAGCCGATATCTGACTCATCCCCACAAATATTGCTGGCTAATACTTCAGCCGCTGTTTTCCGATAACGCTGGCTCATCTGTGTACCTGTTGGCTCTGATGGAGCAGGTAGTTCTCGTTGTTGATTTGGAAGGAGGCGACAGTGGTCGAAGGGTCGATGTCCACCCTGATTGTGACGTCAGTGTCGTGCGACCCAATGCGAGCCGCGAACATAGACAAAGCCTGGAGAGCCACAACTGTGTCCTGAAAGAAAAAACGAGACTCGCGGTCACATGGTACACGTAAGCAAACGTGTGTCTGTGATGTGGGGGATTTCAATCCCTGATGATCCTTTGCTTTGATATTCATTGCTGATTTCCTGTTTACAGCTGAGGATGGGAGTCTGCTATTCAGCACATGTCTGTGCATCTGTTTTAGAGAAAATCTTTGCCAGACAACGCCTCACTGGGCTTTACTCACTGTGCTGTATTCGGATCTACTGGCAGTTTCCCCATCTGCCTCGCATGTTCTGCATGTACGAGTGGCCATGTGTGCTAAGAGGTTAATAAGTCTTTAGTCACTACATACCCAGACGGCCACAGTTGCCCTCTGATGTGACATATAACCACAGTTGGGGACTTTTTTTTTTAAAACATGAATCCAGTTTAATCAGTAGAGAAAAAGTCCTTTATTTAGAGTTGACAGGGCCAACAAGTCTGTTTTATGTTTTGTTGGTGTTAAAAAGAAGATGATGCAGAAATCAAAAGCCTGTGTAGCTTTTTTTTCCCCCCTGACGTCTTTGTTCTGGTTTATTTCATCCTCGCATGTCTGTAGTTATCATGTGGTTATTGTGTCCCTGTGGCTCAGGTGAACTTTACTCTCCCAAACTCCACTGCAGAGATTTGGAAAGAAGACAATCACAGTCAGTGATGTATGCCAACATTTGTGGCTCCAGTGACAATTCGGGCCAGCAGGAAGGTGGATTGAATCTAAATAAACTACAATTAGTCTGTTTATGGTGTTAAAGGAACAGGGCAGCCCTGTCCACTGATGTCTTTTTAATCATTTTTGGATAATGATAGAGCTCCATGGCACAGATAAACACAATGCATTAAGTTCTGCATGAGCTCTGCTTTTTGACACATGTAGTTTTTGACAAGTGTAGTCAGATGATAACAAAGAGAGGGAAGGTAGTCAGAACTGAGGGGATCGAACTACCAGAGGGCAACATTGCAGACATGGAGGACAGCTCCCAGGCCTCTGGTAGAGGACCCGAGCTTGAGGGATTAACCGCCCACAGAGGTGAGTGGGGAATGAATATATATATAGTAACGGAATACATGTACCAGCGTTACGTATTTAAAATACAAAATATGAGTAACTGTATTGCGTTACAGTTACCGTTTAACACTAGCATCCCCAGGCTTCTACCTTTCTACCTATAAAACCCGAGAGCAGTCAAATGGTGGAAGTGGAAGCTAAATTGGCTAAATTGACCGCGGAGTCATCATTTTGCGTTTCTACCTTTAAAAGCCGGAGAGCAGTCAGTCAAATGCTGGAGTCGTTCATATGTATATTAGGTCGTTACCTAGGAATTCTGGAGGGAGGGGAGTGGGGGTGAGTGATTGAGGGGGTGGGGGAGTGGAGTGTTTCAGTTTGCCATCTTAGGGAGAAATCAACACACATGGGTGTATGTCCTTTGTTGCTGACATTTATTGATAAAAACAGTACAAAAAACCAACCATTTGTACACATATTTACAAATGGCCTGCTGAGTGGTGCATGGAGCAAGTTTTGGGTGGCTTGCAACCTAAAATCCAAGTACACAGATGCAAAAAAAATCAGGCCACTGTGCGATGTGTTCACTGCTACAGGTACACATGTGGTAAATGCAGACGACAGATACCGTGGCAGTGCCAGGATTGTGAGTGATTGCTGAAAATGTTGAAATGTACTCACTCACTTTTTATCATTATTTGTAAATATGTGTACAAATGGTTGGTTTTTTGTACTGTTTTCATCAATAAATGTCAGCAACAAAGGACATACAAAGGACATGTGTTGATTTCTCCCTAAGATGGCAAACTGAAACACTCCACTCCCAAACCCCCTCAATCACTCACCCCCACTCCCCTCCCTCCAGAATTCCTAGGTAACGACCTAATATACATATGAACGACTCCAGCATTTGACTGACTGCTCTCCGGCTTTTAAAGGTAGAAACGCAAAATGATGACTCCGCAGGGGTCTAAGGTAGAAAACCAAAATGACTGCTCTCCGGGGGTCTAAGTGTTAAAAAGGTGATATTTAAAATACAGTTACTTTGTTGAAATAAATCGATTACACGGCGGTCTTTTCCTGTTTCAAATGTTAGGCTATACCCTCTCTATTTTTGGTAATTCCACGTGAAAAACCAATAAAAAAAATAAAAAAATAAAATAAAAAAAACACGCATGAAGAGACTCTAATGCCTGTGTCTCAATCTCGCGACCCATGTCACCCCTATTTCTATAATGACGTGAAAAATTTTTTTTTAAGGATTGGTACAATCTTAATAATTTGAAGATTACATTCATGTACTTCTGTTTGGAGTTAAGATCTGACCTGAGTGCTTCCAAATCCTCCTCTGTGGTTTCTTTGCTGGCTGAGCCACTTCATTAGGTTCAGACCCTCTGGGATTGAGTTCAGCTTGTAATGAGACAGCAACACGTAGGACGCCATCTCAATGTCAGATGAACGAGGTTGCCACGATGAGGACAGGCCGTCATCCAGGGAGAACCACATCGGCACACCGTCTGCTCACAGAAAGACAGGGCATAATTCAGATGATTTATTTTTAAAAAGAGAAGCAAGATGATCAAAAAATATCTGGGGTAAAGACTCCCACAAATAGCTAAAAGTCAAAGCCAAGAAGTGGATTATTTTTCCAGCCATGCTAACTCTCAGATAATTCAATTAAAATGCTGAGAAAGACACCAATAAAAGAAACAACATCCGATTCAGTCACTAAAATTACCAGAGGTGAGGCATAGGGACAGGCTTGTTTTCTAGGCCTCACCAAACTGACCTGGAGGTTGGAGCTTGGTCCTGTCTAGCTGTCTGCCACATTACCATTACAACAGAGTTTTCTAGCTATGAACTTTTCAAAATAAGAAATAATTATTTATAATAGTGATTTTTATTATACAGACTAATTAATCATACAAAGACTAAAGGACACCATTCTTCAAGTAAAACCACTGTATGATCCAAAAATGTTTTTAACTGAATGTAACAGTTCTGTTCACAATCAAACAATGTAGATTTGCATGAAACTATGAGAATGAGGTGCATGAAGTTATAACAACCCCCAGAGAAAGCTTATGTCCCCCAAATGTTAAACTGGCTTTTAAGACACAGCTGCTGTTGTACCTCTTATCTCAGCTCGTCCAGTCAGATTATTGAGTGCTGATTGGGCTTTGGAGCTCCCTGCCAAAGCCAGAGCGTAGGTGAGTAGACTGAGGCTGTAGTTGCTGGAGACACCAAGAGCAAGATGGGTCTCCAGGTACATCACGGCTGCAGACACCTTGGTCTCATACAGAGCCTGACAGATATGGAATAGGGCAGCAGTAGGTGAGACGACAGGTTGGTACAGGCACATGTAACAATGTCAGGCCAAATTAGATCTTACCCATGAATGTGAGGAAAACAGAGACTTTCTCTTTATCGATTGGTTAATGATAATAACCATAAGGCATGGTCAGTTTTGGTTTTTAAATTGATTTTTACATTAAAAATACTACAGAAGCCTAGATAATTAAAATGCACAAGAAGTTTTTTTGTACGTCTACTTGGTAACTCTTATAAAGTGAACACTGTTTAAGCTTCTTCAGCCTGTCCATTGTTGCTACTGCATCTGCAAGCCACTCTGCAAGGCACTTTGCAACCCATCTCCACCCCAGGTCATTGTTTTTATGCTTTTAAGACTTCTGTGGCATATCTTCTCCATTTATGCCTGCTCTGTTATGTGCTTGCTGCTTCCAAATATAAATGACTGCAGATGGAAAGTTTTGACTTCAAAATATGAGTCACCACCCAAACATGTGTCACAAGTTAACACAATATTTTGTTTATCCTAAAGTTCAGCAATTATTTTGTAACTACAGTTAAAAGTTACCATAATAAACAGAAAATGTATAAAAAGGAACTTAAATAAGGAGACACATAGCTCAATAAAATAGGTATGACAGAAAAATAATCTTAAAGAGTTAAAAGCCAATCAAAAATCAAATAACTAAAACTAAAATAAGTATTAAATATTAAAAATATTTCTAACTCAGCAAAGGAAAAGCTGAATATAAAATTGCTCCCCATGTTTCAGTCTGAGAGGCGGACCCACACTAATCTCTCAAAATGTCCCTGGAAAGTGTGCCTAAACAATGGCATCTCACCTTGACGCTAGCGTCTTCCAGCAGGGCGATGAGGACGTAGGCCGTGAGAGAAACAGGCCCGTCCAGGCCTCCCTGGAGCTCGGTGTGGATCACCCTGCCGGGCTCCAAGAAACTCCCATCATGCCCTTGCTGGCTGGCTATCCAAGCTGCCACACTGTGCAGCACGTTGGAATCAATGTTGATGAAGGGCCGTGCCTGCAGGAAACACCTCAGCACAAAAGCAGAGAGCCTGTGCAAAGAGACTACCTGCTATTAGTTTTCCTGAGTTTTTCAGTTATATGAGCATGTTACTGATGTTTTCTTTTAGACAGACCTGGTATATTTATCACATACCAGGTGCTTCCAGATGAGTCCTGCTCTCCAAAGGCGCTAAAGGAGCCATCTCCTCTCTGAAAGGTGAGCTCCCGCTCATAACCTGGTGAAGAGGACATCAGATGATGCGAAAAAAGGCAAAGACAAATGACAAATCTAGAGGTTCTTAACCTAGAGAAATAAATGAGATGTGCATTTTAAATGTGTTTATTCAACAGGGTGTGATCAGATGTTCCTAAAGTGTGAGGCACCTGGGGTATGAATGAATTAAAAAAAAAAAAAAAAAAAAGAACTCATGGACACTGCTCACATAATGGACCGGTATTTGACAGGGCTCCACACAAACGCAAAGCAGATGAAGCATCGCCAAATATGTTTCCAAACCAACTTTCTTCCAAGTCAAAGACTAGAAAATTTGATGAAACATATCTTGCCTTTGGCTTCACCTGCACAAGTGCCAAGGTATGTGGGGCGCCATTTGTAAAGTGAAACATGCTGAAATCAACGACAACATTTT
Source organism: Diplotaxodon limnothrissa (assembly GCF_057381915.1). Classification (NCBI taxonomy): domain Eukaryota; kingdom Metazoa; phylum Chordata; class Actinopteri; order Cichliformes; family Cichlidae; genus Diplotaxodon; species Diplotaxodon limnothrissa. The sequence goes on from NC_140610.1 coordinate 25,208,562, forward strand.
TCCACATTTAACTCAAAACCTTACAAAAACATGTTTTTTGAGTCATTTTTCACAACATTTAGCATGAACATGTCCAGCGATTTTGGCTGGACATGTGCTGCAGTGATTGTGAAGTGGAGACTGCAGCTGCCGAGAGTCCACTACTGCTGAACCTTTGGATGGCTGACAAAACGGATCTTTGGATGTTTTCAGCTAAATCGCTGGATGTCCTGGTAGACAAGAAGTGAGGCAGCTCATGGCGGTGAGAAGTGACCATCATTGGAAAGCAGACACAATCTGACCACTACCGGCACACTTTTGCACTGGAATTTTTCATAAAGCTTTTATTTTGGTATTTCCGTTGAGCCATACAATAAATTTGCATGTTAGCTAAATATTTAGTTTCCTGTAACATTTAGATTTAACATTTAGATTTAACATTTAGATTTAAATATAATATTTAGATTGAACATTTAACATCCATCCATTTTCTTCCACTTATCCAGGGTCGGGTCGCAGAGGCAGCAGCCCAAGCAGAGAAGCCCAGACCTCCCTCTCCCCAGCCACCTCCTCCAGCTTATCCAGCCCTGCGATCCCAGGCCAGCTGAGAGATATAATCTGTCCAACGTGTCCTGGGTCTGCCCCGGGGCCTCCTCCCAGTGGGACATGTCTGGGAAAACCTCGCCCAGGAGGCGCCCGGGGGCATCCTTATCAGATGCCTGAACCACCTCAACTGGCTCCTTTCGATGTGGAGGAGCAGCAGCTCTACTCTGAGCCCCTCATCCGGAAAAGATTGGAGTGCGCACTCCGCAAAAACTGAGTTTTCGAAAATCTCCAACTTGACAGGAGTTATTATGTGTGGATGACGGGTCAAACGCATGCTTTATCAGCCTCTTTATGAAAACACCATGTAGGTGTGGATGTAGCGTAAAAGAGTTAGTAGTTTATTTTATTGCTACCTGTAATTTATTGCAGTTTACTTTTATTACTAAATGTTTGAGGTGCGAAATAAACTGAAATGGAGTTTGAAAACATATATGTGTGTGTGTGTGGTTGGAGGACGTGTTTGTGCTGGGGGAGATTTTCTTGTAAAACAAAGGGGGAACCTAGCAAAAAAAGAAACCACTGAATTAGATGTAGATGATGAAGATAAAGGAGAAAGAAATGTAGCAGGGCCAGGTTTAAATTAAAAACCATTACTATCTAGTGAAAGATGTAAAGATGTTAACACTATGGACCAAGCACAAGCTATAAATACCTGGATTTAGACTTGAACACTAGACATTAAGCTGTCTGCATGAAAGGACAGAGCACAGTCTACTTTTTAAGGAAGCTAAGGTCTTTAATGTGCAAACAAGAACACATTTTTACTAACAGTGTTACCATTTTCTTTGTGGCTAGCTATCTTTCGGAGAAGCAGCATCACAGCCAGTGACAGTTGGAGGCTGAACAAGGTGAGTAGGAAGGCTTTGTGCTGGGGACTACTCTGAAGCTCCTAGAGGGAATTATTGAATCAAGGAAGTAGGAAGAAAGAAAATAATATATAATGACTCCAAGATCAAGCTACTTTGTATTCTATAGAGATTTAAAAAAAAGATTTTTCATATTTTTTTCCTATGAGAATTCAGACCTGGTTTGTGTAATCAAAAAGGCTTCGTAGCACTACCATGACTAGCAGAATTTAGTGTGTTTAATTTCCTTTTCGTGAAATTTTGTGTTGCTGCAGTACTGAGGACAGGGCTAAAAACATCAGTACTGGTATAGCAACTGAAACCTATCCTCTGGTAAGTTTCCAAATGTTCCCAAAACATTGTGTCTACCTCCACAATCTGTCATGCCAAAGTCAAAACACGAACCTCACTGGTCTCCTATTCAGATCAGATGCTGCAAAATCAAACCTGACGAAAAGAAAACTGAACCTACCATAAGGGAAATACAGCAACATATGCAAACAAGAGTAACTAGGTGTAACCAAAGACAAATAAAACGTCAAAGAAATGGGTCTGGAAACCACACACAGTAGGAACTACAGTTGTTATCACTTCTCACATGAAAACCCCAATGCTTGTAAAGTAACTGATTAAAAGAAAACAAATAGTTATGTCTATAACTTCTGTTCCCTGAAGGAGAGGAAGGAGGTGAAACACATAAGTATGGGATATCATGCCCTCGTGTGTCTTGGCTGAAGAAACCTTTATTCACGCCTTTAAGGCAGATGACGTGTGATGACATGCGCACGGCCCCGCCTGCAAATATAGCCGCTGTCATCATAGTCATCCCTCAGTTCGATAGCCGCTCTTCACCGAGCCAAACTGCTCAGTGGGGCCACCTTGTGTTGAGATGTCGCCTTTCTCACCCGATGGCACGGACATGGTCGGGGCTGAAAGCCGACAGCTCACCGATTCTGATGTTTCGGCGGGTCCGCACTTTGTGTTTACGCCCTTTTTGCGCTGATTCTAAAGCTGTTAGTTTTATCTCTCTCCAAACTATATTGACTGAACCAGCAGCAAAAGAAGATCCAAACTACACTTCACATAAACATCGTCATGAATTCCCTCTTACTTTTGCTGTTTTGTGTCCAACATGATAAAAATCACACTTCATGCACAGCTCTCGCTCTCTGTGTACTTCAAGAACAGTTTCCTGTCTAAAAATCTGTTTTCTGCATTATTCGCTTGCTTGTTACGCACAGGTCTACCGTTTTTGGCTGCTGTTTTTTTTCCTTACTTCCGAAAAGAAAACCTAATTTCTGCTGTTCAATAGGCTTCTGAACAAATGTAAACTTTTTTAAATTATGCAACATGCTTAGCCGTGTCTCTAATAAAACCTCTGTAACTTCAGAGGTAATGTTCGTATGTTGATTCTTTCGTTTTTGATGTACTGCAGAATATTTTTATAAAATCCCAGGCCAGGAAAATCACCTTCATGTTTTTCTGCGTTTTATCTTCAGCTACTTTGACACAAAGGCATCTGCTGTGATGCTTACACCTTTGATAAAGTCTTGCGAGTGTCAGCCTCCTTTTTTATAGATACAAAAATATGTAAATGTACTGATCTGAATTATAATATTTCTGACTGTCTGAGGCAAAATTTCCCAGATTCAAATCTAATTGAACTGAATCGAATCGTGGATCGAATCGATTCGGGACCTTGTGAATCGGAATCAAATCGATTCTAGAAATCAGTGACGAAACCCAGCCCATATACACGCCCTGCAGAGCAGCCACCAAACCGGAATCGGACCACCACATCCTTAGTGAGCGGTAGACCCAGCAGACAGGACGGTATGAGCCACTGAAGGGGCTGTAACGTCCAACCGATAAAACCGCAAAATTTTGAGTGGTGATGCCCAACTAGCTGCCGCACAAATATCAGCTACAGGCACCACTTTAAAAAGAGCCCACGAGGTTGCCATCCCCCTGGTGGAATGAGCTCTCACCCACTGGGACAAAGCAAGACCTCTGGTGCCATATGCCAGTGAGACAGCCTCTGTTTAGACAGAGCGAAGCAGACACACAGCTGGTCACATAAACGCACATTCTGAGTGCGTTCAATGTAGGTGCATAGCACACGCACTAGACAAAGAGAATGCATCCTCCTCTGCTCCTCAGATGCAAAAGGAGGGGAACAAATGCTCAGCAACTCAAACTCCATTGAGCTAATAGATGCAGGCATGAGCTTGGGAAAATAGGCAGCATTTGGACGCAATATGACCTTGTGGCCATCAGGTGCCGAAGCCAAAGCGAGAAGTAATGTAGTCTTATATGAAAGAAATTTCATATCCACAGACTCAATGGGTTCAAACGGTGGGCTACAAAGGACCTCCAGCACCAAAGACAAGTCCCAAGCAGGGACACTGGACTTAAGCACAGGTCTCAGCCGGCAAACCACTTTCAGAAAACGTATGGCGAGGGGATGTGCGCCTGGTGTCACCCCGTCAAAGTCAATATGACAAGCAGATATAGCTGCCAAATAAATCTTAATTGTCGAAAATGAAAGGCCCTTATCCAGCAGCTCCTGCAGGAATGTCAAAACATCCACAATAGTGGTCTGAAATGGGAGAGTGTAGCAGTCCTGGCACCATTGCTCGAAGGCTCGCCATTTGTAAGCATACAAGCCTCTTGTACAGTGGCTTGCAAAAGTATTCGGCCCCCTTGAACTTTCCCACATTTTGTCACATTACAGCCAAAAAAAAAAAAAAGAATCAATTTTATTAGAATTCCACATAAAAGACCAACACAAAGTGGTGTACACATGAGAAGTGGAACAAACATCATACATGATTCCAAACATTTTTTACAAATAAATAACTGCAAAGTTGGGTGTGCGTAATTATTCAGCCCCCTGAGTAAATACTTTGTAGAACCATGTTTTGCTGCAATGACAGCTGCCAGTCTTTTAGGGTATGTCTCTACCAGCTTTGCACAGAGACTGAAATTCTTGCCCATTCTTCTTTGCAAAACAGCTCCAGCTCAGTCAGATTTGATGGACAGCGTTTGTGAACAGCAGTTTTCAGATCTTGCCACAGATTCTCGATTGGATTTAGATCTGGACTTTGACTGGGCCATTCTAACACATGGATATGTTTTGTTTTAAACCATCCATTGTTGCCCTGGCTTTATGTTTAGGGTCGTTGTCCTGCTGGAAGGTGAACCTCCGCCCCAGTCTCAAGTCTTTTGCAGACTCCAACAGGTTTTCTTCTAAGATTGCCCTGTATTTGGCTCCATCCATCAACTCTGACCAGCTTCCCTGTCCCTGCTGAAGAGAAGCACCCCCAGAGCATGATGCTGCCACCACCATATTTGACAGTGGGGATGGTGTGTTCAGAGTGATGTGCAGTATTAGTTTTCCGCCACACATAGCGTTTTGCATTTTGGCCAAAAAGTTCCATTTTGGTCTCATCTGACCAGAGCACCTTCTTCCACATGTTTGCTGTGTCCCCCACATGGCTTGTGGCAAACTGCAAACGGGACTTCTTATGGTTTTCTGTTAACAATGGCTTTCTTCTTGCCACTCTCCCATAAAGGCCAACTTTGTGTAGTGCACGACTAATAGTTGTCCTATGGACAGATTTCCCCACCTGAGCTGTAGATCTCTGCAGCTCGTCCAGAGTCACCTCTTGGCTGCATTTCTGATCAGCGCTCTCCTTGTTCGGCCTGTGAGTTTAGGTGGACGGCCTTGTCTTGGTAGGTTTACAGTTGTGCCATACTCCTTCCATTTCTGGATGATCGCTTGAACAGTGCTCCGTGGGATGATCAAGCCTTGGGAAATCTTTTTGCAGCCTAAGCCTGCTTTAAATTTCTCAATTTTATCCCTGACCGGTCTGGTGTGTTCTTTGGACTTCGTGGTGTTGTTGCTCCCAATATTCTCTTAGACAACCTCTGAGGCCGTCACAGAGCAGCTGTATTTGTACTGACATTAGATTACACACAGGTGCACTCTATTTAGTCATTAGCACTCATCAGGCAATGTCTATGTGCAAGAGATGTCCCAAAATGTGGGAAAGTTCTAGGGGGCAGAATACTTTTGCAAGCCACTGTATGTGTTGTGCCGAGAGAACCGACTGAAAGGGAACACCAACAGCTTTACTGACAAGAAAATTAGTTCAGAATTTTCAAACAAAGATGGGATTAACAAAGGCTAAAGTTCTAACCTTGGTTCGAATATCCCAGACAAGCCCCCATTTTTACAACCAGCTTTAAGTATGTATCAAGGAAGAAAATGTATTAAAAACAAACCTTAAAAAATAAAAGTTAAAGAGGGTTGATACTAAGTGGAATAAAAGAGTGTGGGTCCCACTATGAATCTCCAACCTGAACATTTTCTGTATTTGATCTTGAATTTGACCTTTTTAATTAACAGATTTGAAAACATCCTCATAAAGCTAAAACTAATATAGAAATAGTAGCCACACGTTTGTCAGATATCCTTCTGTGGCATGTTAATGTAACATGGTGCATGACTTGTTGCTCTACCTTGCATCATGTAGTTTATGGCTTGGTCTGTGGTTTTCTGGCTATCCTGTCCTGTGGCGTCCAGATACTGGAGAACGTAGATGTTTGGTGCAAAGTTAATCATGTTCTGTTCCCCACAGCCATAAGGCATTTGGATCAGTGAGTCCAGACCACTGATGGATGGACCGAGGATATCACCTTCATCGAGATGGAAACAAGAAAAAGAAAAAAAAATTGTATTTAATGGAAAAACAGAGCACAGGTGAGTCATTTTAATTAAAATTTTCAAACAGTAGCTTTTGGTTTGAGGAGTTACATGGTATAATCCACAAATGCTTTTCATATCAGCAGCAAAATTTCCAGTTAAACTTCTTGCATTTAAAAAGAATAGAAGACAATAATGGATACTTATAAGTATAAGACATTTTCCGCCATGAAGAAAAAAAGATTTGCCACATCAAACCAATATTAGTGGGCTCAACTTAGCAACAGTTAAACGAGAGAAACATACTCCCGTTTAACTGGAGTTAAACAGTTCAATGTCTCTTGAGAAACACTCTAAACAACTTGTCCGGAACTGTTTTTATCATCTAAGAAACATTTCTAAACTCAGACTACTGGCGTCAAAGGCAGAACTTGAGATGATTCTTCATGCTTTTATCTCTTCTCGTTTGGATTATTGTAACGGTCTTTTTACGTGTCTCAACAAATCAGCTCTGGATCGCCTTCAGTCTGTACAAAATGCAGTGGCAAGACTTTTAACTGGTGCAAACAAGAGGTCACACATTACTCCAGTTTTGGCTTCTCTTCATTGGTTGCCTGTAAATTTTAGGGTTCATTTTAAAATTTTAGTTGTAACTTTTAGAGCTCTGCACGGTGAAGCTCCCCAGTATATCTCTGACCTGTTGAAACCTCGTGCTTCATCCCAAGCACTTAGGTCTTCAGGTCAGAGGCTACTGGTGGTCCCACGTACTAGGTCTAAAACACGTGGGGATCGGGCTTTTCAGGCACTGGCACCTAGGCTGTGGAACTCTCTGCCTTTGTCTTTACGCTGTCTAGACTCTACTGACTCCTTTAAAAAGCAGCTGAAGACATTTTTATACAAACAGGCTTTTAATTAATTTTAACTTGTATGTCTGATCTTATTGTAAAGCACTTTGTGGTTTTTATCTGTGAAATGTGCTATAAATAAATTTTACTTACTAAATATAACTGCATAGTGCATATCAGTATAGCAGGATGCATGTTAGAAGTTTGAGGAAAGGTGGGATAATTATTTCTGTAGTACTTTGGAACAGTGGCGTTAATTAATATTAAAATTACCACAGTCAGCTTACCCTGGAGGGAGCATTTAACAAAAAAAATCTCAAAATTTTATGTATGTATAGGTGTGGGGTAAATTTTGAAGTTAGTTTTTTTTTTTTTTTTTTAACTTAGGGATCAGTAAAAGGTTTTAGATGTTATCTCTGTACATGCTGTAAAGGCTGCAAAGGAAATTGGTGCCTCTTACCTGATCAGAATCAGCAGATTTTTTTTTTTAAATGAACATTAGCATATTAAATGAGGCCATTTTACTTTGATTCTATTTGTAATTTTCTGAGCTTACAGGCCCTTGAAGTAAACTATTGAGGGTTGGAGTTTTATGCATTTTTAATTCAAATTTTTTTCAGCATTTTTAATCTCTTAGAAAATCATATGTCCAGGAGATATCCACATGACAATTTTAGGGCTGAAAAATGTATTCAAACTCTGTTAAAAACTGCAAAAACCAACATATGCAAATGTAACTTATTCCAAGATTGACAATCTAAATCATAATAACAATAATCTGCAGTAATTTAATATTTATGAGGAAGAGGAACAAAAACAATCACTGGTACCCTGGATGCTTAGTCTGTTTTTTGATAACTTACTGGAAGAACCCTTTAAAAAAGGAAAGAAATTGGTAAATTTTAAAAGAGCATATCACCACGATATGGGTAAAGTGGTGATTGTTCCACTGTCTTTTTCATCTTCTAAATTTCAGTCAAAAAGGCGCCTCCATAGTTTTGTAAGTTCAGGATAGTACTTTCTTACGATAATACACTACGCTCTATCCAGGTACTTCCCTCACCTGATGAAAAGCCGTCTGAAATAAACCATTTCCTGCTAAGTCCTACACGTGACAAAGGACATCTGTGGAATATTTCCAAACTTTCCAAAGTTTGTGTGTGAAAACAACTTCAGTAAACCTTATTTTTAGGAATTATTGTCTTCTGTTTTGTTGTTTACCATGAATCAGCCTGCAATCTCAGGTGATCTGAATCTGTTACTCAAGGTTTCTCCCTGGTGTGTTTACATACCGACAGCCATAACTGAAGCTCTCTCGCTGCCCTCCACAACATCTGGTGGGAAGGTAAACGTAACGTTTCTAGACAGGCTCATCCCTGCTGGTAAAAGCTCAAGCAGCAGGGAGGTGGAAAATGACTGTTCAAGACCTTCGGCCTGCAGGATGAATGGACATGCAAAAGATGAAGGCAAACAAAAATGGTGAGTAAGAAATGGGAAACGCAGAGCTGTGAAACCAGGTCAACATTTCTTTAGTTACAGTGGAGTAGATGGCGAGGATTGGTAACGTTAGCAGAGTTCCCTGCCTGTTTGTGCTTTAGATGGCTGACAGGCACTTTACAAACAGGATATACACGTTCAACTTCCACTGTCACAATTTCACAAGTTATTTTGTTATCTGTTAAAACCTGGAAAATGCTCCTTCTCAGTAAAAGCTAATAGAGAGATTTGGTGCCCCTCAGGCCTAGAGACCAATCAGTAACCCCATAACAAGATCTAGTCAGACTAAAGACTAACAATGTAGTAGTCTTATAACAGGCTTGATAATAACAGAAGTTCATATTGATAATAAAATCTAAGCATGGGAGTTAAAGTTCTACAAAAACAACAAATAAATGTATTTTTAAGCCAAATTAATTATTTGAACTGTTTTAGGACTGTGGAAATTTTTCACTGCGCACCTTAACTAACACTGTTGTGTGGACAGAGTCGGACACTGCATCCGAGTTGGCTTTCACAGAGATGGGGATCTCCCCGAGGACCAGCGGCCTGATGGGAACGAGGACGGTGGCTCCGCTTTCACTCTTCACAAACACCGGATGAACACCGGGCGTGGAGAGCTGCTCGTTGTCTGGGAAGACGAACTCGAAGGTCTCACTCTGTGCAACAGTGACGGTGACCTAACGACAAAGGCACAGAGTGATCACATTTAACGTGGCACAAAGGGAGTCGGAGGAAACCAAAGAGGCCTGTTCTTTCATGAAGGGTTTAAAGAACATATCAATTTTCAGAAATACTGATGCCACCTTAGATTATGGCAACTTGACACGTAAAGAACCCCCAATATACATTGGTTAAACAGAATTTCGCATTTAAAAAGATGCAGATATGTGTGGGAAAGGTCACATTTTAAGTGTTCTCAACACTCTCGGTTCAAAGAAAACAAAGAAACTCACCACTGATACCACCAAGATCCTGGACACTGAACTAAAAAGCAGCCACCCTTCTATTATACTGTCTGCTTATGGTTCCTCTAGGTGGCAGCATCTTACAAAAGTCTAACTCTGCTGTACTGTATTGTGATTTAATAATGTATGGCAGGCAGAAGCTGCCATAAGTATGCAACAATTAATTAAATGCCCAAAATTTATTATTACATAAATACATACAGATTATGATTACATGTAATAAAAATAAATATTTTATTTAAAAAAATAAATATGGGAAATAATTAATCTATAAATTTGACATAAATGTATATTTCTGACTTAATATTCTTTATTTGTTTTCTTATTGCCTGAAATCCCACAAATAGATAAATAATAGTTAAAAAACTTTACAAAATGAAATAAAAGTTATCATGATCAAAACTTAAAAAAGAAAGCACACACTCTTAAGATAACAACCGATAAAATAAATAAAAACAATAAAGAATTTTCCAAAGGTCAAAAGCTGTTTAACTATTAAAGAAAAGGTTTTCTCTTACAGTATACTTTGAGAAGTAATTCTTTGATGTCCATATTTATATTCCTATATATAAAATATAGGACATTCTTTAGACCACACAGTTGAACATTTTTTATTTTTAAACATGTACTTTTCTTTTTTCTAACTTATTCGTTTAATTTTATTTTTGGCAGTCTCCATAATAAAGCTAATTTAGCACCGTACCAAGGGTTAAAAATGACCCATTTGTCTAATGCTGGCAGACTCTTATATTAATGTACACTCTGCCTGTGTCTGAGGAGAAGCAGATTCACCTTCTGGTCCTCTTGGAGGTAGTTGAACAGAATGATCTCCAGCAGCAGCTCCTCTCCCCGGATGATGAAGGCCGGAAGATTTAAGGACAGGAAGAAATCCTGGAACACTGTCAGCTGCAGGAAGGTTGCATAGAAAACCTGGTTACAAGAGATGCTAATGCTAACAGCTACTGCTCAGATTAATAAGCCAAAAAGCCATACTGTGAATAAATTTAATAATACAGGGTTAAAAATTAAAATGAATTAAATATATAAACCTTAATACCTCTGCTGGTTGCTCTACAATTCCCAGTCCCAGATTCTCAGACATCACAAAGGCAGTGGCAATCCAGGTTGTGATGCTGTCTGGTACAGTTAGCGCCATTTCCTTTGTGTTTGAATTACTGCAACAAACGGCAAAAAAAAAAAAGAAGAGAGAGAACTTTAAATTTTAAAAAACTGCATCTGACCCAACGGTTTCTGAAGAATCATACCGTGCAGGTCATCAGCTTTCTTACAAACAGTATGTTTGCTTACTGACTTAAAATGTTAGGTGTTGGAGGTGCGTTGTCTTTTGTCTTTGCAGGTTGGAGAATGGTTATTTGGAGAAGAAAAAAAAAAGTTCTTAAAAACTTAGATCCTGACCATTATCTATGAGATCTCTGACTGTTTGTGGCTTCACCTTCTTTGTGTTGTTTGAGCCTTTGTTTTGCACCACAGCTTACTCAGCGTTAGCTTGGTAATATCTTTTATCATTTCATAAATATGAATGTATATGGGACATCATCTCCTAAGGTTATATGCCAAGGTAACAGCAAAAATAACACCCACTCACATCCTGGGCCATTTAACCTCAATAAATCACATGATAGAGTGAGGCTAGGATTCACAATGGGTTCACCCAAAACCTTGGCTGATTGTGACTGTGGTGTGAATATGGCACGACGGGACCACAGATCGCAATTATGAGCCATTTATTTACATCTCATCACACCACAATACACACCGACCCCTGAGTCCCCATGTTTTAACTCTGTGGGCGTGATTAAGGATGCACGGCATCCACCCTCCCTGCACGGCACCGCAGACCACGTCCTACCACAGTGAGCCAAAACAGTTTTCACACCTTGGCTGTGTGATTAGGTAGAGGAACAATAGGGGGTCCAAGACCCTCTTGGGGACACTCCCATGGGGTTTAAAATCTGGGACTCTCCACCAATTACTCTTGGAACTGAAAAGCTTCTTGGATTAGAGGTGAAGCATCTTCAAAAAAACTTAAAGACGCCCAGACGCTTTTCTTTCCAAACTTAGACCACAATTACCTGGATCAGGGGTCAGCAACCTTTAACACCCAAAGAGCCATTTGGACCCGGTTTCCACACAAAAGAAAACACTGGGAGCCGCAAATGCTTTTTGACATCTAAAATGAAGATAACACTGTAATTATTGTTTTTTACTTTTATGCTTTGTGTGAACAACTAAGGTGTGTTGCTTATGAAATCTATGAAGTGCTACAGAGAAAATTCCATTTAATTATGTAATTAACACTCTTAAAGAAATATAACAAAAGGAAAGACGCCCAACTGAACTAAAATGATCCATGTAGCAAACAAATACTGTTGTGAGCTGCCACCCTACTCGCCTTTGGGCTTTTGGAGCCTTGACCTGGCTTTTAAAAAAATAATTGGAAAAAAAAGCACTATACTACTAAAGAAAAGAAAAATAGATATTTGCAAAATTCTGCCTAAATATGTAATTTACCTGGTTAACGTGTGTGGCGGGGCGTGGTCTGCAGCGCCACTACAGGGGAGTCGGACGCACCTGAGCAGCACCCGCAATCACCCCTCGCCACCTGAACGTCTGTGCTCTCTATGCTGTTGTGTTGGTATGCGTCGGGCTGTGTATAGCAACCGTGTGTGAAAAGTGGTCAATAAAGAGATGCTGAAAAGCGTGTTCATGCAAACATCGTCAGGCTTGCCATGGTACAATGGGACTTCTGCTCCTGAATGTCTGCGCACAGCGTCTGCAAATCGGGGCTGTACGAAGTCACTTTCATCTTTACGCAGGATTGTAAGCTGTCATCTGTGAGGCATGAGCAGTGTTTGTTTTTAACATAGTTTACCAAAGGTCAATAATTGGCCTACCTGGGGCTGAAAGTCTCGATAAATGCGTGGTGTTTCAGCGGATATACCAGCTTCCACGAGTGTGACGCTTATTTTGAGCGATGAAAAAAATAATAGAATATAATTGTATTCTTATATTTCAATATCACAATAATCTTCCAATTTAGAACTACAAGTTAAAAAAGAACTAACATAAATAAAATACACTTCAACTAAATACTTCTATTTTCCCAAACCACGCGGAGCCGCACTATAAGGACTAAAGAGCCGCAGGTTGCCGACCCCTGATCTGGATGAATGAGAACCTTCACAGAGAACAAAAGTAGAGGCTTTTCCCAAACTATAAACATGTTTATTTCTGCTGTTAACTTTGGGGTCTGTGGATTTATTGGACATTAGAGGAACTGCATTTCTTGACAGCCTCTTGGCCTCACTTCTGCTAAGTGGACTGATTGAATTCAACATCTCCACCTGTTTTACTCCTGCTATTGTCATGGTCTCTGTGCCTGTTCGGCAGACTCAGTATGGCTACAAGTGTTTCTGTATATTTTGCCCCTTCTCCCTCCCCTCTCGCGCCCTGCGCACTACCGGGGCGGAGTTCATTGTGACTCCCGCCCATGGCTCCCGCACCTGCAAACAATCATCTGACCAACACTCTCACAGGCTCCCTACTTAAGGCTAGAGATGGCACGTACCACTTTTTTATGTCCGATACCGATATGATGAATTTGGATATCAATCCGATATAGTGTTTTTTTAATCAATAAAACTGTTTTTTAAATATCTTGCTGCATTTTGCCTAAGTTCATACTCAAGTTTAAAAAAAACAAAAAAAAAAACAACAACACTAAAGCTATTCTGTTATACCTGTATGCAAAAAATGTTTTCATAGTTCAGCAATACTGATCAATCTAATAAACTTAAACCTACACCATCCTCCCTATTCTGGTATTTTAAAGAGTACTTAAGTGCCTATTGAAACCCTATTAGAGTACCTAACTAATAGGGTTTCAACTCCCAGCAACAAAGAAAAAAAGAAAAAAAAGAAAAAGGGAACCCTCCACCTCATGATGCTTAATTGACGTAATCAACTTTAATTTGATGCAGTGTGGGGGGGGGGGAAAAATGCACAGAAATCTTTTTTTTTTTTTCAAGAAATATTAAATAGATTCAACATCTTTCTTCAACAGAATTGCAGACTGCACAGCCTTCCCAAAGGAAAAAGTACTATAGCTTACTAGGGTATATTAGACTTAACAGTTACTATATAGATTGTTAGCGAGGCTCCAAATGCTGAACCAGACCACCGACACCTCTCGCACGCCACAGCCGCTCTATCACGTGATGAATACTGCTTCAATGTGCTAAGGTTATGAGGCGAGTTACAGCGTGTCGCAAGTTTTGTGAGGCGCTTTCGTGATTTAATGGATCGGATTACATTTTTTATTTCTTTCCGATATCCGATCCAGTAATTTAGGTCAGTATCGGACCGATACGTAATATCGAATCGGTCCACCTCTACTTAAGGCAGCCACTGGGAATGCTTCGTCGCTGGATTATTGTGTAACCTTCGTCAGTGTTTCCTGTATTCAGCAGCTTTCTTCAAGTTTCTCTTTGAAGTGCTATTCTGATACCAATCTCCTCTTTTCATGCCTGACTCTGCATGCCCCACCCGAGGACCTGCTACTGATCTGTTGTGAATGTGGTGTGTTGGTGCGGTGTGAGCGCGAAAAGGAATCCCTGGGAGGAGAAGTCCTGTGTCTGAATTAACCGTGTGCGTTTTCCCCTCACTGCCCTCGTGACCCCTAGAGACCCCAAATCCCTTTCCTTCACCTGTACATAGTGGCACTCGGTGTGAAGAAAATAAACTGCCTTGATATTGCCTTTTGCAGTATTTTAAATGCAACTGTCTCCAAAATAATGTGACCTGTGTTCTTATATCAACTGTTCAAGAAAATTGTGCTTTGCGTGTGTGAAATTCTGGTGTCTGTGTGCTGCAGCCTTACAATTTACATAAAATTTGAAAACTTTTGTTTAAACTCTATTTTTCAATATGTAGAGTAAAGGTCACATGAAACAGCAGGAGGCAACTGTTTCTACAGTCTGACACTGAAATATCACCTGGTGTTTGTGTCCATCCAGATCCAGGTCTCTGGAAAGTACCAACGCACACGTTCCTTTTGTTGCTCTCCACGTAAATGCTCTGTCGCAGTAGTGTAAAACATTATCTCCCCTGCTGTTTAAAAAAAAAAAAAAGTATCAGTCACATTAGCATTACCGATCCACAATGTTTAAAATGTTTGATACTGTTTAACACTTACGGAAGTCGTGCATTATTTGATACGTTTTCAAACTGGCATCAGTGAAAACCACAAGATCACATGACTGTACAAAAAAACAGAACTATCATTACATATTATTCATTTTGAAATAAAGTGAAGACTGTCCATCTTCCCTCAGTGAAAAAGAGGAAAACCAAACCAAAACTCTATGTTATGAGTTATAAGTAATTACAGAAATATTACACATGTCAAAATATTAGAATTATGGCTTTAGTGTAGGTATAAGTGAGTTAAAAGCTCAGGCACCGACTGCTCTGAACACTCAGGGTCACAGTTGTTTCTACTCTTGGATCTGTTTGATATTATATCTGTAAATATGAGCATCTAGGGCACACAATGATCACGGAAGGCCCTCCCATGTCAGAGCCTGTTATAAGATAAGTAAGGATTATTTTGTGATTCAAACAATGCTTCTTGAGTCAAAGAATAGCTGAAAATGAGCAGAGTCACTAAATAAACAGAAGCGATGTCTCTCTGTGGAGGCTAACCTTGAAAACAGAGTGTGGATCCCCCATTTTTGGCGTTTCATTGTTGCCGTCAGCCATGGAATTGCCAAACTCCTTCATCTGCTTCATCACCTGAAAATATCACCAGCAATATAAGAGCTGCTACTGTTACACCCCATAAAACCGAACAAAGGAAACTGGGACAGAAACATGTCTAATAAAAAAGTTCAGCCTTGTTAAACTGATACTTGGGTGGGGAGGCAGGTTTGTTTTCCCAGGTGAACATGAAAGGGATCATATACCAGGAAGCATATGATTATAAAAGGCAGAGAACATTTAGCTGGAAAACAATAAACTACAGAGGACCCCAAGGAGATATGGAAGCTTCTAGTATTCACAGGTTACACTGTTGTAAACAATAAAGCATGTTATGTGATCAACAACAGTCAGTACGAATGAAAAACAGATGAGTCAAGGCTCCAAGTTTGATCTCTCAAATTAAGGATCAGATTGAAGTAAGCAAGCTGCCTCACATGCTGATATTTAATTATTAACATTTTAAGAAACCAATAATTGTTTTAGTTTGAGAAGTTGAATTACATTTATACAAACTATCCTATCATGTACGAGGAAAACATCTCATCTTCTTCACATATCTCTTAACCTATTCACTTTAAAAACATTTTTCATAGGATTCAATGCAGTCTTCTGAACAATACTCAGTAAACCCTGATTGCCTCCATACGAATTAGGAGGATAAGGAACAGCCAACGTGCTGATTATCAAAAGTCAATGAGTTGCCATCAGTTCATCAGTCATCAGTTGTGAGCACCTCTGTAAAAGAAGACATTTTAGCAGCGTGCTGGGTATGTGTTAACACAATGCCAAAGTTATCCCAGGAGTACACGACCCAGTAAATTCCTTCCAAGGTCAGACTGTGCAATGCTCAGAGAAACTGCAAGATATCCAAGAGCTACATCTGAGACTCTGCAAGCATCGATTAGCAAGTTAAATGCAAAAGTTAATGACAGCGCACTTAGAAAAATACAGTGCTTTGCACAGTCAAAGTCTAGATTTAGATCTAGACTTTGACTGGGCCATTTTTTTTTTAAACCATCCATTGTTGCCCTGGCTTTATGTTTAGGGTCGTTGTCCTGCTGGAAGGTGAACCTCTGCCCCAGTCTCAAGTCTTTTGCAGACTTCAACAGGTTTTCTTCCAAGATTGCCCTGTATTTGGCTCCATCCATCTTCCCATCATCTCTGACCAGCTTCCCTGTTCCTGCTGAAGAGAAGCACCCCCAGAGCATGATGCTGCCACCACCATATTTGACAGTGGAGATGGTGTGTTCAGAGTGATGCACAGTGTTAATTTTCCACCACACATATCGTTTTGGCCAAAAAGTTCCATTTTGGTCTCATCTGACCAGAGCACCTTCTTCCACATGTTTGCTGTGTCCCCCACATGGCTTGTGGCAAACTGCAAACGGGACTTCTTATGGTTTTCTGTTAACAATGGCTTTCTTCTTGCCACTCTTCCATAAAGGCCAACTTTGCGTATGGACAGATTCCCCCACCTGAGCTGTAGATCTCTGCAGCTCGTCCAGAGTCACCTCTTGGCTGCATTTCTGATCAGCGCTCTCCTTGTTCGGCCTGTGAGTTTAGGTGGACGGCCTTGTCTTGGTAGGTTTACAGTTGTGCCATACTCCTTCCATTTCTGAATGATTGCTTGGACAGTGCTCCATGGGATGTTCAAGGCTTGGGAAATCTTTTTGCAGACCTAAGCCTGCTTTAAATTTCTCAATAACTTTATCCCTGACCGGTCTGGTGTGTTCTTTGGACTTCGTGGTGTTGTTGCTCCCAATATTCTCTTAGACAACCTCTGAGGCCGTCACAGAGCAGCTGTATGTACTGACATTAGATTACACACAGGTGCACTCTATTTAGTCATTAGCACTCATCAGGCAATGTCTATGTGCAAGTGACTGCACTCAGACCAAAGGGGGCTGAATAATTACACACGCCCCACTTTGCAGTTATTTATTTGTAAAAAATGTTTGGAATCATGTATGATTTTCGTTCCACTTCTCACGTGTACACCACTTTGTATTGGTCTTTCACGTGGAATTCCAATAAAATTGATTCATGTTTGTGGCTGTAATGTGACAAAAGGTGGGAAGGTTCAAGGGGGCCGAATACTTTTGCAAGCCACTGAATGGGCTGTTTGGAAGAGCTGCCAGGATAAATCGTTTTCTCTTTAAATAGAAAATGCCAGTACAGCTTAGGTTTGCAAAGGTGCATCTGAACAAACCACAAGACTTCAATGTCCTTTGGATAGATGAGACCCAAGTGGAGATTTTTTGGTCAAAATACAAAGCACATTTGGGGAAAACCAAACGCAGAATATAAGCACAAACAACTCATAAAAACTGTCAGCACAGTGGTGGAGGGTTAATGGTTTGGACTTGTTTTGTAATCACAGGACCAGGCGCTTGTGACCTGAACTTCTCTGTATGCTAACCAATTCTAGAGTCAAATTTCAGGCCATCAGTCTGACAGCTAAAGTTTGGCACAAAAACAAACAGGAGAATGGTCCCAAGCAAAGCAGCAACAACAGAATGACTGAAAAAGAAAAGAATCAAAGTGTTGCAATGGGCCAATTAGCATCCAGACCTCAACCTAATTGAAATGCTGTGTTGGGACATTAAGAGAGCTGTGCATAAATGCATACCTGCAAAATTACGATTAAATGAGGCAAAATTGTAAAGTAGAACCGAATCAAGCAATTTAATCGTGAGATAACGTAATCCCTGGTTCTTTGATAACAGAGTGAGGTGTTTCACTATGGGAATCGCCTCGTGACCAACTACGGAAGCTCCAATGACACCACGTCTGTCTATGACAGACCTGTCGAGCCATGCTCAGGGCTCCGCCCCCTCATACTAACACGGCCGACCAGCTCCTCCTAACTCATTCCAAGCAGATTTCTTTCCGTGCCTAAGCAAGGAGGGAAGTGTTGGTGAAACACCTCACTCTGTTATCAAAGAACCAGGGATTACGTTAAGTAACCCAACGTTCTTTTTCTAATTTCGCTCGGTGTTTCACTATGGGAGATATGGCCCACTCCTGGATTGCGCCAGCTCCCGAAGCTACTCTCCAGTGCTACTCCAGGATCTCAGGTCAAACCTGAGGCACCAGAATCCAGCACCGTCTGACCCACCGCTGAAAATCTCTCATCATAAGCAGCCCCAAGTGTACCACCGATATCACCGAAGCCATGAGGCCGAGGAGGCGGAGACAGAGTCGGAACCGCACAACTTTCCCCAGCTGAAAACGGGAAAGACAGTGAGTGAAGGATGCGATCCTCCGCTCTGAAAGTGCGATACGATAAGAGATGGAGTCTATTCTGAGCCCCAGATACTCTGTAAACTGTGTGGGTTTCAAGTGGCTCTTTTCCAGGTTGATAGTGAACCCAAGCTCCGTGAGGTGATTCACCACCACCTCGGAGTCTTTGATCGCCTGCTCGCGCGATCGTGAGCATATTAGATAATCGTCTATGTAAGAGAATATTCTGATGCCGCTGTTCCTTAACGGAGACAGCGCTGCCTCCACACATTTGCTGAACACCCTCGGAGCTAAGGATAGCCCGAATGGGATAGTTTGAAACTCGTACGCTACGCTCTGATAAGCGAACCTGAGATATTTCCTGTGTGGAGGATAAATGGCGATGTGAAAATATGCGTCTGATAGGTCGATTGTAACAAACCAATCGCCTGTGTGAATTGAGCGACAAAGCGTCTTGTGTGTGAGCATTCTGAACGTGTACTTTCTCAAATGCTTGTTTAACACACGCAGATCCAGAATAGGACGGAGCGACGTTCCGTCCTTTTTCGGGATGAGGAAATAGCAGGAGTAAAAGCCCTGCTGAGCTTCTTCGCTCGGAACCGCTCCGATCGCCTGTTTGTGTAACAGGGAGGATATTTCCTCCTCCAGCACATTCGCTGAATCGCGACTGGCCACAGAAGCTAACACTCCGCCGAATCTCGGTGGTTTTGCCGCAAACTGTAGTCTGTAACCATGGGAAATGGTTGACAAGACCCAGGGATGAACTGCGCATGCGCGCCACTGCTCCAGCCGCGCTGCAAGCGGGCCTCTGAAGAAGCGGTAGCGTGACGTCACCCCTGTCTCCCGGAAGGAGTTGGGGCTCTCCCCCTCGGGAAGAGCGTGAGCTCACCCCGCTGGGAACAAAGACAAATTGCAGTGATTTTCTTTTGTTTTTATTTTGAAACTGGGGGGGACATTCTGCCCTTGGCAAACTGCCTGGCTGCAGAAATGCACGTTTTATTTCTTTTGTTACCCCCAAACCACAGTGAAGTGTCTGATGACTCTGGGCAGTGCTTGGTGACACAGACAGAGTGCTTAGAAGTGTTTGGTGACACTGCGCCATTTGTCCACAAGTCTGTCCTCCCTGAACTGGAGGAGGAGACTGAGAGGGTGCTCCTGGTGAACTGGAAACTTCCGGAGACCCTGAACTTTGGAGTGATTTGGTTACCCCTTCTAACACCTTCCTTCTATTTGGGGAAGAAAAGAGGGGTGACACAGAATGCTGCAGGTGTGCTAGGCTGACCGGGTGTAACGGCTTGTTCTTTGCAGCAACTGCTGCAAAGGAATGCTTGCCCCAAGGTCTTCGGTTCTCTACCTTGGCCTGGTGGGCACCCTGCTGGCCTCCTGCTCCTCTCTGCATTCTGACCCCACTCTGTCTCCCTCTCGCAGCTGCTGCTGTTGCTGCAAAGCCAGCTCTTGGCACCTGCTGGGGCTGAGAGTTAGGTTTTCTGGGTAAGCAGAGATTTAATGCTTCACCCTCCTGCTTTCTGCAGGTGCTTGTTTCTCTCATTCTCTCCAGGGCTGGGCCAAAGAGACCCTTGGTTGGGTCATAGGCTGCATCCATGACCTCAGCCTTCTGAGCATCACCTAGGCCTGACAGGTTTAGCCACAAGGCTCTCTCACCCGAGACTGCAAGGCCCATAACGCGACCACACCCTTGGACTGCTCCCCTGGAGGAGCGAAGAATGAGATCATTAACCACGCAGATTTCATCCCAGAGGGCTGGGTTCGGGGAACCCGAGTCAAGCTGACGGCCCATGTCTTCCAGAATTTCTGCCTGATATGCTGATAGCAGTGTGACTGCATTAAGCGAGCATACTGACTGTGCAGCATATTTGTACATCCTTTGATAAATAGATGCCGTGAGGCGATCTATCTTGTTGGGCAAAGAAATGCTAGAAGAAGCTGAGATTGCCCTGCGGTTAGGGTGAAGGTGATACGCCACTGAAGGCTCCACTGCTGGGGGTTCGGTCAGCCCCAGTTCACCCATCCCCTGGATCTCAAGCTTAGAGCAGCCCTTGGTCGGAAGCTTGCTTTTAAAAGGGCTTGACCAATAGCGACTCATTTCTTTCATGCAGGCTGGGACTGCTGGCAGAAGCTGCTTTGATGGCGGCAAGGCTGGTGGGAGCCTCTTGCCGTCATACAGGTCGCGTTCTGCCCCTTCGGCATCCTGGGCGTCTGGCCATGGGATGCCTAGCTTGGCAGCAACCCGTTTGCAGACCTCGTACAAATTGCTGTCCACCAGGGGTGCAACTTCAGCCCCACTCGGTGGCCTGGACTGCTGGGGAGGAAAGGTAGAGTCATCCTCCTGTTCCTCATCCATGTCCTCCAGGTCGAGGAGGTCGGAGTCGGCATCGCCCTCCGCGTCCTCGCCACCCGGCTCGCCCACGTTTTGATCGAGGAGGTCCTCGAACGATGGGGGCATGAGCGGGGACTCTTCTTCCATCATGTCCGCCCAGCTTGTGGAGGCTCGCGGATGACGGATATCGCTCGTAGCAGTAGCAGCCGACAGGCAGGGGTCCTGACTGTTCGTTACTGCTACTCTCAGCCTCCTTTCCAGGACTTTCTCTGGCATCAAAGCACAGTGTGGGCATCCCTGAGGGTCCGCCAGTGAAGCCCGAGCATGCTTGGCACCCATACAGACGATGCACATTGGATGAGGGTCCCTGCCCGAGATGGTGGCACCGCATGATGCGGGGCACGGGCGGGATGCAGCCTCTTTAGCCTTCGGCTCCGACCTTTTGGCGGGAGTAGGAGCTGTAGACATGGTTAGCGGAAAGGGGTGAGACTAGGCTACACCAGGCTCGTCTCGACACGTTAGCCCGTAAGTAGCTAGGACTAGCAGCGGGTGTTAAATCCGATCTAGTCGTGGCGGGAGTCAGCTCGTCGTGACACGTTAGCTGCACTCCGCTAGCCAATATCGTTAGCAACTTAATGCTAACCGAACCCTAGGTCGACCAACAAGCTAATGCTAGTGAGACGCTAATGTGGTTCGTGGCCTGCTAACAAGTTAATGCTAGCCGGACACTGAACGAACAGCTCGCCATAATGCGTTAGCCCGAGTCACACAACGTCGGCTACCTCGCTAACTAAAACCAGGAACCGCTGGGACAGCTCGCCTGACGCGGTTGCTGTTCCACAGTGCAACTCTAAGTACACTTCTTTCGAAGGACTTACTCAGCACGATCCAAACTGGAACCGGAAAAACTGCGTTCGGCGACGTACTCCTACACGGGACGCCTGAGAACTGTTAAGCAGCTAATCACGTTAGCCTGGATGCGCTGAGGGAGCTCAAAGTAGTTTCTCACGGGAAGAAAGCGAGAATGAGTTAGGAGGAGCTGGTCGGCCGTGTTAGTACGAGGGGGCGGAGCCCTGAGCACGGCTCGACAGGTCTGTCATAGACAGACGTGGTGTCATTGGAGCTTCCGTAGTTGGTCACGCCGAGGCGATTCCCATAGTGAAACACCGAGCGAAGTTAGAAAAAGAAACGTAGTTTTACTGTCAAAACTTTTATTTTCACATGAATGTATACATACAGTTCTTATCTTAACATTTTACATACCGTCTCCGTGGTGATGTCATTGTCTGATCCCGCCCACTGCGTCGCCTTGTCAACCACCAGGATCCCGACTACTGAGTTGGGCTCCAGTACACTCACATTCAGGGTCACAGTCTCAGCTGGCCTCTTTACAACACTGCTCCAACTAAGCGACACCTGCCAATCACAGGTTGATTAGTCACAAATTTGCAAAAGTACCATTTTACTCGTTATTTCCTGTTATATATGTCCTGCTCTAATGGTGGATGTTCATATTAAACATGCACAAAAATTTTAAACCATAATGTAAAAATAAGTCATCTCTGTGAGCAAAAATGTGAGATTTCAAAATTCTGAGGTTTGTTTTTTGTTTGCTTTTTTTTTTTCAACTCTTTGATGTGTATGAAATCAGTGAAAAATAATGTGCCAAATGTGGTCATCTTAGGCGCAAACGTCCTGCCTACTAATTAGACAAAGTCAGCCTGAAAAGCTAAAAGCAAGACCAGTTTAAGAAAAATAATTATAATAATAATTATTTAGAACTTTAATAAAGTCAGGGAATAAGTCAGTTAGGATATTTAGGAGTTACGTATAAAGGTCCAGTCAGACCATCTTTTAACATAAGAAATATATTCACAATAATATAATAAAGAAATATTATTCCTGGTTGTGAACAGATAGTCACAGGATGTTCAGAGACACACACTAGCATTATGGCACAGGGCAGCAGAAGATATAAACCTCATTGGGATAAGAAATGGACTCCAGAGCAAGAAGACACCAGTTCATGTTACCTTTGCAGGTTGTTGTCTTTTCATGAGCTTTTAGGCTTTTTCACAAAATACAATATTTTGCTTGTTTTTCTAATTGCTAGATAGTCAAAGAAGGACACCAGGCAGAGGGCAAACGTATTTCTCCAACACTGACACAACTTTCATTCAACTATTCTTTTCTTCTTCTTCTTTTTTTTTTTACTAAGACTAGACATTGAGAAAAGATGACGGTTAGTCACTGCTGAAATGTTTGCTGGGAAATTATTATCATGTAACTTGGATTGTTTTTTCTTCACCGTTTTTTCCAACTTCATAACCTCATATTCACACAATTCAAGAGACAAATTAGTTTATTTTTCAAAGAAAAAAATGAAGAATGAAAAAATCACCTGGTTTTGTAAAAACTGCCTGATTGGCAGCTGGATTGCATCATTGATGACCTCTCCGCTGGGGTGCACACAGTAAACGATGATGCAGGCCAGAGGAGCCCAGGAGACTTCTGGGACCAGAGTCAGATCAGGAGAGCCTTTCCCGGCAGAAATCGCCTGTCCTCTTGACTTCACCTTTACACACAAGATACAGACGGAAGGTCTTATAAGAAGCTGGAAGCATACATTCGTCTTTCTTTGCTTACAGCAATAAACTGAATACTTAAAACTTCTTGTCACCACTACTGGAAAACAAACAACTTTCAACAGTTGGAAATGTGCTTTATTTAAATATTAATCAAATTAACTACAAATTTGACAAAGTGTAATAATATTTGATGCTTTTTTTCATACCAGGTAGTGAACCTCATTCAATGGAAAATTACTTTCAATGTGCAGCAGAAAGGGCGAACCAACCTGAAAGAAGGTCAAATGGTGACGTTACGTATGAGTATAAATGTTCTACAACCACAGTCAGTAATTGGCTGTAAATCTGTTTTTTGAAGATCTACACTGGACGAGTCATTCTAGAAGCCTCACCATCTTCACACAAGCAGTCACTTGGAAGCATTGTACAGCGCTTTGAGGGCCCCGAAAAGCGCTATATAAAATGCAATCCATTATTATTATTATTAACTAAGTTAACTTTAATTTGAATCATAGGCAGGACATAAAAACTGAATGTTTATAATTACTAAGCAAATGTAAATGAAACAAATTGTTATAATGAACTCAGTGCATGTGATTGAGGTGTGTTGAAAGGACATCTAAGGTAACCATAGACTATTTTGGCATATTACCTGCATGTTTACAATGCTGACACAAAGGTAATTTTAAATAGTTCCTTGTATTCTTCAGCTTTACCTCTGGAGGTGTGAAGGGTTTCTGAATCTGCAGGTAGCTCTCACTGGGGGATTTGTAGCTTCGCTGTATATATAGATTGCTATGGCTGTCCTCAAAAGAAGCCTGAGAAGAAAAAGAGATACCAAAGATTTTAAATGTAATTTGAAATCATGATCATGCTTTTGGGTTTAATTTCTGTTTTAGTTAACACGTAAATATTTTTCATATTAATTAATTTATCTATTCAAGTGTAATTTCTTTTGTACGTGATTTTCTTGTCAGGTGTGGATTTTTCACAGTAGATTACTTTATTCTTGCCTGTAGCTATTAGCACTCTCCACCTAGCAACTACAGAATAAAATAAGCCTTTAGCTTTTTAGGTACAATATGTGAGTTGTAAAATCCTGCTGCTAAATAAAAATACATTTAAGCAAATAAATGATAATATCACAAAAAAACCCCACACAAGATAAACAATATTAAACAAACATGTTGTGCTTTTTCTTGTTAGATATTAAATATGATAAAATCATTTTTCATTATACAGTTACCTTTAAAATTTTGTTTTGTGTTATGAATATAGTTAATGCAAAATAAATCTTTAAAAATCACATAATTCAGTTGATATTCAGAATTATCATAACACCCTGATATAATAAAGACATATATTCCAAATTTTTCACAAGTTATACTTAGCCTATTTTCTAAATTAAACTTAGAATTTAAATTAAATTAGCTTTCAGTTGGCCCCTGAATTGGTAAACACATAATTTTGTCCCTCTTCTATGCAGATGAGACACCAATTTATATTTCAGCGTAGTGCAATATGTCCTAAGACTTTAATGCATTTTGCCATTTCTTTCGATATAAATACATAATATTGAAAAAATATCAGCAGATGTCAATGATCTATCTACAGAGTATATTTGTTCAATTTAATGTTGACCAGTACATTTGAAATCATATGTTTAGCTGTGCAGTGACTCATTTGTTAATTAAAATTTAAATATAAAATTAAAAGTTAATTGAAAGTACTAATTCTGTAATTTTTTTTTCCAAAATTGGATCCTAAATTAAGAAATAAGCTGTGTCTGAAAGCAAAGGCTAAACAGATAAAGTAAAACAATAATAATTTTCAAGATTTCTTAACAGAACTAAAGGCCTTGTTACTTAATCCCACATCCAGACATTTTAAAGTCAAATTTTGAAATAATCTGTCTTATAATATTTAGTCAATGAGGGTATTATTGTATAACTTACATCAATACTGAGCATGTCTGTTTCACTCGTGATTTTAACGCTGAAAGGTATGAGTCCATCTGCAGGGACAGGAAACTTCATTTCTTTAGGTAGCATCTCCTTTGGACTTTCTGAAGTTCCTGAACTGTTCGATGTTTTAGGCTCCGTGTCTATCACCATGTCTCCGATCCAACCCCAAAATCTTTGCTTTTGCTGAATCACTGAAACTTCAACAAAGCTTTGGCGATCCTCCAGTGACAGTGGCTGATTGTTGTATGTAGATATTTTCAGCTACAAAATTAGAAAAAAAAATTAGCATAATTGTTTTACATTAACACTGGAATATCTGTTATCTGTACAGCTCAGACTCTGCATTTCACTTAAATGCTGCCTTCTTACCCTGGCGCTGAAGGTTAAAGAGGGCCTCAATAATTTGTGATATTCTTCAAAGGAGACTTTATATCTGGTTTTTGACAAACCTACTGTTGCCGTACTGTTATATGTAATGCCTGAAAAATGAGACGTAGTCACAGGAGTCAGCACCACAAACAAGAACAAAAGCTGGTTAGATTCCAAAAAATAATGTAGACTATCTCCCTGACTTTGTAATTAAAAAAAACTATAGCAGTTCAAAGTCCCACAGTAGAGAGCAAATGCAATGCATCTGGGAAAAAAAATACTCACAGCGCTTCACTTGTTTCCCATTTTGTCATGTTATAGCCTTATTATCATAAAATAGATTAAATTCATTTTTCACCTTGTCATTATGAGGTACACACAACACCACATAATGACAAAGTGAAAGAAGTTTGCTTAAAATTCTGGCAAATTTATCGTATGTCGTGATATTCAAAACGTGCAATGGTCCCATTAACACTATGCATCACATAGCTGTGTGTGCATGTCAGGCCAACCAAGCCACGAAGTCCTAGAGATTGTCTGTAGACCTCTAAAATTGTAAAGAGGCACAATCTGGGGTAGGGTACGGAAAAAAAGTATTGAAGGTCCGAATGAGCACACCGACTCCCCCCATCCAACCTAATGGTGCTTGTGAGGTTCTGTAAAGAAGAATGGGAGAAACTGCCCAGAAATAGGTGAGCCAAGCATGTGGCACCATAGCCAAAAAGACTCAATGCACTTCAACAAAGTATTAAGCAAAGGCTATGAATACTTATGTACATGTCATATTTTTGTCTTTATTTTTAATAAAGAATAAAAAAACTTTGCAGAATTTTCAAGCAAATGTTTTCACTTTATCATTACGGGATATTCTGTGCACAATTTGGGGGAGAAAATGATGTTTTAATTGTATGTAAATAATGTAAATATTGTAATACACACTAATTTCACAAAAATATGAGCTTGGACACTGCCTCGAATAAAACTCTACACCTGGAAATGCTGAAACTCAGAAGTTAGAACTACTTAAAACAATATATGAAATACATGCATACATAACATAACAAAAAGTAAAGAAATAAGCTGTAAATTGTCACTTCTGATCTGTACAACCAATCTTTTGGTATTTCAAGTTAACATTTATAAATAAAATCTGAATTACCTGTGAGGTATTCAGTCACATGAGCCACAACTGTTACGTCCTCAGCGTTTCCCTCGTAGTACATCATTTTGAAATCATTTCTCATTTGGAAATAATCAGGAGCATCAAATGTGAAGCTTTCAGTACCATCAATCTGATGAAAAGGAACACTGTTAATGTGTTAAATCTATGATGGTTAAGTTTAAATAAACTGTATATTCTCAAATGTTGTAATCAGGACAGGAGTTCTTCAGTCAAAAATGATTTAATCAATATAAAGAGAAGGTAATTAGTAATCTTAAGCGTGATATATTACATATATCATGCATGTTGCATTATTAGTTTACGAGACAGTATAAATGTATGTTTATACTACATTTAGAGATATTTTTCACTGTGTAGAAAACTTAATATTTAGAAAAAATGTAATTAAAAATGCTTTCAGTCTGTAATTTTATTTTAATAGTTTAAATAAAGAAAATAAACAAGTTCAGATAGTGGGAGAGCCTATAATGATAACTGTACAGCTGAATATTAAAGGAATAATTACACAATGATTCCACTGACATACGAACCTCTCTGTCCTCATAGTAAAACTCGACAGTACCGTGAAAGTGATAAATGAACGTCATATTCAGGTGTCCCTGAACGGACTTCCCGTAAGTGTACCTGTGGATGGAAAGATCATAAATAATCCTGAGGAGCAACTTCATTCACACACAAACTGGATCAAAGCCAAGTCTCACTTTGCTGTGATGGAGCCCTCCAGAGGGTCCTCACGGTAAATGACATCCGGAGCATCGATCAAAACCTCAAACTTTGGCAGCACTGCAACCAAAAGATACACACACATGTTGGATATTCATATCTTGTGGGGACATCTAATTGACATAATGCTTTCCCGAGCTGCTTACCCTAATGAAATACGAATGCCTAACCCTAACCCAATTGTAACCCTGTTACTAAAACCACATTTTGAGTCTCAAAAATGCCTTCAAACTTGTGGGGACCAGGAGTTTGGTCCCCATAAGGACTGTTGGTCCCCACAAGTATAGTAAACTTCCTATTTTGGTCCCCACAAAGATATGAATACACACTCACACACACAAAATTAATATGTGTTTTTATTCTTCAAAAGGAGGAAGCTGTTCATGTAATGCTGGATAGAGAAAACATCCATACCATATTGAGCCACAGTGAAGTACTTCACACTTGAAATGTCCTGCAACACACAGAGGATCTTTATAACATCATCTCTCTTTGTTCTTTTTATAAGGAAAATCTATTCCTTCATTCTTTCACTCAGTCTGACTTTAACTGGTGTGTATAAATGTTACAGCCACAGAAGTCCCCTTCACATTCACAGCACGAGTTGTGAGTTACTGAAACTTAAGAGTTTTTTTTATGAAAGGGACTCTTGCCTGTGCTGCTATTTATCCATTCAATTGTTCCGATGGAATCTGCCCTGTTACAGAGTTATCCACTGCAGAGAGGTCCGATTACTCTCGTCTTTAATCACGCAAGATCAAATACATTTAAAAAACGCAGCAGTGATTTCTCTGACCAGAAATCACGCACAAATATCAAATAAAAATATCCAAGAACCAAAAAATATTTAGATTTTGTACTTTTGCTTGTCTCCAAAACAAAGGGTTAGGGTCACCAGTGATGAGAAGGTTAGTATAAATCAAAACTACGAGTAAATCAGGTACGAGCAACACTGACATACTCTTTGAAGCAAAGATGAATAAGTTAAAGGAAATGATTCCATATGTTTTTAAATGTCTTAATATATCTTGTTAGGGAATCAGCCTTATATTTTAATGCAAACCTGGAGATGTGGAGGTGAGACATTTTTCATACTGTGCATTAATTATAGGTTTCCTGTCAAACAGATTAGTGCCACTGACCGCATGAATGTCTTTGCACAAAAGATCTGACTTTGGCAGAAGCAATCAGTGGTCAGGTGGATTAGATTGAATTATCAGAGGCCTGTCCAGCTTAATTACCCTGCAGAGGTTCACCTGCTAAAGGACTTACTTTGACTGTAGCGATGATGGTCCACTGACCCAGAGGAGGGTTTTCAGACAGCTGAAACTCTTTGGACACAACGCCAAGGACGCTGTCTGCAGCCAGCCACTGCCTGAGCAGGTTTCCCCTCGGATCCTGGACCAAGAAAAAACATGCTGATCAGACGATTTTCAGAATTTCAGTTTGTGCTTTGAAAAACGTCCAGCAAGTTTACAGGCAAGTGACTGATTTAGCCACCAGTGCTGACAAATGCTAGTGAATGCTAGTGCAAAGTTCATGGCTGGAAATTCATTAATTAAAATGATGCTGATATGAATATGAAGCATGTGTAATAGAATTAACTCATAATCCAATCAACCAGACGCAGAAGTTGTCCAAGTAAAACTCCCCTGAGATCTTTTAAAAATAGTCTCTGATCTTGCCCTCTTGTCCTCTCTTTCTTCCATGGTTTTGGTACAATAACATCATTCTTACCCTGATGATGATGTCCACGGGGCTGATGAAGGGCTTCCCATCAGAGTGAATGGAAACAACTCTGATCTTCACCGCCTGCCCAGGTAAGTACATTACTTTGTCTGTTTGAATGAAGGTGGCGATATCTTCAACATCCAAGTGGAGCTTTGTGAAGCTGGAGAAAACCTGGACTTCTCCTCTGTGACCTTTGACCTCCAGTATGTAGGCCTCCCAGTGATTGGGCTCGCTGTCACTAATCTGCAAGAATTCAACATGGAAGGAAATTCATCAACACTTAAATGACAAACAGTCACATTATCATCTTAACAAATTTAATCTGGCATACAGAAAGAGCAGGTTTTGAAAACGCTCCAAGTTTAAAGTTTAAAGTTTCTCGGGTGTAATCTGAACCGTGGAGGACTGAGAGCTCGCCTGTGGTCCAGATGAGAGAATTAGCCAAAATCTGCTCAACATCCATTTGAATTTTACCTGATGGTGTCTGTTTGTGCTCTACAGAATCAGAGTTAAGCCTCTCCTCGCCGACCCGCTCTCAGAACAGAAAACTGGCCTTTGTTCTGGGCTCTGAACTTTTACCAGGAAGTTGCTTTTAGGGGCCACAAGGGGGCATCAAAACCCACAATTTCAGCTATGATTTTAAAGCTGAACTGTAAAATATCCTGTTTTCAAAAAGTAGTCCAAAGTGTTATTGTTTATTTTCTAATGATTGTGTGTCATATTTAAAAAGAAATAAGGCACTTATTAGCATAGTGGGACATAGTAAACAAGTACAGTAAGTGCAAACAAAAAATAAAACTGACTTGAATTGTAGAAAGCTCAGACTGACTTTACAAAGACTGACCTTTGTATTTGTTACAGAGGAATTTCTTACTTACAGGCGGCAAAGTCAGCAGTGTGGTTGAACCTTTAGAAAGAGAATTTCACAGTGAGATTAGAGCTATAATTAATTAATTGTAAATTAATTGTTAGTGGCAGATACTTACCCCCTTCAACTTTAACAGATTGTGAGGCCATTGTTAGGTTTCCACGAACAATGTGAGCAGATACAGTGACCGGTGAAGGGATCAGGATGGTGACTGATATAGATGTTGGGATTCCATGTTGGAGGGCTTTGGGAGCAAGGAGCAGGTAGGAGGGCTGAGGGTGGGGGCTGAGGAAAAAACCCATAATATATAAATATATTTGTTTACACCCAAAAAAACCATCATTAAGAATAACAAGTTGGTGTAGAAAACCTGAAAGGGCGAATGGAAACAGAAACCTTCCCCACTGTGAACATTTATTATTTTATTGGAACTAATTTATTATAAAAATATGTACTTACATTAGTTTAAATCTATATCTTTTAATCAACTTGTGCAAAAATGACTGTAAGGCAATAAAACATGTTTGTAAAAATAATGAAAAATCAGCTTAGATTCAATGAATTTTTAACACCACTCCTGCAGTTTTGAACTGACTTTTTATTTTCTAAAATGTAGGAAAATATATTTAAAAACTGTAGATACACAGATGAGCAGAAGAGGAAAAACACTCATGAAGAAGCAGTTTAAACTGTCCAGGTGAGTCCTGTAGTTCAGCCTGTGTGCTTACCCGTTTGTGGTTTTCTGGGCGGCGGTGAGAACGATGAGGCTGAAAATGCCCCACACCTGGAGACGCTCCATTTGTATCAATGAAATTCACTCCAGAGAGCTTCTCTCAGTACTGAAAGCAGGTAATATCAGTTTTTGCCTTCATACCTGCAGACAGTAACCACACCCACCTCCTACTTCTCATCATCATCATCATCCGATATCACCTGAAGAATTGAACCAGGATCGGTTTACCTGAATCCCACTGGGAGGCTTTTATTTCTTGTGCTCTGATTCAGGTCATAATGAGAGTAGAAACACATAAACAGGCAAATATTGACAGCAACAGTAGTACAGCATACCTCTCCTGTATATATATTTTTGTATCACCAGGGGCATCTAGTATCTGAACAGAGTCAACCCAAGACCAATGATTGGACAATTAGTTCACTACAGTTGTACCTGGAGGAAGGATTGTCGTCTCCTCTCCAGAAAAAACTGGCAGAACTGATCATCAGGTTTTACATTCTGGGAACCAGACCTGTAAGTGATCACAAAGTTAAAGCAGGTGAAGAAGAAAGCCCACCTGGTGTGTCTAGTGTTCAGTCATTTGGTGGCTTTGAGTTGAGCGAGGTTTATGTTTTTTGTTTCTGACCAAATTATTAATGGATCCTCGGCTCCCTCAAGCCAGCGTTTCTGCTCTTTGAGCTCCAGTTTCCAACAGTTTCCAGTCACTGTTGTCAGTGTTGCATTTAGCTGGGGAGAGACATGAGAAGCAGGAAAAAGGATGCATTTGCTCTCCTTTGTACTGAGATTAACTTGTGCAAATTTTAACCACGTGAAAAAAAATTACTCATAACCATCTCACAGACATAACATTATGTACAGCTACTTTCATTATCATTTTTTTTACTCTTTTTCTCCAATTGATCCGCGTTAAGTTCAGTAATAACTTCTTACAGTAATAAGTCCTACCACTAATTAATCTTTCAATCTTAAATATGATCAACCTCTCTCTAATAATTGGCTATGTACCACAGACCTTCAAGCTAGCAGTAGTTAAACCGTTACTTAAACAGTCATCACTTGATCCAGAACTCTTAGGTAATTATAAGACAATCTCCAAACTTCCTTTTTGCTTAAAAATTCTTGATTGTCATTTATTATCTTACTAATATCATTTTAAATTATTGGATGTAACCTTAAAGCAAGGTTTAAATCAAGCCTGATGTTGTCACACACATTAAGGAATTAATCGCACTCTTATTAATTTAACACTGATATGAGATCAGTACTCGGTATCAGCAGATATCTTAAGCCAGAATATCTGTCAGAACTGGAAAAAGTTGCATTGAAGCAGCTTGTTGAGTCTCAGCTGATGGCTGTGTAGCACTTTGATCTGCTTTTTAAATGAGAAATACAAATGATCTGACTTGGCTTGTTTCTCAATTACTGATCAGACTAAATAAATAAGGAATACAATGGTGTGAAAAAGTGTTTGCCCAGTGCAAAAACAAACACTTTATCCTGAAAAAGAAGGAAATTTGAACAACAGACAGAACTGGAGAAGACTCTTGATTAAGAGGTGAAATGTTTTCACAGAAACTGGCCAGTTGTCACAAAAAACTGTTTTTCCTAGGAAAAGGTCTAATGTTTTGCTTACCATCAAACTTGGATGATTCACTGATCATTGGCACAAATTCCAATTGTAATGGGAATCAGACACAGTGACTGAATTCCCACCAATAAGGGAACAAGTGGAGGTTTCTACACAAAGATCCTTTCTTACTGAACTGCAGCTCTCACACTTTAAGTTTTTGACACGGCCATGTGATCTTGCAGGGCTGCCGTGGTCCTTATGAAGATAGTACAAGAGCTCACATTCATTACAACTACAGGCCTCACTTAGTGAAAGTCAGTGTTCATGACTCCACCATAACATGGCCATAAAATGGCCTGCATGGCAGAGCTTCAAGATAAAAACCACTGCCACACACACACACACACACACACACACACACACACACACACACACACACACACACACACATATATATACTGTATATATATATATATAGAATAGGAAATCAGGAAGGGAGCAAACACTTTTCACACCATTGTATTTGGAAACTATAGGACTGAGAGATGGCTGTGACCAAATCAGCAGCTGTCCAAGTCTCCATGTGACTCTTGTTGTTATAGTAACAGCTGTGAAAGCTTTACCGATCTGGACTCTGTCAGGGTTGATGTCAAACACACTGATGCGCCCAACACTCCAGGAGCCATTGACCAGCAGCACGATGTTGGCTTTTGCTGTTGTATTACACTGAGCACATGCAAGAAGACAGTGGTGTTGGAAGGAGTCGAGGTTAGCGAGACACCTGATGCACAACAGATACCTGACATGAGGGCCTGTTTGGTCTTATTTGGACTGTTTATGGGTGAGAAAAGTGAGAAAAAGTGAAAGGAAATGCATCAGGAGGAGAGACAAGTGAGGAGTAGGAGTACATCACAACAACTCGCCCACTCACAGGAAGTGTGAGAGCTGTGGTTCAGTAAGAAAGGATCTTTGTGTAGGAACCTCCACTTGTTTCCTGATTGGTGGGGAGTCAGTCACTGTATCTGCTTCCCACTAAAACAGGAACATCTGCCAGGATCACCACGTCATCAGGAGTCTGATGAGAAGCATAACATGAGACTTTTTCCTAGGAAAAAGTGTAAGTGTAAACAGAGCTCTTTGACACACTACAGTAAAGGGAAATATCCACTTTCGCATGACTAAAGACCCCTTTATCCAGCATCCAGCAAGATATCCCATATGGAAAAGAAATAGTAAAAACTTATTAAAGACTTGCATAAGATGTGGCCTACTTCATATAGTGAATCATATAAGGCTTATATGATTAACTCATGAAAGTGGCCACTTTCTCATTACTTTCATATATTGTTTTAGTAAGTATCCAAAACATGCAAGTTTCATTTATATAATTTTTCAAGGGATCTTACATCTGTTTTCACTCTTGTATGCTTTTCGCAGTTTTCACAGTTTCACACAAGACAGATACAAACTTTACGAGATTTATATATATGTTTTCCATATGGGATGCATTTATGGTGATACCAGTAAAGCTAAGTGCTGGCGTGGCTGCTTCCAAATGGGTAATTATGTGACACATGAGTTAATCAGTTGGTCAATTTCTAGACGTTAATCGACACTTCAGAACATTTTACTATGTTCTGCATGACACTCCAAATGACTCCAAATGAGAAGACAGAGGTGAGGGAACTCGAGCCATGCATTCCTAAATAATGTCTCTGTGAGGAGAAAATTGTTTAGAAGATAAAGAAACTCACAACTCAGATATCTATTTTTTACATGCGCATGGGCGGTCACGGTCCGATCTGCTCTGCACCAAGTGTGCACAACAGATGTGACACAGGGAAACCGCCCAGGGCTTTCAGAGCATCCTTTATTTATACTTCAAATGAGCTTTCAAGGAAGTAGGAGTGGCATGTTCAGAATACAAAAACATTTCCATAAAAGGAGAAAACTGTTCACTTGCCTGCTGAAACAGGAGGTAGCTTGGTATGTATAGAAATTCAGACATTCCCATAAAAGGAGAGAGAGACCGTTAGCTTGTCTGTTAACACAGGAGGTAGTATCATATGTCACCGCATTCTTCTACACATATGGCTTCACTCTCTTTTCCTGTGGTGGTTCCAATTCACAAGCTCTTCTTCCTTTAAATGAAGCTACAACTAAACATAATTCACAAAATTAAAAATCTTTCATCATTCCCTCCTGTTTGTAGCTGAAATTAAAAAGATACATCAATGTGTTTCAGACACAGACCCTACATTGTGAGTGCTTTCAGTCTGGTCGTCATAAAATGTGTATCATTCAAACATAATCATTCATCACATTAGTTTCATACTCATCGTCTTCTCCTTCTTCCTCGTCTGGCACAATGACATATGCAACAAGAGATTGAGATATCATTCTTGATACCATTCCTCTTACAGGGGATAAGGGGATTGCAGGGGATAATGCATGTAGTAAAGATACAAAACATGATAAGTATTAGGCCAATAAACATCAAAACCTTAAACATCAATGTTCTCCATGAGCTGCTCATAAACCAATCCCACCAATTACTTTGTGAATTTGCCCAATTGGTTACCTGTGCCTGTTGAACGTTTCTAAGTAATTGTAGAGCATTTGTCACATTATCAGAATGCACATTGTCTGGAATATATGTGCAACAAGTTGTATTGAACAAAACACACAGTCCACCCTTTTCTGCCAAGATCATGTCCAGAGCAACTCTGTGTTGCATAACAGTTATTCTTATGGCATCAATTTCCTGATTTTGCTCTTTGTTGATGGTGGTCGATGCATTTAAAAACAGCCCAAAACGATAATCTAGAGTTCGGGCATGTTTTCCAACTCCAATCCATGGAAATATTGCATGGACAATATTTCCAGTAGTCCATGTTTTAAATTCTTTCGGTACGTCAGTGCCCCACACGGAATCATGTGGCTCCACTTGCTGGGCTTCTCGTTTCCTTCTCGTAGATTGGAAGCTCTTGATTGCCGTTATCTTGAATGTGTGGTCAGAGATGAATATAGGAGCGCATGTGCCTGTCCACTGCTCTGGGAGTACGAAATAGGCACGCTGTCCACATAACCATGCCATTCCCTGTACCCAATAGGTACCGTTAGATGGACCGTTGTTCTTCACTGGGCCACCAAGTGCATGTGTATACGTTCCTACACAGTTCCTGGTGGTCCCTAAATCGATGGTTCCTATCGTCTGGCAATAACCAGTGGCGTGTCCAGCGGGGTGGCCTGGGGGGGCACAGGCCACCCCCCCAACCAGACTGGCCACCCCAGGTGCCACCCCAAAGGCAAAACAATAAAATTCAATCAAATATCAAATGTCCGATTATGTTTTCACGATGAAGCTCAGATATCCGAGTGTAAGTGAATGCAGCATCGGCTTCTGCGCTATGTGCATCACGTTAGCAAAGGAAGGAGAGCCAAGCACGAAAGACGGTGTTCCAGATCTACTGGCGTTTAGATCAACTGGCGTTGGTCGAACAGATGTGTGGCATTCTTGCTTTTCAGGAGCTACTACCGACAAACCAGCAAAAAAAACGCCAAATGTGTCATCTGTGACACTTGTGAGGTTATCTCAAACACACTCCGTCAGCCTTGATGCTGTTGAACAACAAAATGTTTAAAAATGTGGCGAGTTTACCTGGTGATATCCTCATGCGCGACGCGATCGCGAAAACAGCAAACAAGTAATACCACGCCGATGTTGTTCACAGGACAGCAAGAGTAAACGATCGGGAGACTCTAGTCGTCATTATCGTTCCCCTCGCACGGTTTATTTCTCCGAATTCAGCGTTTTTGCTTCACAACTAAAGCGAGCAGTTTACTTTGTGCACTAACATGGAGTCGAGTCAACCAGCGCCACCTCTGGCCAAGTGCCACAGCCTACAGCCAGATCAACTTGTGACACATCTGCAGCACGTTTGATTTCGTTTCATGCACAACACATTTGTATGCGCAGTTTGGCCATAACGAACACCCTGTTCGAACATAAGAGTGTCCATAAGTGCACGTGGCACCAGGACGCTCTAGGCCGTAGGTCGATGATCGATTTTGTAATCGTATCAGCAGACCTGCGACCATATGTTCTGGACACTCGGGTAAAGAGAGGGGCTGAGCTGTCAACTGATCACCACCTGGTGGTGAGTTGGATCAGGTGGCGGGGGAAGACGCTGGACAGACCTGGTGCACCTAAACGCGTAGTGAGGGTGTGCTGGGAACGTCTAGCAGAGGCCCCAGTCCGCGAGATCTTCAACGCACACCTCCGGCAGAGCTTCAACAGCATTCCGAGGGAGACTGGGGACATTGAGTCCGAATGGACCATGTTCAGCGTCTCCATTGCCGAAGCTGCTGCATTGAGCTGCGGCCGCAAGGTGGTTGGTGCCTGCCGTGGTGGTAATCCCCGAACCAAATGGTGGACACCAGAGGTGAAGGGAGCCACTAGGCTGAAGAAGGAGTCCTATCGGGCTTGGTTAGCCTGTGGGACTCCGGAGGCAGCCGACAGGTATCGACAGGCCAAGCGGAATGCGGCTCGGGCAGTGGCTGAAGCAAAAACTCGGGTGTGGGAGGAGTTCGGAGAGGCCATGGAAAAAGACTTTCGGACTGCCTCGAAGAGATTCTGGCAAACCGTCAGACGTCTCAGGAGGGGAAAGCGGTGCTCTACCTGCACTGTGTATAGTGCTGGCGGAGCGCTGCTGACGTCGACTGAGAAAATTGTCAGGCGGTGGAAGGAATACTTCGAGGACCTCCTTAATCCCACTGACACGTCTTCCGAGGAGGAAGCAGAGTCTGGGGATGAGGGGAATGACCCGCCAATTTCCGGGGGCGAGGTCACTGAGGCAGTTAAACAACTCCTTGGTGGCAGAGCCCCTGGTGTTGATGAGGTCCGCCCCGAGTTCCTGAAGGCTCTGGACGTTGTAGGGCTGTCCTGGTTGACACGCCTCTGCAATGTTGCGTGGAGATCCAGGGCAGTACCTGTGGACTGGCAGACCGGGGTGGTGGTCCCCATCTTTAAGAAAGGGGACCGGAGGGTGTGTTCCAACTACAGGGGGATCACACTCCTCAGCCTCCCTGGGAAAGTCTATGCCAGGGTGCTGGAAAGGAGAGTTCGTCCGTTAGTCGAACCTCGGATACAGGAGGAACAATGCGGTTTCCGTCCTGGTCGCGGAACACTGGACCAGCTCTTTATCCTCTCCAGGATACTTGAGGGTGCATGGGAGTTTGCCCAACCAGTCTACATGTGTTTTGTGGACTTGGAGAAGGCATTCGACCGTGTCCCTCGGGGTGTCCTGTGGGAGGTGTTGCGGGAATATGGGGTGTCTGGCCCATTGCTACGGGCCATTCGATCCCTATACAACCGTTGCAAGAGCTTGGTTCGCATTGCCGGCAATAAGTCGGACTCGTTCCCGGTGGGTGATGGGCTCCGCCAGGGCTGCCCTTTGTCACCGGTTCTGTTCATAATTTTTATGGACAGGATTTCTAGGCGCAGCCAAGTGGCGGAGGGCTTTCGCTTTGGTGGCCTCAGAATCTCATCTCTGATTTTTGCAGATGATGTGGTTCTGTTGGCTTCATCGGGTGAGGGCCTCCAGCTCGCACTGGAACGGTTCACAGCCGAGTGTGAAGCAGCGGGAATGAGGATCAGCACCTCCAAATCTGAGGCCATGGTTCTCAGCCGGAAAAGGGTGGAGTGCCCATTCCGGGTCGGGGATGAGTTCCTGCCCCAAGTGGAGGAGTTCAAGTATCTCGGGGTCTTGTTCGCGAGTGATGGGAGAAGGGAGCCGGAGATCGACAGACGGATTGGGGCTGCAGCTGCAGTAATGCGGACGCTGCACCGGTCCGTCGTGGTGAAGAGGGAGCTGAGTGTAAAAGCGAAGCTCTCAATTTACCGGTCGGTCTACGTCCCTACCCTCACCTATGGCCACGAGCTGTGGGTAGTGACCGAAAGAACGAGATCGCGGATACAAGCGGCAGAAATGAGCTTCCTCCGAAGGGTGGCTGGCCTCTCCCTTAGAGATAGGGTGAGAAGTTCGGCCATCCGGGAGGGGCTCAGAGTAGAGCAGCTGCTGCTCCACATCGAAAGGAGCCAGCTGAGGTGGTTCGGGCATCTGACAACGATGCCCCCTGGGCGCCTCCTGGGTGAGGTGTTCCAGGCATGTCCCACCGGGAGGAGGCCCCGGGGCAGACCCAGGACACGCTGGAGAGATTATATCTCTCGGCTGGCCTGTGAACGCCTTGGTATTCCCCCGGATAAGCTGGAGGAGGTGGCTGGGGAGAGGGAGGTCTGGGCCTCTTTGCTTAGGCTGCTGCCCCCGCGACCCGGCCCCGGACAAAGCGGATGAGGATGGATGAGGATGGCACAACACATTTGTACCTTTCAATTGTGTCTGTTTGTGTCCCTAACCCTAATGATATCATATATTCCTTATTGGCCTACATTTGTACAAAATTCCAAATTATATACACAAAGTCATAGACATCACCACTCCAATTGGTCATCATGATTTTGATATTCTCTTTTTCCATAACAATGAAATACGCCTTGGACAAATATGACACGTCAATATTTCATTAGTGTTGTCACATCACATCCTGTAAGCATCGTTTGTCTGTGTCCTTTCTCTGGAAATTAATATTTCCAGCCAATATAGGCAATCCATCAACATGGCTGGAGAGTTGGTAGTCAGTGTTGGGGAGTAACGGAATACATGTACCGCCGTTACGTATTTAAAATACAAAATATGAGTAACTGTTTAAAAAGGTGGTATTCAGAATACAGTTACTTTGTTGAAATAAATGGATTACACTGCGGTACTTTCCTGTTTCATTTTGTCGC
Organism: Diplotaxodon limnothrissa; assembly: GCF_057381915.1. NCBI lineage: Eukaryota > Metazoa > Chordata > Actinopteri > Cichliformes > Cichlidae > Diplotaxodon > Diplotaxodon limnothrissa. The sequence continues at coordinate 25,247,957 of NC_140610.1, forward strand.
GGGTCAGGACTGTTTGGGTTTTGTTTGACAGCTATGTTCTGTTGTTCCAGGCGGCAGCGTTATGGTTGCCATGGTTACAGGGCGACGCTCTCTCTCTCTCTGCGACTGTGTGTTTCCTGGGTGAGAGAGCGCCTTTTCGTTGTTGTTGTTGTTGTGCTAAGCTAACAGGCAGAATGCTACAAGCATAGCTCTAAAGAATGTAGCATCATGGGCAGTGTAGTCCGTGTTGCAGGGAGAATGGACTGCCATACACGTTATGGGTCTGTGAGCGCGAGGAGGGAGAAAAAGGGGAGTGGAAAGGTACGAGTTGTCGTCGAGGAAAAACGGGAGCTGGAAACATGTAAATATAATAATAACCACTGCAGCCAAGAAGAGTGCCTGACGAGCCCAGTTGTAAGTAAGCTATTAAGACTCGACTGTACACAGTGTTCGTGTTTTCCTCCGAAAACAATAAGTTCCGTTGGAGCAGCCTTTCAACGCCTCTCTCTGTCTCTCGCAATAAAAGTTGACCCACACAACAAAGTAAAGCTATTTTTCGGCTACGAGCCGACAGGGACCCCGCCGTATTAGTCAGAGGTCCCTTTACTACAGTTCAGAGTCGCGGACCTTCAGTAATAGTAATAAATCACACAGCAATAGTACATTCACGTAGTTGTAAAAAGCATGATAATATATTAAGTAATCCAAAGTATTCAGAATACGTTATTGTCATTGAGTAACGTAACGGAATACATTACAGAATACATTTTGGGGCATGTATTCTGTATTCTGTAATGGAATACATTTTAAAAGTAACCTTCCCAACACTGTTGGTAGTTATATACAGTCTGTATAAGTGTTGTTAATCCAATGAAGATTTGTAAGGAGATGGCAGTTACTTTGAATTCACAGCAGTTACACAGTGATTAGTAATAAACAGCCAGTGAGAGTGAGTGGATTTAAGAAAGTCAGTGACTCAGGTGTGTCGCTTGGTTTGTCATCTGTTTGTGAGACTGGAGGAGACGTAGAAATCCTTTGTTTTAAATCTTAGTTAGGAAGATTCCTATTTGAAAACAAGCACTTTTTGTGAGAAATGCAAGAAGTACATCTGCAGAAAGCACACAGTTACATTCTGTCCATCATGTGGACAAAATCGAAAATGTTGAGCATTGAAAAACTGAGAACGTTGGGCAAGTTCAACAGAAATGTGTTTGTAAGAACGAAAAACCAAATTGTTCCTAAAATAGTTATGGAAAGTCACTGTTGTATGTCTGTGTTCTACATGTTTATCTGATGGGAAATAAAGTTGCTATTGTTTTATTGCAGTTTCTTGACAATTCTGAGTGGATTTACACAGTATGGGTCAAAATGACCCGCAACAAAATCAATGTCACTTTTTTGTTTTTCAACATAATACAAGGGTTAATTTCCAAAACTTCCATATGATCTTCAATTTGTAGCAGATCCACTATCACACAGCAGCTGGAGCAGTTTCAAATGGAGGTCAGTCCACTACTACCATAGCCTACTACTAGATTAACTTGTGACACATCTGCACCTGCTGCTATGATCACATTGAGTAGAGGCTGAGTGGCTGCACTAACCCCTGGTACATCCAAATCTACCCACAAACATGTTGAAAGATGCAATGCCAGCAATGTGGATTGTCAACACTGAAAACAATCAGTAAGCAAAGACAACAGGGATCACTTTTTTCTGTTTATTTAGCATGCACAATATTTGTAGTCGCCTTCTGCACAGGGGAAGTCCACACACACTGTGTGGTACCACTTTCCACAGAAGGTGCATTCAGTCTGCAAGATTGAATGAGATTGTCACCCAGTCAACACACATATGTGGGGCCCAAATAGGGAGCAGCAGGGCTAATATTTGGGGCCCACTTGGGAAACCCAACTGGGGTCCAGCTAATTTTGTCCTCAGTTTCCATGGTGGCCCCAAATGTGTTTTCCTAGATGGGTTTATGCTGGGTCCCAGATAAGCCCCAAATCAGGCCCAGTCAAAAAAAATATGTGGGGCCCAGATGGGTAGAAGCAGATCTGATATTTGGGGCCCACTTGGGTTACCCACCTAGGACCCAGCTAATTTTGTCCTCAGTTTCCATGGTGGCCCCAAATGTGTTTGCCCAGATGGATTATTGATGGGACCCGGATGGGCCCCAAATCAGGCCCAGCCAACAAATGAGTATGGGGCCCAGATGGGTAGAAGCGGGTCTGATGGTTGGGGCCCACTTGGGTTACCCACCTGGCACCCAGCTACTTTTGTCCTCAGTTTCCATGATGGCCCCAAATGTGTTTTCCCAGATGGGTTAATGATGGGTCCCAAATCAGCCCCAGACAACAAATGAGTATGGGGCCCAGATGGATAGAAGCAGGTCTGATACTTGGGGCCCACTTGGGTTACCAACCTGAGACCCAGCTATTTTTGTCCTCAGTTTCCATGGTGGCCCCAAGTGTGTTTGCCCAGATGGCATTTTGGATAATGTAAGTAAGCTATAATTTAAATAAACTGGCTTTGTTGTACAGGTGATCTTTTTTATTAATACTGATTACTATGAAATTTTAAAACAGTATGCTTTTTTATATAATACATTTTTTGTTTGGAGAACATGTTGACAAAAATGTCCACAGTATACACAAAACAATAACAAATAAATGTTATACAGTTTAAAGGAAAAACAAATGCAGCAAACCACAGCTTCTCACTCATTCACCAATCCATTGGTCCTGAAAGAAATAAAATAAAATAAAAAATTAGTGCATTTTCAAAAAACAAAATCAGATTTGCGATAGTACTGAAGTTGTTTTGGAGGTTGTGCTGTTCAAGTTGTTTGACCTCCTACATTGAACTCTTTGAAGACCATGAGTATTCATGGAAACAGAAAAGCTATTTACAAAATGATTTACCAAGTAGGCACTCAAAAATTAAATTAATGTGAAATATTTTACCTTAAAACATTTAAGACAAATGTTTAAAAGATGTCTACATAGTTACAATGATAACTGGTGTTGTGGGCTGTCTCAGTGATCGGCACAGAGCTTAGAACAGGCAAGTGGTTAACCAGTTTTTTGCATGGTACAGCACCTCATAATGAACACAAAACAAAATAGTAAAATGTAACAAGGGCTATATCTACCAAGGAGAAAACAGATTCCACTTCTTGGGGTGTGTGCCAGGCGGGCGCCAATGATTTCACTTGTCATGTTTGCATAGTAAGCTATGTCAATATGTCATGTAAATTTTCATGTAAATCAAAAATAGGGCCATCAGATAAATCAGTGTGTTACTAATTACACTCGAAAAAATAGAGGCTGGCTCTGGAGTTCCTGGAGCTTATTCACATTCTGTGAGCAACCAAAAAACTGTTTAGTGAGAGACTTCTTCAAGTATGCTACAAGCCAGAAAGAAACGTGGTCATTCCTGCCAGCAGCCACCAACCTCCAGAACAACATGAGCTGATGGTTTCATCTCCACAATTTGTACAGTCTATCTAAACCACGTGTCAAAGTCAAGGCCTGCGGGCCACATCCGGCCCGGCATACATTTATATCCGGCCCGCAAGATCATTTTATATAGATGTACTATTATTGTTATGCATGGCCCGGCGATATGAGGCGCTAATAATATACAAACTACAGATCCCATAATGCAGCGCTGAAGCCTCCTTGCTGACCGCTAGGCTAACTGGGAACATTCCCGCGTCAATCAAGTCAAACTTCTGTTATTGCGAAGCTAGGCGCTCACAATGGTGGAGAGAAAAGTTGATTCTGAATGACTGCAGCTGTAGTGAGCATCCGTTATTCAAACATCAACAAAATATCTTACAACTAATGAACTTACCATATAGCACTTCAAAAACTTTAAGCCCTCGAAATTCCCGCTTTCCATGGCACCCAACGAAGTTATATTGCCTGGAAAGAGCATTGTCCATAATGAAGGCCATCATTCTTCTTGTGGCTTCATCAACAGTGCTCCCTCTGATCTCTGCCACAACAGCAACCTTAGGACACGCAAGGACAATAATTTTACTGACAGTAGTACCATCAGTCACACCTAAAAGAAAGCAAGCACAGCTACACAGTAATTAGGCTCTATAATATTGATGCTAATTGACTGAGAAAGAGTTAGGTGTCAAAGTCAAACACTGTCTGATGTGAATGCAAAGAGCTAAATGATTCACCAAAAGTAATTTCTTAAGTTTTGGGTTTGGCATGGCACAACTTATAACTAGGTAATGTTTGGAGAAGTTATTTTATTAACAAAAATAGCAACTTTTGTTCAGCTCTCCTCCCACTCCTTCATTGCACTGACCATGTTCGAACAAACAGCAACTTTCCTTGATCATAACTGCTAGCATGAAACAGACTGATTGAGGCATTAATCATTGAATATTGTTATCACATCATTATTATTTACCACTTCTTTTAGGAAGACAGGGTCTGCCAGTTTTTGCTCCAGTGCTGCCACATCTGCTACTGTCCGGATGGGAAATACAGCACCCTCGGGTAATACTGAAGCAACTGGTCCATCACGTTGTGTAAGGAGAGACTGTAGCATTCGACTGTGGACCCTCTGAGTGTCCTTAATGTCTTCCAGGAGGGTTAGAACACGTACAAACATGCTCGTATTGGTGGCTTGTAGAAGTTGTCTTGGAACTGGTTGTGAAACCACAGGTGAAGGAGTTGAGGGTTGTAGTGGCTGAACAAATGGATGAGTGATGTTCAGGAAGTGAGTTTCACTTGAATGTCTATTCTCCATTGCTGATGGTGGTGAGGTCTCTGGCTGTTCCGCAGTGTTGTCCCAATCCTCATCAGAGCTCGACGGGATCACTGGCCTTAAAACAAACAAACAAACAAACAAACAAACAAAATACAACAAACATACACACACAAATAAATAATAATCCAAACACATAATTTAGGGTACTGGTTAGTCCTACAAACTAAAAACATTAATGTATATAATGGCATCAAAAAAAAGTCTAAAACAGATTTTTAAAAGTCAACAAGTTATAAAGCGCTATTTTGAAATCATATCTGAACCTGATGAGCAGCAAGGGTCTGCTAAAGAAACTGTTAGTTTTTTTTTCTTCTTATAATCTCAATAATAAATTTTTGCTTTTAAGGTGTTTTCAACATAATTACCTCCTTTTCCGCTTCCCTTTCCCAATCTGCTTCCAGAATCCAAATAAATTCCACCAAGGAAGGTTTCTAATGGGAAGCAGGAAATGCTGTCTAAAGGGCCAAACTTCCGTACATCTTGAGCTAGGTGTATTAAAGAATGTATATTATAACCAACAAAGTCAAGACCATAAATCAAAGCAAAATCTTTCACAAACTGCTTCAAAACATCCTCTGCATAATCACAGTCAGTTATCAATATACAAATCAGGACTTAGAAGAATTCTTGTAGATACAGATAACAGTATAAAGTATCTATACATTTGGCTTGGTATATTATTCAGTAGAACTGGGCTTGTGTAATGCAAAACTTGTCTCAATTCAGTTGCTTTCTACGTGCTAATTTCAATGAGAGACCTTGGTTTCCTTGCAAAACTTTAAGGAAGATATTGCCTGACAGAAACCATGAATGCTGAAATCAGTTAGAATTTGCATAGACTGTCTGCATTTTCGGGGACTTTTTAACCAAAGATAAATAAGCTTGTGCATTACCCCCATATCCCACACCCAGCTCGTTCAAAGTGACACCCCAACCTGGTGCTCTTTGTTGGCCATAGCACAAAGTTTCATCAGTCCTTTAGTCAACAGAAATTTCATGATAACATAATCTTTAGCATGTTCATCGCAATCGTAGTGCTCTTCCTCAAGTGTTTTATTCTCAAAAGAATCAGAGTACAATATTAAGTCCTGATGATGCTCTGACTCATTTTACTGTGAAACGAAACTAAAATGTTCAACAACTTTCTGAGCTCTTTTGTCCTCTGAGATTGCTCCATTGCTTTCTGAAAGACAGCTCACAGATTCTGAAGCTCCAGGTTTCATCACTCTCCAATCAAAATTCAAAATTAACTGAACCAGCAGCAAAAGAAGATCCAAACTACGCTTCACATTTGATAAATACTGTCATTAATTCCCTCTTCCTGTCTTGTTTCCACCACGATTGAAAAAAAAACAAAAAAAAAAAACATCATACTTCTTGCACAGCTCTCTCGTAGTATACTTCAAGAAAAGTTTCCCCATCTGAAATATGTTTTCCACATTATTCCCTTGCTTATTATACAACAGTGTACAGTTGTTTATTACTAATCGCCTGCTGTACATTCACAGTAACTGCCATCTCCTTACAAATGTTTATTAGATTAACCACACTTATACAGACTGTATATAACAACCAACTCTAAAATGTTTGTTCGCAGAGTAAAGACACCGACAGACTACACTAACGACATGTGATGTTACAACACTAGTGAAATATTAGTGTCATTTCATTCATTTCAAAGGTTTATTTGCATGACGCACAAACAGACACAATTGAAAGGTACAAATGTGTTGTGCATGAAACGAATTCAAACGTGCTGCAGATGTGTCACAAGTTGATCTGGCTGTAGGCTGTGGCACTTGGCCAGAGGTGGCGCTGGTTGACTCGACTCCATGTTAGTGCACAAAGTAAACTGTTCGCTTTAGTTGTGAAGCAAAAACGCTGAAACCGGAGAAACAAACCGTGCGAGGGGAACGATAATGACGACTAGAGTCTCCCGATCGTTTACTCTAGCTGTCCTGTGAACAACATCGGCGTGGTATTACTTGTTTGCTGTTTTCGCGATCGCGTCGCGCATGAGGATATCACCAGGTAAACTCGCCACATTTTTATACATTTTGTTGTTCAAAAGCATCAAGACTGACGGAGTGTGTTTCAGATAACCTCACAAGTGTCACAGATGACACATTTGGCGTTTTTTTGCTGGTTTGTCGGTAGTAGCTCCTGAAACGCAAGACTACCACACATCTGTTCGACCAACGCCAGTTGATCTAAACGCCAGTAGATCTGGAACACTGGCACCGCAGGAAACAATTTTTCGGTGAAAGAAAATGAGGACAGAATAAATGTCCCGGTAAGTAATATTAAGTTTGTTGAGTTTAGTAAACTTCAGTGAAATTAGAATACCAAAGAAAAAATAACACTTAAAGAATTATTGCAGCCGTGGAATACAACAGACAGTATGCTACTGAGGGGAGCTAACATAAGAGTTATGAGTTATAAGATATAATCTAAGTCGTAACATTGCTGTATGGAGCTGCAGATTTGGTTGCAGGTTAATATAGCTGGACTGGCCATCGGGCATACCGGGCATATGCCCGGTGACTTATTTATTTTTTATTTTTTTGTAATGGCATGAACAATGAGAGGTGGTGGATTGGCCAGATGCAGGTCGATGTGTAAAAATAACTCAGTTGTTTGGTGGTGGCTATGGTGGGGCTTCCACAGAGGCCAGCAGGTGGATGAGGGAAGGGGAGGCAGGAGGAGAGCCCCGAGGCAGCCGCCAGTCCGAGTGTCAGGTGAGCTGAACTTCAGGTAAGAAGTTATGACCTGCAGTCTGTCTGGGTCAGATATAAACCAAGTTTAGGTGGAGTTTATTTTCGTTGTGCTGACTTTTTACCGTCAGTTGCAATAACTCGTACTGCGTTCTAGCCAGCTTGACGGAGTTTTTATACAGCTGTTCGGTTGCTATGATGTTACTGATAGTGAACTTTATTTTATTCATAAGGTTAGTTAGTAGAGTTGCCAACGGCTCCTTAAAAAAATGGAATGGTCCCTCATTCAGAGAAAATATTACACGTTTCGTATTGAGCTGAGAAGAGACGCAGTTTGTCCCGAACTTTAGCTAGAATGGAAAAAAGACACAAAGCTGGAGTTATTCTGTCGTTACGCTGCACAGCGGCCTCTTCTCTCATTCTCTCCCCCTGCCTCTCCTGTTGCTACTTCAATCATGAAACTGATCAATGATCAGCTGATAGGTTTTCTCTCTTGTTTGTTTATCGCCCACTTTGCGCCAGAAAGAGGAAACCAGCAGATGTCGCGCTAAACAACAGCAGCACGTTTAAGCTTGATCAGCTGTTGTTAGAATTTATTTAATATTAATTTCTAGTATCAGCTGATGTTTGCTGGAGCCACAGCTGTAAACCTGCTGGTCATGATGGTTTGGATATGTGGTGAGAGGGAAACATGAAGATGAAACCAGGAGATGTCCTTACTGAACCATCAGAGCTGTGATGGAGAAACAGGTTTACCTTATAGGTGACATGAATGAGTTGAAGGGAAGTTGTGAACTGTTTCTGAGAGACAAATAACACCAGGATCCTTTTCTAAGTAGCTGACAGCTGGTAACTGTGCAGGGGCGGGTCTAGCAAAGTGTTGCCAGGGGGGCATGTAGGGCATTAACAGGGAAAGGGGGGCACAAGGAAATACTTTCTTATTCTCATTTAAAATATCTAGCTTTTATTAAATAATTATCTAAATCTTACAACCAAAGTTTTTATCTGACATAAAATGTATAGAAATCATACATATACCAACAAGACAGTGTACATATGGAAAAGATATATATAAATCTTATAAAGTTTGTATCTGTCTTGTGTGAAACTTGTATGAAAAGCATACAAGAGTAAAAACAGATATAAGATCCCTTGAAAAATTATATAATGAAACTTGTATGTTTTGGATACTTACTAAAACAATATATGAAAGTAATGAGAAAGTGGCCACTTTCATGAGTTAAGTCATATAAGTTTTTACTATTTCTTTTCCATATGGGCACTGTCACAACAGTATTTGTTTTCATTCAAAGGCTTTATGGCTTTACTACCTGGTGGGCCGGTCTCTAGTCAAAATGCCCGATTTTCTGTCCCAGTCCAGCCCTGCAGGTTAATACTGGCAGTGTCACCATGCCAGCTGACTGTATTTCATCATCAGCCAGTGTTGTTCTTTATCAATATTACCAAAGTTTACCATAAGGCAGCATAGAAAGTATTTACTTGCTTTCAGGTTTTATTCAAATGTTAGTCTTTTCAGTTGTTTCCCCACTTTTTTCCTGTTTCAAAATCAAACACCAGTTTGTGAGAAGATTATCTTCTTTTTTTAACAGGCAGATAAAGTTTTACATTGGCATTGGCTAATTTGTCAATTGTTTGTTACAAATGTTCGTATTTTAATATTCAAAAATGTTTTTGCCCAAAACATATGTGCACTATATGTCAGTAAAAATACTATGCAAATATTGCTGTCCTTGAATGCTGAGTAAAAACTGACTGATTGTATCTCTTGTACTTTATCAACGCAGTATCTAAAAACTTTGCACCGTAGTGGTTAAAATCTCATTCTAATAAGAGTTAAAAGCACATTCAGTTATTAGGTTTATAGGATTATTGAATTATGGTGAACGGTTGGTAGAATTCTTTTTTTAAACATTATCTGCCAATTACATCTGCCACCCTTCTCCAAATCTGTGCCCCTACCTGGCCCCCCCAACAAAAAATTTTCTAGACACGCCACTGGCGATAACATCCCATATGCTCCCATTTTATTGGATTGTCTAGGAATACCGGGAAATGCAGTGCTTCATGTCTTTGTTTAACCTTCAAGTTAACCCAAAACAATTGGTCACAGGTGCCATCTCGAAGTCCAATAGTCAGGGGGTCGCTGTGGTTTAAGACAATTCCTGAATATTGATAACCTAGACTGGCAAAGCTTGCTGCGCATGTCACTTGAGTCATGTTCATAGGTCTGCCATATAATGTAGCATGCTGTGTTGTAGCAGGCATGTGTGAGCATATATAACAATCTTTGCCTTCAGTGCGATTGTATATATATATATATCTATACCAGGCGTTGTTCATCCAGGGATGGATGTGGTCCTGTGTCACTTCAGCCAGGTGTGAGTTGTCATATGTCCATGCCCTTCTATGCAAGTTGGCTTCTTGATCCTTTAAGTGCAGATTGGAGAGGAATCACACAGCAGTTTACTGTTCAACACAATGTCCTTGTTTTTTAGTAGCTTTACCATCCATTCTGCTAAAGTTGTCTCTCTAACAGATTTATCTATTGGTTCACTTGTTATTGGTAGTGGAAAAGGTCTCCCATGAATTATTTCAAATGGTGTCAATTTTTGGGAGCCCTGAGTTAGTCTCATCCACATTTTTACTAGACCTATGCACTCTGGCCATGGTCTTTTTGTTTCTTCCATGCATTTCCTCAGTCTTTGTTTTATAGTGCCGTTAGTTCTTTCTACTAATCCTGCACTCTGAGGATGGTTAGGCACAATGATTTTTAATGTTAAAATCTAATACTTCTGAAACTTTTCTGATAACTTCGTTGACAAAATGTGTGCCATTGTCAGATCTAATCAATGAAGGAATGCCATAAGTGGGAATGAAATGATTACATAAACATTTTGCAACGGAGATTGCATCATTCCTTTTTACTGGATATATCTCTGGCCAGTTTGAAAACACATCTATAATCACTAAAGCATATTTTGATCCTTGACATTCATTTAGTTCAATAAAATCCATGTGGATGGTGTGAAATGGATGAGGTGGTGTGGGGAACTGGCCTCTCTTAGGTCTTAAATTTCCTTGTGAGTTGTGTTTTTGACAGATTAGACATGTTCTTACAAATTCTTTCGCTGAAGTTTCAAAATTTATAGTGTAGAAATGTGTATTAATTATCTTTAACATCCCTCCTGTTGACACATGCGTTATACCATGGGTCACTAAGGCTGCTGTTTTGTGTAGAGACTTTGGTAATATTGGTTTTCCATCACAAACCATTAAATCATCTTTTAGTTGTGCTCCACATTTCAGCCACTTGTTCTGTTCAGTGGTTGTTGCAGCTTTTTGTTCGTCTCTTAGTACGTCAAGTGGTATTTGTGTACAACGTTCGGATGTTAGAAGCGTTATCGTTTGTTGTGCAGCCTGCTTTGCTGTTTGGTCTGCAAAGTTATTTCCTTTTGTGACAACAGAGTTGTCTTTTTGATGTGCCGCACATTTACAAAGTGCCAATTGTTTTGGCAAGGTGATCACTTCCAGTAGAGTCTTCAGTAGGTCACCGTGTTGTACTGGGTTACCTGTGGATGTGACCATACCTCTGTTTTGCCAAATTCTCGCAAAATGGTGTACTGCTGAGAAAACATACTGGCTATCAGTATGAATATTTATAGATTGGCCTTTGTGTAGTTCACATGCTCTTATAACTGCTTTCAGTTCTGCACTCTGTGCTGAGTGTGAAGGTGTAAGAGGTTTTGCTTCAATCACACTGTCTGCTGTAGTTACTGCATAACCTACGCAATTTTGGCCAGTACTACTTTTAGATGCTGAACCATCTACAAAAATATCGCTGAAACCAGGTTGTGGCGTGCTGTGGATGTCAGCACGTGGTTTGGTGTCTTCATCAAGCTTTTCTATACAACAGTGTGGGTCACCCTGTCCTGGCGTAGCTAAAAGTGTGCTTGGGTTTAGCTGGCCGCATTTTTCAATCTGTATATGTGACTGTGATAACAAAATGCCAACATAGGATAGTTGTCTTGCATGAGTCAAATATGATAAGTTGGCTTGCAACAGAATGGAGGTTACTGCATGCGGTACTCTAATTATTAGAGTATGACCTAGTACAATGTCAGCTGACTCTTTTACTGCTTCTGCTGCTGCTGCACAAGCCTGTACACATGTAGGTAGTCCTGTGGCAACAGAGTCTAATTTACTGGAATAAAATGCCAATGGGCATTGTTTTTCGCCAAAGGCTTGGGTTAACACAGCTTTCATGTACCCTGCTCCACCATCTACATGCAGGTAGAATGGTTTGTCATAGTCTGGTAGAGCGAGTACAGTGTTTGTTTGTAATGCATCTTTTAAATCTATAAATGCCCTCTCTGCCTCTGGAGTCCACTGTATTTTATCCTTTAATGCTAAGTTTTTTCCATAAATCACGTCTTGTAACGGCTGAACTTCAGCTGCATAATTTGGAATCCAGGTCCTGCAGAAATTGCAGAGACCCAAGAAACTCATCATTTGCTGTTTTGTTAAAGGTTTTGGGGCATTTTGTACAGTCACTTTTCTACTATCTAGTAGTTTCTTTCCTTCTCCCGTGAGTGTATGCCCTAAGTATGTAACCTTTGGGCTCCACAATTGCAGTTTGTGTTGTGAAACCTTGTGCCCCTGTTCAGCCAAATGTTTTAACACAGTTAAGGTGTTCACTTTGCATTGCTCCTGTGTGTGCCCTGTTATCAGGATGTCATCTACGTAAAGCAGATATTGTCCCGGTGCAGGTAATGTACACAGTGACATAGATTGTTTCAGTGCTTCGGCATACAATGTTGGGCTATTTTGAAACCCTTGTGGTAGCCTTGTGTATGTGTATCTTTCACCATTAAACGTGAACCCAAAAAGATGCTGTGAGTCAGGGTGCAGGGGCACAGAAAAAAAAGCGTTTGACAGGTCAATCACTGAGAACCACTGTTCTTTTGGTGTCACTTGATTTAATATTGTATGTGGATTGGCCACCACTGGTGGTACCGTTTTTGTAATGCTATTAATAGCACGAAGGTCATGTACCAAACGAAATTTTCCTGTATTCGCCTTTTTTATTGGAAAAATGGGAGTGTTACATGATACTTTATCTGATTTGATTAAAATTCCTGCTTGTTCCATATCCGCGATTACAGGTTTAATGCCTTCCATAGCTTCTTTAGATAATGGATATTGTGGTTTTACAGGTCTGTGTGAAGTAGTTGTTTCCACTCTTATTTGATCTGCATTTTTTATCAAACCTACGTCGGTCGAACCTGAAGACCATAACTCATCAGGCAATTGCTCTAGCTCTGGGTACTTTTCTATTGTTAATGAATGTCACTCATTATCATTCTGTGTCATACAGACGTTTGCACCGCCCGATAGATGAGTTGTGGGTAGGGATGGGTATCGTTTAGGTTTTATCCGATACCGGTGCCAAATCGGTACTTTTGAAACGGTGCCGGTGCTTAAACGGTGCTCGAACCGGTGCTTAACCCTTGTATGGTGTTCGGGTCTGTGAGACCCGTGTTCAGTTTTTTTCAAAAGAAAAATTAAACAATTAATTATTTTTTCACGTGTAAATGTGTTGTGTCTTTCCACTCACTCCACTTGATTATAACTGATTTATTTATAACATTTTATATAAAAGAAAAACGAGAAGCACATTAATTCATAAATGTGATCTAACAAAGGTAAAGGGAAAAAATTAACCATGTTTGCTGTTCATATGTCTTGTAATTGGGATGAAGTAAACATCTGTTGAGTAATTTCACATAAAATTGTTTGATAGTGTTAATTTGGAAAGCCAAAACTCTAGCGGGTCCACCAGACCCATGAACACTGGCTGAGTAACAAAAATACGAACACCACACAAGGGTTAAAGAATGGAGAACACAAACTTTGTCCAAAAACCTCTCATGTTCAGCTGGTTTTTTTTGTAAAAAGATAACAATGTTAGCCTTTTCTGCAGCTATGGGGCATATATGGCATCACTCTTGGCTGGAAGCAGTGCTTAATCAATGGAAAAAACACAAACTTTTTTCACTTTTTCTTTGGTCATTTTAGCCTTTTTGGCCAGGGTGAAGGGAGTATCTGCCATCAAACAAGAAGACAGCCGCATGTAGCTATGATGATGTTTGCTAGTTCACCTTACATGCATTAATGTAATAACGTGGTTAGCCTACTCAACGTAAATTACACACGAACAACATGAAGCTACTCACGCAGAGAAGAACGGCTGCTGCTGCATCATCATCCGTCATCATTTCTGCTACACTGGCAGGGCTAGGGTTTTTGGGGGATGTTGCTCCGGGTCCGATAACTGGCAACCCAACCGACGTGCACGGTGTGAGGTCTCGCAGCAAGCTATCAAATACGGCGCATTTCTGGGCTTTTTTAAAAAAACGCTATGCGTCGCCAGGTGTTTCATCGGATTTGAGGTGTTACCTCCTTTGACAGTATCACAGTATCAGCTTAAAGCACTTGTTGCAGGCTGCTGAGTTTGCATATTTTGCTGTGAAGTACAGCCAGACTTTTGACCGCTTCGCCTTGGACATTTTCAATCTGTAGCTCTGCTCTAACAGAACGTACGTACCCGGCCCCGCCTACTATCCTCGGAAACGTAAAATGATTGGCTAGAAGTGTATCACAGCTCAGGAAAAAAAAGCACCGAAATAAAGCACCGAAATGTGCGCTGCTTTTCGGTCTGGTTACATCGTTTATGTCAGAACCGGTGCCATCATGGCACCGGACACCGGTACCCATCCCTAGTTGTGGGTATTGTTGTCATTACCCATCCTAATGTGTAGCGCATGCATTTTGTCCTTCTGCCTTGTAGCCATCCCTCCTGAGCTTCCCCTGTTTTCTCATATCTGTCAGTTTCTACACTTCTGAGGACCCGCCCTAAGTCTCTCCAATCTGTGTTATCATTATGAGTCACTGACACATGTGGGTTTGGCATCCTGTTTACTTCCTGAATTTTCTCGCTCTGTATCACTGAGCACACTGCATTTCCGCTTTTTGTGACATAGAGGTGCTGCAGTGTTAAACGTTGTGGGCCTAGTCTGTGGATCTGTGCATCATATTGAGAATCTGGGCCTGGGCTTAATTTATATTGCAGTGTGTTGTGATACTCTGTATAAGGAAGTACAACAGATGTAGGTGGCAAATACATTTTGGCTTTTTGTTGTAATGGCTCTAGTGAGGGAAGATCTAGGGTCCAGTAGTAATGGGGCTCTGGTCCCGCTTTACAACCATTTGGGCGTGGTTCGATGCTTTCTATTTCTTCATCATTTAGCATTAGTTCTTTTTTTTTTTTTTTTTTTTTTCTTTTTTTTCTTTTAAATGACATCAGAAACAGCAGTATGCGACATTACGTGATGGCAGAGCTTCAGTTCATCCTTTGTCATTTTTTTTTTTTTTTTTTTTTTTTTAATAAATAGGACAGGGGGAATGAATGAGAGAAAGAGGGGGAGAGAAAGAAAGAAAACCAAAGGGGAGAAGAGACGGTGAGAAGGGGGGGGAAGAGAGAGAGAAAAAAAAAAAAGGAACTCTGGGTCACCTGTATGGAGAAAAAAAAAAAAACAAACAAAAAAAACAAACAGAGGAGACAGCAAACAACAAAGAGCAACATAATAATAGAGAAAACAAAGCACCATCACAATAAACTAGCTAGCCATAGATATCAATATTTACTAAATAATAAACGATATTGTGCAGCACGCAAGATAGACAGCGCACAGTGTGCTTTGAGGTAGCAGCCAAGAAAGCTTTAGTCCGCGTCTGTGAATACCCATGTGTGCATACCTGTGTGGATCAGCATGCTTGCATTTCAAAGGTTTCTCCATGTAATGATCTGCTAGGGAGTGTGGGGGGGCCACAGCCCCGTCCTCCAGGGTGTGAAGCGGGTATGGAGGAGATCAAAACTCCAGATATCCAGAGGCCCCCAGAACACAAGAGACCATGGAAGACCAACAGAGGGGCAGCCGCGCCACTATTCCAGTAAGAGCTGAGGAGAGTCCCAGATGAGGGCTCGCCCAGCAGCCGCGGAGCAGAAGTCAGGGGGAGTTGCAGTGACGCGCCCGTGAGCTCCGCCGGCCCCCAGCTGCGCCTGAGTGACCGAGCCCCAGGCCGAGAGGCCGGGGGCACCCCACCTCCAAAGGGGGCCCGAGCGAGCCCCAGGCCCCAGGCCCCAGGCCCCGACAAGCGGCCGCCAAGGAGTGAGCCGGTGTGTACCCGGACGCCCACCCCCAGACACAAAGAACCACCAACACACCGACACCTGAGGGAGTCCGCCACCGGCAGGGGAAGTGGTGGTGGGTGGAGATAGGCCTCCAAACCTTGGAGGGCCTGAGGTGTCCCCAGAGAGGTGGCGTCTGATACCCAACCTGACATATAGACACAGACATACAGGCACACACAGACACAAACATCCATTCCCACCCTCATGCTCTCATATGCACTCACTCCACACTCAACCAACGTGGAGACAGACATAAAGAGACGCTGTACACACAATCACACTCCCCAAGCGTACTCTACAAACCGGGTCTAGGTACCCTTGCCCCTGGAGGGGGGAATTGCACCCAGACCCAGGTGGTGTTACCCTTTTCCCTGCGGTGGGGAGAGGCAGACCACCCCGACTCCGCAGCAGCAGGGAGGCCCCACACCCCAGACCGCAGTCGGACGGCCAACTCCTCCTACTAGCCCTCCCGCTCCAGCAGGCCGCAGAGAATGGGGGTGGGAGAAGACTCCAAACCTCCCTCCACCCGCTCATTGTAGTGTTGATGCATATGTGTTCTAAGGTGCAATTAAAACCCAGGAGGGCATGGAGCTACCTGCCATGGAGCAGCAGGTAAGCGCATAGTCCCTCCTGCTAGCCCTCAATGACTAAGTGTATTTAAAATTGAGAGGTGGGCAACGACGTCAGGGGTGAGGTATACACCCTGATGGTAAATTGGACTCCGTGATTGTGCCCACCCCCAAGATCCTATATGTATGTGTAATGAGAGTGTGAATAATGTGAATGTCTAAGTTGTGGGAAGTGACGGAAGTGAGAGGTAAGTGACGGAAGTGATGTTGTAGGTGACGTCAGACGCCGGAGATTTTGGCGGAGAAAAAGCAAATGGTAGCATAGAGTTTAACAAAGGTTTTCCAAGCTTCAGTATTACCAAATATACTAATCAATTGTCATATAACTAACAACATCTGTTTTATCATCTCTAACACCCTGGAGGACAACGGGGAGAGTTTAGACGCTCTCCAAGATTACATCGACCGCTGTTTTCAAGATTTAGTAATGCATAAGGCCCAGAGTGCATCTTCCCCGGCCAAAATCAAGACGCCGTCATCGAAGAGAAGTCGCCAGGCAGACTCCCCCGGTACAACATCGCCTGCCGGCAAAGACATCGCAGAAATCCTGGAGTCAATCGACAAGCGATTGTCCAGTTTCGATGCGAGGCTGTCCCTGGTGGAGATTTTACACCGGGAATTTAAATCTCTGAGAGAATCCCTGGAATTCAGCCAGCGGCAGGTGGAAACGCTTGCCGCTGAAAATGCCACGCTACGGGAGTCGGTTAAATCTCTCACCGATAACGTGACCCAGCTAAACATTGAAAATAAAAAAATAAAAGAGTCCGTTATCGATCTACAAGCCCGTAGCATGAGAGATAATCTTGTGTTTTCTGGTATTCCAGAAACTGCCGGAGAGGACGCAGAGGCAACGGTGAAAAACTTCATTAAAATCCACCTGAAGCTGCCGGAGGACACCGTAAAGAACATCGACTTCGATAGAGTACATCGCTTGGGGGGCGCACGGTCGCGGACCGGGAGACCACGGCCTATTGTGGCCAAATTCAGTCAATTCAAACAGAAGGAACAGGTGAAGAGTCGCGGCAGAGAGCTGAAAGGAACGGACTTCAGCGTGAACGACCAGTTCCCCAAAGAGATCCTGGAACGACGCAAGGTCCTGTTCCCAGTTCGACGTAGCTTCATCCAGAAAGGCTCCCGTGCTGTCATCGCCGTGGACCGGCTCTACGTGGACGGACAGCTTTACCGCGACCTCGGCACCACACCGTGGTTATATTTAGCATTAGTTCTGCATGCATGCCTTGTTCTCCTGGCACTACTCCTATCTTTAGTTTTTTTAGTGCGTCTCTTCCTAACAGATTCACGGGGCATGACGGGTCATAGATGCACTGATTTTTGCATGATCTGCCGCTGTCTCTTAATACTAAAAATAAAGGTTTTGTCAGTCGCTGCACTGTAGTGTGACCTGATGCTGATTTTACTATTAAAGTATCTTCTGAGAATTGTACTTCCTGTGGTTTTTTTGTTCAAAATGGTTTTACAAGCTCCTGTATCACATAACATCTGCACTGGCTTGCCATTCACATATACTGTCAGCGTAGGTTTGCCTTCTACTTCAGAAACTAATTGATGGACATTAAATACTTCTGCATCACTTTTGTCATTTTCATTTGGCTTTTTCTCATTTAGTCATTCATTTAAATATTGCCGTTTGTCTGTTTTATGTCTGCAATCTCTGGCGAAATGCCCTTCCTTGCCACAATTCCAGCACATATTATCTCTTT
Source organism: Diplotaxodon limnothrissa (assembly GCF_057381915.1). Taxonomy (NCBI): domain Eukaryota; kingdom Metazoa; phylum Chordata; class Actinopteri; order Cichliformes; family Cichlidae; genus Diplotaxodon; species Diplotaxodon limnothrissa. The sequence goes on from NC_140610.1 coordinate 25,266,069, forward strand.
CTTCACTTCTTTCGCGTAAGTCTGTCTGTCCTACGTATCTCTGGCCCTTTCCTCTAAATCCTCCTCTTCCTCTTCCTCTATTTCCTCTCCTCTGTCCCTGTCTGTTACCTCTAAATCCTCCTGAGAATGCGATAAACCCTGTTTCTGGATCTAATGTGAAAGTACCTGTGCTTGCAGTTTTTTTCTTTATTACACGGAGAGCGTGCTCGGCATGTTGCAATGCGTCGGCTAGTGGTCCCGTATTCATTGTAACCCAGTGTTTTCAACGTGGGATTTCACTGAGGGTAGCAGGCCATTCAGGAATGCATTTTTTAGCTGCTGTTGGTAAGGACCGTCGGGACCTTCATTATAATCCATTCCTGAATGTTGCCTAAAAACCGGACGCAGGCGATCTAAAAAATCGGACGCTGTTTCATTTTCTTTTTGTTTCACTTCGCCAATTTTGCCATAGTCAGCCCTTGGAGCTAATCGTACTCTGATGCGATCATATAAATTTGTGACGGCGGTTTGTAGGTCTTGACTTACAGTTGGTAAGGGTGTTCCATCAGCGGCGCTACCTGTGAAATCTCCCCTAACCGTTCCCATTTTTAAACCTAGTATGTCTTGTATTACTTGGAACATTTCATGACCATTTAAATACCACTGTCTTCTGATCATTTCTACCGCATCTCTCCAGGGTATGAAACCTTCATTAAGAGGGGGAACGTCTTTTAACACATTTTGCCTATCTTTTTGTGACCACGGCCGAAACACGAATGTATTTGGGTTATTATCACGTTGTGCCTCTCTATCTGCTTCACCTTCCCCTGTGGGTTGGCCATATCTGGGGTTTGGTACTGCTATCATGGGAAAAATGCCGGGAGGACCAGGTGGATCGACATCACCTCCCATATCTCGTCCGTAACGATCTTTTCCTATTTTTTCCTGTGGATTTTCACCTAGTGCCATTTTATCTAACATGTTTTGTGCCTCTGCATAAAGACCAGGTTGAGGTCTAAACAGATCACAGGATAGTTTAAGGGGGGTCGCAGCAGCGGAAGTGGGGGCTGGCTTTGCAGCAGCAGAAGTGGGGGTTGGCTTCAGTATTGATGCTGCTCCAGGGAGTGGTGCATATGGTGGGGGGTTTGATACTTCTGCCTTTTCTTTTTTCTTTTCTTGTCTCTTTTGTTTATTCTCACATCGTCTATCTGCCTCTCGCTTCCATACTTGGAAATATTCTAATTCTTGCGTGCATTTTCCTTTTTTCTTTAAATCTTTTGTCTGTTCTACTTCTTTCAGTAATGCTCCTTTAAGTTGTGATAGTGCAGATGGGCTACATTTTCCTTCCCAGGTGGAATATTTGGTCTTTTTAGGATTTCTCCATCTTTGCACACTAATTTGTCCGGCGCCTGGACATTTTTTTTCTAACCACTGTTCATCAACAGTAAACTTAGTGGGCTGATTACCCATTAAAACAGAACTGCAGAGCTTTCTCTGGTATTAGACTTAAAGAGTGGTTACTGACTACGCCCTTCTACTCCACTCTATTTAGTGGAGCGGTGTCAGTTTTATGAGGCGGAACTCAACCGTTCTCTTTTGTCACCTGTACTTCAGCTACTGACAGGAAATAAAATAACAATAACAATGAGAGTGATTCAGCAGCGTATTGTGCTGTTTAAATCAATTCACTCTCAACACACAGAAAACACAAACATTTACACAGACATTTACACAGTCGCGCAGACCTTTTCGGCAGGTCAGTCCTAAAAATTCCTAATTTGAAATCCTTTCGGCAGATTAATCCTTAAAAAACTTTTATTTTGAAATCCTTTCGGCGGATTAGTCCTAAAACGTTTATTTTGAAATCCTTTCGGCGGATTAGCCCTAAAACTTTTATTTTACAAATCCGTGCAGTGGATTAGACTAATTAAATCCTTTCGGCGGATAAGACCTAAGTTCGTTTTACGCGAGTGTAAGTGAGTGGTTTCTTTACCTCCCCAAGACTCTCTGTCTATGTTGAAAGTCAGCCACTGGATCCCAACGTCGTGGACCACTTAATGACACTGGCCAGAACCCGAATTTCACGTCTCTGGACTTTCACTCTTACCCAGAAGAGGCTGTCGACAGACTTTCAGTGCAGTTTCCACGACGTCAGGACACAGCGGCCGATGCTTCCTCTCCGGCGTGGAGGACCAAGAAAATGTGAGGAGAAAATTGTTTAGAAGATAAAGAAACTCACAACTCAGATATCTATTTTTTACATGCGCATGGGCGGTCACGGTCCGATCTGCTCTGCACCAAGTGTGCACAACAGATGTGACACAGGGAAACCGCCCAGGGCTTTCAGAGCATCCTTTATTTATACTTCAAATGAGCTTTCAAGGAAGTAGGAGTGGCATGTTCAGAATACAAAAACATTTCCATAAAAGGAGAAAACTGTTCACTTGTCTGCTGAAACAGGAGGTAGCTTGGTATGTATAGAAATTCAGACATTCCCATAAAAGGAGAGAGAGACCGTTAGCTTGTCTGTTAACACAGGAGGTAGTATCATATGTCACCGCATTCTTCTACACATATGGCTTCACTCTCTTTTCCTGTGGTGGTTCCAATTCACAAGCTCTTCTTCCTTTAAATGAAGCTACAACTAAACATAATTCACAAAATTAAAAATCTTTCATCATTCCCTCCTGTTTGTAGCTGAAATTAAAAAGATACATCAATGTGTTTCAGACACAGACCCTACATTGTGAGTGCTTTCAGTCTGGTCGTCATAAAATGTGTATCATTCAAACATAATCATTCATCACATTAGTTTCATACTCATCGTCTTCTCCTTCTTCCTCGTCTGGCACAATGACATATGCAACAAGAGATTGAGATATCATTCTTGATACCATTCCTCTTACAGGGGATAAGGGGATTGCAGGGGATAATGCATGTAGTAAAGATACAAAACATGATAAGTATTAGGCCAATAAACATCAAAACCTTAAACCTTTCATCAGTCTCCTAATCTAAGGACCTTGGAGAGAAAGAGGCTGGACTTTTTGTGAAGGCGTTTCTCCTCTCATCCCAGGGCCTTGTCAGTTCTGTCTTCTAATCATAATCATTTGTTCAAATTTCCTTCTTTTTCAAGATAAAAATTTAATTTATTTACACAGTATACACAGAATATTTTCCCACAATATTTCTTATTTTCCGCTGACCATAACTGAGGTAAGTGAGGCCTGCAGTTCTTTGGATTTTATTCTTTGGATGTCGTCCCAGTTCAGCCTCCTTTCAAGTGGGAAGAGTCTCCACACGATCTGCTACTTAACGGGGCGGGGGGTGCTGCTACTAGCTCTGCCTGCCCCAGTTCTTACGACATCCAGAGGTGGATGGACAAAAGAGTAGAGGTGGGAAGTTCTTGAAATTATAATGTTTTGAATTGGTTTGATGATTTGAAGGTAACATTGGTTTCATATTTTACTGCAATAACATTTTATTATACTCAAATTAGAGCCTTATGAAAAGGACACCGAGGGAACAGTTTACCCTGCCCGGGATAGGGTTACCGGGGCCTCGCCCTGGAGCCAGGCCCGGGGAGGGTGCCCGAGGGCGAGCGTCTGGTGGCCGGGCCTTAGTCCATGGGGCCCGGCTGGGCACAGCCCGAAGAGGAGACATGGGCCCATCCTCCCGCAGGCCCACCACCCGCAGGAGGCGCCATAGGGGTCGGGTGCATTGTGTGCCGGGTGGCGGCCAGGAGCGGAAGCCCTGGCGGACTGACCCCCGGCTGCCAAGACTGGCAATAGGGACATGGAATGTCACCTCTCTGGTGGGGAAGGAGCCTGAGTTAGTGCGTGAGGTTGAGAGGTACCGGCTAGATATAGTCGGGCTCACCTCAACACATGGCTTGGGCTCTGGAACCAGTCTCCTGGAGAGGGGCTGGACTCTGTCTCAGTCTGGAGTTGCCCTTGGTGAGAGGCGGTGGGCTGGGGTGGGTATCCTAATATCCCCTCGGCTTGCTGCCGGTACGTTGGGGTTTTTCCCGGTGGACGAGAGGGTTTGTTCCCTGCGCCTTAGGGTCGGGGAACGGGTCCTGACTGTCATCTGCGCTTGTGCGCCGAGTGGCAGTTCAGAGTACCCAGCCTTCTTAGAGTCCCGGGGGGGGGGGTGCTGGAGGGTGCTCCACCTGGAGACTCTGTTGTCCTGCTGGGAGACTTCAATGCTCACGTGGGTAACGACAGCGAGACCTGGAGGGGCGTGATTGGGAGGAACGGCCTCCCTGATCTGAACCCGAGCGGTGCTCTGTTATTGGACTTCTGTGCTAATCACAGTTTGGCCATAACGAACACCCTGTTCAAACATAAGAGTGCCCATAAGTGCACGTGGCACCAGGACGCTCTAGGCCGTAGGTCGATGATCGATTTTGTAATCGTATCAGCAGACCTGCGACCATATGTTCTGGACACTCGGGTAAAGAGAGGGGCTGAGCTGTCAACTGATCACCACCTGGTGGTGAGTTGGATCAGGTGGCGGGGGAAGACGCTGGACAGACCTGGTGCACCTAAACGCGTAGTGAGGGTGTGCTGGGAACGTCTAGCAGAGGCCCCAGTCCGCGAGATCTTCAACGCACACCTCCGGCAGAGCTTCAACAGCATTCCGAGGGAGACTGGGGACATTGAGTCCGAATGGACCATGTTCAGCGTCTCCATTGCCGAAGCTGCTGCATTGAGCTGCGGCCGCAAGGTGGTTGGTGCCTGCCGTGGTGGTAATCCCCGAACCAAATGGTGGACACCAGAGGTGAAGGGAGCCACTAGGCTGAAGAAGGAGTCCTATCGGGCTTGGTTAGCCTGTGGGACTCCGGAGGCAGCCGACAGGTATCGACAGGCCAAGCGGAATGCGGCTCGGGCAGTGGCTGAAGCAAAAACTCGGGTGTGGGAGGAGTTCGGAGAGGCCATGGAAAAAGACTTTCGGACTGCCTCGAAGAGATTCTGGCAAACCGTCAGACGTCTCAGGAGGGGAAAGCGGTGCTCTACCTGCACTGTGTATAGTGCTGGCGGAGCGCTGCTGACGTCGACTGAGAAAATTGTCAGGCGGTGGAAGGAATACTTCAAGGACCTCCTTAATCCCACTGACACGTCTTCTGAGGAGGAAGCAGAGTCTGGGGATGAGGGGAATGACCCGCCAATTTCCGGGGGCGAGGTCACTGAGGCAGTTAAACAACTCCTTGGTGGCAGAGCCCCTGGTGTTGATGAGGTCCGCCCCGAGTTCCTGAAGGCTCTGGACGTTGTAGGGCTGTCCTGGTTGACACGCCTCTGCAATGTTGCGTGGAGATCAGGGGCAGTACCTGTGGACTGGCAGACCGGGGTGGTGGTCCCCATCTTTAAGAAAGGGGACCGGAGGGTGTGTTCCAACTACAGGGGGATCACACTCCTCAGCCTCCCTGGGAAAGTCTATGCCAGGGTTCTGGAAAGGAGAGTTCGTCCGTTAGTCGAACCTCGGATACAGGAGGAACAATGCGGTTTTCGTCCTGGTCGCGGAACACTGGACCAGCTCTTTATCCTCTCCAGGATACTTGAGGGTGCATGGGAGTTTGCCCAACCAGTCTACATGTGTTTTGTGGACTTGGAGAAGGCATCCGACCGTGTCCCTCGGGGTGTCCTGTGGGAGGTGTTGCGGGAATATGGGGTGTCTGGCCCATTGCTACAGGCCATTCGATCCCTATACAACCGTTGCAAGAGCTTGGTTCGCATTGCCGGCAATAAGTCGGACTCGTTCCCGGTGGGTGATGGGCTCCGCCAGGGCTGCCCTTTGTCTCCGGTTCTGTTCATAATTTTTATGGACAGGATTTCTAGGCGCAGCCAAGTGGCGGAGGGCTTTCACTTTGGTGGCCTCAGAATCTCATCTCTGATTTTTGCAGATGATGTGGTTCTGTTGGCTTCATCGGGTGAGGGCCTCCAGCTCGCACTGGAACGGTTCGCAGCCGAGTGTGAAGCAGCGGGAATGAGGATCAGCACCTCCAAATCTGAGGCCATGGTTCTCAGCCGGAAAAGGGTGGAGTGCCCACTCCGGGTCGGGGATGAGTTCCTGCCCCAAGTGGAGGAGTTCAAGTATCTCGGGGTCTTGTTCGCGAGTGATGGGAGAAGGGAGCCGGAGATCGACAGACGGATTGGGGCTGCAGCTGCAGTAAGGCGGACGCTGCACCGGTCCGTCATGGTGAAGAGGGAGCTGAGTGTAAAAGCGAAGCTCTCAATTTACCGGTCGATCTACGTCCCTACCCTCACCTATGGCCACGAGCTGTGGGTAGTGACCGAAAGAACGAGATCGCGGATACAAGCGGCAGAAATGAGCTTCCTCCGAAGGGTGGCTGGCCTCTCCCTTAGAGATAGGGTGAGAAGTTCGGCCATCCGGGAGGGGCTCAGAGTAGAGCAGCTGCTGCTCCACATCGAAAGGAGCCAGCTGAGGTGGTTCGGGCATCTGACAAGGATGCCCCCTGGGCGCCTCCTGGGTGAGGTGTTCCAGGCATGTCCCACCGGGAGGAGGCCCCGGGGCAGACCCAGGACACGCTGGAGAGATTATATCTCTCGGCTGGCCTGGGAACGCCTTGGTATTCCCCCAGATAAGCTGGAGGAGGTGGCTGGGGAGAGGGAGGTCTGGGCCTCTTTGCTTAGGCTGCTGCCCCCGCGACCCGGCCCCGGACAAAGCGGATGAGGATGGATGGATGGCTGGATGGATATACTCAAATTAAACTGTTATATTTCAAGACCATGGACAGCGAACATGGTTTTCACTGTGATCTCCAACATGACTGTTTTTAAAGGTGGAACTACACAGTTTCAGCTACACTTCGACAATACATAAGATGTCACGGAGATCGTGCATTGCACTTGTCAGATTAGGCTCATCACACTGAAATGAATTGACTGCGCTTTTTAAACACACCTGAAAAACTAACCACACCTATCAACGCTATTGTGCGGATTGTACTCACACACTAATTTAGTTGGAAACAGCAGCTCAGTTTTGTGGACTCACACATTTTACCTTTATCCACCAACAGTCAGCCATTCTACACACAAAGAGCCACAAACTGGTTTGTTGATCATGGGAGCCATGTTGTTTTTATTAATCCTCGGATCAACATAAAGAGAGTACATGAAGTAACTGTAATGTAGTCACATTTATAAACAATTTGAGTCTGAGTGCTCGCACCATGCAAACTCCACAAAGGATGAAACCAGGAGCTGGAATCAGGAATCTTATTGCTGTGAGACAGAAGTGTTAACCATGGTGGTGAAGCAGTTAGCACTGATCATAATGATCCTAAAAACACTGAAATAAAGATATGAACACGCAGACCGACACAGATGGAGTATTTTCAAGTGGCTGACTGGTTTTGGGGGAGTGGAAACGACTGAAGAAGAGGAGTTAAACTTTCTTCTGAATGATGCCCCCACCGCTCAAATGACACCTATCCATCTCCTGAAAGGAAGAGTTCAAAGACGAAGATAGAACTAGTTTGTCGTGCACATGGTAACCTGAACATCAAACATAGTGTCCATGCACTAAATAAAATGATGAATTTTTTTTGTTCTTTAATTTTTGTAGAAGAGGAAACACTCACGGGTGGTCTCGGTGCCCCTGAGAGGCTCGCTGCTCCGCTCGCCCACCACAGCATAAACATTGATGACGTACTCAGTCAGAGGGTTTAGATTTTCCAGCACTACAGTGGTCACTGATCCCTCGACTTGCAGCTGAAACGATAAAGCAATGGTTCTTATTCTGTTGACCAGTGAACGAGTAAATGACAGGTGGATTTGATCAAAACCAAAGAATACTTCAAACCAACAGTTGGACTCACTTTTGGGATTTTGTGAGTGTCACAGTTCTGGGTCTTCAACACGGTTTTCAGTTCTGCATTAATTTTCTGTTTCTTATTGTGTGGCATTGGCCACTTTCTGGGCCAGGTTCTGTTCATAAGTTTCTGAAATGTAAAACTCTAGACTCAATGAGTCTTATGCAGCATTTTTATACACTGTTTATGCTCTGATGGGTGTATATTTTTATATTTGGGTTGTCACAAATAAATGAAATGAGAGTTTTGCCATCAGTATGAATTACATGTATTCTGATGGTGGGAGCTAAAAGCCTCTGGTCTCTGGTTACAAAATAACATAAAGGGGAGAGCTGATCTCACCTCCTTGGGGGGTCCTCCGGGTGCTATCGAGTAAGTGACGCGAAACTGGTCCACGGTGCCGTCAGGTGGAGTCCAGGTGGTGCGGAAGGAGCTCTGTTTCACCTCTGAGGTCACCAGGTTGGTTGGTGCCCCCAGTGACTCATCGTCTGAATAAGAGACAGAGCACAGAGAATGGAATCCATCATGTTGACATCAAACGATGCAACATATCACATATCCTTTTATCATTCAGCTAAGCTAAGAGGATAATCTTCTGTTTTCAGTGCAGAATTGATTTGTGAATAACAAAAACAAAGTAATTTCTATTTCCTGTGTGTCATGTGTCGTCAGTTTCATTGCTGAAACAGGGTAAACGCTGCTGTGCCAATGAGTGCTTAATCTTTAAAGCCTGAACCATGAAATAATTGTAAGAATTTTCCATTTCTTTTGAAAATACAGTTTTTTTTAAAGCCTCTGATGAATCGGACTGGACAGCCGGAGAAAAGCAGCCAATGTATGAAGAAAAACTTGGAAAGTCCTGAAGAACGCATGGAAAGCTATTGCTAAAAACCACTTTAACAAATTATAAGAGTCAGGTTCCCCAGAAGGAAATCTAAAGGTATAAGAGTTGGCTCAAGACTTTTGCACAGTAACTGTATTAGTCTATTAGTTAGTATTAATTAGTAGATTTATCAGTGCTTTGCTCCACCGTCTTGTCTAAATATGGAAACCTCTGACTCAAAAACCAACAGAGCGATAATCGTTAAGCTAAAGTTGAGGGTTTAAAATTCACAAGCCAGTGGGTGATGTGACAATGATACAATGATATAGATATATATTTTTACTAAATGTACACTTATTAAATCACTTCAAAATTTCAGGAGATTAAGTTATTCAAGCTATATTAAAGGTTTTCTACACAACATTAATAAACAATGCAGTTTGGTTACTCTTTTAAGAATCAGCTTGATCAGTTTCATAGTATATGTACACATACAAGGAATTGGGCTCCAACTAATTTCCGACCTTTTGAAATCTTGACCAGTGCAAGATTTCATAAAAGTTATTGAGATGCTGGTCTTATAATTATCCAGTGTCTCCAACCTGAGCCCTTTAAGCTGTTGTACAAGTTGATTGTGAGGTCATTAACGATGTCCGGCAGGAACTCAAAGTCAGTGACGGAGTATACGTGACTCTCATCTGGATCAGAGGCGATGGACTTCAGCTCATTCTCATCAATATGAGCTATACCTACCAGAAAAATGCACGATCAGATTGAGAATTACACATTTAAACAGAGACTAAGAACAAAAATAATATCAGTGTCTTCCAAATGAATCAGTCAAGCTTCACTCCTGTTAGCGAAGAACAGGAAACTGACGTTAAAATTGGTCAGTGCAAGACTGGAAACTCCTGAGATCTCTCTTTCTACTGCCTTGTAAGAACACTTCAGGCTAATGGTAGTGGTGGAAATGGTAGTGGGGCCCTTAGTACCAACTGAACCATCATTTAAATATCAAAGCATGAGTATTGTTGCTGGTGTTTTTTCTTTCTTTCTTTTTTAAATCACAGTCTGTAGCTCATTGCTGCTTTCCTTGCATTTTTTCCCTATGTAAACAACCAAGCTCACTAACCAACAGCATAGAGCTCAATGCCACTGTCTCTGAGTTTCTGTGAGACTCGGATGACTTCGTCCTGGGACCTTCCATCAGTGATCAGGATGCCAATTTTGCGGGAGTCTCCACGCATCCCCACATTAGGTTTGAAGTTGTTTTCAAGCATGTAGTTTAGAGCCAAGCCTACAACACAGCAGCAAAGATGTTTTACCAAGACTTCAGTTGGAAACATTGCGGTGGGGGGAGCCTAGCAATGCTGTTAAAAAGTCACCTGTCATGGTGTTTCCTCCTTTATGTGGCAGGTTGGCAATGGCATGCAGCAGGGATGCTTTGGTGGGGTGGGCGTTGAGGTGCCATTCAGTCCTTGGATCACCACTGTACTGAGTCAGACCTGCAGAAAACACATCCAATAATGTAGAACACCAAAGATACACAAACTCTGATCCTCAGCTTTTTCACAAAATAGACAAAATGATAACAACTACAAATAAAGAGGGACAAACAAAGCAACCTATTCTGCTTTTCCTTATTTTCTGCCATCTATACACTGTTCCAACGGTGGATGTTCAATGTAAACAAAGTTTTGAATAATGAGATTAGTGTACATACAAGTAATCCTTGTAAAGCCAGGCTTCAGACTACTCGAAATGTTTGGTACATGTTCAGCATAACGTAAAAGAAACCAGATATCCAGTCATCTCAGGCACAGAAGCCCCACCCACCTGCTGTTTAAATCATCTGCCTGTAAAGAACAGCCAATCAGAGGAAAGCTGACTTAAAGTAGTGATTCTGAAACTTCTTCTCGTTTGCCCCACTTTTTAAATGAATCAAATCAACCTTTACCGATCTGGACACTTTCTGGGCCAATGTCAAACACACTGACCACACGAGCAATGAAGTTGCAGACTGTTTTGAAGTTTACGTGTCCAACACTCCAGGATCCGTCAACCAGCAGTACGATGTCGGCTTTCGCTGTGGTGTTACACTGAGCATCTCCAGAGAGAGGTGGTGCTGTTGGGAGGAGGGGAGGTTAGTGAGACACCTGGTACACAACAAATACCCACCTCACCTATTGAGTCCCATTTTAACTGTTTGTATGTGAGAGAAAAGTGAGAACGAGTGAGATGAAATACATAAGGAGGAAAGAAGACAAAGGCACAGAAAAGACTGTCGATTCTTTTCTCGTCAGATAACTGGCCCTGTGTTCTCAGTAGGAAGTAGCCTCTCCCACACTGTGATCTATGGCACCACCTGCTCCCAAAATTATTTACATGTTCCTGCTCCAGGAAAAGGCTGCTCAGCTGTTCAAAACAAGTTAGGAGACGTTTTAGCTCTTTTAAGGGACTGCAGTAATAAACACAGTAGTCTAAAAAGCAGCCTCCTATCTGGTTTTCCTAATCAGTTTTCCTTGGCGTCAATGGAAATCCAAATGAGATCAAGAAAAGGTGCAAAGCAGATCATATAAAAAAGAACCACTGTTCAAAAATACAAGTTTAGTACAATATTTGAAATTTTAAATAGATACTAATAAAGTGAAGTAAAATTTATTTCATATTGAGGTGAGTTGGTCATTCTATCCGCTCTTATTTTCTCTCTCTACAACAGCGTTTGGGAATTCTCATTCCCGACCATTTTCATTCTTTTGGTCACTACCCAAACCTCATGACCATAGGTTAGGATAGGGACGTAAATCAGCTGGTAAATTAAAAATTTCACTTTTATGCTCACTTCTCACTTCACCACAAAAGATCAGAGCAGTGTCCACACCACACCAATCCACGTGTAAATCTTTCACTCCACTTTGTCCTCCCTTGTGAGCAAGATAGAGATACTTGAAGTCCTCCACTCCACCCTTCTCCAGCTTAGAACATGGCCCCAGATTTGGGGGTGCAAATTCTCATTCCAATGCACAATGACTGAAAATAGCACAACTAAAGAACAATGGGCTGTGAGGCCAGTTTCTTGATCATTAATATTCAAATTGTCATGACCATTGATCAACAGCCACTGGTCAAAGACCATTGATCAATAACCAATGATCAGTGGCCATGAGTACCATTTACAGAGAGTTGGGGAATAGCTGTAATCACAGCATTGTAAGATGGTGAAAGGTGTGCCCTACATGGCTATTTCTAACTCTAAATAATAGTACAAGCCATGAAAGTAAAGTCATGATTGCAATGTTGAACAATTAAAGGGCAATAGCCTTTATTAAATCACTAAAAAATGTGCCACTCTACACTTCCTAAAAGAGTTATACAACAGATTCAAATAACTAGCTATAGCCTCTTGTCAGAAAAACTAAAATTGGGAAGTCTTTTCAGCTTTGTAAAGTGTTGAACAATGTATCTAAAGCTAACTGTGATGCTGGTCTAATGCTCCAGTTACTCATTACCAACCTGAGGCCTTTATGCTGTTGCACAAGTTGATTGTGACATTGTCAACGATGTCCAGTAGGAACTGGAAGTTGCTAACTAGGTACATGTGACTCTCGTCCGGATCAGAGGCAATGGACTTCAGCTCGTACTCATCATAACTTCCTATACCTGAGGGACAAATGATTAGGTTGAGAATTTCACTTCAAAATAGAGATTTCAAAACAAAAATAGCATATCAGTGTCTGCTAAATAAATCAATAAACCATCATTAAATAGGTACACTTAATAAAAATAAAAATCTGGATTTAAGAGGGAGCCATTAAAGAGAAGCCAATATAGGAGAAAGATGCTCTCTCTTTCTAGCCCATTAGATATATATAATTCAAACTACTGCAGCACAGTACTTGTAATACTTACAGCATCCTCTAATCACTATAATACATTATTATGGTCAACAGTATCAAACACTGCACTGAGGTCTAGCAGGACAAGCACAGACATCTGTGATGAGCTCTGAAACCTGACTGAAACTCTGGAATAAACCATTCCTCTGCAGGTGCTAATTTAGCTGTTTTAAAACTACCCTTAGCTTAGACAGCTGGGTGCTGAGAAAGCTGGGATTGAGGGAGAGATTGAAGTTGCCCCGGCTTTCCTATCACATCTGAGAGGGTAAAAAGTCTTATCATCCAGCCTTTTATGCTTAAAATGATGCACGGTATAACAGGGCTTTTCCATATTTTCTAACAGTAAACCATCTTTATTCTTGATCAAAGATATGATCAAAACATACGTTTGATTAACATGTTGAACGGGAAATGTAGTTTCAGTAGTGAAAATTACATTAATGTCTGGATTTTGTGTGCATAGACGTGATCCAGCTTTCACCTTGGAGAATCAGTGTCTGCAGGAATGCGAGGAACGTCTTCTGCTGGAATTTTCAACAGTGAACATCTTAGGTACCATCTTATGAACTGTTCATCTCACAGAAGACAAAGGGAAGAACACGGTATCTCTTCTTCACTTAACATTTATACCTGTTTACCCTTTTCCCCCATTCTCTTACTTGACGTCACATCTTCTCAGATGACATCTGACATGTTGACAGGTTTTTGCTGCTGTGCTGAAGTCAAAGTGAACTTTATTTATATCAGGAGTCAGCACAGAGACTACAAGCCCATTATCATCAATGGAGCTCCAGTGGAGAGGGTGCAGTCCTTCAAGTATCTCGGTGTCCACATCTCCTCAGACCTGACATGGTCTGCCCACATTCATGTCCAGACCAATTGTCCGCCCTTTCTATCTGCCCCGTGAGTTCACCTCGGTCATCGCCACGGCGGTCTACATCCCACCCCAAGCGGACACAGGTATGGCTTTGTCCGAATTACATGATGTGCTGAGCTCGCTTCAAAACAAGGACCCGGGCGCAGCCCTCATTGTAGCAGGAGACTTTAACAAAGCGAACCTCAGACAAGTCATGCCAAACTTTTACCAGCATGTCTCGTGTCCAACGAGAGGGGATCGAATTTTGGATCACTGCTACACGCCATACAAGCAGGGCTACAAAGCTGTCTCACACCCGGCTTTTGGGAAGTCTGACCACAACGCCATCTTCCTCATCCCCCAGTATAAACAAAGCATACGGAGGGAAGACGTGACCACGAGGGAGGTAAAACGGTGGACTGCCCAATCAGAAGCTACGCTACAGGACGCACTCAACGACGTCGACTGGGACATGTTCAGAGCATGCACAGTCGACATCAACGAGTTTATGGAAGTAGCAGTATGCTTCGTCAATATGCTAGCGGAGGAGATTATCCCCACTGCGAGAGTCACCACATTCCCAAACCAGAAACCGTGGATGGACAGATCGATCCGCACTGCAGTAAACGCCAGGACCGCCTCCTACAACGCGGGTCTCGCCACTGGCGATATGAGCGCCTACAAAGCGGCCTCATACGGCGTGCGGCGCGCGGTGAGAGATGCCAAACGCCGGTACCGGGAACGTGTGGAGTCCCACTTCCACCAGGGCGACACACGGAGTATGTGGCACGGACTACGCACCATTACGGACTACAAAGCCAGGGACACTGCGCCGATCAACGCCGACTCTGCATTCACCAACGAGCTGAATCAGTTCTACGCCCGTTTTGAGGTTAGCCAGGCGGCTAATGCTATCTACCGCCTGACTACCGAGGACAGTGACGTCATCAGCGAGAGACCGGTGACCAGCATCGCGGAGCATGACGTCCGAGCGGCACTGAGGAGAGTGAACACAAGGAAAGCGGCGGGGCTAGACGGCATCACCAGCCGTCTGCTGCGCTGCTGTGCTAACCAGCTAGTGTTCACTTACATCTTCAACGAGTCCCTGGCGAAGTCTGTGGTCCCCACATGCTTCAAAAGATCCACCATCATCCCTGTGCCCAAGAACAGCAAACCCTCATCCCTGAACGATTACCGGCCAGTTGCACTGACCTCGGTAGTAATGAAGGTGTTTGAGAGGCTGTTGAAGAACATCATCTCCTCCTCCATCCCAGACACCAAAGATCCGCTGCAGTTCGCCTACAGATCCAACAGATCCACAGAGGATGCCATCACCCACGTCCTACACACCACTCTCAGCCATGTGGACAAGAAACAGGGTAACTATGTGCGAATGCTGTTTGTTGATTACAGTTCAGCGTTTAACACAATAGTGCCCTGCAGACTGTTCACAAAGCTGAGGGATCTGGGACTTAACAGCCGTCTGTGTGCATGGGTGTTGGACTTCCTCACTGGCAGATCTCAGGTGGTGAGGGTGGGCAGGTGCTTCTCCAACAGCATCACCATCAACACAGGAGCACCATAGGGATGTGTCCTCTCACCACTGCTCTACTCCCTCTACACTTCAGACTGTGTGGCCACCCATGGCTCCAACACCATTGTGAAGATTGCTGACGACACAGTGGTGTTGGGTGCCATCTCCAACAACGATGAGACGGCCTCCATGGATGAAGTGAAGAATCTGGCATCGTGGTGCCAGGACAATCACCTCCAGCTGAACGTCAGCAAGACCAAGGAGCTGGTGGTGGACTTCAGAAGGGGTCAGCACAGAGACTACAAGCCCATTATCATCAATGGAGCTCCAGTGGAGAGGGTGCAGTCCTTCAAGTATCTTGGTGTCCACATCTCCTCAGACCTGACATGGGCTGCCCACATTCAGGTCCAGACCAAAAAGGCTAGGCAGCACCTGTATCACCTACGACAACTGAGGAAGTTCAGGGTCTCTCCAAAGATCCTCAGGATTTTCTATACAGGCGCTGTGGAGAGCATCCTCACACAGAACATGACATCGTGGTTTGGGAACAGCTGTGTGAAGGACCAAAAAGCTCTCCAGAGAGTGATCCATACAGCAGAACGCTGCTGCAGGGTTGCTCTCCCCCCGCTTCAGGACACCTACACCAGGAGATGCCGGACTAGAGCAGCGCAGATACTGAAGGACCCGTCCCATCCTGGCAACAAACTGTTCCAACTTCTGCAATCTGGTAGAAGGTTCCGCATCTTCCGGGCAAGGACAGAGAGACTCAAGAGGAGCTTCTATCCCCAAGCCATCCGTGCCCTAAACACACACACCCGCCCTCTCACATCATCTATAATTGACTGAGACAGGACTCTCTTCCAGACACTAAACCAAGGCACAATGTACATTTCAATTCCTTTAATTTTAAATATGTTTATATTGTCTATCCTGTAAAATAGTCAGATGTCTATTCATATTAATGTACAGAATTCACCTGCTTGCTGCTACTACTGCACATTCACCCAATGTATATACTATATATATATATATATATATATATATATATATATATATATATATATATATATATATATATATATGTTCTTCCTCTACACCCCCCCCTTCCACATGTCGAGGAGTCAGGCTACATTCCACTGTGTGTTATACTTGTATAACTATGCATGTGACAAATAAAGAACCTTGAACCTTGAACTTGAACCTTGAACCTTGAAAAAGGCTAGGCAGCGCCTGTACCACCTATGACAACTGAGGAAGTTCAGGGTCTCTCCAGAGATCCTCAGGATTTTCTATACAGGCGCTGTGGAGAACATCCTCACACAGAACACCACATTCTAGTTTGGGAACAGCTGTGTTAAGGACCAAAAATCTCCTCAGAGAACGCTGCTGCAGGATTGCTCTCCCCCACTTCAGGACATCTACACCAGGACTAGAGGAGCGCATATACTGAAGGACCTGCCCCACCCACGGGGTGGCTGTAGCTCAGGTGGCAGAGCAGGTCAGCCACTAATCAGAAGGTCGGTGGTTCGATCCCAGGCTGCATCCTGGCTGCATGCCAAATATCCTTGGGCAAGATACTGACCCCATGTTTGCCTACACAGGTGGCGCCTGTGTCCGGCAGCCTCGCCTCTGTCAGTGCGCCCCAGGGCAGCTGTGGCTACAATGTAGCTTGCTATCGCCAGTGTGTGAATGTGTGTGTGAATGGGTGAATGACTGAATGTAGTGTAAAGCGCTTTGGGGTCCTATGGACTACAAATGCGCTATACAAATGCATTTACCATTTACCATCCTGGCAACAAACTGTTCCAACTTCTGCAATCCGGTAGAAGGTTCCGCATCATCCGGGCAAGGACAGAGAGACTCCAGAGGAGCTTCTATCCCCAAGCCATCCGGACCCTAACACCTCCCCACCACCACACACACACACGCTCTCTCACATCATCCAAGGTTGTTTTATTGTCAGGGTTAGAATTAGGTTATGGTTAGGTTTGGGCTAAGGGTTAGGCACAAACATTCATTTTTGATAGTTAAGTTTAGGGTAAGTGGCAAGGGAAAGCATTATGTCAATTAGATGTCCTCATTAGGATACGAAAACAGGATGTGCGTGCGCGTGTGTGTGTGTGTGTTTTTTTTTTATGTGTAGGTGTGTGTGTAGGTGTGTGTGCGTGCATCATGCGTGCGTGCGTGTTTGCTGGGCAAGAAACATTATACAATCATGTTAGAGTGGCACCCAACTACCCAGCACATTATGCCAGGCCCACAATCTGTGCAGGTGGTGGAAGCGTTTCCTTGTATGGTGGCTGAGCTAGCTAGCACGAACCTAAGAGTAAGTGCATTTTGTTTCAAGTGGTACAAGTTGTAGCTCATCACTGCTTAGCTAGTGTTACTTTTGTTTTCCCATTTAAACAATCAAGATCACTCACCAATAGCATAGAGCTTGATGCCTCTGTCTCTCAGGTTCTTTGACTTAAAGTAAACTTCATCTTGGGACTTTCCGTCAGTGATCAGGACACCGATTTTGCGGGAGTCTTCTCGCATGCCCACACTGGGATTTAAGTTGTTGTTACAGATGTATCTTAGAGCCCAGCCTACAAAATAGCAACAAAGAAGTTTTACAAAGAGTTCAGCCAGAACAGGTACATGTCACAATGCAGCAACAGACTCAAGCGTTGGATCAAGAAAAAAGTTGAACAGTTTATTTACAAAAGTCACACCAAGTGATATATACAAAATGTGCAGGGGAAAAGAGGTCCAGACATCCTAGGGCGGGGAAGGGCAACAACAATCCTCTTCAGTCACACACACGAGAATGTTCTCTTCAGTCACACACGCCACTCGATACACTCGTCATAACCAACATACATACGTCAGAACTCCAATGGAAAACAGGCAGGGACACGTCCAGGGAAATCTATGCACAAAAAGAGAATGAAGTCACAAACCAGGAAAATATATCAGGAACGAGATTAGCATGAGAGAGCCGGGCAACACTGACAAGAATCATGCAACGATCCAGCGATGAGAAACACCGACCTGCCATCTTAAATAGTCGCCAGAGAGCCAAGGTAGTGAGCAGCAGGTCCTTGTTACATACCTTGGTGCGCAGCAGCACAGACTACGTAGCTCGCCAGGCATGACGGCACCTGGGGAGATGGTGGTGGTCCAAGGGTACCTCGAAGGGAGACAATCCGGTGGCTAAGTAGATTAAGCGTACTCTATCCAGGGAAGACAGTGACTCCATACGGACTGGTTGGTTGATGCCACACAACGGAGGGCTGCTTCCTGTTCCTGGCTCATGCGTTCGGTTTGCCCATTGCTCTGCAGGTGGAAACCAGAGGATCAACTAACCCTAGAGCTCTTAGCAAAACAGAACACCTTCCAGACTCTTGAAGTGAACTACGGCCCTTGGTCGGAGACGATATCCTCTGGTATCCCATGAAGGTGGAAAACATGGGTAGTCAGGAGTGGGGCTGTTTCCAGGGCCGTAGGAAGCTTGGGTAGTGTGAGAAAAAGGGCAGCTTTAGAAAAATGATCAACAATGGTGAGGATGACTGTATTATCTGCCGAGGGTGGAAGGCCGATGACAAAGAGGGAGACCCAATCTCCCAGGTGATGGCTCCCACTGTGCAGGATGGAGGTAGGATGGGTGAAGCTTCACAGGACTCTTCAGATGAAGTAAACTGCCAGGAAAGATGAGATGACTGAGATGTTTTGCAGTTTGTAGATCGGTCAGGTTCTTGAGATCCATCCAAACAATGAATGGTGCCCCCACTCCTCCAGGGCGAGCTTGATCACCAGTAGCTCATGGTCTCCCACATCATAGTTTCGCTCTGCAGGTGATAACTGACGAGAAAGAAAAGCACATGGGCGGAGCTTACTGGGAGAGGACAGCCCCAATTCCAGTGTCAGAGGCGCAGGTCTGTTTGAAGCCCAAGCAAACCACTGCTTGAGCTGGCTGAAAGCTGCCTGAGCCAACTGGTCCCACTGAAAGAAGCTCTTGGGAGAGGTTGGGCGGGTTAAAGATATGGCTTTTTTGCTGAAATCACAGATAAATCTATGGTAGAAAGTGAAAGAAAAAACAAGGAACCATTGTAATTGCTTTCGGTTTCGTGTTCTGGCCAATCCAACACATCCTGTACCTTAACAGGGTCTGGTTTCAGGTTCCCCTGCTGGATGATGTAGGCCAAGAAACTGACCGTGTCAATGTGGAATTCCCATTCTTCACCTCTGACAAAAAGTCGGTTCTCCGGGAGACACTGGAGCACCTGCTTTACATGATTCTTGTGTTCTTCAAGCGATCTGGAAAAGATGAGGATATCATCTTGTGGTGGAGGTGTGGTCCCTGGCTCAGCTGCAAGGGAGGAGTGGTGCAGTGAGCTCAAAGGGGCAGTACCGGGAGGCAGGTGAGCCACAGGTGGTGGCGACACTGGAGCCTTACATGATTCTTGTGTTCTTCAAGCGATCTGGAAAAGATGAGGATATCATCTTGTGGTGGAGGTGTGGTCCCTGGCTCAGCTGCAGGGGAGGAGCGGTGCAGTGAGCTCAAAGGGGCGGTACCGGGAGGCAGGTGAGCCACAGGTGGTGGCGATTGACTGATGATGGTATTTCTTTCCGTTTCTCTATATAGTGAAGGCAGAGTCGAGTGGAGAGAGGAGAGAGCTGGACTGGAACAGACTGTTTTCCTTGAGTGCCCAACTGTCAATAAAAAGCAATAATAGTGAGCACAATCACCGTGTATGTCATGTACGTCTACAAGTGATGCCGAAACCCAGGAGTGGGGTGTCTGACCCAAACAATGAACCACCTGCCCAGCCTGTGCAGTTGTTGACACAGTTGTTGACACAGTTGTTGGCACAGATGCTGGCGGAGATGGCAATGATGTGCCAAGACTGGGCGGTGGCCCAGCGGGAACACCTGATTAAGCTGCAGGAACACTCAGACTGGCAGACCAGGTCCTGGAGTCGCTGGCGCCACCAAAACTATCTCCTCTGTCAGTAACGATGCACTGGATGGGGGACGGTGACGATGCCCAGGTCTTTTTGGAGGCATTCCGTGCAATGACAGAAGCGTGCCAGTGGTCACAGCGGAGTGGGCCCAGCGGCCGATTCCACTACTGTAGGGGGAGGCTCAAACGGCAGCCCTCAGCCTACCGCCAACCTTGTGGAGCAGCTTCTTAACAAAGAAGCTTCTTAAGCCTCCTTTACTGGCGGGCGCGACCTTTTGGCTTAGCGGGGCAAACAGCGATAATGTGGCCCTTACAGCCGCAACACAAGCACTCACCAGACGTAAGGCGGCAGTGCTGTTCAGCTACAGTTATGTGGTGAGTTGATTGCAGGTGTGTTGGCCAAAGGCCAGAACCTCTGATGAGTTCTGCCTTGGCAGATGAGAGATAAAGCAGAGGAAAACAAAAACAAACAATGGAGTGTTTGATCCTTGAGTGACGCCGAGAAGGCACGGGAACCACGACAGTACAGTCATATGAGAAGATTACAAAGACTTGTTTTTTGTTTGTTTGTTTCTCTCTTGGTGTCAGCTTACTGTGATGGGGGTTTATAGTCCCAGGAGCTGTTTTGTTTTTGGCATGCAATTTACTCCTGGTAGGATCTCCCTACAAACAGATCCCAAGTAAGGGATCAAATTGAGGGGATTTAGAAAGCCTCTATAAACAGGAACTCCAGAGACCACATTACACTGATTGGGACAGGGTTCCATGGCCCTACTTGGAGGCAATACTGTGGATTGATTGGCAGCCAGCGGCAGAAGCTCTAGCGGTCTAATCCCCAATTGCCAGTGACTACAAGGACATGGAACATCACCACTCTAGTGTTGATAGAGCCTAAGCTTGTGCATGAGGATGAAAGATCCTGTCTAGATATAGTCAGACTCACCTCAACACAACACTTCTGGAACCAGCTTCCTTGGAGAGGTGGTGGAAAGGAGTTGTATCCCTTGCCATATGGTGTCACTACACTTTTTTTTTCTTAGGGAAAAAGAGATTCAACTCTGCAGCTGCATGTCTTGTACACTCAGGTAAAGACAGGAGGAGAGCTGTGAACTGATCACTTTTGATGGTGAGTTATAAAAATCATCATGCCCAGACATATAGTGTGGGTGCACTGCAAGTGTCTAGCAGAAGCCCCTGTACTGGAGATCTTCAACTTCCACCTATCCCAAGGAGGCTGGATACACTGAGTCAGAGATCACTCCATGAATCCACAGACAGCTGCCAAGTATAGCCCATTGTCATAGGCCTTTTGGAGACTATAGTGAGAGCTTCTTTTGCATTGCCAATAATAAGTCATACTCCTGCGGGCTGGACTCCATCAGGATTACATTTGTCACAATTCTGTTCACATTTTTATCGAAAGAATTTCTAGGCACAGCCAAGGAGACAAGGGTGTTGGGTTTGGTGGTCTCTCCTTTTGCAGACGTTGTGGTTCTATTGACTTCATCAAACAATGACATCCAGTTGTCACCAAGATGTCTTGCAGTCAAGTTTGAATCAGCTGGACGAGAATTGGCCAGTCAAAGTCTAAGACTCAGGTTCTCAGTCATAAAAACTTGGAGTGCCCAATCAGGCTGTAACTGAGTAGCTGTCCTACATGTAGACGTTCAAGTATCTTGGGGTTATTGTTTGTAAGTCAGTGAAGGATGGTTGGTCTAGCATCTGTCATGCATATCCTATATCGGTAATTGTATTACTATTGCTATACACTATTGTGGTAAGTGTCCTAGTTGGACATCAACTAGCTGGACACGTCTAACTAGGACGAGGCCCCAGGGAACACTCAGGATGGTCTGGCATTGGCATTCGGGTCAGTTTAAATGCAGGAAGGACAGGTCTGTTGTGCTATTTAAAAAAATACCTGTCATGGTGCTTCCTCCTTTATAAGGCAGGTTGGCGATGGCCTCCAGTAGGGATGCTTTGGATGGGTGGGCATTCAGGTGCCATTCGGTCCTTGGGTCATCGCTGTACTGAACCAGACCTACAGAAAATACATCCAACAATGTAGCAAAACACCAAGGATACCCCATCTCTGACTTTCAGCTTCTTCACAAAATACAGGGAGTGCAGAATTATTAGGCAAATGAGTATTTTGTCCACAGCATCCTCTTCATGCATGTTGTCTTACTCCAAGCTGTATAGGCTCGAAAGCCTACTACCAATTAAGCATATTAGGTGATGTGCATCTCTGTAATGAGAAGGGGTGTGGTCTAATGACATCAACACCCTATATCAGGTGTGCATAATTATTAGGCAACGTCCTTTCCTTTGGCAAAATGGGTCAAAAGAAGGACTTGACAGGCTCAGAAAAGTCAAAAATAGTGAGATATCTTGCAGAGGGATGCAGCAGTCTCAAAATTGCAAAGCTTCTGAAGCGTGATCATCGAACAATCAAGCGTTTCATTCAAAATAGTCAACAGGGTCGCAAGAAGCGTGTGGAAAAACCAAGGTGCAAAATAACTGCCCATGAACTGAGAAAAGTCAAGCGTGCAGCTGCCAAGATGCCACTTGCCACCAGTTTGGCCATATTTCAGAGCTGCAACATCACTGGAGTGCCCAAAAGCACAAGGTGTGCAATACTCAGAGACATGGCCAAGGTAAGAAAGGCTGAAAGACGACCACCACTGAACAAGACACACAAGCTGAAACGTCAAGACTGGGCCAAGAAATATCTCAAGACTGGTTTTTCTAAGGTTTTATGGACTGATGAAATGAGAGTGAGTCTTGATGGGCCAGATGGATGGGCCCGTGGCTGGATTGGTAAAGGGCAGAGAGCTCCAGTCCGACTCAGACGCCAGCAAGGTGGAGGTGGAGTACTGGTTTGGGCTGGTATCATCAAAGATGAGCTTGTGGGGCCTTTTCGGGTTGAGGATGGAGTCAAGCTCAACTCCCAGTCCTACTGCCAGTTTCTGGAAGACACCTTCTTCAAGCAGTGGTACAGGAAGAAGTCTGCATCCTTCAAGAAAAACATGATTTTCATGCAGGACAATGCTCCATCACACGCGTCCAAGTACTCCACAGCGTGGCTGGCAAGAAAGGGTATAAAAGAAGAAAAACTAATGACATGGCCTCCTTGTTCATCTGATCTGAACCCCATTGAGAACCTGTGGTCCATCATCAAATGTGAGATTTACAAGGAGGGAAAACAGTACACCTCTCTGAACAGTGTCTGGGAGGCTGTGGTTGCTGCTGCACGCAATGTTGATGGTGAACAGATCAAAACACTGACAGAATCCATGGATGGCAGGCTTTTGAGTGTCCTTGCAAAGAAAGGTGGCTATATTGGTCGCTGATTTGTTTTTGTTTTGTTTTTGAATGTCAGAAACGTATATTTGTGAATGTGGAGATGTTATATTGGTGTCACTGGTAAAAATAAATAATTGAAATGGGTATATATTTGTTTTTTGTTAAGTTGCCTAATAATTATGCACAGTAATAGTCACCTGCACACACAGATATCCCCCTAAAATAGCTAAAACTAAAAACAAACTAAAAACTACTTCCAAAAACATTCAGCTTTGATATTAATGAGTTTTTTGGGTTCATTGAGAACATGGTGGTTGTTCAATAATAAAATTATTCCTCAAAAATACAACTTGCCTAATAATTCTGCACTCCCTGTATACAAAGTGATGAGAATTAAAATAATCAAAAATGTGATAAGTAAAGGAAATCTTGGAGCTGAAATTAGATCAGTGCTAATAAATTAGTTGGATATAGTGAATATTTGTTTTTAATTTTGTATTGCTGTGCTGTCATTTATTATCTTACTAATAAAAAACAACTCAGTAATTTTAAATACTTGGATGGATGTATTTGCTGGATAATATCCTACAAATCAACCTTTTAAGCTCAAGTATTGATGTGGAAGATTAAAAGTCCTGATATCAGATTTGTACTCAGTATCAGCAGAGTACCCAAAGTACCAAAGTATCTGTATCAATCGGAACTGGAAAAGTTGCATCGGTGCCCTTTGATCTTCTGTTCTTAAATGAGTCATATAAATAAACTGACATGGCTTATTCTTTAATAAATGATCAGAAGAAATTTTAAGGGAGGAGGAGCTACAACAGCTTTTTTTTAAGAGGGGGCAGAACAAAGGCTCTGCATACAGTGGGGCAAAAAAGTATTTAGTCAGCCACCAATTGTGCAAGTTCCCCCACTTAAAATGATGACAGAGGTCATGTCATGATCCTGGGTCTGCTGACCCAGCGTTTTGTGTTTAGTTTATGTAGCCTTCAGGTTTCCTAAGTTCATCATAATCATGCCTAGGTGTTTCTAGTTATTTTCCCCTCGTGTTTCCACTATGTTAAGTCTCCCCTGCTTTTCATGTATTTCATGTCTGTGGCTTATGTTGTCAGTTCAGGTTGTCATGTCTATATCTCACTGTGTTTCCTGTTTTATTGTGAAGAGGTCTGGTGTGTCTGTGTTCATCATGTTCAGTTACTCTCCCCCTGTGACGTAATTATGTTCATGTGTCAGCTGGGTTCCCCAGGTGCTGCCACTTCCCTCATTATCCTCCTGTGTCCATTTAGTCTGTGTGCTCTCAGCCATTCTTTGTCAGGTCGTCCGTTGTATTCACCCGTTGTACTCGTCCGTTGTTTCCTATGTCTCCGCTCCAGGTATCCCTGTCAGTTTGTTATGTTTAGAGTTTTCTATGTTTTGTTTTAGTTCACCCAGTTTAGGTCATTGTTTAGTTTTCATCGATTCCCTATTATTTTGTACCCTCGTTTCTTGCCTTAATAAACGGCTTGTTTTGTTATTCATATCTCATTTCGGTCTGCGCTTGAGTCCTTCCCTGCAACATACGGTCTGCCCTAGCCAGACCGTGACAGGTCAGTAATTTGCACCAGAGGTACACTTCAACTGTGAGAGACAGAATGTGAAAAAAAAAATCCATGAATTCACATGGTAGGATTTGTAAAGAATTTATTCGTAAATCAGGGTGGAAAATAAGTATTTGGTCACCTCAAACAAGGAAAATCTCTGGCTCTCACAGACCTGTAACATCTTCTGTAAGAAGCTTTTCTGTCCCCCACTCGTTACCTGTATGAATGGCACCTGTTTGAACTCATCATCTGTATAAAAGACACCTGTCCACAGCCTCAAACAGTCAGACTCCAAACTGGACCAAAGGGCCAAGACCAAAGAGCTTTCGAAGGACACCAGGAAAAGTATTGTAGACCTGCACCAGACTGGGAAGAGTGAATCTACAATAGGCAAGCAGCTTGGTGTGAAAAAATCAACTGTGGGAGCAATCATCAGAAAATGGAAGACATACAAGACCACTGATAATCTCCCTCGATCTGGGGCTCCACGCAAGATCTCATCCCGTGGGGTCAAAATGATCATGAGAACGGTGAGCAAAGATCCCAGAACCACACGGGGGGACCTGGTGAATGACCTGCAGAGAGCTGGGACCAAAGTAACAAAGGTCACCATCAGTAACACACTACAACGGCAGGGAATCAAATCCCGCAGTGCCAGACGTGTTCCGCTGCTGAAGCCAGTGCATGTCCAGGCCCGTCTGAAGTTTGCCAGAGAGCACATGGATGATACAGCAGAGGATTGGGAGAATGTCATGTGGTCAGATGAAACCAAAGTAGAACTTTTTGGTATAAACTCAACTCGTCGTGTTTGGAGGACGAAGAATACTGAGTTGCATCCCAAGAACACCATACCTACTGTGAAGCATGGGGGTGGAAACATCATGCTATGGGGCTGTTTTTCTGCCAAGGGGACAGGACGACTGATCCGTGTTAAGGACAGAATGAATGGGGCCATGTATCGTGAGATTTTGAGCCAAAACCTCCTTCCATCAGTGAGAACTTTGAAGATGAAACGAGGCTGGGTCTTCCAACATGACAATGATTCAAAACACACCGCCCGGGCAACAAAGGAGTGGCTCCGTAAGAAGCATTTGAAAGTCCTGGAGTGGCCTAGCCAGTCTCCAGACCTCAACCTCATAGAAAATCTGTGGCGGGAGTTGAAAGTCCGTGTTGCTCGGCGACAGCCCCAAAACATCACTGCTCTCGAGAAGATCTGCATGGAGGAATGGGCCAAAATACCAGCTACTGTGTGTGCAAACCTGGTAAAGACCTATAGTAAACGTTTGACCTCTGTTATTGCCAACAAAGGTTATGTTACAAAGTATTGAGTTGTATTTTTGTTATTGACCAAATACTTATTTTCCACCCTGATTTACGAATAAATTCTTTACAAATCCTACCATGTGGATTCATGGATTTTTTTTTCACATTCTGTCTCTCACAGTTGAAGTGTACCTCTGGTGCAAATTACTGACCTCTGTCATCATTTTAAGTGGGGGAACTTGCACAATCGGTGGCTGACTAAATACTTTTTTGCCCCACTGTATGATAACATGATGCAGTATACAATAGTAGCAGCAGTGAAAGCTTTACCGATCTGGACTCTGTCAGGGCCGATGTCAAACACTCTGACCAGGCGAGCGATGAAGCTGCGGATGGTTTTGAAGTTCATACGCCCAATGCTCCAGGAGCCGTCAAGCAGCAGCACGATGTCGGCCTTCGCTGTGGTCTTACACTGAGTGTCTGCACAGGCACAGTGGTGTGTGTGTGTGTGTGACATCTGGTACACAACAGATACTCACGACAAATGTCTGTTAAGTCTTATTGTGTGAGGGAAAATTGAGAAAGACAGACAGGAACTACATCAGGAGGAGAGAGGAGTACATCACAAAAACTCACTATCAGAAAGCAGATTACATTACATAACACAAGAAATTTGTCTCAGAGTAGGATGTGATGCATAATAACGAACCTGATGTCTCACAGTGGTAAAAACAAATGACAAATATTCCAAATCCATTCTGAATGACTGTTGATCAGTCCTAAACCCCCTCAACTCTCTTTATAGAGCAGCATTTCAGAGTAATTGTTCTGCAGCATGTTAAATATGCCTTACAGCATCTCTGCCTGACCACATGGACCTGTAAAAAAACACTAAATTAAATCCTGCTGTGGATCCAAGATCTTGGAGTTGGGAAATCAATCACTGTATCTGCTTCCAATTACAACAGGAACTTCTGCTAAGGATCAGCATGTCCTTTGAGTCTGATGGGAAGCATTGCATGAGACTTTTTCATAGGAAAAATTTGCATTGTAAATCTTAATAAACATGAAGCCACATTTAACTACACATTCAAGCTGCATTACTGCTCTCGGTAAGCTATATTTAGTGGATTAAACGTCTTTAAAAAATAAAAAGCTCCTCCCAGGAAATTCAAACTAGATTTAAGTTCTGATGGATTATCTGATCATCAAAACTCTTGCCTATGAGTTAAAGCAAAACACTTCACAGGCGTAGTTTGCTTCAGTTATTATTTTAATGTAGACAAAAAGTGCAGTTACACACAGCAGGAAGAGGACAGACAGAGGTGAGAGGAGGTGGAGGAAGTCAGATGTGTTGGATCAAAGAGGAAGAGGAGGGGGAGGAGGAGCGACTTTACCTTGCTCCTGGGCCTGAGAGGAGGACAGCAGCAGTGCCACGAGGGCCACAACTGTTGCCAGAGAGAGCCTGCTCTTCATCTTCAGCTCTACTGGTCTCAGCAGCGCATGAAGGAAGCTGCAAGAGGAACCAAGGAGGCGGTAAGGCTTCCTCGGGGCTTCACAAAACTGTTAATCCTCCCTGAACGTGAACCTCAGAGCTCATTATTGCACCTTTATTTTCATTTAAATCTACATTATGCTTAAAACAACAAAACAACTCAGCTTTGAAGAGAAAAATAACTCACATGAATATTACATGAGCAGCAATAAGATCACATGACAACCTACTGTATGAAAGACTAAAATTCACCAAATTCTACAAAATATTTAAGAAAATCTTTTTTTCTGTCTCTACAATATATTCTTTTTCTGTCATTTCTGTGGCTCAGATTATTTCCTCTCAGAGTAAAGACATGCATTTAATATTTCTGCATGATGAGAAATATTCACTCATGAGGACAAAGTCATCCCACTGTCTTGCGTAATGGAGGATCAAGCCGTGGCACTGTACGCAATTACGCACAGCAACGGTGAGATATAATCCATATAAAAAAATGACAACAACAACAAAAAGTAATATTTCAGAATTTAAAAAGCACGCAGATTTTAAACAGGTGATAAATGAAGGCGTGTGAATCAATCCCCCTTAAATTGCACCCAAACAGAAACCTTCAGGCGCTGACCTTCAGAGGAGACGGACACAAATGTCGTTTGCTTAAACAAAAAGTCTTCGCTGTAGACTGCAGTCTTCTTCCAAGTGTGAAGAGTCTCCACACAATCTGCTACTTAACAGGGGGTGGGCTGCTCCCAGCTCTGCCGGCCCCGCCACAGTGAGCTCTTACGACATCCAGCCATGATGCTTCATTTATGGCACCGCTATTGTGTCTGTTTGTGTATCTGTTTGTCCACAGAAATTAGCTTTAAGCCAGTGCCAACCTGTTTCCGTGCAGTCTCCAGAGTTCTAACCGCAGCTTTTTGGACATGGATAGCACGGCCGAATGCTGATTGGTTGACAAGTGGGCAGGAACAGAGAAAGGACTGATGGTGGAGGAAAATTTGTCCAAAAAAAATAACAATACAATGAGATATCCCAGATATCATATTTAACGTACACACGCTTGACCTATATTTATATATTTTTCCACCTGCAATTAGCAAGCTGCGCCTGTCCTGTTAGTAAATTACCCAAAACTCATGTCTTAGTTTGTGATTAGGTGCTAAATTTCACTGCTCTTACAGTGGGGCAAAAAAGTATTTAGTCAGCCACCGATTGTGCAAGTTCCCCCACCTAAAATGATGACAGAGGTCAGTAATTTGCACCAGAGGTACACTTCAACTGTGAGAGACAGAATGTGAAAAAAAAATCCATGAATTCACATGGTAGGATTTGTAAAGAATTTATTCGTAAATTAGGGTGGAAAATAAGTATTTGGTCACCTCAAACAAGGAAAATCTCTGGCTCTCACAGACCTGTAACGTCTTCTGTAAGAAGCTTTTCTGTCCCCCACTCGTTACCTGTATGAATGGCACCTGTTTGAACTCATCATCTGTATAAAAGACACCTGTCCACAGCCTCAAACAGTCAGACTCCAAACTCCGCCATGGCCAAGACCAAAGAGCTTTCGAAGAACACCAGGAAAAGTATTGTAGACCTGCACCAGACTGGGAAGAGTGAATCTACAATAGGCAAGCAGCTTGGTGTGAAAAAATCAACTGTGGGAGCAATCATCAGAAAATGGAAGACATACAAGACCACTGATAATCTCCCTCGATCTGGGGCTCCACGCAAGATCTCATCCCGTGGGGTCAAAATGATCATGAGAACGGTGAGCAAAGATCCCAGAACCACACGGGGGGACCTGGTGAATGACCTGCAGAGAGCTGGGACTAAAGTAACAAAGGTCGCCATCAGTAACACACTACAACGGCAGGGACTCAAATCCCGCAGTGCCAGACGTGTTCCGCTGCTGAAGCCAGTGCATGTCCAGGCCCGTCTGAAGTTTGCCAGAGAGCACATGGATGATACAGCAGAGGATTGGGAGAATGTCATGTGGTCAGATGAAACCAAAGTAGAACTTTTTTGGTATAAACTCAACTCGTCGTGTTTGGAGGAAGAAGAATACTGAGTTGCATCCCAAGAACACCATACCTACTGTGAAGCATGGGGGTGGAAACATCATGCTATGGGGCTGTTTTTCTGCCAAGAGGACAGGACGACTGATCCGTGTTAAGGACAGAATGAATGGGGCCATGTATCGTGAGATTTTGAGCCAAAACCTCCTTCCATCAGTGAGAACTTTGAAGATGAAACGAGGCTGGGTCTTCCAACATGACAATGATCCACAACACACCGCCCGGGCAACAAAGGAGTGGCTCCGTAAGAAGCATTTGAAAGTCCTGGAGTGGCCTAGCCAGTCTCCAGACCTCAACCCCATAGAAAATCTGTGGCGGGAGTTGAAAGTCCGTGTTGCTCGGCGACAGCCCCAAAACATCACTGCTCTCGAGAAG
Organism: Diplotaxodon limnothrissa; assembly: GCF_057381915.1. Lineage (NCBI taxonomy): Eukaryota > Metazoa > Chordata > Actinopteri > Cichliformes > Cichlidae > Diplotaxodon > Diplotaxodon limnothrissa. The sequence continues at coordinate 25,296,036 of NC_140610.1, forward strand.
ATCTGCATGGAGGAATGGGCCAAAATACCAGCTACTGTGTGTGCAAACCTGGTAAAGACCTATAGTAAACGTTTGACCTCTGTTATTGCCAACAAAGGTTATGTTACAAAGTATTGAGTTGTATTTTTGTTATTGACCAAATACTTATTTTCCACCCTGATTTACGAATAAATTCTTTACAAATCCTACCATGTGGATTCATGGATTTTTTTTTTTCACATTCTGTCTCTCACAGTTGAAGTGTACCTCTGGTGCAAATTACTGACCTCTGTCATCATTTTAGGAGTGGGTGAACTTGCACAATCGGTGGCTGACTAAATACTTTTTTGCCCCACTGTATTAGATTATTTTCATCATATTGAAATGAACTGACTGGGTTTATGGTTAAAGAATAGCAATAGGGATTGTCCTCACGCACTGTTTTACCCCATCTAGTAAATCTGGCCTTGAGTGGCCTACACCAGGAGATGCCGGACTAGAGCAGCGCAGATACTGATGGACCCGTCCCATCCAGGCAACAAACTGTTCCAACTTCTGCAATCTGGTAGAAGGTTCCGCATCTTCCGGGCAAGGACAGAGAGACTCAAGAGGAGCTTCTATCCCCAAGCCATCCGTGCCCTAAACACACACACCCGCCCTCTCACATCATCTATAATTGACTGAGACAGGACTCTTCCAGACACTAAACCAAGGAACAATGTACATTTCAATTCCTTTAATTTTAAATATGTTTATATTGTCTATCCTGTAAAATAGTCAGATATCTATCCATATTAATGTACAGAATTCACCTGCTTGCTGCTACTACTGCACATTCACCCAGTGTATATACTATATGTGTGTGTGTATATATATATATATATATATATATATATATATATATATATATATATATATATATATATATATATATATATATATATATATATATATAATGTTCTTCCTCTTCCCCCCCCCCCCCCCCCAATTTTTGCACATGTCGAGGAGCGTGTCAGGCTACATTTCACTGTGTGTTATACTTGTATAACTATGCATGTGACAAATAATAAAGAACCTTGAACCTTGAGTGGTAAAATGTGAAACATTTTTGTTGGAGTCCTACATTTCACTCATGTGGTGGCTGTAGCTCAGGAGGTAGAGTGGGATTAGAGGTTGGCAGTTTGATCCCTGGCTGCTCCAGTCTGCATGCCAAATATACCTGGGCGACATACTAACCCCAAGTTGCTCTCTGATGCATCCATTGGAGTATGACTGTGTGTGAATATTAGATAGAAAGCACTTGAAAGCACAGAAGAAGGTGTTTGTATGAATGGGCGAATGAGGCTCTGAGTGCCCCAGGAGAGTAGCACAGCGCTATGTCCATTTACCATTTATTTACCTTTATCCACCAACAGTCAGCCATTCTACACACAAAGAGCCACAAACTGGTTTGTTGATCATGAGAGCCATGTTGTTTTTATTGATCCTCAGGTCAACAGAGAGAGAGTACAAGAATTGTAATGTGGTCACATTTATAAATGTGTTTTGAAATGCCACAACATGAAACACGTAGTCCAACACAGATGGAGTATTTTTAAGTGGCTGACTGGTTTGGGGGAACTGGGACCATACGGCTGAAGCAGAGGAGTTAAACTTCCTTCTGAATGACGCCTCCACCAGCTCAAATGGCACCTATCCATCTCCTGAAAGGAAGAGTTCAAAGATGAAGATTAAAATGTACTTTTTTGTGCGCGTTAATCTGAACACCAAACATAGTTTCCATGTACTAAATAAAATGATGCATTATTTTTTGTTCTTTAATTTTGTATTAAGTTTTCTGTATAACCAACATTACAGACTGTAACATGTCCATACACCCAGCAGCAGAGAAGCAGAAGAGGAAACACTCACGGGTGGTCTCGGTGCCCCTGAGAGGCTCGCTGCTCTGCTTGCCAACCACAGCGTAAACACTGATGACGTACTCAGTCAGAGGGTTTAGATTTCCTAGCACTACCGTGCTCACCGATCCATTGACTTGCAGCTGAAACAATAAAGGATTGGTTCTTATTCTGTGACCAGTGAACGAGTTAATGAAGTATTCTTCGAGTTAATGAAGAATACTTCAAACCAACAGCTGGACTCACCTTTGGGATGTCGAGAGGACTACAGCTCTCACCTTTTAATCATTAGATGATTATAGTTTGCTGAGCCTAAATCTATTGTGCTGCGTTCATGAGCTGGTGACAGTGTGCTTATTTGTGGACAGAGAAGTGCACATGCTATGGACGAGCAGTCTGCCCTCTTAAACATTCAGGTTGTTTTACACATGTTTGGTTGGAGTCTTGCAACATGTTAATGCTCTGATGATGAAATTTACGTCACTTGGATAACGGATTATGTCACTGTTAAACATTGCCTTAGGCTGATTGATCCTTTCTAGCTACTGGACTTGGCTACAGAAGGATGAGCCAGTAGCAGTGTGAGTCTCTTCCACACTTCCTCTTTCTGTACAGCACTTAAGGTGTGAAGCTGGCACACTATTTCTTTTCATCCTCCCTCTACCGTGTAAGGTCCACAGTTACTGCTAAGTCCATCCCAGCCTCTTTTATTGTTTTTTGTTCATTAATATTGATTTGATGACATCATTAGGCCAACAAACAGTGCCACCATCTATTTTTAATTGTCCTTGTCCAGCGATTGTTAATGAATTATTAAGAAATATTCCTGACACAGAGATCAAGTCAGTCAGTACCAAACAGAAACATCACACTTTGTACTTTTTTCACCCCAGACTGGAGGGCTGCCACAAAGAGTTGGAAGTTTGAAGTCATTTGTTTCACTGCTTAATTCTGTAGCACCATGACAGGTGTTGAGACATTTAAACATTATTTTTAGTAGAACTCGATTAACGAGTTAAGTTTAACGATTCTCCTGGTGCAGCGTTAGAACAATCTACCAAAATAACTGATTTTGCACACGGGTTAGCGCATGGGTTAATGCTGTATATCCTCTGGGGTACATTTTCATATTTTGATTGTTAAAGATAAATTAAATAACAGCTTTATCATCAATATGAATTAAATTTATTGTGACAGTTGAAATCAGAAACTTTCATACTCTTGTTTCAAACTAACATGAGGGGGAGAGTTTAATCTCACCTTCTCAATGCGTTCCCCAGCTGCCATCATGTAAGTGACATCGTATTTCTCCACGGTGCCATTGGGTGGAGTCCAGGTGGCACGAAAGGAGCTCTGTGTCACCTCTGAGGTCACCAGATTGGTGGGTGCCTCTAGAGTATGACATAAAAAGGAACGAAAGGACAGCATGTTCAGTATTTTCCTTTTTAAACCCACTACCACTCTGCCGCCATAAACCTGCCCTCGCTATTCTCACTCTTCTGACAGCGAGACTCCTGACCATCTGCTTCACTTAAAAACTGGGTTTTGGTTACACTTCCATGTGACCTTCACCACCAGTGATGACTAAAATGTCTAAAAATGACAGAGCAGTATTTAAATATTGATTTGTATAAAAAGCTTTGATCAGCTATTTACTTGTGAAAATTGCAGTTTTAAACTTTAAAATCTTACATTTAAATCACACTGCTGTAAACTTTCTGCTTCATTTGTTTTAAATCCTGGATGAATATGTGTTTGCCTAATAATACCAAGCATCGGCCTCTGGGTGTGAGGTGCCAAAAACTGCATTTCCACTAGTGTCCACTTGAGGCAGAGTCAAAAAGTGAGTCAGTTCCTATAGACTTCCATGATAAAATGTCCAACTTTACAGCAGAAGTAAAGACAGATTGATATAAATATATATATTAAAAAAAAAAAAAAAGATCAATCGACTTGGGATAAGTCGATAACAACTGTTTGGATAAGTCACCCATTTGGATTTTGTTAAGGCTTAAAGTTAAGGATGTGGCCATTATGGCTAACGGGATGGTGCAGACACAGCGGTCGTAGTTACTAGCTGTCTCCACTTGGCTTCACCTATGCTAATTCAAATCACTAAAGTAGACCTCTAGAACAGCTTGTGCTGTTTGGTGCTTCTTGGAGCATTTTAATGAAATTATCTGCCGTGCAGCTAATTACAATAACAGACTGTCCCAGAAGTCTGTACTTCAGTTTTGGTGAGTTTGTTGTTCATAGCAAAACTTAGTTTATGTTTAGGTCCATGGATGCACCTCTATAAACGTAAATAAATAAGATGACCTGCTTATTCACATGTTTTATCTGTTAGTTAGCGCTCATTAGCAGGTATCTCTGCCTATGTTGTGAGCATGTACATTTTATGGTTGCATCTTATTTGCATTAGCTGATAACTTCTCTCTCTTATCCAAATGTGGTCACTTCTAACTCCCATGACAAGCATAGAGGTAAAGTTGAAGGGTCCACAAACCAATGACTGACATCTCTGAGACAGCAATATTAATAAATCACTATTTGATTTAAGAAAATGTAAAATGTCTCAGAAGTCTTGTCCAGATCAGATGCAGACTAGATTCTCTGAGCAGCCTTTTGAAATACTGGCCCATCTTTAAGATTGTTCTGACAATGCTGAAATGGCTCCTTCCCTACCTGAGCCCTTAACACTGTTACACAGGTTGACAGAGAGTTCGTCAATGATGTCCACCAGGAACTGGAAGTCGTAGACGTTGTACATGTGAATGTCATCTGGGTCAGAGGCGATGGACCTCAGCTCATACTCATCAGCGTTTTTTACACCTGTGAGAAAAATAAACCATGAGTTTGATGAAGGAAGATGACTAAAGTGGCTGCTGGTTGATCATTTTCAGCCCATTCTAGTAAAGTCAGGTACTTTTCCTGATTGCTGCATGCAGGTAGCAATCATCCAAAAGTTCAAATGTGTTTTCATTTCCTTTTCTTCAAACCAGTGAAGCTCACTCACCGATAGCATAGAGCTCGATGCCGCTGTCTCTCAGGTTCTGTGAAATTACGATGACTTCATCCTGTGACTTTCCATCAGTGATCAGGATGCTGATTTTGTGGGAGTCTGGATGCAACCCCACGTTGGGTTTGAAGTTGTACTGGAGAATATGGTTCAGAGCCATTCCTAAACCACAGTGAGGAAGAAGTTTCATTTATGTGTGCAGATAACAAAGCACTGCTTCTCTGTTTTTTAACCCTTCTGAAACAAACCTGACCCATCAGAAAGCCTACAGCTAGATCAGGTGATGCTGAATGTGTCCATTATCAGGGATAGGAATCGAGAACTGCTTCTTGTAATTGAATTCCCCAGAATTGTTAGTCCGCTTCCCTATTGATCCCACTTAGCGGTTTCTCTTACACATGCTCCACAATCAGCTGATTTCAGTTCACGTGCCAGAGGACGAAAACAGTGGCACAGTCTAAGAGTGTTGATATGGACATTACTCTTATTTTTATTGAACAATGGGACAAGAGTTTGATGGCAAAGTGGAGACTGCTTCTAGGAAAGAAACAGCTGGATCAAGCTGCTAACACAACTTTGGCTTGTTGCAAGTATCTGCACGGACAGCATGTTAATGCTAAGCCAGCCAGACAACATGCTAACACTAAGCTAGCCAAGAACCCAGAGTGAAAGCTGCGTGAATGCTGACCCCAACTTAGCAGGAAGATGCTGAACTTCAACAGGTAACAAACTGATGAGCTGTCAGGCTGCAGCCTTTTTACTTGTGCATTATGATCGCTTTAAAGTTAAACCCTTTATTAATCTCCATCCATCCATCTTCTTCTACTTATCTGGGGCCAGGGCACACAGGAAGCAGCCTAACCAGAGAAGCCCAGACCTCTCTCTCCCTGGCCACATCCTCCAGCTTGCCCGGGGGAACACCATGACATTCCCAGGCCAGCCAAGAGATTTTATCTCTCCAGCATGTCCTGATTCTGCCCTGGGCAGTAAAGGGGCAGCCTCCCGGTGGAACATGCCCAGAACACCTCACCCAGGAGGCATCTTTGTCAGAGGCCCCAACCACCTCAACTGACTCCTTTTGATGTATAGGAGCAGTAGCTCCTATTCATACAGCAAGGGAGCAAGGGACAAGCCAGCCACCCTTCGGAGAAAGCTAATTTCCGCTCCTTGCATCCACGACCTTGATCTTTTGGTCACTACCCAAACTCATGAGGTGAGGGTAGAGATGTAGATCGACCGGTAAATCACTCAACTTCTTTCTTCCCCACAATGGACCGGAGCAGCATCCGCATCACTGCAGCCACAGCACCAATCCGTCTATTGATTGTCCACTCCATTTTCCCGTCACTCATGAACAAGACCCCGAGATACTTAAAATACTCCACTTTGTTCAGGAGCTCGCCCTGACCCGGAGTTTGCACTCTACCCTGTTCCGGCTGAAGACCATGGCCTCAGATTGGGAGATGCTGATTCCCACCACTTCACACTCAGCTGCAAACTGTTCCAGTGCGAGCTAAAGGCCATCACCAAGTGAAAGTCTTCTGCCACTTGGCTACGTCTAAAATTCTGTCCATAAAGATTACGAACATGTCCGGTGACCAAGGGAAGCCTGGAGCTCTTGCAATGGTTGTATAAGGACTGAATGGCCCGTAGCAATGAGCCAGACACCCCATAGTCCCAAAGCACCTCCCACACGACACTCCAAGTGTCATGGTTGAATGCCTTCTCCAAGTCCACAAAACACGTGTAGAATGGTTGGGCAAACTCCCATGCACCCTCAAGTATCCTCGAGAAGGTAAAGAGCTGGTCCAGTGTTCCATGTCCAGGACAAAAACTGCATTGTTACTCCTGTATCCGAGGTTCGACTAAGGGATGGACTGTCCTTTCCAGCACCCTGGCACAGACTTTTCCAGGGAGGGTGAGGAGTGTGATCCCCCTATAGTTGGAACACACCCTCCGGTCCCCCTTCTTAAAGATGGGAACTACTGCCCTGATCTGCCATGCATCATTGTAGAGACATGTCAACCAAGACAGTGCTACAACATTCAGAGCCTTCAGGAACACCAACAATGACGACACCGCCTACAGAGATGAGGTCCAGCATCTGACAGAATGGTGCAACTACAATAACCTTACCCTAAACACCAGGAAAACCAAGTAAGTGGTCATGGACTTCCTAAGACAAAAACTGATCCCCCTCCCCTATCCATAAAGGGTGACTATGTGGAAAGGCTGCCCTTCTTTAAGTTCCTCTGTACCCACATCTCCAAGGACCTATCTTGGACCAAAAACACATCAGCCCTAGTGAAGAAAGCCCAGCAGTGCCTCCATTTCTTGAGGGTTCTGAGATGGAAGAGGCTGCAGACTGACCTACTAGTGTCCTCCTATCGAGCCACAATCAAAAGTGTGTTGATGCATGCCATCTCCGTGTGGTACGCTGGTTGCACAACAGCCAATAAGAAGAGACTCCAGAGAGTCATCAGAACTGCAGAGAATGTGATCGGCTGTCCACTCTCCCCCCTGGACTCCATTGCCAGCTTGAGATGTCTCTCCAAAGCCAATGTGATTATAAAACCACCACCTCATCAACATCCTGCCCTCTGGAAAAAGGTTCAGATCCATCAGGTGCAAAAACAATAGACTAAAAAAAGAGCGTCTTCCTGTCAGCTATCACAACTCTCAATGCAAATTAAGAGTGTGAACAAACTTCTCCCACACAATCACTCTGTCGCTGCTATTGACTATGTTGCTACCATTCCATATGCAGTATTTTGGTCTTCCCTTTTTCTGTGCAATATTTTGGCCCCTGTGCAATATGTGCAATATTTTGGTCTGGCAGATGTGCAATTACTATCCCCATGCTAAATGACCATAGCCCTTCAATCCTTACTTATATATTATATTGTATTACTGCCTTTCTACGCACCAATATAATGTTTCTGTGACTCATACACTGTGTATATAGTTTACTTATTTATATATATTAGTGCTGTAAAAATTAACGCATTAACACAAATTAATCCGCCATCACGGTCAACACGATTAAAATTTCTAACGCATATTAACGCATCTGGAGTGCAGAATAACTCAAAATCCCTGAAATGTTTCTGTCAATGCATTTCGGGCAGTTTGTCCAAGCACCTTCACACACGCGCAAATGGGCAGTTGATCTGGTAGTGACTGCTGAACCAATCAACTCAATATGGAAGATGATAAACGCACATTGGCCCTCTCAATGGGAAATTTGAGTATGAAAAAAAATAAGAAGGAAAAGTTGACCGACATAAAGTATCATGCACATTGTGCATTTTCTTTCACCAAAGCGCTTCCATCATAAAATATCACATTGACGCAAAGCATACGTTAGTCGGGGATGCAGCTAGGACTTTGGCTAACGCGTCATCCAGCCTGCGACAAACCACTCACAGAGCATCGGGGACACAGTAAGTCTACCTCAAAAATATTAACTGACACAATTGCCAAGTAGATTGCAGACCTATTAATATACGTCCTATATTAATGCGAGAACATGCGCTTTACATAGCTTTGGTTCCTCGTTTCAAGGACTTGAAGTGCAAGAGTAACAGAGAGAGAGTGGATAAATGTTTACAGAGTTTTTTGTTGACGTGAATGTTCAAGATGTTTGATAAACATGTTAAGTGCATATATTTTCCCTTTTTTCTCCAGTCTGTTTCCTCATGCAAAAAGAAATGTGATTAATATAGAATAAAAATGAATTATATTAAAACCCCTCCATCACAACAAGGTAGCAATTCATAGAGGGACCTTTATTAATCTATGTGGGTGTATTTGAGTTGTAGGTATGGATTCCCATGGAAGATCATCATCTTGCAATATATCAGATTTTCCTTCTAGCTGTTCAATGCTCAGCTTCATCTCAGCTTCTGCTCCCAGTGTATTGTCGCTTTTAACTTGTACTACTTCTGTGTCTCTCCTTGGTTCACTTCTTCCTCATCATCCTGCTTATATCTTCACGCAACCCATTCACCTTCAACCGATAAAACTGAGTAATAACATAAAAGTCTTGTTGAATTATTACCTTGTATGCTTAGTGTGTCTCGCCTCTCTTTCAATCTCCATGAATTTTCTGCCCTGCTGCATCTCATTAACTTTGTGTCTACTCTCTCCGGTAGTTTGTCCATTGTCTTTCTCATACCTGTCTGAAGTTTCTTCCTTTTAAAAGTGAGCTTATCGTTCTCCACTGTGGCTGAGTCTCACACCAAGGGTTTGGCCCTATGTAAAGTGCTTTGAAAGCACAGTATATACAAATGAATTAAATTTGTCTCCCACACTGGCACCCATGTCAGTGATAGCAAGGCCAAAGTAATAAAAAAAAAACCTGTCATGGTGTTTCCTCCTTTATATGGCAAGTTGGCAACAGCATTCAGCAGGGATTCTTTGGTGTGGTGGGTGTTCAGGTGCCATTCAGTCTTTGGGTCACCGCTGTACTGAGCCAGACCTGCAGAAAATACAACACTAGATAAAGCAATTCTGATTTGGTGTTAAATAGCTTATTTCAGACAGAGCTTAGGGTTAGATTAGGGTAGATTTAATTGTGACTCATGCAAAGCTACTCTAGTAAATTTAAAAAATAAAAATGGGCAGATATGAGCAGAATATCTTGAGATTACAAGAGGTTCAGGTTAGGCAAATACTGAGAGACAGCTGTCTGGAGGAAAACATCCCTCCATGTGAGTCTTGTTGTTATAGTAACAACAGTGAAAGCTTTACCGATCTGGACTCTGTCAGGGCCAATGTCAAACACGCTGACCAGGCGAGCGATGAAGTTACGGATGGTTTTAAAGTTTTTGCGCCCAATGCTCCATGAGCCGTCGACTAGCAGCATGATGTCAGCCTTTGCTGTGGTCTTACACTGAGTGTCTGCAGAGACTGTGGTGTTGGGAGAAGAGGAGGTTAGTGAGACACCTTATCAATAGGAAATTTCTACTTTTGCATGACTAAAGACACATTTGGTCAATAGATCCAGAGCTCAGGAGTAATCTAATGTAGCTCTAAAAGGAGCTAATGAAGACATATGCTTATAGTGATGCCATTAAAGCTCAGTGCTGTAGCATATGAGGGGGTCAATTGTGCAGTTTATATATGTTCATGTCAACACTTGATCAAATATAACTCTGCTCCACATTACACTCACACTGAGATAGTAAGGATAGTGCTATCCCTGTGTGAGTGTAATGTGAGGCAAGCATCTCTATATAATTTCATCCAATCGTAATCATCTGTGCCAAGTTTCAGTCCCAAAGCGACAGCGACTTCAATTCCGCGTGAGAACATATAAATCAAAGTCTTGGCACTAATCTGATCTCTGACTTTAATGTCAGAGATCAGAGAGCGTCTGCTCTGCAGGCCTGCTAACGAGTGCGGTGAGAAGTTTTTTGGCGGCTTTCACCAGAAGGATCTAGAGGAGGAGATTTGGGTTCATCCGTGAGGGTCGGCTTTTCATCTCCTGCACACTTTAAACTAAAAAAAAAAGCTCTATTATATTTTTGCATTTAAAAAAAACCAACAACAAAAAAACCCACACACAAAATAACAACAAGTTGGATTATAAAATCTATAAAACTAACCTAAGTGGTAAACCATTTACCAATATTTACTTTTTTAACTCCAAACTGAGATGTAACTTTACCCCTTAAGAGATTCCCTTTGAAGGAGTTTTCTCTGAAAACAATGTGTTTGTGTTCAGTGTTACTCAGACAAAAGAAAATTGTAAGTTTAGTAGATACACTATAAAACGTTACATTAGCTTAAAGTGCTAAAACACAGATTTGGGAGGTTTTACCTGTTGTTTTACAGCATGCCTGCTGTAATCAGAATACAATCGGCAATCATTGTACCAATGTAGACTACAAAAGTTTATTTTTGGAAAAGCTTTACGGTTTTTATTACTATGCATCAACCTTGTATCCTGTATTCAGCTAGCTAAGTTGCTACCTAAACATTAGCACTGTTTATGTGTTTAACACATATACACAAAGTCTAAGCACAGAAACACAACTTCCGCACATCAAAATGAATGATTTTAGTGTAAAAATGTACATTTCTATCAGTCTTTGTGCAATCATAAAGTAATATGGAAGAACACTGTAAAAAAAGGTTAGTAGTCTACTTTCATGTACTGTATCCAGTTTGCTATAGCCTTCCTGTAGGAACCCATAACCTGTATTTTCATAGCAAGTTGTTAGAGTCACTATCTAACCCTTATCTTTAACCACATTAATTTTTTTGTTTTTTTACCACAGCAGATCATCTGCCTCCATCTCACCCTATCCCTTACATCTTCTCTCACATCAACCCTCTGAATGTCCTCCATGAAACTTGTCTGTGGACTTCCTCTTTTCATCCATTCATCTCTACCATACAAAGAAAGATTTATAAGTTAACAGAAATGCTGCTGTCTTCTCTGGGCCGAAGCTCTTTTAAAATGGACTAAGACAAAGTGTCATAATTTGGCTATGCAGCAGGCAGGAAAGGACCCTAGCACAGACTCAGAGAGGTGAAAGTAAACTAAAAAAATAAACCACAGCTTTATTTATATGAATAAAACACACAGGGAAGCACGTGGAGAAACACACAACCATAAGGGAGATCGTCAAAGGAGCTTGCAAAGAAAAGCGTCTGGACTTCAAGTTGCTTGAAGACGTTTCATCTCTCATCCGAGAAGCTTCTTCAGTTCTAAGGTCAAATGGTGGAGAGTCCCAGATATAAACCTAGTGGGAGTGACCCCCCACAGAGGGACAAAAGGACCCCCTGATGATCCTCTAATCGCCTGAGCCAAGGTGTGAAACTGGGCGTGGGTCCCAATCAGCCAGAGTTTCGGGTGTGTTCATTGTGAAACCTGGCCCCACCTTATCATGCGAATTGCTTGAAGAGGTGAAACGTCTTCAAGCAACTTAAAGAAGTCCAGACGCTTTTCTTTGCAAGCTCCTTTGACTACGATGACCTGGATGACTGAGAACCTTCACAGACACATAAGGGAGATCACGACACAGAACTGTGGGAGACGCTGACATAAATACACAGGAGGATAACGAGGGAAGTGGGAACACACGGAGAACACAGCTGACACAAATTAACATGACACCACAGTGGAAGCACATCTAGACACACCAAACACAGAACCACGAGACCGTCACAGTAAAACAGGAAACGGAGGAACACAAGACTGACACGTGAGTTTGACAGAGGAGTGGAGGAAAGGCAGACAAGAGGGAGCAAGGGAACAGGAAACAGGAAAGAGGAGACATGAAGGGTAACATACAATGGAACACAAGGAGGAAAACATGCACAGAAGAGGGAAACAAGGCACAAACACATATACACAGCAGGGGCCACAGAGGGCAAAGACACGAGAGGAGCCAAAATGCACAAAAGCTAATATAGAATAAACTTGGGATTACCTATATGAACCTTAAATAATAAACCATAAAATGTTATAAAAACATAAGAAACTCAAAATGCTGGGTCGAAAGGACCAATAACCATGACACAAAGAGGGAAACTGTTATGTGATCAGATGAATCAGAAGTGATTTAAAAAAAAAAAAAAAAAAAAACATGGACACCATATTCCCCAGACTAAAGAGGAAAGGGAGCGCATGTTAACAGCACTCAGTTAAAAAAATGTGCATTTCTGACAGGATGAGGAGGGTTTAATGCCCTTAGAATTCGCACCTTGCACATCTGGAAAGGCACCATCAACGCTGAAAGGTATTTACAAGTTTTAGAACAACATGTGCTCCCATCCAAATGTCTTTTTAAGGGAAGGCCTTCCGTGACCCAGTGTTATTTGTATTCCTTGATTATTGCTATTCATGGTTTTGAGTTATCTTGATGGTTTTCTGTTTAAATGTTAAGTTTGTTGTGTTTTTTAGCTTTTAGTTTATGACCTCCCTGTGTTCCATGATTCATGTCTTGTCTCCATGTTCCTTGTTCCCTCGGTCATGTCTCCCCGGTCAGTCATGTCTCTCTGTTTCACTGTCTCTGTGTTAAACTTCCTGTTTTACTTTGTCGGTTCCTTGTTTCATGTCAGTGTATCTAGTTTCGTTTCCCATGTCTAATTAGTCTCAGCTGTGTTTCCCTCCTGTTTCCCATTCCCTCGTTGCACCCTTGTGCATTTAAGCCATGCATTTTCCTTGTTTTTTTCTGTGTTGCACCCTCACTATGCTGTGTGTTTCTTCCCTCAATGTGCCAAGTCGACTCCTAGTTTTGAGTTCCTGTTTATTTTCTAGTGGTTTAGTTTGAGTTTCTTGTTTCTAGTTTCTTCTTTTGCTTTGTATTTGGATGTGAGGTTTTACAGCATTAAAGCTGCCGTTTTGAGTTTACTCAAAGTGTAGGACTAATAAACTCTTTTGAATTTATGAGTCCTACATCTGGCTCTCGTAGGTGTGCAGAATTTCCATAGAACTCCACCTGCTGCTCCGCGAGCATCCAAACCTCGTCCACTTCAGTTGGGAATCCTCCTGCGCACTGGAGGCACAGCTCAATTCTGTCCCCCGGACAACGCCGCCGACACTCTTAATTCACTGAGCAACTGCCAGTGGTTAATGAAAATGACTATTTTTCTTTTGCTCTTCTCAACATTCAAAACTGTTCATCGTGGTGGAAAAGGTCTAAAACCTATTTTCGCTGCATCCGAGCCTGCTCCCCTGCCTCACTCTGTTCCTGTTCCTGGTCCAGCCTTCACCTACACCGGAGTCAGTTTCCCAGGTGAGGGGGGCTAGGCCCTGGTTGGTCCCTGCTCTATTTTCCAGGCCAGCTGAGGCTCTGCTAGTCCCTGCACTTGTACCAGCTTCTCAGGTGGGGACGGCAGCTGCCCAGCTGTTGCCACTGTCTGTTCCAGTCCCCAGGGTGAGGGCGGCCAAGAACCAGTTCACTGCTGCACCTGTACCTATTCCTTGGGTGGGAGTGACCGGTGTCCCCTCTCCCGGCACCTGTGCCGGTCCCTGAGGTGAGGCCTGCCAGGACACAGCCAACCTCCGAACCCATACCTACTCCTCGGGTGGAGTGGCTAGCACCCGGCAAGGGCCTTCACCTGTTAATGTCTCCACTGGAGGCTCAGGTGAGCTTGTCCAGACATTTCTCTCATTTTCTGGGAGCTCAGGAGAACTGGCTCAACCACCACTAAACCACTGCTTCTATCTCTAGCTCAGTCACTAGCTCAGGAATCTGCTCAGCCACCTGGTCAGTCATCAACTCAGCCACCTGCTAAGCTGTTCAACCAGAGGTCTCCGCACCTGCTGGCTCTGCGTCTGTTCCCGGTGGGGGCTCAGGTGAGCCGCACCTGCTGTCTGTTCCCATTGGGGGCTCGGTTCCCATCTCTGCTGGTGACTCTTGAGAATGTGTCAAACCATCAACTCCATCAACCACTCAACCACCAATCAACTGCCTGTGGTAGCCACTCCACCATCAGTTGGCCTCCGGATCTTCTTTGCCTGCGCTGCCACCGTTTTCCACGCTGTCGGCCTCCAGATTTGATTCACCCACAACACTGCCACCTTCCTTGTTATTTGGACTCTTGTGCCTAGTTTTGTGCCTTGGACTCTGTTTTTCTTCTTGCTTGTTTTACTTCGATGGTCCCTTGTTTCATGTCCTTGTATCTATTTTTGCTTCCCCTTGTCTTATCATATCTTATCATATCTAATTAGTCCCAGCTATGTTTAAGTGTTTTAGTTTGTTACTTGTTTCTAGTTTCTTCCTTTGCTTTGTATTTGGATGTGAAGTTTCCCAGCATTAAAGCCGCTATTTTGAATTTACTCCTCTGTTTATGAGTTCTGCATTTGGGTCATCATGCCTGCCACACAGCAAACCATGAGAAATCCTGTTCACAAGTTATAGAAATAATAATAAGTGTGCCTTTTGGCATAGGCGCACTTAATGAGTTCTGCTACCATAGTGTCCATCTAAGCCTTTTCCTGTTGATTGTCTTCTTCACTGTCGCATATTTGTTGTTTCCTTTTAAATGAAATCCTCTACGTATGGCATGAAATAACTCTGAAAGCTTACCTGAGTTTCTCTACAACAATTGTGTTAACGTCGGGGCCGATAAAGAGCTCCTTAAGGTCAATATTATTCCTTGAGTGAAAGGTGACTTTATAGCCACTGACATCCCCAGGTGCTGGATCCCAGGACACTCTGAAACTGGTCCTGGTGGGCTCTGAGGTCAGAAGGTTCCAAGGACTCTTGTACGGTGACACTGAAATAGAAGAAATCAGCAGGAAATTCAGGACAAACTAACCTAGAACTAAACTCGACACAACTCCAACTCTTGGCGAAGGTTTTTAAGGATCAGCCACGCCACATTCAAGCCAGTTTCTCATTAGTCCATAATACAATTCCTTGAACCCAGTGTCGACCGTTAGGAAGCCCAGTGTCATGCTGTGTGTTAGTAATGCTAGCGTGTTATTGAGCACGTGTTTATCTGTGATTTTAGTGTTCTCGTGAGGAGGTGCTGCAGCACCTGTGGTGTGAAAAATACTCCTCTTAACAAGTAGTTTAAACTTGAAGTCAGTCCATGAAATTTTTGGTGGGAAAACGGGAAAAAAATCTGCAACTTGGAACAAAGAAACATATGTTTTTCCAAGGCACCGTGACTTGGTGTGAGGTTTCTCTGAGAAAGTGTGAATAAATCATCAAATATACCAGGTTTATCCACTGCCTGGAAAATACATACAATTCTTCAATCTTAAGTACTGAGGATTAAACCCTGGAGGCTACACATCCTCACACATCGTTAGTGTGGGCCTCAGATTTACTTTTCCTCATCATGTAAGATCTCCTTTAAAATTAGAAGCTTACAAAAATTGACTTTGAATGAGTGACTATGTGCCCATTGCATCCAGCATCTACTGAGAACATCTGATCTCAGTAGACTTGAACTTTACTAACTATGGATAAGCAGGGCTTCTACATTTTTAATAAGGGACCACCCAACAGCAGATTTTTTTAATCGTTCAGTTCCAGCAGCGATCATATTTTTAGACTGAGCACAGGTATAAACGTCTTGGCTAAGATGGACATGTTTCTGCAGTGTGCTGTCTCTCAGAGGGTTGAACTATGGACCAACGTACGTGTCGTTCCTACTCCTTGCTTTGCTTTTCCTTCGCTGCGCTTGTAGATGGGCAGAACGGTGATATTGTATGTGGTCGCAGGCTTCAGATTCTTCATGATGGTACAAGTGGCCTTTGCAGGGATTTTCTGGACCACTTCTTTGCCTCCGTTGTGGGGAACGTACTTCAGCCGGTAGTTGAGCAGCTTGCCCAGCGCCGGCGTCCACGTGACTCTCATGGTTTTCTCTGTCTCGTCTGACACTCTCAGTCTTTTCCCATCTGCAGAGCCTGAAAACATAGAATGCACTTTTAATACTGCAACAACATAATTCAGTATCGTTAAAGAGAAACTAGTTGTACCAGTTCCCCTTTAAATTGTTCCTGGGGAAACCTAAACAAAGTATATTTGACTTATCCAGGGTTTGTTTTAAAGTAGAAACCTGCAGGGCTGAAAAATGCTCAAATCTGCAGTTCCCCCGATGCCCACTTGGGGCTGGCTCCAAAAACGAGTCACATCACAAATAATGTGGCTTATTGTGGCATTAACTGAACTAGCAGCCCTTCTACTAAGTCTACTCTAGTTCATAACAACTCAGATGGTGATGCAATAGTGTTAAAATTGAGGCTTCAAAAAGGATCCCATAAATTAGTGGGTAGCAAGTATTCAGTGTTCAAAAGCCAACCACTGACATCTATGAGCCAACAATATTAATGAATCACTACAATAGTGCTTTGAAAAAAGGAGGATACAAAATTTGGATCCTTCTTTAAACTTGTTCTGATAAAATCTGTACAGGTGGTGAACACAACAGAAAAACCTTTTATTGTCATTGTACATGTACAATAAAACTTTGGGATAAGTCGATAACAACTGTTTGGATAAGTCACCCCTTTGGATTTTGTTAAGGCTTAAAGTTAAGGATGTGGCCATTATGGCTAACAGGATGGTGCAGACACAAGCGGTCGTAGTTACTAGCTGTCTCCACTTGGCTTCACCTATGCTAATTCAAATCACTAAAGTAGACCTCTAGAACAGCTTTGTGCTGTTGGTGCTTCTTGGAGCATTTTAATGAAATTATCTGCTGTGCAGCTAATTACAATAACAGACTGTCCCAGAAGTCTGTACTTCAGTTTTGGTGAGTTTGTTGTTCATAGCAAAACTTAGTTTATGTTTAGGTCCATGGATGCACCTCGATAACATTAAATAATTAAGATGATCTGATTACTCACTGATTATTTACTCAGTGTTCTGAGCATGTACATTTTATGGTTGCATCTTATTTACATTAGCTGACAACTTCTTTCTCTTATCCAAATGTGGTCACTTCTAACTCCCATGACAAGCATAGAGGTAAAGTTGAAGGGTCCACAAACCAATGACTGACATCTCTGAGACAGCAATATTAATAAATCACTATTTGATTTAAGAAAATGTAAAATGTCTCAGAAGTCTTGTCCAGATCAGATGCAAACTAGATTCTCTGAGCAGCCTTTTGAAATACTGGCCCATCTTTAAAATTGTTCTGACAATGCTGAAATGGCTCCTTCCCTACCTGAGCCCTTAACACTGTTACACAGGTTGACAGAGAGTTCGTCAACGATGTCCACCAGGAACTGGAAGTCTTTGACGTTGTACATGTGAATGTCATCTGGGTCAGAGGCGATGGACCTCAGCTCATTCTCATCAGCATTTTTTACACCTGTGAGAAAAATAAACCATGAGTTTGATGAAGGAAGATGACTAAAGTGGCTGCTGGTTGATCATTTTCAGCCCATTCTAGTAAAGTCAGGTACTTTTCCTGATTGCTGCATGCAGGTAGCAATCATCCAAAAGTTCAAATGTGTTTTCATTTCCTTTTCTTCAAACCAGTGAAGCTCACTCACCGATAGCATAGAGCTCAATGCCGCTGTCTCTCAGGTTCTGTGAAGCTAAGATGACTTCATCCTGTGACTTTCCATCAGTGATCAGGACGCCGATTTTGTGGGAGTCTGGACGCAACCCTACTTTGGGTTTGAAGCTGTTCTTGAGGATATAGTTTAGAGCCATTCCTGTACCACAGTGAGGAAGAAGTTTCAGTTATGTGTGCAGATCCCAAAGCACTGCATGCTGCTTTTCTGTTGTTTAGCCCTTCTGAAACAAGCCTGACCCATCTGAGGGAAACAACAAGGAATGCTTCTCTGACACTTTGCTCCACAAATGAGAGGAATAAATATGGCCCTTGTCAATGTATTTTTACCTAAACTGAAAGAATCTCCAAAAGTTGAATCTGTTCATCTGGACTTAGTGTTTTTGTGGGAAAAACGTTTCGTCACTCATCCAAGTGACTTCTGAAAACACGCAGTTCTTTGAATCTTTGGGCTGAAGGAAGGACAATACTCGGTGTATCAATGCTCAATCAACAATCATTTATTTCCATACAATTCAACAATAAGAGCATTACAACGTCCGGACGGGAGAGATGCTACCAGAGGGTCAGGCACATGTCTCAAAATGGTGACGGGTTGCTCAGCTTTTTATAGTCTCTAGTGGCCCCCAGCTAGTCGTAAAAGCCAAAACATCACATTTTTTCTCTGTTACAGCGCCTAAGTTATGACCTCGGCAGTTGTTTCTCTGCTTTCTGTAAGGTGGGGGTGTGGAATGTGGTCTATCTATCTCCCCTGTCTTTAGACACAGAGTCTCCTGCTTACAACCTTCTCTTCATGATTCAACAATTAAGCATGTCAAGAAAACAGTGTCACACATTCCCAGCAGATCAAGGATACAGAGTGATGCACATTTATCTAATGAACTAATATGTGAATATGTTCTGTTAACTCAAAAATATAATGAGAACTAAACTACATACAGCTCACACACTCTATATTAAAGGGTATAATGTGATCTACAGCAGTATTCTAATTCAACTACTTTGATTACATATATAAGGTAACATATAATAACAGAATAATTTAATAATTCCCCCTTTTGATCTCTGAAAGAGATCACTTACAACATGCACTCCAGGGTCGCAAGGTCCAAGTTTTCTTGATCCTGAGGCCCTCTGTCCCCCTTTAACGGGTGGACCATATGTGGGATGACCTCTGTGTTCACGCAGTTCAGATGCAAGCAAAGTTAGATTTACAACCATAACAGCAGTTACAGATGACTCTCCCATCACTCCCCAGTTCTCCCACAGCTTTATTTTGGTGCTCCAGTTTTCCACTCCCATTTTAATGCCCCCTTATACCTTTCAAATGTACTTAGACTAGAACCTCTGTCTAAGGAGCTTTTAACCTTTATTTTTATTGCTGCAGCTACCAGTGTCTTCCAGTTTGGGTGATTCTCAGCTTCTTTCTTCGACCTCCGGGGTTAGACCACCCTTTAGTCATTGCACAGTTCTGGGGATTATTCTGCCCCGATTTCAAACAAGGATCTGTGTGTTTTGGGTTCACCGGCGTGTCCCCCTTTCTGCCAAGAGCCTCTCGAACCTCGTTGGTCTGGTGTTCCTGGTTTTCGCCAACCCCTTCATGGTTATTGCTGTGTTTGTGGGATCCATCTTCTCCAGGAGCCCAAACGTCATGACACTTGACCCCAGTTGCTGTCTCGGCAGTCCCTACATCTGTCCCTGCTGTGAAGGGTCCTCACATCTCCGGGTCCCCGTCTGGTGTCTGTTCCTTTCTCTGCAAGAGACAGAAAACCAAAACACCTCTCTCCCTAGCCTTGATAATCTAATATTGTTATCCATTGTTCTTCTAATGATTCAAATTTGGTTTAAAATATTATGTTCAGGACTTATTCTAATCATAATCTATGTGTATGTAAAAGAAATCAAAAATTAGTGAACCCTTTCTAAGTCTAACACATTATAAGCTTAAGTTTTACCATAGCTAATTTATTAAACACAAAAATAAACTCATAGAAATTTTCATATCACCATTGTTTGATGTTCAAACTCAACTCCCCCTTTTTGACACACTCCCATGTGTCAATTCATTGGAGCTAGACAATTAAAAGAGAAGGTTGGTGACATCATATCTGGTAACTGGTCCATCCAGAGCTGTAACATTTTGAAATGTACATACAACAAGCCAAACCACACCTTGGTCACACCAACCCTTTTCTGCCCCGAAGATGTCCAATGCCACCCTAGTATGGACTGTCAAAAGTGGCTTTAACGCTGACTATCCTGACAATCCATTTTATAACGTTTCCTGGTCAGATTTGCCAATCTCTGCACCAGGGTTTTAAACTTTTCGCCATTTCCATTAGTTGTTATTTTTATTTAGTTTCGACTCCAGATTTTCAATTTTTACCAGTTGTAATTAGTTTTTACCAATTCTTTGCTAGTTTAGTGTAGTTTTTATTTTCTGAAAATCCTTAGTTTCAATTTAGTTTTATTTGTGTTTTGCAAAAATTAAGTGTAACAAAATCCCAGTTCCATCATATCAGTCATGCTCTTCTGGTTATCCTTGGGTGTTGAGACTAATAACTATTAACTCTTGCCGCACCGTGTGGTCCTAATTTTGGTTGGAGTGAATTGATAACCTTTTGAAGGCGATTGTTTCACACCTTTATTTAGATGTCCCAGTCCTGTTGTCTCGGGATACATCACGCTGCCTTATCTGGGGTTAGCTGTTTTCTGGGGATGCGGGTTGAGTGGGTGAGCTCTTCAAGGAGGGGGAGTGTGCTCCCCCTGATGAGGTCTTCTAGGTAAGCTAGGTTAACCTTCTTGTGTGAGCTTTTCAAGTGCACTTTAAGGTTAGTGGGACTTTTAGTTTTATAAATGTCCCTCATGACCCCCTGATGACCCAGTATTTCATTTTTGCACACTGTAGTACACATTTTAGTTTTTGCTTGTAGCTCGCATACTCTACTTGCCACTCCTCTAATTCCTGATGTTTCTTAGAGAGGGCAACAGTAACTTTAAAATTATATCACATGTGTGGGGGTGTGGCCTTGCCAATTGTTTTGCCCACCTTTTCAAAATGGCTGGCGTGCCCACAAGCACATTTCATGGAAAAAGAAAGGTAAGCTTGATATTTACATTTAAAATGTTTTGTTAAACTCAGATTTTTATTTTATTCTTTTTGCAAGTACCCCTCCTCGGTGGCGAGAAACTGTTGGTGTGGTCAAGTGGGTGCTCTAGAAACAAACGCTCAGGACAGAACAGTTATCAGTCATGTACTTCCTACAAATTTTGCATATGTTTTATTCCATATTGATCCTCTGAGTGTAATGGTACATTTTAATTTGAATTTATCCAAACTAAACACAATATTTTCTTTATTTACTTTGCTCTTGTTCTTTTGCAGTACCACATCCTATCAAATGTCCCTGTCGATTATATTCTACATTTAATAACTTACTATTTCAAGTGAGAACCTAAATCATGTGGACCAATGTTTATTATTGCATATCTCTATTCTGAATGTGGCCAGTCATTCATAGGTATTGTTCCATTTTGGCGATTTTCCTCTATAAAATTTAATTGACTTTTTACAGTGGCCTGCTGTGGTTAATAGTAACATATTCCAGTCATGAGTGGTATCAAAAGTCTTCTCCACTGTAGCATTTGGCATTCCCAATAATATAACATGATACCTTAATCAAAACACAGTTAATATAGCACAGTTTTCTTGATGCAAACATCAGTAACTCAAAATCAGCAACCACAGTGTTAAGTCTGCAGTTCATACTTATGTGAAGCTAGAGTCTCCTCCTCCAGTCTCTCTTATCCTCCTGCTCCTGAAAAAACAAAACAAAACAAAGCGAAGCATCCACCCTTCTCTTGTCGGCTGGGTGAATTGTTTATGAATTGTTTATTGGCATTTACTAATCCTAAAGTGGGTGCAGTCATTGTCTCAGTATCAAGTCAGTCAAAACTTTTAGTCGTCAGTCCATCACAGTCCATTCGCATGCATACCTCCATACACATT
The DNA here is from genome assembly GCF_057381915.1 of Diplotaxodon limnothrissa. Taxonomy (NCBI): domain Eukaryota; kingdom Metazoa; phylum Chordata; class Actinopteri; order Cichliformes; family Cichlidae; genus Diplotaxodon; species Diplotaxodon limnothrissa. The sequence continues at coordinate 25,317,937 of NC_140610.1, forward strand.
CATACCAGATGTTGCTGATAATGGAGTCTCCCGCGCAACCTATTCGAGCCTCCATCACCAGCAAGATGACGTCATCATTTTAAAGGAAAACAATTCCTTGTTGTTTTTTGGGCCGGATTGACTCGGTGCAATCCTTTTAGATCAGTGTTCCCTATAAGTGAATTTCTCCCAAGCCAATTACAATCATGGAGAAGCACACTTTGCAACTGTTTACAGTAATAATATTTTATAGCGCTTTAAATTTCAATCTTTCAGGCCTTGTTTAAAGAGCTGATTGTTAAATCATGAACTCACAAAATATCAACATATCACCACCGGTGGATCACACCTCTCAGATGTTTTTTCTCCAGTGCACTGTAACAAAAACGAAAACAGACATAACCAACAAAATACTACTAAAATAACACAAACTAGGGCCCGTTGCAGACATGTCCAAGCATAAAACTATCCCTCTCTCGCTTACGAGAAAGAACACAAGCCAAAGCTCACTGATAAAATCAAGCTAGCGCTAAACAAAACCAAACAATCAACCAGAAATTCACAGGAACATTTTGCTTCCTGCCGGGACAATATTGTGTGGGAATGAGAACCTCAGGTGCCGTAACACCTTTTGTTCCTCCTTGAATTAAAACTCAATCACAGAAAATGCCGTACTCCGACCTAAAACTTACACTATTAATTCATCATTTTCACTCTGTGCCACTGTTCCTCATCAGGGCTGTGTGAAGCACAGCAAAGAATTCAGTCAAGGCCTTGAGCCATAAACAGACATCACGCACAGACATTGTTTTCATAACCAAACCGTTTTAGACCTTATTCCTAAAATCTACATAAATGCCCTCTGGGTGACATATAACACATTCTAAGTATTTAATGGTAATCAATGGCTCCTCATAAAAATTATGCATTGGGATGTTTGTGTGCAGCATTTTGCATATCAGCATAAGCAAAGCATTCTTCATTGCATCAGCGTGTATGTGTGTGTGCGTGTGGATCACTCTTCATTGCACAAGCGTGTGCATGTGTATGTGTGTGCATCACTTCTCAGTGAATCAACATTCCCGTGTGTGTGTGTGTGTGTGTGTGTGTGTGTGTGTGTGTGTGTGTGTGTCATTTCTCACTCACTCAACGAGTGCACGTGTTCATGTGTGTATTTCACTTCATTCTGAATCTGTGTGTTTGGAGACGTGTGTGTGTGTGTGTGTGTGTGTGTGTGTGTGTGTGTGTGTGTGTGTGTGTGTGTGTTCATCACTTTCCTGTTCTGGTGTTCTGGGTAAACCACGGCCTGAAGCATGCCCTGGGGTCCTGCCCCCCCTCCTTTTCAGTTTGTTTGCGACCATTGCTGCTGCTGCTGCTGCTCAAAATTCAGTCCGTCCTGGTTCTGACCCCAATTGGGGCAGTCCTTTCTCCAGTGTCGATGTTCACCGCAGGTGAAACCTGCATCTTCTTCTGTGTTTTTGTCCATTCTGAGGTGCCTTCTGTCCTCAGTTACTCCTCTTGTCTCGGTCACGCCCTTTTTCGCCACCCGATCATCCGTGTTGGTCCATCACTGTCCTGCACAGTGTGAATGCAAAGTTATCAAGGTCAGCATTCTTTCGCTCGGCCTTACTTTTCATTCGGGCTTGGCGGGCGTCTCGTCACAGCTCTGTCAGCTGACGCAGTCTGGGAATTTTCCCCCGTGTAGTGAAACGGGCCTTAGGTTTAGTGCTCTCCGTCTCGGCTGCATGAGATCACATTCCTGCAGGTCTGTTGACATTCTCAGGTCGTTGTTGTGGGTCCAGCTGTTGCAGCATTTGGTCAGTGTCACGTATGGGGGAGAGCAGGAGTCCAGTCAGCCTCGGCTTTCAGGGCCGGCAAAGCAGCCTGTAATTAAATATGTATAGAAAAAACAAAAACAAAACAAAACAAAAACAAACAAAAAACAAAAACAAACGAACAGGAAAATGATGTTGTGTTGGCTGTGTTATTCAGAGGGGAGACAATGGGGCCAGGCCCTGTGTCAGCCTTCTCTCCCCCTTTTTTTGTTTTTTGTCTCCCGATATAATCAACTCCTAACCCACCAAGTTGACAGGACAACACCGGTATATGTTAAAATTCTTAAGATCATGTTTAAAAGCCCAAAAAGGAACTTTCTTTCATTCAGTAATCACTTTTATTAATCAATCAACAGAAAACATGTCACAATTTGAATCTTTTAACCACTAAATTTGTTGTGTCTTGCCTGGTTGGTTAGACCAGTGTTCCTTTTTTTTTTTTTTTTTTTTTTAGTTAAATTGTTGTCCTGCAACCCAGAGGGTTTCTTTGTCAGTAATGTATAGACTTCATCATTTAAGTATGTTAATTTTTCTTTAACCTTGCTGGAAAATCTTCACGTGTTCATGAGTGTAAGCTGTTTCTTCATTGCGTGTATGTGCATTTGTATAAAAGCAGGTTAATTTTATCTTTTCTCAAACTAGGCGTTACCTTAAAAGGAGCCTTTCTCTCAGATTTCTCTGCTTGTGTGTGTTTTTGTTTCACCTTTTTGTTGTGATGCTCCGGACGCCTTCCCAACCTCCACAAGTCCGTTGGCCCCAATTTTATGTGTTAAAACTTCTCTTAATTTCTCCTCTAATTCTCTCCTCGCTGCTGTCTTTTTCACAGCTGCTGATTCGTGCTGGGTGTGGTTCCCATTACCTATAATTTTGCTTCGGCCGCTGTGCTTGTGGGGGCAGTTGGTCCAGGTCCGCAGCTTCCTGTATTAACACACTAAGAGATTTATTTTAATTTCATTTTCATCACTGTTAAACAGATAAGCAGGCAACACGCCTACCTTGACAGCGTAAACTGTACGCCAGTCTCCCAACACATTCCTCTCTCTACTCCTCCATAATTCTCCACTGCACACCTCTTACTATCTCTCCTTTTTATTTTTATTACACCACAGAGTAATACACCCAATTATGCCCGTCTATCTCTATGTGGCTCCAAATTCCCTCTTTATTTTAATTTCACACTCGTCAGGGGACAGGCACACAACAATTTCAACCACTGAAACGAGGAATTCAACCTTTTTATATTTCTTTACTAATCTAGACTCAACGTTTGTTTGCAAAATGTGTCTTGTTCTAGTCCGGAAATAAATGTGAACCCGTGATTACACGGCCGTTCCAGTGTTATTTCCGTGGCTATGCGGGGGCCCTCACCTCCCCAAGTCACCACCTCGGCACCCGGACGACGCCGGTCCTGGCCACGCGTCCACGGACAGGAGGGTCGCCACTCCTAGGGCAAATGTTCCACAGGTACACTAGGCATCAACCTTTGATCCTAAAATGTGTATTTGCTCTAATGTCCTCCTAATCAAACACATCAACCGTCACTGTCACTGTGTTCACGCTTCACACTCCACACAAAAAACACACTCAGAGCGCGCCTCACTCACACTCTCACTCAGTGCGCGCTTTACCCACAAGACAGCACCCAGAGTGCGCCTCGCAGCTTCACACACACTCTCTCACCCAGAGCGCGCTTTGACACTCACACACAACACTTTTCCTCAGCGGGAATTTTACACAGAAACCTCTGAACTCAACTATTAGATCTTCTTAAAGCACACTGCACCATAGACCAAAATACCCCTTTCTCTGCGATTATGACCGCCACCACGGGGCAAAGTCGCATCATAAAAGTGATGCTTGCATCCCCGAAGTTATACCTGACATCATAAACCAGGTGTTGCTATGTACTTAAATTTTTACTTTGTATTATGACCGCAGCCCTTTATACTCGACTGACGCCACAAACCACCGTCAAAACCTCTATCAAATGTACTAAAACTAGCACCAACCACTACTGCACTTCACGGCCGCACCACCGGAACACGCCGTATCATAAACCAAACCTACGGACGTGTTTCGCTCTCGCGTTGCCAGCGTTCAACTGCACCGTGAAGCCAGCATCTGCTTTTCCTTAAATCAACTTCTATTTCATAGCCGGCAAAAGCCAGGACGTCACTGACACCATAAACAAAATAAACAAACCTCGACTTCAATGTACTGGACTAATGGCCGCGTCTTCAGAATAAATTCTAATGTATTATTGCTACAGAAGCCAGTATTAGACAAAATTAAATGTGGAAGGTAAAGTGGCTGCATCTAGTCCAACGTAGTATGTTATTAGTATCTCGGTAGAAGCAGATTACTGCAACTAGACCAACGTAGTATGTTATTAGTATCTCGGTAGAAGCAGTTTATTTAACACACTGGAATTCAGCCTCAACTTATGTTGTTAGTATCTTGCGCCAAAAACCAGACACCGACAAATTTACTGTGAAAATACATGTGACTCAGCGAACAGATTAATTTGGAAAGCCCAATATGCACATTTGGTATTTATAATACAACAGGCTGTGCTTACCTTTTTATTTTTGGACCGGTCCTCTGTTCACCTCGCCTCACGATCTCACCAAAGGTCAAATCTGCACCTCCTCAGCACACCAAAGATCCGGGTCACACGGCACCAAGTTGTTGAAATCTCCCAATTCTTTGAATCTTTGGGCTGAAGGAAGGACAATACTCGGTGTATCAATGCTCAATCAACAATCATTTATTTCCATACAATTCAACAATAAGAGCATTACAACGTCCGGACGGGAGAGATGCTACCAGAGGGTCAGGCACATGTCTCAAAATGGTGACGGGTTGCTCAGCTTTTTATAGTCTCTAGTGGCCCCCAGCTAGTCGTAAAAGCCAAAACATCACATTTTTTCTCTGTTACAGCGCCTAAGTTATGACCTCGGCAGTTGTTTCTCTGCTTTCTGTAAGGTGGGGGTGTGGAATGTGGTCTATCTATCTCCCCTGTCTTTAGACACAGAGTCTCCTGCTTACAACCTTCTCTTCATGATTCAACAATTAAGCATGTCAAGAAAACAGTGTAACACATTCCCAGCAGATCAAGGATACAGAGTGATGCACATTTATCTAATGAACTAATATGTGAATATGTTCTGTTAACTCAAAAATATAATGAGAACTAAACTACATACAGCTCACACACTCTATATTAAAGGGTATAATGTGATCTACAGCAGTATTCTAATTCAACTACTTTGATTACATATATAAGGTAACATATAATAACAGAATAATTTAATAAGTGGCTGCTGGTTGATCATTTTCAGCCCATTCTAGTAAAGTCAGGTACTTTTCCTGATTGCTGCATGCAGGTAGCAATCATCCAAAAGTTCAAATGTGTTTTCATTTCCTTTTCTTCAAACCAGTGAAGCTCACTCACCGATAGCATAGAGCTCAATGCCGCTGTCTCTCAGGTTCTGTGAAGCTAAGATGACTTCATCCTGTGACTTTCCATCAGTGATCAGGACGCCGATTTTGTGGGAGTCTGGACGCAACCCTACTTTGGGTTTGAAGCTGTTCTTGAGGATATAGTTTAGAGCCATTCCTGTACCACAGTGAGGAAGAAGTTTCAGTTATGTGTGCAGATCCCAAAGCACTGCATGCTGCTTTTCTGTTGTTTAGCCCTTCTGAAACAAGCCTGACCCATCTGAGGGAAACAACAAGGAATGCTTCTCTGACACTTTGCTCCACAAATGAGAGGAATAAATATGGCCCTTGTCAATGTATTTTTACCTAAACTGAAAGAATCTCCAAAAGTTGAATCTGTTCATCTGGACTTAGTGTTTTTGTGGGAGAAACGTTTCGTCACTCATCCAAGTGACTTCTTCAGTCTCAGCTGACTGTTTCTCCAATCTTATAAACAGTACATTTGCATAATGACTGAAACCAGCCCACTGAAGGAACAATGGGCTGGGAGGTCAGTTCCTTAATCTTAATTATGCAAATTCCCATGAGAATTGATCAACAACCACTGACCAAAACCCACTGATCAAAGACCATGAGTACCATTCACAGAGAGTTGGGGAATGGCTGCAATCACAGCATTGTAAGATGGCGAAAGATGTACCCTTGGGCCCCCTCCTTGATTCAGAGATGGTCTTTCCCTTTTCACGTAAATGGCCTCCTTGACTCCGCGCTCAAACCAGCGTTCCTCTCTGTCCAGGATGTGCACATCCTCATCCTTGAAAGAGTGTCCACTGGCCTGTAGGTGTAAATATACTGCAGAGTCCTGGCCTGATGAGGTAGCTCTTCTGTGTTGTGCCGTCCGCTTCGCCAGAGGTTGTTTGGTTTCCCCGATGTATAAATCCTGGCAATCCTCCTGGCACTTAACAGTGTACACTATGTTACTCTGTTTGTGTCGGGGGACCCGATCCTTGGGATGGACCAATTTTTGGCGCAGCGTGTTTTGGGGTTTAAAAGCCACAGAGACCCGGTGTTTAGAAAAAAGTGCGTCTCAACTGCTCCGATACTCCTGACACATATGGGATCACTACAGGTTTCTGCTTGGGCAGTGGTTGTCCTTCTCTCCTGGATTAGCTGGAGCTTTCTTTAGGTGCCTTTCCCGCTTTGACAGAAGTCCAGCTGGGATAACCACATTTACTCAGGGCCTTCTTGATGTGCTGTTCTTCTGCCTCCCTGGCCGCTGTGTCAGTGGGGAAGGTGTTCGCTCTGTGTTGTAGCGTCCTGATGACACCCAGTTTGTGCTCCAGTGGATGATGAGAGTCAAACCTTAGATACTGATCCGTATGTGTAGGTTCACGGTACACGTCAGCTTTTAGATGTCCCCCATTACTGATGGAAAGCTTTAAAGGAGACTAAATCTTCAGCCTTCGGGGATTTATCATATCCATCCTTTTAGAGGCCTCCTGCTATCCCAGCCAAGCACTTTACCCTTAGGCTGCAGGCTTGTGGTTCCTGGAGTTTCTAAAAGGAGATCCTTCAGCTATCAGACCCCTCTCCTATGGAACCAGCTGCTCATTTGTGTTTAGGATACGGAAACTGTCTACTTTAGGATTAGGCTTCAAACATTTCTTTTTCAGAAACCTTACTGTTAGATCAGGTGATACTGAATGTGTCTTTAACTTTTCCTTGATTAATTTGTGTTTGAATGGAAGCTATCGATTCCTATGGAAGCACATCATCTTCAATATATCAACTCCAGCCCTCCTGCCAAATTTTAAGCTCAGTTTCTGCTCCCAGTTCTTCTTGTTAAAAGGGAATCTTTCTTTCCCACAGCGTCCAACTCTCTGTAACATACTTCAACCTCACTGTATAAAGTGCCTTGAAACTATACTTGTATAAATTGTGATATAACAATGAATCAAAGGACTGTCAAAAGTGGCTTTAACGCTGACTATCCTGACAATCCATTTTATAACGTTTCCTGGTCAGATTTGCCAATCTCTGCACCAGGGTTTTAAACTTTTCGCCATTTCCATTAGTTGTTATTTTTATTTAGTTTCGACTCCAGATTTTCAATTTTTACCAGTTGTAATTAGTTTTTACCAATTCTTTGCTAGTTTAGTGTAGTTTTTATTTTCTGAAAATCCTTAGTTTCAATTTAGTTTTATTTGTGTTTTGCAAAAATTAAGTGTAACAAAATCCCAGTTCCATCATATCAGTCATGCTCTTCTGGTTATCCTTGGGTGTTGAGACTAATAACTATTAACTCTTGCCGCACCGTGTGGTCCTAATTTTGGTTGGAGTGAATTGATAACCTTTTGAAGGCGATTGTTTCACACCTTTATTTAGATGTCCCAGTCCTGTTGTCTCGGGATACATCACGCTGCCTTATCTGGGGTTAGCTGTTTTCTGGGGATGCGGGTTGAGTGGGTGAGCTCTTCAAGGAGGGGGAGTGTGCTCCCCCTGATGAGGTCTTCTAGGTAAGCTAGGTTAACCTTCTTGTGTGAGCTTTTCAAGTGCACTTTAAGGTTAGTGGGACTTTTAGTTTTATAAATGTCCCTCATGACCCCCTGATGACCCAGTATTTCATTTTTGCACACTGTAGTACACATTTTAGTTTTTGCTTGTAGCTCGCATACTCTACTTGCCACTCCTCTAATTCCTGATGTTTCTTAGAGAGGGCAACAGTAACTTTAAAATTATATCACATGTGTGGGGGTGTGGCCTTGCCAATTGTTTTGCCCACCTTTTCAAAATGGCTGGCGTGCCCACAAGCACATTTCATGGAAAAAGAAAGGTAAGCTTGATATTTACATTTAAAATGTTTTGTTAAACTCAGATTTTTATTTTATTCTTTTTGCAAGTACCCCTCCTCGGTGGCGAGAAACTGTTGGTGTGGTCAAGTGGGTGCTCTAGAAACAAACGCTCAGGACAGAACAGTTATCAGTCATGTACTTCCTACAAATTTTGCATATGTTTTATTCCATATTGATCCTCTGAGTGTAATGGTACATTTTAATTTGAATTTATCCAAACTAAACACAATATTTTCTTTATTTACTTTGCTCTTGTTCTTTTGCAGTACCACATCCTATCAAATGTCCCTGTCGATTATATTCTACATTTAATAACTTACTATTTCAAGTGAGAACCTAAATCATGTGGACCAATGTTTATTATTGCATATCTCTATTCTGAATGTGGCCAGTCATTCATAGGTATTGTTCAATTTTGGCGATTTTCCTCTATAAAATTTAATTGACTTTTTACAGTGGCCTGCTGTGGTTAATAGTAACATATTCCAGTCATGAGTGGTATCAAAAGTCTTCTCCACTGTAGCATTTGGCATTCCCAATAATATAACATGATACCTTAATCAAAACACAGTTAATATAGCACAGTTTTCTTGATGCAAACATCAGTAACTCAAAATCAGCAACCACAGTGTTAAGTCTGCAGTTCATACTTATGTGAAGCTAGAGTCTCCTCCTCCAGTCTCTCTTATCCTCCTGCTCCTGAAAAAACAAAACAAAACAAAGCGAAGCATCCACCCTTCTCTTGTCGGCTGGGTGAATTGTTTATGAATTGTTTATTGGCATTTACTAATCCTAAAGTGGGTGCAGTCATTGTCTCAGTATCAAGTCAGTCAAAACTTTTAGTCGTCAGTCCATCACAGTCCATTCGCATGCATACCTCCATACACATTCATACCAGATGTTGCTGATAATGGAGTCTCCCGCGCAACCTATTCGAGCCTCCATCACCAGCAAGATGACGTCATCATTTTAAAGGAAAACAATTCCTTGTTGTTTTTTGGGCCGGATTGACTCGGTGCAATCCTTTTAGATCAGTGTTCCCTATAAGTGAATTTCTCCCAAGCCAATTACAATCATGGAGAAGCACACTTTGCAACTGTTTACAGTAATAATATTTTATAGCGCTTTAAATTTCAATCTTTCAGGCCTTGTTTAAAGAGCTGATTGTTAAATCATGAACTCACAAAATATCAACATATCACCACCGGTGGATCACACCTCTCAGATGTTTTTTCTCCAGTGCACTGTAACAAAAACGAAAACAGACATAACCAACAAAATACTACTAAAATAACACAAACTAGGGCCCGTTGCAGACATGTCCAAGCATAAAACTATCCCTCTCTCGCTTACGAGAAAGAACACAAGCCAAAGCTCACTGATAAAATCAAGCTAGCGCTAAACAAAACCAAACAATCAACCAGAAATTCACAGGAACATTTTGCTTCCTGCCGGGACAATATTGTGTGGGAATGAGAACCTCAGGTGCCGTAACACCTTTTGTTCCTCCTTGAATTAAAACTCAATCACAGAAAATGCCGTACTCCGACCTAAAACTTACACTATTAATTCATCATTTTCACTCTGTGCCACTGTTCCTCATCAGGGCTGTGTGAAGCACAGCAAAGAATTCAGTCAAGGCCTTGAGCCATAAACAGACATCACGCACAGACATTGTTTTCATAACCAAACCGTTTTAGACCTTATTCCTAAAATCTACATAAATGCCCTCTGGGTGACATATAACACATTCTAAGTATTTAATGGTAATCAATGGCTCCTCATAAAAATTATGCATTGGGATGTTTGTGTGCAGCATTTTGCATATCAGCATAAGCAAAGCATTCTTCATTGCATCAGCGTGTATGTGTGTGTGCGTGTGGATCACTCTTCATTGCACAAGCGTGTGCATGTGTATGTGTGTGCATCACTTCTCAGTGAATCAACATTCCCGTGTGTGTGTGTGTGTGTGTGTGTGTGTGTGTGTGTGTGTGTGTGTGTGTGTGTGTGTCATTTCTCACTCACTCAACGAGTGCACGTGTTCATGTGTGTATTTCACTTCATTCTGAATCTGTGTGTTTGGAGACGTGTGTGTGTGTGTGTGTGTGTGTGTGTGTGTGTGTGTGTGTGTGTGTGTGTGTGTGTGTTCATCACTTTCCTGTTCTGGTGTTCTGGGTAAACCACGGCCTGAAGCATGCCCTGGGGTCCTGCCCCCCCTCCTTTTCAGTTTGTTTGCGACCATTGCTGCTGCTGCTGCTGCTCAAAATTCAGTCCGTCCTGGTTCTGACCCCAATTGGGGCAGTCCTTTCTCCAGTGTCGATGTTCACCGCAGGTGAAACCTGCATCTTCTTCTGTGTTTTTGTCCATTCTGAGGTGCCTTCTGTCCTCAGTTACTCCTCTTGTCTCGGTCACGCCCTTTTTCGCCACCCGATCATCCGTGTTGGTCCATCACTGTCCTGCACAGTGTGAATGCAAAGTTATCAAGGTCAGCATTCTTTCGCTCGGCCTTACTTTTCATTCGGGCTTGGCGGGCGTCTCGTCACAGCTCTGTCAGCTGACGCAGTCTGGGAATTTTCCCCCGTGTAGTGAAACGGGCCTTAGGTTTAGTGCTCTCCGTCTCGGCTGCATGAGATCACATTCCTGCAGGTCTGTTGACATTCTCAGGTCGTTGTTGTGGGTCCAGCTGTTGCAGCATTTGGTCAGTGTCACGTATGGGGGAGAGCAGGAGTCCAGTCAGCCTCGGCTTTCAGGGCCGGCAAAGCAGCCTGTAATTAAATATGTATAGAAAAAACAAAAACAAAACAAAACAAAAACAAACAAAAAACAAAAACAAACGAACAGGAAAATGATGTTGTGTTGGCTGTGTTATTCAGAGGGGAGACAATGGGGCCAGGCCCTGTGTCAGCCTTCTCTCCCCCTTTTTTTGTTTTTTGTCTCCCGATATAATCAACTCCTAACCCACCAAGTTGACAGGACAACACCGGTATATGTTAAAATTCTTAAGATCATGTTTAAAAGCCCAAAAAGGAACTTTCTTTCATTCAGTAATCACTTTTATTAATCAATCAACAGAAAACATGTCACAATTTGAATCTTTTAACCACTAAATTTGTTGTGTCTTGCCTGGTTGGTTAGACCAGTGTTCCTTTTTTTTTTTTTTTTTTTTTTAGTTAAATTGTTGTCCTGCAACCCAGAGGGTTTCTTTGTCAGTAATGTATAGACTTCATCATTTAAGTATGTTAATTTTTCTTTAACCTTGCTGGAAAATCTTCACGTGTTCATGAGTGTAAGCTGTTTCTTCATTGCGTGTATGTGCATTTGTATAAAAGCAGGTTAATTTTATCTTTTCTCAAACTAGGCGTTACCTTAAAAGGAGCCTTTCTCTCAGATTTCTCTGCTTGTGTGTGTTTTTGTTTCACCTTTTTGTTGTGATGCTCCGGACGCCTTCCCAACCTCCACAAGTCCGTTGGCCCCAATTTTATGTGTTAAAACTTCTCTTAATTTCTCCTCTAATTCTCTCCTCGCTGCTGTCTTTTTCACAGCTGCTGATTCGTGCTGGGTGTGGTTCCCATTACCTATAATTTTGCTTCGGCCGCTGTGCTTGTGGGGGCAGTTGGTCCAGGTCCGCAGCTTCCTGTATTAACACACTAAGAGATTTATTTTAATTTCATTTTCATCACTGTTAAACAGATAAGCAGGCAACACGCCTACCTTGACAGCGTAAACTGTACGCCAGTCTCCCAACACATTCCTCTCTCTACTCCTCCATAATTCTCCACTGCACACCTCTTACTATCTCTCCTTTTTATTTTTATTACACCACAGAGTAATACACCCAATTATGCCCGTCTATCTCTATGTGGCTCCAAATTCCCTCTTTATTTTAATTTCACACTCGTCAGGGGACAGGCACACAACAATTTCAACCACTGAAACGAGGAATTCAACCTTTTTATATTTCTTTACTAATCTAGACTCAACGTTTGTTTGCAAAATGTGTCTTGTTCTAGTCCGGAAATAAATGTGAACCCGTGATTACACGGCCGTTCCAGTGTTATTTCCGTGGCTATGCGGGGGCCCTCACCTCCCCAAGTCACCACCTCGGCACCCGGACGACGCCGGTCCTGGCCACGCGTCCACGGACAGGAGGGTCGCCACTCCTAGGGCAAATGTTCCACAGGTACACTAGGCATCAACCTTTGATCCTAAAATGTGTATTTGCTCTAATGTCCTCCTAATCAAACACATCAACCGTCACTGTCACTGTGTTCACGCTTCACACTCCACACAAAAAACACACTCAGAGCGCGCCTCACTCACACTCTCACTCAGTGCGCGCTTTACCCACAAGACAGCACCCAGAGTGCGCCTCGCAGCTTCACACACACTCTCTCACCCAGAGCGCGCTTTGACACTCACACACAACACTTTTCCTCAGCGGGAATTTTACACAGAAACCTCTGAACTCAACTATTAGATCTTCTTAAAGCACACTGCACCATAGACCAAAATACCCCTTTCTCTGCGATTATGACCGCCACCACGGGGCAAAGTCGCATCATAAAAGTGATGCTTGCATCCCCGAAGTTATACCTGACATCATAAACCAGGTGTTGCTATGTACTTAAATTTTTACTTTGTATTATGACCGCAGCCCTTTATACTCGACTGACGCCACAAACCACCGTCAAAACCTCTATCAAATGTACTAAAACTAGCACCAACCACTACTGCACTTCACGGCCGCACCACCGGAACACGCCGTATCATAAACCAAACCTACGGACGTGTTTCGCTCTCGCGTTGCCAGCGTTCAACTGCACCGTGAAGCCAGCATCTGCTTTTCCTTAAATCAACTTCTATTTCATAGCCGGCAAAAGCCAGGACGTCACTGACACCATAAACAAAATAAACAAACCTCGACTTCAATGTACTGGACTAATGGCCGCGTCTTCAGAATAAATTCTAATGTATTATTGCTACAGAAGCCAGTATTAGACAAAATTAAATGTGGAAGGTAAAGTGGCTGCATCTAGTCCAACGTAGTATGTTATTAGTATCTCGGTAGAAGCAGATTACTGCAACTAGACCAACGTAGTATGTTATTAGTATCTCGGTAGAAGCAGTTTATTTAACACACTGGAATTCAGCCTCAACTTATGTTGTTAGTATCTTGCGCCAAAAACCAGACACCGACAAATTTACTGTGAAAATACATGTGACTCAGCGAACAGATTAATTTGGAAAGCCCAATATGCACATTTGGTATTTATAATACAACAGGCTGTGCTTACCTTTTTATTTTTGGACCGGTCCTCTGTTCACCTCGCCTCACGATCTCACCAAAGGTCAAATCTGCACCTCCTCAGCACACCAAAGATCCGGGTCACACGGCACCAAGTTGTTGAAATCTCCCAATTCTTTGAATCTTTGGGCTGAAGGAAGGACAATACTCGGTGTATCAATGCTCAATCAACAATCATTTATTTCCATACAATTCAACAATAAGAGCATTACAACGTCCGGACGGGAGAGATGCTACCAGAGGGTCAGGCACATGTCTCAAAATGGTGACGGGTTGCTCAGCTTTTTATAGTCTCTAGTGGCCCCCAGCTAGTCGTAAAAGCCAAAACATCACATTTTTTCTCTGTTACAGCGCCTAAGTTATGACCTCGGCAGTTGTTTCTCTGCTTTCTGTAAGGTGGGGGTGTGGAATGTGGTCTATCTATCTCCCCTGTCTTTAGACACAGAGTCTCCTGCTTACAACCTTCTCTTCATGATTCAACAATTAAGCATGTCAAGAAAACAGTGTAACACATTCCCAGCAGATCAAGGATACAGAGTGATGCACATTTATCTAATGAACTAATATGTGAATATGTTCTGTTAACTCAAAAATATAATGAGAACTAAACTACATACAGCTCACACACTCTATATTAAAGGGTATAATGTGATCTACAGCAGTATTCTAATTCAACTACTTTGATTACATATATAAGGTAACATATAATAACAGAATAATTTAATAAGTGGCTGCTGGTTGATCATTTTCAGCCCATTCTAGTAAAGTCAGGTACTTTTCCTGATTGCTGCATGCAGGTAGCAATCATCCAAAAGTTCAAATGTGTTTTCATTTCCTTTTCTTCAAACCAGTGAAGCTCACTCACCGATAGCATAGAGCTCAATGCCGCTGTCTCTCAGGTTCTGTGAAGCTAAGATGACTTCATCCTGTGACTTTCCATCAGTGATCAGGACGCCGATTTTGTGGGAGTCTGGACGCAACCCTACTTTGGGTTTGAAGCTGTTCTTGAGGATATAGTTTAGAGCCATTCCTGTACCACAGTGAGGAAGAAGTTTCAGTTATGTGTGCAGATCCCAAAGCACTGCATGCTGCTTTTCTGTTGTTTAGCCCTTCTGAAACAAGCCTGACCCATCTGAGGGAAACAACAAGGAATGCTTCTCTGACACTTTGCTCCACAAATGAGAGGAATAAATATGGCCCTTGTCAATGTATTTTTACCTAAACTGAAAGAATCTCCAAAAGTTGAATCTGTTCATCTGGACTTAGTGTTTTTGTGGGAGAAACGTTTCGTCACTCATCCAAGTGACTTCTTCAGTCTCAGCTGACTGTTTCTCCAATCTTATAAACAGTACATTTGCATAATGACTGAAACCAGCCCACTGAAGGAACAATGGGCTGGGAGGTCAGTTCCTTAATCTTAATTATGCAAATTCCCATGAGAATTGATCAACAACCACTGACCAAAACCCACTGATCAAAGACCATGAGTACCATTCACAGAGAGTTGGGGAATGGCTGCAATCACAGCATTGTAAGATGGCGAAAGATGTACCCTTGGGCCCCCTCCTTGATTCAGAGATGGTCTTTCCCTTTTCACGTAAATGGCCTCCTTGACTCCGCGCTCAAACCAGCGTTCCTCTCTGTCCAGGATGTGCACATCCTCATCCTTGAAAGAGTGTCCACTGGCCTGTAGGTGTAAATATACTGCAGAGTCCTGGCCTGATGAGGTAGCTCTTCTGTGTTGTGCCGTCCGCTTCGCCAGAGGTTGTTTGGTTTCCCCGATGTATAAATCCTGGCAATCCTCCTGGCACTTAACAGTGTACACTATGTTACTCTGTTTGTGTCGGGGGACCCGATCCTTGGGATGGACCAATTTTTGGCGCAGCGTGTTTTGGGGTTTAAAAGCCACAGAGACCCGGTGTTTAGAAAAAAGTGCGTCTCAACTGCTCCGATACTCCTGACACATATGGGATCACTACAGGTTTCTGCTTGGGCAGTGGTTGTCCTTCTCTCCTGGATTAGCTGGAGCTTTCTTTAGGTGCCTTTCCCGCTTTGACAGAAGTCCAGCTGGGATAACCACATTTACTCAGGGCCTTCTTGATGTGCTGTTCTTCTGCCTCCCTGGCCGCTGTGTCAGTGGGGAAGGTGTTCGCTCTGTGTTGTAGCGTCCTGATGACACCCAGTTTGTGCTCCAGTGGATGATGAGAGTCAAACCTTAGATACTGATCCGTATGTGTAGGTTCACGGTACACGTCAGCTTTTAGATGTCCCCCATTACTGATGGAAAGCTTTAAAGGAGACTAAATCTTCAGCCTTCGGGGATTTATCATATCCATCCTTTTAGAGGCCTCCTGCTATCCCAGCCAAGCACTTTACCCTTAGGCTGCAGGCTTGTGGTTCCTGGAGTTTCTAAAAGGAGATCCTTCAGCTATCAGACCCCTCTCCTATGGAACCAGCTGCTCATTTGTGTTTAGGATACGGAAACTGTCTACTTTAGGATTAGGCTTCAAACATTTCTTTTTCAGAAACCTTACTGTTAGATCAGGTGATACTGAATGTGTCTTTAACTTTTCCTTGATTAATTTGTGTTTGAATGGAAGCTATCGATTCCTATGGAAGCACATCATCTTCAATATATCAACTCCAGCCCTCCTGCCAAATTTTAAGCTCAGTTTCTGCTCCCAGTTCTTCTTGTTAAAAGGGAATCTTTCTTTCCCACAGCGTCCAACTCTCTGTAACATACTTCAACCTCACTGTATAAAGTGCCTTGAAACTATACTTGTATAAATTGTGATATAACAATGAATCAAAGTTGGCTCCCAAGCTGGCCCCTAGATCAGTCTGAACCCTGTGAGTGCTGGTAGTGCTGGTAAAAATGATAATAATAATAATAATAATAATAATAATAATAATAATAATAATAATAATAATAATAATAATAATAATAATAATAATAATAATTTTAAATTAAAAATTACCTGTCAGCGTGTTTCCTCCTCTATATGGCAGGGCGGCAACAGCACGCAGCAGGGATTCTTTGGTGGGGTGGGCGTTAAGGTTCCATTCAGTCTTTGGTTTATTGCTGTACTGAGTCAGACCTGCAGAAACAATGTAGAAAAACACCAAAGATACAGCAACTCTGACTTTTCCAAAAATATACCAAGATATGACATTTTAAATAATTAAGTCAACTTCAAAAAATGCAACCAATTTCTTTTATCTAGTGTGTAATTTTACTTCTTTAAATTGATTTGTTCTCAAAAATAACAGCAGCATGCAGCACCCTGTGACTCAAAGACTGATCAGAACATCAATTCAGTAGATTTCAGACACCAGTGTTTAAATTTAGCCTGATGTTGTCACACATCTAAAACAGTTATTATATTATTGTTGTTTAATGTATGAATTTCTCACTTTTGTTCTCACAGTACAGAATCCAGCTTATTACTTTAAGTTTTTTAAAGTACTGATTAGTACTCAGTATCAGCAGATACTTTGAACCAAAGTGTTGTTATCATTCCATCATGGCATCTCTAATATCAGCTGCTTGCTCGATTTTCTGTTTTTAAACGTGTCAGATAAATAAACTGACATGACTTGTTCTTTATAAACTGATCAGAAAAAAATTAAAGGGAGAAGGAGCTGCAACAGCTTCTTTTTTTTTTTCAAACGATGAACTGAGGGGCAGAACTAAGACCCGATGTATGATAATACGATACAGTATACGATAGCAGCAGTGAAAGCTTTACCAATCTGGACACTGTCTGGGCCGATGTTAAACACGCTGACCATGTGAGCGATGAAGTTGCGGATGGTTTGGAAATTGATTTGGCCAATGCTCCAGGAGCCATCAAGCAGCAGCACGATGTCGGCCTTCGCTGTAGTGTTACACTGAGTGTCTGCACAGAAACAGTGGTGGTGGTGGGGTGGGCAGTAGTGGGGGGGGGTCAGACATCTGGTACACAACAGACACAATGTCTTTAAAGTCTTATTGTGTGAGGGAAAAGTGAGAAAGAGTCAGAGGAAATACATCAAGAGGAGAGAGGAGTACATCACAAAAACTCAGAAAGCAGATTTACATTACAAAACACAAATAATCCACACACCTAACACACTGTGTAACCTATGCCCCTGTTTAAAATTTAAATTTCACATGTCTCAGTGTAGGTTGTAATGCATAATGACAAACCAGATGTCTCACAGTGGAAAAAACAAAAATCCTCACAAATATTCCAAATCCACACTGAATGACTGTTGATCAATCCTAAACCCCCTCAGCTGTTTTTAAAGAGCAGCATTTTAGCATTATGTTTCTGCAGCATGTTAAAAATGCCTTACAGCAGCTCTGCCTGACCACATGGACCTGTCGAAAACACTGAATAATGGATCCAAGGATCCATTTTTGGATCCTGCTGTGGATCCAAGGATCTCAGAGTTGGGAAGGCAGTCACTTTTTGTCTTTTTCGAGTTACAACAGGAACTTCTGTCAAGGATTAGCACATCCTTTGGCTCTGATGGGAAGCATTACATGAGAACCTTTCATAGGAAAAATTCTGACTGTAAATCTTAATCACAAGCACAAAGCCACATTTAACTATACATTCAAGTTTAAGCTGCATTACTGCTCTCAGTAAAATGGTAAATGGCCTGTATTTGCATAGCGCTTTTCTAGTCCCTAAGGACTTCAAAGCGCTTTACACAATCAGTCATCCACCCATTCACACACACATTCACACAGTAGGCTATATTTAATGGTTTAAATGTCTTTTAAAAATACAAAATAAAAAGCTCCTATCGTGAAAATAAAACTAGGTTTAAGTTTTGATGGAATTATTGGATCATCATACGCGTGAGATAAAATCTGAAGTTTAAGCAAAACACTTCACAGGCACACGTTCGCTTCAGTCATTATTTTAATTTAGACTAAACGTGCAGCTACACACAGCAGGCAGAGGACAGAAAGAGGAGAGGGGAGATGGAAGAAGTCAGATGTGTTGGATCAAAGAGGAGGAAGAGGAGGAGGAAGAGGGGAGGTGGAAGAGCGGTTTTACCTATCTCCTGGGCCTGAGAGGAGGACAGCAGCAGTGCCATGAGGGCAGCAACCACTGCCAGAGAGAGCCTGCTCTTCATCTTCAACTCTGCTGGTCTCAGCAGTATGAAGAAAGCTGCGAGAGAAACCAAGGAGGCAGTCAGGCATCCTCTGGACTTCATGAGACTATTATTACTCCCTGAACATGAACCCTCAGATCTCATTAATGCACCTTCATCTTCATTTAAATCTACATGATGCTTAAAACAACCAGAAAACGCAGCTTTGAAGAGAGAAATATGTCACATGATTATTCCACGAGCAGCAATAAGATCACATGATAAGCTTTATTGTATATAAAAGACTAAAATTCACCAAAATCTACAAAATATTTAAGAAAAGAATCTTTCTTCTGTCTCTGCGTTATTTTCTTTTTCTCTCCTTTCTGTGGCTCATATTATTTCCTCTCAGAGTAAAGTCATGCCTTTAATATTTCTGCATGATGAGAAATACGCTCTATACTCCCAGCCGTTATTACGATCTTCTGGTCAGTTACTTCTGGCCCAGCCCAGGCTCTGTCTGAAGACTAGGGGTGATCGTACTTTTGTAGCACCAAACCTCTGGAATAATCTTCATGCTACCATTCATGCCTCTGACTCCATTCAGTCCTTTAAAGCACGCTTGAAAACTTACCTATTCAGCCTCGCTAATTCTCAACGCTCATTAACTGCCGTATCGCTACTCATTTCTCTGGATAATCATGATTTCTCCCCATCTCTACTTACTAATGCTTTTTTCTTGTTTCCTCTGTTTTATCTATTTTACCTTGTTTTAACGGCTTACTGTTCAGTGTAAACGTGCTATATAAATGAAATTGTATTGTATTGTGTATTGTCAATATTCACTCCTATTAGGACACAGTCTTCCCACTGTCTTGCGTAATGGAGGATCAAGCCATGGCACTGTGCGCAATTACGCACATCAGAGATATAATCCGAATGAAAAACAACAACAACGAAAACAACAAAAAGTAATATTGCAGAATTTAAAAAGCACACAGATTTTAAACGGGTGATAAATTAAGGCGTGTAAATCAATCCCCCTTAAATTGCACCCAAACAGCTGACCTTCAGATGAGATGGACACAAATGTCTTTTTCTTAAACAAGCGTAAAATTTAAAAAGTCTTCGCTGTAGACTCCGGCCAGAGAAAAGTGGGAGTGAGGTGGTCGGTCCTAGACTGCAGCCTTCTTCCAAGTGTGAAGAGTCTCCAAACAATCTGCTACTTAACGAGGAGGTCGGAGGGGCGGCTGCTCCCAGTTCTGCCTGCCCCACCGCGAGCTCTTACGACATTGTCCGTTTTTGTAGATGTTTGTCTACAGAGATGAGCTTTCAGCCAACGTTAACGTGTTTCCGTGCAGTTTCCAAAGTTCTAACCGCGCCTTACTGGACAATGCCGAGTGGTTGAGAAGTGGGCAGGAACAAAGTGATGGTGGAGTTCAGGACTGGGGAAAGAATTATTAAAAAATATCAAAAACGCAGAGGATAATTTTTAATGTCAGTTTCCCTTCAGGGCAGAATAAATACGAGTTTCACCACTTATTAAAAAGGTTGGGTTTAAACTGTTGTGCAGCTGCTTTTTATTTTAATATCTGGATGAGTGAAAAGTGATCTAATGAAGGCTGGACACTGGCCTATAGTTAGACGGCTGGGTCAATAAACAATGCTTTTTAAACAGTGGCTTAATTCCTGCCACCTTAAAAGCCATGGACAAGGCTCGTTAACAGAGATCGATTGATCACATTAAGATCAAAGAATTAATTTTCAGTTTAATTCAATTCGATTTTACTTATACAGGGCAAATCACAACAGTTGCCTCAAGGCACTTTATATTGTAAGGTCAAGACTCAATAATACAATAATACAGTAATACAAAAGAAACAGAAAAAACCCGAACAATCAATTAACCCTTATGAAAAAGCGCTTTGGCAACAGTGGAAAGGAAAAACTCCTTTTTAACAGGAAGAAACCTCTGTCACAATGAGGGGAGGAAAACAGGAAAACTCATGCTGTGGAAGAGAGTCAAAGATTGATAATAACTAAAACTTTAAAACCCTAACTATATGATCTAAGGCTCTTGTGTTTCTTAGGAAACACAAGCGAGCCTACAGTGTGGGAGCGAAGTGCTCTAATAGGGTGATATGGTACTACAAGGTCATTAAGATAAGATGGGGCCTGATTATTTAAGACCTTGTATGTGAGGAGCAGGATTTTGAATTCAATTCTGGATTTAACAGGAGTGAAGGGAAGCCAATAAAGGAGAAATCTGCTCTCTCTTTCTAGTCCCTGTCAGTACTCTTGCTGCAGCATTTTAGAATAGAATAGAATAGAATAGAATAGAATAGAATAGAATTCAACTTTATTGTCATTGCACATGCACAGGTACAGGGCAACGAAATGCAGTTTGCATCCATCCAGAAGTGCTTTAGTGATATAGATATATTACAATATATATTAGCAATAATATAGATATGTGAGTATATTACAGAAATGAGTCTATTATGGTATGTTATAATGTACACGGTATGAAGTATGTTGTGAATATTCTATAACTATAAGTATGTACAGGCTGTAGTGAGTACAAGCTATGTACAGGCTATGAACAGGATATAAATATGAAAAACTATACAGAATATGAAATAAATAACTTTACAGAATCTGAGATATACAGCTATACAGAAATGGGAACTATGCAAGTTGTAAACAGTTGTAGGATTAAAGATTATCGAATGTACAGAATGATTATTTACACAGAGCTATACAGTAGTTTAGATCAACTGAAGACTTTTCAGGGAGTTTTTAGGACATCCTGATAATAATGAATTACAGTAGTCCAGCCTGGAAGTTATAAATGAATGAACTAGTTTTTCAGCGTCACTCTGAGACAGGATATTTCTCATTTTAGAGATATTATACAAATGGAAGAAAGCAGTCTTACATATTTGTTTAATATCTTAATTGGAGGACATATCCTGGTCAAAAATGACTCCAAGGTTCCTCGCAGTGTTACTGGAGGCCAAGGTAATGCCATCCAGAGTAAGAATCTGGTTAGATACCATATTTCTAAGATTTTCAGGGCCGAGTACAATAACCTCAGTTTTATCTGAACTTAGAAGCAGAAAAGTAGAGGTCATCCAGGTCTTTATGTCTTTAAGACATTCATGCAATTTAACTAATTGGTGTGTTATCTAGCTTCGTGGACAGATAGAGCTGGGTGTCATCTGCATAGCAGTGAAAATGTTTGCTATGCCTTCTGATGATACTAAGGTCCTAGCACTGAACCCTGTGAAACTCCATCATTAACCTCAGTGTGTGAAGAGGACTCTCCATTGTCATGAACAAATTGGAGTCTATTACATATATAATTTAAACCACTGCAGCGCAGTACCTGTAATACCTACAGCATGCTCTAATTGCTCAGGATATTATAGTTGACAGCATCGAACACTGCACTGAAGTCTAGTAGGACAAGCACAGAGATGAGTCCACTGTCAGAGGCCATAAGAAGATCATTTGTAACCTTCACTAAAGCTGTTTCTGTGCTGTGATGAGCTCTGAAACCTGACTGAAACTCTTCAAATGAGACATACATTAGTATTTCCACCATGTTACTTGTTGAACTTCTACAAGTAACTGCGGTTTATGGGAAAGCTTCGGCCCTTGTTACCCACCAAACTATTCCCATTTACTTGTCCCTGTCTGGTAATCATGAATTCTTTGGGTTTGAATATCCTTGTGCTGCTCTGACTCTTGGACATTCATGGCTGTAGGTTTACATCAAGGTCTGGCAGAGGTGTTTAGAAAAGAATAAAATCTTTCACCTCACTGACTGTATGACTGCTACGGATTGTTTTTATGTGGTGTACCCCTTCCCTTCAACCGTTTGTGCAACCATCCTTACTGGAACAAGAGGCTATGAAGAAATCTAGCTTGGATTTTCTGGTTATAGGTAAAGTAAGTAAAGTAAGTAAGTAAAATTTATTTATTAAGCGCTTTTCACAGACAGTCACAAAGCGCTGTACACAAATATTAAAATAAACAATACAACCAACAGACTCTGAGTCTATGAGCGGAGATGAAGAGCAGCAGTGTATTTTATAAGAAGCTTGGATAAATAATCTGGAGCCTAGTCATTATTTAGTGCTCTGTATGTTAAAACAAGAATTTTAAAGCGAATTCTAAACGCTACTGGGAGCCAATGTAAAGAATATAAGATGGGAGTAATGTGAACACGCTTGGTAGAACGAGTTAGTAGCCTGGCTGCTGCCTTTTGTATCGCCTGGAGGCGAGAGAGAGATGATTTATCCAAGCTAGTAAACAGGGAATTACAGTAATCTAAGCGTGATGACACAAATGCATGAATCAGTTTTTCCAGTTCAACTGAAGAGACCATATGTCGCAGTTTAGAGATGTTTCTTAAATGATAGAAACAGGAACGAGACAAAGATTTTACATGAGAGTCAAGGCCCAGAGAAGAGTCAAATATTACTCCAAGATTTCGAATATTTGACTTGACAGATGGACAGAAAGAGGTAAGAACCTGACTAATGTAGCTCAGGAGGAGCTATGATCATGGTCTCGGTCTTGTTGGTATTTAGAACGAGGTAGTTGCTTGAATATAAAAATATAAAAAGAAAATAATAATGGACCTAAAACTGAATCCTGTGGGACCCCACAGGTCAGGGCAGGAATGTCAGAGGTGAACCTGTCAGTCCTAACAGAAAAGGTCCTGTCTGATAAATAGGAAGAAAACCAGTCTAGGGCAGAGCCAGATACACCAGCCAAAACCTTGAGCCTGTTAAGTAGGATTTTGTGGTCGATGGTGTCCTGCCACAAGAGGGAGGTATATTCAAACAGTAGCTTCTGGATAACACTGTTTGTGGCAGTCAAAAGAGACTAATTTTAATGTTCAAGCAAAATGATCACAGAATAATTCCCTGCATCAGATGCCATTAACAGATCATTATAGACTTTTAAGAGAGCGGTCTCTGTAGAGTGCTGCTTTTGAAGCCCAGACTGAAAAGGGTCAAGAATGTGTAATTTACATAATAGAGACCTGAACCGATTTTCAACAATTTTTATGGTATAATGGTGTTATACATCCATCTTCCTTTCCTCTTGCTGCTTTTTTCCTTGTGGCAAAAATGAATAATACACTATGGCATTTTATAGATTACTGTGGAAATATATCTAGCACAAGTAGTCAGTTCCAAATTTTGAAACTACAACATTTTTCCAAACTGGATCTCCATAAGGTCTATCACCCACTCCACATAAGCCAAGTGGATGATTTTCTTAACAATTTCATCTTTTTCACCAATTACATTCTTAATATTCCTGTAAGTTGGAGGGAATCAGTCAACAGGTGAGGTTAGTCTTGCAAAGGCTCTTGGAGAACAGGCTGTATACGAGTCATTTGTGAGTATGTTGACCAAACATGTATTTAGTCATGAAAAAGTACCTATTTCCCATTTCTATGGTGTGTCAGAGCTGTTTACACTTAGACTTTTTTCCTATGAAAAAGATTCGTGTTGTGATTCCCATCAGACTCAGATGACACGCTGAACCTGGCAGAAGTTCCCGTACTTGCAGGAACCACACACAGGGACAGACTTCCTCGCTAACCTGCAGCTCTCACACAGCAGGCTTTGATTCAGTTTTTTCGACAGGTCCAGAGCTACTTTAAGGCATCTTTAACACACTGCAGAAACATTGTTTTCACTCTCTGTGAAATTTACTATGTTGCTCTTTAACAGAGCCGGCCACTAAAATGTGGCCCTCATAGATAGTACAGGAGCACACATTCATTACATTACATACATTACACATTCCTGACTGACACCCCCATCACCTCTGTGGACTCATTCCGCTTCCTGGGTACCACCATCACCCAGGACCTGAAGTGGGAGCCCACCATCACCTCCGTCATCAAGAAAGCCCAGCAGAGGATGTACTTCCTGAGGCAGCTGAAGAAATTCAACCTGCCAACACGGACGATGATGCAGTTCTACACTGCAATCATCGAGTCCATCCTCACCTCCTCCATCACCGTGTGGTACGCTGGAGCCACTATCAGGGACAAACAGAGACTGCAGCGTGTTGTGCGCTCTGCTGAGAAGGTGATTGGCTGCAGACTCCCATCTTTGCAGGACCTGTACACCTCCAGGACATTGCGGCGTGCAGCTCGGATCTCAGCTGACCCTTCTCACCCTGGACACAGTCTGTTTGACCTGCTCCCCTCAGGCAGAAAGGCTCGGGTCCATTCGCACCAGAACCTCTCGCCATAAGAACAGTTTCTTCCCCTCTGCTGTTGGACACATGAACAATAACCATATGACTGTACCCGCCACTAACACATGACCCTACGCTGTGTCACTGCATCATTCCATGTTTGGCACTGATCACCACCTGCACTCATGTATATATCTTTCAACGTAGCACTCTTAATTCTTATTCTCATGTATATATCTCATGTATATCTCATGCACATATCTTTCCACGTAGCACTTTTAATTCTTATCCCTACTTTTATTTTTTTTCCATGTCTATTTAAGTGCTATTTATGACACTGTTTGCACTGAAGCACCGCAGCAATTTCCTAATGTTGTAAACCTGCTCAACATTTGGCAATAAACCCCATTCTGATTCTGATTCTGATTACCTCTGCCAACAAAAATTGCTTGTTTTTTGGCAGGATTTATGGAGAAGTGGTAGCGGTGACCAAGAATGGTTTTAGAATATTTAGGATTTTTTTTTTCCTTCATATGAAAAACACAAAAATGGATTACTTGTCATACACATAAATTTACTGTCCAATGTACCCTCTAGTGCACGCTTTACAAAATAGCAAACAAAGGCTAGAGGCTGAAGGCTTTATATAATGTTTATTAACTGTGAGAAGCCAAAATTGTGACAGAGTGAGATTTCATTACTTGTGCAAGTTTAAAACTCTATAAAACTGAGACTGACGATGGGAAATCCTCACACTGGAGGAAAAAGGTTTACGCTTGCAGAGCCTCATGTTGCTTTACTAATAGTTTAAAGTTTAATTCCATTACTTCAGTAGCTTTTCACAGTTTACCACCATCAGAAAACTAAAAAGGAAGAGGCACGAGAAGGTTCTTGGTCATGAGAGGCATTTCTTTATTGATCCTCAGGGCACCAGAGACTACAAGAAATAAATAGTGATCCAATGAACACCACAATAGAATCGCACCACGACATGAAACGCGGTCCGGCACAGACGGAGTATTTTCATCTTCTTACACAATATAGAACAGCTGGCCGGTTTTTGGAAAGTGGAAGTAAACAGCTGAAGCAGAGAAGTTATTTCTTCTGAGGGAAGGCTGCCTTCACCAGCTCAAACAGCACATATCCAACACCTGGAAGGAAGAGCAAAAAGACGAAGATTAAAATGGATTTCAAAGTGCTTCACTAAGGATAAGGTCCCATTATTTTCCAATGGATCTGTATCCTCATATGTACTACTTCATGTTCTGTGGTCTGTGGAAAGAACACTATTTGTTAATAGCAGTAAGAGTTACCATTACTTAATCCCAGCAAGATTCTTTCTATTTGTTTATCTGAAAGGTATCAAATATCAACTACCATGGTACTAAACTTGTGTACCACCTGAGGCTAAATTATCAGGCTGGATTTTTCAATTTAAATAAAAACTACAGCAGCTCATGAGGTTCATAAAGTAGCTCAGAGTTTAAAGCAGTTACAAAGACAGGTGTACTTACCCAGGACGGTGAGTGCCATCGTTGTCCTGTAGAGCAGGGCGTCGGCACTGCCTCCCTTTAAATGAACCGGCATACCGTTATCCTCCTGCAACAGAAGATGGAGGGGAACAATCAGGTTTGTAAGCCCTGCTTTAACCAGAACTCATCCAGACACCGACAAAGATTAAACACAGTGAAGAGCAGCAGCAGTTTGCAAGAAAGCCTGCTGATGAGTGAGCATCAAAAACAAAAGAACAACTTTTCAACATCTCTATATATAAATAAATAAAATTTTTCACAATAAGGGTGTTTTATTCTATAAAAGTGATATCTGCTTCTATTCCAACATGGCACAAAGACTTTTGTTTTACACATTTTGGGGATTTGACTGATCTTTTCCCCCCACTTCTAAATCACCATACCAAAGTGACGTAACATGACCATAATGTTCATGTCCATCAGGAATCTGGGTAAGTTAGAAATCTGCATTTCATGTAAAAATTTTTTAGAAAAAGCAAACAATCTTTGTTATAAAATAACCAAAAATAACAGAAGAATACTTTTTTCCAAGAAAATATGAATTTATCAAGAAAAAGGTGGAATAAAGCCCTCGCTTTTTTTAACCTTGTGTCAATAAATAAATCCACAAAGCAAAAATAATCTTTTTAAAAAAAGTTATGAAGCCAACAAAATTACCTGACGCTTAAAAAAAAATAAATAAATAAATAAAAAAAATCTGTTACTCAGATCAAAGCTAACATTTAAAAATAGATCCACTTTCTTTACAGTAAATCTTTAAGATGTGTTAAAAAAATATTAAATATATCTACTATCCGAAAAGTGCTGCAATAAAAATATATTCTTAAGACACAGGAGGACGTTTTAGGATATTCATTTTTATCACTGGTCTGAGTTACAGATTGAAAATGGACCTTTTGAAAGTTCAGGTCTAATTTTGTCCTCTTGTATTAAAGTATGCAATTATGTTTGCAGCTGTTTAATCATACAACACATAAGTAGCAGACTGGAGCAGCCAACAGCAGTGCAGGAGAACAAACCAGCTGGAAACTAGTTTAGTCTGCAGCACACACTGGAAGCTGTTCAAATCATCTACATGTTCTTCATTTTCACACCGATGATCTGCTTCAGCACCAGCTCGTCCTTTTCCTGAAAGCTAAAAAACTACTGAAGCCCAGCTAGTGCTGCTGTTAGCGGCTGATTTACTGCAGGTTAAACATGCAGAATTAGTACTCCACTCAGTTCGGAGACTTATCTGTGGAGCTAAACTGACTGAGGTGTCCTCATTAGAAGAACCGCTGCTAAAGAAAGAAAAAAAAAAAAAGCACCATTGACCACAAAACTGCAAGAGGAACACATAAATAATAATCCATCTTTGTGTAGACAGACCGGACACCAAAATCTAACTCTTTCAAAATTAAACACAAAGAAAACCAAGAAACTCGGATGGACGCTCGTCTCCACACTGCTCAGAGACTACAAATACGGTTTTAATGTCTGATCTCTGCAATTTAAAAAAAATTATCGTCTACGTTTTTTGCAATTACACAAATCTTAAATGAACATTTTATTCACTGAGGATTTCTGAAGCTCAAACTGAAGTATTTACTGAGTTTAAGGACGCCATCCAAAAGTGAAAGCAAAACCAACCAACTAAAAACAGTTCTGACATAAACATTTCCAGCAACTGCATTTTTCCCTGTTCTTCTCATCTACTTCTTCAGGGTTTCCTCCACTGTCTCATTTTATAGCTAAAGAATAAATAAGCTGATAGGAAAACTTTTAGTTTATAGTAAAACTGCTTGTTCTTTCTTTAAAACATTGCTGCAGGCTGACTGGACATGCAGAATTTACTCTACGATAATGTTTAAAGTTAAACTTACTCCTTATTTATGGCATTTATATCTATGATATTTATATAAAACAAATCTAATAAAAATTAGCAAACCACAAGTAATTAAAGGCATTGCCTTCATATTAAATACTTTTTTAATTTAAGCCAAAATAAGACGTTTTAAGAACATCTTAAGGATTTGTAAGCACTGAGAGGTGTCACAGGTTTTTAAAGTGGTATGTTTAGCTAATTTTTTTTAAGAAAAAAAAAAGCTATAGAATCTCATCTTTAGAGGTCTCAACTTGATTCAATTGCAGCTCCAGATTTTGGCCAGCAGAGGTCACCATTCAAGCTTGCATTTAACACTGGATCAAGTCATTGCTATTTTTTTAAGAGCCCATTTAAACTTAAATTCAGACCATGACTGAAAACTTAGATATTAAAGGTTTTTGTTTTATTTATTTCTTATTCACTGTACTTCTGGCTCTAAAGCAAATCTGATATTGGTTAAAAAGAAACAGTTATACTGTTCAAATCATGTTTTCATGGTCTGAATGCAAAGTTAAAACAAAAATAAAAGATCCAGATAATTGACTGCAGCTCTGAGGGGACCTTAGCTTCCCCAAGCTTTAAAAATGATTGATCCCAGATCACGTTAGGAGCGCCTGAAGGTTGACGTTCAGATAACTGAGTACACACCAAAACAAGAGACCATGAGAACATATTTCCTTTAAAATAAACACCTACTGAAGGGAGATAACAGAACTTTGGGTTTTTGTTGTTTTAAGTCAATGACACAAGTTAGGTGGGTGATTGTTGAGGGGCTTTGGTGTCCTCTGACTCCTTCCTTTGGTTGCTAAATTTAAAATGAACAGAGCAGATCTGTTGTCAGCAAGGTGAAGAAAATATGCTTAACTGTGATAAATATCTACAAATATGAACAGATGTGACACCATAGTGACCTTAGATAGCCACCAAAAAAAATTACATTAAAAACTTAAAGGACCTCCAACTTATATTATTCAGTGTGGATCCCTTGAACTAATCACACAGAATGAACACATTAACAATTCCATCATCATTAATTCAGCTTTCTACATAGAGACACACACACACACACACACACACACACACACACACACACACACAGGAATTATTATTTTGACATATTAGAATGTTTTCAATGCTCCTGTATCCTTTAAAATTTCCCAGCGCACTCCCAATACAAAGATATGAGGTTTGGATCACAGGACAGAGCCTCAGTTCAAATAATAATTAATATTATAGGTATACAGGAAGTAGGAAACGGTCGTATTCTGAATTTAAGGCCGACAACAGAAACACAAAGGAGGCCTTCGATGATGACAGGGTTTTATGGAACAGTTGGAAGTGCAGCGGTCTGTCTGTGTGACCTTTACCTGGAACACCTTCTGTTTCTGGGGGACTTTGTTCTCAACCTGCCGCCGGACGGAGCTGGAGATGCTCCGCCGCGCCACCTGCTGAAGCGCCTGGAAAACAGCAGCGCAAGGACACGGAGAAACACTCATTTAATGAAAATATAAGAACCCAGTCTTGAATACACAGAAAACAAACACCGAGAGGCCGGACACCACCGCTAAATACAACTCCTCTGCAAAGCTAATGCTAACTCTTCCCGGTGTTGACCCCTGCTAACCGTTCTAAGCTAAATATAGCCGACTGTTTTTACCCCGGTGGCTCATCCATCGCATTTATCCAGCTCACTAGTTTAAAAAACAACACCCAAGAGAAACTTGTAAATAGAAAATAAACTTACATAAAATTGTCTGTACATGCTCATCGTCCGTCTACAGTCCGCTGTCTGTCACAAGGGCACAGGAAACCTTTACTTCCGTTTCCACTGAAATCTTCTTCGCTATCATTAACTGTGCTCATGCTGCGCGCTGCTGCCCCCTACATGAGCGTCAGGTACCCACAGTCAAGCATGAGAGCAGATTTACAGTTTTTTCTGAATGCCTAAGCACATTTTTTGTAACTATTGGCTAATTTTGCAAAACTCTTCACACAAATAAGAAAACCTGTCACCCAATAATCAAAACATTGTAGTTCTCTTGCAAAAGCAAACACAGCTAGATTAACTCTTCACACCTTCGTAAAAGTGGTGTTTCCGTATCAAACAGTACACACAAGCCATCATCTACTAAGCACACAATGCGCCAACTGCACACTGATGGTATGAATACAAAACACATCTGGCTTTTGCTTTCTCTGTGCACAAGGTAGGCTATGTCAGTTTGAGCTCATACTTCTGTCATAGATCCATAAGCATAGAGGGATCCAAACTTCAAGCACTGGTGTTTATTCAAACACATCAAAACAAACACAAGTGTTTATTTCCAAGTATAGGATTATTTGCAATCGCCATAATGACTATATGGGTTACTTGGTCTGCAGTGAACATGCTGCCTCTGCCCCCAGCATCTGGTCATCTAGCAATTCTGTAAAGTAACAATTTCAGTATTTTTACATCAATGGTATTGGTGTGTTTCTCATTGGCATATGGCAGTGCTACAAATCTTTGTGCGAAGTGACTGTACTCACCGATTCTCATTTCAAGATGTCCTTATGGTACTTGCTACAGTGTAGCGGCTCGAGTTAGGCTGGACCCGTTGGCCAGCTACCCTCAGGGTCATTCGACGGTTGATTACATGGTCCACTATTGTAGCTCTGATGCCATCAGCAATTCTATTTCTTACTCTTCCTACCCTTCCTCTCCCCCCTCCTCATCTTCCTCTCCCCCTCCTCGTCTTCCTCTTGCTCCTCCTTGTCCTTGTCGTCCTCTTCATCCTACTTCTTCACCTCCACGTCCTCTTCCTCGGCCTCCTCTACTTCTCACTCTTCCTGCTCCCTCCATTGTACTCCGCACACACAGCTTACCTGTATTATAGTGCTTAGGCTGATTGCAAAGTGAACTAATTATCTAAAAAAGTTTTCACATGTGAAAGTGTGCCAGACAGTTGGCAAATTAGTGTTAATGATAGCCATACATGTGTATACTTTTGCTAGGAGTGTGTTGGAAATTTGGTAATTGAGTGTTGTGCAGTGAATTGTGCCTACAGTTTTGCAAAGTGTGTGTTACAAAATTGCAAACTGAGTGCAAAGCAGTTTTTGTGCTTTTAGTTTTGCAAACTCAGTGAGTGGTTTTGCTATAAGTCTGAATAGTTTTAGAGATTGTGCTACAGGAATCACAGTTAGGGTTTAAGCATTCAGAAAAAACTGTAATCAAACGAAATTATAGAATTTAGAATGAACTGGTTCATATATTAATAAATATATTATACATATTATCATATCATATATCATATAACTTCATATTTGCTTTCTGTTAAAGAACCTCTTCTGGGCCCTCAACACCAGCTCCATAACTAAGAAAGCCCAACAGCATCTCTAGTTCCTGTAGAAGCTGAGAAAAGCCCATCTCCCATCATCCATTCTCACCACCTCCTACAGTGGGACTAAAGAGAGCTTCCTAAGCAGCTACATTACTGTCTGGTACACCATCACTGCACCATATCAGATTGCAATACCCTACAAAGGATAGTGAGAACAGCTGAGATCATCGGAGCCTCTCTTCTCTCCATCACGGACACCTATCGCACCCGCTGCATCTGCAAAGCCACTGGCATTGTGGAGGACCCCATGCAGCCCTCACACACACACTTCTGTCAAGAGGTACCAGAGCATTGAGCCCCTCACTGCCTCACTGTCTTCCAATGTTTAAAGACGCCGCTGCTGCTGAACAAGCTGAAGCCAGTTTGAAGATGATCCATTCAAAATTTGTTGGTAATATAATAAAAATATATTTTTACTCATTTTTTTAACATTTCGTTTGATCTAGACCAGATTTTCACCAAACTGGAAGCAGCTTGAGCCATTATCGGTGTTTACCATCACACAAAATCTGAAAATGAGATCTTGAAAACTGTGGATGCTAGAGTGCTAAGATACTGACTACACACTCCCTCCCTTTTGGATTGGAGAATAAAATACAGTAAAAGTGTTTTATGACATAAAACTTATGAGAAAAATAAAACTATTTCCACACTTATCATTTCCGGCTGACGAATTAAAACGACTCATCTTTTTTTTTTTTAAATCACAAATTTATTCTTTTAAAGCAAAAACAACAAAACACAGGTGAAGTATCAAAAACACAAAAGTCAAATCCAACCAGACACAAATGCAGGTAATAAATTCATTTCTATGTTAAAAAATAAAAAGCATAATATATCTCGGCACATCTGAACATGCAGCATCTATTTAACGAGCAGGTGGAAGCAGCTGCAGCTCCTCGTAGCTTAAAAATGGCTGTAAAACGACATAAATTCACTCGTAGCACAGAAAACATTTAATCACATGTAGTGCTGAGTCATGCTGCTCTGTTGTTACTGCATGTAAACCACAGTGGATGAAACTACGCATCAGTGCAAATTTCTCTGGATACTCACTCAAATTTAAACCTGTTTCAGACTCTGCAACCCTGAGGTCTCACGTGCAAATACTGGCTTTACTCTAGCAAGCAAACATCTCATAAAACTGTTCATGTAAATACAAAAAATAAACACTCTTTTTTTTTAGCTGCAGTACTCTGTGTGTTCCCTTGAAATTGCTACAACACAGTTAAAGCGGAGTTAAAGATTTAGGACAACGACAAAAAGGAGGCACAAAGACAAGCCACCCGTTCAACGCCGTACCAGAACCAACGAGGGGCAGAAAGAGACCGCGAGAGGGTCTCTTTTTTTAGTTTTTTCCTTATATTAATTCTGTCATATTTGCACATTTTGTTTCCCATGAACTTGCCAAATTTCTTTTTTACATTTTCACATTTTGACAGTCTCATACATTTTTACTATTAATTTTGCCACTTTTTCTGGTAAATTTACAACTTTAGCCACATTTTCTGCCTTCGGTGGGCCTAACACACCATCATACACCCGAGCAGCGCGGTGATAACAACATCTCAGCAGCATGCAGCTCACACACTTATACTCCCGCTCACTTCCACTTCACCATCAGAGATCCTAAAGTGACATAAAAAACTTTCCAGACTCCTCCCTGTTAATTTTTTATTATTATTTTTTTTAATATTTGAAGAGCCTGGCTGGGCTTTAGGTCGTTCTGCGTGCTGACTTGAATCTCTGACACAATCGTTTTTGTTAGACTTGTATAGTTAGGAGAGGAATGAGCACATTTTCAGCTGATTTCTTTAAGATTGGCATTTTAGTGTGACTTTAGAACATGAACTCTGCACTACAGCTGAAGATGAATCTACCATCGTCACCCGTTTCCTCAGATTCATCATCGCATCACATTTATGGCGGTGGAGGCGAGCTGGAGCGCAGCCGGCACCTCAGTTTGAGATGTTAGCGCTGTTGTTGCGGTTCCCGTATTTGTGGTGGATGACCAGCAGCACGACGCCCAGGAAGAAGCAGACGGAGCCCACGGTGATGTAGGCGATGCCCAAGAATGGGTTCTTGCCTCCCATCCAGGAGATGGTGCTCAGGATCATCCGCTTCCTGCCCTCAAAGCTGCGAACAGGGTAATCTGGTTTTATCAGGTTAAAGGTACGACAACCACTTATTTTTCTTTTAAACCTTCATTTAAATTTTATAAGAATCTGTTTCTGTTTTTTTCATGCAGTTTTGCTGTCACGACTTTCACGTTAAGGATACTGTAGTCCACCACTAAGGTGTAGTTTCCTCGGGGGAGGGTGGGGGCCATATTGTTCTTCTTTTGGATGATGCGGTAGAGTTTGCGGAAGGTGGGCAGAGCGGCAGTTCTCATCCACACGATGAAGTCCTCATTGATGAAGCCGTTGTTCTCCGGATCAGTGTCCAGCTCGTACACAGGCCGGTGCCAGTTCACCGGCTTCACTGTTCCTGAAGTGGAAGTGAAAAAAAAAACAAAAATAAAAACGGAATAGACGTTGATGATTATCTTAAAAATGGTCAGAGTTTCTGATATTGTAGCATTACCAGTATTTACTAGTAATATTAGTAACAGAGGATTACTATTAAACAATCAAATATATTAAATAATAAAAATCTATCTAATCTAACCACACAATAAAATATAAAAAGTGTGTTGTTAAATTATAAAAATACAAATATTAAAAACTAATTAATACAATCTAAAAAAAAATAAATGTTACTTAATAAAAAAAAAAACAAAAATGTAAAAAATAAAGGTAAATAAATGCAGAATTTATTTCTGCCAGTCATCAATATTTACTTCTAATCTCATTATGGTGCATGTTACTGCATATTCATTTATTTATTGAGCCACTTTTAGGTTTATGCTTTATTTCAGCTGTTTTATTTCCTGTGTTTATAACACGGAAACAGTGCAGCTCTGTGCACAGGAGAACGAATCCTTTTTTAAGACTTGTCTGCAATAAGAAAAACAGACAGCCTCTCCCTCAGAGAGAGGGAGTGCAGCAGACGTAGCTGACTGGCGATACCTTGAAAAACAGCCGTGAGGTTTGAGTTGGTGCCTACAGGGTTCCTGAACTTCACATGTTTGTCCGTCCACCAGGCAATTCCTGTGGACGTCAGCGGGATCGGGACACTTGTGCCGTTGGGGTCGTTGTAAAACAGCTTCAAAGTGTCTGCAAAGAAAGCAAAGACGGCTGATAAGAGAAACGTGAGTCCTTCAAAGACACGTTCACACAAACTGATCTGTGATGATCTGTGACCATAATCATTTACTAACAGTCATTTTTTTATGTTTTCTTCATTCTCTCTTTGTTGTTAATCTGCAAGAAAAAAAATGGTCTCACCGTTAAACATGCTGTTGGCGATGGCCCCACACGGAGCAATTGGCTTATTATCAATGGAAGCATATGGTTCACACTCCTTGCTGGGCTTCTGTAAAAGACGGAGAAGGAAAAGGTGACGAGAGAGAAGTGGCAGCACGTAGCGCAGCATTTAGAGCTGTAAGCAAGGATATAACCCAGCAGCAACCAAGTAGAACTTCCTCTAATGTTGACCGAGGCTGGCTCCAAATGTGACACAGTCCCCACAGACTCCTATGTTAAAAAGTTCAGTTTTAAAGCAAAAATGAGCATGTTTACAGTCAAGATTTTTTTAAAAAAAATGCATTTTGGCCTTTCTGGACACTTCATAAAGGTTTTACAGGATGACACCCCTATAAAATTGGGGGCGTAGCTGCTTGGACTGATAGATGTGCTCACACAGGCAGCTTGAACAATGTGTTTGTGCTGCTGTCTGAAGCGTGTTTAATATTATCATCTGACAAACGTTATGTCATCCTCTCCCGTTAAATGTGCTAATGGACCAATGAGGCCCAAGTCTGGGCTCCAGGTTTGGTTCTCCATACTTGTCTTCAAATGTTGAGATCACCACCATGTTTTGGTTTGTTTATTTATTTATTCACCTGTTGCTCTTCGTTTCTTTGACTCATGCCTGAAAATTAGCGTATATATAAAAAACTAAATATGTTTTTGAAATCTAAGTTTTAACTGCATTTAAACCCATTTTCCCTTGTTGTTTTCTTGGTCTGTGACCTAAAACATTTTGTCCTTGATATGAGTTCACTTTCTTTTTCCTGCTTGCCATTGGAGATGAAGCTCCTACCTTGAGGGAATCGATGTTTCCGTTCAGCTGGCTGTCATCTCTTGACTTCACGTAACGTCTGTGATTTTGGTAAAAGTTGGAGAGGCCATAATACATGAAGACGTTGCTCTGTTTGATTGAGAGAAAGATGTGTAAAGGTTAGCTTAATCAAACTGGCTGCCGCTGGGCTGTAGTCCTGGATGCATCTTACCTCGTAAGGCTGATCCAGCTGGAAGGGGATTGTGCAGGTGCAGGACTTCGTGTTGTTCCAGCTGAAGTTCTTTGCACAGTTGTAGCAGGGACTGGACGTGTCATCTCCGGTATAATCGATCTGTAAGCACGAAGAAAATAAATATGATAAATAAATAAAGTTAGCTCAATATATTTCATGATACTGACAGCTTTATTTATTTAAGATATGTGAATGAAGAG
This sequence comes from Diplotaxodon limnothrissa, assembly GCF_057381915.1. NCBI lineage: Eukaryota > Metazoa > Chordata > Actinopteri > Cichliformes > Cichlidae > Diplotaxodon > Diplotaxodon limnothrissa. Next base: position 25,354,058 of record NC_140610.1, read on the forward strand.
ATATTCAAGATACAATTATATCATGAATATGAGCGTTTTGGAGAAAATGTCAGTATTAACAGAATCATTTAGCTCAATAAAATGTTTAACCCTGTTTTGGAAGAGCTTTACCAGATAATGATCAAATTGTGTTTGTGCCATTTGATGGGAGTTACACTATGTGGACAAATACAATATTAATGCAATACTCGTGACACAGAAAAATCAGCTCAGTTTACCTCAAACTCCTTGATGTTGTTAGACGTCACGTACAGGCCGATGCCGATGGGGATGAAGATGAGCCCGATGATGAAGAAGGCCGGGAGGACAGTGCCCGCGGTGAGGATGGGCTGCCACGCGGGGAGCCTCTGCTGCTTAAAGGCGGTGTTTTCGGGCTTCTTGTTCCGCAGAGTCCCGCCACCGGGTCCAGACACGGTGATGTGACCGTCCTCGTCTTTGGCGCTGTAACTGGACGCCATCATAACTTCGGATCTGTGATTTATCCAGCTGACCTTAGCAAGCTAACGGGGCTAGCTTCTCGACGACAGTTGTTTTTAAAAGGCGCCGGTCTTAAACGACGTCGTCATTAGCTTGTTGCTAATCAAAGTTCTGTTAGTTCATCTCTAAACCACGGAGAGGCTAGCTAAAAACGGCTAGCACTTCCTTTCCCGGAAGTGTGCAAACAGGTTTGTCAACAACACCCAGTGACGTAACTCTTGTGGTGGCTACTGCTGCATTCAGTGACCGCTGCGGAAACAAAAGATTCAGTCAGTGCTGTATTGACAGGACACGTGGATTGGTGTAACATAAGAAGATGGAAATCTGTTTAGTATCTAATTACAATTATTTTATTCTACGAGTGATACAGCGATGGTTTTATTATTTCTCGCTGGAATGGCGAATAATTGTTTTCAATTTCCAAAGATGAGATTAAGATGTACGTGAATCACCTAAAGGCATCGTTATTAGTCATACAACGTCCAAAAATCAGAAATAAATAAGTTTCATTTCACTGCTAGTAGAATTTTATTGACAGATTTAATTCTATCAACATAAAGAAGTTCTTCACTGAGAATATCCGTGTGTGTGAATAAAGTCTCAGAAAGCCATCACGTAGGCTTCAAACAGCATACATCATGTATATTGAAAAAGAATAACAAAAAGCGAGATGTTCAAGGATTCGAATTGAAATTTCCAAGCACTGTTTGCATATGTTCACATCCACATAAATAATATGGCAAATAAACCATCAGAGACACTGTATGTCATTCATTATCTTCATGTCCAACTGCAGGATATTCAGCAACTTTCAAAACATGTTTGTTTGTTTTGTTTTTATTTCATTTCATATATGTTTTAAAACTGATTTAGCAAAAAAAAGAAAAGAAAAACTTCTTCTTTCCACTGTTCCCTTTAAGGGTCACCTCAGTGGATTACCACAGTGCCTCTACATCATCCCATCTCATCCTATCATTCCCTTTCACACCAATCCTCTGTATGTCCTTTTTCACTACATCCATGAATCTTCTCTGAAACCTTCCTCTGCTCCTGCCTGGCAATACAGACTAAAATTGTTAACGATTTGATGCCTAATAATCATAAATGTAACTTCAAAAGCCTCAAATGTGTTTTAAACTTTTGAATATTTGTCATTTAAAATGTATTAAAGCAGGTAAAACAGCGTGCCAGTACACCTCACTGGGTTGAGCAGATACAAATAAGCCACAAGGCGATTACCAAGCCCCACATCTGAATTAACTGAGTGTTTTCCCACTCCTCTCTCTCCTGGCTTCCCTGTTATAATAAAGGATAAAAAGCCCCCAAATAATAATAATTCCATTTTATGGTGTTAATTTATTCCACTAATGGAAGGTGTTTGTTTGTGAACACAAAGGGGGGGAATGGGAATCATCAGAAGTGGGAGGTGTGACTGTTTGCATCATGTACTGAAGCTTCTGATTTTTTTTTCTTTTTGTTTTTGTTGTTAAAAGTCTCCCATCATCTTCACCATTCTTCATGGCTCAGCGGTGCCAGTTTACTGTGCCAGCATCCATCAGTGAACCTGTGGTGGAAAACACACAGACAAGAAAACCTTCATTTGAGTCATCACGCTCCCCTTAGACAGCTCATCAACTTTAGAGCAGTAGGCAGTTTCATATGTATAAAAGATTTTAGAAATGAAACAGAGATTTGCTTTCGTCCGAGCTCTACCTCTAACTTGTTTTAAACTTACAGCTTACATAAATGAAACCATTTACTTCCTGTTCGACTTGTAACTTAATGAAGATAAAGGAAGTGATTATTTTGTAGTTATAGTGACAGTTATTATATTTATTCAGTTATTATATTTACATGAAGAAAGGGTCTACTTAGAACAGGACCTGGACTGAATGGATGGATGGATGGATGGATGGATACTGTTCACTGTGTCTCTTGTCTCTTTGTCTTCCACAGCTATATGTTTAGCACCCATCAGCAGATGCAGCTCTCTGCGTGTTTTTTGTGTATTTTTTTTTATCTATTATCGTGTTTGGTTTTGTCAATTTTGTCTTTTGTCAGCATCAGTTGCTTGTAAATGTGCTTCATAAATAAAGTTGTTTTGAGTTACTGAATACTTCACATGTGCACAGGGTGTGAGAAGATCAATCAGTAGAAGCAAATACAGGAGGACAAATATCTGAAAAATGAGCACAGCACAATATCCGTGAGTGCATCTCTATCTCCGTCTTAGGTAACAACATCGAAAATGCATCCTGCTCTCTTTGGCATGAAAATATTGTCACCTTGATCTAAAGTCTGGAAAAACAGTAAACATTCCTCATCTGCACTAAAGCGGTGCAGTGACTTTGCTGCAGGCTATAATAGCACACATCAGAGTGACTGAAACACGCTATATAACAGGAGGCCAGACTCTTGTCCCACCCTGCTTTCTGGGTTACTGAGGAGTGCAACAAATCAGCTGTATGGGTGCTTACTTGCATAAATGGAAGTGCACAAATTGCACCTACACTGGGCCTTTAAAGGGGCTACCTGTTAGACTCCGGATTGGTTTTAAAAGCCGCTGTATTGCTTCAGACTAGCTCTCGCTCTTTTTCAATTCTTGACCATTTTATTTGTATCATCCTATTATGATAATAAGTCTGTTAATCAGGAATGGCTGTGGCTCAGCGGGTGATCTACTGAAGGTTGGTTGTTCAATCCCTGGTATCCTTGGGCACGATACTGAACTCTCAGTTCTTCCTGATGTGCTCATCAGAGTGTGAATATGTGTGAAAGGGTGTGAAAGATGTGTAAAGGGCTCCAAGTGCTCAAATAGAGTAAATAAAGCACTTTATAAAAACCAGTCCATTAAATCAAGTGACAATATATATACTGAGGAATCTGTCAATTTTTTATCTGTTTTATTCGAGTGTAGCCTGGATATAGTTGGATATATTATATAAATCTAGTTATAAATGAGTAAAAGAAGACAATCAGATGAGTCCGAGCTGTAAATGATTGTTAGTTGTTAGACACTGTAATGGCCGGCCCACTCCCGGCAGTTTTTCAGCTCTGCAGCTGGACTGCAGCAGAAAAGTCCCGCATGTCGGTTCTGAGCAGTTTTCTCTGAGGAGTGTGCCCGGCTCAGCCCAGCTATGATTTTCATAATCCTGTTCAGCCTCTGTTGTTCCCAGAAAGGACTTGATCCCCCCCAAATCTCTAAGCAGCAGGCTCTGTGATTGATCATGTTTACCCTTCTGTTTTCCAGCTGCAGTCTTTAATATCCTGCCATCTTCCTCTTTCCTCCTTACATCAGCATATCTCACACTCTCCATCTTCCTGAATCACTCTAATTAAGTGGTAGCACAGTTGCTTGTTCATATCACCGCATCTCTCCACATCTCCTGACAGATTACACAATCAGCAGGTAATTGTGTTGGCTGTTTTGTTCAGCCTGCGCTGAGACAATCATTAGAGGAAGCGTGAGGCTGCTGCTGCCTCACTGAGGCAGTTTAGAGATGTCAGATTTCTAAATGTGATCAGTTTGTTGCTGAAGTGAATCTCAACTCAGTCGGTTTATGTGCACTTGTCCACAAGAGGGAGGTGAACGTTCACAATGTGGACTAACGCTCACAGGTCTGTGTGGAAACCATTCTGAATAATGGCCAGCAGGGGGCGACTCCTACGATTAGAAAGAGAAGTCAGTGAGAAATGGGTCGACTTCACCCAGCTGAACACTTTCCTGATGAGTTTATGATCTCAGCTGCTATTTATATATGATGCTCATTTAGTAAATGATCCCATTAGAGCCAAACTGACTCACAGGTCGCCAACTCATGATGTACCTTGTCCCTCTGTTGCCACGGTACCAATATTTACATCATACAACTCAATAAATCCCTTTACCAGGTAACTTCAATTATCTTTAGTGTCTAAATTTTATTCTTGTTTTTCTTTACTTCTCAGGCTGAGGTCCACATGCATCTGTCCAACTGCTCACATTCTCAAATGCACTTTAGTTGAAACCGGAATAAGAAACCATTACTCTGCACACCTGTGATGAAGGCAAAATCCAGGCTACTTAAAGGTGAGGAGTACAAATATCTTACATGAAATGAATTTTTACTTCTATACAGGATGTGGAATCAAGTTCAGAGAATTAGTTTTCATGGTTTCCCGGGAGTGCTCTGGGAAGCAGCACGGGCACCACGCAGTCACAAAGATGGAAGTTACGAAGCAAAGCCGTACTTGGTTCAGAGATAAATAGTTTTTATTTTGGTGCGTGTCACAAACAATTCACAGTCAGCGCCTCGGTCACCAGAAACCTCCATGAGCTGCGGTGAAATAAACACATGCTATAAAAATACGATGATGACATTAAAAATCTGAACCATCTATGAAGGAGCGGCGAGATGGAGTTAATCAAATCAGCAAAGCTTTCTCGTGCAATTAACCGGCCGTTCAAATGACATGAATATTATCTGAAAACATGAGTGGTAGCACATTAAATGATGTTTGTAAAGCTAAGCTGTGGTAAAAGGCAACATCACACACAGTCCCATGGTGAATGCACACAGATGTGTTCTGCGTCTCTATTCTGGCAGCAGATTTGGGGATTTGGTGGTGAACCGGCACTCAGCTCTTTCCTGCTGCTGCAGAGGCCAAACCACACACAGTCGGCTTCCTCAGCTCGATTTTCATCGCGTGGCTCTCGGCCCGTGACTCTAACCTTGTCACCGTGGACACGCCCAGGACCGCTTTGCTGCTTGGTTTCATACCTTTTGACACAGGGATCCGTGTTGCGGTGCTCCGACTGTACTGCACATCTGCACTGGGCTACAAAAAGAAGAAGAAGAAAAAAAAAAAAGACAAAAGCCAGCATGAGACAGAGACAAGGATCTTTTAATCGTTTTATTAACTGTGTCACTGATTTCACTGAAGCAGGGATGGTGAGAATGTGAGCTCCCCAGTAAGCATGCTTTTGGTGGCTCTGATACACGATCAGTGGACTGAGTGATGGTGGGTCATTTCGGGGAAAGGGGAGAAACTCCTAACGACTAGGTACATAAAGCACCGTATTTTTCGGACCATAAGGCGCACCGGATTATAAGGTGCATCAAGCGAAACAAAACAGTCAGATAAGTCAAACTTTACTCAACTCATTCTTCTTGCTTCGGTCCGTTTACAGCATCCTGCCACGAGATTGCATTTGTCCCCAACCATCGGGAACCCTCACGTTATTGCGTTAAAAGTTAGCGTTCGGTCTCCAGCTTCCCTGCGTTTATGTTATGCTAATATAGCTAGTGATCACGTAGCACATCATTATATACCAGCTAGCCCAACTTCAGTAACCATACAACTGTTACTGCCGTTTAGTTTTCTGTCTTTATTTATGTTGGAAGTGATAGTGAGCTGTACGTTTTAATTTTTTCAGAAATCTCTCAGTCAGGACATGGTATATCATGTTTAGGTGGAAACTAGCAAGCTAACCTCCTGCCAACTTCTAACCCCATTAAATTTAATAAATTCTGTTTTTATGGATGCCTGGATGTTAAACTTCATTGTTACACCTGTTAACGAAGCAACGCTTATCATTTTAATCAAAGATGAAAGAATTTACAGTTTTTAAATCTCAGTGATGCCGCTGTGTTCGTTTGACTTTGCGACCTGAAACGGATGGAGTTTTGTACCCAGAGTACTCCGCGAGGCTCCTGACTACGGTAGCCATAATGCTCTGACAATCCATCAAGCTTACCAAAGTTGTACTAAAACATTCGAGGTCAGTAAGCGCAACCAGCATTCATACATAAGGCGTACCGGATTATAAGGTGGACTGTTGATTTTTGAGAAAATGATAAAATTTTAAGTACACCTTATAGTGCGGAAAATACAGTACACTGAAGTTTGTATTGCTTTGTGATAACTTTTCCATTTCTGTTATATTATGAAATTATGTAGTTCACTGCTGCTGGCGTTCATCATTCTGCACCTCTGGGCCAAAAAAAAATAAAATCAAGCCCAAGTACCAGAAAGCTGCAGTTCCTGTAGTGACCACTTGAGGCTGGCTCTAACGGTGAGTCACTCAGACGCAAAGGTTAAAATAAGAACTACTAACACACCCATTTAAACTGTCCAAAGGTTTAATTATGCATATTCAAGGGAGTGGTTTGGTTGTACTTAAATACACTCTTAGGAATCAGCTGTTGCGTTTTTAGCATCGTTAAATATTAGTTTTTTCTTTGTCCATCAGTTATCGGGATCTTCTTTGTGTCTCAGTTGTACAGATGTACTGTTTTCTTACCGATTCTTTATGTATAAATCCTAATTTAAACATTTATTGATATCTTTTCAGGTAAAGTTGTTTAGCAGTTTAACCTGAATGTCCACAAAACCTGATTTTCACCTGAATGTATTGATTTGACCAAATCAGCGCTTACTGGACCTTTTCGCACCAGTTTGTTAGGGTTATGTTGAGGTGACTTTGGTAAATGTAAATCTTAAGTGCTCAAAAGTCAAACCTTCAGTGCTCAGTAGCTGCTTTAACTTAGTTTGAAAAAGTGAACTTGTCAGTTTGTAAATTTATGCTTGTGTAGGAAAAGCCTCTCTACAGTGTTGAGCAGTTCTGGGTAAAGCATTCTGGGGTTAGTTCAGATTATATATTCACAAATTCAGTGTTTAATACCTGGACAGAGTGCTATCTAGGAAGCACAGACCACCTGTTTTCATTTTGAAACATTTCAGAAGCAACTGAAACGTAAAAAACAATTGAAACACTTCAGCCATTGCTGGAAACAAAGAGGAAGATATTCATGCCTCTAGGTTTGTATTCAGGGAGAGAGACAGATGGAGGTCATTAGAGCTAATGATCTCACCACTGACTGCGTCGGCCTGGAGGCGGCCGAGGTGATAGGCGTGATCGTTATGCTGCTTGTCATTTTGCTCGGAGTGGTTTTCCCCGCTTGGCGTGGAGAGCGGAGAACTGTTCCCGTTTCTCTGCTTTCTGAACTCAGGCCAGTTGGCCTGAGTGTCAGCACAGGACTGCTGCAGGCCTCAGATGGCCTCTTAAACTGTGGACCCAGGTGGATGTGGATCTTGTTGTCCTCCGTTGTGATGATGTTGCTGTTGTATTTCCTGACAGGTGCAGTTCCAGGCTGCTTCTCTGGGGTCACCTTGATTACTGTGCAGCCTGTGGAAACTTCGTGAGGCTCAGATAAAGCACACGCTTCAGCCACAGGGGTGGTGCTGACCGTGATGATGGACACTGGTGACTGATGGCTGCTCCCACCATTCCTCTCTGGACTCTTTGCTCTGGAGATGGTGGTGATTGTGACAGGAGATTTGGCTCGATTGAGACCTTCCATTCCGTCACAGGTTTTGGTCTTTGAGGTCACAGTCGTGGGTTTAGGGACGATTGTGATGCGGGGTTTCTGAAGACCGAGAGTCGGGATGATGGTGGTGCTGGAGAAGAAATCTTCAGCTCGAGGGCTGGTGATCTCCAAGGTGGCAGTGCTGTTCCCGTGATCTGGGGTCACTCTGATATGAAGTGGCTGACCCGGTTTTTGGGACATGGTTGCCTCCGGTGGATGAAGCAAAGAGACCCCGTGGATCTTCTCAGGAGTGGTCTGCGTGATTGTGATGGCCTCCTTCTTTTTCATCCAGGGTATCCAAGACTTTTTGGCTCCAAGTTCCGCTGAAGCTGGAGGGTATCGTTCGAGAACTGTTGGCTTCTTGAGACTGTGTTGCCTGAGGTTACTCATCAAATGGTTCTCCTCAAGAACTGATTTCCGGATAAAGCCCGCTGCCGTCTCGTCCTCTGCGGGCTCGCTGGCCATCATATCTGTCTGGACGGCTGTGGAGGTAACCGGGACATCCACCATCCTCCTGCCATTCATGCTTGGCCTCAAGGCACGACTGTACCGCTTGGCAGCTTCAAGCTCCTTGTTGAGGTTCTGCATTTCTTGGCTCATGCTCTTATTCTTCTCTTCCTCCTCCATAAATCTCTGCTGGAGGACAGAGAAGTCAACCTGCAGCTGGGAGAGCTGGTCCTCTTTGTTCATCAGCTCGTGGATTTTCTCCTTTAAAGCCAGAACATCTGCCTGCAGATCTTTGGTTTTGGCCTCCTCCATCTTGCAGCGAATTCTCAGCTCAGCCTCAGGACTCATGACTTCTCCTTTCTCTATGGCTTTGTTTCGGGCAATCTGACTTTTCATCTCTTCCAGAAGCTTTGATAGAGCATTTGCTTTATCCTGCTCTGTCCTGAATTTCTTTTCAAGCAGATCATACTCATCTTCAGTTTTCATCAAATCGCCCTCAACCACCTCAAGATGTTTGAGCCGGCTCTTCAGTCTTTCGATTTCTAGCGTGAGCTCTGTTACTTTGTTATCCTCTTCTGGATTTTGGTTATTTTCCTTGCTGGCCCGCTTTCTCTGCATTTCCCTCTCCGTTTCCTCAAGTCTGTCTATCGTCATCTTCATCCCACTCAGCTTGCCATTTAGCTCCCTACACTTTTCCTCTTCACCTGCCAGTTTATTCTTTAACTCATCTCTCTCTTTGGTAAGCGTCGTCACCTGGATCTCCATCTCCGATTTGTATTTCAGAACTTTTTTGCTCTCCTCTATCAGCTTCTCTGTGACCTCTGTCACCTTCCCCTGCTCTGCTTTGAACATCTTACTTAAATCATCACTTTTCAGCTCTTCCTGTTTGAGTCTTTCTGCCATGTTTTTGCGTTCATCTACCAGAATAACCGTGAAGGACTTCAGCTTCATGAGCTCGTCTTTAAGGGCCATTTCCGCTTTTTCGAACTTTGACTCTGAGGACTCGAGTTCCTTCATCCGGGTTTTCACCATCTCCAGCTCACCGGCCAAATCCTTCACGACACGTCTCTCTTTTTCCAGGTTTGCGTGAAGCTGTGAGCACTCCGTTTTGCTCCTGTTAAAGATTGCCTCCAGTTTCTCCAATTCAGCCATTCTCTTCTGGAGTTTCTCAACTTCCAACTTCAGCTCCTTGCTGTGGTTCTCCTCTTCCTGCAGCTTCTTCCTCAGCTCCCTGCACTGAGTCTCTGTTTTGGTAATCTCCTCATCTTTGCCCTCCATCTCCAACACTTTCTTACGCAGATTCTCCAGCTCGGCCATGAGTGAAGAGTTCCCACACTCTCCTTTGCTGATCTTCTCCCTCAGCTCCTGCAGGTCCTCCTCTGATTTCTGCAGGACTTTGTTGCTCTCTTCCAGCTCTTCAATCTTGCGTGTCAGTCCAGCCAGCTTCAGCCTCAGCTGCCGGCTCTGGGACTCCTGGTTCGCCAGCTTGGCGGTCATCTCCTCATGCTCCTGTGTGAACTTTGCTGCTCTCTGCTCTAGCTCGGCCTCCAGCTTTAGGACCTTCTGGCTGCTTTCCTTGGCGGTGTCGCTGACAGACGCCAGTCGCTGCTCTTTTTCCTGAAGCTTCTGAGTGAGATCCTGGATCTTCTGGCTCTGCTGGTCGATCTGCTCAATGTGCAGCTGTCGCTCGTCTACCAACATCAGGGCAAAGGACTTGAGCTTCACCAGCTCTGCTCTGACCTTCTCTAGCCTTCTGCTGTGCTCCTTGTCCTTACGAGCCTGGTAAGCCTTCTCCTGCTCCAAAAGCCTTTTGAGTCTGAAAAACAAAGACAGTGAAAGATCTTAGTTAATCTCTGCTAAAAAAAAATTTTTTTGGAGCACTTGCTTTCATGGACCAAATGTGAATTGTTTGTTTAAAAAAAAAAAGAAGAAAAAAAAAGCCAATTCAATTGTAATATTCTTGGGATGGTAGTCCAAAAAGATCCAAGTGCATGAATGCCAGCTATGAGATGGCAGTTTAGATTTGGCAATTTAATTTTTCAGTAAGTTACTACATTGGGTTTACACTTTTTAAATGTAGTTTGTTTCCTTAAAAACAATAATTTTTTATTATTATTATTATTATTATTATTATTTCAAATGTGTACACATGTAAACACATCTATGGGGAATATATAAGATGTTCTTAAGAGGCATTATAAAACACACTCACAGACATCCCCGTCATACGGACATGCAAGTCTCAAGCATTATCTGCATCTCCTAAAGCTTGTATTTCTGATCAAATAGATAATTTGTCATTTGTATATTGTACTTTAGTTTTGTAAGTGCACAATATTGTTTTTAGTTAGGTTTTTTGTTTCTCGAAAGTGAGAAAAATATGTTTTTTTAAGTCTACTTTTAGTTATGAATTCATTTTTTCATGTCATTTTATTCCAGGATTGTTTTAACTCCGCGAGTTTGTAAAGTAGATCAAGTCGAGTAAAACTTTTCCTTTTGATAACAAACATTTTCCATTCTATGTGGATACATTTTCACCTCATCGCCCCTAAAAATTACAAACTAATAGTTGCCTTTAATTTTTATTTTGAACACAGTTTGCAAAGACGGGAAGATAAATGGAGCAATTTCACAGATTTAAAAATGGCATCAGCACAGCACTGCACAGTGGCCTACAAAACTGAGAACTGAGCTTTTATTTGTAGATGTTTAACTGATCTCTGCATGAGTCCCTGCAGGTCTGAGAAAGACGCTTTACAGCAGTTACATAAGACACTGGGATACATCAGCTGAGCTCTGGATCAAAAAACAAACTTCCAACCTCTACGCATACACCTTCACAGCTTTATCCTCCAGGGTCAAAAACTTCTTCCCCTCCAAACTGAACTTACCCACCGGCTGGGCTGCAGTGCTTGCTGATCCATCTCTGAGGGTGTTTTTAAAAGTAGCAGCCAGACTGCAGCTCAGCGTCTCCTGGGGGGGTCAGAGAGGGAAGGGAAGGAAGGAGGGGCCCCAACTCCACTGGAAATTAGGCATCACATTCCAAACAGCTCATTGGAGGACAATGAGAAAGGTGGATGTCGTGCTAAACAGCACTGCTCTGCTGGATGGTGATGTCATCCACCCATCCATATATGGACACAGAGGCCCTGCCCTTGTTTGGACACCAAAGTGGGGGGAGGAGGAAAGGCTCAAATCTTCTTCACTGTTTTGCTTTCCCTCTGGGGAAGGAGGCACGACTAGACAGCAGGTGACATGACTCACGTAACGTGTCCACTTTCAAGTTCAGATTTCTTTTTCCTCATCTTTACTTTGGCTCCAGTTTTAACCCTCTGCTACCCACCATGCAGCCCTGCAGCATTTCCACAGAAACAAGACAACAATGCAAGGCGGGAGTTTTTGTTTGGGAGAGGACAATGCCAGAGTTGCACAGCCTTTCTCATTATAATCCCCTGGTATCGTGCAAAGCGAAAGGACATAGATATAATAATATATTTCTCCATAGTGGCTAAAGGGTGGGTGTGGGTGTGTGTTCCAGACAGAAAAGGCCTGTGGTTTGCACTGCAGAGGCTGCTAAATGAGCCAAATATGAGCAGTGCAAAGAGCTAACAGATGCTTACAGCTCTTCATTATTCCAAATGCATGTGATACATAAATACCACAGGAACAAGAAGCCACACTGTACAGTAACTGCCTGTGTTTTGTGGCTTCGATACTTACACTTTTGTTGGATGTTTGTAATTTAGAGATCTGGGAAATTGCTTTCTCAGCTTTGTATTTTAAATGAATAAAAACCATGAATGTAATCTTTCTTTTTAAGTTCAGAAAAAGCAAATGCCTATCCTGCCATTCAGTGTAGGAAATACTAGAGGAAAATGAGGAAGTACTCTCATGTGATTAGGGATTAATATCACCAAGGACTTTTTAATAAGTTCTGCTCAAAGAGCTGATGCGTTATCAATTTCTCACCGAGATGTCCCTCAGCCATCTGAGAGATACAGACTCTCTGGTCACTGCCACCAGGCCTCATCCCACCTCAACATGCCTAAAATACCTCACCTGGGAGGTGTCCCGGTCAGATGCTGAACCACCTCCGCGGGTACCTTAAAGTAAAATAGGAGATCTACTCTGAGCTTCTGACCCGGTGTCTAAGGAGGAGTCCAGACATCCTTGACAGGAAGCATGCTCACATCCACAGTCTCGTTCTTACAGTCACTGGAAACATTCAATAACCAGTAAAAACCAAAGCTTCACCTTCAACGCAGCATTCGCATCATTACAGACTCTGCACCAATTCCTCAAATCCAAACATCTGGCAAGCAAATGTTTATTAAGGTTTAATTTTTTTTAAAATTCGCTTTTTTAAATAAATCTTGGTAAAATACAAAACCACATTTTGTAAGATTTAAAAAAAAAAAAAAAAAAAAAAAAAAAAACTGAGCCCATAAAGTTTTTACTGAAGGCCAGAGACTAAGAGCTCAAGTCTTTTTACAACGTCTGCCTAGTTCAAGACACTTCTGCCTTCACTTTTCACCTCCATCTTTTTGACCATCTGTGGTTAGCGAGCATAGCAATCCTGCTGCCAATGTTAGCTAAGAGCTCCACTCAGGTTTGAAGTGTCACTTCACCTGCTGTACCCCAGTATATGAAAAGCCCTGGTTTTAACCATCTTGGGAGTTTCCACTGCTTTGAACATCCATTTAGATATCAACCATCTATCCTGAGCCTACATGAGAAAAGCTCTGAGGCTTTTACACCATTTAGACTTAAAACAAATTTGTTTCAGATTAAAATCGTACCACGCATTCAAAAGTGCAGCTTTTGAATGCGTGTTTGCACATTAAAATTCTTCCCTTCCTCCCAAATTTTACTCTGATTGCTCCCCCATGCTCACAGGACACAGTATCTGTCATTGCTGCCTTGTTGGCAGATGATGGCTCTGCAGAAAGCCTCTCTCTGTGTTTGGGTCTATTCATAGCCTCAGCACTAACCGAAGCCTGTCACAGAGAAGGAAGAGAGCCCCAAACAACCATAAACCAGAGCATGGCTGAGCCCACAGCAAACATCGGGCCAGGAGATGCTGATCTCAAGCTAATAATAGTTGCAGTAATTACCATTAACGTGCTGAACAGACGCGTCAACAGGCACGCTTTGATACAGAGGAGGCACAGTTCATGTTCTGACACAAACTGGAAAATCTCCACCACTGTGAAATTACAGAGAATCAAACCTACATTTTTCTAAAGACAAGCCTGATTTATCGGTCAAAACGTCGATGTCTCAAACCACATTAACCCATAACCACACTGGGCTCAGGGCCCTCTGGGTGGTCATGACAAAAACTGACAAATCCATGTTGCCGAGACTGTTGGATTCCCCCATCAGGAATCGATGCAGATCGACGATATTATATGGATAACAGTTTTCCCCTTCATCAAAGCCACTGAAATTTGTATTTCTATAGTACATACCAGTCATGATGACAAGTCGTTTCCATAAATACATTTTTAAAAAATTAATGAAAATCATCCAGCAGGCAACAGGTCAAAACAAGAGCTGGAGCTTGGATTCTGTGAGGTAAAGTTAACTTTTACATCACAACCTTTTGGACATTTCTTCCTTCATTAGTTAATAAACATTTGGTTGGTTGCAGCCCTGGTTTGTTTTATTTTAGCCAAATGAATTAAATTTATTGCTTAGATCAAGTCTCTAAATGGCAGGTTTTTCGGCAAAACACTCAGCCGTAGCTCAAAGTAAATGGATGTAAACCCTGCTGGTGCACTGTGGTGGACATGTTTTCATTGAAGGATCTTAGCTTGTTTTTGGTGGGGGCCTTCCAGAGTCAACAGATTCATAAGCTGGTCTCTCGACACTTATTTTGTGTAGCTGTAGTGGTCTGTGACCGTTGTTACGCAAACAGAGCCTTGTAATCGGCCAGCGGGATCTCTGCTGGGAATGACATCATCAGGGTCGACATGTTGGTGATGCGAATCCACACGCTTACTGCAGCCAGCAGGAATGTGTTATCAGAGCAAGGGGAGAGGTGAGATCAGGGCGACGTTAGAGACACAGAGTCTGAAAACTTCCTAACGACCATGAAACTGAACCAACAGCTCTCTAAAAAAAAAATTGAATACACCTGAACATCTTCACTGTTATACTTCAGGTCTGTCCTTCAACCTGCAGACCACTGAGCAGGCACCACTGCTTCAGAGTTTAATTCATTTAGATGGTCTTTTCTCTTTTTTTGAGCCATATTCTGTTTACTTGAATGTTAATTTGCAGTAACATTCACTCTCTTTTAACTCTCGTTTAGGTCTCCTCCTCCACCATTTTCTGAGAAAACCAACAGTTAAATCAGTTTATCAGCTACAAACCTAAGTGAATCAGGTTTTTATGACTTTTCCTTTAACCTGCTGCATCTTAAGGAAGCTGATGAGAAAAAAGTGAATGAGGAAGAAAAAAAAGGAATGGAAAAGCCCCACAATAATGAAGACAGCCAGTATCACACATATTTATGATTCTTAAACCATCACTGAAAATATGAAAGCAAGCAGAAAGATGCTGCTATGAGCCATGCAGACAGATCTGAGACTCGGTGAAGCATTTCTCCACATTCGGGCTGTTAAGAGTTTTTATGGAGCATGAGGAGCAGCTGAAATCTTCTATTGTGCAGATCTTCTTATGCCATCTCTCACATTTGGGCTGTTTTGATGTTGGGTAATGGAGGTCAGTCACTGGAGCCATCAGCACGCCTCAAACAAAGACCTTATCAGATCACTGCACACGTTTTCTGATGCTCAGTTTGGGAGGCCAGAGTTAAACTTTCCAAACCAAACAAGCTCACGAGTGACAACCATTTTCCACCATGTATAAAACCTACTGTATCATCATAAATTCTGCTTTTATTTGGAGCATTCATAACCATAAGCAGCCCAGACGTGAATTACAATGTGCAAAATGTCATAAAGTCAGAATTTGAACCTTTTCAGTCATCATTTCCTTGTTTTTTTAAATAGTCTTACACAAGCTATTTAGTTGGATTTAGTGATTGTTGCAAACTGAAATAAAAAAAAAATTCCATTATGTAAAAGAAAAAAAAAAGAAAGAAAAAAATGTTCTTATTGTACAGATAAGGCCTCCAATCAGACTATAAGGATGGATGGAAAGACACCACAGTGCCACCCATTGCTTGATTTTATAACCAAAAGAAAGCTGCCATCATAAAATGTGCAGGTACAAAAACAGTTATCTGCTAATTACTGCCAAGAAACAGACCAACAGTTATATAAAAGTTGAGTTTCACTCACTAAAAATGAAGCACAGAAATCCTGTTTGTTCTTTTAGTACAACTATTTATGTAAAAATTCATATTTTTACTGACACGGGTGGCTACAGCTGCCCTGCTCGGCATCTGCTGCTTAATACGCCAATTCTTGATGATTTTTTTTTTTTGTTTTATTTTGTTTTTTTGTTTTTTAAAAAACTCATTTAACATAATTGTTATGAAGGAGGAAATCATTTATGGAGATCAAACAGTTGGAACCACTTTGTGAAGAGGCTTTTTTGAGCCACATTAAGTGTACTGACATTTTCATTTGGAGTAATATTCAATCTCTTTTAGCTCCAGTTTTGGTCTCCTCCGCCTCCCACACCATTTTCCAAGAAAAAAAAAAAAAGAAAAAAAAAAACAAAACAGCAAATGTTGTTTATCAGCTACACTGACTTTTTCCTCTTACCTGCTGCATCTAAAAGCAAAGCTAATGAGAACCAAGCGAATGAGGAAGACATTAATTTGGACATTTTAAAAACTGGGAGATTATGGGGATTAACTCACTTTTGCAGTTTTATGTCAGAAGCAAAGTTGCTGCTTTAACAGTATTTAAAGCAATGCAGCACATCAGTTCACATCAGTCGCTGCTGCGTGTTCTGTTTTTGCGATGACTCTGTAAGGCATGTTTCACCACCTTGCCTATCAGACAGCATCTAAAACCCCGCTCTAGGTTTTATCTGACCTGGCCAAATAAACATGCATCTGCAGAACACACGTTCTTTCAAGAACAACTCATCTCTCATCATCTTTTAAGAAACGTATCCCTAGAGTCTGCAAATCTTTCTAATCCCATGGAGTGAAAGATCACAGCTTGGTGGACTTCTAAAAATACAAACATTACACATAACATCAAATGATTTCAGCATCCGGCAGTGTTTGGTGTAATCGCATTACTTTTGTCATGATAGCTTGATTTCAAAATGTTTTAAAAATCCATGTGGGAGATGGAACAAAAAGGGGTGATGAGCACTTCTAGTTTGAAGAGTGTGGCTAGAAGCTGAAGCTGTTCAGCACAGCAAACTGAGCACAGGATTGAAATTTAAGTTTTTCTATTAAAAAGTTTGGGGTTTTCTTTAGCAGAGCTGAGCAGCTTCAGCTCATGATAACAATTTTTCTGAGAAACATCTGTGATGCAGATCCTTCCATTTGCTCTTTATTTTTTTGCAGAATACTTTGTGTGTGTGTGTGTCCATATGCACTTGCATCACTAACTTCAGGGTGAACTTCAACTGAACTTCAGGGCTTTTTCTGTAAGCCACATGACATCAAAGCTCAATAGAAAGCAACGCTGACCCTCTCTTAGCAATTTAGCTTTCATTTTCAGCAGGTAACCAAGGCAGATATGGACAGGCTTGTAAGCGTGATGATGCAGTCCCAGCTTTACTGCTTTCTACAGTAGAATCTCACCATTTTTCTGCTCCGTGGCCTCGTTTTCACCCACTTTACTATCAGCTTTGTCCCAATACTAAAAACTACTGAAAGAAAATTTGTGCAGATTCAGCTAGCTAATAAAAGCAGAAAAGCTTAATTTAAAAATCAACAAAGATCCAAACACCACACTGGGGACAAAGTTAACAGGAACACAGTTGATCAAACAAAGACAGAGAGGACGAGAGCAGCTAGGAAACAAGACACAGGTGGAAACAGTTAAGGTGGAGCAAACAATCAGAAACACAGGGTGAAAAACCAACAGAAACTGAATGTATATGAAAAAATATTCATAGTCACCCCTTAATTCAGGTCATGAAGTCTTGAGCTGACCGTTTTCCCCACCACCATCTAGGTGTTTTGAAACAGGATTTGACATGCAGAGAGGCGGATCTGACTAGAAACTGAGGTGACTGCGTGCTCATTGGATAAGAGCTTGTGATTTTCAAGTCATTAGCCAATGAGCATAACCCTCTGTCACTCTAAGGTAAAATTTATGTTGTATTTAAATCACACAGGCCTAGAGATTGGTTTGCGACCACCTGGCAACCCACTGGTTGCTAGGGGAAAAGCGAGTAATCAAGTGGTGGCCAGGGAGATTGCAGAGTGGTTTGTAGGCCTGTGTAACCAAAGCCATTAACTCATCATAATCGCTGGCCGTTGTGTTCCCATGAATAACTGGAGTTCCGATGAGCTGCCCCCTGCTGGTCATTTGATAGAATGCAGCAGCGCCTGAGAACAGATGGCCTGGATCAACTTTAACAGTGGGGTGTTTATTTTTTAAAAGAAAAGGGAGAGATTAATGCGCCACCTTCACAATACACAGCAAATTCAGGCATAAACAACCCATCTGAAACCACACCATGAACGCTTACAGCGAGTTTGCAGGTTTTAATTGAGCTGAATCCAGAACTGAAGTCAGAATCCTGCTCCTCACATACACGGTCTTAAATAATCAGGCAACATCTTATCTTAATGACCTTGTAGTACCATATCACCCCATTAGAGCACTTCACTTTCACACTGCAGGCTTACTTGTTGTTCCTAGAGCATTTAAAAGTAGAATGGGAGGCAGAGCCTTAAGTTTTCCGGCCCCTCTTCTGTGGAACCAGCTTCCAGTTTGGATTCAGGAGACAGACACTATCTCTACTTTTAAAATTAGTCTTAAAACTTTAAAACCTTTCTTTTTGCTAAAGCATGTAGTTAGGGCTGGATCAGGTGACCCCGAATCCTCCCTTAGTTATGCTGCAATAAGTGTAGGCTGCTGGGGGATTCCCATGATGCATTGAGTGTTTCTTCTTCACTAACTATGTGTTAATAGACCTCTTTGCAGTGAATCATACTTGTTATTAATCTCTGGCTCTCTTCCACAGCATGCCTTCTATCCTGTCTTCCTACTCTCTGCCCCAACCGGTCGCAGCAGATGGCCGCCCCACCCTGAGCCTGGTTCTGGCGGAGGTTTCTTCCTGTTAAAGAGAAGTTTTTCCTTCCCACTGTCGCCAAAGTGCATGTTCATAGGGGGTCATATGATTGTTGGGTTTTCACATATTCTATTATTGTAGGGTCTACCTTGGAATATAAAGCATCTTGAGGCGACTTTTGTTGTGATTTGGCACTGTATAAATAAAATTCAATTGAAAATTGAATTGGTTCGTGCGCTCTTGGCATCTTGGTACAGATGTTCCAAGCTGCTATAACTAACAAGGGCTTAGTTGTTAGTCCAATAATTTACAATAATCAGCAATGTGGGCATTTTATTAGCATTTTCATTATCAGCTGACGAGGCACAAAAGCTAACCTTCAAAATAAAACAGGAACTAACCTGAAGAAGGATCACAAAGGCAGAAGGGGACGCAAAGAGGCACAAAAGTTACAACGGGGCCGTGGAATAATGCAAAACTAATAAAAGCAGAGAAATATGAGTAGGCAGAGTAATGCATTACTTTAAAAAGCAATAAAGATTCAGTTGTTATAGATTATGTTTTTGGCTCACAAGACCACAAAATGTTGATTAAACCGCTGCTAAAAATAGTTCACAGCAGCTTATAAAAGGTGCAGTAATCCACCTCCAGCTTCATTTTAAACATCATAGTTTGAGCTGATTTTAAACGTTTTCTTTTATCTTCTTCAGGGACCACATGGCTTTGAGTTTTAGAGATGGACTCATTTTGTTGGTTTTGGCAGACTAACTAACTTTTTTCTTCAATATTTGAGACTGTTGAGCTCTTTTCATGCCAAAGTAAGCAATTGAAAAGGAAACAGGTACTTTTGTCCTGCCAGCCTGAACTCACCTCTCTCTCTCCTGCTCCAGCAGGTTGGTGAAGTCGTCACTCTTGTTGATGAAGTCGGTGTGCTTTTGCTTCTCGTTGTCCAGCTCCATGACGGTGCGGCGGTGGCATTTCTCAGCCAGCAGCAGCTGCTCCAGCATCCGTCTGTACGTATCCTTCTGTTTGTCCTCCAGACGGTCCAACTAAGGGCAAAACGCGTCAACACTCATTATGGACAACAACCCGCTCTCTAACATCGCATCTGCCAGCACAATATCACAAACCATTAGCCATGGTTATGGTGAGATTGTACTTGTGGGAGAGACTCTCTGCACACAATTCAAAACTTGTCACGCTTACTGCACATTTGTTCAGCCTTTCTTCCTCCACTGCACCCGCAGATTTCACCGAGCATGGAAAATCAGGTTTTGCTGCCATTCTGCTCACCAGAGAATCACTTTAGGATCTAATTTCAATATTTCTTTTTTTTCAAGAACTCCAAACCAAAGTTTTACAATAACTGTTTTATAGCTGGATATAAGTTTAATTTACTCTGTGTGTGTCTGACTGAGCACAGTGAGGACATTATTTCAAGCTGTGGTTACTCCACCTTCCTCTATAAATCATGTGTTGTCTCTGTATTCAACAGTCAAAGCTTCGACGTTTCCTTTTTAGTTTAGGTTCAGTTCACAGTCTCATTTACAACAGTGTATCATCAAATAATTGTTTTTATTATTATTATTTATTCCTAAAATAGCTCGGTACCTTTGAGATTAATGCACTTTTTTTTGCCACTGTGTGCTCTAATCCAGTGTAAAAAACTTGTAATTTCCTTTTAAATTATGAAATGAAAGTTATCAGTGTGCTCACTGACCTCAGCCATGGGCTTCTCGTACACATCATCTGTGCTGCTGCCACTGTGGGTGAGCAGGGCGTCTCTCTGCAGGGCCTGCAGGGGTTTGGTGGGCACAGCCGAGCCATAGTGGGCCTCCAGAGTCTCAGGACGGGTTCTCTCGGACTTCAGCAGCCCGATGATGTCCTCTCTGGCCTGAGGAGACACAACAACGAAGGCGTATTGCATACATCCACCTCATTCATATATTATACTGTGAATATTTCTTTTCAGAGGTTTGGTCAGCACTTCCTGACAGAGAGAGAGAGCTGAGACACTCAAATGAGACAAAGCTGACTCCAAATAAAACAGCATGCAAAAAGCTTTGCGTCAAAAAAAGCTTTGCGTCAAAAAAGCTGGAATGATGCAATAAAAATACAGATTATAAAACATATCACATGATTTGATCATTTTAATCTAAAATAAGCTCTCCAATAAAATAATAATGGATTGCATTTATATAGCGCTTTACAATTCCACTATTCATTCACTCTCACACACTGGTGTGAGTAGTCTGTCATTCTACCCACAGCTGCCCTGGGGTAGACTGACAGAAGCGAGGCTGCCATATTGTGCCATCGGCCGCTCTGGCCAACACCAGTAGGGTAAAGTGTCTTGCCCAAGGACACAACGACCACAACAGAGAGAGCTGGGGGATTGAACCAGCAACCTTCCAGTAACAGATGAGCTTCCCAACCCCCTGAATCACGGTCGCCCCAAATGCTAACGCAAAAAATAAAACATCATCAACTGCCATCAGCTTCAGTAACAAACATTAGACACAGCTTTGCATGATGCACAGTTCAAAATAATCGTTCTTTATTTTATACCAAGCCTTGGTGCAGCTTCTCTAGTCATCATTTGTTTAAAATAAAATAACTCCTCCCCTTTTAAGCTAACGTTTCTCTGATAGGCTGACCTTGTAAACAGAAGGTTTAAACAGCAAATGGGAGGGGCTTCTGTCAGTAGAAGGCAAAACTGGTCTCCATGACATGTATAAATAGAAAAACCCTGCAGGAATTATTTGCACATAGACTGACATCATTATTTGAAACTTTGGGCATGTTTAATACGAGCAGCCACTGTTTGAACAGCATCTGTTTGACAGGAACTAAGAGGCAGAGCAGATGCCCTTCTAGTTTTATGTGCAGTCTCATCCCTGACCTTCCAGGTTTGTGCCAGCAGAGAGCGCTGTTTCCTTCATACAGCATTTCATTTCACAGATCTACAGCTATGAAGCCTGCTTGGTTTATTAAAAGCATCACAATCACCTCTATTTTCACAGCACTGGAAATATACATTGATTTAAAAAGCTGTTTTTACGTTACAGCCATTTAAAACATCCGCACACCTTCACCAAAGAGGGCTCTGTAGTCTGCTGCTCCACCGTCTCAGTGTGTGCTGTGACATCTAATTCAGAGCCTGTGTTCTTACTTTGTATATCTCATACAGCTGTTATCGCAGCCAGCCGTGGATCCTGAAGATTATAGTTGTGATCTCATAGAAAGCATCAAATCTCTGTCCTGTTATTTTCTGTCTTTACCCTACATGTCACTAGTGAGCTATTTAGACCAACACATGGTGGTGCTGAGATGAGCAGGATAAATGTGCATAATAGAAGTCCAGAAAGTAAGCAAGAGAGGAACTAAATTAAAGGAGAAAGCAACAAGATCAAAAAGACAAGGAATG
This sequence comes from Diplotaxodon limnothrissa, assembly GCF_057381915.1. NCBI lineage: Eukaryota > Metazoa > Chordata > Actinopteri > Cichliformes > Cichlidae > Diplotaxodon > Diplotaxodon limnothrissa. The sequence continues at coordinate 25,375,940 of NC_140610.1, forward strand.
GCTGAAAAAATGCAGATAGGTTCACAAACTGACAAACAGTGAGGAAAAGCACAAAAGCACAGCAGAAGGACAGAAAGTCAAACTGCAGCGTGTGCAACTGAAAACAACCCGCCAAAAACTGCATTTCCCCACATGTCCACTCAAGACTGACGCTAAAAGTGAGTTACAGCTTTTGGGGCTGCAGATGTCTGGAGGAGCGTCCTCCTGTCAATCAAAGTAGCTACGCCCTGAACTTTAAGTAATGACAAAAACCAGGTGGATAAGTTTAAAAAAAATTGACCTCCAGAAAAATTAACTTTTGATAGAGACCACATGCAGCAGTCTTATTCATGTAAATATGTTAAAGTTAAACATCCCAACATGGAAGTCTATGGGGACTGCCACACAGTTGAAGCCGACCTCTACTGACCATTGGAGGAACTGCACTTTAACATCGGCTCGGTTTTTCAGCTCCCGGAGTTGCTGCTCAGTTAAAAATCGATATAACTCGGGATTCTGTTGCGGCTTGAAAGTTGACATTTGGCCACTCGATTGGTGTCCTAGCTGTAGCTGCTAGCTGTCTGCTGGGCTTCACCTCAGCTAAACTGGACCTCTGGGCTGTGTTTGTTCTGTCAGTGACTTTAAGAGCATTTTTAATTTCAGTCTTAATTTCTCAGAGATTAGAAAGCAGTGGATGACATCATAGTGGCTACACCCATCTTTTATTTACAGTCTATGGTTGAAATGCATAAATGAGACTTTATTTAAAAGGATGCTCTTGTCATGGTTAAAAATGTGCTTATTTAGCTTGAATCTAAAGCAAAGCCTGACCCTAAATAGGTCACCAGTAACCTGGCAACGTTCCTTTCTCAAACAGGAAGAAAAGGAGTGTGTATGATGGGGAGTATTTTCAGCAGCGGTTAATCCACATTTGATACTCCTGTGAGGTTGTATGTGGGTCTGGTTTAAATAAACTGCAGTGTGTGTGTTCATAGTGATGAAGTATCATATCACCCGAGGGAAGAGTGCGGCTCACTGATGTGTTTTTAATAGTTCTTGGACGATAACGGAGCTCAGAGGAATAAGATATATAAAGGTTTAATCCACAGTAGTGGCATATGATCAGCGTTAGTTTAGGTATATTTATGAGATTTGTCGACTTGGAGAAAACACATGATGATGCTTGTTGTATTTCTGGCTCTGTCATGCTGCAGCAAACTCTCCTTTTGTGTCTAAAATCTTGATCCGTTTTCTATTCCTGAGCACCTGACACGTGAAACAAAGCAGAAGAAAAGCAGCTCTTCCTGTGCGAGACATTGCTCTGTGCTGATTATTTCTCTGCCTGATGGAAAATATTCAACACGCCCAAACAGATGAGCAGGATGGAAACAGAGGGCGAGGCAGCAGCATCCTGCCTCTCCGGAGAGAGCTTTATAAATGTGCCTCCATTAGAAAATCATTATCAGAGTGGAACCCAGAAGCAGCTGGTGGGCTGTTTCCACAAAAATCTCACCCATCACATGCTGTGAAACATCAATATGTCTCAGCGATGATGAAAAACTCCACTGCATTTATGGCTTTCACATCCCCAAACAGCTTCAGGCAAAGAAAAAGAAAGGAAATAATCAACACTTCAGCTTAAACGACTGAGCTGTCAAATAAACACTACTGCACCATCTCAACCAATACAATTAATTATTAAGACAACTGATCCTACTGTAATCAAACTCAGCTGATTCAGTCAGGTGTCCAGCATGTTCTCAGAGGTGCTGCAGGTATAACGCCACAGCCATGGCAGACATTATTACTGTCTGATGGTATGATGGCTAAACCCGTACATGAAAAGATGTTGACACTGTTTCCATGCACGATTTAAGTTCAGTCAGACACAGACACACTAGGATTACCAGAGCATGTGCTTTTAAATATAATGAACACTTTTCAAGCTATGTGCATATTTACATTACATTACAGATAAGAGGAAAACAGCTGTCCAATGGCTAAAAGAAGCAGCAGAAAGAGTCTCCAGCTGGTTGTGGTATAAGCAATAAAAAAGCCCGGAGGAGATGGGCAGTAACCACTCTGGGAAGGCTTCACCTGGTGACCTCTCCTCCACCTCAGGGCTGGATCCATTAAAACCAAATGGAGTAATTAGGCGTCTTTGATGTAATGAAGCCCCACCGTTAACAGAATGCTTTTCTAACCAATCAGACAACTCAAAGAGCTTTAGACTATGAGCCACATTTAACTATACATTCATGCAACGCTGCACTCTTTAAGCACTTGATCTACTTCACATCCACAACCAATAAAGAATCATCACTTAACCTGGCATGCATGTCTTTGGACCTGTAAACAAGATTAAATAAATAAATGTGTACTTTATTGATCCTCGTGGGGAAATTCCTCTCTGCATTTAACCCATTCACCCTGTGAAGCAGTGGGCAGCCATTGGGCGCCCGGGGAGCAGTGTGTAGGGATGGTACCTTGCTCAGGGGTACCTCAGGGTAGCCGTTCAGTGGAACCCCCAACCTTCCGATCATGGGGCCACCACTCTACCTACTGAGCTATCCCTGCTCAAAGCAGGTTCAAAGTGACCACTCAGTCTTCGCTGTCTGTATTAATGAGCCACACCAGCGGCTTTGACAAACTACTTTTTGCCCCGTGAATGAGAACGAGTCAAAGGTTTGGTTGAAAATACACTTTCTTTTAGGGAACATGGTTAAATATGAATAACCAAATCGAGTTACTGAGCTTTCTCATTAAATAAGGACATTTCTTTGAACTTTAACCAGCCACCATTTGAATGCACGTATTCCCTCTCAGATGTAGTTGGCAGCGCTCAAGCCATCAGTTCATTAGAGATTTGCATGAAGTTGGTTGCCAGACACATAAATGTGTACAGATGGTGTGCAATAATATGCATGTGAACATACGTATGAACATGTGATCACTGTACAGTATGGAAATGTTCATGACCATAATCACAAATGTGCAGTTAAATTAAATCAAATCAAACTGGAAAAAATGGGAAAGGGTGATTTTTCAATGCAACTGCTGCAAGGGGCAAACAAAAAGGGACAAATTTACAAAAATATGTCACATGACCTTGATGTCATTCATACCTGAACTTCTCCCTCCATGACTCCTAGCAGGTGAAGCAGGTCCTTCTTGGACAGATCTGGTGTTGCTGGCTTCTGGCTCTCTGCAGCTTTCTGAGGTTTCTTCACTGAGCCCGACACCCCCGTCCTCCCATCCTTCTCCTCTCGGTGAACTTTCATCTTCCTCTTCGTCAGCTCCGACATGTTTTCATCTTCCTGCTTGATGAAACCTTTACTGGGCTGGATGTGTCCATCATCTGGACCTTCCATGGTGCAGGTCCTGGATCGCATGTTTTTACCTGTGGGAAAGGGGGAAAAAATGGAGACCATTAAGTTTAAAAAAAAGACCCAAGGAAGCCAGATGTTTGTCTTTTTATATCAGTGTTGGGTTTCAGCTTGTAAAGATTTAAAAATGGTAAAAATGGCCTGCATTTGTATAGCGCTTTTCTAGTCCATAGGACCCCAAAGCGCTTTACACTACATTCAGTCATTCACCCATTCACACACACTTTCACACACTGGCGGTAGCAAGCTACATTGTAGCCACAGCCACCCTGGGGCGCACTGACAGATGCGAGGCTGCCGGACACTGGCGCCACCGGGCCCTCTGACCACCACCAGTAGGCAAACACGGGGTTAGTATCTTGCCTAAGGATATTTGGCATGCAGCCAGGATGCAGCCTGGGATCGATTAGTGGCTGACCTGCTCTGCCACCTGAGCTACAGCCACCCCATTTACTTGGCTTGAAGGTTTGCTTTGGACACCTACGACATTAACAGGATCATTGTATTTGCAGCTCAGCCTCAAATTCCAGCTGTATGCACAACAAAGACATTAGCAAGTGATGAAAGCATGACAACAAAATAAAGGCAGTGAAATATTAACCATGATGGATTACCCAGCTCACCTTTCAGAATTTCAACCACTGCAAAGATGATTTTCATAGTATTCAAACTAACTGGCAGCGATGCAGCAGCTGCCTGGAAAGTCCAAACCACTAACTGTATATAAAAGATGATCATGGCCACCAGACTACAGATCACCCAGTGGCTTGTCGAACGACATTTGGAAGGCTTCTCAAGTTTGACGTTTTGGCCGTCATATAGCGGACGCCTTCAGTGATGCACAGCATTGGTGATACAATAACAACAGGTGACTCATATAAATATTTACTCATCATCTAAGCTTTAGATGTCCAAATGTTTCTGCAGCAGGCTGTAAAAATGTTCATTTCTGCTGAAAGTTGAACATTTTAACATGAGAGTCTATGGGAATTGGCTTTGGGAGCCAACCTCTAGTGGCCATTATAGGAACTGCAGCTGAGTTGAGTTGGTGAGAACTAAGGTTCATATCTTCATCATATTGGTTTCATATTGCAATCATGCAAACATCCCAAAGAGCATCATGTCACATTCTCACATATGCGGCTTGCATTACCTTGTATTTGACAATGATTGGTTTGTAGGTGGAACTGTGCAAATGATGTTGCTCAGTCATCGATTAGACAATCACCAATTGAATGAACCAAGAAAAACGATTCACATTCCTCTCAGGACTTTTTACATGACTCATGAGAAAAAGAAAAACAAGATATAATACAATGAATTAACAATTTAGAAAGGTTTAAACACTTTTTCAAACAGTTTGTTTTTTGTGACCCTCGTAGACAATGAGGACATTTAAGTATCCTTAGTAGGAGGAAGAAGTCACATTCATGCCTCAATTTATGAAACTGCATCCTGTAACGAGGTTTCTTAAACCCATTAATGGAAAGATCTTGGAGAAGCTCGCGGCTCTTCAACGGTAAATCGATACACCTGATGACCAGTGATGGTCCATCCATATTAAGTGACCATATTAAGTTAACTTTAAAAAACAGTTTAAAAAAATATTCCCATTCCAAAATGTTATGGGACAATCTCATTGGCTTACAGAGTGATGATGTCACAAGGACAAAAGGGGAGTGAGACGCAGCATTTTTAGTTGATTTGTTCACAGCAGTTGTGTTCGCAGCCTTCAAACGTTTGACCAAAGATACATTTGGAAACCTTCTCAGAGTCGCTGTGTACAGACTATGTATCCACAAAAACGCCAACTAAGCAAAAAAGATTACGCTGCCTGAGGTGATACATTTCTCCAAGAGAAGAAGCAAAGCTTGATGAAGCGCTGGGAAAAAAATAAAGAAATCCTCCAACAGAAGGAAGAACAGGACAAAAAGCAGAGAGAAATGGAGCGCAAATTCAAAGGCGTGGAGGGAGAAAACAAAGTGCTGAAAGTCAGGCTTGATCAAACACTGTGAAACAATGAAGAGCTTCTTCAAGAAAAAGAGCAACAGAAGAAAAGACAGGAAGAAGAAGAATTTATTCTCCAGGACTTTGAGAGGAAAAACCTACAACTGCAACAATTCTGTGATGAAATGAAGGACAAAACAACTGAACTGAAAGGAGAAAAGGAGAAAAGGAAAAACTGGAAAAACGATGTTCAGAGATGCAGCGTAGGATCAACGGAATAGCGAGAAACAACTCAGAGCTCATTAAGGGGATGTTGTTGAACTTCAGTGACTTCAAGCGTGAAAACACAGAAATGCAGGCACAAAAGCAACAACAAGAGAAAGTAAATGAAGACCTGCAGCGTACGCTTCAAGAAATCCAAAGAAGAAATGAGCAGTTAGAAGACATGCACAACAAAGCACAAGAGAGAAGTACAGACATGCACAAGATGACTCTAATGCACGAGGCAACATCCAAAGAACTGAGATAAAAGCTTGAAGACACACAAGCAACATTAGAAGATGTGCAGCAAATATACCAGAAACCCGAGAAGCAAAATGCTGAAACAACTGATGAGTTGAAAATCCTCATCCTGGAGAAAAAGGCGCTTGTGGAAAAGTGCCTGAAAAAAAGCTTCCACTTGTTCCAGAGGAGGGACATCCCCCCCCAGCCTGGTTCTGCCAGATGTTTCCGCCCGTTAAAAGGCAGTTTTTCCTCCCCACTGTCGCCCAGTGCTTGCTCAGAGGGGATTGTTGGGGTTTTCTCTCCTTTACCCTGTTTTTTTATTTACTTGTTTCTTTAACTTTTGGTTCTTACTTTGTTTTACCTTGTTTCTTTATTTACTTGTTTGTTGAACTTTTTTTCAACTTACTTAACAAAATAATAAACCAATTGAATTGATCCTTTCAGTATTTTTCATCTTATCTTTATATAATTTTTCCAAAACAATTTCAAACAATCAGATCTGTCTTTTATTTTCTTGTTGAAACCTCATAAATGGTGAACTAGGTGAAAGCTTTTCTGCTCTTTGCAGTGAGACAACAGAAATGCAATGATGGCAGAAAAAAGTCACACTTTGATGAGCCACAATTTAAGCTTTACTGCTGCACTGAATACTGAGTTTCGTTCTTTGTGCATTTTCGATGGGGGAAAGCTTTGGAGAGCCGGACCTTCCCATGTCTGAGCAAATCTCCTCTACGACCAAAGCCAGGTTAAACTATTGTGCTCACTGTGAAAGTGAAAAGTAGCTTCGGCATCACATCACAGGAAGATAAATGCAGTCACCTGGCTGTGACTTCTACCTTCATTCATACGCATAATAAAAAAAAAAAACAAGTTACAACCAATTGAATCTGAATGAGGCCAAAGTTCATGATGTCTGGATGAAAGCAGGTCATGACTAAGCCAAAGAGAATCCTGGCAGGCCAGAAGTAGCAACCACGTTACCGATACCCGTTATTAATAGTTGTTTCAGGGTAGATGCCAAAATTTCCCATGTGTCAAAACCACAGAGCTGAAAAGAAAAGGCTCAACCAGGGGGTCAAAATCTAAAGCCAAGACAAGCTCATCTCAGTAGCTGGAGGTCCAGGTGTCAGATGGAGAACATTTCGACAAGTTCAGGGAAAGAATCTGATCTTAAATCCATTCAGATTATATCCGCTGCCCCAAATCTGGATTTAATCAACATATCATGGATTCCAAACCACAAATATGGTGTCACTCCACATTAAAAAGTGTGCCTTGAATCCGGAGTCAGTCCGTATGATTTATTCTTCTTCTACCCTTCATCTGGAGTTAGTTTATATCATAAAATTAAATACTGAATTTGGATTAAAAATGAAGAGTTCAACACTCAGAATGTGCAGTCAATCCATATGATGAATTCTGATGTGATTCTGGAGTCAGTTCATAGGATGAATTCTCTATCGTCAATCTGGAGTTAATCTATATCACAAGTTCTTTAATCTGAATCTAAAGCTGGTTCATTTACACGTGACTGAAGCATGTAGCTCATGTTTAAGAAAGCAAACAGCAGTTCACAGTTTTAACAGTTACTCTTATGTCTGTCGTTGAGAGTAAAACAACTATTGCACCACAAGACCATAAAAACAAGCTAAATTCTAGTTATGCTAGTAAGAAGTTGAGATAATAAAATTCAAATTCGAAGGATATATTCTTTTAACCTGTAGAGTTTTATTTTGTTAAATGCTTATTCTGCCAGTCTGCATTGAAAAACTGTCCCAGGAGGAACTGCTTGAGCAGCGTTGATGGTACTGTACATAGACACAACATTAAAACACCAACACAATCTCTCCCACTTTTTCCTATTTTAGTTCAGATATGACACTAAATGCCCAATACGAGTGTGTCATGACTCACAAAGGATCCACAGGCAGATCACCACCAAGAAAAACACATTATTTCTAATTTTTGTGTACTCTTGGCAACAAACAGACCAAAATTTAACCAATAGCATAAAATCGTTGGAAGTCAGAAAGTTTTTGTCCACAAGGTTTAATTTCAATCCTAACTCTGAAACCTGCACTGATATCAAGCTCACAGGACAATGAAGCTCCTGGGACATGTTGCTGACGTTCAGCAGGCCTTTCACTGGAAGCGGCGCGTACGGCGTCTGTAAGCAGAGATGCTCTGTTTACAGGTCATGTTGTTTTCATTTCTGTTGCTACATGTCACATCAAAGACTTTTGCAGGCTTCTGATGGACTCTCACTCGTCAGATACCGACACATTGTTGCACCGAGTCCCAGATAAGTAAAGCCATCCCTATAAACAGTTTACCTCCCCAGAAGGAGCTCTGAGTCATGATTTCACTGTGACCTTATCAGCATCACATCCTGATGAAGCACCGATGAAAAGTCTACTCAAAGAGTTTTCCATCACTGAACGTCTTCAGCACAGAAAAACAGATTTATTTCTCGAGTATTATTAGAAACCTCTTCCTCTTTAATGTCGCCTGCAGTGTGTCGTCCACCATCTGTAACTTTCCAGAACTGGTGATCTCACTTCCACATACAGGGAGTGCAGAATTATTAGGCAAGTTGTATTTTTGAGGAATAATTTTATTATTGAACAACAACCATGTTTTCAATGAACCCAAAAAACTCATTAATATCAAAGCTGAATGTTTTTGGAAGTAGTTTTTAGTTTTAGCTATTTTAGGGGGATATCTGTGTGTGCAGGTGACTATTACTGTGCATAATTATTAGGCAACTTAACAAAAAACAAATATATACCCATTTCAATTATTTATTTTTTTACCAGTGACATCAATATAACATCTCCACATTCACAAATATACATTTCTGACATTCAAAAACAAAACAAAAACAAATCAGCGACCAATATAGCCACCTTTCTTTGCAAGGACACTCAAAAGCCTGCCATTCATGGATTCTGTCAGTGTTTTGATCTGTTCACCATCAACATTGCGTGCAGCAGCAACCACAGCCTCCCAGACACTGTTCAGAGAGGTGTACTGTTTTCCCTCCTTGTAAATCTCACATTTGATGATGGACCACAGGTTCTCAATGGGGTTCAGATCAGGTGAACAAGGAGGCCATGTCATTAGTTTTTCTTCTTTTATACCCTTTCTTGCCAGCCACGCTGTGGAGTACTTGGACGCGTGTGATGGAGCATTGTACTGCATGAAAATCGTGTTTTTCTTGAAGGATGCAGACTTCTTCCTGTACCACTGCTTGAAGAAGGTGTCTTCCAGAAACTGGCAGTAGGACTGGGAGTTGAGCTTGACTCCATCCTCAACCCGAAAAGGCCCCACAAGCTCATCTTTGATGATACCAGCCCAAACCAGTACTCCACCTCCACCTTGCTGGCGTCTGAGTCGGACTGAAGCTCTCTGCCCTTTACCAATCCAGCAACGGGCCCATCCATCTGGCCCATCAAGACTCACTCTCATTTCATCAGTCCATAAAACCTTAGAAAAACCAGTCGTGAGATATTTCTTGGCCCAGTCTTGACGTTTCAGCTTGTGTGTCTTGTTCAGTGGTGGTCGTCTTTCAGCCTTTCTTACCTTGGCCATGTCTCTGAGTATTGCACACCTTGTGCTTTTGGGCACTCCAGTGATGTTGCAGCTCTGAAATATGGCCAAACTGGTGGCAAGTGGCATCTTGGCAGCTGCACGCTTGACTTTTCTCAGTTCATGGGCAGTTATTTTGCGCCTTGGTTTTTCCACACACTTCTTGCGACCCTGTTGACTATTTTGAATGAAACGCTTGATTGTTCGATGATCACGCTTCAGAAGCTTTGCAATTTTGGGACTGCTGCATCCCTCTGCAAGATATCTCACTATTTTTGACTTTTCTGAGCCTGTCAAGTCCTTCTTTTGACCCATTTTGCCAAAGGAAAGGACGTTGCCTAATAATTATGCACACCTGATATAGGGTGTTGATGTCATTAGACCACACCCCTTCTCATTACAGAGATGCACATCACCTAATATGCTTAATTGGTAGTAGGCTTTCGAGCCTATACAGCTTGGAGTAAGACAACATGCATGAAGAGGATGATGTGGACAAAATACTCATTTGCCTAATAATTCTGCACTCCCTGTACACTTCACAGAGCAGTCATTCAGAGAGGGGCGAGGCACGGTGCTTGATTAAAGCTCCTCATTTTCTTACGTTATCAGTGTCTCCCATTCCACCCTTTTTTCAACAGAATTATATTCTGGTTATAAAAACATTTCATTTCTTTCACATGTGGCCCTGCATGAAGTCATGAACGACTGCACAACACCTCTGACATGTAAGCAGACATGCATAAGTTTACTAGAGCTTTACTAAAGCATAGGGCCAAGGATGTACTCTAATGGAAGCAACCACTTCGATGAGAAAGTCCTCCACAATACACTACAAACGTAAATAAATCAGACAAAACTGGGTCCTGAATAAACAGTGTTTCCGATTTTCAGTCCTCTGTTGTGAGCCATATTTCTGGACACATGATGAGTCTAAGATGTTCTCTGATTTACAAGACGGTGTGGATAAAACCTCTGACAGCTGTGGACTGACACATGAGACTGTGTGGATGAGTGGAAGCACGGTGCTTAAGAAGATCGTCCAATAATGACAAGGTCACAGCATTGACCCTGTGATCGACAACTGTTTCCAAAGCATTTTAGGAGATAATCTTTAATGTGAGCACTTCTGTTGTGTTATTAAATAATAACCCTACATTTAATGTAAAAGTCCAGATTTAAAACCTTTTGTGTCACATAAGAACCCCAAACATGAAGTCAGGTAGGAGACACTCACTAATGTTGCCGACAGGGGTTAGCGTGGGATAGCTTGGAAAAAGGCACTAACTCGTGTGCATTGAAAAATTGAAGTTTTTAAGTCTGTTGATGCTGCACGAATGCAGCGCTCTCTGATCGGGGGCAGGTGTAACTTAATCTGAGGCCTGATATGTCACTCATGTGCTATGCAGCCCGCTAACAGTGTAAATACAGCTAATGGGCGTCCTTGCAGCAGTCTCAGCTGTTTGTTTGGTGAAACTTAAAGAGGTATTTTTAGGGTGTCCCCACTCATGTCCAGGGTCCAACAAGGGGAGACTCTGGGGCTATCACTTTATGAGCCATCAGCAATCTCAGAGATGCCTGAACCTCAACTTCGCTTCACAGCTGCAGCTCTCGCACACATCCACAACAGCATTTGTTGTAAACAAAGTGCCCGTTAATCGGGCGAGCTTGAAGCGCCTCCAAGTTAGCAGAGGTCACATTTGGATGAAAACACCAGAGCAGTTAGCAAACAGCCACCGGCTCGGGTTTCATATTGTAAAGATGTGTCCGGGAGTAAATATAGATCATACTGACAACTTCATGTGGTCTCTTGTTCATTAAATGGATTAGAAACAAACACCACAAGTGCTGTCATGCAAACACAAACCTGACAAAGTTGGGAGACTATGATTTACAAATGATTTGCAAATCTCAGAAACCAAAAAGACCATAGAAAACATATCAAATGTTTAAATGTACCATTTTGAAAAAAATATTTTGAATTTTGAATTTTAAGGCAGCAACACATCTCAAAAAAGTTTCCAACTGTGCAGCATCCCGTCTTATTTTAACATTAGACTGCATACCTCTGTGAGCTGAGGAGAGTAGCTGTGGACTTTAACAGAGGAACGTTGTCCTGTTCTGGTCTGAGGAGGATTCTAGCTGCTCAGCAGTCCTGTCTCTGCTTTGTCCTGTTGTGGGTTTCATGATGCTCCAGATGTTCTCAGCTGGTTGAAGGTCTGGACTACCTGCAGACCAACTCAGCACCCGGACTTTTCTCTTACAAAGCCGTGCCGCTGGAATAGATGCAGTCTGTGGTTTAGCATCATCCTGCTGTAATATGCAGGCCTCCCTAAAATCGCACATCATCTGGATAGGAGCATGTGTTGCTCTAAAACCAGTATATACCTCTCAGCATTGATCCACCCCCACCATAGCATCAGAGATGCAGGATTTTGAACTGCGCACTGATAACGAGGAGGATGATCCCTCTACTCTTTAGTTTGGAGGACCTGGTGTCTTTTTTGGGATCCTCTTGGGATCCTCTTTGCCTCAGTCCATTTTAACAAGCTTTGGTCCACAGGAACCGGCGCTGTTTCTCCATCACAGTCACAGTCAGTCTGGCTTCTTCACTGCATGATGGAGCTTTAACCTGCGTGTGTGTGAGCACCACACTGAGCAGTTCTCAGACGGTGATTCCTGAAGTGTTCCTGAGCCTGTGCGCTGATCTCCTTCCAGAGTCATGTTTTTAATGCAGCGCTGCCTGAGGACCAAAGATCATGAATATCTATTATTGATTCTCAGTCTTGTTCTTCATGCACAGAGCTTTAACCCGCCCTAACCCCCACCAACTGCAGTTTTCTTGGCTGATTCCGAAAACACTTTTTTTAGATTTTGAATTAGTTTATGGACAGTGCATCTGCATATATGTTGGTCATTAGGCAAATGTACTGAAACCTGCAGTCAGCTGAGACTGAAGAAGCCACTTGGATGGATGATGAAATGTTCCTCCCACTGAAAACGTGACATCCAGATGAACTGAATCAACTTTCTGGGATTTCCTCACCTGGATGATGGAGCATGCATCAAGACTCTACTGGACAGTAAGGAATATACTTTTTTCTCGCATGTTCATCACTCTTACTCTCGTCTGGATTATTTTTTGGTCAGCAGCTCACTGCTGTGTGACATTTCAGACACTGAGATTCATCCTATAGCTGTCAGCGATCATGCTCCTGTATCTTTAACACTAATGCACAAGAATAATACTACGCCAAGTAAAAACTGGAGATTTAATATATCACTACTTAAAGATGAAGACTTTATTAAATACTTTAAAAAGGAATGGACTTCATATTTAGACTTTAATGACACTCCCGGAATATCTGCTTCTGTTCTATGGGAAGCAGGGAAAGCTGTGATGAGAGGTAAAATAATTTCTTTCTCATCACACAAAAAGAAAGAAGAAAACAAAAATATTCAGGAATTAGAAAAAAACATCAAATCACTAGAAGAAGCCTACGCGTCCCACCAAGATCAGGAAACATTGAACAAAATATGTAAAACAAAACTAGAATTAAATGAAACTATTAATAAAAAAACACAATTCCTTATACAAAGACTTCGCTTGCAGAATTTTGAACACAGTAACAAATCAGGTCGATTTCTAGCTAACCAGCTAAAAATAAATAAAGAAAAAATAACTATATGTGCTGCTAAAGATTTATCGGGGAACACAATATATGATCCTGGAAGAATAAACAACATTTTTAGGGATTTCTATGAAACTTTATACTCACCACAAATAAACCCATCTAAAAATGAAATTGATCTGTTTCTTGACAACGTAACTCTTCCAAAATTACTAGACAGTCAAGCAATGGAACTGGATTCGCCACTGACGCCAAGTGAACTCCAGGAAGCCCTGATAAGTATGCCCAATAATAAGGCTCCAGGTCCAGACGGCTTCCCTGCAGAATTCTACAAAGAATTCTGGACAATTTTGGCACCAGTATTCCACAGCATGTTGCAGGAAATCGAGGAAAATGGCAGACTACCACCAAATATGAATTCTGCCAACATTAGTCTCCTGCTAAAACCAGGCAAAGACCCTTTATTTCCCTCAAGCTATCGTCCAATTTCTCTTTTAAATGTAGACCTTAAAATAATCTGCAAAGCTCTCTCAAAGAGATTAGAGAAAATGACCCCCCTCTTAATTCATCCTGACCAAACTGGTTTCATAAAAGGTCGGCACTCCTCAACAAACACTCGTAGATTACTTAATTTAATAGACTACTCATACGATAAAAACATCGAAACCATAATATTATCTCTAGATGCAGAAAAAGCATTTGACAGAGTTAATTGGAAATTTTTATTCGCAACTTTACACAAATTTGGTTTTGGAAACTCTTTCATAAACTGGATAAGAATATTATACAATTCCCCAACGGCTCGTATCAGAACAAATGACCAGACATCCCCCAGCTTCTGTCTCCTGAGGGGCACCAGACAGGGATGCCCACTCTCCCCTTCACTTTTTGCAATTTTTATCGAACCTCTAGCAGCAGCATTTAGACAGGCTACAACAATTAAGGGCATAAAATGTAAGAACATAGAACATAAAATCAGTCTCTATGCGGATGATGTGTTGCTTTTTCTGCAAAACACACAAACCAACCTCTCTGAGGTAATTACTTTAATAAACTGGTTTTCAAGAGTTTCAGATTATTCAATTAACTGGCCAAAATCTACAGTTCTCCCCATTAACTGCTCCTTCCATAATTCTTCCTCTGCCCCACTGCAATCCGGAAATATTAAATATTTAGGTATTAATGTCTCTCCTAAGCTTTCAGACTTAACTAAACTAAACCACATCCCACTTCTAAAGAAAGTATTTTTGATGATCCCTAACAAACCATCACAAGATTGGTTCAGATCTCTGGATTCATATATTTCCAAATTCCTTTGGAAAGATAAACCCCCGCGTATTAGCTTAAAAACGCTACAAAGAACCAAGGATAGAGGAGGATTAGATCTGCCTAATTTTCACCAATACTTCTTAGCCAACAGGCTTCAGTTCATCTCAGAATGGTTAAAACATACCTTCTTAGTTGAGCCCTGGCTAGATGTTGAACAGGCACTATGCAAGGATCTAGAGATTTCAGACCTACCATTTATTAGCTCAAACATCAAAAGACATGAATGCTTTAAAAGTATCAACATCAGCTTTTCTCTAACAGCATGGTGGGAGTTTCTAAAAATAACGGAGTCTTCATTAATCCCATGCAAACGTACACCTATCTGGAATAACCCTGACATATTACAAAACAATAATATGATTAATTTCCCAGAATGGAGTTGTAAAGGAATTAAATACTTAGAACATATATTAGAGGGAACAGAATTTATTCCATTTGACAGACTAGTTGAACAATATGGGATCAACAAGACAAGGTTTTTAGAATATCAACAAATTAAATCCATAGTAAAAAAGAAATTTAACCTCAGTCAAGTTGAATTACAAACACCACTAAGTGCGGCACATTTTCTTACTCTTAAATCCCCCAAATTATTATCTAAAATATACAGAACACTTTCTAAATTAGATGAATCAATATCCCTTCCTACTGCAAAGTGGGAAGCAGATTTATCAATCAACCTAGACCAAAACTTCTGGTCTCAGATTTGCTTAAAAACTTTTAAATTAATTAAAAATCCCAGTCTGCAATTAATACAATACAAAATACTTCATAGAGTGCACTATACAGGTCATTGGATGTTCAAGATGGGCTTTACATCTTCCAACAACTGCTCACACTGTCAAGGCAATACACCAGACAATTACATCCACGCTCTTTGGTTCTGTCCACCAGTGCAAAAGTTTTGGCGCGAGATATGTGAAGACTTATCAAAATGTCTGAAATGTAACATCCCAACTTCCCCCTTAGTGTGTCTACTGGGCAGCTTAGATAATGTCACTTCAGAAAAGAATATAGCCCATATGATCTTCACTGCCCTATGCATAGCCAAGAAAACAGTCCTCATGAACTGGAAAAATAAAAATAATCTTAATTCTAACCAATATAGAAATTATCTATTAGATTACATTAGTCTTGACACAGCCTCTGCCACCACATTAGATCAATTGCTCTGGGCCCCTTTTATCAGCTCCATCACCTAGTGGGGGTGGGGGGTCATAGTTTGGTCCCGCCTTCACTGTTGTGATTGGTGAGGGGGTAGGGACAGGCTTAGGGCGTCGGGGGGTTCCCCGGAGGCATCTTCCTTGGGGGGCTCAACCCGGGGTAGCGGTCACGTCCGGTTGGGGGCTCTGTTGGCTCTCAGGTGACTGTTTCCTCGCGGCTGCGTGCAGCGGGGCTAGGATGAGGGTCTGTGCTGACGGACGTGGGTTACTGACCTGGCAACCTGGCTGCCCCTGGGTGGGTCCGGGATGGGCGTGAGGTTCTGGGGGCGCTCCGTCTCTGGGCTGGGGCCCGGGCCGGGCCTCGGGGGCTTGGGTCCTGGTTGGTGTGTTGCCGGGGTTGTGGGCGGGTGGGTGCATGGGGGCCCGGCCCTGGAGCAGGGTGCCGCCGGT
Organism: Diplotaxodon limnothrissa; assembly: GCF_057381915.1. Taxonomy (NCBI): domain Eukaryota; kingdom Metazoa; phylum Chordata; class Actinopteri; order Cichliformes; family Cichlidae; genus Diplotaxodon; species Diplotaxodon limnothrissa. The sequence goes on from NC_140610.1 coordinate 25,391,918, forward strand.
GCGTCGAGCCGCCTGGGGGGCTCTTCAACTGGTGGGGGGGATGGTCACATCTTGCAGGAGCTTTCTTCTCTTCAGGAACTCTCTGCAGGAGGGGGAGATACAGGAGAGGTGGAGGAAGATCTCAGCCTGGGCGTTTACCGTCTTATGTAGTCTGGAAGATGTGTGGATGGTGGGGTGGGTGCAGTTTTCTCTGTGGTGGGGTTGGGTGGACTGTCCAGGGCTCTGTGGAGCCGGAGGGCGCTACTGCACTGGGCCTGGGCCCCCCTTCCCTGGCGGGTCGCGAAGGGTGGGAGTGCCTACTGGGGTCAGCGGGGGAGCTGGCCCCAGGGAGGGGTTACCTGCCCCTCCCTTCCTTCCCTCCCCATCTCCAGCTGCCTCCCTCTTCCCGCTCCTCCACAACCACCCACACATGCAGGGCCTTGGAGTGGGGGTATGTCACCAGGGTGCAGAGGAGGCTACCCCCCCCCCCCCCCCCCTGTCCCCTTCTGGCTGCCTCTGCCTCAATTTTATCCCACAACTTAGACATTCACATTATTCACACTCTCATTACACATACATATAGGATCTTGGGGGTGGGCACAATCACGGAGTCCAAATTACCATCAGGGTATATACCTCACCCCTGACGTCGTTGCCCACCTCTCAATTTTAAATACACTTAGTCATTGAGGGCTAGCAGGAGGGACTATGCGCTTACCTGCTGCTCCTTGGCAGGTAGCTCCATGCCCTCCTGGGTTTTAATTGCACCTTAGAACACATATGCATCAACACTACAATGAGCGGGTGGAGGGAGGTTTGGAGTCTTCTCCCACCCCCATTCTCTGCGGCCTGCTGGAGCGGGAGGGCTAGTAGGAGGAGTTGGCCGTCCGACTGCGGTCTGGGGTGTGGGGCCTCCCTGCTGCTGCGGAGTCGGGGTGGTCTGCCTCTCCCCACCGCAGGGAAAAGGGTAACACCACCTGGGTCTGGGTGCAATTCCCCCCTCCAGGAGCAAGGGTACCTAGACCCGGTTTGTAGAGTACGCTTGGGGAGTGTGATTGTGTGTACAGCGTCTCTTTATGTCTGTCTCCACGTTGGTTGAGTGTGGAGTGAGTGCATATGAGAGCATGAGGGTGGGAATGGATGTTTGTGTCTGTGTGTGCCTGTATGTCTGTGTCTATATGTCAGGTTGGGTATCAGACGCCACCTCTCTGGGGACACCTCAGGCCCTCCAAGGTTTGGAGGCCTATCTCCACCCACCACCACTTCCCCTGCCGGTGGCGGACTCCCTCAGGTGTCGGTGTGTTGGTGGTTCTTTGTGTCTGGGGGTGGGCGTCCGGGTACACACCGGCTCACTCCTTGGCGGCCGCTTGTCGGGGCCTGGAGCCTGGGGCTCGCTCGGGCCCCTTTGGAGGTGGGGTGCCCCCGGCCTCTCGGCCTGGGGCTCGGTCACTCAGGCGCAGCTGGGGGCCGGCGGAGCTCACGGGCGCGTCACTGCAACTCCCCCTGACTTCTGCTCCGCGGCTGCTGGGCGAGCCCTCATCTGGGACTCTCCTCAGCTCTTACTGGAACAGTGGCGCGGCTGCCCCTCTGTTGGTCTTCCATGGTCTCTTGTGTTCTGGGGGCCTCTGGATGTCTGGAGTTTTGATCTCCTCCATACCCGCTTCACACCCTGGAGGACGGGGCTGTGGCCCCCCCACACTCCCTAGCAGATCATTACATGGAGAAACCTTTGGAATGCAAGCATGCTGATCCACACAGGTATGCACACATGGGTATTCACAGACGCGGACTAAAGCTTTCTTGGCTGCTGCCTCAAAGCACACTGTGCGCTGTCTATCTTGCGTGCTGCACAATATCGTTTATTATTTAGTAAATATTGATATCTATGACTAGCTAGTTTATTGTGATGGTGCTTTGTTTTCTCTATTATTATGTTGCTCTTTGTTGTTTGCTGTCTCCTCTGTTTGTTTTTTTTGTTTGTTTTTTTTTTTTCTCCATACAGGTGACCCAGGAGTTCTTTTTTTTTTCTCTCTCTTCCCCCCCCTTCTCACCGTCTCTTCTCCCCTTTGGTTTTCTTTCTTTCTCTCCCCCTCTTTCTCTCATTCATTCCCCCTGTCCTATTTATTAAAAAAAAAAAAAAAAAAAAAAAAATGACAAAGGATGAACTGAAGCTCTGCCATCATGTAATGTCGCATACTGCTGTTTCTGATGTCATTTTAAAAAAAAAGAAAAAAAAAAAAAAGACTCTACTGGACAGGAGTGAAGCTGTTTTTGTGTGAACACTGCGTAAAATGTTTATGTGTAATATTTAAGTTTCCTTCTTTTCCACTCTAGCTCTAATTTTGGTTTCTTTAGTTTTGTGTGTGTTGCAGGGTGGATTAAGAATATAACAGTAACGACAAGAACAAGTTTGTTTATGTGTGAAGCAGAGAGTATAATTTTTTCTTAGCTAAACTTCAAGGATAGATTAATAATTCCAAATGCTGATGAACCAGGAAGTCACATGAATCTTTTTGTGAAAAATTTGAATGCAGTCTTTCAAAGGCTGTTTGACCTGTTTGTGAAGCTCAGACTGCTGAACATAATATTTGAGTAGCTAATAATCACAGAGGTGACTGCTGATATTTCATCAGAAGCTAACTTTCTCGTCCACTGGCAGCAGTAGCCGTTGCCTCACAGATCTCTCACCACTTGCTCTGTTTTACGAGCTCAGCTGTGAAGAAATAATCCTGCGAAAAGTCCGTGGCTTCCTGCCAGCTGAGCTCACAAACCTCTGGATTCCCAATAAAACTCCATCCTTTACTATGTGGGATTCGGCTCATACTGAAGAGGCAAAGAAGTGTTTATTTGTGTAAGGCCTATCAATAATGCAAGGCCATTCACAGCACTTTATACAAGACATAAAAAGGATCACGGGGGTGTCATTAAAAGATGTATGGTTCTGGTCTCCTTTATAGAGAAAGATAAGTTATGATGAAATGAACACTGGAGCAGTATCATAAAAATCACTGAGGTGAGCTGCAGTTCCTCTGATGTCCACTAGAGGCTGGCCAGACAGGGAGTCGGTCTTCACAGACGATATGTTAAAATGTCCAACTATACAAATAAACACGTGAATGTGAATTATTGTGTGACTCATCCAGGGAAGGTTTTAAATTAGAGGTGTGTAATTTGAGAGACGATGTGACAACGATCCACACAGAGAGTTTTTCTGCAACACAGCGTTAACGTCACAGAAACCACGCAGACATTAAGTGTTTTACTAACATTACTAAAACAATATATCACACATGGGGTGATGTTATAGTATAACTTTGTATTACTTTTATTTGTTTTGTAATATTGTTATAATGGGATCTTACCTGTTCATGTTAGTCTTACATGATCTGACATGTTTACTGAAAATTTCCTGAAAATTTTATTACTATTATTTTTGTTTTTGTTTTGACTCCCACTGTTTTTATCCATTTGTTCATTTTACCCAGTGTGGTAAAGCCTTCGTTCTCTTGTATCTCTCTTGACCCCCTTTTCCATTAGTACCAACTTGGATCGACTCGCCATGTCAACAGCGTAATAAATGACTCGCCCTTTGTTACTTTGTCTGCGTGTGAGCCCTGGATTTGTTTCCTGTCCATCACACTTAATGACACAAAATTTGCTTGTAGGGTCTCAAAAATGATTGCAGTGTTGGTGGTGCATTAAAGGTAGTCATTAATATTTTAATGAAGTTCTTTGATTTCATTCTTCTCTTAGCATTGAAATGTTAACGACTGACGTCACAGTGGCTATGTCCACCTCTTATACACAGTCTGTGGTATGAACCCACTTTTCCCTGTGGGTAAAATTTCCTGCACTGCAGACTTGGCTCATGTTAGCCAGTCAAGTCGGGTGGGGTCACATGCACTCAAATGACCTCACAGTAACTCTGCTCCAATCAAAGTGCACTTTCTCTAATTTGCTGTCACGCATACAAAAATCCCCACATAAATTGACCGTGTAACACAAAAATCAAAGCACTAACTCAGCGTGTCATTCTCCGCTTCAGTCCATGGAAAATCACTGAGCAAGGCAGGCTGGGATAAAATGCTTGACTAATATCAGCCCATCAAGCTCTTGTGCTTATAATAGTGACACTTACAGTTGGTTTCAGCGCTGCTGCAGGCTCATATTACCTCCTTATTACCAGGCAGTCAAAGCCACATCAGAAATAGAACAATTATAAGCAGCACTCGACAGCCAGCACGTGCCCTTACAACCACATCCTTAATGCTGTTTCTATACCTTCCACATATCTGCTTAAATTAGCAACTTTCTTGCTTTGACCTTGTCCTGAAGTCACAGATATGACAAGCAAACGAGCAGCCAAGGTGAACTCATCTTAATGTTCATGGTTTTTGACACAGCCATTATTCAGCCTTAGTTCACTTTATTAATCAGCATCCATCATTTTAATCAGTGGGTGATTTTAAAAAATAATCTGTTGGACAAACTCTGATAAGGTTTTCTTGAGATGCCATATGGATGAATCTGATAGCATGAAGGGTCATTTTTTTACACTTAACACAGCAAATAAAAGACACAATAATCCAAACCTGCTCCAACATGGGAACAGCTATTCATGGATAACTTGGACTATGACAGAATACATGCACATCTGGGCAGTTCACTGAGGACACAGATGTTGCTGTTATGAAGGAACATTAATTCACTATGAATGCAAACTGTATCCTTACTTAATTTAAATTACAAGAATTTGTAGGTTTTTATAACGTTTTAAAGATTATTTTATTAACTGCTCACTGAGGAGTATAGCTTCATACACTTGTTTTATTTAATAATTTATACCTGGTTTTTCTAAGTTCAGACACGTTTGCATTTGCAAAGACAAAGACGCTTTGCAAATCTCAGCTTGCATAAAGTGAATCTTAAGTGTGTGGCTATACTGTCAAGTTCAGGTGACTGATCCTTCTTAAAACAGCACACTCAACCAGTGTGAGTAAAACTTATCTATATTTTTTCTTACGTAAGTATTTCAGTGTTTGAGTCGGTATAAAAAGAAAGATATTTGTTACCTGTTTTACTTGTTTTTATTGAAAGTATACTTATTTTCATACTTCAAGCCTGAAAAATTATTAACCAATGTTTCCTACACTTCTAAATTCCTACATAGACCCAGAGAATCCTACACAAATCTGCAGAAAAGGAGACACGTAAATTAACATATCTTCTTCTGCATCCTTTTCCTCTTATACATTTACTTTATGTAGTATTCATGTAGTATTTATGTAGTATATGTGATTTTACTGAATGTTGTGCTGCACACAGATGCATGTGTTCTTATTGTCTTGCCGTCTGTGAATTGTGGGACAAATAACATACAAACAGATGAGGGAAAAGTAATTTTGTCTAAAGTATGCACTGTAAATACTGAAAGGCTGACCTTTGGTTTCATCCCAGAATGACTAAATAGATTATGAAATAAGGTGTGTAAACAGACAGCTCAGCCCAAATACACTGAATATATTCACTGTTTTTGTGTGTTATTGAACAAAATATGGCCTTTTTAAATCACTAAATCTATCCTACCCTCATTTTTCCAGCTGAAAAATAAAGGAAATGTTCAGTTTTTACACCCAGCAGAACAGAGTAAAAGGTAATGTTTCTTAGATCGTCATGTTTTATCCATCCTCTCCATCGCTGCCTGCTGCCTTACATGGAGTCTTAAGGCCGCTCTGGTAAGTGAGCAGCAGAGCCACAAAGAAGCTGCTACAAAAATAGAAATCGTAAATGCAGCCCAGTTTAACCTGCTCGCTCCAGCCTGCTCACCCATCTAGGTGAGGCAGGAGCCACAGGCATCCTCTGCACACGCCTTCCTCTGGCTTTAGTAATTCATCCATTCATTTACAGCCGACAGCCCTCATCGGCAGTTCGGTTATCACAGAGCATCCATGACTTACTTTTATCTTTTATTCAGGAGTCAGGAGAAGAAGCATACTGTGTATTATGGAATATTATGAAAGCAAAGGAAGGATTTCACTAACATGTCTGCACAAGGTATATTCTACACCTGAAGACTGACTGTGGCTTAAATGTTTGTATCTGTAACTTTCACTGATGTAAACTCTACATGACGCAGACGTGTTCCTGAATCAAATCCAATATGTAAATTATTTTTTTCTATTTTCATTTTTTGTAAAAAGATCATGAAATGTTGTTTGCTCTCTGAGCAACAGAAACTCCAAACATGCGATTATCCTTGGGTTTTGAGCTTTGTTGAGTTTGTGGGTTTTGTAAATGTTTTTTTAATTTGTTTCTGGGTCCTTGGGTTTCTTTTCTTATTCATGACTGTGTCCTTTACATTGTTACGTTTGGTTTGCCTAGTTTACTCTTTCTGTCTCTCTGGTATTAGTTTGACATTGAAGTTGTCCGCATTTTCTCTCTGTTAAATTCTTGTTCCTGTTATGACATTATTAGTTTCCTGTTTGACTTTGATAGCTCTTTCTCACTGGTATCTTGTGTTTAGTATTAATTCATCTCCCGTATCACTGTCTTGATTGTTGTCACTGGTGACTTATCATCCAGCTGTTTCCAGTCTGTCTCTGGATCTATGTTTTGGGGCTTTCTTTGTTTTTTAACTCTGCTTTGCGTTTGGGTAAAAAAATGTCCTACATGCTATCCAGTCGTTAAGTGATGACGTGACAAATCCTACTTCCGGGTCTAAAGTAGTCTGCGTTTAATATGGCTTTTGTGTTGTTAACATGTTTAATGTTTTGTATTTTCTTCTATTTAGTCTCAAAAAGCTCCTAAAACAGTCAGTGATCACTGTTGACCTCTCTCTAATCATTTATTTAAGCTCAGTTTTTAAAACCTTAGGATGTAACTACAGCCCAGCCCATGCAGCAGTATATGAATGACTAACCTCGTATTGTGGATGGATTATCTCAGTTGTTCTCCTGGCTGAAGTTTGGTCTTTTTACAGCATCCTGCCATGCGATTACATTTGTTCCTGACCACCGACAACACTCACGTTAACTTTTATCGAGTGGGAAAAAAGTTAGCTTTTTATATTATGCTAACATAGCTGTGTCGCTAGCGGTCATGTAGCACATCATTACTAGGGTTGCCAACTCCCTGAAAAATAAATAAGGGACACCTCGTGGCCAGGGCCGGGCGACCCAGTTGTCTTCACCCTTCCCAGTGTGGTGAATTTTCTAGCTCTTTTTTTGTGTGTGAAATTATTTTTTTAACCATTTGACTTGAATTTGATTTAAGTAGATGTGTATTCTTTGTGATATGAACACATGTGAAACAAATGATCATTTAGCCATTTATTTTTAGCTCAAAATGACAACATTAACACAATAAAACAGGTCTCCTTCTTAAACAGAAGCCTGTCATGCTTAACTTTTGAGAATATAAGTAAATCTTTCTTTAAAAGAACTCTGTCCTGCTTAACTTAAAATAATAGAAAACAATAGAAAGAAAAACATTCTTGTAACAGTGCACATTTAGTGCATTTAGTACAATTGGCTTAATGCTAATCAGCTGCTCCTGTTTGTAAACCCGCTTGTTCCCATGATTACGCATCTTAACTCATCATCATTATTCATCTATGTATTACTTTTATGTATTAGTCATCTATTTGTTGTAATCATCTATCCTTGCAGTTGTTTATTACACAAAATAAATTATATTATCACACTTCTGGCCACATAGCACTGATATTCACTGCACATGCCCATATTAACTTTTTCCAGCCAGGTGTTTTCCTTTTCCCATTTTTCCCTTTCTCTGAACAAACATTGCTGCTCTAATGCTGGGCTTACACTGTGCGGTTTTAGGCCCATTTTGAGCCGATTTTTGAGTGATCGGACCGATTTTGGCCTTCATCGTGCATCGTGTAGTATACGTGGGGTAACGAGAAGTGATTAACACCTCACGACCAACTCCCGATCATCAATCGCTCGTGAGGGTCTCACCACAGCCGCTCACACTGCTCGCGCGCAAACACGTAAACGTTGGTGTAAAAGATGGAGCAGCACGGCTGTGCAGCGTGTGATCTGGACACAAGCGATGGAGGCACACAACCGTGAAAATAGTTGGATTTACATTGCTGCTCAGTCACAGCTGCCCGATCAATGTTTTTCATTAGCAATTTAGCAAAGTTGATGGTGGTGGTGTGTGTGTCTGTGTGAGTGTAATGCTGGGCTTACACTGTGCGATTTTTGGCCCATTTTGAGCCGATTTTTGAGTCGTGCGACCGTTTTGGCGATCGGCCCGATTTTGGCCTTCATCGTGCGTCGTGTATCGTGTAGTATACGTGGGGTAACGAGACGCGATTAACACCTCACGACCAGCTCCCGATCATCAATCGCTTGGTCGGGAGGGTGTCACCGCAGTTTGTCACACTGCTCACGCGCAAACACAAATGTCGGCGAAAAAGACGCCGCAACACGGCAGTGCAGCGTGTGATCTGGACACAAGCGATGGAGGTACAACTTGTAGAACTTTGGAAAGCTCATCCGAGCCTTTTCGATGTGGCCTCAGAAATTATCACAACACAACAACCGTGAAAATAGTTGGATCTACACTGCTGCTCAATCACAGCTGCCTGATCAATGTTTTTCATTAGCAATTTAGCAAAGTTGATGGTGGTGGTGTGCGTGTCTGTGTGAGTGAAAGACTGAGAGAGAGAGCACGACAGATTCTCTGTTATAACCTTCATGTTATGGAGGCACAGTGTGAGCACTCAGGTCGCATCAGAGCATCGGGCGGTATAGTGTTAGACCCTGCATCGTGACCTACCAACTTCTAACCCCTGCGAGTCAATCGTGCAGTTTGAGCAGGAGCTGAATAACGTGACTGAAAAAATCGCACAGTGTTTGCCCAGCTTTAGGTGTACTGTCGTCCGAGACTTGCACCGCAGTGTCGGCGTTTGTTTCCCTGTTGGCCATGCTTCTTGTTGTGGTCATCTGTTGTCTTCCGGTATTTTCTCCGTAAGCGACCTTTCCTTGACCAATGAGATGAGCGGTAATCTGAATTGTCATACTCGTAAGTGTGCTGTCAGCTCATTGGTCACAAAGCAGGAGAGGGGCTGGGAATTATGTTTTCAAACAAAGCGTTAATTCCATTAAAAGTTATAGACTACTTTTGATTCTCACTGTATTACGGGACAAAGTGCGTCCCTTATTAGCTCAATACGGGACGTGTACTTTTGTTTCGAAATACGGGACGATTCCGTATTTTAAGGGACGGTTGGCAACCCTAATCATTACATACCAGCTAGCCAAACTTCAGTAACCCTACAAACGTCACTGCTGTTTAGTTTCCTGTCTTCATTTATGCTGGAAGTGATAACAGAGCTGTACGTTTTAATTTGTTTCCAAAACCCCGCAGTCAGGACATGCTATATTGTATTTAGATAGAAGCTAGCGAGCTAACTCCCTGCTAACTTCTAACTCCGTTAAATATCATAAATTCCGTTTTCATGGATGCCTGGATGTTAAACTCAATTGTTACACCTGGTAGAGCAGAACGCTGATCATTTTATTAAAGATGAAAGACTAGACAGTTTTTCAACTCTCAGTAATGCCATAGTGATCATTTGATATATGGACCTGCAACGGAGTTTAGACCCAGACACGGCTAGTGACGTCAGACTTAACGACCGGATAGCATATAACATGATGTGTAAACATGGTAAAAGGATTTACCATGTAAAAAAAATGTATACGTTATTCAATGAGTAAACAGACACGCTGGCCCAAAGGACTCCAGGACCAGGAGCTCTAAGCTGGTCTGTACCTCGTATTTTTTTAATGTAAACGTAAATTACTCAAGATTTTATGTAGTTATTAACATAGCATAAACTGTACTTTCACTCCCCAAACTTCCTTCCTTCCAATTACTATATAATGTGCTACTGCTTTATAACGGCAAAGCTTTGTAACATCAGCTGATAAAGGTGAGGAAGAATTGAAATTCTATTAACAACATGTCCAAGTGAAATCACGTAACCTTAGATAATTACGGTGGCCTTGCAAAGAGTCAGTTGTGAAATTAACAGACTATCGTTCTGATCATCTTCTGAGTTGAAGCAGCAGTTCATGAAAGGAGGAAATGATTGCACTGAACATAATCAAGGTAGTTATTCTTTTTAAACATATTTGTCAGAACCCTTTAATTATCATTAAAATGTTATGGTTTTTGGACAGCAGATTAGATTAAAAAAATATTTTGTTACCTAACAAATCTTCTCAGTCAGTTTCACTTTCCTCCTCCTCTTTTCCTCCTCTCTGGGAGCTTTTATCCACTTAATAATTCTGCTCAAGCTTAAATAGCTGAGATGCTCTCAGCTTCATGGAGAATTTAGTTTGTTTGCTGTAGTTTCACCATAAATGATCATACTGAAATCTAATCTCTTATTGCTTCTACCATAAAACTCCTAAATTAGGAGGTTTTAACCATCCAAATCCTGGTGCATTCTCGGACCTCGTCAGTCATCGAGGCTAAAATTCTTCGGGTTTATATGAGGCAGGTTTCCTCCCAGGAGTTTGTGCGTGAGCTCTAATCAGTGGTGACCAGTCCAGAGAGCTGACATCATCCCAACATGCAGTAGGCCAGCAGCCAAGTCCCACATGCCTTTCAAATGGACTGAGTATGAAGTCACTTGACTCATAAACTCTGAGAGGAGGAGGAGGGGGAGGGTGCGGGTGAAGTGAGAGCGAGGCAGGATATCACGAGGGTTTGAACGCTGCTCATTTTACGTCGCTTTAAATTTTTACAAGCCGTTTAGCTCCTGAGCGTTGACCAATCTCAAGTGGTTGGTGGTCAGCCCACCACATGCATGACTCGAGAAATGAGTCATGAGAGAGGAATAAGTTTGGACCGTATCATAAGACTCCCACCGCATCACAAACAGCCATACTGACTAAAGGGGACAGAGATTTATTAAGTATGCGTAAGGCTTCTCACATCAATGAAGAAGATCTACATTTAAATAGAAAATCTGGGATAGGAGAACCTGAATAACTAAATCAACATTTAATGAGAGCCTTGAATTACTGATACCTGTTATCAGCCGGCTGAATGGCTGTTATCAGTCGTTATCAGTCTTTTGCCAGCATGTGGCTTCTTCAGCCAACGAGGAGGCCGTTATCACTTCATTCACTGGTAAGTGCAGAGCATAGAGTTACACACCATGGCTCATCCACTGGTTAGTGAAGTCCTGTTGTGAGCTTAAGCTGACGTTTCTTGCATCATTTTGTGTTTATTTTGAAACCATATGTGATGAACAGCAGTCCATCTCACTGTGAAACCCTTGACAATGAGCACAACCACAGTAATCCTCCAGTTTAACTTGAATAAAGACCCTTATTTACAAAAATAACCTCGTGTTTTATTCAGAAGCCTGGAAACTAGCAGGAAAGTGTTTACTGAGGTAAATATGAGGGAGCACTGGGTCATTTTCCCACAGACTTCCACGATTTAAGCAGAAGTTTTTTATGGAAGTACTGGAGTCACCTCCTACTGGCCCCTAGAAAGAATGAAGATTTCAGTTGTTTGCAAATTAGTTTCAGACCCAGAAGTTACATCCATCTTTGTATGTTGCAGATCACACCGCTGTGTTACAGCATGTATAGAAAACCAATGCCCTGTGGATGAGAATGGACTGGGTTTTCCAGTACCATCCAAGTGGGAGGAAACCCTGGAGACAAACTATCTCATCTGGCCTGAGAATGGGTGGATGGGTGCATGGATGGATCGATGGATCTTTTAACTTATTTTAGGGTTCTCACCAGTTTTCTTTGGTTCTGCTGTTTTTAGGACTAATCTATTGAAGCAATCACTGTGTAAGGTGAATGAGGGGAACAAACTTGCTGGATTTCAGCACCCAAAGGAGTGTCAAAGAGGGGGATTTTACAGTGTGACAACCTGGGTCATAAGGAAGCCTTTGCAGTAAATATTAAGGTTCAGATCACACATCAAATGCATCAAACAGACAAAGTCTCAGTCCAGATATTGGAGGACATTATGTCCCTACTTCAGGGTTTCTGAAAGAGTAAAAATAAATATGATTCAAACTTGGATAAGAGTGCAGTATGTCTACCTTGTAATATGATGGCAAATTCAAGGCTGAGCTCAGACAGCTTGCCACAACATCAACATCCCATCTTTCCCAGCGTGATCCATCTTGATGTTATCAGCTGTTTGATATGCCCTCCTCATTGCTACAGAAAAGTGTAGCCAAACAAATGCAGTGCTCGCCTCTGCTCCCTGTTATGCTGTCATGGGAACAGCAGTTGTTGTTATGAAACCAAACATGACGGCGGACGCTGGTCCCACACAGATTAGTGAGCTGAATTAGCAGAATGATCTCATAGTTCCTGTCTTATCAGTTGGCCTTGGGTTGCAAATGGAAGATACGGTCACACTGTTACAAGCTGAAGCTGAGAATTTAAAGGCTAATGTGACCAGAATCTGCAACGGTTTTAGAAATCAGTTATAGTTTTTCCTCATTTTTTTTTCTTGAATCCAAATTCAAGTCAAACATTTGATCAAGTTTTCACAACCACCAGGAGGGTATTTTAAAACAGCCAAAAAGAAATGAGGGATTAATCTTTTGCTTTAATTGTGTTTGCTTTGGATCTGCAAAGCGATTTTCACCTCTGATGTCCACCTATAAATGTACTGGAAACATTGGAGCTATTCCTAGAAGCAAATCTTTTCCATTATCTACGTTTGCTGAGTCAAACTTGGAAACATCAAGTTTTATTCACTTCACTTATCCAGATAACGGAGTAATCCTACCCTATGGCACGGAGCCCAGGCAGTAAGGATTTTGGGTACAAGTTTCTGATCTATCAAAGGATTATAATGGAGAATTACAAGATCTAATAATGCTTAGGGACTGATTAATTCCTCACAACTACAAGACATTAATAAGAAACACTAAATTTGTCATTTTCAGCTCTTTAAATCATTAAGGAGATACCTATAATCGACTGTTTGACCAGTTCTGGAAAATACTCAATTTATAAACTTCTTATTAACATATACAACTACTTTATTTGTCATTCAGCTGCATTTATAAATGTTTCGCACTGCTTAGAAACATAGCTTCATGCAAACTCTCACATCCCACCTCGTCGTCAGTGTATCAGTCCATGTTTGCTTGTGGTGTACCTCAAAACTCTTTTAGTTTTTTTTTTACCTCTTGGTGAAATCTTCCAGAAGCATCAAATGTATGTACCACTGTTATGTAAGGAACTAAGATCTATTTTGCAACACAAAGCACAATAACCCTGAAGCAGAAGTCAAAAACGTGATTTCTCAAAACTTTTTTCTGACTAGTTACTTTTTGATTTTGCACCAGATTATGACTGAGGAATCTCAGAAGAACCACCCCTTCTGAAACCCAAAGATTCCAGTTATTGGGAAATTAAAAGGAAAGAGACACAGAAGATGATGAAATGACACAATAAGAAGAAACTCTTGAGTTGTGAAAGCTGGGTTGAGATGAGATCTTTTTTATGAATTGCATGGTTCGAATGTTTGTTGGGATCCTGGTCATCATCAGCGCTGCGTTCACAAACCGTTACACCCAAACACATCCGCTCTTTCATCATAACAGTTTAGAGGAGACATATGTTGACCCATTTAATATCCTGTTAGGATTTGAAACAACTGGTGCAAATCAAACATCTGGATCGCCACCAAACTCTAATCAGTGGTTTCATGTTGCAGATTATGTTTGATAATTTTGAAAAATAACGTGCTGACGGACGGGTCAAGCAAACAATTTCCACATTCAAAAATTTAATTATGCTGCTTTTTATTCCCATCCGTTGGTTTTTGTTTGTTTTTTTGTTGTTGTTTTTTGCTGCCTGTATGCACACTTTTTAAAATAGCTAGCAAAGCAAAGGGAAGGTCCCAGGAGATCTGGGCAGGGTCGGAGTATGCTGAGTACAACAACAGAGAGGAGGTCGAGTTAAAGACCTTCTCTGTTTAATGTTCAGCTCTGAAACACATAAAAGCGGGAACATTTTTAAATAGAAGAAGAGACGTCTGATGTATAGTTCAATCCTCAAAGCAAAATCAGAACCAAAGCAAAACCATGAAATTAATCCAAAGGAAACATGTGAAGGTTTGTAGCCTGTGTCAGGTCCGGCTGTGCCCGAGGAGTCCAGTGCACAAACATTAAGGAGTAAAGGAACAATATATAAGCTTCTTATATAGTGCACATCGGTCCAGATTTCACAAATATGCAGACTTCATCTGATAATACATGATTAAAATATTTTCAGATGGTTTCCAATCTTCATTTTTTTTATGTGCAGAAACAAAATGTTAAAATACAGTACAATGTAAGATTTTAAAATGAAGGAATTTTTTGTATTCATTTTTTACTTTTTTCTGTTTTTTAATTTTGTTTTACCTGGAATTTTTTTTAGGGTTATTTTTATTTTATTTTTTTACATTTTTGTTAGCCACCAGAAAGAGTAAGATGAGCACCTTTTTCTTTCTGTTGTTAAGGTTTTACTAAACAAATACATTTTTGAGATTAAAACTCTCTTTTACGACAGTGTCCTGGGTCCAGGCAGTTCCACATAACCCACCATGTTTTATGCTACTGTGGGTTTATTCCTAAGAAGGTGCTACAGAAAATCTGTTTTCTTCCATTCAACCATTTTTCAAAACTGTTCATCCAGCTTGTCCTGGGTCTGCTCCGGGAGTAGGCCCCGGGGCAGACCCAGGACACGCTGGAGAGATTATATCTCTCGGCTGGCCTGGGAACGCCTTGGGGTTCCCCCAGATAACCTGGAGGAGGTGGCTGGGGAGAGGGAGGTCTGGGCCTCTCTGCTTAGGCTGCTGCCCCTTGGATAAAGCGAACGAAGATGGATGGATGGATGGATGGATGTTCATCCAGCTTAGAGTCATTGAGGGTCATCTGTCAGCGCAAGGCTAACACAGACAAAACGTTCACACCAGCAACAAATTTAGAATCACTGGTTAAAATAATGCGTACGTCTTTGGACTGTGGGAGGAAGCACCCATAGCACCCGTGTGTGTGCAGAAAGAACACTAACTCCACACAGCTGACTGAGCACTTTTGGCCACTCCCTTATTTTCCAAGGGGTCGCCACAGGGATGGATCCACATTACACCAATACAGGACTGCCCTTCCTTCCTCCCTCTATCCTGGTTTGATACTGCCACGTGTACCGTGGTTTCTTTCTCCCACCAACTTATGTTCACTACTACACTACGGTATTGCGAAAATGCATCTTTTTCTCTCCGTTTTGACCTTCCGTCCACACTGAGACGCCGTTTTTTGTAAAGGAAAACGCAGCGTTTTGAAAACGCGCTCCAAAACGGATACATTTGAAAACGCCGTTTTCACTTCGCAGTGTGGACAGCGAACCTGGAGCCTTTTCGAAAACGATGACATTGACGGAGGGCATTATACAGCAGTTGTTTTGTTTGCTCTCAATTTTGACAGCCCTATTAAATATTAATATCTCTTTGTACATGCTCCAGATAGCTTTTCTTCAAATTCTTTAATTCTCACTTGCTTTTCCAACTTTGTACTTTTGTGTTACTCGCAGCAACAACTCCACCTCATTGTAAGTCCATTTAAAAAACTCGGTGCTTTTCCTCAACATTTTACCGCAATGTTTCAAAGAGCCGGAAAGTAAATAAACGGCAGACAGAAATGAGGCAGGTCGAATCGTCTTGCATTGCACGCATGCGCATGACTGGAGCGTAAGCGTTTTCAGCCGTTTCAATGTCCGAGAACGCTTACACAAACTCCTAAACACAAACTTAACAATGTAGTGTGTGCTGTACAGTGTAGCGAGGAATGCCCAGACCTCTACATTGGAGAGACCAAACAGCCACTTCACAAACGCATGGCACAACATAGAAGAGCCACCTCCACAGGACAAGACTCAGCTGTCCATCTGCATCTTAAGGACAAAGGTCACAAGAAGCAATTTATGTCCACAGTGAGCGACTATCTTTGAACAGAGGTGGTGGCTTAAGACACCAACTGTCTGCCATCTATAATACAGTTTTGAGATCCCTTCCCAGACGCCTTAACCCCCACATCCCGGGCCATCTGACCTCAGGAAATCACATGATAGGGTGGGGCTAGGTTTCACCATGAGCTCACCCGAAACCTTGGCTGATTGTGACCTACTCATGTGATTAGGTAGAGGATCATTAGGGGATTGATTGTCCCTCTCGATGGGATACTCCCACAGGGCTTAAATCTGGGACTCTCCACCATTTGACCCTAGAACAGAAGAAGCTTCTTGGATGAGAGGTGAAACGTCTTCAAGCCACTTAAAGAAGTCCAGACGCTTTTCTTTCCAAGCTCCTTAGACTACGATGACCTGGATGACTGAGAGCCTTCACAGACATCTGCTGTTTTGTGCTCTAGTTTTGGAAATTAAAATTCCAGGATTTTCTCTCAATGTCATCCGGATGCGCTGGTGTGTTGTGTATGTACAGTTTTTTCCCTTTTTGTTTCACAAACCAACATGGAGGTGTTACACTACTGGGTCTGTGTAATTCTGGGTTAAGTTATATTATTTGATTTGTTGTTTTTCATGGGTTTGGTTCTCTTTAATTTTTTTTATGTGTGTTATATTTATAATTCCTAGTTTCTAGTTTTCTGTCTCTATGCCTTCCCTGTGTTCCATGTTTAGTTACTCTAGTCTCTGTGTTTCATGTTCCTAGTCAGTCGTGTCTCCATGTCACAGTGTCAAGTCTGCATCTTTGTGAAGGTTTCCTGTTTATTTTGATAGTTCCTTGTCCTGTGTTCAGTGCATTTGGTTTTGCTTCCTCCACGTCTCGTTATGTCAGATTAGTCCAAGCTCTGTTTTCCTCCTGTTTCCTATTCCCTCGTTACTCCGTTGTGAATTTAAGCCCTGTGTTTTCCTCTGTCTGTTGTTGTAATACTCTATGTGCTGTAAGTTTCTCCAGGTTTCTGGTTTCTATTATTCTTAGTTCCCTGCTCCTTGTTTCCAAGTGTTAAGTTCTTAGTTTCCATGTTCAGGGTTTTGGTTTTTGTAAGTTATTTTATGGAGGATTTTTCCCAACGAAAAAAGCTGCTGCTTTAAGTTTACATTCCAAGTACAAGTCCTGCATTTGGGTCCTTCATTCTGCCTACTGCACCTGACATGATGCAACCAGAATCCTAAAACACTGAAGCTACACAATAAGGGGTACTACACCAATGAGTGACATCACTATCGCTATGTGCATTTTTTATACAGTCAGTGCCAGTCAGACCAACAAGCCTGCACCACTGCTAAACACTTCTCACTGACTCTCAATGATTACAGTTTTTTCTGATTGCTTAAGCACATTTTTTGTAACTATTGGCTAATTTTGCAAACCTCTTCACACAAATAAGAAAACCTGTCACCCAATAATCAAAACATTGTAGTTCTCTTGCAAAAGCAAACACAGCTAGATTAACTCTTCACACCTTCGTAAAAATGGTGTTTCCGTATCAAACAGTACACACAAGCCATCATCTACTTAGCACACAATGCGCCAACTGCACACTGATGGTATGAATACAAAACACATCTGGCTTTTGCTTTCTCTGTGCACAAGGTAGGCTATGTCAGTTTGAGCTCATACTTCTGTCATAGATCCATAAGCATAGAGGGATCCAAACTTCAAGTACTGGTGTTTATTCAAACACATCAAAACAAACACAAGTGTTTATTTCCAAGTATAGGATTATTTGCAATCGCCATAATGACTATATGGGTTACTTGGTCTGCAGTGAACATGCTTCCTCTGCCCCAGCATCTGGTCATCTAGCAATTCTGTAAAGTAACAATTTCAGTATTTTTACATCAATGGTATTGGTGTGTTTCTCATTGGCATATGGCAGTGCTACAAATCTTTGTGCGAAGTGACTGTACTCACCGATTCTCATTTCAAGATGTCCTTATGGTACTTGCTACAGTGTAGCGGCTCGAGTTAGGCTGGACCTGTTGGCCAGCTACCCTCAGGGTCATTCGACGGTTGATTACATGGTCCACTATTGTAGCTCTGATGTCATCAGCAATTCTATTTCTTACTCTTCCTACCCTTCCTCTCCCCCCTCCTCGTCTTCCTCTCCCCCCTCCTCGTCTTCCTCTTGCTCCTCCTTGTCCTTGTCGTCCTCTTCATCCTACTTCTTCACCTCCACGTCCTCTTCCTCGGCCTCCTCTACTTCTCACTCTTCCTGCTCCCTCCATTGTACTCCGCACACACAGCTTACCTGTATTATAGTGCTTGGGCTGATTGCAAAGTGAACGAATTATCTAAAAAAGTTTTCACATGTGAAAGTGTGCCAGACATTTGGCAAATTAGTGTTAATGATAGCCATACATGTGTATACTTTTGCTAGGAGTGTGTTGGAAATTTGGTAATTGAGTGTTGTGCAGTGAATTGTGCCTACAGTTTTGCAAAGTGTGTGTTACAAAATTGCAAACTGAGTGCAAAGCAGTTTTTGTGCTTTTAGTTTTGCAAACTCAGTGAGTGGTTTTGCTATAAGTCTGAATAGTTTTAGAGATTGTGCTACAGGAATCACAGTTAGGGTTTAAGCATTCAGAAAAAACTGTAAGTCAAAGTGTTTAAACAGACCAAATTACAGGAGACCATAGGGGTGGATGAGCAGGGTGCAGCACGAAGGTCCTGGGCAGGCTTGAACCAACCCAGCGGGGCTTTTCCCTCCACCAGAAGTAACATGCTATAATTCAAAAAACGTTTTACAATTACGTTCCCCTCATAATGATCCCATTACATCTCTGGAATACCATAAAACCATAACACAGTACATCTTTACTACTATTAGTGTAACACAAGTTTTCTTTCATTCAGGAAAACTAATGGCACTTGACTGCAGAGCATACTTGCACAAACGTTCATGTTTTCCATTCATTAGCTGCTTATAGATATTTCAGTCTGGACACAACAAACCTTGTGTGACTGAAAATTGTTTTCCTGCTGCAGCATCTCCGCCCAGCTGCTGTAGAAACTGTGTCGGAAAGAGCAGAGCTTGTCTCTCAGCTGAGCGGCGCTTAAGCACTCTGGTAAAACATCTATTAAATTAATGCCTCCTGATGTACTGCTTCCTGAAACCAGCCTTTACTGGGCTGTGAATAAGGGAGTCATAACTCACTGATTCACTGAGCGAGTGTCTCACAGACGATCCTTTCATGACTCAGTAACGACACACTCAGCGTGGCTCAGTGGGTGTCGCTCCATTCCAGTAACTCATTATTGAAGCCGTCACTATACATCTAAATGACGCCTGAAAGCATTTAACTGATCACACTTACACTTTAGTTCTGAAGGTTTTATTTTGGCCCCACTTCAGCCTTATTTAAAAGGTTGATAATTTCTCGTTTACACACAGCACCTACACAAAGCTGAGCCGAGTCTGCTTTTCCTTATTCTCTGTCATGTATCTCTTGCTCCAAATGAAGAAGTCAGCGTACAGCATGTTCAAGAAATCCCTGCAATCCCCTATGATGCCACAGGAAGTGGATATCCCTGATGATCCCATCTTAAATCCCTCTGTTTGCAAGAGACAGCCAATCAGAATCAAGTTGTCTCAAAGGGGGAAGAGCCAAAATGGCTTGTTACAGAAATGACATGAAATGAGAGGTTGTACTGAGGCCCAGTATGAAATAAATAAGGATTATTTTGAACTGTGAATCATACAAAGCTGCTCTAATAGATCCCAAGTGTAACAGCAGGACCTGGAAAGGAGATGATTAAGGTCACTTCGCTTTTGTTGCATTTAAGATCAATTTTGGCTGTATAATCTGTCAACCAATCAAATTCAAGAATTCGAGAGAGTTTAAGAAGCCCTGAGTCTTTTCAGTTTCAAAAACTCAGCTGACTAGCAAGGGGTGCCTCAGAACCTCAGGGACAATACGTGTCAGTGTAGGCCAGTCATTAACCAAACCCTGCTTTTTTAACTCAAGTGGGACCAAAAGGCACAAACTGAAAATCCTCCTGCACTAAGTAAGACTTGAAACTAGAGACGGAGACCATAAACTCATCAGGAAAGTGTTTACTAAGCTCACACAGAAACCAAGTTAAGGACAGATTTCCTTTTGCCATCAGAGGAGTCACCCCCTGCTGGCCTTTAAAAACCATGCAGGTTTATGCAGATTGTTGGCTTCATGCTCCAGAACCAGAAGTATGTTGGCATACTTTGGCATGCAGAGAGGAGCAGCCAGGGATCGAACCACCAACTTTCCAGTTAGCGGATGGCCTGCTCCTCCTCCTGATTGTTGACCATCAAATCACTATGTTGCAGGATTTTAGCTCCTCCCTGTGTTTAGGTGGAGACAACAGTCTTGTATTAAAGATGTACCACGCCAGTTTTGGAAGGTTAAAAGCATGGGGGTAGTATTAACCCGCAGGTTTCTCAGCCAAACAGCCAAACATCTGGTTTGGAGATTTTTGTTTTCTACTTTTTTTCCCCCGACTTGCCATTTGACTTCTTTGCTACAACGTTAGGTTTGAAGATGGTGGTTTGAGTTAACATGCACCTCTTCACAACATTAACCCTGCACGAAAACCTAAGAGTTAGGATCAGTGACTGTGCCAGTCTTACTAATCCCATCCCTGAGTTTATAACATAGTGAGACCCTGGTGTTTGCTATGAAGACTATGGTTTCAGTCAGTGACACTACAGTCTGTTTCCTAGACTTTTTAAATACTCGAACACTTGTCCACCCAAGATTTAGTCACATCGCCATCTGTCATTTTTCTTTTCACTCTTTTCCTCTTTCAGTTCTCCATGGTGGACCATCAGGTATCATGGGTCATTCAGATGTTTTTGATCTCAATCTTTGTCTAGCAGCACCGTCATCCTTTTGTCCATTAAATACCTGAATTGTGTGGTTGGTTTGCAGTAGGTGTTTAGGTCCTACACAATCATTTTCACAACAGTTCTTTCTCAACTGTTGATGGTGCAAATCTACTACACTGTTTCTCTGTGCACACATCTGTCCCCTCTACTGTTCGGCCAGATTTCCCATCAGAGTCAAGGGTTGGGGGATGCAGGGTGTGGTATGCTGCACAAACTGAACTCTGAATGTTATTTGTGACACTTGAGCCTTTCTGTGTCTCTGTTTTGTAACTCCACACGCTTTCTATTTTTGCCAGCTTCGCGCAGACATCTACTGCATCATCTGCTTCTGTCATATTTTCCATTTCTAGGTTAAAGGATGTTGTTTGTTGAAGAGATTGTGCAGACAAATTTATGATTTGGGGGTTATATTAATAAATCTATTAGAAAAACCTGGCATGGGATAAGAGTACAGTTTTTCTTTGGACATTTATTAAAGTGATCCGTGTGGGAAACCAGAGCATGGCCTCCCACTCTCCTTTTAGAGTCTAGAATTTGCATCATGAATGTGCAGTATGTGATGAAATAATCAAGTTTGGAAAGGAAGGCCTTTAAACCCGTTAAATTGTAAACAAAAAACATTTTACCGCTTTCAGTAATTCTGAGTAAGTTTAATCATTCATCATGAATTATTTGGATATGCTTTAATTGATAAAACATTTACAGGTGAGGTAAAAGGTTCATGAAGAGGTTTATTAGCCTGTGAGCTCAAACCTGACCCCAACCTCATAAAAATGTGCTTCATATTTTTGTCTCTGAGGTCTTAAGGTAGTTGGAAATCCTGTTGATTTTTCAGTATTATAAAAGTCGCAAAGCAGTAAATGTTAATTAGTGACCATTTTAACTGGATTTACAGCAATGACCTTAAAATATTTTTGCCTAATAATAACTAATAATGTTATCATTTCTAAACTGAACGCACACACATCACACTTAGCTTAGATCACGTTTTTCACTCCATTACAGATCAAATCCACCGTCATGAGTCAGGCTTCCATAAATAGCTTGGTTTGAGTCACTGCTGATGTTTTGTTGACCCGTCCATCCACCCTGACCTCCTCCCTCAGCTGACTATTTGGTTCTGCAACGTCATTTGTATGACTGATGTTGCTGTGCATCGACAAGACACATTTTAAATATAACATTTCCACACTTCTGATTATTAGTATTTTTGATTATTTAGTGAATGAAGTTACAAGGAAGCAGAACACCAAGCTTGTCTGATTTTTTTCTGATGAAAAAACGGGAAATAATTCAGCTGCCAATAATATGGAACAACACTTCAAAACTACCTTAAGTAATTAGCTGATATAAACTACTGTAACAAATCTTTAATGTAAACTGCTTTATTTATTGAAATATCCTGATTTCTTTATTTTAATCATTATATTTGGACTCTGGATATTTATTTGTTGTGGAGTTTTTTTAAATTTCAAATAAACATTTTGATAACTTCTCATACTGTTTACTTGGTGATATAAAACCTATATTTATCTCAGTTTTTCTGTTAGCTGACATTTAATTTAGTTCAGATGATCTTGTCTGGATTTTTTTTTCTTTAATAGCAGTTGTGATTCACCAACTCTTTATACAGATCTCTGTATCTTTGCATTTCTGAATATTTGAGGAAAAAGTATGTTTTTATATGATTGTCCTGTTTTTTGTATAATAACTGCAAACAATAAATAAATGCGCAAAAAAATTATAAATACTGTTTTGCTTCCATCAGTGTAAGGTGTTTCAGTAATGGTATACGCCAATATATTTTCAAAATTATCGGTCTATGATATTGGCATGTTGGCAAATATGATGGCACATACCCATTTCAGTAGTGGTCAGATGTTTTTCTAGATTTCTTTGTGGCAAATTAAAACAAATATATCAAAACAAGCCAGAAATCAGAGTTACTCACCTGGTAGCTCTTAGTGTCACAGCTGTTCGGTCCCAAAATGACTCCAGTCCTTATTAATACTTCACTTCTTCTCCAGCACTCACCACACCAGCGTGTCTGTCTTCTTTCCTTTAAATCTTAAATCCAGCCTTCACTGTGTCTCCTTTTCTGCCAAAGTTGGAGCATGGTGAAGCTTTGTCCTCTCCAAGTTTGGGCTGTATGCTCACTGGCCGAGAGAGTATGAGTGAGAACTGAAGACAGAGAGAGAGGGGAGGGGATCGTGTGAGGGCAGAGATGAGAATAAACAGACTCTTTCTCTGAGCTGAAATAAAATAAGTTCTCTTTTTGCCGCAGGATGTTCAGCCTCTCTCTTTACGCCTGCTTGTTCCCGGTCATCAGCACTGAGGCTCTGCTCTATATTTAACCCGTGCTCTCACTCTGTGTTAGCAGCTCAACTGACTGACGGACTGACTGAGGCTCGTCCAAACCCCCAACAGCTGAGCTATCAGCCCTGACCACACCTTCTCCTCCTCTCACAGCCAAAGGATTAGGTTTGGGTGCGTTTGGCTTGAGTTGTGGTTTGTTTTGTTTCACTCCAAAATATTTTTATTCTTAACAGCATGAAACCCAGATGTTCCTGCCCCTCTGTTAATGTGACATCACTGTACTTGAGTTGATCACTCAAAATTAAGTGGATTTAACTTGAATAAACAAGATCAGTAAACTTCTGGTATTCATGGTGAACTATCAGCTCTCAGATTTGCTTTGTTTTCATGTGTTTTTACCTTAAATAGTCAGTTTGTCTCATTCACTTCTTCCAAGCACTCCCCATCTTCTTTATTTCCTAACCCTAACCCTAAACTTGAACACACCATCTTCTCACCTTTCCCTAACCCTAACGAGTGTCTTTGACAATCATTTCTTTGACCTTCTCACCCCTTCTCTAACCTCAGTTTTATTCCCAACCTTTCTAATCCTCACACTTTTACTAAACTTGACCTCTTTTTTAATAATTTATGTAACGTTTAGCTTTTTAGACCCACTTTTGTCCTGCTCACATTGAATAATTCTGAATACAGAATTGCCCGACTGCTGCTAAATATAATTTTATTTATGTGAATATGTCTGTACACAAACACAAACATATATCATGTATTCTCTATTTAAACAAGTTAAACATTCAGAGCAGGAACTTGGTAATGCAACAGTGCCACCATCTCTAATCTGACTCCTAATTTTTAATCCTGACCCCCTGAAATTTATCCACAATCACTGACCCTAACCCCCATGAATCTAACCCCTAAACCTAGATCCAGCATCTTCCCATAATGCAGCGCTGCAGCCTCCTTGCTGAACGCTAGGCTAACTGGGAACATTCCCGCGTCAATCAAGTCAAACTTCTGTTATTGCGAAGCTAGCCGCTCACAATGGTGGAGAGAAAAGTTGATTCTGAAAGCAGAGCCTTTCAGCGCCAATGGGTGACTGAATATATGTTTACAGACATTGCTGGTAAACCTGTGTGTCTTATTAGTGGAGCTAATGTGGCTGTAATTAAGGAATTTAATTTAAGACGGCACCACGAGACAAAACGTCAGGATAAGCTGAAAAACCTAAATGCAGATCAGAAACTACAGAAGTAGAAGAGCTAAAGAAGAATCTGACATTTCAGCAGACGTTTTCCACCAGAGCAAAATCACAAAGTGAAGCTGTTGTGAAAGAAAATTTTATTGTAGCAGAGGAGACAGCCAAATCAGCCCGGTACCACTCTGAAGAGCTGCATGATGAAGCTGTGCGTTGTCTTGTGTCCAGACAAAACGCAGATTTTGGCAAATGTGAGCCTGAGGAGAAATACGATTGCTGATCGGGTTTGTGAGATGGCCACTGATTTAAGAACACAGTTGTGTGAAAGAAGCAAAAACTTTATTGCATACTCTCTTGCTGTGGATGAAAGTACAGACATGATGGACATTGCACAGCTGGCCATCTTCATCCGTGGAGAGGAAATATTGAACATTAAATCAATGCACGGGACAACGACAGGAAAAGAAACTGCCCAGGGACAAACTTGTTGGACTTACAACAGATGGAGCGCCGGTGTTGTGCGGTGAAATAAGCCACACAACACCGGCGCTCCATCTGCTAGTCAGCAGGATGCGAGTAAAGATGCAGGAGGAGAACTGTACCAGTGAGTTAACAGCATATCACTGCATCATACACCAGGAAAGGTAAAGTCCTAAAAATGGAGCATGTAATGATCACCGTAACGCAGACCGTAAATTTTATCTGAGCTAAAAGTTTAAATCACCGTCAATTTCAGTCTCTTATGTGGGAAATAGATTCAGAGTTTGCCCACATTCCTTATCAGACAGAGGTCCGTTGGCTGAGTTGGGATAAAAATTCTCAATAAAGTTTTTGAGCTCAGCAAGGAAATCTGTCAGTTCATGGACATGGCATGTATGATGCAGTGAAGGCATTTCAAGTGAAGCTGTCACAAATGCACCAGTGCAACCTGCCTCACTTTCCCTGTTGCCAAGTAATGTTGAACCAAGTCAGCAGACTTTGCTGAACTGCACCTGTGCAGATTCAGATGGAGCTGCAGTGTAATGATACACTCAAAGTGGGCAAGTCCTCAGGTAAACAAGAGTAACTACCAATAAGAGTGGAGGATGTTGTTGATGCATTAGAGGGTTACCTAGGCAACCAGTGCCTGGAACGTCTGCAAAGTCATCTTTACCCCTAATCTTTAATCCTAATCTGTGTGTTTTAGGCTCTTCGTTCAGGTTCTATGTCCATGTGTAGGAAGAGTTGCTCTAATTTATAATACTGTTCCCGTGCTTTTAAGATGTGTTTCCATGTACCTCTAAATCAATGCATATCCAATCTGTGGGCACATGTATATGTTTATTTATACTACTTAATATTCTCATTGGTTACACAACTTAATCCCTAAGTAACCCCTGAACCTTAATGCTGAACACAAGCCCTACCTGGTAACCTTAAACCAACTCTAAGTTCTCAGAAAATGTGATTTTTCACAGTTTGAAATTTGCCCTTGAGAATCTTGTTAATAGGGTTACAAAAATTAGACCTTCTAACTAGCACACGTAAAAAACTATTAACATTTTTCCACCAAATATCCCTTTGTTCCCTTAAAGCTACGGGATATGACCAACATTAACGTAAGCAGACAAAACTTTAAAGGTCTGAGAATTTCTAAGAATCAATTTAAGACCTTTAACAGCCTTTTAAAGATGTGCATATGGAAAATATTTGAGTTCATGTATTTGTAATATGACTCAATTGAAACAGGAAAACAAACACTTTTTGGACCGACTGCTTTGTAATAGTGTTATTAATCATGTTGTGGTTTATTGTAGTCAGCAATGAGGTTGTAAATGTTATTTTTTCAGTGATCTTCGGCTCAGCTTGAGTCTGGCTCAGCTGTGTACAACAATGGGCGTGTTTGCGTGCTAATTTCTCGTCATTGATTGTTTTCAGATGTAAAGTAAAATCACTGTTTCAACAGCCATCCTGAGGCTGGATCAGACCAGGCTTTTCAAACACGACGTGATTTATTCAGGGCTGTGAACACAGCAACATTTGTTCCTAATAAAGCAGCTCTGAGTTTGACTTTATCAATGAGGAAGAGTGAGAACCGGAGCTGCGTGTTGTTGCAAAGTTTGACAACCAGCTTCAGCAGACACAACACAGCTGAGTTTGTGCTTTTAAGAAAAGTGATTTTCTTATCAGGGAGTGATCTCTCTGAGATGTTTTCATGAACAAACATTGTTAAAGGAGCTTTAGTTTTATCCTTCAACATATTGAATCCTGTCAGCGCCTTTCATAAAAGCGAAGCCAAAACGGCTTGCATAATTACACACACACACACACACACACGTTCATGTTCTGGAGATCAGCCTGGTCTTCCTGGAAATATTCAGTCTTATAAATGTGCCAAATACATGTGAAGGATCAATCCATGAAATAAAACAGTTGCTGGACGGTGACATGTTCACACACCCACACACTGAAAGGAGGTAAGCGTCAGTCCATTTTTGTTTCAGGAGTCATCCGGCAGAGGTGTGGACTTGAGTCACATGACTTGGACTCGAGTCAGACTCGAGTCATTAATTTTATGACCTTAAACTTGACTTGAAAAAATGTTCTAAGACTTGTGACTTGACTTGGACTTTTACACCAATGACCTGGGACATGAATTGGACTTGAACCGGTTTACTTGAAAAGACTTGATATTTCACCCCAAATATAAAATTGAACACTCATATTATATGGAAAGTGTCTACCATTAATTCACTTCATTTATTCAAACCACACTCCGTACATATGTGTGCGTGAGCTGTAGCACAGCCAATCAAATTAACCAGATTTAAAAAAAAAAAAAAAAAGAAAAGAAAGAAAATGCTGCAAGGAGTTGTTTTTTTCCAGGTACAGTGGGGCAAAAAAGTATTTAGTCAGCCACCGATTGTGCAAGTTCCCCCACTTAAAATGATGACTGAGGTCAGTAATTTGCACCAGAGGTACACTTCAACTGTGAGAGACAGAATGTGAAAAAAAAATCCCTGAATTCACATGGTAGGATTTGTAAAGAATTTATTCGTAAATCAGGGTGGAAAATAAGTATTTGGTCACCTCAAACAAGGAAAATCTCTGGCTCTCACAGACCTGTAACGTCTTCTGTAAGAAGCTTTTCTGTCCCCCACTCGTTACCTGTATGAATGGCACCTGTTTGAACTCATCATCTGTATAAAAGACACCTGTCCACAGCCTCAAACAGTCAGACTCCAAACTCCGCCATGGCCAAGACCAAAGAGCTTTCGAAGGACACCAGGAAAAGTATTGTAGACCTGCACCAGACTGGGAAGAGTGAATCTACAATAGGCGAGCAGCTTGGTGTGAAAAAATCAACTGTGGGAGCAATCATCAGAAAATGGAAGACATACAAGACCACTGATAATCTCCCTCGATCTGGGGCTCCACGCAAGATCTCATCCCGTGGGGTCAAAATGATCATGAGAACGGTGAGCAAAGATCCCAGAACCACAAGGGGGGACCTGGTGAATGACCTGCAGAGAGCTGGGACCAAAGTAACAAAGGTCACCATCAGTAACACACTACAACGGCAGGGAATCAAATCCCGCAGTGCCAGACGTGTTCCGCTGCTGAAGCCAGTGCATGTCCAGGCCCGTCTGAAGTTTGCCAGAGAGCACATGGATGATACAGCAGAGGATTGGGAGAATGTCATGTGGTCAGATGAAACCAAAGTAGAACTTTTTGGTATAAACTCAACTCGTCGTGTTTGGAGGAAGAAGAATACTGAGTTGCATCCCAAGAACACCATACCTACTGTGAAGCATGGGGGTGGAAACATCATGCTATGGGGCTGTTTTTCTGCCAAGGGGACAGGACGACTGATCCGTGTTAAGGACAGAATGAATGGGGCCATGTATCGTGAGATTTTGAGCCAAAACCTCCTTCCATCAGTGAGAACTTTGAAGATGAAACGAGGCTGGGTCTTCCAACATGACAATGATCCAAAACACACCGCCCGGGCAACAAAGGAGTGGCTCCGTAAGAAGCATTTGAAAGTCCTGGAGTGGCCTAGCCAGTCTCCAGACCTCAACCCCATAGAAAATCTGTGGCGGGAGTTGAAAGTCCGTGTTGCTCGGCGACAGCCCCAAAACATCACTGCTCTCGAGAAGATCTGCATGGAGGAATGGGCCAAAATACCAGCTACTGTGTGTGCAAACCTGGTAAAGACCTATAGTAAACGTTTGACCTCTGTTATTGCCAACAAAGGTTATGTTACAAAGTATTGAGTTGTATTTTTGTTATTGACCAAATACTTATTTTCCACCCTGATTTACGAATAAATTCTTTACAAATCCTACCATGTGGATTCATGGATTTTTTTTTCACATTCTGTCTCTCACAGTTGAAGTGTACCTCTGGTGCAAATTACTGACCTCTGTCATCATTTTAGGTGGGGGAACTTGCACAATCGGTGGCTGACTAAATACTTTTTTGCCCCACTGTACATAAACTATGAAGTAGTCAACAAAAAACCGAAAGTCATGCTGATGTGTGTCTGTCATCCAGACACACATCAGCAGGTCTAAAGTCACTCTGGTGTGCAGTTTAGATCCCATTTAATTCAGGTTACGTCAACGTATGATTTCGAATTTGTTTCTTAGTGGGATCACTCAAAAAGATACAGATGGATTTGTGTGAGACTTTTACAAGAACTGAGTTAGTTCAGCTTAGAAGTTTTAATTTTTGGAAGATGGAGAAAAACTGAAAACATCTTCTCAAATACATGTCAAACTGAAAGAGTTTAGAAAGTTCTAATCCAAATCCAGTCATGACCCTTTGAGATGTGGGAACTTATTTCATGCCTTAAGAGGTATGTAGTCTCACACGTGTTTGTTGGTAAGATTACCTCAAAGCAGGTGGAGAAGAGAACCTATTAGACCTTTTGGTGCAGACCTGGATCTCTTTCTTTAAAGCTCAGAAGCGAGGCCTTGACTCTAATGGATGTCTGAGTGCACTCTGCAAACAGCAAGAAACGTCCAAATGTGGCCCACATCGGCAGCTATCTCTGGGCCACGTTCACGAGTCTGACTCAAACCAGCCATACTGCCACCTGATGTGTGGATGCACTCATCTATAATTAGCTTGCATGTCATAGAAGTTACTTGCTAAAATAAATGTCTTCTGCTTTCCTTATATAGTCCCATGGAAACACTGCTGCAATGGAACAGGGTCAGTGTAAGGTAACGAAGGGTTATCTTGAACCTTGAATCATGCAAAGCAACTTTCGTGGAAATAAGAAGAATAGGTTGACGTTAACATTATCACTGCGAGTGGTGAGATATTCCAGCACAACAAATCGAACAAATCGCTGGTAAGTTCAACACAAGACGCTGGTGGGGAAAGTGTTAAAGATGCTGTGGTTTATCTTTGCATCATGATACTGGTACAGCGCCGTCGCTCACTCATTCGTCACACCCAACCTTCCTCCTGCACTCACACAGTTTGGTGCCACAGCTCGTGTTTTATCTGTAATGTTCCATTAATTTGAACCTCTGCGGGGACCGCAGATGAACGAGAGAACTGCTGCCATGTGATAATCATCTCACTGCTTCCACACAGAGGAAGGCAGTGACTCAATTTACTGTAATGAGCTCTGAACATCGCTGTGGATAACCAGGGCTGCAGAGGACTAAATATACTTCAGGTGACTGAGGTAATAACCTTTTCTTTTTTCACCTGAGGAGGAATAGGATCGTGGCAGGACAGCTGGAGATATCAAAATTTGCTGGAACATTTTTTGGGAATTACATTTTTTAATATCCTTCAAAAACAGTTTCACAGTAAGGTCCAACCAACATGAAATGACACCAACCGAAACTCACTGATCATCTTGTTTTTCTTAAACTAGCACACGGATACATTATGCAGTTATACAAAGAAATTTTTGCTGCATTTTACACATTTTTAGCAAATATTTGCTTAGAAAACACAATGTTGTGTCTATTATAAGCAAATATTGCTTTGCTTTGGGTTAAAATGGTATTGGTCTCAAAATAAAAGATAAAATATGTGGTTATAAAACAAAAAAATAAACACTTAATGACTTGTAAGGCCGGGTCCACAGGACGGATGATGCCACCCCCCTTTTTTGTTCAGACTGAGCTGGCCAGGAACAACCACCAGGACTGGCTTAGTCTGGGTTCCTCACCGAGGCCCATCTTGCCTTGGAAGACTCTACCAGGGGGAAATTTCCCACGACATCATATCTCCAGGGAACACTCAGGCACACAAGCCACTGCACCATCATAGGATGGTGATTAGTACAAGCTCACAGTACAGATTCTGCTTCTCCACATCAGCTGTGGTGGTTTGAACATCTGACCCACATACAAGGCCTTAAAAAATCAGGCCCCATCTTATCTTAATGACCTTGTAGTACCATATCACCCCATTAGAGCACTTTGCTTTCACACTGCAGGCTTACTTGTTGTTCCTAGAGTATTTAAAAGTAGAATGGGAGGGAGAGCCTTCAGTTTTCAGGCCCCTCTTCTGTGGAACCAGCTTCCAGTTTGGATTCAGGAGACAGACACTATTTCTACTTTTAAGATTTGGCTTAAAACTTTCCTTTTTGCTAAAGCAAATAGTTAGGGTTGGATCAGGTGACCCTGAATCCTCCCTTAGTTATGCTGCAATAGGTGTAGGCTGCTGGGGGATTCCCATGATGCACTGAGTGTTTCTTCTTCTTTAACTATGTGTTAATAGACCTCTCTGCACTGAATCATACTTGTTATTAATCTCTGGCTCTCTTCCACTCTCTTCCTGTCTTCCTTCTCTCTCCCCAACCAGCCGTGGCAGATGGCCGCCCCTCCCTGAGCCTGGTTCTGAGGTTTCTTCCTGTTAAAAGGGTGTTTTTCCTTCCCACCCAGTGTTTGGTCATATGATTGTTGGGTTTTTGTCTTATGTATTATTGTAGGATCTACCTTACAATATAATGTGCTTTGAGGCAAATGTTGTTGTGATTTGGTGCTGTATAAATAAAATTGAAATTGAAATTGTCCAAGATGCCCTTTGGAAGCCTCTTAGATGAAGTGCTTGGGTTTGTTCAGCTGGAGAGATTAAGTCTCATGAAATCAGTTCAACAAAAGCATCAACCATGCCTTCAGTTCACTGAACATGTAATGAGCTCAGGTGATGTTGTATGGAAACCACAGGCATTATGCTTTAAAACCTCCTGTTAGTGATCCAGTCAGTAAATTCTTTTAATTAGTTTCATATTTTCTGTTATTTCATTGGGTGATATAAGTTGCTCTTTGTCTGTCCCCTCACCCAGACAAAGAACTTTATCTCAATCTGCCTTTGAAGACCCTGCCAAGGACAAATTGCCTCTGACAATATACACAAACCCCTCCACTCCAATAAGGTGGCGATTCACAGGGGGGACCACCCTCCCCTATGGTCATGAGTTCTGGGTAGTGACTAAAAATTAAACCGTAGGTACAAGTGGTTGAAATTAGTTTCCTACTCTCCCTTAGAGATAAGATTAGGAGCTCAGTTGGCTGGGACTCAGAGCTTCAAGACCCAGAACTCGCTGGAGGGATTACATGTCTTGACTGGCCTGGGAATGACTCAGTGAGCTGGAAGAGGTGCCCGGGGTGAGGGAAGCCTGGGTTTCTGTGCTCAAACTCCTGGATGGATCTTCTGTCTTTTCCACCACTCATAAAACAATTAAAACAGTGAACTTGTTTTTAAAATGTATCATCTTCAGGTTTATTTCATTTCTCTCATTAGTCATCCATGATAACGGTTGTGTTTGATGTGTAATGCATTAACAGTACATATGATCTGTATTGTTAGGTTGCCTGGGTCGTCGACCCAGTGTTTCGTGTTTTTGGTTGTTTGATTTTGTTTATTTTATTATGTTCTAGTTTTCTTTGTCTAGTGGGTTAAAGGAATATTCCAAGTTTAGGTTATCTGAGTGGTTCATGTTAGGTTGTTTATTCCTTGCATTTAGTGATTAAATTTTACCTCTCTCAGTGTCTAGCCATGTCTTTGGTTCAGTCTGTGTGTTTCCTGTCTACTTTGATAGTCCTTGTCCTTTGTCAGCTAAGTCTGCTTTGCTTCATGTGTCTTGTTAGCTCTGATTTGTCCAGGCTGTGTTACCAACTTTGTGTATTTAAGCCCTGTGTTTTCCTTGGTCTGTGTCACAATCTCCATCATTCTAAACTGTGTGTTGTGTCTGCCAGCCTGCCTGTTTAGTTATTTGTAGTCACAGTTTAGTTCGTTTTCTGCCGTGTAGCAATAAATCTAAATTTGAGTTCACATTTGCCTCCTGGAGTCTGCATTTTGGGTCCATTCCTGCCTGCCGCACACAGCCCTTGACACGTATTGGTAGTGCTGGGGTAGGTTTCTGATGGTAGGTTTAGAAGCAGGACCAAAATCAGTTTTTGCTTTACGCCCCATAAAACCTTGGGCCGGCTCTGGATCGATGAAAGGCTGGATGGAAGGATGGGCAACCTTTTGCCTCTTTTCCCTTCATTCTACTGTTTAAATTTCACAGAGGTCTCACAGTCACGACATTTATTTATTTTAATTTTAAGAGGGTTGTAAAGTTTATTTTGAAAATCTATTAGTATTATAGTCAAATACAGCTACATCTTTAAATCTGAAAACGAGGAGTTTAAAGTGCCTCTGACTGTATGTGCGGCAGAGTGTGAAATCACTGTGCAGGAATTTTTGCAATGACATCATAATTTGTCTCAGATCTATGAGGAACATCGCCATCTAGCTATCGTCGCCGTCTCTTCATGAAACTACAGAGTGCACAGCATGAAGAATAAAAGGGGAAGCGGGAAATCTTATCTTTTGACCTATCAGGATAAATCATTAATCAACACACCTGTCTCTGACAAGAATTGTTATAGAAATTTAAAATGAAGTCATATTTTTGTCACATTACCTCAGTCTAGAAGCTTTTCTTTTCTTAAATTCTGGTTTCAGAATTACAATCATTTTATTTTATTTTGTTTTGGTTTGTTTTATTTTTATTTTATACTGCCTTGTTTAAAATTGGGATACCTGCCGGGTTTTTTTTATTTTATTGTTTTATTACTAATTCATTACTTTTATTTTTACTAAGTGGTAATCTGTGAGTGAACATCTATAAAACACGGATTCAGGATAAATGCCTTTTTAAAAAAAGAAAAAAGTTGTATTTGCTTATGTCGATATATGTGTAGGTCAGCAGTCGGCCAATTCACAAATAATGGAAAGCTGAACATCCGTAGGTTACTTTCAAAATAAAAGTCAGCCTATTAGTCATTTGGTAGAAGTGATCAAACGCGTGTAAAATTAAGATACGTCTCTTCATATGCATGTAAATACACTTAATTGTTTTTCTTGTACATTTTTTGTTTTCAAAAATAACAACTGAAACTTTATTTTATTTGAAAAATCAAAATTCAAGCAACTCAAACTCACCTGTTTGAGTTAGTGATATTTTAATGATAATTTTGTGACTCAAATTTAAAAAGAACAACTGTACTTGACCAGAAGCAAAAAAAATCTGCAAACAGTGGTTAAAGAACTAATAACACAACCAGAAAGCCACAAATATGATCTAATCTTCACTTTTACATGTAATTAAATGTGTTTACTTGTAACCTTTCTTTACAAATGTACATCCACACCCAGAGACAGGGTCACAAAGTCTGCAAGTGCTTTAGTTAGAAGCTCAGGTCATGATGACACGCAAACAGAGGCAGAACTTCAGCAGCAGCAGGCAGCTACACACACACACACACACACACACACATATGCATATGTGTGTGTATGTATATGCATATGTGTGTGTACTTGTGTGTGTTGTTTAAGATAACAAAGAAAGAAAGAAGAAGAGAGTAAAGCCTGAATTTCAGCACAAGAAAGGATATTTTTTAAATTTGGAACTGACTAATGGCTGAATAAACTTTGTCTTATAGCAATCTTTCAGTCCAACATGTAGTCTCAATCAAACATAACCACACTGAGGTATAAAGACAGACTTCAGCACGCCAGAATCCTGTTTCACAAAGCAGTGCTCAGAAGTGCTTGGCTCATTTGTTTGTTAAATATTGGAAAAGTGACGTTTGTTTGCACCGGTTTGGCCAGAAGCGCAGCTAAGGGGTGGCCATGGGTGCCTCTGACCCTGACCCCTTCAAAACAAAAGCATAAATCATGAATAACAATTTTTATAGAATGTTGGGATTATAAAGAGACTTCTGAGAACTAACACAATGAAAAGAAACTTGGAAAATGCTGGCCACCTCACAATGACTGGCCTGTTATTCGGATGGAAGGTCTTAGAGCTTATATCTCACAGCAACTGCTCTTGTAGTACATTTAAATTGTAATCTTAGAACCTTTATTGACACCTTTAAACTTTAGCAGCTCCTTCAGATTTTTTATTAATGTAGATTATATAGAAAATACATAAAATAGGCTATATGAACTACTGTATGTAAATATGTAAATATACTACTTGGTCCACAGTAATTTCCAGCAGGGAAAAATCTGTTTATGTGCCACCACCAAAATAACAAATGATACGACTCTGGCCACCCGTGTGACACCACAGAGTTATACCGCTTCTAACTGAGGAACTGGTTTTGTAGAGCCACTTCTGCCTAGAAAACTGAAAATACGCAGGCTTTATGTGTTTGGCTCAAAGGTTTCTTTTATAATGTAAAACTCAAGATAAGCCAGATGCTTAGTTAAAGATTTTTGAAACTCAGAAATTCTCTCTTCCTTGGTAGTAAAAGAAGACAGAGAGCTTTAAAAACTATCCAGGAACTAATCTCTGTCACATTAAGAAAGAAAGAAAAAGTGTTTTTTTCATGACACTGCGGTCGCGAGAAGCGTATCTGTAACCGGAAGGTCGCCGGTTCGATCCCTGGGCTCTCTGTCCTGGTCGTTGTGTCCTTGGGCAAGACACTTTACCCTACTTGCCTACTGGTGCTGGCCAGAGGGGCCGATGGCGCGAAATGGCAGCCTCGCTTCTGTCAGTCTGCCCCAGGGCAGCTGTGGCTACAACCGTAGCTTGCCTCCACCAGTGTATGAATGCGAGAGTGAATGAATAGTGGCATTGTAAAGCGCTTTGGGTGCCTTGAAAAGCGCTATATAAATCCAATCCATTATTATTATTATTATTATGAGAACTCTTGGTGGCTGGCCAGGGTAACATTGGTGAACGTTGGGTGGAAAATTGATCAATTTGTGTGGTGTTTTTGGAAATGTGTTTCCACAGCTTCAGTGGAAAATGTAATGTTTTCATTGTAAAATTACACCGTTTGTCCTCAATAACCCTAAATGTTTTGGGGTTTGTTTGTTTTTGTTTTATTGTAAATTTACAGCTTTAATCGTACAAATTGTTAGTGTTTTCCTGCTGAATTTTACACTTTTTATCTTCTAAATTTACAAATTTATTCTAATTTTTTTTGTCATGACTTTGGCACTTTTTTGTAAATTTACAAAACTGATTTTAAAAAAATTAATGTTATCTCATAAATATGTATTTTTTTCTGCTAAATGTACTTCTTTAACTTTTTTTTAATTTAAAAGAACTTTTCTCGTGTTTTCTCGTGAATTTCTTTTTTATTCTGTAAATTTACAACTTTAAGCTTGAACGATGTGAGGTTTTTTTTCCACAGAAACAAAAGTTGTTTTTTGTGAAATTCGCATCCTTTTTACGGAATCGTGTATTTATTTATACCTAGTACACCGTGGTGACTATATTCCATTTTGTTTAGAATATTTTATTTTGAAAGCATTTACGCACACTTCCGGCACCGAGGTGAATTTCTGCAGCCTGAACTCCGAGCTGATCGTAGGCAGCAACATATCTGCTCTATTGAGTGCGCTGATGAGCAACACTATCATCCGAGGAGGATCATGGACTAAACATGGCCCACAATAAGAGCTTTTTCTTTGAAGGTAAGCCGTGACACTCTGCTCCGTGCTCCGGCCGCCCAGCAGCTTTTTTACCCACACACAGAGGCAGGTTCTGGCCGCTCTGGCGTTGAACACCATCGGTCCAAATTACGTGTGGAACACCAGCGAGTTATGGCTAGCATTAGCTCGCTGTTTAAACACATTTATCCTCACACACACGGGGTTGAACTGAGCGCTGCGAGGCCGCGGGCACAGACACACTTCGGGGCCCAGAGGGGGAAGTTGAGACACGTGCAGTCCAGTCCGGTTCGGTTCAGTTCTGCGGGCTTTACTGGACTCTGGGCTTGCACAGTCTGAGCTAGCGACCCCCTCGTTAGCGCTGACGTTAGCTGGGTTTGCAGTGTTCAGCGACAGGCCTTCCTGTCTCTGCTTGGCAGCTAGCTCTAACAACACGTTAATACAACAGGAGAAAGATGCAAAAACACCCGAGTGACACACAGAAAAGCGGCGAAAATGACACACGCAGCGCCCAACCTAGCAGGGTAACACCAGCCCAAGATGTTAGCATGCTAACTGTAACATTAAAAAAATGTAAACATTAACCCACCGTGCTTTCTCTCTGCCCTTCAGCTTAAATTCAGATTGAAAATTGAACTCTGAAGGGCTCCCGTCACTCACAGCCAGGTGGTTTACATATGTCGGTTAATGCCTTGCTCACCGGCTTTCTGAAAACCACACAAAACAGATTTTATCTGAAGGTGGTGCCAAGCAGTTAAGCTGTCTCCTCATGAAGCAGCCCTTTTTTTTTCTTTTTTCTTTTTTTTACCCTGGAACAAAAAATAAAACGTATATCTTTTTGTTGTTATTATTGGGGGCATTTATTTATGTATTGTTCAGCCCATCCAGTATGTTACATATGGCCCGTGAGGTTTGCTGTTATCTTTTTCTCATTGAAAAGACTGAGGTTTAAAAGGGATAATTACATTAGTGAATAATAAAATTCAGATAGACTCAGCAAGTTTATTTTGGTCGATTGTTGAGAGTTAGGAGAACATTTCATAAAAGCCAAAAATCACATTTTAGTCCCGCAGGCTTGGGGCATTGTTTTTCTTGGCTCGTGGGCATTCAGGGGCTGATTGGTCATGTTTTACTGGGCTTGGGATGTTACACCTGCAAGCGCAGTTAGTCTGAGCTACCTTTTTGTTAAACAGAAATATGTGCTGAAAAAAGTGGATTTTTCCAGCTTTTGGGGACGTTGATGAACAAAAAAGGCCTTGTTTTGAAGTAAATGAGGTCAAAAAGCACCCTGCTGGTGATTTTCCTTTATCTTTGGGAGGCAGCAACATTTTCTGTTTACAGGGAAAACCTTATTACTGTTTCGATTAAAGCTTTGCAATCAATCAAAATTCAAACTCAACTGGCTTCCAACAGTGATTAAAATAAGATGATTAACGTCGTTCATCTTTAGCTCTTCTCTGAATCCTCAGTCAAACTCCCATAAACAATGTGGCAAGTTCATTTAAGCTTGAGCCAAAAATGGTATTTAAACCAGATCATTTGTTTTTAAATGATTTCATTTCAAGAACTCTGTCAAGGAACAACAAACATATAATAATAACTTTATTTTGTGTAGCATGATTTAAAACTCTCAGCTAAAAAGTGCTTTGGTTTGGATTAAAAATATATTTAACAAATATATGTAAATTATCAGTGTTTCAGTCATTGTTAGATATACACACACACACATTAGAACAAAAGCCGTAGACAATGGACAAAAGAATAAAGAGAAGCTAACCTATAAAATAATTGTTTAGTTCTTGTTAGTAGCCGAGCTACAGTGTTAAGGACCAGTTGAAGATGAGCTAAGGAGGACTGAGAGATGCATGTCAAACAGACAGTAATCGAAATGGGAGAAAATTAAAGCGTGTACTGGAAGTTTCAGATTATTTGGTGTCAGTAAAGGACTGATTTTAGTGATATTCATTTCATTCATTTAAGAAACAAAGACTGGATAAGCCTTGAGATGTGAGCTTTAAATTTGCACTTCTGGTTAAAAATGACAGCAAGGTTCTAAGTAGATGATTTGTTGGCGAGGGGGCAGAAGAACATCAGTTTTGCCAGGATTGAGAAAAAGTAAATTTGAAGACGTTCAGTCGTTAATGCCAGTGATTGAGGTAGGAGAGTCTCTTAAGGTTGTTTGGATTAACAATAAATTACAGCTATGTATCATCTGCATAGAAATGATGCAAATTGTCTTTGAAACTGTCCTGGGGTAACATATACGAGGAAAACAGTGTTGTTCACATGTGAGGGATGCTGATGACAACCTTAATTTTAGTTCTGAATTTTTCTTTTCTTCTTTCACTAGTATGATGGGGGAAAAAATGTCAGAGATGCCAAACCAGTTCTGTAATCTGTCAGTGAGTTTGGTATGGCCAGAGATGTTGAAGGCTGCAGATAAGTTAAGATTGGGCCTTCATGACTCCCAGTTCATTCTTATCTCATCCTGGACCTTCATGCAGCTTCTCAGGTCTTTCTGTATTGAGTTAGTTTTTCAGTCTTTTAACTGCGACCTGCTGGGGGTACATTTAGATGGGGCAGGGTGGCGTTTTTAAAAGCAGGTGGAAACCCTGACCTGCTTTTTGTGCAACTGAACAATGGAGTTGGGGTATGCATCTGTTGACAGATGGGAAATCCAGAAAGTGCTGCAGAAGTAGAACAAAAAGTTTGAAAGTGCTCAGATCAGTGCAAAGACATTTGTTTACACTAAAAACAGCTTTAGTTTTAATCTGTTAGTGCAGCTTTTTGAGACTGTGAGTTAACTACCCCACAAACTGTTGTAATTCTTTTTTTTATTTAAATACAAATATAGCCTATATTGTAATTTAAAAGACTAAAACTAGCACAGAAACAAAAAAAGATCTAAACTGAAAAGAGAAAATCTGCAGGCATCAACTGAAGCCCAACTGGCCTGAAAACAAACTCAAAATGAAATAAAAATTAACGCAAATACTAAATACAGGTAAACGTAGGAAAATAGAGTTGTTAGCATCGATACCCCACCTGGCTTTTTAAATCAAGATCAGAATAATATTCCCTCCCTTCCTGCTTAATCTGGGAAATGTCATGTTCTTAAAAAAAATCTCAATCTTAGTAGAGGAATTGCAAGCGTTGTAACCCTGAAGCTGCAGGCCAGGATTTGATGTCATGCTGTGGATCTGTAGAAACCGATTTCAGGACTGTGCTTGAAGTGTTTCAGGTGAATGAACTGGGTGTTTATTATGGGGGGAGGAGGGTCCCTCTGAGCTCATTTATGATTGATAATAAGCTGTCAGCTGCTCAAACATCTGTTTGGATAATTCCTGTGTGACAAAGATGCTTCCCAACCCTCTATCGTGGATTTGTCCTTCAGGAAATCTACTGTTAGACCCCCTGCAGTCCAGATAAATGAGCGGAGTAAACCTCAAAGAATTGAAACGGCCTCGACTCCCTGTTTTCTGGGGCATTTGTTGTGATTTATGAAGCTGGGAGACGGAGCCAATGTGAAGCTTGCAGAGTGTGTGTGCGGGGTCGTCTCTATTAGCTGGAAGAGATAGGAACAGGCTCAATTAGGTTTGTGCAGGATTGAACTAGATGAGAGGCAGCTGAGGCAGGGGAGCTCTGGAAGAGTAATGTAATATGTGCATTTGAATTTTAGCTTCTTTTTTCCCCCCTAGTCATTTAAAAAGACCCATAAAATGGATAAGTCACTAAAAATAGAGCAGTGTTTTTCCTTACAAGATGAAAATATTCAGCTGCTTGTCTCTCCTAATCCTGGCCTCAAGTTTATGCGGGACACTTGGGGGGCAGTGGCCTCAGAATTAGTGTTTGTTGGCGGTAGAGCTTTAAAAAAGCATGCCTGTATGAACCGAGGGGACCTAATTGTTTAGCTGCTGGGCCTGCAGCCAGACGGATAACCTGCATTAACATGATGCCATCAGTTTGTCCACTTTCTGATCCCCTAGATGGAATAAATCAGCTGAAATGCAGCCTGTTTAATAACTGTTAGGTTTGTTTTTTCCTGGTTTACTGAAGTAAAATTCTTCCACCTTTTGAATTCCCTGCTGGGTGCTGTGGTTTTGAAATCCGCTTCAAAGTAAATCGGTTAATTTTTGGAGGGAAACAGGAAGTCAAGCGTTTGTGGCGACATCCAGCAGATGTTTTTGCATTGGTATTTGTCTCCGGTGTTTTTGTTTTTGGTCAGTGATTCAAACTAATATGCAAATTTTAAAAATATTTTTCTCCCTTGAGGAGGTTTAGGGACACACAAACACCAAAATAAGGTATTAATTCCTAAGAAGGTTGCATGTCACAGCATGACAGAGAGAAGGCGCGAGTTTAACAAAACAAACACAAAGGTGAAGAAAAACGCGCAGCTGACATAAAAGAAGCTCCGTTCCCCTTAAACTTAATATGGGTATTCACATGTTTAATGAGACTTCGTGGAGAAAGCTGGACGCTGCTTGAGGCTTAAGCTTCTTGTTAAAGGATATAGTGACTGTTCCAGGATAAAAGATGGCTCTAAGCCGGTTACCTTTCTAACCAGCAGCCGCTTGTTTTCAAAATGCCACCTTTCTGAGAAAAATTTGAGCTATAACTCAGTTTTCAGAGTATGTACTGTATTTTTAAAAATGTGTTCTGTGAACAGTAAATCTCTTTGAAAAGCCTCCCAGATTCTGTTTGCCAGGCTGCCTGGAAAAACAGATTTTTATTCATTTTAAATATGATTGTGCAGCTGTTTATTTTAACCCCATAACTCATGGATAATGCAGAGCATGGACAGCTGCTCACTGTGTTTTATCACATGAAACCTGTCAAGTTAAGGTCACCGGTAACAGACTACTTGCATATGTTTCTGTCAGTAACACACATCAGACTCGCTGAGTTTACTGTCACATGTAGTGACCGCTGAAGGTCCATCCTGAGATGATGAATCCACAGCAAAGCTTAGCTGGAGGCATTAAACTGCCTCTGACATTCATTCATACATTCACAGACATCAGTGACGTCTTTACGCACTACAAACCTCTTTACCTCCAACCTTCAAGACTTGGTACAAACATTTAAAAGCAGTTTTGTTTGTTGGAGGAAATGTCAGACATCTTCTGCAGGACTTCCAGGTTATTCCCACTGATTTGAATGTAGTTTCCAGTTGCTCGTAAAATGAATGAATTCTACTCTCATGTCACAGGTTATCACATTTGGCATCTGTTTAATAATCTTTATTTAGAGACACAAATTGGCATCGTTGTCACACTTTCTCATTGATGCTAACGCAGTAATTAAGTCTGTAAAATGATTAGAAATTTGCTGTTTGATCACACTTCATTGCAGTGACGTGAGTGTATTCCTGTTGTCGCCACGCTGCAGCAGGTTCCCGTCTTTGCTGATTATTACCAAGCTTTTCATATCTTCTAGGTGAAAGGATCAGCCCGTGAATTGCGGGGCATCCTGTAAATGGTCATTTCAGCTAATGCCTGTGTCTTGTTTCCGTGCACTGACATGAGTCTGATTTATTATTCAATTCAAGCCCTGGATAGATCAGAGACCAGGCGAGATGGAGGGTACAAGCACAACTGGAGCTTTTCTCTTTCTGGTGACTGTGAAGAGGAAAGGAGACATGAGTAAGCACTTCTCCAGCCCTCGTTTTCAGCACCACCATCAGCGCTGCACTGCACTGCACATACAGGAAAAAGACCCCAGTGACACCCCTGCTGCTGACGAG
Organism: Diplotaxodon limnothrissa; assembly: GCF_057381915.1. Classification (NCBI taxonomy): domain Eukaryota; kingdom Metazoa; phylum Chordata; class Actinopteri; order Cichliformes; family Cichlidae; genus Diplotaxodon; species Diplotaxodon limnothrissa. Next base: position 25,433,963 of record NC_140610.1, read on the forward strand.
CAGCCTATTCCCCACTGATTATGAGTTCAGTGGTGTTTTAGCGCAGCAGACCTGAGCAGTGTGCTATTGTAAACCTCTGCGTGCGTGCACATCCTCGCCTGCTAGGGTTGGACCGATATGTTGGCTAATATTAAACATCAGCGACCAGGATGGGTCGCAGATTTGTAAAGGCTTCCAATAATAGGAATGTAAAAAGCAGGACATCAAAGCAACTGATGATTAATTTCTATTTAATAATTGCTTAATGTTCTAAAACCCAAGCAGATGTTCTTTTAATGTCTTAATCTGAATGGGCAGTAGTCCAAAAACAACACAGCCACCATGTATACTATATACTGTCCTAACGCTAAAGAGGAACACGAAGCATTCCTCTTTAGTGTCATTTTAGGACTTAAGCTAAACTACAAAGTCCTTGTTAGATGGCAGGTAGAATGGGAGTTGGCACAAATACATAAGCACCAACAAGAAGAATGGGACAGTAAAGCGGGTCCTGAATGTTAAAGTGCCTAAAAATTTGTGACTAACTTCAAAACAGAGTCACCTCTGGCTCCAAAAACCAACATAGCAGCAGCTAAAATGTTAATTTTTTGACTAGTTTACCAGCCGACCCTCTGGGAGGCATGGGGCAAATTTATTTTATTTTTTTTTGGGGGGGGGGGGGGGCAGCTTCCTGTGGATCTCCAGACAAGACTTGGTTTTCTACTAAACCACCATCATGGTTTTGAGATTACATTTGGTTCATTTTGTGCCTTTTTTTTTGCACTTTGCATGCAAAAGAAGAAAAATTTGTTAGTCAAATTTGAAAACCAAACTGGGTGCCAAAAGTCCCATCTGTCTGCATCTGAGGGATCATACGCCCATCCCTGGGACTGAGATTTGATCTAAAATTGCTGCTTGCTCTAACAATTTAAGTTTGAGTTTTATTTAAAGTTCCTTCTTTTTAAAGTTACCAATGCTGATTCAGAAATCAAATCTCATCCCAGATATAAAAACAGTTTCTCTTCATTTATTATTAGTTGGCATATCTAGTAAAAATAAACTCAGCCTTTAGTGTTGAGATCACTTGTCTAAAGTTGAGGTCCACAACCTAAAACAACACACCCATTTAAAATTAAAAATGTAATAAATAAAAAATGGTGAAATGTTAGTTGCAGGTTGGATTACACCTGGAAGAATTGACGTAGCCACCAAGGCTACGTCCACACTAGCCCGGATAGATTTGAAAACAGCGTTTTCGTCCACACTAGCGTTTTCAGTTGTTTTCACAGAGTTGTGCGTCCACTCTCGAAAACTGATACATTTGAAGACTGTGCGTCTTCAAATGTATCAGTTTTCCAGAGCGTTTTTCTTCAGGTAAAACGCCGTCTCAGTGTGGACGGGAGGCCAAAACGAGAGAAAACGATGTGTTTTTGTTTGAAAACGCATTAGTGTGGACGTAGCCCAAATTAAAAAGAACAAAAGCGTCAAATTGGAACAAGCTCATGTTTTCAGATTTTCATTGATTAAACTTTTTTTTTTAAATAGCTTCTAATAAATTTTCTGTCTGCCTCTTAATTATCTCTGCTCAGTCTGTGCTAAAATGAAGGAATACAAATAGTGGAGTAATGAAAATATATCGGTCAAACCCTACGACCCACTTTGTCCCCATTAAAGTGCAAACGTGTTATTTTATACCCACACGGACACATTGAACAGCCTTTGACAGGCTGAGTGTTAAAATATGTTAAAGCCGAGAATAAACATGCTTTTCATCATGTCCTCTTTTCCTCTCAGTGCGAGTGTGGTGAGTGTGGAGGACATGGACCGGCAGCCGCTGAGCTCCCCTGAGGGGAAAAAGGTAAGCTCTCTCTCTCTCTCTCTCTCTCTCTCTCTCTCTCTCTCTCTCTCTCTCTCTCTCTCTCTCTCTCTCTCTCTCTCTCTCTCTCTCTCTCTTTTTTTTCTCCCCGTCGCATTTCCTGACTCCCACCCGCCGGTGGCGTGGACTCCCAGCGGGCCGTGGTGCTCTTCGATCAGTCCTGCAGTCGGAGCAGACGATGCCAGAATCTGTTTGGCGCCCGGCGTGGCACCCGAAGGACCCCGGCGAGCTATGAGCTCAGGCTGCCGGGGCGTCGTGGGAGTCGATTTTAAGGGCAGCTGATGATGATGTTGTTGGGGAAAATGTGAGCTCTTGGTGGGCGTTGGCCTGTAGTGATTCTCTCGAGGATGAGCTTGCAGTCAACTGGATGTTTTTTAATTTTCGAGACTTGTGTGTAACATTGTCTTCATTACAACAGCGCTCATTTATGCCCGTTTCAAAACTAAATGAAGCCTATGAGGTTGAATGCAGGAAATCATAATTAAATGCATCACTGTCTGTTAATCAGTTTAAAACTGCTGTTGATGTCATTTTAAATGTTTTTTTCTGACCAGGAATCCAAAATGCTAAAAGGGAACATTAAGAAAATTGAAATTAAGAGAAATGACTGATTTTTGCTAAAAAAAAAATGACTGGGAACACAGATTTGTACTAAAAGGTTCAAAAGATTTGCCACAACTGTATTCTAAATTTCAGTGTCTTCAGCACTATCTGTGGCACTATTTGTCAGTAAAATACTGACAAATCCACCCGGTTGGTTGGTGGTGCATTTTATTTACAAAATAATATTTATCCTGTATTCAGTAAGATTTGAAACTAGCAGCTTGGATCATGCACTGATCAGAAGACTGTTTACTGATCTCAGAAATGAATTGAGATGTTGGGTGGTTTTCCCATACACTTCTATACAGGTGAACTTCCTGAACCCAGAGTTGCTGTCCCCTACTGGTCGTTAGAAAGAATGCAGTTTAAAGGCACTTCCGTGTTGCTTCACATTTCAGATCTGGAAGCGAGTGATGTAATTCTCAGTGGCAGGAAATTTGTTGCATTGGGTTTCACAAAAGTGCAAAACTTTAAGGTTTACTGGTTTGTCTGTAGGCTGACTGTTTATCTTGTTTTGTCTCAAACTGCTGGCTTCCTTTTTTTTTTTTTTTTTTTTTTTTTTTTGTAATAATAATAATATACGTCTCCTCTCTCCAGTCTCCCACTCTTAGGCACTTCACTCCCTCGGATTCCTTGAGGACGTATGAAAACCGGACGAATAATCACATGAAGCCTCTGACCAGGCTGGCACCTAAAAGGCTCAGGTATGCTGTGTGCTGTTTGTATAAGCTCTCTGTTTGCAGGCAATGGAGTCAGAAGTGACCACAACAGAGGGCGGAGTATTAGGTTATCAGATGATTGTAGCTTGGTTTGTTATAAACCTGCATCCATAAATCCCTTAAAAAGGCTCAAAGTCTCAAACTGCACAAAGTCTGATTAATAAGGACCATGTCAGTGGTTTGAATTCTCTGAAATGAAGTCAGGCCTCAGTGATAGACTGTAAGCCTTAATAAAGTATAAGTGTGTCATTAACATAGAATTAACCCCTTTGGCAGCTGGTGTGATGTGAATAATGGCTAAAATAGTTTCTTGTAGTGGGCTGTAAACATGTAAAGTTGGATGCTTGTGGAGCCTCAGGTGGCTGTTAGCAGAACTACAGTTGTTGACTTCACTTGTTGCCAGCAACAAGACGAGACACGGGTGAACAAATGGAGGACGATTTAAATGTTGAAGCAGCAGCGACGGAGGTAGAGCTGGTGGAGGAGGAAGAGGAGACGCTTGTTAACAAAAAAAATGCATCATCAATCGTTTGGCAACATTTTGGATTCAACAAGGATGATATTGATCAAAAAATTGTTAAATGTAAACTCTGCAAAAAGACTGTTGCGTCAAGTCAAGGTAACACAACCAACCTCTTCCACCACCTGCAGCACAAGTTTTTGTTTAAGAGTTTATAGTTTTCACTAGTCACATGGCAGTGCTTAGTATTTATTATACTTTTTTCTGTGTTCAATTGACATTTGTGTTTGTGACATTATTTGTTTACAAGTTATAGTACCTCAAGGCCTTAGCAGAGATCTCAAGGCCTTAGCAGAGATAGGCCTTTGTCCATGATGGCATTACATTTGCACAATCATTGTTTACTTTGTGAATAGCCAATGTGAAACATATTTATTATTAAACTATTTTGTTTACAAGGGATATACATTTTTTAGAGAGCATGGTTACATATTGTATCCTACACTTTTTATTTTGTTCAGTTAATAAATCTTAACCACTAAAAGTACTTACTACTATTGTCTTCATTTATTTTCAGTGACATTTTACAGTCCTTTAAAGTGGTAATAATATAATTGCAATGAATAGGTCTAGGGGGAATAATATTATCAAAATAACTAGAGGAACTATGCTGCCTGCCACAGCCCCATCAAATGAAAAAAAAAAAACGTTTGGTTTTTTTGGCACTTGGGGTGGTTATCGTCCATTTATCGTTATCGAGGTTAACTGCTCAATTTATCGTGATATTGATTTTAGGCCATATCGCCCAGCCCTAGTCTCATTACTTGAAACTACAGGCACACTAAAGAATCTTTGGGGCTGAATGTGGGTAAAAATATTTTCAGAGTGAATTCGTGTTTTGTGTCTCTGTCTTTGTGTTAAAGGGTTAATGTGTTCTTTCTGTCTCTCCTGCAGTGAGGGCCCTCTCACAGTCGTGGTGCCGTCCATGTCCAACGGACCCACACGCCTAACGTCTGCACCTTCACAAGGAATTTTTATACAAGGGCGCCACTTTCAGCACGCACAACTGCCCTCCGCAATAAGGAAACCAGTCCAAAGGTGAGACAGAGCCAGTCCGAGCAACTTCTTGTACAACTGCAGATTTGTTTTTTATTTTTCTCCTTTTTTTTTTTTTCTTTCTGGCTTACTTGGAGATAGGGCTGTGCGATATGACAAATCTCATATCCTGATATAAGACCTTTATCGTCCAGACAACGATATTTAACACAACATTTTTACTTTTTCTGTAAATTCTGTGAATCTCGGGCAACTCGACTTGCGTGAAGTGGTTTCACCTGGATGATAGCTGCTCCCTTTTGCAGTCTTCTTGTATATGTGCATACATGTCACTCAATTACTGTAGCAAAAAATAATGGATGTAGACATTTTCTACTGTACCTGAGCACCCAGAGCGCTTCATACAGAGAAGGCTTTGGACTGCGTCCCTGAGTGTGTCCTGTGGGGGGTGCTGTGGTAGTGTGCGGCATCAGGCCTGTGGTAACGTGATGTTTGATTCTTGCGCAGCTACAACGAGTCCTCGGTTTGCTTTGATGCCGACAGGCTCAGACTCGTTCTACATTGCCTCTGGTCGGTGACTCTGGTCATAACTTCTGTGTGACAGAATTTCCTGGTGCAGCCCAGTGATGGAGCGGTTCTGGTCTTTTGTGGATGATGAAGTTCTCTTGGCTTCACTTTGTAGCTGAGAGCGATGTGGCTGGGAGGAGCATCGGCAAATGATGCCACGGAAAAGTGCCCAGTGTGAGGGAGCTGCTGGCTCAGCCAGAGGAGTTTAAGTATATCGGGGTCTTGTTTGTGATTAGAGGAGGGAGCAGGAGATTTTTGCAGCATCTGCGCTGATGTGGATGCTATACCTCTCTGTGGTGGTGGAGCATGAAAGCCAAGCTCTCAGTTTAGTTGTTTCCCACCCTCACCCGTCGTCACGAACCGTGGATACAAGCACCCTCCAGAGTTTTCTTTGAAGGGTGTCTGGACACTTGGTCAGCGGGGGCTCAGAGTACAGCCGCTGCTCCTCTGCATCGAAAGGATGCATGGATGCCTCCGAGGTCCCATAAACACATCACGAACATCTCCTGCACGCTCGATACTGCTGTTTATGTGTGAAATTTGCTTGAGCTATGACTTCAGGAATCGTGTTACCGGCCTCAGAGTGAGTGCTGCTTCTTACTGGAGTCATTCTGAAAAACCACCGTTTAGCTTTTACATCCCTATAATTCCACTGTTGGGAAACAGGCTGCGTAAATGTTCCTTAACTAGATAAAACTAAGCTGATGCTTGATAAGCATGAGATATTCTTGACAGTAGATGAAAGTAATTTGAATCTAAGAGATGTGCTCGGGTTCCTTTTATAGTCTTCCTGTGTGTAAAAGGAAGTGTGCTGCAGAGAAATAAGTTTAATTGAACTGCAGCTGCAGAAAATGAATTACAGTGCAGGACTTGATTGCATTAGTGAGATGTTTTTCTCTCTTGATTTTCATCTTCAAGCAGCCTTGATTTGAAGGAAAGGTAAGGCTTTGATCCGAACTAACCGGAGCTCATTTCATGGCCCTGGATCGTTGATCCTCTCATTTGTTTCTAAAGGTTTTTTGTTTGTTTGTTTTTGTGCTCAGCACATTTTGTCAGTTTTTGCTTTGCTTAAGTTTCATGACTGTTTGATGGAAACACTCTTTCCAGGAAAGTTACTCAGGGCATGTTTTTCACAGTTATTGTTTCATTAACGGTGTGAAGTGTTGAGGTTTTTCTGAATGAAGAAGGATCTCAACCTCCATAAAATACCAGACTGAAAGCCAAACTTGCTGGATGGTCTGTTTTACACTGTGTTGGAATTACTTTGTCACATAATTCCATTTAAAAGTGCTACCAGCTACAGCGGTCGTGTCACACTCCCCATATATACATAAAATTTAAAAAATTGGACCCCTGTGAAGCTGATGATCGGAGAAATTGTGCACATTGAAGAAGCACTCATGAAACTCGGCATATTTCTAAGATGTTTAGTTCTTGGAGCCTTTTGTTGACTGTTTGTTTTGTGCCGTTGGACGGTTATGAGAGGGGAAAATGAAGAACTTCAGTCCCATCCAAAGATACTGGGACAAAATCAAATGTAAACGGCTCTGGAAGCTTTACTTGCATGCCTCTAGTGCTCGGTCTCCATCATAAATATCCCATCAAACACCTAAAACAAATTTTCTTCAGCCAGAGTGCCAAACCGTTCCGTTTGCAAAGTTGTACAACAGACTCTTTGTAAGTGCTCTCATCAGAAAACCTGGAATCAGTAAATATTTATCATTAATTGCTTCATAAATGACTTAATTTTTATGGCAGCATCTGTTTCTTGTGATTTTTAGCTTCAGACACTATCAGTCTCCGTGAGAGGTTTGTGTTTATTTTAAGCCCGGTTAAGCCTCTCAGTGTTCAGCCTGTTAATTATTTAGCCTGCGGTGTCTCCACCACGATCAAGATTATTTTTAAAGTTTCTCAATTTACAGAAAAAAAAAAATGTCTGAAAGTCAGAGTGAAGATCTGGATTTGCTGAGAACATGAACTGCCAGCTTTGCCAGAGGTTACCAAAGTATTTATGTTTTGGTTTTTTTTGGTCTCCTGCAGAAACGACTTCTCCACCACACAGCAAACTCTCGAGGTAGACAACATCGTCCTCACCTGCCCAGAGATGCCAGGTAACCTCACAGCACACTGAGCGCATCGCACTGCATGTTTTTAAAGACTTTCCCGAGATCAGGCTGCTGGCGATTACAGGCAGTTGGCTGGTGTTGAGTTTCGACAGGCACGCTGTGTTCCCGTTACCTGCAGAGAAAAGTGTGCGTGATGTGTTCGGCATCTGTGTATGTAAGATGAGTGCTACTCGGTGTCTGTATTTGTGTAACGTTTGTGTAAGCGGGCTGCGTGTGTGTGCTCGCTGAGTGTGACAGCCAGCAGCGTCTGCAGGGCTACAGATCTGGGCTCAGCCTCCTCCTTGTTCCTGCCAGAGGACGAGGAGGAGGAGACCCAAGGCCTCCCACATTAATCCTCCAAGCTCCCGGCAGATGCAGGAAACTTAGAAAAACATTTGCTGAGCTAATAAATGCCAGGCTCTGAAGGCCATTGGGTTATTTTGCAAAAGATATTTTCAAAATAAAGTGTGACCTTGGAGAGGAAGGTTTTCTTATCAGTAGTTTTAATTTTGCCAGTTAAAGTGATTAAAGGAGCTCAGAGAGAATAAAAGAATTTCGTTACGTGCTGAGGCATGTTTCACTGCTCATAATAAAACGCTATGAATCAATATTTGGACACCTGTGAGCGCACCGAGCATTTCCACTTAAAAATGTACACTTCTCCAGTCTCACTTAATAAGATCATGTGGGACTGTTAGTACGCGGCAGCTCGTGCCCGCTGCACTAGTTCGCCCTGGGTTTCGCCTCCCAGACTGCACACACGCTGCCTTGTCTTTGTCCAGGAAGGTTTTCAGAATGATGCCACCTGTTGATCCTTTTATGGGTTCATCTTACAGAGGAGGAGACCCTGAACATAAAACGTCGTGTCCAGCAGAAGAGGAAACCGCTGGAGGGATGCAGCTTTTCTTCGCAGGTCAAAGCAGCAGAGGTGAGGGAACCCAACACTCGGCAAACAGTCAGACAAACTGATGAATGTTTGGCAGGAAGTGGGTATTCGCCACGGTCTAAACTAACAGAGTGAAGAGCTGGTGAACAAATGCAGAGTTTATCCATCCCGTGTGGAAGACGTTAGATGAATTCATTCATTTAAAATCCGTGATTTATTTATTTTTAAATAATAATGCGTCAACTATGTTGTGAAAGTGATGACTGTACAGTTTGCTGCCCAGCTGAAGCTTCATGCACACAGAAGGGGCTGCAACACAATCATTTAAACGAGAAATCAGACTTTTGGCTGTGAAATAATCGACTGTGGGGACAAAAATCGACACCACCCAACAGTAACAGAGGTGATTGCATGTATGAGGGGTTTGTTTTATCATTTTCAGTGGGGAAAAAACATTTTGTCACTCATCCTCAGTCTGAGGACCAAACACTACATCCACATGAATCAACATTTCCAGACCTGGATGATTCAGTTGAATCAAGACAAATTATTTAATGTGGTGTTTGGTCAGTTTTGAAAGCACTAAACCAAATCTGGAGTACAGGTGTCTTAGACAGTCTGTTAGTACTGCTAACTGCACAGTAAAAGTACTTCAAAAGGCTCCAGCAACACATCCTTTAGACAGGTCCACTAAACATCAAGCCTGAACACAAATGAACAGGCGAGTTTTCACACCTTTATTTCTATGGGGCTGACCCCCTGCTGGAGCCTCTGGTGGACATTAAAGGAACTGCAGCTATGTTAGTCTTGGCGGTTAAAGGTCGGAGTACATGTGTGAAAAAAAGCTTTAAGAGGCTGAGCTTGGCAGCTGTTATGTGTCACAGGAGTTGTAAAGTAAATATTGGTTTAAGGTGCTGACTCAGATTCCTGAATGGGTAAATAAACAGTTTTTCCTAGTAAGGTCACCATATCTGATTCCATGTTATGTTCACTGCTTGCTTCTGCTGCACATAACTTTATTTTTTTAGCCTCTTTAAGTTTTGTCCACCTTCTTCCTTCTGATCCCGTTTAACTCGTAGTTTTGGAGCTGAAACAATTTCATTAATTCTCACTCATACAGACTCTCGTCTTCAGTGGAATAAAGAAGAAAATCTATAATTAAATCATCTGCTTGTAACTTTCAGATTGTTGTAGTGACCAGAACAAAACCTTTTATCGCCTCTCTAATGAGTGTTTTATGTCGGCAGCCTCTCCGGTCGACCGTCTGCTCGAGGATGTGTGTGAAGTGCAACAAACCGAGTAACGACAGCAGCAAGTGTCAGAACTGTGGGAACAATCTATCGACGCCGCCGTGCCAGCAGACTACGCTGCCCACCCCGGCCCTGCGGCCCTCCATCAGATCCCAGCCCTCCTCTGGACCAAACAGCCTGCAGCAAAACTTTTACAAACCGGTCGTGACCGCAAGGGTTCCCCGCGGGGACGCCCTGTCCACACGGCTCGCGACCACCAGGGGGACCCTGCTGCCTCTGAACAACGGGAGGACACCCCTGTTAGCAGGGACGTCGAGCTGCTGCGCGGCCAGAAACCCACCCAAAGCTACGAGGACGGCGACGGCGGCACAGCAGCACGAACTGAACGATCCTAGTGAGTAAAGCATCCGAGCTTTTCATCGAGCTTCTAGGTAAAGCAGAGTGTGGAGATGATGAATTCACTCGTCGTGCATCACTTTGTGGCTGATGTTGACAGGAAAGTGTAAAAAATATTTAATAAGTAACTGCAAATAAGTAAGTACAGTAAAATGAGATTAACAAGTAGTCTCTGTAATTTAAGATGGCTTTTCTGCTTTTGAAGGATTTGGTTTCGGGTGATTGTGGCTCAAGAGTTGGGAGTTCGTCTTGTAATCAGAAGGTTGCCGGTTCGAGCCCCGGCTTGGACAGTCTCGGTCGTTGTGTCCTTGGGCAAGACACTTCACCCGTTGCCTACTGGTGGTGGTCAGAGGGCCCGGTGGCGCCAGTGTCCGGCAGCCTCGCCTCTGTCAGTGCGCCCCAGGGTGGCTGTGGCTACAATGTAGCTTGCCATCACCAGTGTGTGAATGTGTGTGTGAATGGGTGGATGACTGGATGTGTAAAGCGCTTTGGGGTCCTTAGGGACTAGTAAAGCGCTATACAAATACAGGCCATTTACCATTTTATATTTTCATATCCAGTACCTTTCCTGTTTTTCTCTCCGAGATAGAAGCTTTAAAAGACTTCCCCTAGAAGTTCCACATTTTTGGGGGCTCAGGATGGAAAAACCAATTAATTTGTCGACTTGCTTCCTGTTTACTTTTGGGTTTTGCATAGTTTATCATACTGGGATAAGGCGTCCTTTTGATTGATTAAATGAGATGTTCTGGGCTTTTACTTTAACTGCCTGTCCTGAAGTTGATCCCACGTCTCTCATATTTTTAGTTCGATAGAAACTCTGTGATTGAAAGCTCTCAGACTTATTTTCAGTAGCTGTTTGTCCTCGTGCTTGAAGCCCGTCGTCGAGAGTGTCTCCAGTTTTTACAGAAATGCAGTTTTCGCCTGGTGACCGATCGGGATTAGCCGATTCATGTCTGCACACCACCTTCGGTTTGTTTAATGAAGCCGCGCAGGATTTGAAGATTCTCAGAGTTAAAGTTCATCGAGGGATCAGATTCGTAGTCATTTTGTTTGTCCACGTGTTTGGCTGCTAGAGCTGCACAGAGCTCAAACATCGGAGGCTTCGTATCAACCGGAGACGCTGAGAGACCGAGCTGACATTTTAAAGGCTTATAGCAAGAATGTACAGTAATTATTCCACCAGTGGAAGTGCATTTTTAAAAAGCTAGAAAAATTATGTGCTTCTAGTTCTGCCGTGTTTGAAAAGACACAACCTGAAAATCTACATCACTCCTCATGCAGGTCCAGATTTGTGTGGTTTGCTTTTTGCACATATGAGTAATGTCGTGTGGTTGAAAGGTTTCCGCTCACTTCAGGCACAAAGCTGAAAATGAGCCAGCGGAGAGACGTTTAACAGGGTTTCATGTTCCCCTCAGTCGTCCTGTCCAGTGATGAGGAGGAGGAAGAGGCCGACAACGCCAGCACAGGAAGCATCAACAGACTGGACAGCGTTTCCCCTCGACCCGCCGACTCCGCTCACTCCTCTCCGGCGCCCTCCGGAGGCAGGGTGGAAGCGGCAGTGAAAAGCGTCGCAGAGGAGGAGGAGGTGAACCTGGACTTCTTTGAAGAAATGGTGAGCACGAAGATCACGATACCTCGGCGAGCGCGGATGAAAGATCAGGTGAGACGTGGTGGGATGTTTTTGGGGCTCGTCCGATTCCTCCTGTAGCTTCACCGCAGATAACTGATGCTTTTCCTTCTTTTCTTCCACAGTTTGGGAATCAACCTCCCGAGCAGTTCTCACCGAGGACGAAGAAACCCAAAATTGAGTCCAGCCTGTGCGACAGCATCATCCTGGAGTGTCGGAGCGTAAGAGTGGGATCTCTACGCAGGATGGTGACGAAGCCCGTCGTCGTGAGTCTCTCCAGTTTTTATAGAAATGTAGTTTTCAGTCTCGGGATCAGGATCAGCTGAATTGTGTCAGCACACCACCTTTGGTTTGATTGATGAAACCGTGCAGGATTTGAAGATTTTCAGAGTTAAGATTCACAGAGGGTGGGTCTCAGATTTGGTGCTTCTTAATCATTTTTCTCACATTTTGAGCCCTCTGAGTGCAGAAGCTGGAATCATTACATTTTCAGGGCTGGAAAAAACACATTTAAGCTTTACAAACTGCATCCAAGTCAATTTTCACCCACTTAGAGTCACAGTCTAAACCTGCGTCACGTCTGTGATGTAGAGGAACACGAACGAGCTTCGGTAATTAAGATGCTTTGTGTGTTTTCTGATGATTCACTGGAGAAAACGTCAGAGTGCCTTTTCAAAGGTCATATCAACCAGAGTGCTTTCCATTTAAGGCCCATGTATTCACTTTCTTAATGACCAATCAATTCTCCAGAAAATAGCATCACCATTCCCGGAAGATCCCTCGGATCTGTGTGTAGAGAGCAGGAGGGCGTGAAGCGTCTGATGTCTTTGCATTTCCCTCACGATCAATAAGAAGTAGAACTCCGAGATGCAGCTTTACTATTTGATCTTTTCCAATTGGCTACAAACAGTTTAGTTGTTCCTATGAGCATTAATACCTGATCCTAAACCAGCTCTTTGCTCCTGCTGACATTCTCTAAGCCTGCACTTTAATGCTGGTTTTTATTTGTATTATTGAATGTCAGACCTTTGAAACAAAATGAAAATGAAACACTTTTCTTCTTACGCTGATTTAGTCAAATTTTTGAGATGTTGGGAAGTCTGTCAGCTTACAGCTTCAGTGATCACCGTCGGCCTCTGTTTTTATTACCACTATTCATCGGCAGTACGTTTTAAAGCTCAGTTTTTAAAACCTTATGATGTAACTACAGCCCAGCCTATGCAGCAGTGTATATGAATGACTAACGTCAGATTGTGGATGGATTATCTCAGTTGTTCTCCTGGCTGATGTTTGGTCCGTTTACAGCATCCTGCCATGTGATTGCATTTGTCCCTGACCACCGAGAACGCTCACGTTAACTTTTATCAAGTGGAAAAAAGTTAGCGTTCATCCTCCAGCTTAAATGTGTTTATATTATGTTAACCATAGCTGTGTAGCTAGCCACCACATAGCACAGCATTATATATGAGCTAGCCCAACTTCAGTAACCCTACAAACGTCACTGCTGTTTAGTTTTCTGTCTCCATTTATATTTGAAGTGATGGCAGAGCTGTACGTTTTAATTTTGTCAGAAATCTCTGAGTCAGAAACTCAGAACTTGTATCTAATATGTTTAGGTGGAAACTAGAAAGCTAACTTCTAACTCCATTAAATTTCATAAATTCTGTTTTCATGGATGTCTGGATGTTAAACTTTATTGTTGCACCTGGTAGAGCAGCCACACTGATCACTTTATTACAGATGAAAGAAAGTAGACCGTCTGTAACTGTCAGTGATGCTGCAGTGTTTGTTTGACTTTGGGACCTGAAGCAGAATTTGGACCCAGAAACAGCTAGTGATGTCTTACTGACCAAAGAGCTTAAGCATGCACCTTTAGCATGTCACTCTCGTAGTGCAGTTTCACGTTATTTGTGAAAACAGCCACTTACCCATAACTGTGATTGGGATGCTGCAGTGCCACCTCTTTCATGTGAGCACACAGGGGAACCTCTGGGTTAGCTTAGGATAATTAAATCCTGATAAAGAGAAATTAATTCGATTGCAGTTTTTACACAGAACTTGAGTGTGTTTATACTTTCACTCCACTTCTGTGTTCTCTCAGGGACTTTAACTTGGATGATTTTCAGAGTATGAATTTTGTAGTGTAAGCTATTATACAAACCAAAAAAAAAATCAGCGGTGGGGGATGAAGGGGTCTATTTTTCATTAAATGATCTTTTATGTTAGTATTCTAAGAAGAGTTTTAAACACTTACCAGCAGCAAGACATAAACTGCTGATATGTGAAAAATGACTGAATTTGTATTAGAAGAGTTATAAGGATCTACAGTAGACAAATCTGCTGGTAAATAAATAAATAAATAATAAATAAGATGACACATTTAGACTTCTGGCAGATTAATTAAACAGATTTAATTAGATGTACCGTAATTGTAGTTGCCATTTTTTGTGGTGTTACCTTATGTGTGACGCTAGGGGTCACTTTTTGTGTGTTAAGGTATGGCGTGTTTATGGAACTGCATTTAAGGTAGACACGGGTAATTGGTGTCAGGTGTTATTGGTCAGAAGAAACAAACAGTTTGTGACCGCGGCACTGTTGTGATTTTTATGATAAATGATGTTGGATAAAGAAAGTTTGAATAACTAAAACAACCGATGGAATGCAATAAAGATGTTAAACAGATGCGATAAGTACGACTGGAGTTATTGGACTGTGACAAGAAAATTCATAACGGTGGCATCGCGTCACCCCTGCCATCGAACACCTCAGTGGCTTCAAGCGTAGGCTTAGCCTCTACCGATGTACAATGTAAAAATAAAAATGTTTTAAAACCTGAGATTTAAGCCTCAAATTTAAAAACTGATCGAATCCTGAGTCCGGTGAGAATAAATTAGTCTGTCTTGTTCTTTTGTCTCCTCAGTTTTCCATCGAGCACATCCAGCTGGAGACCGAAGGTATGAAGCCGCACTAATGATGGCATTAAATAACTCGCAGAGAGGAGGAAGATGATGATGGATGCTGAACATTGCTTCAGAGTAGAGCTGGGCGATAGTACGATAACGATATGTATCGCGATATAACTTTTACTCGATAGAGAAATTAAGCTATCGCGATAGACCTCGCCGCTCTTGTCCTCCTAAAAAAAAAAAAAAAAGGTCAGCCAATCCAAATTAAGTAGCGCAGAGCCGAACCAATCACAGCCGCAGCGTCACGTCGCGTGACTTGTTACGTACAGCACAAGTGCCAAGCCGCACGTGTGTTTGTTTGGGAAGCAGCCAGCGGGTAATGGAGGAAATGAGTGTGCCGACTAGAAAAATCAACCGAGCGTGACCGAAGAGAAAACCGATGATGGTTCCAATGCCGGAGAGATTGTCGAACGGAAGAGCCATAGAAGTTCCGTAGTGTGAAGGTATTTCGGCTATTTCAAGTCTGACAAAAAACAGAGTAGCGTGCACTGTAAATTGTGCCGAAAGCAAGTCTGGAAATACAATAAACTGGTGCATGCGTCACACTGTGCGCCACGTTATTGTTTCAGTGAAATGAATTTCTACAATACTGTTAATTCTACTCTCTGCAGTGTTTAAATGCTTACATATACACACAGTTACTGTCCGTCCACACATACGACTCGGTTCTGCTTCTATGCCCCAGCTTTGTTTACTTTTTCCCACCGAGGCTTCTAGACTTCTGATTGGCCAACATTTCTGCACGGTTAGGAATCTAGCGCCACCTGCTGCTTTGGCATGTTCATAGCAGCGTTTCCCTTCATTTCTGCCTTTATGTGTGGACGGGATTATTTTTTTAAAACAAAAACGGAAAATCTCCGTTTTCAAAAATACCCGTGTACGTGTGGACGTAGCCTCAGTCTCTGACTGGAAGCGCTAATTCGTCATTCGGCTTTTGTCAGACTAAAGTAACTGTTAAAACTGTTTGAAAAGCTAAGCTATACAACAAGGAGAGATTGAGAATTTCCTTTTAGTTCTCAGTTTATTTGATATTGACAAAAGTTAGTCAGTTTTGTCTGTTCTTCTGTAAAACAAACTAAGATTTATTTTTAGAATTAATATTTTGTTTCTAAGTGGAATTGACAATTTAGTCTGTTTCGTTTGTTCTATTTTGAAACTTAAACGCTTTAGCGGCTGCCTTTTGTGTAGTTTGCAATATTTGCCTTTATTTATCTGAAAAAGTCTCATGTTCCTTAAGTACATCTACCCTGTTGAACTTATTATGGGAAATAAATATTTAAATAAGAACAAGCTGCTGATTATTTCACATTTTACTTGTGAGCAACGGCACAATTAAATCTTACAAATATAGTTATTTGGCTTATATCGTGATAGATATCGTTATCGCCTGAAATGAAAAAAACATATCGTGATATGAAAAAATCTCATATCGCCCAGCTCTACTTCAGAGAAATGCAGCTGTGCAGTTTCCTCTTTGTGCTCGTCAGCAGAGATCAGAGCTGTTACTAGGGGGAGAAAAAAAACCCTGAAACTGCAGCAGACTGCAGCACGCTGCCACTGATCAGATAAATGATTAAATAAATCACATGACATCAGGGTGGAGGAAGCCCGCAGGGTGTCAGGGGCAGGTGTTTGGTGTACATTTCCTAATAATTAATAACACTTAAATGAACCTGTGATCTCTCTTTTATAAACCGATGAAAACATGTGGAGGACAGAAACTCTGAGCTTCAGCAAACGTGAAAATAAAGTTGTTGTTTACGCAAACGCACCCTCATGGCGTCCCTGTTCGTTTTTTTTGTTTGTTTTCCTGAAATGTGTCCATTTGTCCACCTTCAGGCTCAGAGCGCGGCACTGTAGAGAAGGTGTGCCTTCAGGCGTCGGAGCTGATCAGCTGCGAGTGGTGCAACGTGCGGAAACTTCCCGTCTTGTTCTTCCAGACGACCCCGCAGGAGTGCCAGCGCCTGCGCACTCAGCTCAACATGTCCAAGGAGAAGGGAGGCCAGTGGTACGACTGCACAGGAGACGGTGAGTACACAAATGTTTCCTTGGTGGCGTGGCATTGACGTGTCTTCACGCTGAGTCAAAGTAAACTCAAGTCAGACCGCTACCCCTTCTCGCCGCCAGAGTCGGACGAGAAGTACATCGTCCTCATCTTCGAGAACGGCTTGCCGATGAAGGAGCAGATGATCCTGGAGGACATCCTGGGCGAGATCGGCAGGACCAACAAACTCATCCCCTTCCCTGCCAAGCTGCCCTTCGAGGAGGCCAACATCCGACTCGTCAACTACAACAAGGCAACAAAGCAGAGGGAGGAGAAGGTGGGAAACCTGCAGATCTCAAAATAAAGTCAAAACTGGGCTTATGTAATGTTCGAGGTTAACGTTTATATGTACCAGTATTACATTTATGCAGTAAACTGGACGCCCTCTGGGGATGGGTATTGTTTAGGTTTTATCCGATACCAGTACCAAACCGGTACTTTTGAAACTGTGCTCGAACCAGTGCTTAAAGAATGGAGAACACAAACTTTGTCCTAAACCTCTCATGTTCAGCTGTTTCCCACTTTTTCTTTGGTCATTTTAGCCTTTTTGGCCAGGGTGAAGGGAGTATCTGCCATCAAACAAGAAGACAGCCGCATGTAACTACGACAGTGTTTGCTAGTTCACCTTACATGCATTAATGTAATAACGTGGTTAGCATACTCAACGTAAATTACACACGAACAACATTAAGCTACTCGCCCAGAGAAGAACGGCTGCTGCTGCCATCATCATCCGTCATCATTTCTGCTACACTGGCAGGGCTAGGGGCCAGGACTCTCCTCTTCGGGTTCTTGGGGGATGTTGCTAACTCCGGGTCCGATAACAGGCACCACACCCGCAGTAGATGTGCTCGGTGTGAGTTCTTGCAGCAAGCTACCAAATACGGCGCATTTCTCGGCTTTTAAAAAAAAAACAAAAACGCTTTGCATCACCAGCTGTTTCATCGGATTTGAGGTGTTACCTCCTTTGCACAGTATCAGCTTAAAGCACTTGTTGCAGGCTGCTGAGTTTGCATCTTTTGCTGTGGAGTACAGCCAGACTTTTGACCGCTTTGCTTTGGGCATTTTTAATCTGTAGCTCTGCTCTAAAAGAACGTACGTACCTGGGCCCACCTACTATCCTCGGAAAGGTAAAATGATTGGCTAGAATTCAAATTGTATGACATCTCAGGGGGGAAAAAAACACCGAAATAAAGCACCGAAATGTGCGCTGCTTTTCGGTCTGGTTACTACCGTTTATGACAGAACCAGTGCCATAATTGCACCAGATACCGGTACCCATCCCTAACGCCTGATGACTCATATCCACTATCCACCCCCAGGGCTGAAAAATAAATTGATTATGGCGTGTTTTTATATATAAAAACACGCCATAATCAATTTATCTATATGGTCATATTTATGTGGTATTGTGTTATACCACAGTGACTGCAGCTGGTCAAACAGTTTAAGATTAAAAGCCAGATTTCTTTTCCTTTTTTTTTTTTTTTTTAAATATTGCGCTACCTTTTATTTCTTTTTTTCTTTCTTCTCTTCTTTGCTCTCTGCAGGTGACGCCGGTACACACCCCACCCAAACTCACCCCCGCCTCCTCCCCAGTAACCAAGGCTTCACAGGTCTCCCCCGTAGCATCCGTCAGCATGCCTGTGCGCACGCGGATGGCCACCCGACAGCAGACCAGCGCCTTCTTTGAAGATGATGAAGACGACATGACCGACCTGCAGCCCACCTTCTCCGGACCAATCATCAAGTGAGCACCTCTGCTGCCCCCTGCAGGGCTTGTTGACCTGTTCAATTCAAAACTAATCCTGCAGTTTAAATCACAGCGTCACGTTTACTTTTCAGTATCAGGAGTCGTTTAACTGTTTGCCCTGTCGATGGCGCTGCTGTTACCCTCATCTCTGTGTTGCAGGTTAATGGTGTACCCTCCTCCTCCAGCCAAAGGTGGAATAACCGTCACTAATGAAGACCTGCACTGCCTTAATGATGGGGAATTCCTTAACGATGTTATCATAGACTTTTATTTAAAGTAAGTTTTCATGTCGTCTATACTCAAGATCATTCTGGGGTTTTTTTTGTTTGTTTTGTTTTTTTAAGGCTGAGATCATTTTCGGTGACATTTTCTTCCTGTCCTGTTTAGATATTTAGTTTTAGAGAAGTTAAAAAAAGAAGATGCACAAAAAATCCATGTGTTCAGCTCTTTCTTCTACAAACGGCTGAACCAGAGAGAGCGCAGGAACGCCCCGGACACAACAAACCTGCCGTGAGTGTCGCCTCTGCCTGCACCGGATGTTTTTAAAGATAATTGTCTGACGGTTTGACTCCTAAACCTGACTTCTTTTGGTTTCCCAGCATCCAGAAAAGGAAGCACAACAGGGTAAAGACGTGGACTCGACATGTTGATCTATTCCAGAAGGATTTTATTTTCGTTCCTATCAATGAGTCGTGAGTGTCTGGATCTGTACTCGGCTGTTTTTCATGGGAAGCTTTGGTCCTGTGAAGCCGTTGAAATGCTGAATGACGGAAGCTCTGTTTCTATTTCCTCAGAGCGCACTGGTACCTGGCCGTTATCTGCTTCCCGGGCCTTGACCGTCCGGTGCTTGAGCAGAACCCGCTGTACCACAGCCTGTTTCCCGCCACCCTCACCGCAGAGTCTGAGGAGAACATCCCGGACCACTGCCGGCCTCTGTCTCCCGACAGAGACGGGCTGGACAGCTCCTCGGAGCAGCTTTCACCCGGAGGAGCTCCGGAGGGGTCCTTGGACGATCTGACTGATGGCGAACTCGCTACTGAAAGCCCTGCATTCACGGAGGGTGGGCAGCAAGAGCCCTCTGCAATGTCAGGGAACGGCCAGGTCAACGGCGAGCAACAATACACGAGTGAGTCGAGCACCGGGGCTCTGACCAGTGGTTCAGTAAGGGCGTTTCAGAGAAACACGGGGTAGTTAAACTTACTTAATACACCAGAATGTGGTGAAGTTTGAAACGTTCGTCTCTCGAGAGGCATTTAATGAAAACAAAGCTACATGTTGCACACAA
The DNA here is from genome assembly GCF_057381915.1 of Diplotaxodon limnothrissa. NCBI lineage: Eukaryota > Metazoa > Chordata > Actinopteri > Cichliformes > Cichlidae > Diplotaxodon > Diplotaxodon limnothrissa. The sequence goes on from NC_140610.1 coordinate 25,453,535, forward strand.
CGGCGTAGCAGGGAGTTTGCCTCACAGAGGCATCTTCATCACACCCTTCTCACCCTGCTGAGGGTTTGATGAAAGTTTGTATTCAAGTTTTCTTCTGTTTAATAATCTGTTGATTGGTTTCTGCGATTTCTAGGCGGATTGCACAGAATCAGTATGTGCTACGGTTCAGGAAAAATGGACGACGACCCCTACACCTTCTCCGATGACCAGAGCTCCTGTCAGGTGCTTCAGCCTTCATTGAGTGTTTCCTGTCGTGTGTGTGTGTGTGTGTGTGTGTGTGTGCGCGCGTGTGCGTACACACACTCAATGAGTTCTGTGTCTGTGCAGGACGAGTGCAGCGAGGACGGGACTCTGGCTGAAGATGGTCTCGGCTCCGACGCCTCGAGCCTGACAACCAAACAGAGCCTTTGCAAACAGTGAGTGCACGCACTGCTGCTACTCCACCTGCAGAGGGCGCCGCTGCCCTGCTGAAGCAAAGAGCAGAGCGAGCCCTCGCTCACACAATCGTGTGTTCTCTCTTTCAGGCCTTGTATTCTCATCATGGACTCCCTGAGAGGCCCGGCTCGATCCACCGTGGTCAAAACTCTGAGAGAGTGAGTGTCCACATCTGCACTGACAAACATCTGGCTCATTCCTGGTATTCGTCACTGTTTAAGTCCATGTCGTATGAAAATAGGCCAATGATCATTTCTATATAGCTTGTCTTACACGATTAGCCCCCTCTATCACAGGAAACAACTCTAGGTATCCAGTTATTTATTTTTACAGTCACTGATTTATTTATATATTATGTTATTTCTACTAATATATTCTTTTAGCACTGTAGCCTAAAATGCTCATTACTTTTGCATAGCATTAATAAATGCCTAACTTAACTGAATTAAATAAAATGGTATTATAAAGTCTTTATGGTTAATTAAAAGGAGTAAACTGACAAAAATGTAATTTTAAAATCTTGGACCTGCTCACCTGTAGCTGTGCTACTCTGCAACCAAAACAATGAGTGTGTCTTTACCGCAGCTTCAAGTTAATACAGAACACAACCAAAGAAACCCGATGCTGCAGTCAGCTAAGTTTGATGCCTAATCTTAGAGGAGGCAAACATTATCAAAGAGATGGTGTCTGTCTCCTGAATCCAAACTAGAAGCTGGTTCCACAGAAGAGGGGCCTGAAAACTGAAGGCTCTCCCTCCCATTCTACTTTTAAATACTCTAGGAACAACAAGTAGGCCTGCAGAGCGAGAGCGAAGAGCTCTAATGAGGTGATATGGTACTATAAGGTGATTAAGATGGGGCCTGATGAAGACCTTGTACAGGGAGTGCAGAATTATTAGGCAAATGAGTATTTTGTCCACATCATCCTCTTCATGCATGTTGTCTTACTCCAAGCTGTATAGGCTCGAAAGCCTACTACCAATTAAGCATATTAGGTGATGTGCATCTCTGTAATGAGAAGGGGTGTGGTCTAATGACATCAACACCCTATATCAGGTGTGCATAATTATTAGGCAACGTCCTTTCCTTTGGCAAAATGGGTCAAAAGAAGGACTTGACAGGCTCAGAAAAGTCAAAAATAGTGAGATATCTTGCAGAGGGATGCAGCAGTCTCAAAATTGCAAAGCTTCTGAAGCGTGATCATCGAACAATCAAGCGTTTCATTCAAAATAGTCAACAGGGTCGCAAGAAGCGTGTGGAAAAACCAAGACGCAAAATAACTGCCCATGAACTGAGAAAAGTCAAGCGTGCAGCTGCCAAGATGCCACTTGCCACCAGTTTGGCCATATTTCAGAGCTGCAACATCACTGGAGTGCCCAAAAGCACAAGGTGTGCAATACTCAGAGACATGGCCAAGGTAAGAAAGGCTGAAAGACGACCACCACTGAACAAGACACACAAGCTGAAACGTCAAGACTGGGCCAAGAAATATCTCAAGACTGGTTTTTCTAAGGTTTTATGGACTGATGAAATGAGAGTGAGTCTTGATGGGCCAGATGGATGGGCCCGTGGCTGGATTGGTAAAGGGCAGAGAGCTCCAGTCCGACTCAGACGCCAGCAAGGTGGAGGTGGAGTACTGGTTTGGGCTGGTATCATCAAAGATGAGCTTGTGGGGCCTTTTCGGGTTGAGGTTGGAGTCAAGCTCAACTCCCAGTCCTACTGCCAGTTTCTGGAAGACACCTTCTTCAAGCAGTGGTACAGGAAGAAGTCTGCATCCTTCAAGAAAAACATGATTTTCATGCAGGACAATGCTCCATCACACACGTCCAAGTACTCCACAGCGTGGCTGGCAAGAAAGGGTATAAAAGAAGAAAAACTAATGACATGGCCTCCTTGTTCATCTGATCTGAACCCCATTGAGAACCTGTGGTCCATCATCAAATGTGAGATTTACAAGGAGGGAAAACAGTACACCTCTCTGAACAGTGTCTGGGAGGCTGTGGTTGCTGCTGCACGCAATGTTGATGGTGAACAGATCAAAACACTGACAGAATCCATGGATGGCAGGCTTTTGAGTGTCCTAGCAAAGAAAGGTGGCTATATTGGTCGCTGATTTGTTTTTGTTGTGTTTTTGAATGTCAGAAATGTATATTTGTGAATGTGGAGATGTTATATTGGTTTCACTGGTAAAAATAAATAATTGAAATGGGTATATATTTGTTTTTTGTTAAGTTGCCTAATAATTATGCACAGTAATAGTCACCTGCACACACAGATATCCCCCTAAAATAGCTAAAACTAAAAACTACTTCCAAAAACATTCAGCTTTGATATTAATGAGTTTTTTGGGTTCATTGAGAACATGGTTGTTGTTCAATAATAAAATTATCCCTCAAAAATACAACTTGCCTAATAATTCTGCACTCCCTGTATGGTGTGGGAGAAATTTAAAAAAAAAAAAAAAAAAAATCCACATACCAGCGAATACTTGGAGTCATGGCTGGAAAGTTCAGAAAGTTGTTTTTATTGTTTGTTGTAAAATTTACAGTTTTTATAGCAGAAGATTTCTTTTTAAAAAGCTGCTGCACAGTCATCAGTTATTTGATTACCTGTTGCTGTTTGCACAAAATCATCATTACTGTGTTAAACACACATTTTAAACCTAATCAAGAATGTCAGCATAAATATTTATGAGAAACCCAAACTGTATGAAAATCACTTATTCGAGTTCTGCAGTCCTCTGCTTACACACACACACACACACACACACACACACACACACACACAGCACCTGTGCTGACGCATCTTCCCAGCGACCAATCAGTTGCCTCCATTTATCAATCATAGAAGTAATCTGCTTGGAGTGCATAAAATGCTTTAACGTTGAGGCTACTCGGACCTGCTCTGTGGGTTTCGTGGCGTCTGACTGCGTCTGCGTTTGTTTTAGGTACCTGGAGGTAGAGTGGGAGGTGCGTAAAGGCACTCAAAGGAGTTTTGGGAAGGACGTCATGAAGGGTTCCAGCCCACGCGTCCCTCAGCAGGACAACTTCAGCGACTGTGGCGTTTACATCCTGCAGTATGTGGAGAGCTTCTTTGAGGTGAGAGCTTTATAGAGTTGGACATCGGTGCAGTTCTGGTCAGGAGTTGAAAATTCAGGCTGCTCTGTAAGTGACATTTGTCCTTCGTCCTTTCCGTACAGAATCCGATTCCCAGCTTCCACCTGCCAATGAACCTGTTGGAGTGGTTCCCTCAGCAGAGGATGAAAACGAAGCGCGAGGAGATCAAGGAGCTTATCCGAAAGATTCAAGCTCAGCAGGAACTGGACAAGAAGGAGTCTGACCAGGTCGAGGCTCCGCCGGGCTCCCCAGAGGAGCCGGAGATCGAAGAGACATCTGGGTTGAACGGCAGACTGCCAAACGTACCCATTAGACCCTGAATCCACCTCACCCCCCTCCTGTTTGGCGTGGGAGGGGGGCGTGGACCTGATTGTACGCTGCTGGTTTCACTTTGACGTGTCTGAAACGTTCCTCACCTCCCTCCGTTAACCACAGATCACACCTGAACTTTGTACTGAATAAATGATGAAGTGTAAATACGCCGGAGTTTCTCCCGCTGCCTTTGTAATTTACTGTTATACGAGTCATTCATGGAGTGCCCCGTTAAGTTATGTTTCATAGATGTTCTTCTCTCTGCAGGAGGATCCCTGCAGAAGATACTGTCTCGCTCTCGCATTGGTTATTTTCTAAGCTTTCAGGTTTGTGTAGACAAACAGAAGGAGAAGAATAAAAGAACAGAAAATTGCTGTCTAAGTTATAAGGATCCACCCGTCTGAGGAGAGAAACAGTTTTTGGAGAGTTGATTTCCAGCTCGTGAATCACACGGTCGTAGTTCAGTGCTTGTTGTGTCTCTTCCATGTGGAGTGGATAAATTTTCAGCATTAAAAGAAAACTTTTGATGCAAGAGCACTTCCTCTGCCTTAGCTTCTCATTTGTTTCCTCAGCCACAACATCGACACCCACCGTCACAGCGCGGACCGCCGGTCAGCTGATCCGGGCTCCAGCTTCAGGTGGAGGTTTGGTTTGAGCGTGATGTGGGAGGGGTGTAAATGTAGCAGGAAAATATCCTCCCAGCTACGTGCTGTTGATATACAGTGGCTTGAAAAGGTATTCGGCCCCCTTGAACTTTTCCACCTTTTGTCACATTACAGCCACAAACATGAATCAATTTTATTGGAATTCCACGTGAAAGACCAACACAAAGTGGTGTACACGTGAGAAGTGGAACGAAAATCATACATGATTCCAAACATTTTTTACAAATAAATAACTGCAAAGTGGGGTGTGTGTAATTATTCAGCCCCCTCACATGTCCTTTGTCCTTTCCGTACACATTCAGATGTGCAGAGCTGGTAGAGACATACCCTAAAAGACTGGCAGCTGTAATTGCAGCAAAAGGTGGTTCTACGAAGTATTGACTCAGGGGGCTGAATAATTGCACACACCCCACTTCTCAGTTATTTATTTGTTAAAAACGAAGTGGAACGAAAATCATGTCTGATTGTACACCACTTTGTGTTGGTCTTTCATGTGGAATTCCAATAAAATTGATTCATGTTTGTGGCTGACAAAATGTGGAAAAGTTCAAGGGAGCCGAATACTTTTGCAAGCCACTGTAAGTGAAATGAAGCAGGTATGTCAAACATCAACTCTGCTGAATTTTGTTTTCACCAATGTTTGGAGTTTTCTGTGACCTCATCCATCTACCTGAATGTCTTCCTTGACTTGCAAGGAGTGCCTGGAGTTGGCCACCCCTGCTCTAGACGCTGCTGAACTAGCCCAGGGGTGGGCAACTCCAGGCCTCGAGGGCCAGTGTCCCTGCAGGTTTTAGATGTGTCCTTGAACCAACACAGCTGATTTAAATGGCTAAATTAGCTCCTCAACATGTCCTGAAGTTCTCCAGAGGCCTGGTAACGAACTAATCATGTGATTCAGGTGTGTTGACCCAAGGTGAGATCTAAAACCCGCAGGACACCGGCCCTCGAGCCCTGGAATTGCCCACCCCTGAACTAGCAGATTAAGGAGCTGCTTCACTCCTGGCTGTTTCATCTGGGCCGCCTAGATGCCGAGAGGACTTTGAACGTCTCTGTGTGAACCTGCGTTAATTAGTTCCCTTCATATCAGACCAATCTGTGAACCTGAGAAGCAACCCCACACATAATGCTATCACCCCTATGCTTCACAGTAAGTCTGGTGTTAACAGTGCCTGGTCTTTCCTCAGCAATAATTTAGTTCACTCCCTAAAAATCCAAGTTTTGAATTCATCTTCAGGATTTCACGCTCAAGTCTGGAAGGTGGACGTCTCCATGTCAGGCCTCTGATGCTCAGTTAGAGGCTGTTGGGCTATGACAAAGGCTCTTGGCTGATAATCTCGGAGTATAACGTCTTTTCCCACGACCACCAGAGTTGCTCACTGCAGCTGCATCAGCTAGTGTTAAATCCCTTGAACCAAATTAATCGCTGTAGTAATTATCCAGTGGAAGGTTCTTTCTAATTTGCTCTGTTCAGTCCTGCTGGTGACTTTATTTTATATATGTGTTTTTTTTTTTTAGCAGGCAGCGTTCTTAAGAGATGTGAGATGTCCACTTTCGACCAATCGTGGAACAGTAAAGATATTACGTCTGAACCAGTCAACTCCAGATTTTCTCTTCTTAATTGGATCGAGCCCCACGTCACATAAAAACACATCCATGCAGACAGGCAAACCGAACCGGTCCCGTCACCATCCTAGGAAAGTCCAGAAAGGTGACTAACCAGCTGTTTGATTCTTTTAGTTTGATATGCCAGTGAGCAGAAACATCTGGACCTGCTGTGTGTCCTCACTCAGGTGTGGCTCCTCGCAGTGATCAACATGAAGCAAGTTCAGTTTGTTGAAGGTCGCCTGCTGCATCAGGTGGTTTGTTTGAAGCGCTGCTCTCAGCTTTCAGTTTTCTAACCAGCGTCCCATTACAGACAATAAAACATTCATGACTCCTCTGCGGTGTTTTGTCCTTCCACTTACCATGAAACCTTTACAGCATCAAAGCATTAAATATAAATTAAGTGTTTTATGTGTTGATGGAAGCCGAAGCCCTCATCATGATTGTCTTTAAGAAGATAAAACCAGCGCCTGCTTTACTTCCTGGCTTCTTTCCAGAGTTTTTAAATCAAGAGCAGCCACTCAGGCAGGGCTTTCTCCAGCTGCTCTAACAGCCTGAGCTTGTACAGTCTTATTATTTCAAACTTTAAATAAAGCCTCGTAGACTCGAGTCTAGCGTTTCTGACTGACACAGACTGAATACATCACATATAACCTCATCAGATGCTTTTCTGCTCTTACTGATCACTCAAAGCACTTTTCACGCATCTTTTTGTTTTATTCCCTGAAATGCTTCATCCACTTTGCATCCACACCAAACAGACACAGCTGTGGTAGGAAGCCGGAGTACCCGGAGGAGGAAACCCGGTAGACCCCAGGTCTCATCTTGAGATCTACATCAAAGAGAAAAGAAAGCACCACAGGAGATGGCAAATACCATAAATAGACACAAACCACAACAAGAACAAAAACACTTCAAAGAGACACAAAAAACACAAATACACAAAGGATCTACAAAGAGACATCAGTAATGACGAAGACACAAAACTACCAGAAATAGACAAAAAAAAAAAGACTCAAGCATCTGCATGCAATGAGTAGGCAAAAATAAGTGTATGCAAAATATTACAGAAGACACAAAACCACGTGAAAGCAGCACACATTTACCTAAACAAATATAAAATGACCATGAAACAACTTTCTACACTTTTAAGAAGACAAAAATAATCTTAAAAGAGAAAAACACCTTGGAATGGACAGAGCAAAAGAAAAGGAAATAAAACGCCTATGTAACAGAGAAACATACTGTCTCGCAACACACACAAAAATTACCAAAAGACACAAAAATGATAGCAAAAACAACGACGACGACAAAACACTCCTATGTGAAACAAACGATTAAAACGCATCACCACAAAAACATATAAAAACAGACACACTACTAAAAGGATTAAAACAAACATAAAAACAAACATATGGAAACGTCATGAAACAATTCGAAGACACAAAACAACAACAACAAAGCAATCCATGCACTGACTGCAAAACAACACAAACCGAGCACAAAGAAATCACCAAACTACGGAAAATGATTACAAAAATAAAACGACGTGAAATACGATGAGGCAAAAATAACCACGAAAAAGATGAAAACATTTTGTGAGAACCGCTGAAGAGACACAAATGTAAGATTTTTTGTGACCAGTGTTTAGAAATAAAAACACTATTTCGTATATTTCTTTTTTTTTTCTTTTTTGTGTAACATTGTCAGTTTTTCTCCGTTTTTATTCAATTATTCTTTTATTGATATAGTGAGAAATTCAGTCCAGAACAAAGAAAACGCGTCACAGAAGATTTTGGCTCATCTTTAAATCACAGACCAACTTTGACTCGAGCGACGAGAAGAGTCCTCTCAGCAAACCAAAGCACAAACTCCACAAGCATCTCAACCACCTGTGACAGCTGAGGCAACATCTGCATCTCACCTGGTGCTTACAGCTTCATTGATATGACCTGATTAATTAATGATCATCTGTATTTTACTGTATTCCATCCGAGAGTCGTGTGCTGTGAGTGTGGCAGCAGACAGATTAGCACCATTGTTGTCGTCTTTGACATTATCCCTATTAATCCTTCCTCACACACACATCTGAACGTGTAAAGAGTGGAGATGATTTTTCTACAGCCTCTGTGGGACTTCAGATTTATTCGTGTCAGAGCTTCTGCTGATTTTCCTGATTTGTCTCAGATGCTTCTGTGAGTCCCAGTTTGGAGAGTGATTTTACTCATGAAAATGAGCTTCCTGGGAACATGCCAGAAACAATGAAGCGAAAAACTGCAGTTCCTCTAACGGCCACATGAGGCTGATTCTAAAGGCGAGTGCATCCTCACAGAGAGCGTAAAAGCTGGACCAGAGTCACCAGTGCTGTGCTGTACTGCAAATTTGGGTTTTGATCTAGTACCAAGTAAATATCAGGCCAGTACTACCAATAGCTATACTTTAAACTTGTAAAGGCAGCTTATGTACAGGGGAGCAGCGTGTCGTGATTTATGAAATGAATAATTATGAATTTTCTGAACTCATTTTAGTGAGTACTAAATCACTGTAATTTTTACTTTCCACAGTAATTAGTTAGTACAATGAGTAGTTTTCCCTCTTCATAAAATCTCTAACAAGGATGAATAATTATTATGAGCCATCCATTTGGATGCTGCACCTCACTGTAGCTAATTTAAAACACTGAGCTGGACCTCTCATTTGGAGTTATACGACCAGTAGAAACCAGACCAGTGAGTGATGTCACGGTGGCTAAATCCATCTTTAAATACAGGCTGGGGGACCCTCAGGGCTCCGTGTTCAGTCCACTTCTTTTTTACAATGTACACAAACAACAGCAGACTTCCTGCTCAGAACTTTGATTCCTTCCTGGGATCTTATGTTTTTCACACTCTTGTTTAAAACGCAAGGGGTTTTATAATTTATAATGTAGTTTTTTAATTTTCTGTTATGTATTTGCAAAAAATAAATAATACAGCACCAAAAACATTTTCATTTCCTAAGTCAGACTTTTTATGAGATATTTTAGTTGCTGTGTGAAACCCTGTTACAAATGCACCAGATTTAAAAAATGTTCTTTAATAAACTCTTGGCCACTGGGCTGAAGGTCATCCTCGTATTAAATATTCAATTTCAGATAAAATTTAATAAAAATTACATTTAACAATTTTTCAATGGTTACACATTTTTTTTGTTAATTTTTAGCATTTATTTGCAAATCTTTGCTCAAATTTAAACTTTTACAAAGTCAGCAGATTTGCCCCCCCTCAATCTAAGAGACACATTTGTGATTATTTTATTAAAAATGATATGGGAACCGGGTTAAAATTAGAGTAACAGGATTGCACAAGTTATGCATTCAGCCACGTTAAGTAATATATATATATATATATATATATATATATATATATATATATATATATATATATATATATATATATATATATTACTTGTATTTGTAGATTAAATGTGACAAAAACCAAACAAAAGAAGGAAAAAGTGGATTTATAACTTATTTTAGAAATGTTTTTCCATAGATTTCTTTTTTTATTTGTTTATTTATTTTTTACAAAGTTTACACAATAAATGTGTGTCTTAGTGTTTATTTTCAAATTAATGGGGAGTGGGGGACAGAAATTGTTGAATATTTTGCTTTTCTTTTTAGCATAAAAAATGAAACTATGATAAAGCCCTCCTCTCCGGACAGCGGCCCCTGCAGGACGGACCCCTCCGCCGGAGATTATTGGCACAGCCAGTGACGTCACGGGGCCAGTTTCCCAGGATTGCTGCGGGAGTCGGAGGCTGCTGGGCGGGGAGAGCGTGGGCCAGGTTGCCGGAGCGGATCATCTGGAGACAACCGGCACTGTGCGGCTAGTACGAGCGCTCCTTTTTCTGGAAATTTCTTTTTTTAAAACCCTGCTTCTGTAAAACAAGCTGAGGAGTCCCGGGAGTTTCCTCTGAGAGCAGGTAGGTCGTACCGGCGTGCACCGGGGAGGTTTTATCTTTACAAGCCTGGGATGTTAGCTAGCTGACGGGCTACAGGAGACGCAGCGTCCCGGTGCTAGCAACAAGCAACCCGGGGAGGCAGTCCAGACACCGGGGACGAAAACCGTCGACACTGGGCTAAAAGCTGGGGGAGGAACTACCGAGTCCACTGGAATTTAGCGCAGTTTTCCCCTAACAGCATCCACCATCTTTATTTTAATTATTATTATTTTTTTACAATGAGTTAATATGCTTGGGTTTGTGTAGCTTTGTTGATAAGAGTTGATGCCACACTACCTTCAAAAACCTGGCCATTTAAAGTTTCTGTAACGACCAAAGGAGGGATGTACGAAAATTACAGTCTCCAATGCATATTTCGAATAATTAGGACCCTCTCTTAAATTCGGCTTACACAACAACTGCTGTGCCCCACTTTATTTCAATACAGCTTCCAACTTTTTAATGCGCTGCCATTACCACCCGATGGAGGGGTTCTGGTGGCAGGACTCAGTGTAAGAAGATGAAACAGCAAGATCAAAAAGTTGGATTATTTTCGTGGAAATTTTATACACCTGCCGAATGAAAACAGGTGTCTCTCGGATTATAAAAAACGATGACTCATTGTTCATATCCAGTGTGCGTGCGTGAAAGGCAAGGCGATTCAACATGTCACCTGTTTTGAACGAGGTTCGGCCCGGCGTGAGATCGCGTTAGAACATTTATCACAAGCCTTGTTAGGTTAGAGGGAGGTAAAAGGGGAAAGAGGCTGGCAGTTGAGATGCAGGTTCAGTGGTGCGTACATGACACGGGAGGCTGTGGTGTTGCAGCACCGATATGTCACATCTCACAACACGAGCAGGGCTGCGGCCTGCACAATGCACACTCAGCACACTGCTCCTGAGCCTGGGAGGAATCATCAATGGACATGCTTTGCATAAGAAAAAAAAAGGCAGAGTGGGCGGTGGGCTCGGTCTTTGTGATATTATTGCTTGAGCGATGATGGAAGATAATGTGGCATCTTCAGGAAAGTCAGGATGCAGAGAGGGAACGAGCCCAGGCTTTGCTCTGGTTTTATCTGTGTTGCATGATTATATAAGAGTACTCAGCTTTTATTGTGCGTTTCCTGAGCTCGTTGTTGTTGGCCTAGAGCTGCTTTGAAATCACTGTTGTGGAAATGATTATGACCCCAAATGCAGAAAACTGTGTGAATTACTCATATTTTATTCGATTTGTGATGCCCCACATTGCATATTTGTTCATGTATGAAGTTTTCAACGCCTCAGGTCCTTTTATAATAGAGCTCTGAGGTTATAGTATGCCTTTAGTTTGGGTGGAGGCCTCTTCAGCAGGAACCTTCTGATTTTCGAAGGGACTTTGACTTTTCTTTTATGGCCAGATTGCTGTATAATTTCATTATGTCACAACAGGAAATGACACTTGTTGTAAAGTGAGTTGCTCTTCCCTTCAGGAAAATGCAGGAAGGTCATGGATCAAGGTCCTCTTGACCACCTCCTGCTTTTAAACATGTCCAGTGGAAGACTAGCTTCTTTTTTAGATGTGTAACCAATATCAACAGCTGGATGGCACAAAATGTTCTTCAATTAACAACCTCAAAATCAGAAGTTATATACAAGTGTTCTGAAACTGTCCCAGGCCCCTTAGCATCCACAAATCTAGGAAACATTTTGATGGGTGGGTAAGTAGGTAGACGGGTACATATGTAGATAGGTAGGCTGATAGATGGATAGATACGTTGGTATGTAGGTAGATTGGTAGGTTGTAGATGGGGTACATAAGTAGATAGATGGATAGGCTGGAATTTATAGATAGATGTATATGTAGATAGCTGGGTAGGTAGACGATAGGTTAGCAGGTATGTGGGTGTAGATGGATAGCTTGGCAGGTAGGCAGATAGATGGTTCGGTTGGTTGGAGGATGGATGGATCATTAAGTTAGTAGGTAGGTAAATTGTTTAATGATTGGTAGATGGATACTGTTTTGTCCCCATGGGGAAGTCTGACTTGGACTCCAAAGCTACAACCCTGAGCACATATGGACACACAGCACCAACAGACAGATTTAAATACTAAACAAACAAGAAGGAGACATCACTCAGTCTGGAATTGCTTTGCAGTGCAACCTGTGGTTGTATCAATATATTCTTGGCCAGAAGAAAGGCATTGTTCAACCTGATAGAAAGATCAGTTTGCACTGCTGAGTCTGAATTGTCTGCCTGATGGCAGAAACTCATATTGAGACTACAGAACATGGATCACGCAGTATTCTCTCTTTTTGTGGGTTGAAGACCATTGAAGATGACGATCTTTCTGCAGTTTGAATATGCATGTTAACTATATTCTCAGTGACAAAGGACATTTCTTAAACTGTGACCTGATTACGCATTCTAAAGCAGCCCAATACAACTTAAAGAGATTTTGTTTTTTGTTCAGACGCAGTCTGCCATAACCATTGAGCCAAACATCAGAAAAGCTGTATAGTTCTGCTTCTTCTTTTTTCTAATTGTTCACAGCTTGTCTGTCCCTGTTCAGCTTTCCGTTTGAATTTCTGCTTTTGCTTGTCTGTCAAAGTGCTTTGTTATCTGTGTTCTTCCTAAGGTGCTGTGTAAATAAAGTTATGCCTGGTTATTGGATTAGTTGGATGACATGTTGCTCCCTTCAGCCCTTGCTCTTAAGTAGAAAGAGTCTGTCTGGATAAAGTTGATTTCTGGCTACAGAGCTTCCATCCTCTGTGCTATGGCTCTTGGTCAAGTGTCTTATTCGCGATAAGCTGTTTATGTGCATCTTTATCCACTTTAAGTTCTCTCGTAGACACGAGGAGGCCGAGGATTCAGGACATGATACGGCTTCGGCGGCAGACTGGGTTTAAATGTTCATGCTGGATGTAATTTCTGTCAGTAAACACCTCTCGTGCTGTGTTTTGTTTTCCTTGCATTGTCACCCTGTGGAGGAAGCAGTTGGAGAGGTGGGAGGATAGGAAGGAATGAAGTTGTCCTTTGCCCAGTCCAGGAATCCCTGGAATATCCTGAAATGTTTAGAACGTGCAGAATCTGAGGATGTATTAGCCTCGAGTGTAATGAAGTAAGAACACAGGCTGACGCGTCACCATTTGGGCGCTTTGAACTTTTTAACAGCTGTTGGTAAACGGTGCACATATGTTGAAAAGTTGTGCAGATTTACCACCAATCAGACCTTTAAGATAACCTAAGTGTTACGGGAAGCTATTATGTAAAGTTCCATTTATTTTTCCTATAGAAATTTGAGGTACTTCCTTCCTTAAATGTTGTAGGGAACGGAGGGAATTTCTACACTCTGAGCTTATATAAAAGTCTTACCTCACCTCGTCTTACTTCAGATTGTGTTTGGTCAAACTCCAGCATGGCTGTAATTTCTGTTCGGTTTTTGTTTCGGTTGCTTTCTTTTCTTTTTCTGCTCTGTTCTTTTTGCCTCGTCATCACCTCAGCTCTGTGTATTTTACAAATCCGACAGCTTATTTCATGCTTAGAAGTTTGAGGCACAGTCAGAACTCATGTTTGGACAGTTGCTTCACTATAATAACTATAACCTTACTCGTCTAAGGATGCTGACTAGAGATGTACCTGCCACTTACCTAAGTAAGAAAAGCCTCAGGAATCAGTCAAAATGAGCACGATAACAGGCGAGGTTAAACTATGACCATGCTGGTACGCTGCCTGTATCTCAGTGCTGTGTGAACCCGCTGATCACAGCACCCAATAATCGAAACATGCTTTTAAAATTGCTGAAATTTGTGGCAATGTGAGCAAAGCAACGCACCTGCAATTCAGTGTGACAGTGCTTGACATCACCGCATTCGAGGTGAATTGGAGGTGAGAGCGCTGATGCCATCACCTCAAAGTGATGGGTTGCTTTTATAATGCAACAAAGCTGATTGTTAGTTTCCCACAATTAGACTTTCTTTGGCTGGAAAAGCATATTTACTTTGACATTTTTATTTTTTTATTCCTGTGGTCTCATTTTTAAAGCACAGCTGGTCAACACTGGCTCGCCCCGGTCGGTTCCATCTCGTTTCCCACCAGACGGGGTGGTCAGGTCGCTGTTGTGGCGATTTGCGATGTCATTTAGTCTCAAGCCTCTCTTGTCATAGTTGGTCTGACAGTATTGAACTTCACCTGTGCTCCACGTGCTGTTCACTTTATTTCATTAATGCTTCAGTTTCTTTATTGCACTGCCAGATCCAGCAAAGGGAGGATTCCAGTTAAAGAGTTGGAGGAATTGAGAATAAAGCAGTTTGTAGTTCATAGTGTTTCTGACAGGCGAGGTCGTTCAAAGTTAGCTGTTTGTCAGAAAACTGTGCATTTTTTTACTTATTCCTTTCAGAGAGATTAGGTGCTAAAAATATGATCGAACTCTGTGGAAGACCCTGTGTCTACTGTCTCTACTGTGTCTGCTGTTTATACTGTGCGGCGGGCACATATCCTGACTCCGGACCTGCTCACTGATTGGCTCAGATAACACTCCAAAAGCCACGTTACATACAAACAGGACTTCCCGAACCATGACAAACCTCTTCAGCCTGCAGCAGCAGCTGATGATGATGGAGCAGCAGAGTTCATGCATATCTTGTTTCTGATGGAGATATATTAATGGTGGTGGTAGCGGCAGTGGTGGGACTCCACTACCTTCCATCAGCCTTTGTAATAAAGGGAATATGAGCTGAATTAGTCACGCCACACCGAGCAGACCACATCGCTTGTTGATGATGATGAAGAGTGTCGGCTTACACGCCGTCTGCCTTGCCCCAGGGTTGGGTTGTTTTTTGTTTTTTGTTTTTTTGTTGTTTTTTTTTTTTTTGAGTCTCTGTGGGACCTAAAACGTGCTGTTATGTGACTGTTATGTGTTTTGATGAATCACACAAGCGAAGCAGGAGTTGTAAACAGAAGCCTCGTGGACTTGTAAACAGAAGCCTCGTGGACTTGTTTTCCTCGGAGCTAACAACAACCCCGTTTCTGGATCTTTTAAGATAAGAACCCTAAAGCTGAGAGCTAAAGTAGATAAGATGAATTCAGTAATGCAAAATAAACAGAACAAATGGCTCCCAATTCTTGTACCGACTCTAGCAAAGCAGACAAAATGAGAAAAGATCTTCTTTCTTTTTTTTCTTTTTCAAACATAACAGCTGGCTATCAGATGTCAGCATCTGTCTCTTGATATACCCATGAACCTTTGCTTTTTAGGTTGTTTCCTGCAGTTGGGTCAGATTTCCTTCCGACTCCAAAAATTTCAAAAGCTTCAACATTTGCCTGCTCTTCTTTGTGTAATTTTAAAAGGAAATTCTGGTTTAGTTCAAAATATAGGGCTGTGCGATATGACCAAAATCTCATATCCCGATATAAGAATTCTATTGTCCGATAACGATATAAATCACAAAAATGTAACATTTTCTGTAAATTCTGTGAATCTTGGGCAGCTTGACTTGCGGGAAGTGTTTCCAGCTGCGCGTCATGTACCTGGAGTTGAGTTTTTAACTGATGCATGAAACTACACATTTTTAGACATAAGTTGTAAAGGCCGCCGTTTTCTTTGCCAGTATTTATTACACGGCGTGCTGCGGGGAAAAGCCTGTTCTAACGTTTGAGTCTAAGGTTTATTTTTTTAGCACCTGGCGGCTCTTTTTTTACTTCTCATCCGTAAATAATCTGCTCTTTCACGTGATTCAGTTTATTTTGAAAAGTCTCAACAGCATCTTGAGCTTTATTGTGAAAGGTTTATGTGGAACATAAACAAGCGGACACGCGAGGGTTTTACCGTCGTTGTTGCTAACCACAAGCATAAAACAGGCGCTTGTCCGTCTGTAGTGTGGTTATATAAAATATAAGAGAAAGAGAGAACTTAAAAAATAATGATTATATTTCATGCATGAACAAATAAAATGACTCTATTGCCGTTTCCTACATATGCCAGGTCTCTAATTTGACCAAAAAAATGGGTTTTAAGTGTTGTTTGTATTTTCTTGGTCATTACATACAGTAAATACAACATTATCAATTGCATGTTAGCTCCAGTAGTGGACTGGCTCCTTTTTGACCTGATCTTCTTTATTCCCGTTGGTTCTGATCTGTTGGAGGTGCAGAAGGTCCCTCCTGACTCATATCTGTGGTGCTGATGATGACACCCAATCAAAGTGGGTGCACCATGTGTTATGTAGGGGGCTCTTTGAACTCACATGGAATCAGAAAGCAAGATATGTAAATTCTGAAAACACAAAAAAGGTAATCACATGCTCATTTTTTATTTTTGTTTTTTCGAGTAATGAAATGTAGTGAGGTGCGTTTAAGAACCAGAGCTGTGGCTAATTTCTAAACCAGTTTAATCACAAGTTAATATATATGTTAGTCAGCTTTATCTGACTCACCTTTGAGCAAACTCTTGGCAACAGTGGGAAGGACAAACTCTGTTTTAAACATTTCACAATAAAAGCCTCACAAATAAATGATGGTTTTTTTTGTTTGTTTGTTTGTTTGTTTGTTTGTTTTTTAAACTAAAAAAAAATGTGTACAGGAGATATTGAATCGATATAAACCAGTAAATTTAACAGAGTATTAAAATACCAAATAGGGTGAGAAGTAAAAATAAAAGGCAGGTTGTGATAAATAAAGAATGGTGACAAGAGTTCATGTTTACTTGTTGAAACATGAACAAACAAGGTGACAGAGATGTAAAACTCAAATTAAAGCGTTAAATATCATTAAAACTGCCTTTATTAGCTCATTTGCAGTGAATACTGCTCAATGATTGGCGATTTTCTGCAGGATTAAAGCTAAAAACAATTTATTCTGTTTCCTCGCAGAGTGTCGGAGGATGGTGCCGACGCTCCATGTTGTACTTTTATGTCAGGACAAACTATTTTTAATTTTTAGTTTATTTTAGACATGTTTATTTTTAGCGGCTGCCGTCGGCTTTAATCGCCTGTACTCTCAGTCGCTCTCTTCCTTCCTCTCTCTCCGTGGCTCAGCTGTGACTGAAACGCTGTGTCATGTGTCAACATGCAAATGCACCCGGGCCATCAGCACGCCATTATGGTAGTGGGGGCTGTAACCACAGCAACAGCGAGGGCAGCCATTTGTCTGCTGATGGTGACCTTTGAATACGGAGGCCTTTCTGGTAACGGAGGCCTTTTCTCCGCTCTGACAGGCAGCTCTGATGTTTGAATTTTGGGTATTTTTCCAGGGAGGCTGGCTGCTTTGACATGTTACTGTGTTTTAAGCACACAGCTGGTGTTGTCGGATATTATTAAGCTTTAAAGGAATCTGTTGAAAGCGATGGATTGTAAAAAGCTGAGCACGTTTTTCTTCTTGCCGTCAGTACTCAAGAGTATTGCTGTTGACTTGAGCACGGAGAGCAGAGGTGTATGTGTGCACTGTTTCTTCCTCTGATGCGGCGTTTCCTTGCTCTGGTTTTTCACACTGCTCATGAGGTTTGTGTGGCTCCACTCCAGGAGGACTTTGACCTGAATTAATCCGCCTCTCTTTAGCACTTAAATATCTAAATGACTCAGGAATACTGGCGCTCGCTGTTGCCAGGGTTTCACAGCGCTGGACCTTGTACTTCTAACTGCTGCTTTTGGGTCTGTTTTCAGATGTAATGTAAACTTTAAAGCTGTATCTGAGTGAATGTGAAGCTTTTTTTCGTTTGTTTTTTTTTTTTGTCTTCCTCTTTTGACTGCTCCCTTTAGGGGTTACCACAGTGGACCATCTGCTTCTGTTTCACGCTGTTTAACCCTTTGCATGTCCTACTTCACCACATCCACGAATCTCCTCTGAGGTCTTTTGGTTAGTGTCACAGAATTTAAAGATGAGGCCTCGTTTGCCTCTTATTGAATCCTGTGGACAGATTTAAATAAGAAACCATAGAAATAAATTTATAACAAGGACAAAAACAGAAAAATAAAAAACATTGGTGCAGCTGTTTTTTATTTTGTTAGCCAAGATTAGCTTGAAGGGAGTCTGTTTTACCTGGTGTTGCCTGTGGAGGTCAAACAGAAGTATGGCCAGTGTTGGGGCCAAACTGGGGCAGTAATGGGAGGGCGTTACATTTATGTAAGGACCTGCATTTGGTTTTTTTTTTTTTTGTTTGTTTTTTGTTGGGGTTTTTTTAGCTAATGCTAGCTTGCCCATTGACACAGAGAAACTGCGCAATCTCCTATGTCAGAAAATAATGACGTGGTTTAGGTCGGCTCGTTAAACCAATCTCCTGGAGTTTTACGAGAACCGATTGGTTTCAAATAAGGTTTATGGTCGAATTTTAGCCAACATTTCTGAGTAAATGCAAATTTGTTGAGTGTTTCTTATTGTTAAAGTTGGTTGATGTCATCTTTTGTTTTATTTTTTTTATATATATATATATATATATAGAGAGAGAGAGAGAGAGAGATATATATAGATAGAGATATCTCTCTCTCTCTCTCTCTCTCTATATATATATATATATATATATATATATATATATATATATATATATATATATATATATATATATATATATATATAGATATATATATATATATATATCTATATATATATATATATATATATAGATATATATATAGATATATATAGAGATAGATATAGAGATATAGAGATATAGAGATATAGAGATAGATATAGAGATATAGAGATAGATATAGAGATATATATATAGAGATATAGAGATATATATTAAAAAACATTTTTTGGGCCTTTTTGTGGCTTTATTTTTGACAGGGACAGTGAAGCCTGACAGGAAAGTGGAGGAAAGAAAGAGGGGAAGACAAGTGGCAAAGGACTTGAACCCGGGCCGGCTGCTCTCAGCCGTGTGGGATATGGTCGCCTGCTCATTCCAGTGAGCTAACCCGACGTCCAGCTTGATGTTATCTTATCTATAGCATGGACAAATTGACCTTCGTGAGTGAATTAGGTTGCTGATTTATCTGGGGCAGATGCTGGTTTCAGGAGAAAGCAAGAGCTCTGCTAGTCTTTCATAGTCTAACATGGAGAAATTGTTAGCCACAATAAACTGAATTTAATTAAAAACCTGGGCCCGTATCCCTAAAGAATCTTTGTGCAAAAAGTGGCTCCTAGCGGCCAAATTCTAAGAAAATTCTCAGAGTCATGACGTTTTCTTAGAATTTCCCCTAAAAGTGACACGACAATCCCAGTTAATATAAAAGCTATTCCTCAAGATTCCTAGCGCTTAAAAGGGCTCCTAAGGCGAGATCTGCTAAGAGCAGGGAAGAGGACTTTTAGTGGCTTAGGAGTTCCCCTAAGCAGCTGCACAAAATGGCCAACAGAAGAGGCAGGAGAGATGTCCTGCAAACACTGGATGACAGGGAATTATTGAGATGCTACAGATTGGATCGTGCAGGAATCATGTTTGTGGTGGATCTCCTTAGAGATGCAATTACTTCACCAACTCGACGCCACAACGCTATTACACCGGAGACGAAAGTAATCACAACCCCGAGGTATTTGGCAACCGGGAAAATGCAACAATGCAGCAGTGATGACTTGGGTCTTCAATCACAGACATTGCTAAAAGCTGAGTCGTGTTACCCTCGTTAAGACCGTTGTGATTTCTACTTCATTAAGGACAGCCTCTTGAGATAGGCCATCTTGTTTTCAACGGGGTCCATATGGGAGTGAAAGTACAAAATATGCCAGCTAGGATATTAATATGAGCAAATAAGACACGAATCATTATTTGAACAGGGTGTAATGAGTTTAAGTTTTCACATATTTTAGATTCTAATGGCTATAACCCCTACAGCTTACTATTCATTTTCCAGATATTTTCTTGAATGTGAAATATTATTTACAATTACAGTCAGCATAAGATTAGAGTATATAATATGTTTATTGATTTGAGGGTACATCCTTTGCTCATTATCACCAAAAGCTCATTTCCATCAAACTTGTAGGATCAACCAATCACGGCTTTTGAAATGATGACTCATACCTAGCAATGGGGTCAACCACACCTCCTCACTAAGATAGGATTTTCCATCCATTCCTTGCTCAGAGTTCACTGAAAATGTTCTGGAATCACTTCTAAGCTAAAACTCCTGGCAAGGAATTTTTAGGTTAAGTTAGGAGCTCTCTGAGAGGATTCTCAGAATCTTTAGGGATACGGGCCCTGGAGTTTAGGTTTAGGCACGCATCAGTGTACGTGATGTTGACTTTATGGGGTTTTTTGTTTGTTTTTTACATGATGTCAATTCTGAATATAACAATGACTCACAGTAAGCTAATAGCACGCACAAGCTCCTGTGGCATGTTGAGATGACAGTAGCACACAAACCTGTAATTTTTTTATTCATATTTTACATTTTGTAAACCCATATTTAATACAAGTTGTTAATTTTTGGGTTGTTAACATAGAGAGTGAAGTACTGTTGGAAAATACTACAGCTGGCTGTTGTTGGACTCACTGTGGCTGATTGGAAAATTTCGTCATTGTGGTTTGAAGGCCACTAAACATTTATTTCTGAGAGATCAGATTAATTTTGTGTTGACCAGCTGATCAATTATTCCACCAATAGTTCCAGTTGTAGCTGGGCACAAGTGGCAGACTCAAAGTTCGGGGCCAGAGTCAAGCGGGGTCCCATGGTTCGGGCCCAGTTTAGTACTGGTAACGGCGTCACAGCCTTTATTCCTCTCTGTTTCCTGCTCGTTATATTTAGCCGATACGGGTGCACAGCCAGCTCTCCAATGGCCCTCCACACTTTGTTGCTATGAGATGTGTTATGTAACTGTACGTCGTCCACACTCAGGAAAAAACAGTTTTCAGGTGGGGTTTTTTTTTCTTAATGTGAACACATATGAGTATGTGTGTTTATGTTCCAGGATGCTCTTGGCTAAATAAGCTGATGCAGCTCTTGTCTTTTGGTCCTCGTTGTCTCAGAGTCTCTGTGGAGCCGGGCACTTCCTGTCCTTTTATTTTTTTTTAAATGTGAGTCGTTTGCCTGATATCACCGTCTGTCAGCCCCATTCAATAATCTGCAGTCAGGAAGTGACAGCATGGAGGAAAAGACTGCTGGACAGGTCATAGAAGTGTTTCAGAGTGACAGGAAGCACACTCAAGAGTCACTTAGAGTATTTTATCTGTTGGGACAATTTCTGGAAGTCAAAGAGTGCTCCAGTTGTGGGTTTCATGACTACAGAGACTTCCATGATAAGATACTGCTATTGACATTTTGAGTCGGGCTGCAGTTTCCATGTTTATGTTGTTCTTAATTAGGATTTAAAACAATAAAAAAAGGTTTTAGCAGGTTTGGTGAAGTAAAGGCAACTAAGACTACTAGAACAGCTACCCTGAGGTACCCCTGAGCAAAGTACCATCCCATTGAGCTTAGGATAGATCAAGGGTAGTTAAAACCAGGCCAAATGCAGTGAATCATTTGAGGTAAGTCACTTATCAGTTAGAATCCAGATGGCCTTCTTTTAACATGTGGACTAAACTACCCTGACATCACGTTTTGGATTGTGGACATTTGTGGAAAGTTGATTCTGTTTATCTGGAAATAACATTTTTACTGGAAGAAACATTTAGTCACTTGTCCAGGTGACTTCAGCCTAGTTTGGCCATGGCCATCTTCTTAGAGCCAAAAATGACAATAGAGGGTTGGATTTGATGGATGCTGCTAATCTATTTGGTAACATCCAAAAAGTTGATTTTGTTCATCTGGACGAAGCATTTTCAGTGGGAGAAATGTTTCATCATCCAAGTGACTTCTTCAGTCTCAGCTGATTGCAGGTTTCCACAACCTTATAAAGAGTACACTTGCACAATGACTATGATAGCCCGCTGATCAGTGGTTGCTGATCAGTGGTTGTTGATCAGTGCGGATTGGCTTTAGTATTTTCAGGGCTGTCACTGCTCAGAGCGAGTCGGCTCTTTGACTAATGTACCACCTTTTAGCTTCTTGTGACACTTTTTATTGGGGTTAGACTTCAACTTGAGGAGGATGACTCCTGTCAATCTTTAATCTGGATTACAAACTGTTCATAAAAGATCAGCACTTCAGAAAGCCCAGACGTCGGCTGAAATTGCAAAGAAGCAATCTCAAGGTCATGCAAGGGACAGATATGCTCTTTGAGACCAACTGTAATGTTTCTGAGTTTTAAAAATAGGATAACAGAGTATTCCTGATATTCCTGAACATTTTTGGATGGTTGAATTTGCTAATTTAAGATATTTTTACTGAGGAAGAGGATTTACTTCTTGAACAATAAAGTTCACTGCCTGAGCGTGCTGTACTACAGCAGCAGTCTATTAGGGGTGTGTCTCTAATTTATGTCACAGTGTAGAGGCAGAGCACAGGATCAGATAAAAGTACTGTATGTGAACCAATACAAATACTAGTTTTTATTCACTAAACTGAATAGTTTCTGTGTGTTTTTGTGTGTGTATCACCACCTTTGTGAGGACAAGTTTCAGTTTAATTGTCTGTAGTCAGGACCTTTCTGCAGACTGAGGACCACTTCAAGGGATTGTCTCACACCTTGTTTTAAGGTTTGATTTGAGATTAAGAAGTGCAAAGTTGTGTGTGTGTGTGTGTGTGTGTGTGTGTGTGCGTGGGGTTACCAACTTTGTGAGGACCTGGTTCAGTTTTAATCCACTGCAGTAAGGACTATTTCAAAAGACTGTTTCAGACTGTTTAAATGTTTGATTTGGTTTAAGAAATGTAAACTGCAGAAACACACACACACACAGGTGTGTGTGTGTGTGTGTGTGTGTGTGTGTGTGTGTGTTGACCTATATTACCACCTTTGTGAGGACTCGGTTCAGTTTTAATTGCCTATAGTGAGAACTTTTGTGTGGTCGGTGAGGACCGCTTCAGAAGAGGTTTTCAGACATTGTTTTAAGGTTTGGCTTGGGATTAAGAAATTGAAAGTACAGAAGTACGTGTGTGTGTGTGTGTGTGTGTGTGTGTGTGTCAGGGAAGGTCACGTTACTTTCTGAAAGGACTCACCTGCTGACACGCCCTTTTCAGACCAATGTTTCTTGTGGGTGCGGCTGCAGCCGGTGAACTGCTTCAAAGAATGCTGGGTAACTTTCATGTGTGACTTTTTAAATAAACAAAACTTAACACAAGAAGAAAGTTTAGATCATATCCGGATTGGTTTGATCAGTTAGTGCGAGATAGCTTTGGTGTTTGATTTAGGCAGCAGAAAGTGGAAAGATGGCTGTGCACGAATGATTGTTTGGTTTCCTTTTAACCACTGAATAATAGAAAAATCAGCAAAGGTCTTTCACCTGATTAGCTGATTTAACCTCGGCTACTTCAGGCTCAAAGTTTTGTACATCTTTGAGCCCTCATACCTGTGTTACCCACATTAAATTAAATATTGCCAATACCAAATAAATATTGCAAACAGTCCAAAGACAGAACTGTTTTTTGTTTAGCTTTTTCAATGAGCATCAGTGTCATTAATTATGTTGTGGTCTCAATTGCAAAATTGCACCAATTTAAGTCTCTGATGTACAGGAAGAGGTCATATCACCATCAGGTGTAGGTGACTGATTTGACTACGTTATAGTATATTTTCTGAGACCCTCTGTGGGGGGGACAAAAGGATTGATTGCCCAAAGAGACTAAAAATCAGTTCAATAACCATTTAAAAACTCCTTTAGTGATACTATTACACAGAAGCAATGCACGACAGGTTTTCAAAGTTGCCAGAAGTGGGTCATTTAGATATCCCTGGGAAGGACACTGAAAATCAGAGAGTGTATGTGTGTGTGAATGGGAGACAAAAGCACTAAGACATAGATCAACAGTGAATGAGTGTGAAAGTGCTTTGAGCATCTAATTGTTTTTAGACTAACAATGATCTAATCCTTGTTATGTGAAACAGACTATCCTGCATCACATTAATCTATGAGCTAAGTTAAGACTGGTCTAACCCCACAGACCAGTCTAAACTATCTCTGTAAAACTGCTCCCACGCTTTGTTGCTCTTACTAATCAGCAGCCTTAAAAATACATAAGAAGATGTGAGTGAGCTGATAATGTTGCATCACGTCCTCAGAAGCGATGTCGTGCTGCAGTTTTATGGAGGAGGAAATGTGATGCTCGTTAGCAGAAAACCCTCACGGCTGCCCGTAAAGACACCCCGACGAAGGCCGTTATCAGCTGTGCAAAGTTCAGCGGCGCTGTGAGAGGGCGAAACACGGCATCATTTTCTGCACAGTTAGAGAACAGCCCGAGCCCATCAGCTGGTGTTAATCATCTCCCAGAGAGGAAAATGGCAACAGGACGAGCTGAAAAAGTTAGTAATCAGGAGCCCTTACTTCATGTCATGGAGAAAACGGCGTGTAGGAATAACCATAATCTAATGTTCGCTTGAATCGCTTTCACAATTCTGCCAGCCTAAAAATATACACATATTGTCTATTATGGTGGCTTATGCTGATTAACCTTTGTCCATGTCCATATAAGCCGGTGGGTCAGACTTTTACTGGCCCACATAAAACTCAGTTTAATTAATAAAAGTACTGCTACCTATAAGAAAGTATTTATTATGGAGACTTGAGTTTCTGAGTTTATATTAAAAACCTAACTCTATTGGAGTAAATGCTGAGCCATACTGTTTAGCAGTCTCTAGGTGATCGGGGCTTTTATGTTAAAGCCTCTAACAGCCCTGCTTGTTTCATAGTACGGAGCTCTGCTGCTGATGTCTAAAAGCTGTTTGGATTGTTTTTTATCACGACTCTTTAAACGGTGCAACTGGATAATTAGCAGTAGTTTCCCTTCATTGCTGGTCGATGGGGCAGCAGTCTAAACAGACCTCCCTCTCCTCAGCCTCCACCTCCAGCTCTTCTGTGGTGTAGGTGTTCCCAAACCAGCTGAGAGACATAATCTCTCCAGCATGTCCAGCATCTCCTCCCAGTTGGGGATGGATGAAACGCCTCACAGAGGACATGTCCAGGAGTCGTCCTGTTCAGAGCTGATGCAGATTCATGACTGTACGCTTCCTGTAACTACCCACAGCTCATGGGCGAGGGTGGGGACGTAGATGGGCTGCTAAATCAACAGTTTCACCTTGACTCTCAGCTTTCTCTTTACCACAGTATACAAGGTCAAATGAAGCTAAACAATGGCTGTTCAACTTTATGTGCACACTTCCATAATATTTGCTTCATATGTGGTTCACTGTGCTTTGAAGAATACCTCACAGGGAATGTTATTGGCTCTTCAGTAGGAAAGGTTTTCATTTTGGCTGTTTGTATCCACAGATTTCCAGCATCTTCCCTGGAAGTTTCAAATAAAGAATCTATCATGGTGTAGTTGTATCTCCTCCCCTCTGTTGTTGTCAGTCTGCCCTCGGGGGGTTCTCTGAATTCATCGCAGGCTCTGCGCTCACCACGTGACCTGGCCGAGCGGTCCTGACAGCGAGCTCTCAGTTAGCAACGACGCAGATCCAACAATCAGCTGTTTGTCGGCTCGGCGCAGAGTGGGTCGGCACACATACGACCGCAGGTCGATTCGAACAGTGCTTCCTCTGCTGCCGTGAAGAGCGGCGTCCTCAGAGCCACAGCTGCTGCAGCGCGAGCTCAGCCACTCATTTCTGACCACTCCACCGAATAAAAGACCAACTTTAACGCTACTGTAAGGTGGCTTACGACACACTATGTGCAGATGTTTCAGAGCATGGTTTTTAGATTGATCTTTAAATGTATTCATTGTTCTCTTTATTTGTGAGGGAGGGACTGAGAAAGCATTTTTGATTTTACACTTCAAATCATGTAACGCTAAACCCGACTTCTCCAAAACTGAGATTAAAAATCGAGAATCCAGCCCCAAATAGCCAGCGTACAGCCTCCAGTGCAGCATAAACCTAAAGCATCTCCTTCATGTGTGGGTGTGTGAGCTTGGTTAGCGAGCTTTATTTACCTGCCGGGACACTACTGCACGGCTCGGGTGGAGCTCCTACTACACCTGTGTGACCAATGAATCATTGCTGGGGTGAGGAGAGAGATCTTTCACACAGTAAATGAATTTTCTTAATTTCTAGGAGTCGAGGCCTTTCCTTGCCAGCCAAAAGATATACTCTCTCCAGGGTGTCATGGCAGGGGCCTTGGTCTGGTTGAAGAGGCCACTTTGGGGTGGCACCTTAGGGAGGCATCCCGGTCAGATGCTTAAACCACTTCTTCAGTTGGGTGCTTTCTGAGCCCCTCCTGAGTGAATGGGCTCCTCACGCAATGTTTTATAACATTTTATCCACAGCAAAATGTCTTCTTACCAAAGAAACAACAGAAGTGGTCACAGATGATCACAAGTAAACCTTCCCATCAGTTGGGTTGGGCGATTGGACCAACTACGTCAGTGGGTTTTCTTTAAACTTTATTTTGCTAATGACTTTGCCTCGTGAGAGTTAAAAAAAACGGACACATCCAGGAATGCAGAGCAGAGATCGCCAGCTGTGCTCTAAAGGTGCCCTCACACCCAGTTTGGCCCCTGGCATTGTCGAGTGTTCAGCCTTTGGGGTCTGTAACACAGCGCAGCTCTGATTTGTTGCTAATGTGGCTGCATAAAGCTGAAACGAACCAGAAGCACAAATACCACAAAGGCGCACGTCTCAATAGGGCAAAGAAAACAGTCTGTGGACTAAAAATACCTCCTGCTATGATGTGACTCAGGTCTCACAACGAGACTCGGCTGACAGACCTAATCAAACGCTTTTTGCATCACAGGGGAAACCAAAAAAATCTACTTCAGCTCCACTCAACCACGCTCGTCTGCTTCAAAGCAGCTGCACACTGGAAAGAGAAGTTTTCACAACCTTTATTTACGCCCCAATGATTCAGACACCCCTACTGCCACCAGTGTAGTCCAACATCCTCTCTGGTGCCCACATTGAAACCGGTGGCATGGTGGTAACTCCACCCTTTACTTTGTCCTGCATCAGGATGTTTTTCCAGTCATTTAACCACGAAGAGCTGGTCTGTTGTTTGACATCATATCACGTTCTCCCGCTTTTATTCATTATTCAGATGAGCAAACAACTGGCTGCTCTTTTACCATCGGCATGTTTGAATATGCAAACTCTGAAAGATGTTCAGCTTGTAAGCAAATACTGAACCTCTTTGTT
Organism: Diplotaxodon limnothrissa; assembly: GCF_057381915.1. Taxonomy (NCBI): domain Eukaryota; kingdom Metazoa; phylum Chordata; class Actinopteri; order Cichliformes; family Cichlidae; genus Diplotaxodon; species Diplotaxodon limnothrissa. The sequence goes on from NC_140610.1 coordinate 25,480,773, forward strand.
GTGGAAGTTGAAAGGCTGAGGAGCAGGTGTGTCAGCCTCCTCACTGGAGACTGGAATAAAGGGAAACGACGCTTCTTTGATCAAATGAGGTGATTCGGACGTATTTAATAATGTGGGTATAAAGTTTCCGACCTTGGAAACCGTAACCTCAAACTACTAAGTCACTGCACTTCTTCGAAATAGCCGTGGGACGTTTATGTTTGTTATGCTAAAATAATGGTCAGGACGCCATGGTGGTAAAATCCATTTTTCTGAGCGTGTGTTTAAACATTAAAGAGCACCTTTTGTTTTTGGTAAATATAGCATCCACAAATGATAAGTATTTTCCATAGCAGGCATTAATGTAATGTAGTGGTAATCATTCATATGCTGATGGTGGCTTCTGTTAGTCATGGAGCTGCTAATGGGCTCGTCTGCTGATGTTTAAGGATGTTTTCCTTTTTAATTCATGTTTTTATAATAAATTAAAAAAAATATCTCAGTGTGAACCAAACTGTAGATGTAACAGTGTTTCTATATGTCTGATTATTTTTGTGCTGGCTCTCTTTTCTTTCTTCACCTCTCAGATATATGATCCTGTCTTTGGTGGTATTAATATCAGCTTCACTGGGACTGAGGCTTGTGCTTGTGACAGCATATTTTTTTGTCTGAATAAATTCCTCATCGTGTGATTGAAATTTTTTGCTAGCTTTCCGGGTTTCCTTTAACTTCTAGGTGAAAATAATTGTTGCGACTGTGTACGGGAATTGCTGGGTTAGAAGTGCTAAAGCAGTGTTTGTGTGTAATAATGATCATTCAGTTCAAGATGTTTGCCTGGATTTACGGAAAAACAGACTGTATATAATAGATGGACATTGCCACTGTGCTTGCACACTCACAGACGGTATAAGACATGGATGAAAAGGCTTCAGGTGTGAGAAACTTGTTTTGTTTGATCTGTGAATCTTGATCATACTGTGTTTTTTTTTTTTTTTTTTTTTTTTTTTAAACGGGATTATCCGGCGTGTACTCACTGGCTGACTTGTGATTGACAGAACATTAGCCGGTGAGAGTGCCGCGCTCTCTATCCTCCTTTCTGACTGGAATAAGGACTGTCATTTGCAAAATGAGCTTTACATTTTATTAATCAGGGGAGTCACACATGAGCTGAGACATTAATAGAGCAGAGGGCCGTGTTCTGATACACTGCTGCAGGCAGTGGAGCTTCCCCGGCTCGTCCTTTCACGCTTTGCTTCTCAGACCTGGGAAATACTTGAATATATGCAACTTATGTGAACAATTATGCACCACACTAATGATACGACATGTTCACTGTGTGAAACATGATAGAATACATTTGAACAATATGAATGAAAACTAAACATTAATTTATTGTTATTCTGTTTTTTAAGCATATTTAATAACTTTGGTTTATATTTTATTACCGTGTTTATTATAAAGTGTTATAAAAAGTAGTAAAGGTTATTTTTACTCTGACTTCAGGCGTATCTGTCATGATGCGACCTCGGTGTGTCCCATTTATTTTTAGGATGCTCATCGTGCAGCAGCGTTGAGGTGGCCGGTTTCTAATATTTCAGTTTCATTATTTGCACTTAGGTGAAAACTCGTCCAGCGAGTTGCTTTAAATACACTTCCCTGTATTTCCCTGTTTTCCTTTCTTCTTCTTATTCAAAGTTTTCACTCTAAGCAGCTTTTTATTATGATGGTCTGATGTGAACAATCAGCAGTCCTTCACTTCTCAGCTGCGTCTTTAATGTTTCGTCTGAATGACTCTGTTAATGGAAATCCTGCTCCAGAGGATGCTGACAGCTGGAGACGGGTTAGCTAAGGAGCTACACTTCCATGCAGGATTTTAATATTTAGGGCAGCAGCTAGAAATAGCTTCAGCCCTTTTAGTTTCAGGCTTTTGCTAGAAAAACCCCCCAAAAACATTAATGTGACGGTGAGCGCTGCAGTCGAGGCTCAGCTCTGCTGCTGGCCGGCTGTCGCTGGTACTTTGTGGTTTTCTTAATTAGCTGCTTCAGACGGGAGGGATCAGTCGTCCCCGCAGCTTTGTGAGCTCCGTGGTGAAAGCAACAATTATCGAGTGCGACGTTCAGAGTCTAAAATTAGCTGCAGAGTCAGTTTAATGTTAATGTAGTCAGCAGTAAGGCTCGTTTCTCCAAGGGCTTACCGTTGGAAATAAAGTTGATCAACAGCAGGTTTGATCACCTTTTCAGCTGTGATGGGTAAACGTTGTGCCTTTGTTTACGTTGGAAAAACTACACGGGATGACAAATAGATCATTGTGATTTTTTATTTTTTAATGATTTGCACAACACTGGTCACTATATTCTTCATTTCCGGTTAATACTTGTACAGCTGCTGTTATTGTGTATATATTTATTTATATTTAGATTTCTTCATACATTCTTATATAGTTCTATATTGTGTATTTTGTTGTACAGTTATTTTATTTTCAACTTTAATTTATATATTTATCTTTATCTTATTCTTCCCAGTTAAATTTACCCTTCATTCTAATTTGTGTTGTACAGTTATTTCATTTTTAACCTTAATTTATATTCTATTTCTTCCTAGTTAAATTTACCCTTTTTAATTTTTCATATTTATTTCCTATCTTATTCATAGCCTTTTCCTTTTTTGTTTTCTTTAGGTCACGAGCAGTTGTCCAAGCATTTCACTACATATCGTACTGTGTATGACTGTGTACGTGACAAATAAAATTTGAATTTGAATTTGAATTTAATCTTTTTCGTGGCAAAAATTTGCAGATTTCAGCAAAGATTTTATACATTTAAAAGTAGCTAGGTGTGGACAAAAACATTTTAGTTAGTTGTGGTTTTTCAGTTTTTATTTCAGCTATCTGAAATGATATTTGCCAGTGACAAATATAATGTAATATAGTGTAAAATAACAATTAAAAAGACAGAAACAAGACTGAACTAAAAAACCAAAACTCCAGACAAAATTAAAACTGCAGTCCAATCAGTTTCCACAGACTTGTTAGACTGTTGTTGGCTGTCGCTCTAAGAAGCTCCACATCACTTCCTGGGTGGCATTGATGAGCATGTTGCTATATGTTGATCTGATTAAATCTGGAACTTGTTAGAGTCCTGGGATTGGAGAAAACTCTGGGGGAAGTGCAGACTGACTGTCCTGAGGCAGGTTTTAGTGACAGTATTGGTATGCTTGACACGTTTGTGTCATTTTGCAGGGGAAAAAACTGAAGTGAGATAACTTTATTGGATAAAAACATGTATGGATATGCTTTTGCAATACTCAGCATATCGCAGAATGTTTAAATTGCATTGATGTTGTATTGTGAATGAAGTATTGTGCAAATATTGTATCGCGGGGTGTCTGGCGAGTCCCACCTCTGTAAAGTACAGCAGCTGTGAATGGCACAAAGCATGCCTGACATGCCTCTTTGGTAAAAATGGCTGACTTGTTGGGCGGAGCTTCTTTGTTGCAATTTTGTAGGCGGTGCTATGGAGCGTTTTCAGGTACAGGAACCATAAAATATATAAATTGTTACCACTTCTTAAAAATATGAAACTTTAATAACAGCTTCCAGCTTCACCAGATTAATGCTTGAGCTTTAGAGTGCTAGTTATTATTATTATTATTATTATTATTATTATTATTATTATTATTATTATTATTTTTTTTTTTTTTTTTTGTTATTAATACTATAGAAAACTTCCCAGGGTGCAGGGAGGCAAACACAGCTCAGTCCCACTAAGTGGAACGATCACTCTTTGATCTTTCAGCAGTTTTTATTGCAGTAGCTCAGCTGAGTTAAAGGTGATTACATCACATCCTGTGAGCTGCAGGAGATGTTTGCTGTGTCTCTGATGGTCTGTGCAGGCTGCGCTGAGCCGCTGTAGCAGGTTTGATCTTGTCTTTGTGTGACCCGCCGTGTGTGCGATTGTTCTGGAGGATTGCAGACAGTGTTAGACTCATAATGGAAAATCATCATATCGATTAGAGGCCAAGGTTCAAAGCCAAAGTGCCCTGCAGCAGCGCAGCATCAGTATACAGGAATGAATGAGTGAAGGCTCCCTGTGGGAGTTTTGAATGCCTTCATTAACCTGCTGTGAGACGCTGTGGCAGACTGAACCTCTGCTGTACAGTCCTGAGGTTCCTGTACACTTTGTGCTGCTGTCAGTCACTTGGTGTTTGAGGCTTCTACACTGTAGATGTGTGAATAGTGACTGGCAGCTAGTGCTGCACTGGAACAATATATATAAATACATAACTATATATATCTATATATCTATCTATATATCACTATAAAAAATTTTTTAAAGCTTTTATAGACCAAATAATTTCAGAAAGTTACAGTTTATGTTACAGTGTGCTTATTAAATAGGTTACATTGTTTTAGCCTGTTGTCGAGTGTAGTTATGCGTTTCCTTTTATATAACATCAGCTGACATTTATCTGAACTTTAACAAATGCTTTATTTGTAATACTTTGGGTATATTTTATTATTTTTAAGTACTTCATCAATATAAGATTATCTTATTTTTAATAAAGTTGTTGTGTTTCAGATATTAAAGGTTAAAATAAAATAATATAATAAAATACAATTGTAGCATCTGGACACTGTAGATCAGTCTGAGAAATGAACTTTATTTTTTATTCTTAGTTTAAATAATATATTTGACCTTTTTAGAACTGAACGTCCGAATCAGTTACCGGTAGTTCAAAGCTGTGCCATCAGGAAGTCGGTTTGGATGACCTCATAGTTTTGTCTTTTTTTTTTTTTTTTTTTTAATGAACTTCCTGGTCATCAGTCATCCATTTGTAAGTGCAGCTTCCTTCTCAGCTGCAGGATTAAATGTCCTGATCGAGGAGCTTTTGGACGCAGAGTCGTGGGTGAGGTCATATCTGTAGATCACTACCTTCGCCCTCATTGGCCAGCAGAAGGAGTCGGCGAGCGTCCGTCTGTCCATTTCTCCGGGCCATCGGCTCCAGCTGTTTGCTCACTTCAGGCAAACGTCTTTACTTGGTTTATACTTTTACAGTTTGACTAATTAATTCGACCTGGGAAACGAAAGTGTGGTTAATTAAAACATCTTTGCCTTTGGCTTTGAAACCAAGCTGCCAGTTTGGCTTTTATTTTAAAAGTTTAATTTAAACTTGGAGCAGTTTACACAAGGACAGCACACCTGAAACTGCCTTCCCTCTAAAAGTAGTTGAAGTTAACACCCAAACCCTTAATCTGCTGGCTCTGCTGTGCCTCGGGGCTCATGTTTGGACTCGTGCATGTGTTACTTTAAAGGTGTCTCTTCACTCACAAAGCGCTTCAACAGGCTTTGATGAGCATGCTGAATGAGCCGTGCCTTATATCAAATACAGCACAGCGATTACTCACTGCAGTCATTAACTTCCACTTCATTTTGATGCCAGATGCTACGACCGACAACCCCCCGCCCGCCTCTCTCTCGGGATAGTTTCATAATGGCTAACGGCCGTGCTCGAACTTCTCTCCACTGCAAACAAGCCAGAGAACCCACATTTCAGTTTGCCAGTACGTGATGTCACCTCATTGAAAGTGAACAAGAGGCCTGAAACGCATACCCATGAATCCTTCCTCCGGCTGCTGCAAACAGAGGAATTAGCATTAAGTGAAGTGCACACTGTGACCTAGAGTCCCAGCTGATAACTACGCTTTTTTTTTTTCTCCAGTGACAACAATAATAATACTGCACACGTACAAGGTCACAGTTTGACCCTGTGACCTCGTATTTGAGTGTGCAGCTTGGGAGCGTGCATGCGGTGTGATCGGGTTTGCTTCTGCTTATGTAAATGTGCATCACAGTGAACACCTGAGGGGATCACACCTGTTGGTCTCCAATTACAGCAGCGTCCAGGCTGCTCTGATAAAAGGGGCTCATTGTACTGGGATTGTGATGGTTTAATATCCCTAATTAGTTTTGATGGGCTCTTAGTGCAGCACTCAGACAGTGCGGGGTAATTATTTTAAGTTCCCAGAGAAAAGCCTGCTGCTGTTTGGCAGGAAGCCACCGTGTGTGCAGGGAGCTGCTGGGTGACGGTCGCAGCTGTGTGGATGGAAACGAGCTGGCTCAGAGTCTCGCTTCTTATTGGCTGCTCACCCCGCCCGGCTCCTCTTTTTTTCTTAGCGAGGTCACGATGCTCCTCGATGGTTTTTCTTAGGCTTTGGGATGATGCTTAGTCATCCTCCAGTGAAACACAAGCTTTCACTTTAGAGCTTTCAAAGTTGTCTCCGCGTTCCCACGGCAGGATGTTCACTGATTTAGGAAGCAGATTTGTCATGTCCTTTTAAGAGTTTCTAACTTTGTGAGACACTAACATTACTATTTTTATTATGATTCTTTGGCAGTTTTTATAATCTGGTTTATTATAAAAACTTGCACAGAAATGTCACTTCAAAGGGACAAACAGACTTTTAAGATCAGTGTTATGTGTTTTTTTTCTTTGCTCTACTACACAAAGGTCAGTCATTGTCTTCAGCCAACCACTTTTACCACTAATGTGATGTGTGGTTTAGAGACAGTGTCACGGATTTAAAAGCTGAAGATGTTAGCATTTCATTGCGAGGACAAGGATGGGACAGAATTGGAAATGAGTCCATCGGGTACAGCTGAGGCTGAGATGGTGTGGACATGTGGGACAAAGGTCAGAGATGATTCATGGATGTAGTGAAGGAGGATGTGCAGAGAGCTGCTGTGACAGAAGAAGCTGGTATGCTGTCTGTAACCACACCATCGCCGGTACTTCCTTTAATGTGACAAATGCATCAATTCTGCATCAGGTTAAAACCTCAGTGTGATAGAAAGTGTTTTTTGAGCTGGAAGTCCGTGCTGTGTGCGTGTAAACACGCTCTGGCCTGCGAGGCTGACCGTCAGGTTCTCACACATGCTGGTAGTTTATGGTCTGCTCTGCCTCCGGCCGCTCGTATTCACGGAAACAACGGAGAGGACAGGAATGATGAACTGCAGCTACTCCATCAGCTTGCATTTGTTTACATCACTACATATCCGGTTGTTCAGTGATGATGCGACGAATCCTACTTCCGGGTCTAAAGTAGGCCTAGTCTGCGTTTAATATGGCTTTTGTGTTGTTAACATGTTTAATGTTATGTATTTTCTTCTATTTGATCTCAAAAAGCTCCTAAGACAGTCAGTGATCCCTGTTGACCTCCCTCGGCTTTTATTACCGCTAATCATTTATTTAAGCTCAGTTTTTAAAACCTTAGGATGTAACTACAGCCCAGCCCATGCAGCAGTATATGAATGACTAACCTCGTATTGTGGATGGATTATCTCAGTTGTTCTCCTGGCTGAAGTTTGGTCCTTTTACAGCATCCTGCCATGCGATTACATTTGTTCCACCGAGAACACTCACGTTAATTTTTATCGAGTGGAAAAAAAGTTAGCTTGTTTATATTATGCTAACATAGCTGTGTCGCTAGCGGTCACGTAGCACATCATTATATACCAGCTAGTCCAACTTCAGTAACCCTACAAACGTCACTGCTGTTTAGTTTTCTGTCTTCATTTATGCTGGAAGTGATAGCAGAGCTGTACGTTTTAATTTGTTTCCAAAACCCCGCAGTCAGGACATGCTATATTGTATTTAGATAGAAGCTAGCGAGCTAACTTCCTGCTAACTTCTAACTCCGTTAAATGTCATAAATTCCGTTTTCATGGATGCCTGGATGTTAAACTCAATTGTTACACCTGGTAGAGCAGAACGCTGATCATTTTATTAAAGATGAAAGACTTTAGACAGTTTTTCAACTCTCAGTAATGCCATAGTGATCATTTGATATATGGACCTGCAGCGGAGTTTAGGCCCAGACACGGCTAGTGACGTCAGACTGAACAACCGGATTACTGTACTCATAGGGGTTTCCACGACATACTATACTGTATGGTGACACACATATGTGGTGATGCTAGCGTGGTAGTGCGATGAACGCTGTAAGGAAGAAATGGAAATCATCACATCAGTCTGTGGGGAAAAGAATATTTTGTGAAACTTTTCTTTTCGAACTTTTGTTTCTTACAACAAGGATTAACAAGTCCTAAACGTTACACTGCTGTTTTATAAAGTGCGTCATTTTTGTGATTTTTAGTGTTTCATGTTTGAATGACAGCTGTTGAAAATCATCATTTTTACAGCTGTCAATCCATAAAATCTGATAAAATATAAACACTGGTGTGCCTTGCTTTGTCCTCAGCGATGTTATTGTAAATTTATTGTCCTTTATTTAATTTTTGGGCCTTTGTTTTTGACTGTGTTCAGTTTCCAGAGCGGTTTTGGTTTATTTTAGGTTTGTTTTTTATTGTTTAAGGAATGCTAACGTTCAGACTTCATTACTTTGTGTGCTAGTTTTAATCTTATTAATGACTAAAGCTAAAGACAAATACTTCATTTATTGCACATTTGGAATGTCCTTTTAACCGACTTCTATATTTTATTCTAGATTTGTGAGTGCATCATGAGACTTCAGGGAGTTTCTGTCCCTGTGTCACCGCTGTAACGCGATCAGCTGCTGCTTTGACTCACTAACACTGTAATTGGTTTTCTTGCTGTCAGAAAAATCTCCAGAAAGCCCAGAGTCAGTGCTGTGTTTCAGTCTGTAGTATAATGAATATTTCTAATCTTGATGTCCATTTCATTGATAAACTAAAGAGAGACAAAATGGTTTAATAACGTGGCTGTTACAAATGCAGGAACAAAGTTTGTGCTCTAAAATATCTTTGGAAGTCAGGGAAGTAGGTGGCCCCACCCACCTCGTGTTTAAGCCTTCTGTTTGTGAGGGGCAGCCAATCAAAAGAAGGCTGGGCTGAAGGGGGAGGGGCTAAAACTGTTTCAGACAGAGGATCGTGGCACAGTGTCCGATAAATAAAGATTATTTTGAAATGCAAGTCATCAGGGTGCAGTGAGATAAACAGACTTTAAAACAGGAGGCACACCTCCTACATGTCACGCATGAGTACAGCATCCTTTCAGTGTTGTGTGATTGGCTGTTTGGGATTTTTATGGTTTGCTGAGTGAAACGAGTACCAAGGAGCTGAGGTGCAATCAAGGCAACACACTAGGAGCCAACTGAGCTTTAAACAGAAAGAAATGTTTGCATGTTGGAGCTGAAAGAGCGCCGCTGACTGTCGTGTGTCATGTTTTCCAGAGCCTTCAGAGCGGCGAGATGGAGGATGGGAAGCCGGTGTGGGCGCCACACCCAACAGACGGGTTCCAGCTGGGAACCATAGTAGACATCGGAGCTGACAGCCTCACCATCGAACCCCTCAAACAGAAGGGAAAGGTGAGCAAACTTTGAGGGTTACCTGCTTTACAGGAGCAGTTATTACTGCACTGCAGACTTATTTACTCGCCTGCCTTCCTACCCCGAGACCGTCCCCAATTTCCCAACTGCGTCCTGATGTCTGTGTGCAGGACTCGGGTTGGAAGGATGACATTTATTTTACCTCCTAGCATCAGCGTTGTATTAATAACACAAAGCAAAGACTTAAACGGCTAGCTGTAGCTTCATCACCTCTACGTCAGCCTTTTTATGCCTTCCTCTTTTATTTTGAAGAAGAATGAGTGAGATGAAAATGGTTTTGAATCGATCGGTCCGCTCTGGCCCTTCTTTGATGGGTTTATCTGATGTGCTCTCACCTGCTGTGTGTTAATGATTTAATGTCCCACTTAGCTCGCGGGGCTTCAGGCCACCTTTCTGGAAGCAATAAAGCATTGTTCACTCTGAGATTCACCTCCGGTGCTCAAGTGCTGATTAATCAGAAGCCAAGTGGCTCTGTGCAGCAAGATAAACGCGCTTTTTTTGATATCGCCTCCGTTGATTCGCTTTTCTGCTGCATCAGGTGCTGAATCGCCTTCAGCAAAGCTTTTAATGTCACTGAGAGTCTGTTGCTGTGGTAACCCCTAAAGCTCGGTGTCCGTCTCACTAATCTTCCCCCTCGGAGAGGCCTTGGCAGTGACAGCGTTCCTCTTTAAAGAGGCTCCTCACTGATTTACCGTCAGCCTGTAAAACACAGAACCGCATAGGTGTGTTTCCACACCTGCCTGAGTCATGAGTGATATTTAAACAGGAAAAGTGATTTTAATCCTGCGTTCTTTTAAGAGTGGCTCTCGTTCCTGGATGTTTTCTCTGAATAAAAGATGTTGCACAAGGTTGGCCTCACTGGATTTCTGGCCGTTTACTGGAATGAGTTGCAGCAGTTTTTACAGCAGTCATTCGACACTCACACAGCCAGTTTTATGGTTTTTATCTCCCTCCTCACCATCTCTATCCAGAAATATTTACTCCACCTTTTACTGTGCCCCTGATCTTTGCACATTTGCTCTGCAAACGACTGCATAAACGGGGCCTCTCTGCATTTACAGAGAGATTCCTGGTAAATGTATTTTAAATGTCACGCCAGTTTGAAATGATCTCCGTTATGGATGGAAAATTACAACTGGGGAATTTCAAGTGTTCAGTGATTCACAACAATTCATGGATTCAATAAAACACACGAGGAGACACTCCACCTTAAAAGTACCCGGTACCTGCTTCAGTAGTATTTTTTACTGCACACATTCTTCCATCTTTAGTGGAACAGTAAAAGTAAGCTAACGCTGACAGCTAACATAAACGTTTTATTTTGTTGGGACTGACCTTTATTTACCTCACCTATGGCCATACCTGGCCTTCTACTAATATATATTTATTATAATTAATTCCACTTTAGCATTTGTATCCTTCTTGCTCCTTCTTGCTACATTTCACTGTTTCACAGAAACCCTTCACTCCTTTTCAAGGCTTTTATTTTTAATCATTTGCACAAACTTGAGTGTAAAAATAGATGTTTTTCATTTGAAGAACCAAAAAGCTCCATGAATCTGACATACGTGTCTTATTATTTTTATCAAAGGAGCGACTGACAGAGGTGCAGGTAGAGAAGTGAGATGTGAGGAACAAGTAAAGGCTGATGAAGATGCTTCTAGACAGATGGCTTTATTATGTATTTGTGTACTCGGAGCGTTACACCTCTGCACACACAGTGTGTTGGTTTGCATTAATGAAGTTTGTCCCACGTGTATCAGTCTCTCACTCGTGTGCTGAAGTCAAAGAAATACGATGAAATATGAGACCTCACGTTACGAGCAGAACCAGCCTTTGTGGTGTTGCTGTTGCTCGCTGTGGTCTCATTTCAGGGTGTGAATATCGTGACGTGTCAATGATATGTTAACAACTGAGTTTATATTAAGTGTCATCAGTGATGTCGCCCCTTTTGAGCTGCTAGCTTCTGGTTTTCTGGTCACACATCCTCTTTAACAAAATATCTTCATGATATTCATTGTGACAAAAATATATTTCGTGACGATGGCGTCAGATAAGTCGCCTTACTGTGCAACTGAAAGATGAGAGCATCAACACAGGAAATGATGCTTGTGTCTTTGTAGCTGACTTGACGCATTGGACCGCTAATGGAGGCTGTTTCAGTCTTCTGTCTGTAATCTGAGAAAGCTTTAACTCAGGATCCGCCCACTTTGAGCGTTCAGCAGTTATCTCAGTCGTTGTTGCTTAAAGTGACTGAATGTCATCGGCTTTCTGTGGTCAGCAAAGTGCTACTAGTTGCTTCCTGTGTGGACGACCCTTAAATCATCACCTGCAACAACCCTGTGACTGATGATGCTAACCCCGGCCCTCTGCTATTAGACTGTGTTGTTTCTGTTTTTAAAAATAGTTTTCCTGAGTCTTTGCAGTTCTGGACAAAATCAGTAATTATACTGACTGCTGCTCATCAGAAAAGTCCTTTTTGCTTTTCTTCAAAGCGGCGTGTGGGCATGCACCGCGAGCCCGTTGAATAAATCGGCTAAAATGAACTCGCAGTGCAAACTTTGATGGCGTCGATCAGTATAAGAGTGCAAGCTGTCTGCCGTCTCAGGTGGATTTGTTAAAAACCTGAGGATTTTGCACCTTGGAGCCATGTGAGTAAAATAGTAGGGTCCCTGAGTTTTGCCTCAAAGGAGCTGATAAACCAGTTCTGACCCCAACTTAAACACCATAAATCAGTTTTATCGGTCGAGGCAGTACAAAGCCTGCTTCAAAGGGTTTCCTGGTAGGAAGGGTCCCTCTCTGGGTTTAACACAGAAAACAGTATTTTAACAGTAATGCTCTGATCTGCTGTCAGAGCGAGTTTCTGGGCTTGAATCTGAACAATGTCCCGTCTGTCCCGCTGCAGCCACTTTGTGCCAGTGTCTGACGATGTGCTCACTCGCTGGCCGGCCTCCCGGGATGGACGTCAGGGGAAAGACGGAGAGCATGAGACCCTGTCATACTATCGCTCACAAAGAGCCGGCCTTGTCTGTGTTTCTGTTTCCCAGAGAGTGTCTGATCTGCCTCGGAGCTGCAGATGGACAAAACTGTTTGAAGGGCATTACTGAAGGAGATGAAGTTATTTTTGCAGCAGATACTTAAAAAGGCAATTTTGGAGTTACTTATTTTGTAACTTATTTTGTTCTCGCCAAGAATGAAATAAGATGATGAAGTTTGATGATGTGGCTTTAGTGCCAGGAAGTTATTAGCTTTGATTAGACTGGAAACAGGAAGAGGACTAGCTTTGTTTGTACCATAAACCATGAGTCACTTGCACCAGCTATTCATCCACTTGGCCAGTTCGTTGCACCAGTTTATAGCCAATCCTTAATATCCAAATCACTGATCAGCCACAACATTAAAAGCAACTTAATTCCATTTAATTGCATTTATATGCCACCAAATCACAGCAGTACTTATCTGAGTCTGCTTCAGGTTGTTTGGTAAATACTACAGTACTTGTGACTAGGGCTGGGCGATATATCGAGTTTTTTAAAAATATCGATATATTTTCATACGAGATATAAGATGTGACAATATCGTTTATATCGATATAGCTTATGTTACGTTATAATTATACTTGTGGAGCCGCAGGTTTGCCTCTCTTTCGTCCACTTTTGTCTCTACGCAACGTTACTCGGCCTCGCCTCTCCTTCACTGAACACAACTCCCCCTCCCCCATAGCTTCACCTGCAGGCAATGACAAGATGAAAGCGGAAAATCTCCGTTAGCGAGTTACCGCGGATCGTCCCGTGCGTGGGGCTGGACGGCGTCAACGTGTTAGCGAGCTAACCGCGCTAACGAGCTAACCGCGCTAACGACATGCAGCCCGGAGGAGCTGCACGGCCTAAAATCCTTTCATTTTCTCAAAACTCGACAGTGCGCCTTATGTATGAATTCTGGTTGTGCTTACTGACCGCGAACCGATTTTATGTGGAACACGGCGCTCAGCAATCTGTCAAAAAATGTTTTAATATGACTTTGCTAAGCTACGGAGCTGCACCGCTTGATGGATTGTCGGAGGATTACGGCTACCGGGGAGGAGCCTCGCGGAGTGATACGTACTGTGCTTCAACGTAATATTACCGTACTGTGTGTGTATAAGGACCACAAATGGCACCTGTTCAGAGACGTGGTGCAGCTGTGAAATCTGTCTCTTTGTTATTACGCTCAGCGTCTATTAGTTTACATTTTGACTGCACAATTGTGAGCTTTTTGTTATGCACAAAAACAACATTGTTTTCTTTTATTTATGGGCCATGATTATTTAATAAATGCTGATAATTTATTTTTAAGTAATTTCTTCATGTACATCTACGCTGTATGTAAATAAAAGTGCCCGTGTGACATCTGGGACACAGTGTGACTAAGAACTCTCTTTTTGTTCTTAACTTATGGCTTTAAAAAAAAAAATCGAGATATATATCTTATATCGCCATCCAACTAAAAAATATCGAGATATGAATTTTGGGTCATATCGCCCAGCCCTACTTGTGACTGAATCCCCAGCCCTCCAGTCTGAGAAGGTGCTTGGTTATGGTGTTGTCTCACTGAGGCAGCGGGTCCACTTCAGGCCACTTGTCATCTTGACACATGGCTCTTTTTCCAGGGCTAGGTGTGGAGGGTTGTGTCCAAAGCAACTGTTCTTTTCTTGCCTTCTTCCCAGCTACATGAGAGTGAGCCAACTCTCATTACTACATTTTCAGAAAGTCTCTCCCCAGTGGGACGATTGGGGTCCTTGCCAAGATATGGGAAGACATTGCAAATGTACTTGGATTTTAGGTCGCAAGCCACCCAAAACTTGATCCCAAACTTGTCAGGTTTACTTGCAATATACTGCAGGAAACAGCACCGAGTCTTTGATGGGAAAAGCTGTTCATCAACGGTGATATGTAGACCAGGGTTGTAGCACGTGATGCAGTTGGTGACAAATGATCCCCACACACTGGAAATTGCAGCGAACTTATCAGTCTTTGCTCGATCACTGCAGGTGGACTTGTCATCAAAGCGTAGGTGTTGCATGATGTCTTGGAAGCGGTTTCGTGCCATAGTTCCAATTATCTGTGGGTTTCCCAGGTTTGCTGACCAGCAGTCATTTAGAGATGGAACCCTGTTAACCCCCCGCAAGATGACAATTGCAATAAATGCCATTAGTTCAGGGAGGTCCATGAACCAATGAACATGCTCCGTGCACCACTCAGCAGGCCATTTGTAAATATGTGTACAAATGGTTGGTTTTTTGTACTGTTTTTATCAATAAATCGCAGCAACAAAGGACATACACCCATGTGTGTTGATTCTCCCTAAGATGGCAAACTGAAACACTCCAAGTTGGTGACTTATGGAGATTTATTTCCCTGGATGATTGAGAATGCATCAAGATGAAACACAAAAGGAAGTTCACAGCTTTTAGCAGCTCGCCCACCCCCTCATCCACACACCCCCACTCCCCTCCCTCCAGAATTCCCAGGTAACAACCTAATTTACATATGAATGAAGAGCCAATTTAGCTTCCACTTGGCTGAAGCTAAAGCTTAGCTAAAAGCCTACCAGCCATTTGGCTGCTCTCCGGGTTTTAAAGGTAGAAAGGTAGGAGCCTGGGGGTGCTACTGTTAAACAACTCTGAAGCATCGGGGTGGGGGTGGGGTCACAGGACCTCTGGGAGTGTCCTGTGGTGTTGTGGAATTGGATGTTGGGGGTAGGGCCTGCGTGGATCGGGCTCGCTCCCGGGCATGCAGCAGATGCTTGATCAAACTGGGACCCCGGGGAGTTCAAAAACACTTCAGGCCCCTTGTTGTGTTGACTGAGGCCTCCCTGAGCAGTTAGCATGGCGCTGTGGGAACGCCGTGTGTGTGAGTTCTGGACTGTTGGGTTTGGAAAGCTGGAGAAAAGGCTGGAAACTGATGAAACTGATGGTGTGCTATGGTGAGCATTGATATTCACTGGGACCAATTTAGCTGTTCTTCTAACATGTACCTCACACCTCATCCCACACTGTTGGCAGACGAGTCCTCTTTACACTGGCTCCCCGTGAAGTTTAGGGTTCAGTGTCAGGTTCTGGCCATTTCAGAGCTCTTCATGTTCAGATGCCTTGAAGTGTCCACTGATCCCTGCTCAGAAGCAGCTCTGTAGGGGTCTGCACATTCCAGGAAGGTTCAGTAGTAACACTGAAGTAATAGCTGGCTGTGCTATAACACATTATTTCCCCCCTTGTCCTCACGCGGCGCAGTGTTGTGGAATCGGTCCAGCTTGGGCTGAGAATGTGGAACATGCCACCACTGGAAAGAATGAATCGGCTGTACGTCAGTCTCTGGCTCGAGCCGAGGCCTGCAGCGCTTCTTTAAAGAGCCCGATTCAAAGGAGTGAGAGTCTGCCGGGGCCTTCAGGAGCTGGCAGCGATCGGCTTTAAGATCACACGAATACGACACACACGCCCCCGCACTCCAAAACACTGAGGTCACACGTCCTCGTAAAGCCTCCTGCATTGGTTCAGCATGGCCGGCTTCAGCTCGAAGTCATGTGTGCAGAGCTAATGCTCCAAAGCTTTTAGAGTAAAAGAAAGCCGAAGGTGGAACAGTGAAACAGAGAGCACTTTGATTTTAGTTTGAGCCCTCAGGTAAATGCTAATTATACGGAGCATTAAAGAGCAACAGAAATGCAAAAACCATCAAATGTTTTTTTTCTTTTTAAGAAATTAAATTTGTTGTTTTTACTTTCACACTTTCAAAATTCAAAACTGAGCGTTAAGTTTGGCGCCAGGTCTGAGCTGGTTGTGCTGACCTCGAGACCACGTGAATGAGTCGGCGGTTTCAGACGTTTGAGTGGAGCCGGGATTGTTGCCGACCCGATCGAAAGGCAGTAGTTGGATGTTAATAATGCAGCGCGGCATTTCTCTGCATCTCAGTCATTGGACAGTCCCGTCGCCCTGATCTCGTTACCTCCTGCCTCCAAATAATTCATCGTGTCTGCAGCAACCGGTAGATGACACTCACCCTGCTGGAGCCATCATTTAAAAACATGAACATGAAAGAAACCCATGAACTCTGTCGAAGCTGCATCATGCATCAACAGCATCATGCACTGAGTTTTTAAAGCCCCTCTGTATAAATTAACTCAGTTTAAATACATTAAGCTGACAGTTTATTTCATCATAATAATAAATCTCTCTTTTCTTTTCTTTTCTCTCAGACGTTTTTGGCTCCGGTGAGCCAAGTCTTCCCTGCAGAGGATGACGTCAACAAACATGTGGAGGATAACTGTGAGTACTTGTGCTTCATCGCTCCACCTACAGATCTGGCTCCTCCTTTTTTTTAGATATTTGACATTAGACATTTGTCGTCCTCCTTAAGCTGCTGTTACTCTGGAAGTCTGGGATCAGCTGTTTCTGGTCCCCGGGCCTTATGTTTGACACCCCTGGTCTAAAGTCTTTTCTTGATGCACATCAAAAAGGAAATAAAGTTCCATATAGGAGTATTTTTATTGCAGGAATTTTACTTGCTGATCTGTAATTTGAGTTAAATTCAGCTTTAACACAGAGTTATAACAGGATGCACGTCAGCAAATGTTGGTCTGATATTTCTGAGTCTAAACAAAGCAGCAGTGATATTCATAAATTTATTAACGGACCAAGTCGTCTCTTTTTTCCTTCAGATTTTCCATCGTGGCTTTAAATAGATTTTATTTATGAGGCGTTCTTCCAGTCTTTTCCTGGGAATGCACCGGGCGCAGTGCCATCATGATGATGCCCACTCAGAACAGTCTCCTACTGTGTCACTATGCTTCTCCTCGCTTAAATAATGAGTTTTTTGCTTGTTTAAAGAGCTGCAGAGGGTAGGAAATCAGGTCGATTTTTAAAATAAAAGAACCTCTTGTAGGCTAAACACTTTTCTCCTGGTGTTGCAGAAGGTGAGGTTTGAGTACCCGGTATTGAAAGCTATTCGCACGTTAAAATGCAGCTTTTTTTATGCAGCCAGGTGTGCATCTACAGGGAGGGGATGGGGTGGCATTGGCCCTCCCTGAAGACCCTGCTGTTTATTAGTATCTACAGTCATTTAATTACTTTGCTGAAGTGCAGTTTTAATCACTTTATTGCAGTATTTTCATGTTATGCTGTCTGGGTTCCCTATGTGCCCCCGACTGATAAAACCCTGCACACTGCAGTTTTCCTCTCATATAATCTGCTGGTTTGCCGACAGCTGTTGTTGTTGTTGATGATGTTGTTGTGTCTATAGCATCCTCACATTTCTCGAGTGGCACTGTTATTTGTTTTTTGTTTTTTCCTTTCTGTAAATTCAGCTGCTTTGAGTAAACCTATGCTTGTTTCTGATTGGCTACATGCTGCTGAAGGTGGTTATCAGTCTGACTGATAACCACCTTCACGTGAGCTCTCGGCCCGATGGATGATGCGATGTGCAGCGTGGATCCGCTGCTCTGCTGAGTTTAGTAACATTTTGTCCTGCTTGTGTCTCTCAGGCTCTTTGATGTACCTGAATGAAGCCACGCTGCTCAACAACATCCGAGTGAGATACAGCAAAGACAAAATTTATGTAAGTACAGACATGAGGGGGAGCGGCCGGTCGGTGAAATACTGTGAAACAGAAACGGTTGTGAGGTCGTCCTCATCCTCGGCGTGCTGTATTCACTCCTGGACTCAATGGTGTGTTAAATGCACAGGACACACCTGAGGCTCAGCCTTCAGGTGAACTTGTGGCGCTGAAAATGAAAGAATAAACACCAAAAGGTCACAAAAGCAAAAAGAAAAACTCATAAAGGTTCGGGGTTCGTTTCCTCTGATCGTAAAAAGTCAAAATTTCACACCGAACCAAAATAATTCCGACCTCGGAAAGACAACGTCACACGTTATCATCACCCGATGAAGGAAACCAGCTGCCGTGTCAGCACAAAGCGTTGGTCGTGACCTGCCCGCACCACCTGTGGGCGGGCCGCACGCTCAGTCATGTTTCCACACTCCACTGAAGCAGAGATCTACTCCACCCTCGCCTGAAACAAAGGCATCAGAAAAAATAACATGTGTGCAGGTTACTGTGTAAATATACATGTAATGTACGGAGGACTGAAGCTGCCAAAATAAAACGTTTAATGAATGAATAGATTAAAAACAACTCATATAAATCAGATCAAACTTTATTAGATTTTTTTTTTGCATCAACATGTGACAATTAATATTTCTGATTCGTTTGTAGTATTTGTTTTTTCTTGTTGCTCTTATTTTTTTCACTTATTTCCCCTTAATTTTACTTTTTTGATTTTTACATTTTTTTTTTTTTTAACTGAATTTTTGTTTTTTTATTTCTGATATTTTTTCTAGTTCCTGTTGATTTCCTTAGTAAATTTATTTTTAAATAACTTTATTTATATATGTATTTATTCATTTAATCAGTTTAAAGGTTTTTTTATTTGCTTTTTTAAAATTGTTGCAGTTATTTCTACATTTTCCTTTTTCTATTTTCTTTATTTTTTCATTATTAGTCCGATTTTACTCACTAAAAATGAATTTTTGTTAGTTACTTTTTATTGCATTGCATTTTGTGTTGCTCTTGAAAACTCACTTTCACACTGATTGAATAACTGTTTTATTTTTTAATTATTATTATTTTTCCTTCATATGGATGTCTTCACTTCACGGGGTTCATGAATGATCTCGGCTCTTGTCACTTCAAAAAGACTTCAGTAATTATTCATGTCCATCCAGATAAAGAGGACGGCTGTCACGTGTTTGCTATTATTTAAATAATTATAATTTTGCTCAAGTCCTTAAGATGAAACATATGTGGGCCAAACAGAGTCTTCAGCTTACCAGCAAACCCTCAGCTGATGATTATTCCTCCACATGAGGCTCTGATAGGAGCAGCGGGGCTACACAGGGTGTCTTTTCACCCCAGGGGGCTTTTCGGCCCGGCCTCACACCTTGAGCACCCAGCAGGGGCTCATGTGACCTCTGCTGCCTTTGCTATTTAGCTCCATTTTCCTGTGAAGCTTCCAACTGATGTCAGCTGGAGTCAGACTTGGTCCACACTGACACCTAGTGGCCGAGGAGGGAACTGCACTGTGAAGCTCACAGAGGGCATTTCTGATATAAATCAGGTTTTATTGATAAATGAGGATATTGTAAAGCTTTAGAAATCTCTGCAGCGATTATAAATGTAAATCTAAACCTCTCCAAAACTTTTGAAAACACAATATAATCATTGTAACCTCCATGAAGACTGGAAACACAATCCTCAATCACAATGTGATGCTCAGGAGTTTTATGAATTCTTGAAATTCTTGAGATGTGGCTGAATGCTCGTATTACTGGCTGATATGGAGTTTGGATCAGTACAGAAATTCAGATTTTCTGATCCTGATTCCGTTAAACTCTGACAGATTTTGGAGCCTCTCACTTTTTATAAGTGCTGAAAGAAAACGTTTGCTGCTCCTTCAGGAGGAGGCAGAGAAATTAGAGACTTTGTTGGTTTTATGAGCCAAATAAGTGATTTTTATTCCTCTTGTTCTTGTTCTTCTTTCAGACATTTGTAGCAAACATCCTGATCGCCGTCAACCCGTACTATGACATCCCGAAGCTTTACTCGCAGGAGACCATCAAGAAGTACCGGGGCCGGTCGCTGGGCACGCTGCCGCCGCACGTCTACGCCATTGGTGAGCAGCTCAGTTTATCACAACTTTTACATGCTGGACAGTATTTCCAGGAACTTGTCCCACATTTTTGTTCTGTGCTCGTGACTAAAGCTCAGTTTGAGCATTTTTGGTGTGTTTTTAGAAAGAGGGAAACCTTTCGTTTGCCGTGATTTTAAAAACACAAACAAATCGTAAGCAGAAAGCCTCACATTAAAGGAGAGACAAGAAATGTTCTGTTAGTTAGTGAAATCTACCTGTGGAGGGAACAAGGCATGATACATCTCTGCAGAGCTCATTTTAACCTGCTCGAGTTGAGCAAAGTTTGTTTACATATTCAGAAAGTTAAAGACTCCTGAGACGGTTTAGAGGTCAGTATCTTTATTTTAGACTTTTTAAGCAGTTTTTGGTCATGGATGCTTTAAAATGTCCTAATCCCTGTCATTTTTATAAGACTTATTTTAATGTTTCACAAATTGAACAAGATCATTAAAGTCATTAAGAAATTATCAGTTTAATCGTCCTCTAATAATTTAATACCAAAAGCAGTTCTTTTAGGGTGAGAGTTAATGTTGTAGTTCACAATTTGTTCACTAGGGGGCAGCCAGCACTCAGATTTCCCAGAGTCCCCTGAACATCACGGTACCAGACTGACTTATTGAAACCGCAGGGGTTTAATATCTGTTTGATTTTTGGGGTCAGCGTGGCGTCTGATCTAACTGCTGCCTCTGTCTTCAGCTGATAAGGCATACAGGGACATGAAGGTCCTGAAGATGAGCCAGTCCATCATCGTCTCCGGGGAGTCTGGAGCCGGCAAGACTGAAAACACCAAGTTTGTTCTCAGGTGAGGGAGGCGAGGGTCTCGTCTTTCAGCGAACGCGGCGACGACAAATCTGAGAAAATTATCCACGTTTTCATGTTCGTGTGATTATTGTAATGTGACCTGTACTCGGAGCTTATATACACAATCAGTTTTGATATCATCGATTTTCATTTGACCTCATTTGTGATTTTAATTATCAGCTTGTTTTCATAATTAATTGATTGTTTTGTCCAGAAAAGGTCGTAAAATGGTTAAAAGGCCTGTTTTAGTTCATTTAAATGTCCTGTTTCATTTGACTCACTGACCCCAAATATTTTCTACTCAGAGTTATTCTGATAACTCAGAGTTTAAAATATTTTGCAGTTTTTCTTAAGAAATTACTTATTTGATTATTAAAAGCGGTATTTGATAAATGCTCACACAAAATCTGGACTTTGGACATGCTAAAAGCTCTGACATTACAGTGTTTAGACGATGTGAGCAGAAACGTTTACAGGCAGGTGAGAGCCGGTGATTCTAATAATGCTCTCCTCTGAAGCAGCTTTTCAGTAAGATGTCACGGTGTTATCCATGGTAAATGGCCTGTTTTTATATAGCGCTTTACTAGTCCCTAAGGGCCCCAAAGCACTTTACACATCCAGTCATCCACCCATTCACACACACATTCACACACTGGTGATGGCAAGCTACATTGTAGCCACAGCCACCCTGGGGCGCACTGACAGAGGCGAGGCTGCCGGACACTGGTGCCACCGGGCCCTCTGACCACCACCAGTAGGGGTGAAGTGTCTTGCCCAAGGACACAACGAGCAAGACCGTCCAAGCCGGGGCTCGCACCGGCAACTACAAGGCGAACTCCCAACTCTTGAGCCGCGATCGCTGGTGGGCGATTGAAGCCAGAAATGAGCCTATTTGGATGAAAGGGTTAGCAGAGATATCTGCTGAGTACCAAACTATTAAAGGTCCTCTCTGTAGACTTGTTGGATGGTCGGTACCACACAGGAAGTGATGTCATCGCTCAGATAACCGCAATAAAAATGCTCCAGTTCGGTGATTCACTTAGCAGGCACGAGGTTTAAGCAGTGAGGTGTTAAAATATTCACCTGCAGTAATGTGGGAGTCTCACCGATGAAGCCAGCCTCTAGTGGACGTCTGAGGAACTGCAGGTTTGGGCTTTGTTTTGCCAGTTTTTCGCAGAAAGGAAGCGTTTCTGTGGAGGTCACAGGAAACTGTACTGTAGGTCATCTACTAATTGGAAGGCAAAAGTGTCCTCAGGGAGGGAACAGTGTGTTAATCAGAGCATGAATACATGTGAATAGGGGAGCGAGGCATGATGTATCAAGTGCTTTAAGTGCTCCAGTGGAAAAGCTCGATATAAGAGTCGTTTACCAGGAGCACTGCGGCAGCCTTAAACCTGTGCAGTGACCCTCTGGTAAACCCAGAGTTTCTGCTTTTCTGATCACTTTAACCTAAATATTTAACACAGTTGTACTTCCTGCAGAGCATCGTTCTTTGCTTTCACACAAACATCTGACAATCTACCGGATTTGTTTTGTTGAATATCAGAAATGGTCTTCTTCCTCCTTCTTACAGCATTTTCAGCAGTATTAAAAATGAAATATGGTCCAACAAAAACAGTTTTTATTGAACAAACTTTAATGTTTACTTGCTTTAAAAAACCTTCAAGGCTGTAAACCTGTGAGAACCTCTGCTTTAAAATGACAGACGAATCGCGTGTTCTCAGGTGTTGATGATGTGCTGTGCTTGCAGATACCTGACGACCTCGTACGGAACGGGTCAGGACATCGACGAGAGGATAGTCGAAGGTGAGGTCGCTTCTGCTTCTCTCATCAGCTTCCTGTTGAGGTTTGAGTTTGAACTCGACTTCTTTCTCCCTTGCAGCGAACCCTCTGCTCGAGGCCTTCGGGAACGCCAAAACTGTCCGGAACAACAATAGCAGTCGCTTTGGGAAGTTCGTGGAGATCCACTTCAACGAGAAGGTGCTCAGGGCCGTTCTCGCTCAGTCGATCACGAGCTTTAACGTCTGCTGATGAAAGTTATGAATTACAAATGAAGCCGCACTTATTCAGCACGATCTGTTTACGTTGATCTTTCTGCTTTTGTGAAGAGACGCGATTTGCCCTCTTCCATCTCAGATGCTTACGCAGCATAAACTCAGTAATGAGGCCTCACTTATGATCATTTATCTCTTTTGTTTCGCTCTTGTTTATGTGTCCTATAAATCACCGTATTTCCATGTTACCCAAAGGCAGACTCTTCTTTGTGATTTCCAGCTTTATTATCTACATTTTTCTTCTTTAAACTATAATATGAGATAAATTCTTTATATTTAATATTTAATTTCCATTTAATTCACCATATAATTTATTATAATGACAAAGTGGCAGGATATGAAGATGAAACGCGCTGATAGATGCCATAAATGAGGTTTTTTTTTTTGGTTTTTCCCCTGCTCTTCCTCCTCAGAACGCCGTCGTGGGCGGCTTCGTGTCGCACTACCTGCTGGAGAAGTCGAGGATCTGTCGGCAGAGCCCCGAGGAGAGGAACTACCACATCTTCTACCGGCTGTGTGCCGGAGCTCCCGAAGACATCCGGCAGAAGTTTCACCTCAGCTCTCCGGACACGTTCCGGGTACGGATATTAAGATTTTTATCATCCTGACGCTCGATAAGCCCAATCAGATGGGCGGGGGCTGATGGCTGATGAATGAATGGAGGAGGTGCAGATGATGGGTGGGGGCCTGATCGCAGACTTGATGGAAGGACTCTGTATTTTTCTTGTTTCTGTCAAACCAGCACTGAGTGTGTTCTTCTTCATCAAAGCCCAAACCCCACAAAAGTCCTTCATCACCACGAGCTGCCCAAAATCTTAATCCGCCACTGAAAATAGTCCTCAAAACACCACAGTCTCCTGATGTTTAAGTCATGTTTGCTGCCAAAATAATCAAAATAAAGAAGAGAGGGATGACTTTCCAAGCCCACGGTTCAACTTCTGGATGCTGCTGTGTTATTTTTATCACTTTATTTCTGTTTTTTTACTCTCAGCCAGTGCAGCAGTACAGTTAACTGTACAGCAGTAATATTATTGGTCAGATAGTTGCATTAAAAATGCTTTTTTACAATTTAAATTGGTTTAGTTATACAAAAAATTCCAGGAGAACTACTTTCTTTCTGCTTCCAGCATCGCACACCATTACTGTTTACGTCCTGCCAGGAGCACTCGAGGCTCTCGATGTTGCTCTTGCACAGTGATTTGGTTTGTGTTTGTAGTTTAGTTATTGCAGCCGAGGTTGAAGTGCCTCTGCCTGCAGTTGTTAGGTTTGAATCAAAAACGGGTAACGGTAGAATTTTTTTGTTATTACATAATTCTGTCTGAAGCCTAAACTCCCTCCAACTCCATATTTGTGCTCTTGTGCTCTCTATATTTGTCCTCTGTCTGAAACAAGCCAATTTAGCTCCTCCCCCTTTAAGCCAGCTCTCTTCTGACTGGCTGCTCTTCACGAAGAGAAGATGATCCCTCGTGATGTCATACAGATCCAAGGGTTGAAAAAACTATGTGGAACTGAGTGTTTGAAGCAGTTTGAAGGCTGAGCTTGTGGTTCATGCGTGTACATACACTGACCTCATGTGAAGCGTCGGCTGTGTGTGCTCAAAGTCTGCAGAGCCTGGTGTGGGTGTGACTCCTGGGTCGACTCTATGTTAGGAGGATTCCAAAAGATCTAAATAATGGTTTCAAAATCCAAGAAAGTCAGATGTCACACCCTTTAAACTAAGAAATTCAGCCTGCTCTTTCCCTGTTTGAACAGCAGGGGGCAGCTCATCCTCAGTAAAGCCCACCTGCTGCACATGCTCTGTTTATCAGCTGTCAGCGGTGGATGGAGAGCGGGGAGAGGGGGTGTCAGGTGCTCGTGTTTGCCATCAGGTTTGCCACCTGCAGCCACAAACGCAGACGTCCACAGTCCTGAGGTAACGGAGGCAAAAGCAGCCGTGATGGCTGTTACATGACGGTGATGAACTCGTGTTGATTTCTGTGCCGTCAACGCTCTAACATGTAATCTGTGACAGAGCTGAGAGGTTAGACGGGAACGTGTGACTTCTGAGTGCCTAGCAACCGGATTTTAGGGAAAACAACAACATCACAGATACACAAGAATCATGACAGCAAATTAAAGTTAAAAAGCAAACAGACTGAGAGATGATGGTTTTGCTTTCTTTTGGTTCACCTGAGAAGAGCTGACTCATCCTCATACTCACATCTTCTGGAGGAGAAGAAGAAAACCTGAGGTCACTTTCTTTGTTCAGGGTCGTTTCTTTTATTGGCAGCTTCTAAATTCAATCATCTACTCTCACCTCCGACGTTTGCTCTACGGCACCCGCCCCTGTCCCCCTGCAACTTATTACACCACCTGCATCTTCTGATGGTTCATGCATCTGCACTTTCCCCCGATGATGCAGAGGGAGAAAAATGCTCACACGGTTTGAGCCGTGATGAACTCCTGAAGTTCAGCTTTTGTGCATCACAGGAGGAGCTGAGGTGTGTTCAGGTCCACGAAGGCTTGTTTAAAGGGTCAAAGTGCTGATGACTCCAAAGAGAGCAAGAAGGTGTTTTCATCATCAAATACTGAAGAGGACATGAAGTGCACTTTTTTTCTAAGGAGGGAAGAGAACATGAAGCAAAAAGGTAAAGGAAGAAAAACAGTGAATAAAGAAGGAAGCAATATGGGAAGATGCTGTTTCAGGAGGAAAGGCGGGAAGGAAGGAAAAAGGAGGAAAGTAAAAAGACAGAAGAATTTCACTTTTTAGAAGAGGTGGAAGAGGGGATAGAGGTTGAGGAAAGATGATAAAGAAGGAAAGAAATGGGAAGAAAGCTATAAGGAAGGACAGAAGGAAACAGATAAGATGAAGGAAGCAAGATGCAAACAAATGCAAGGGTGGAAAGAAGGAAATAGAAATAGAAGCGGTAACCAACGAGGCTAGATTAAGGAAATAAGGAGTCAAAGGAAGAAAGAGGGAAAGACAGAAAATGGAAATTAAGGACGTAGACAACACAAGGCTGAAGGAGGGAAGGAAAGAAGACAGAAATGGAGGGTAGAAAGGTGAAAAGAAAGGACATAACGAACCACATAAATATAAGAGTAGTCTAGATGAGTAGAATAGATGAGTGTGAAAAGAAGACATACAGGACAGGAGGCAGAGAGGGTGGAAGTAACTGAGGAAGCACCAGAAGGAGGATAGAAGCCAGGAAACAAAGGAATAAGGAGGGCTGGAAAAGAGAAGGACAGAAGGATGCAATGGAAGCTACATGAAGTCCCAGAAATCTTGAGAAAAAGTACTCAAGTATTTACTGCAGTAAAGGGGCCGAGGTGCATTTCACCTCGGCGGGGTGACTCTGAGGTTTTTCAGGAGGAAAACGAGACGCTCCCATCGGCGGTCTGCCGGGGAAATGGAGGACATTCGGTCCTCCCGGTGGCTTCGGCTCTAATGAAAGTTTTTGTTTATGTTCATCTTCTCGGCGAGAGAAGGGCTCGCCTCTGCAAACAACATAAGCCCTGGCTCGAACCAGCCTCCCCCTCTTCCCAAGACACCTGGGAGGTGAGCACCAGAGCCACTGTCATCTCGTGTCTGTGAAGAGAGGAGGAGGATGTCAGCAGAGCAAAGCTGCTTTTAATGCAAATGCAATTATCCAGGTGAACTCTGACCGTCTCTGAAGCAAAGCGTTTCCTGCACACAAGCTCTGAGAGCACAGCGTTCCCATTTGACTGATGATTTAAGCCGTAAAACAAAGCGCTTCCATACATGGAGGCGCGAGGCCGCCTCTCAAACACTCGAGTCGGAAAATGACATTAGTGCAAAAACGCCAGTTTCTGCTGCTTCATTTCTAGTTATTGTTGCTATGTTTTAACTTTGACAACAGGACATTTAGCTGGATTTGTTTCATTTCTGCTCATTTTTTACCTTTTGAAACTGCATCTTGAAGTATTTTAGATGTACAACTTCACAGGACGAGCCTAAACCTAAACTCCACTCTGAGATAAATATACGAATAAAGTTGTTTAAGAAAAATGCTGATAATAGTAAGTGACTCATATAAGACTACAGAAATTCACATTTTCTATTGAAAATATTATTTTTCCCTTAGTTATACTAGTCTGAAGCTTGTGCAGTCCTCCTTAATGTAATCAGTTATTAAAATGTATTTCCATGGCTCTGATTTTGCATATTTATAATAACACAGTGATGATAATTTTATTTCAGTTGTACTTTTCATGCAAGTGCTTTCCAGAGCAGGGAGTGCCAATAAAAATACATACATTTAAAAAGAATGGATAAATAATCAAAATGAGTTAGTTTTTTTCCCCCCAGGATTTATAAAAGCTATGACAACGAACTAAATACTAAGTTAAAAACAGCAAACCAGAGATAAAAAAATCAAAGCTGCTGTCAGTCCAGGGGTCTGAGGATAAACAGCCTTTAATGTCTGATAGTTTTGGATCTTTATCTTTTATTTGTAGTTTTCAGGACTCTGGACTCCAAAGACCACCTCTGTCTGCCGAGTGCGATTCAAAAACCTTTTTTGTTCTTTGAAGCTGACAAACTGCGTGATAGTTACATTTATGAAGTCGAGACCCAAACAATCGAAGAAGCTAAAAGACCCAACTTAGCAGATCTTTCCCCCCATGGTGGTCTGAGGAAGAAGTTCAGGGCATTTCTGCTGGAATGAAAGCACGGTGGATTAATCTTATGAGTCTTTTTTTTTTTTTTTAATGGCAGACTTGCACAAGAACAGCTCACGAGGTTAACCACACCGGCTTGTATAATGTCGGGTGATTTCTGATGTGCTCTTTCTTTTTAATCTGCCTTTGAAACTTTGCTCATCTTTCCTCTCTCTTGTGTCTCATTGCTTTGCAGTACCTTAACAGAGGATGCACTCGGTTCTTCGCTACCAAAGACACAGACAAGCACATCATGCAGAATCGGAAGAGCCCAGAGGTACAGTATGCAGAAAAGTCTCTGAGTTCAACCAGTTTATGAAACCTGGACCACAAAATAAGCAGAAAAACACAGTTTCACTGAAATGTGAGGCTGATATTACGATATTACAGCAATAAAGCAACATACTGATCATTCCAGTTGTATATTTTATTGTTGAACTCTGAATCATGCAAAGCTGCTCTAACAGAGTTCAGAATAATTCTTATATTCATGATTCTGGGACCTGTGCAGCTTCTCAAATCATCCTGTATCTGAAAAGAGGTGTTTTAGCCCCTCCTCCTTTAAGTAAACTGTATTCTGATTGGCTGCCACTCATAAACACTGAGTTTGGACAGCAGGTGGGTGGGGATTCTTGCCGGAGGTGATCATATCTGGGATATCCACACTCTGTGACATCATAGAGAGCAGAGAGTAGGAAAAAAACTGCGAGTTTAGATAGATCAGATACAGATCTGATGAGGTGATTTGGTTTCCACAAACAAGTTTAGTTGCTAAATTGAGTTTTTGAGCTGCAAATTTTCCCTTTTTTCTTTTCTTTAAACAGCAGAGAGGACTTTTTGTCCTCTTGTAGCTGCAGTAAATTTGTGTCCCCCAATAATTCCATTTCTTAGAAAGGAAACTCTAAAAACTGAGAAGAAAAACGTCGACTCATGCCCCTGTGGGCTGGAAGAAGGGAAACGGTCGCTTTGCAAACTCCATTAGCTCCTTGTTAAACCCGACTCAGCAGATTCGTTCACGTCGTTACGCCCTCCAGCTCCGCTTTTCTTCTCACAGTCGTTGTGTGAGCGAGCCTCTCTTATCTCTCCGATCACTCTGTCTGTTTGTCCAGTGGGAGCTTTTCAGAAAAGAATAAAAGATCTAAGAAGTTGGCTTTAACTTATTTGTCAATGTGTGAAATAGTCTTTTTTTTTTTTTTTTTTTATGGGGGAAAAGAAGAAGAAACCTGCCTGTGAAGCACGTGTGTGTCTTCACTGATAATTACAGACTTTTCATGAGAAACGTGTGTGATGTTTTTCATCTGCACAGAAAACCAACATGTGAAAGACTGAAAAATGAAAGAATTTATCCTGCACACGAATAAAAGTCCAAATTCTGATTCAGCCAGTACAATGCTTTTGCACGCCCAGCTTTGGTTTGTATGTCTGTTAAATTATTTCATTTAAATGATCTTTTTCTAAATTTGTTTAATGATCTGAAACATTTATTTGTTACAAATATGCACAAAAATAAGAAATCATGAAGTACATGAGTACAGCTTCACCATCATGACAGCGAACATCTGGAAGCAGCTGTTTCACTTCATGGCTGTAACAGCTGTAGCTGGAAGAAGCTTTCAGTTAAAATAGAAATTGAAGGAAGGAGATTTACAAAAATCAGGTTTCAGCTTCTTAGATTTTCTTCAAAAACATATATCTGTGTTAAAAATTTAGAAACAAAAAAAATCACGTATCACACAGCAAACGACCAGCACAAAAATGGACTCTGTAAGCTGCTGGGAGCAGAGAGATTCTGGTCCATGCTGACGTGACGGCTTCACAGACTGCACAGAACATCTGTGATGAGAATCAGAGGCGCTCTGTTAGATTTAACTGTGGACTCAGGCAGGCTGTGGGGTTTAGATGGTGCTCGGATGATACAAGGCAGGATGGATCCAAATTCTGTTGAGTCTGTGTGAACTTTATATCAGTTTCCTGTTTTTTGGCTTGCAAGACGGACACCTGGTGTGGTCTTCTGCTGCTCTAGCCCATTCAGAGATGCTCATCTGCATACCTTCACTGAAATGAGTGTTTAACCCTGTCAGGTCAAAGCAGTCTGGCCATCACTCTCCTGTGACATGTGACTGGATATTTTCTCCCTTGTGTGGGAAACTCCCAGCAGATCAGCAGCTTCTGAAACACTCGGACCAGCCTCAATCCAATCTCATCGACTTATTAGATGTAATATTTAATGAGCAGGTATGTCTAATAAACTGGCCTGCAAGTGTATACGGTTAAATAATAGGCCCATAAGGCGAAAAGAACGGCATTGGGAATCTTAGAACTAATTGAAAGTTTGAATCTGAGGTTGTTCGTTAACACGCTGGTCCATCTGTGCTACCTAAAGCCTCAGAGATGGAAATAAACTGACAGTAAAGCTTTGATTATATGCATTTCGTTACGAGGCAGCAGATAATCCTAACAGCAGCCACCCTGTGATAATTCATTAGTGCTGTTGTGTAATGTTCTTGCCTGAAATTGCTCGCTGCAAACAGGCTCTGCTTATATAATCTCCTTGTTTTCAGATGCTTCATATATAAACAGCAAACATTTTAATTAGCAGCCAGACCGAGAGCCTCGGTGCAGCGCGGGACATTTAACGCTGTGCATTAATAAGAGAAGCTCATCATGTGAAATGAGCTCCTTTCTTTGCCTATGGCTTTTGATTAATTATGCACAAGTGTTCTATTACAGCGTCTGTACACGGCTTCCTCTGCAGTGTGTCGGTATTAATTATTGCAGCCATTAACAGGAGCACGGACGGTACATCGGAGCGCTGCTGAAGATGGCGGATGGAAAGAGGAAGAATCCGGTCGCACACATCCATCACTGGTGGTTAAGAGCATTGTCGTTTTAGTCTTTCATCTTCATCTCACCGAAGATTTAAACTGTACAGGTCTCTCGGTGAAGAGCAAGAATAGTTCAAGGTCTTACAGAACAGTTTTTGTAAGGTCTTTATGTGAGGTACTCCTAAAATTGGATCCGGTACAGTCTCTAAAACAAGTCTACCAACACTGTCCTCTATGATGATATATGCACAGCCATCCGTCCATCCATCCAGCAACAGTCTAAGACCTCCCTCACCCCGGCCACCTGTTCCAGCAACTTGCCCCCCTGTTGTTCCAGAGAAATATAATCTCTCCAGAGAGTCCTGGGTCTGTCCCAGCACCTCCTCCCGATAGAACCTCCCCGAAACGCCTCAACTGGAGGCTCCAGAGGTGGCATTGTTGGAGTTTAATGCTTTGTGGACTGGGTTGGAGGTCCTGGTGCTGCTTTTAAATCTGGTTATATGCACATTCAGTCTACCTTCAGTTTTATTCACGTAGCAGACCTTTATCTGGCTCAATGAACTGTGACTCAGTTCAGAGTCACAGTCGTCTTTGCTTTGTAGATGTTTTATAGAACCCCAAGAATCAGATGATTCTGTGTGAGCAGCATTTGGCAGGAAGAAACCTTCTGTAGAACCAGACTCGGGGACGGGAAGCCATCCGTGACTGACAAAAGAAAGTTTATAGATGCCGTGCATCATGGGAAGTCCCAAAGCAGTGTTATCATACAGCACGTTCTTATTCCTCAAAGTGTCCAAAATTCCAAACAGCAAACCAGTAAAACAACAATAAACACAAAAAACAACTCTAATATTAAATTCCAGTGACATCAGGGTTTCTCTTCAGAATAAAAACATGCAGAAGGAGAAAGAAGCTGACTGATTTTTCGACAGATCTGCTCCTCGTCCTTTAAGTCAGCGCAAGGGTGAAATAGATCAGGTGTCAAACTGTGGACTCGCAGAATTAAACTGTTTTTGGCAGAATGAAAAAAACAGATTGTTGGACAACGGTCCTTTTGTTGTAGCCCGGGAAACAATTATCTGGCAGCATCAGAGTGGGAGGCTTGTTTAATAGAAAGGAGGCACACAAAGGAAGAAAGTTGTCCTGGGAAATGATCTTCGGAAAGTTTGTTTTTTGCGTGTCCTCTTGCTTTATTTCATGACTTCCTCAGAGACCCAAGTAAAGAAGTATTTGCAGACAATCTCCAGCTTTTGTGCCTTAACTTGAGCTCTGGGAGGGAGGGCGTGCGGCAGGGCAACTCAGGTAATATCTGATAAAATCCCGGATCACAGAGGAATATCCCGCATTAACTGTGAGGCGGCCTCGGAGATCAAACGTTAGGGAAACTCGAGCTTCGCCCCTCCCGCCCGGTCCTTCGGGTTCACGAAGACAAATTGTGAGCGGGATCAGTCCCAGATTAGCTCGAGTGTAGCTGCTGTAATCTCTGATAAATGATGTGCTGTATGTCTCCTCGCTGCTCCGGCTCGTGTCACGCAGGACGACCAGGTGATTGGCTGTTTCTCCTCTCGCTTCTGACTTTCCGAGCATGCTTTCAGCTCTGCAGTGCTTTCTGCTCCTTCCTGCTTTGTAGAAAATAATCGAGCCTTTCAGTCAACCTGTGTCTGCTTTTGTGCATCTGGGAATGTCACAGTGCAGTCGGCCTGTCTCAGAAATGGGAGCTTTGCTGGTCCAGCCCATCGAAGATCCAAGTGGACCGTATGTGGCTGTCTAAAGGAATTACTTATCTTAGCTTAATGGCTGCCTGAAGCTGTCCTGTGCCTAGATTTGACTCCACTGTGGAGTTTATTCTAGATGCGACAATATTTATGTCACTTCCACCCAAAACTGCAATATTAACTAACACTTAACTTTATTTTGATTTATATCCTAAGTTTGGATTTGACTCTGCACTGAAATAAGCGCAATGGTGGCTGACAACAAACCACAAGTGCCGTGTTTTCTTCATTGCAGTGAATTACTCCTGTTTCATAATATCAAATCTGCGTAATTATACAAACTGGGGTAAATAAATACCAGAACAATAATTTATTAATAATAATTTGTTACATTGTAACACATTAATGTTGCAGCTGCAGATGATTTTAGTCAGGCTGTTTCAAAGCAGGACCACATATTCACAAATGCACATTTTAAATAGAGCACAGAGTGTAGTGCATAGGTGTCAAACTCTGGCCCGCGGGCCAAATTTGGCCCGCAGCCTAATTACATTTGGCCCGCGAAGCCATACCAAATTACTATTAGAGCTGGCCTACTGGTATTATACAGCTAACATATATATTGTTTAGTATTAAGCTTTGCTTGTTCCATATTCAGTTTTCCAGAAAAACTTATTTGAGTCCATAAGAAAAGATTCATTCTTATATCTAGAGGAAGATTTTTTTTTCAATAAATATTAATGTTAGGCCACGACTTTGTTCCAGTTTTGAATTTTGGCCCACTGTGTATTTGAGTTTGACACCCCTGGTGTAGTGTTTTCATCCTTAATGCAGTGGAGTAGAAGCAGAAAGCAGTACAAGTACTCAGTTACCTTCCATAACCTGTCCTATGCGAGCACCCAGCCCATTAGTGTTTGCCGGGAGGCTGCTGGGCTCTGGCCTCGTGCAGGTTTCAGCTTCTGTGTTGCTAAAGTTTTTCTTCAGATGATTTTCAGGCGTCTAAGTGAAATTTATTCACATTTTTGTCTCATAACCAAAACTCCTAATGCTTCTAATGTGTAAATAAATACCGGTTAAACTGACTGATGTTTGCAGAAATGCTCCCTTCTGGCTGTTGATTCGACTGCTTGAGCTCTATTGGCGGGGGGGAAGGGAGAGAGAAATCTGGAGAGAACCTGATTAAATGGAAGAACCGGCTAAGCAAAATAATTCGTTTTCCACTTAATCCACTATCACAAGGGACACGCGTGCGCTGGCGTCTATAGTTTAGCCCGTGGTTATCGTTATAATGCGGCATTCCTGAGTGAGTTTTTCAGGTGTGTGTGTTTTTCTTCCTACTTCTCTCTGCTGAAGATTGTGCTTCTTCTTTCGCTGCCTGCTCTGCTTTGTGCAACACGATCAGTGATAAACAGGGTGATTGCTGCACTCCGCAGAGTGAAAGCATTCGGCTCGAGATTAAGTTAGAATGATTTGGAGATTCAGATTTCTCCAAAGTGAAGGAAGAGAAGAGAGCAGGTAGGCAGAAAGGTAAAAATGACAAGCGGTAAAGAAATGAAGTTAGAAGTGAGTTGTGTAAGAAAGGACATGAGAATAAAAATATGAAGGAGATGGAGATGAACGAAGATTTTTAAATGTCGGTGACGTTTTCTCTCCTGGTTCCTCAGCACACAAAGTCGGGCCCGTTGAAGGACCCGCTGCTGGACGACCACGGCGACTTTGCCAGGATGTGCGTAGCCATGAAGAAGATCGGCCTGGACGACACAGAGAAGCTGGATCTGTTCAGGGTGGTGGCCGGCGTGCTGCACCTCGGCAACATCGACTTCGAGGAGGCCGGAAGCACATCAGGTGAGAACAAGAAGTCACACATGTGAACCTGTTTTTGGACTTGGAGAAGACGTTTCACGTCCTTTGTGTTCTTTGGGTTTGTGGGGCATCGCTCCTGTTGTCACGGGGTGTTCGGTCCGTTTACAACCTCAGACAGAGTTTTGGTCAGACTCAGTCAGAGTGTAGTCGATCGTATTGGGGGAAACTTGGTTCATTATTTTGCAGACTTTTTGAATCTGCTGATTGGTAGATGACTACTTGGTCCGGAAGCTTCTTGGAGATGATGTGATTCTGTTGACAACCTGCAGTTTGGTGCCCAGAGCGAAGTCACCGGGTTGTGAATTGGCACCTCTAAGTTCAAGGCTGTGTCTTATTCCGGGCTGGGAATGAGTCGCTGCTCCGATTGGAGGAGTTTGGTGTCCCGACTCGTGCTCAGCAGTGAGTGAAGAAGGAGCAGGAGGCTCACTAATGCAACGTACACGTTAGATGTAGATCAAGGCTGTTGATCTACATTCCCACCATCACCTTCAGCCACGAGCTGTCGAGCACACCGAACATTTAAAACAGAAAAACGTGAAATTCATTAACAGCGTCGTGAAGATAATAAACCCTTAAACTTTCTGAGAACCTCAATCAAACTTTTTTTTTCTGCATCCCAGGTTGGTTGATGTGTCGCTGCCATTTTGACTTCCTCAATTTGTCATTCAAATGTCAGATTTCACACGGAGATGATTCCAATCAAACACAAATAGCACAAGGCCAAACAGGTCGTTCTCTTCGACTTTAAAAATGCAAAGACGTCACGTCGAAGCATTCACTGAAAGACGGGAGGGAAACGCAGCTGTAGTTGATGTGGGGATGGATGTCAGGTTTACCTGCATGATCACGCTGCATTAAAATCACAGTCCTGAACAGGAAGGCATTTTAAAAAAGTGCCTTTGTGTGTGTTGGTGCTGCTAAAGCCCGTAACGCCGTCTGACCTGAAATTTAGCTAATGTGAATAAAGTTCTGCACCGAAATGTTATTTAATTAAACTTCCTGTGCTTGTGGTTTACATATCCAACCGCGTCCATCAGTCTGTCTGACAGAGAGCACCGATGGAGCGATTAGTTGTGCACATTTTCCAGAGTTTGGACCTTCCTGTTTGCACCTTCACTTCCACTCACTGATTACGTTTTAGCACTAAAGCCTACTTCAAGAACCCTTCTCGATCACTCTCCACGGTCATAAGTGAGCCACAATCCCAGCTTTGATGAAGCTGTGCTGATTGATGCCCCAGAAAGGAGAAAAGGGTTGCGTAATCCATAATCCACAAACCTTTTGTGTGGCTTTGCTGTTTGTTTATTAACCAGCTAGTTATTAAGTCTGCTAACAGAATAATAAGAAATTAAAACTACACCAGAAAGATTGACCCCAACAGATCAGGACGGATCAGGACGTGAAGCACTGTAACTCGACGGAGTGCGACGTGGCTGGTCGTGAGGTGGGCGTTCTCCGAGCGGAGCCCTGCGGCGCTCCGTGATTGCATTTGCTCTGTATCAGAAGTCATCCATCTCTCGGGCTTCCCAGCTCCTAAACGGCACCGGTTTGGCTCCTGAGAGGCCGACGCCTCTTTGATCTCATCCCTCAAAGCTCTGTGCTGTGATTGATTGCTGTAATATTCAGCCTCGATCTCCCTCCGTCTCACTTCAGCCTCGTTGCGATGGCTGATAGATGTCGCGGGTCTGACAGCGGCGTCACGGAAAGACCTTTTCTTCTTGTTGCACTTTGTTTTTTTTCGCAGATGAAAAACACTCAGAACACTAATGACTAATCTCGAGTTATTTTTCTCTGGCTGAGGGGAAATTCATTAATTACACAGCCAACAAACTAATTCTGTAATTATTCCAGTGAATATTTCAGGGATTATGCTCTCTGCACTCGCAGAGGCATTTTTCTGTGCCTCGTTTTTCCACAGCGGTTAAGACTCGAACCCTCAGGGAGGCTCAGTTTCCATGAAAATCAGCTGATCCTTTGAACTTCAACTCGGTCTTGAAGTTCCTCCCCATCGTTTTCTCCCTGCGCCGGAAAGAAGAGGAAGCACAGCAGGGAGCCTATTAAACGGAAAGGTTCTCACAGCAGGGGGCTCACTTG
Organism: Diplotaxodon limnothrissa; assembly: GCF_057381915.1. Lineage (NCBI taxonomy): Eukaryota > Metazoa > Chordata > Actinopteri > Cichliformes > Cichlidae > Diplotaxodon > Diplotaxodon limnothrissa. Next base: position 25,516,843 of record NC_140610.1, read on the forward strand.
GCACATGTTTTACAGTAAACGAGGACAGAGCGTTCAGGCCGAGGAGCCAATCAGATGGGGCTATTGAGACGGGCTTGGCTTGCAGTTGCAGAGCGGTCCCTCGGGGAGCTTTTAAAGAATATTTACTTATCTTAGACCCAGAAAGCATGTAGAAGTCAAGTTCATTTAAACAGCTATTCCTAATGCCGCCGTTCACACAGGAGGATTTCATTTATATGAGTTTTCCAGTGCGATCTGACCAATCGGACCGCAGCATTTGGCAATGAGTGCGCTCGTAGCTGAAAGCACGCATCAGCACTGAATATAGGATGATATGGAAACAGTCAAATAACTTCGACTGCATCTCTCAGCCTGTTTGTGGTTTTCAGGTTCTTTGATCACATGACAAAAGAGAGCGAGAGGGCGGTCTCATTAAAACGTTTCCATCAAGGATGAGTGGTGTAGAGCGGGGACGTTCTAATGAGGTCCAACCTTTAGCCAACAGATTAATTAGCGGATTCATCTCTGCTGTTTGGCTGTAATAAGTCCACTCAGACGACGGTGCTCTGAGCGGCAGGATGGAGTCTCTTCAAAAGGTCAAACTGCTCTGAATGTTCTCATTTCAGCTCGTTGTTAAAGTCTTCCCATGAATCTCCTTTGGCGCTGGTGTCAACGCTCGCTTCTTCTCTGGACTCGATTCATTTCAGAGTAAACTGAGAAATCTATCCAGAGAGGCTGGAAATAACGGTCCTTAATTAACTGGGATTCATGTCCAAGTGTTCGTCTTCTGTTCTGATTTGTGGTTTGAGCGCTCGCCTCTGCGGGGCCTTCTTTCACCCTCCAGTTATCGATTAGGTATTAGCTTAGCTTAGCTTTCAGGGGCTATCGATTCCTGGCATTGATCGGAGGAGCAGCTGTAATGATGTGAAGCCGTGTCACGGGGGTTCACGGCTGCTCTAATCCAATCTTTGATGTGAACGGCTTCCGTCAGCAGCCTCAGCCCTGAACACCATCGGACCGCCTTTCATGTGAGAAACCAACTTGTCACTTCCTGTGGTCTGTTCACATGCCGAGGCGTTCATACGTAAAAGCCTGCGTCATATACGGCCTTCATCTTATAGTTGGATTCACTTGTCATGCGAGTGCTCGCTGTCTGGTAAGTGTGGGGGGTTTAGCAGGTTGCTACATTCATATTTTACATTCACGTAATCCTTTGGTGGGTCGGATCAGCTGCTGCCGCCATCGGCACAGAGCGGTATAGAAACAGCTTTTCTCCTTTTTCTCCTGCTCACAGTGAGTTAGGAAAAGATGAATCTTCATTGATCCAGCAGGGGAAACATGACCTTTTTAAATTGAAAATTTCAATAAATAACCCTACCCCTGACCCTAGATGGGAAGAAGTGTGGCATGGCTCCATAGTGGGGCTATTAAAGCGTAAAAATATAAAGGAAGTCTTGTGAGGTGTTAAAATATCAAAGTGAAAGGAAATGAGGAACATGTTCACAAAGACTTGCAGATGCATATAGATTTCGCCCCACCAGCATTTTTCCCATTTTCTGTAACCGCTGATTTATGTCGTGCCTTAAAGTGACCTCACAGCCGACGACACATCCGCTCTCTGGTGGAGTTTCACTTGTTGTGCATCTCACAGTTTCTATAAAGCGACACACGGTTGAGTTTAAGAAGCACACGTGTGATTGTTCACTGCTTTATCAGTGATGTATGAGTACAGGAGTTCGGAGATTCTCTGATTGCACATAGGAAGATGTAAAGATGAGACTTGTGGATGTTCTCCTCTGGTGGTCAGCAAGGCATGGTGACGTCACAGTTGGCATGCAACAACCAATGCGTTGACCATAAATCAGACCAAGAGTTTTGGTTTTAAAACCTGTGAAAATGTGGGTTGGTTCTGAAAAGACACCAGGTTAGAACTCCGTGTGGACCGCTGTAGTAATCATGCTCCAGGCTGTAAAAGCCAACCAGAAGACGTTTCTCTTAAGAGCACTCAAAACTTACATTGCTGTCAAACAAAGCAACAAACATTTCTTGAAGCGCCACTTTGATTTCTGGGTTTCCGGGTCAGGAATGTGTAGCTATTGTGCAATGCATTCCTCGGGTTGGATTCAATAAAAGTCTATAAGAAAACAGCCCTACATTCCTGGCTGCTCAGGCAAGATACTGAAACGTGAGTTGCTCCTGACATGCTGATGGGAGTGTGTGTGAATATTAGATCAAAGTCAAAGTCAACTTTATTTGTCGATTCTGCCACATGTACAGGACATACAGAGAATAGAAATTGCGTTACTCTCAATCCCTAGATAAATAGCAAATGAACATTTAAATATATTTAAATATAAAAGTGATTAAAAATGCAAGTAAAATAATTAAAAAGTAAAAATTTAAATAAATACAATTTTACATATAACAAGAAAGCTATACAATATACAATATAATGGGTAAGTGACATTGAGTGTAAACCAGGCAGAGTAGTGCAAATAGGCAAATAGTGCAAATGGAGATTTAGTAATGTACGGTAAGAGAAAGTGTAACAACAAAGTCTTATGAGGTAATGGCAGTCCAATGCTCCACAAAGTGACTGGTAACTGGTGCAGGCCAGTGAGTGAGTCAGAGAGTGTGTGTGTTTGTGTGTGTGTGACAGAGTTCGGTGAGACCGTGGAGGAGAGAGGGGAGAGGGGGCAGAATCGGGAGGGAGTTAAGCTTCCTGACAGCCTGATGGATGAAGCTGATAAATAAGTGTGTGTGTGTGTGTGTGTGTGTGTATATTCAGTACGAGTTTTGCCCTTTTCCTCGTCTTGCAGGCGGCTGCGCCATCAAGAACCAGTCGAGTCAGACGCTGGAGCACTGCGCTGAGCTGCTTGGCCTGGAGGAGGAGGACCTGCGGGTCAGTCTCACCAGCAGAGTCATGCTCACGACAGCAGGGGGCGCCAAAGGAACGGCGATCAAGTAAGAAGCTTCTGTCACTCACACAGACACACACAGACAGTCAGACAGCTGTGTTCACATCAGAGGACCTTTCACTGATTTATGTGCTACCCATGATCACTGCATTACTAACACTAACCAATAGTTTATTACAATGATGATGTCACGGGGACCAGAGGAGGTCAGGTCACCACCAGAACGTCTCTCTCTCTCACACACACACACACACACACACACACACACACACACACACACACACACACACACACACACACACACACTCTCTGACATTTTGAGGATCTCAGAGACCGCCTTGCTGCTGTTGGGTGGGGCCTCATGCTGAGAGGGACTACAGGTGTTTTGCTGACTTTAAGCCAACCGGTTTGTTCCTTTGAGCTCTGTGGTGTCGACCAGTTTAAAATGAGACGCTCTCACACATAAAAACCACCAGCTGTGCCTTTAGAAGGAGCGTAGAGGAGCATGAGAGAGCGTGCTCGTCTCTGAGGGATTTTACTGATGATGATGATAAAGGTTTTAGGCTGTAGTTTGGCACCACCTGGAGCTCCGTCTTTATATCAAGGACCACAAAGGAAGCACATCTTTGACTTTTATCTTTGTCTGTGTGATTTCATCTCTTTCATTCCTGGATTTTTTTTAAAATTGCTTTTAACTGTTAGAAAACATTACTTGTAACTATTTGCTGGATAACATGGCAGCTTTTGCACAGTGAGAGGAAGCACTGACATTCTCCTCTTGATCACGTAGATTTGTAAAGCAGGGCTTCTTACGGCTCAGTTTAACTACAGAGCAATGTGTACTCCTAATGCCAGTCAGGAAGGCACCTGCTGTAAATCTTGGCCAGATCAACCAAGTGGATCATGAAAAATTAGATTTCCTTACTGGCTCGGTCAGGGCTCGGGTTAAGGACCGCCTCCGGTGCGGCAAACCGTGTTACTGTTTACCGAAAACAAAGGACGTCCAAGTGTGGTGCATAGACTGTATGTAAAAGATGTACATAGTCATTGGCTTAATATATATTGTCCTGAAGCCTCGATTGGAACATTTTGGCCATGCTGGTGTTTTCAAAACGGGAATGACAGACCTTCAATTATGAAGTAGCCACATCCCAAAGTGTGGAACATGGTCCCCAAGTGGGTTGTGAAGGTACTCCAGGTAATTTCTGTGAAATATTTACACTTTAAAAAGAAACTGAACTAATAAATAAAGTCATAGGATTTAAATATCAGTTACTTACTGTAATTTTTCCTCTTGCAATGTCTTTGTGATCCTGAACTCCTCTCATATCCCATCATTAGGAGGGAAGACGTTAGTTTGGAGAGACAAGCTATAAAAGTTCAACAAGAGAATCACTAGATCGAAATGATCCATTGAAATTCTTGATGAGATGTGATTATAGGTTTGGCTGGGAGCGTAACATTGGGCATTCAGTACCCTTCAAAACTGTCTGTGGTGTATATTTGCTGTCTTGAAGCTTTGTGTTTGGTCTCCACCAACCTGCGTGTGAAGTATCTGCCTCCTGAATGCACGGCAGTGTTTCCAGTTAAACTCTGTGTCTGCCGGCTGTTTGCTGCCGAGCGGAGCCTCCACGTGTTCACTTTGAGTTTTCAGTGAACTGAAACACGTTTTCCTGTCTGACAGCTCTCACCGTACAGCTTCTCACACTGTTATTGTTTAAAAAAAAAATCTACTGTGCCTGCAAAAAGAATTGACAGTTTGAAGCTTGACTGAAAGCTTCAGAACAGCTGCCGAGTGGAGTTTGTACTCTGAGACTCAGATAGAAGTTGAGTAAATATGGTCATAATTTTATTTTAACTTTGTTTCGTGTTTTTTAAACCTTCCTTCTCCTACTGCATCTTTTGTAGGGTGTCCTACGTAACTCCTCGCTAAGAGCCGGCTGACTCTCCGCCTCATCTCTTTGTCCTGATAAACACCTGATTGAATCTGAGTGTTTTTGCCAAAACTTATTATGACTAAAGTGGAGGGCCATCTGGACTCTGATTGAAGCACCGGGATGCTCAAATGAGGTTGATTTGAAAAGGTCAGAGTGGTGGCTGAATGTTTCAGGAAGGTCGTTCCATCGTATTTTTCATGTTTTCCTTCAGAAACACAAGAAAAATACGAAACAACCAAGCACGTACGCCCAGAATCCATATCAGCTGATCGGGGGCCAACAACCACATGGTCACATAGTTTCAACCCATCGGTGTCCCTGGCAGTAAATCGAAGCTGTAGGTATCTCTAATCCCCTCAAACTCTTTGACGTTTTCTCCAGTGAATAATCAGGAAAAGAAGATCAAACATCTACAAAAGAATCAACCAGAACGAGTCAGTTTTTAGCTTTAGATCAGGGGTGGGAAACTCCAGGCCTCAAGGGCCGGTGTCCTGCAGGTTTTAGATGTCTCCTTGATCCAACACTGCTGATTTAAATGGCTAAATCACCTCCTCAACATGTCTTGGAGTTCTGCAGAGGCTAGTAATGAACTTTTGATTCTGATTTGATTCGATTCTTTGATTTGATTCGTGTGTTTTGACCCAGGCTTGAGGCCTAAAGTTCCCCTACCCCTGCTTTAGGTGATGACACAAGGGCTTGAAACGCTGAAATACGGTACCAAGTCTCAGTCCACCCCAGTGCCCTCACTGGTCTCTAATTCTTTCAATAGTCACAGTGTGACGGGAACATTTTGGTCTTTGCTGCACAGAAGGGTTGGGTGGTGCCAAGAAAGCTAAAGCAGTACTTGGAAGCCAAACATCTGAAGGTCGCTGGATTTGAACCCGATGCAGAGAGCGTCGCATTGGCAAGTCCAGTTTTCATGAGCCAGGCGTAAAAAGATAAAAGCTGAATTTAATTGAAAGTGACTTCAACTGTTTTATTATTTATTCATGTTGTGACACTTGGGGTGGCTGTAAAACTCTTCTGCTTACAGCTTCTGGAACGTGTTTTTCAGCCCAGAAAATTTCAGCTCTCATTATGAAGGAAGCTTAAAAATATTGGAAAGAAACAGGGGTGTTAGAAAAACCCCATCCTCATGTGCTTCCATCTAGTTTCCTTAAAATCCAGTCCATTGTGACACTTTAATTTGGATTTTTATTCCTGGGCATAAACACGTAATCCCAAATGGGAATAAAAGAATCCTCATTATTTCAAACTACTTTCAAATGTATCTGGGGTCAGAACATGCTTCACTACATGCCCGCTCTCTGATTTATCTTAAACTTCACACTTTAACCCGTCAACAATGTGATGCAGAAACTTGTAACACCAAGAGGGAGCAGCATGCACCAGTGTGCTCAGAGTGAGGGAGTTCCTGGTCTTAGGCACTTTAAATCAGGGTGACCTTTACGGTTTACTGCAGCCTGAAAGGGATCACAGATAATGCTGATAAAAAACATCATCCGTTAATATTATTAATGGCTCTTATTTAGAAAGAAAGGCGAGAGGAATAAAGGCAGACAATCACGGTGGATTTAAACAGTTTGTCTTTGGCTGGCTGCTTCAATTATGTGAATCTAAGGTTATATAAGATGTTGACTGTCTATGTGTCCGACTTTTTATCATGCTGCTTCTGGACCAAATGTCCACTGAGGGTTTTCTGTGCTGGATGCTCATAGTAGATGTGGAAGTTCTTGAAAAAAAATGTAGTTTTTTCTTCTCTGGGCTCTCTGTGCTGTCATAGAAGCTGTTCAAACAGCAGCGACCAATGAGAAGAAAGCTTGCTTAAAGCAGCAGGTACAATTTTACCTTTTAAAGGTGTAAAATACCAGCACACGACAAACAGACACCATCAGCAAGGAGTCCAACAAAGGTGACAGAGTCCTGTAAACATCATGCAAACAGGCTTCTAGACCTCTTTACTGCTCAGGCCAGTGTGTTTGCCTCACACCTTTATATAAATGTGCACATTGAAATTCTGTCCGTCTCCTCCTTCCACATGCTAAACACCTAATTTAAGTTAAATGTGACAATTGGCTTGTCGGAGCACATATGGCGCTCCCCTTCTGCTGGAGGAAAACACTGTGCGTGTGTGTGTGTGTGTGTGTGTGTGTGTGTGTGTGTGTGAGTGAGAAGAACGGCGTGCAACTTAAATTTTCCAGGCTTTGGTTTTGTTCACAGACATATTTAACGTTCTTTACATAATGTCCTGTTGTTTCTGGATTCTGTTCTCTGTGCTTAATGTGTTTTAAATTGCTGGTAATTTACCTGCTGCAGCAGTTTCAGTGTAGCGTGCATCACCTACAGGCAGGGGAAGGTGTTTTCTTCCAGCTCAATTTATGCACTTTTGTAAAATTTGTGCATAAAAAGCCAAACTGGAAATGCTGAAAGGTCCAAATGTAAACAGAAGGGAGTTTAGTTAGTGAGGACTTATTTATTTTTATGCTGTCATAAAATGCGTAGAAACGCAAAATCAACCCAATAAAATGGGCTGAAATGGGACAAAGGTAGCACTAAATATCCAACTTTTTGAGAGGTGTAGGAGGCTCTGAATAACTCCTTTATTTTACCTGCTTCATTGAAGACCAGCTAAACTGAGTAAACAACATGGAAAAAGGCTAAATACATTTTTTATTATTATTAGTCCTTTATTTATCCAGGTAAAAAATCTCATTGAGATTAAAAATCTCATTTCCAAGAGAGACCTGGCATCATGGCAACAAAAGTTACATACCACATAGGTATATAACATTTAAAGCAAACACAATATCCCATACCAACATGTGTAAAATATACAATAACAGATCAAATTAAGAGTACATTAAAAACAATCACACTGAGTAAAAGAGCTGTTCTCTCGTTCCTTTAAGACAGACTTAAACTCTCCCAAGGTAACCAATTCTGATAATTTCAGTTCCTTCTGCAGATTATTCCAGGAAGCAGGGGCAGCGTATTTAAAAGCCTTTTTCCCCAATTCTGTTCTGATTTTTGGGACAATCAATTGTATGATATTGTGCGAACGAAGGCTGTATTGGTTGTGGTTTTTACACATATAAACACATAAATAAGATGGAACCAGCCCAAGGAGAGATTTATAGATAAAGATCAACCAATGGGAGAGTCTGCGAATATGAAAGATAGCAGCAGCATACAAAGAACAATGATGTACACGATTTCCATAGCCAGTAATAAAACGTAAAGCACAATGGTACACAGTATCCAACCTCTTTAGGTAGTGGGCAGGTGCATTCATAAAAAGCAGGTCACCATGTTCCAATAAAGGTAAAAAGGTTGCACAAATCAAATGTTTTCTCACTTGGAGGGAGAAACAGGATTGGTTTCTAAAAAAGTAACCTAGTTTTAGTTTTAACTTCGACACAAGCCTTTGAATGTGAGTCTTAAATGACAAATTCTGATCTATAATTATCCCTAGATACTTGTAAGATGGGACCATTTCAATTTCAGTTCCTTGAATTGTTTTAATCTTAGGAGACATAGCTAACAACTCTTTGCCATTTGAGAATAACATGAGCTTGGATTTATCTGGATTTAACACCAACTTAAGTTGAGTTAAATGGGACTGAACGACATCAAAGGCACACTGCAGAAATTGCAGGGTGTGTGCTACTGAAGGGGATGAACAATAAATAATTGTATCATCTGCATAAAGATGAAATGCTGCATTTGACAAATTATCACAAAGGTTGTTTATGTAAAGAGAAAATAGCAATGGTCCTAATATGGAGCCCTGCGGAACTCCTTTGGGTACTGAGAGAAAAGAGGAAGAAGACCCAGCAGCATGGACACACTGTTTTCTTGCTGACAAGTAATTTGAAAACCAACTTACAGCATTTACAGATAGACCAATATTGTTTAGTCTATTTAATAAAATAGCATGGTCAACTGTATCAAAAGCCTTTGACAAGTCAAGAAAAAGAGCAGCACAGTATTTTTTTGCAGTCCATTGAATCAACAATGTCATTAACCACTTTAATAGCATCAGTTATTGTGCTGTGTTGTTTTCTGAATCCTGACTGATGTTGGGAAAGAACTGAATTTTCATCCAAAAAGTCTTTCAGTTGTTCACTAATGAACTTTTCTAGAACTTCTAGAACATCTGAAGGATCGCCTCCTTTCAGCAAAGGGAGAACATAGGCAGATTTTCATATTACAGGGATCTCACTGTTCGAGAGGCTAAGATTAAAAATGTAAGTTATTGGTTCTGCTAAAAAATCTACAGCCATCTTAAGAAAATAGGGATCAAGTTGATCTGGTCCTGCAGATTTATTTAGATCCAACAGATTTAAAGCCCTGTGGACCTCAAAAACATTTAACGGAGAAAAACTGAAGGGTTGGACCACAGATTCAGTTTGAGCGGTTGCAGAGAGAGCCTCTTGTTGATTAAGCTGTTTAAAATCTGGATATAAAGATTCAAATAGAGATCCTGAAGAAACAAAATGCTCATTAAAGCAGTTTAGAATGTCAATTTTTCTCTGTTAAAGTGCAGGAGTCTTTTACAACAAAAGTTGGCATCTCATGTGTAGTTATGTCCCCATAAGAAGATTTTATTATTTTCCAGAATTTTTTAGGATCGTTCAAATGTTTAGTAGTATTTGAAAGATAGAATTCTGATTTGGCCTTTTTAATTAAGGAAGTTGAACGGTTTCTGAGCTGTCTAAAAATCAGCCAATCCGCTTCGGATTTAGTTTTTCTGGCCTTAGCCCAGGCAGCATCCCTTTTTTTGAGTAGACTGGAGAGCTGAGGAGAAAACCAAGGGTTGTTTTTGCATTTTACTCTAAAATTGCAGATGGGGGCATGTTTATTTATAATTTTGATAAACGTATCATAAAAATAATTCCATGCCAACTCAAGATCAGTTATCAGGTAGATTCTACTCCAGTTATAGTCCCATAAATCATGAAAGAAAGCTTGCTCACAGAAATGCTTAAAATCTCGTTTAAAAGCTATTTGTGGCCTTGATTTTGGGAGCTTTGATTGTCTGACTACAGCTACCACACAGTGGTCACTGATATCATTTGCGAAAACCCCAGTGTGAGAATATTTACACGGCATATTAGTTAAAAATAAATCAATAAGTGATGACTTTTCTGGGCATTTAAGATTTGGATGAGTTGTGCTGTAAATTAGTTGTGTGAGATTATATGAATCACACATGGATTTAAAACTGTCTCAGGCAGAGGACAATCAGTCCCAGTTGAAATCTCCGGCCAGCACAATTTCATTAAAATCTAAAGTAGAATGTTTTTCACTAAGTGAAACTAAAGCCTCACTACTAGCTGAGGGGGGTCTATAACAGCCCACAATGGTAATAAAATAGCCCTTGAAAAGTTGGAGCTTGAGGGCAAGAAGTTCAAACTGTTTACAAACAGATACTGATGAATCGACAGTAACATGGAATTTGCTTTTTATATAAATTGCAACACCGCCACCCTTTCTGGGGCGGTCGCAACGGAAAAGATTATAGCCCGTTATTGCAATGTCTTTGTCAGTAATTGATTTAGTAAGCCAGGTTTCTGATAATATAAGAATATCAGTATCTAACTCTTTCATCCAAATTTTCACAAAATCAAGTTTGGGAAGAAGACTTCTGACATTTAAATGAGTGATACCAAGACCTGCTCGAGTTTTAAAATCACAAGGAGTACTTAAGCATTTGCAATCTGGACCCGGATTAGGTTGCACATTTCCAGATAAAAGAAGCAGAAGAACAATAAAACATTTTCTTTTCACAGATTTTTTTTGTAGGATTACAGACTGATTTCTCTTAGTGCCCAATCTCTTTGGGGGGTGAGAGGATTGGGAAATAAACCAGTGATATGGAATGAATAAATCAGTTAAATCAGTTGAAATGAGATCTCTGCTGATCTCACGTTTTGTAACAAAGAAGCCTCCAAACAGCAGACACGGCTCCTCGTACAGGTTCAGGTTCTTCACTCCGCCCATCTTTTCTTCTTGCAGTTCTTCAAAAGTGGAAAATATTAATTTTCGTATGTGTGAAAAGTCATGTTTAAGGACACAAAGATGAGCGGTGGAAACGGTCACACATGGATGCTTTGGAGGTCCAGTTGGTCCTCAAGGATGTCCAGGGTCATCTCCTAGTTGGGCCAGCTCAGCTCGCAGTTCATGAGTCAGTAGCAGTGGCTTTACTTTGAGCCCCTAATGGGCTACTAACTCGCTCTCATCCCGTTATATAGGTGAGCTTGGTTGTGTTTTGAAACCAGATGTGACAACTTAGAGGTGGATCTGACTGTAAAGCCGTTAGCTCATTGGCTAACGACTTGTCAAACACAAGTTGCCATAAACTCATCTGAGAACTGAGCTCAGCAAAGCGAGCATTATTCCCATGGACTTTTACAGGACCAAAGTCTTTTTGCAGCTACTGGTGTCGCCCCCCGGTGATCGTTAAAAAGAATGCAGGGTTAAGTGTTACCTGTTTACCTCGGCCAGTTAATGAATGCTTTGCCGCTATGATATACCAGTCCTGAAGGTAACTCAAAAGGTTTAAGTTTAAACGCTACACCAAAAACCCATCAGTTGTCTAATTTTGTAAATTTGTTATTAAGAGTTTTAAGTTCAAATAAGTGAAAAACTATAAAATAACTTACAGACATTTATTTTCGCTTTTATTGTCTTTGCGTCTTTGCAGAGTTCATATTTATGGTAAATCCTGATGCTACCTAACTATTCGTAGTTCTCACTGTCCTAAATACGTTATTTTGGAGTGTGTACTTTGGTCTGTTGTTTGTTTGAAGATTGATGTGTGAAAGTTGCAGCAGTGACTTTCTGACGGGATTAACTGGAGTCCAGGTGGACACCAGCGTGACTCGGTGACGGATGAAGACTTGAGTGGCGTTGACGCATCTTCACTTGGAGAGATGGCCCGGACCTTTCACAGCTTTACCAGCTGGCTGCGGCTTAACGAGATAAATGCGAAGCCATGAAGCGTTCAGGAGGAGGAGGAGTTCAGATGAGTGTTATGCCATTTTTATGGCTCGGCGCTTGCCGCCGGGAGACAGCTTCATGCATTAGATTCTCCCTCTGGCTCAGAGAGGAGTGAATGCACCTAAACAAACCTCCCCCATCACCCAGTGCTGCTCCACCATGAAGGAGTTCAAGGCAGCTAATAACGTAATCCTCAGAGTGATGAAGAAGAGGAGATGGGAGGGCAGGGACACAGCCGAGCACCGGCCGGTGGTGATGAGAAAATAATACGACAGTCATAACAGAAACCGCCTAGCACGTTTACCTCGAGAGCTGTTTAACACTAACCCTAACCCGAGGAGGTCAGTGGAGGCGTTAGCTCCCAGCCTCTCTCATTTATGCTCTTCATTGTGCATGTTGCATACACTGAGCTCGCTCTCTGAGGCCTCTGATTGTTTTGTTGGCAGCTCGGCCCGAGTGTGCCATCTGAACGCCGAGCCGCTCACCTTGGCTCCAAACCTCCCACGCCAACGTTTGTTTCCCGTCTTTTGTGTGCAGAGAGAGGAGTAGGTGTAGGTGCATTAAATGCCACTTCCAGCCTCTATCTGCCTGTCAGTTATCGACTCGCCGTACAATGCCCGTAATCTTCTGCTATTCTTCAAGTTCTGGTACTAGATGAGATGTTCTGCATCTGTTCGTCTTGGAACCCGCCTGCCTCGCATCACTGTTATTTGACTGAATTTCAGATCAAGTCTTTAGATTCCATGTTTCTCCTCTCAGTAATGTTAGGATGGAAATTCATTTGAAGCCCATTAACTGGCCTGAGTGTCACTGGATACAGGTCATCGCAGGGTCAACATTTCTGTGGTTTCATCACTATTTAGGCAAAAGATGAAATGTCTTCTTTATTAAGAACAGAGAAACAGCAGAATTTGGTGCGGATTCCAATAAAGCCTGTCATTACTGACGTCTGTCTATCTGTATATGTGATGTCAGTGCTGAGCGCCTGTTCAACTGTTTGTGGTCCCTGAATGGATCTCAGGAGCGATGGAGGAGTGGACGGATTTGGACTAATGGACATCAGCTTTTCCTGCACGCTTCTCTGGGCAGTCATTTGAAGATTTTTAACTGGCTCATGGCCTGTAGCCAAATAATCAGACAGGCAGAGGAGGTGTTTGATGTTTTAGAATTTTAAAAAGTATATTTGACACAACTTTGCAACGCACATGTCCCAAATCACAAACACACACCAGGAAGGTCCTTCATTTATTACCTCCTGCTGGCTCCTGATGATCCTCTGATGTAGAAACCCAGAGTCCATCAGTCCAGCTGTTCGTCCTGTTCGTCCACCCCGTCTGCTTTGGAAATGTTTGGAGTTTCCCTTCCAAAGAGCTTTTCCTAGCAACAGTAAATTAGAAGAACCAAAACTGGCTGAAGTTGACACTGCAGTGCTGTCACACTGGGGACTGTTGTCTTGTGTGAGCGACTGAGTCTGGGGGAATTAGAGGGAGAAGTGCAGTCTGTTGATATTTTGGACTCTTGTACATTTTGCTTGTTCATTTTTTGGGGGTATCTTGTGTGGACCTCTGGGCAAATGCCTGGACCGAGAGCTGGGGTGGGTTTACTGTGGCGCCTTCAAAACTCTCAGGTTACAGTAAAGAGGACTGAATCCTAAATGCTCTAATGACCGGGTCGGGTCCAAAAATTATGATCCCTAATAAGGTCAGGTGATGTAGAAGAGAGCGAGAGAGAACCGATGAATATAAATGAGTGCACACAGCACCATAATACAAAACCATTAGTTTGAAGTAAGTGTGTGTGTGCGTGCGTGCGTGCGTGCGTGCGTGCGTGCGTGCGTGCGTGCGTGCGTGTGCGCGCGAGAGACATGGCTGCAGTCTTGTGGCAGATGGTGGAAGGAATGAAAAGCTGATGGGAAAAATCCCGTCCAACATGTTTATTCTCTCTGTTAAAGCCAGAAAGAAAAACCCTGTGACTGAGAAAGCAAAAGATCCTCTTTGCACGAGGAGGCGGCAGACGCACCGATGGAGGCAGATGGTCGGAGGGGATGGAGAAAATGCTTTCCAGCATGTTCCTCCCCTTCGGGGAAGAGGAGATTTGCTGGGAAGCTGCACAATTATACAATTAGTTTAGAAGGAAATGAAGTCTTAATTTATCAGACGCAACATTAGTAATATAAGAGGTGTTAATACCCTGCGCGCCCGATGATTCATTTAAGTGTTTCAAAGGAGCACAGATACAACTGCTGATTTAAGAAACATATTGCTGATAAATAAATAAAACGTCATGTGACCTGTGGCATGATCAGCATGTACTGATCACAATATGGGGAAAAAAAAGATTATTTTATCTGTTTATTTCAAAATAAAATGAGTAAAAATGTAGCTTCCAGGTCAGAAACCGGCCACCAGATGTCGACAGCTGTAGATGCTCAAAGACTTTCAGTCCTCTGGAAGTCTCCATTTACGTACTCAGTCGCTCATTTTGGGTCATAATGAATAAAAATAAAATCTCAGTCATTCAACATTATCTGAGGGTTATTTGGGAAATTATAAAATCCCACAGTAACTGGCTGTTGAGTGTCAACCACAAGTTATTAGACAAAGTCCCGCCCTGCCCTGCCTCGTCACACCTGCTGTAAGCGCTCAACTCGCGGCTCCGAAACAAGACACCCGCAACCAGCGGGTGATGCCACGGTAGCAATGCCTCAAGTGGACATTAGAGGAACTGCCGCTTTTGGCGCTTCCATACACGTTTCATTTTCAGCCGCAGAGGTTGCTCCTTATTTTAAACAGACTTCAGTAACTTAGATGTTGGCCACGTTTTTAATGAGTTTAATCTAATAATTTACCACTAACTAATGCTCCTCTTACTATTGTTTTTCTTTGAGTGGTTTGTGTTTTTGCTGCTTGACTGTGTTTGCAGACTAGTTTTAAACTGCAGGCGACTGCGGAAATCTACTGACGATGAAAGCAAAGGGAGGGTTTTTTGACGTAGTAAGAATGGCGACACGTGATGTAGAATGGCGACGGTGGCTCTGAAAAACAGAAATGAGGTCGATGTTAAGATTTTAATTGGAATGGAGCAGGATGGAGGCGAGGCTGAGATGGTCTGAGCATGTGCAGAGGAGGGAGAGTGAACATATCAGACTAAGGATGATGAAGATGGAGCTGCCAGGCAGGAGGAAAAGGGGAAGACATCATAGAAGATCCATGGTTATAGTGAGGGAGGACATGCAGAGCATTGGTGTGACAGAGGAGGATGCTGGGAGGACATGGAGGCAGATGATTGGCCGTGGAGACCCTTAAAGGCAGCGGGTGACTTTCATCCTCGTGTGTGTCATTCTCTTGCTTTCTCTCTCTCAGTGAGCAGTAACAGATGCCTTTGACCCAATCAGAGTTCAGTGGTGAAATTCACAGTGTTGCTGGTTTGTTGACACCTTATTAGGAGATATTGTTTGGAGGAGGAGGAAGAGTAGGAGGCCAGGGGGAGAGCGAGGACTGGGAGTTCTGCACAGATTGATAGCTTTACCTGTTGCTGTTTATTTACATCCTTTAAAAAAACAAAAATCCAAACAAACAAAAAGTCTCAAACTCAGACTTTAATTTTGTGAGTTTCTCCCACATAGTGGCTGTAACTATTCAGAGCTCTGAGGGCGTTGTGAAAATGGTGTCGCAGCGTTGCGGTGGCACGGTCGGCTCCGTACTGTTGCTCATTTATATGAAAATTTCACACGCTATTGCTGTAATTTTCGCTGTTGGCAAAAAGCGGATAAAGCGGGTGAACTCTAGCGAGGCAGCCGGCTGGACCGTCGCCAGCTGAATGCATCGCGTCAGCCGGCTATTTGTGCGTGTGGTTCATGAAGGAGGAAGTGCAGACGGCGGCGTGTGTGAGGGCGAGAGACCGTCCGAAAGAGTGGGGGAATAAAGAGAGGAGAGGCGTGCGAGGCACATGGGATTCAGAGAGTCTGAATTAAAATCAGATATTTGTCTTTTGGTTCTTTTTTGGTCTAATTTCAGGAGAGACATTTCAGTGTGTTTAGGTGCGTGTGTGTGTGTGTGCGCGTGTGTGTGTGTGTGAGTGAGTGTGTGTGTGCTGCTGCTGCTTCCTATGTGACCTGATTTCTTCAACTTTCATCATGTTCATGCAGACACACTCCTCAAAACAAATTAAAGAAAGAAAACAATCATTAAGATAATGGAACTAACAGCCCGGTCAATCATTTGGATTTCACTAATTTTATTTCTGCAGACTGTAAATGAGCCTTTCATGTTCACCATAATACTCGATTTCTGCACTGTAGCTCAGGCTGAAGACAAGTAAGTGCACTTTCCTGCTCACATTTACTCGAATATTTCCTGAAAAATGCTTCTGACTTCAGCTTTTAATTTTAAAAACTGTTATTTCAGCAAGTGCATAATTGACCCTTTTTCAGTGTTGTGGACAAAAGCTGAGATCTCACAGTAAATTGAGTTGTTTTACAGTCATGTTTCTATGGCTTTTTAGCAAAGTGACAAAGATAACCAGATATGGCCGAGTTCAGCCAGAGTTCAAACTCTGATTCTTTGATGCTTCGGCTTCGGCTGCTGCGCCTTAAACAGGGTTCATGGACCTGCGATGGTGTCCAGGTGTTCGTCTCTGCAAAGTGGAGGATCGAGGCGACGCAGAGCAGCAGACACCGTGGTGATGTGAACCCTCCGCGGGGGTTTAACTGGTTTAACCTCCCAGGACCTGGCGTCCGCATATGTGGACATCACGTTTTGGGTTGTCTAGAACAAAATACTAAATTTTGCTCTACAAGGGCCTGATATCCACTTACGAGGACATTATACTGCCACTGTTCTATTGAAATTTAAAACGAATGCTGACATGTTTCCCACATGTAGACGATGCACTGCAGAGCCTTATGTGTGCTGTGTATACTATCAGTGCACATCAGCACCTCCTGCTTTGTTTCTGAGGCTCTTGGAGGAGAAAACAAATATGATGGGGATTCAAACTGAAGCAAGTAACCGGCTGTTGTCTTCCAGTCTATACCTACAATCCAGCAATCCAGTCAACACAGGAACATTGTGTAAATCGACTTTGTGCCCCTAACATTGAGCAGAATATTTGACTGTGTTGACATTCATTTGTTTCTCTGGGATGAGGTCTTGGAAAAACTGGGGTTTTGAGTCACTGTGGCATGCATGAATAGACTGAGAGTGTTAAAGTTGTCGTGTCTGCAGGCATACTAGAGTTCGCCTGGTTTCAACGACTCGTTCATGATCACCATTCTCACCCCTTTGAACAGCGCTGATTAACTAAAGTGACATCAACAGTTTTAAACCCTTCAAAAATCCAGTTCAGTTCTGTTCATAAAATGCAGAATAGCAACAGCAACATCCTCCAGTAATACAAAGCAAAGAGTGGGAAGGAAAACTCCCTTTTAAGAGGAAGAAACCTCCTGCAGGGAGGGACGGCCATCTGCTGCAAGAGCCCAAAATCAGCCAGTAGTTGTGAGGTCAGGTTGTCCGTTACATAAACCCTAACAAAGTTGTTTGCTCTCACTGCTGTCGCCTAATAACTTTTAGCATCGTCGCCGTGATCAGACGATGTAGGAGGAGATTGATCGTTGATGTCATTCACATTTGGACAGACTTTGAGCTCCACCTTGGACTGGTGTTTGTTCTGCTCTGAGCTGGAGTGCCGCTCTAACCAGAACCTGCAGCAGGTGGAAACTTTTGTCCTTACTCTGAGCGTGCTGAGGCTCCAGAGCAGATCAGACGCTACACTCTGCAGTCCAAGGTTGTATTTAGAGTTTACTCAGAGTCCACATTGGAGGGGGAATTGATTATTGCATCACAAAGTGAATAATAATGTCGTCTATTCATTTAAAAAGCACCTTCTTTCTTGCATGCCCCACGCCCTCACTGCTGCCGTAAATACAAACCATGTTCTTTGCAGAAATAACAGATTAACATGGTCACGGAGTTTTTAGTCCTTGAACATCTGCAGTTGAACATCTTTTCACCTGCTGCTGATCTCACGTTCATAAACACAAAGACACACAAACTACTGACTTACTGAAAGGCGTCTCGTTGCTCAGTCAAACAGTCAATGTCAGGTCATCATGTCTCTGAAAGAACATAATTGCATGAAGATGCAGTTCAGAACGATTCAAACAAATGGCACGCTGGATGCATAATGAACTCGCAGAGGCTCTCTGACACGAGTCGCCTAATTACAAGTCAACAAACTGACTCATCGCGCCACCAGCGCTGTCGGGAACCTTTGATGCTTTTAAGGCTGAATGAGACTCGCTCTGTTTCGGCCGTGAAGAAGTCAGAAGACGCTTCAGTCTCGTTAGCGGCATAATTTATATTCCTCTGTGGCAGCCAAATGCGTACAAGGTTGCACAGTTTGTACTCAGGCACTCGGTAACAGCAGACTTGCGTGCACTTGTGCTGTTGTTTCATGGCTGCGTCCCTGGAGTGAACGTTTAATGGCAGCTTAGACTTGTGGAGAGTCTGTGCTTTGCTTGGAATTGCTGCGGCATTCTGATCAATTTAATGCTGATGTATGGCAGATAAAACCATGCAGTGTGTCGTCTAAATCGGCATATGACGGCCATCGAAACGTCCAGTCACATTCACTGGCAACGAACACGAGAGCGCAATCATCGGCCAACTTGTTGCAACGGTGCGTGAGCTGGTGGTTTTCATGGAGCTGGTTTGCTTTTATTAACCAGAAACTCAATGATGTACCGCTTTTCCTTTCTAATCCGGTTGCTGCTCGTTGCCTTTCTGTAGTGCAATACTTCAACTGATTACATAGGCATGTGAGTAAATATGAAAAATTTAAGACTAATGTGCAGCGTGTCCCTCTATAATAATGGGTGACAGTAACCTCACCATTGGCGGATCTGATTTCCATCGATAAAAAGGGGTTTTGATGAATAACACTGGCACTATGAAAAGATCCTTTTTTCTGTGTGAACAGTTGTTTTTCTTTGCAGACTGTTCTCAGTCTTCTCAAGTTTGTTTGAATAAAGAAGGCTGATAATTTTGGGAGCTTTATATGTCGAGGCTCATCTCTCCAAAACATTTCTAAAGCAGTTCAGTCAGAACCATGTCAGTCGAGAGAAGATTTCTACCTGTAGTAATTATGTCTTTTCAATTTCAATTCAATTTGGTTTTATTTGTACAGCGCCAAATCAGAACAGCAGTCACCTCAAGCGCTTTGTATTGTAAGGTAGACCCTACAATAAAACATACAGAGAAAAACCCAAAAATCATATGACCCCCTACGAGCAAGCACTTTGGCGACAGTGGGAAGAAACATCCGGCAGAACCAGGGTCAGGGAGGGGCGGGGCCATCTGCCGCGACCGTTTGGGGTGAGAGAAGGAAGACAGGATAAAAGACATGCTGTGCAAAAGAGCCGGAGATTAATAACAAGTATGCTAACAGTACAAAGCGGAGTACAGGTCAGTGACACCACCATGGGTTGAGGCAGGTTGCAAAGTGGCTTCCAGTAGTGAGGGTACCAGCTGATGCATGATGAACTGTTTGTTGCTGTTTAACTAAAGCTGTAGTGCTTTGGTTTGTTCTCATCGCTTGCATAATAATTCAGTTGAATTGAATTCAATTTCATTTCTACGGCACCAAATCACAACAACAGTCGCCTCAAGACGCTTTATATTGTACGGTAGACCCTACAATAATACATACATAGGTTATAGAACATTTTGTGAAACAGAAAGCAATATTTACTCTGTGAATAACCTCTGAAAACACTCCCTGCCATGTGCCAAAGAGCAGACTGACACAATCAGAAGGTGGGAATGGGCAGAAAAAAACCAGCATTTGCTAGTTGTTGGGAACTATTCTCGCTGAAGATCACCTTCCACCTCAGACTGCTCACCAGGACATCAGCGTGGATCGCTGGGGCAGAGAGTGATGTTCTAGCATTCAGACTTTGGGACAGCCGTAGTCTTCCTTTGTTTGTACGGTATTGTCGAATCGTGCCGCGCATGTTTTAGGACGGCAACGCCTGATATTGCTGATGGCGTTGGTGTCATCCATCTTCAGTTTTTCTTGTTGTATGGAGAACAGAACATGGATGGATAAATGGAGGAGACCCCGAACGGGTCGCCAGTCCATTGCAGTTCTATAAAATATTGTTTGTTTGTTTTTTATATAGTAATGACTAATTGATTATTTGCGAGCAAAATGGAGTATTTCACAGCTAACGAGTTAAATTACAACAGGAGTTGGTAGAGAGCGAAAACGGAGAAGAAAAACTGGGTAGATCTTGGCGTTGAAATCAAAGATCATGTTGCTCCATAACTGAATGTAAATATTGTGTTAACAACTTGCTTTCATAGCCCGGAATAGCCCAAGCATAAACCTGCTGAAGTGATGGCACAGTGGGAATGTGTCAGATCAGAAACCACTTAATTTTGTCACTCTGGAGTGCTGCAGTCATACGGGGTCCATTTTCTTTTTAATTTGGTGGAAATAATGAGTGAAATGGGAAAAAAAAAACAAACAAACCAGGGAAATGGAGTTACTTTAAAATGAAGAGGAATCAAGTGTTTTTATGTGACAAAGTAAAAGTGGAGAGAAAATTGAGTCGGGGGGCATGAAAGAGACGGACAATGTTCTGAGCATCAGATAAAATAAGCGGTGGTAAAAGAGCGACGGGCGGCAGAAAGAACTGAAAGCCAGGCGGGCAGAGTCGTACTACACCTGAAGCTTTACAGGGAACCTTTAATGTGAGTGTAATTTCAAACAGAGCGAGTGATTGGAGGAGTAATGAGTGGGAGGGCAAAGAGAAAATGGAAGATGCCAATCTGAGCGCTCGTGCCGGCTGAGGTCAACAGTTAATGGCTGTTGGAGGCTTGTTCAGTGACCTCACAGAAGATCCTGCACATGTAAATGTCTCCCAGTACTTTTACTCATCATTTCTAAGAAAAATTGTGGATCATTCTCTACCAGAAAGTTCGGTTCGTACTATTCCCAGATGTCACCATGTACCTCGTAGGGCCTTTGTGCTTGTTTCCTCTGCCAGTGTATCAGTTTGTTGTTGTTGCTAAAGCCAAACTTAAACTAAAGCTTCAGTCTTACAGTCTTACATCTTAAATCTGTACTTGTGTCAATTGTGCCCTAACCTAAGGCTGCTTTTAACCATGTGTTGTGTCTGTTAATTAAAACTTATTTTCAGACAAGAAAAAGTGTTTATCCACTCGACCAAAGTGGATTTCTTACAACCAAAATATGCAATCTTTCCCTCCATCCATCGCACCTGTATGATGAATGCGAATGACACTCGTGTACGTACTCGACAGCTGTGAGAGCCCCGTCTGCACAGAAGTATATAAATGCAAACAAGCTAGCCACCTGCTGCAATGGGCATTCGGTGCAGTGTTGTAAATCATGCTAAGAAGGAGTCTTTTTCTTCGGGTATCATAAAAGTTGTTGTTATGGCTGTCAGAAAAGTTCTGATTTGTATCTCAGTGTGCCTGAGGGGCAGTAAAACAGAGGAAAAGCTGGGTTTTCAAGTTTAGCCGGTGAATGCTCCGTGTGAATGTGTCTACATGAGTGGCGGTGTAGTGCCCTCTCTTTCATATGTGAGTGCTGCTTTTTTTGGCTCAGAAGTCTGATTTAAAAGCAATCTTCTTGCGCATGTGGTGTCTTTGAGGACGGGGCCGAGGAGCAGCTGCAGGCCAGCAGGCGTCTTCAGAGCGCAGAGTTTCTACACAAGGCGACATCAGTAATTACACCGAGAGAGAAGAGGAAGAAACACATTCTCAGCACCAAGGCTCACAGGGAATACATATTAGGCTGCTTGTACGATTAGTGTTCTGACATTATGTTGCCCTGACATTTAGACCTCTTGGTTTTTAAATGAGCAGGGCTCTCTGCAGTGTTAGAACCTCCGGCTGCGGTGCCCCGGCGCCATGAATTTAACATGGAGAGAGGGCAAGCGTGAAGGAGAGGAGCTCCAGGACAGGTTATAGGCGATAAGTCCGATTTTAAGGTCCCCTCTGTGGCTGTAACTTTGGCTAAGTGCTAAAACACTTTGCGTTACATTCTGAAGTGCAACTCTGGTTATATTTACATTTAATTTTGAACCTCACTTGTTAAAAGTGTTAACTCTGCGAAGGCTAAGCTGTCACATATAATGGAAAGCATATCATTTTTATCTTTCCGATGCTTAATTTTGAGAGTTGATTGCAGTCACAGGAGCTTCTGGGTTTTTAAAATCTTGTATCTGCAGCACAGAGCAGCTTAGGTTGTTCTGAAAATGGTGAGAAAAGTGAAAAAGGAATTAGAATAATCCTATTTCTATACATGCAATACATAAGTAAAAGATACATAAGTAAAAAAAAAAAGAAAAAGCAAACCAGAGATTTAATGTGAATCTCTAAAGTGAAACCTGAGTCACTTTCCCGATAGACGTTTTAGTAAATATAGCAAGGGGCACAAACAAGGCCTGTTTTCTCTTCATTAAATTGGAAACAGTTATCAGCAAACTAACTGTTAATAGAGTTTAAGGACCTGTGCAAACCCTGTAGCTTGGAAACAAAGAGTTAGAGATATATAACTGTATGTCGTCTGCATAGCGGTGAACAAAAATGTCCTTAGAAGTGCTCAAAATGTGGTGAAGAGGGAGCAGATGTAACAGAAACAATAAAGGCCCCAGAATGGATCCGTGTTTACTTTCACTTCCACTCCCTGGTAAACTGTGTGGTGGTTAGGGTTAAGAAAACGGTCACAGTTTGGGTTAAAATACACTGCTTCACAACACTGAGGTTAAAAAACGCAGAGTTCGTAATGTTTTATTAATTTGACGCCTCCAAAGGACGCCTGAGATGTGCCTTCAAAACAAAAAACATCTGCTTTTTACTCAAAGTGCAGTAAAGAGGGAAAAGCTTTAAAATAAGGACGTCTTCTGTACCATTAAATTCTAAGAAACTTAGCAGGTAGGTTGGTGGTTTGAAGCATCTTGGGTAATATAGCTGATCGATCTCTGTGGGGGCGGTCGGACCATCTGCTGCAGGACTCCTTGTTCTAACTGAGATGGTAATGACTGAGCAAACGGCTCCTCTTAATGGGCTGCACCACTTTTAAAATGACTCCAGAGAGAAGCTGCAGCTCCTGTTTATATAGATATATAGACGGTAGCGCCTACCACTCTCTTAAAGCAGTAATTTATTGTTATTATTAATAATAAAGTTTTAATGAATTCTAAGTGTGAGAATGTAGCTGAAGGTGATCTCAATTGGTGAAAATAACTGCTTTAATTGGTAAGAGAAATCTATATGAGCAAAGACGTATGTTTATGCACATGCTGGAGAATAAATTCACGATGCCTAAAATCTAAATGTGTAGCGCTTCACTGTATGTTTTCATGTATGCAAATAGACTGGAAATGCAGCTTTATTAGGTCTGCCCTTGGCTCAGGTCATCCTGCAGCATAATATATTAGAAAAATACCAACCGAGCCACCTGCAGGGATCACAACTCCCCTGATATAATGTGTGGCTTATACAGGTATGTGCAGAGGAGATAATTTGCCGCCGAGGGAGGGAGGAGGACTTTGGGAGTCGTTATTGGAAGCTTTGGTCGTCTGAGTGCCACTCGTGTGGAGTTATTTCCCAGCGTGTCCTTGAGTGCACTGCAGTCGTGCTGAAGTAAAGTCCAGAAGTAAAGCCGGCTCACAAACTCGGCCCCAGCAGCAGATTAATGCGGTGTATTTTCTCCAGCCTCTGCCATCAGGTCACTCCTTTTGTCTGCACTCAGTCTGAAGCAATTACAATGTACCTCCACAGAGCTCGCTGCCAGTTATGGTTTCTGTCGCCATTTTATGGCCACTGCCTCCCACCCAATCCCTCTTTCTTTGCAGCTGTCAATAACACAATTACCTGCTTGGAAGGTCCAGCTAGCCCGGTTCATTTAAACCCAGCATTTATCTGCAGGTGTGTAAGCACACGTTACACTTTATCTAGACGTGGCAGATTTGTTGTTTTGGGCTGTAAGCTCAGTGTTTTTAAATCCTGGAGTTGCATCCCTGGAGCAGAAAACCAGTAATAATAATAATAATAATAATAATAATAATAATAATAATAATAATAATAATAATGGATACTTTATTGATCCCCATGGGGAAATTACTTGTTTTTCTCTGCATTTGACCCATTCACTCTGTGAAGCAGTGGGCAGCCCACTAAGCAGGCGCCCGGGGAGCAGTGTGTAGGGACGGTACCTTGCTCAGGGGTACCTCAGGGTAGCCGTTAAGTGGATTCGAACCGCCGACCTTCCGATCATGGGGCGACCACTTTACCTACTGAGCTATCCCTGCCCCTAAAAGTAAAAGGGGAGTTAAAGCCAGCAGCACTGGGTATTGAGCATTTATAGCTGCCTGAGCATTATATGATGACCTGGGAGAGAGAAGAGGTTGCTGTGTCCGAGTGTCCCTGCTGGGATCTTTCTGTGGAACAAGAATTTGCTTTTGAAAGTGGAAGCCTGAGCACATGGTTTAACTTTTACACTTTCTCCCTATTTGACCATCTGTAAGTGAAAATAAAACCTAAAATCTCTGATTTATTTAAACCTGTTATCTTTGTGTCTTTCCCAGAGTGCCACTCAAAGTCGAGCAGGCCAACAACGCCCGGGACGCTTTGGCAAAGGCCGTGTACAGCCGTCTGTTTGACCACGTGGTGACCAGAGTCAACCAGTGCTTCCCCTTCGACTCCTCCGCCAACTTCATCGGCGTCCTGGACATCGCTGGCTTTGGTCAGTATCACAATAATAACAAAAAAACATCAGAATTTCAAGGTTTTTATAGATAACGTGTTTTTAAAACTAAGAAATGTTTGTTTGATGGTTTTAAGGGGAAAAAAACCTGTTGGTTGGTTTGATAACATTTTTTCTAAGGAGACAAAAAAGAAGTAATGCACGTTTTGAAAGCTCACATCACCTCAGAAAAGATCCTGTAATAGTCCACTTTGCTCTGACACACATTGTGTAACGAATATATTTGCAGAGTACTTTGAGCACAACAGCTTCGAGCAATTCTGCATCAACTACTGTAACGAGAAGCTGCAGCAGTTCTTCAACGAGCGGATCCTGAAAGAGGTGAGAACTGTTTGAAAGTAAAACCCTGCACCATCTCACCTCCGCCGGCAAACACCGTCAAATCAAAGCAGACATCTGTGGAGGACTCTCCATTTAAACTTTAAGTGTTTTTCTTATTGCAGGCAATTCTTTTCTGAGACTAGATGCCACATTTTCAAATTGCAGGTTGCAAAGTTTTCATTTTCCAAAAGTCTGAACATGAAGTTTAAATTTTCATCTCTGCAAAACATGAATTTTATTGTAATAGGTTTTATTTTAATGTGAAAGTGTGCTTCAGGTTTATTGCTGTTTATGTCAGAAAACTTTTCCATCCGTTCAACTAAGTTCTACCTTTTATTTGCACTTTAAGCAGACACATGCCCAAATACCCTCAACCTGGCTCCATGGCTGAGCCTTTCACACTACTTACATCAGATCCTCACATGATCTCTGGAGAGACTCCCGTTCCCTGCGTTCTCTGGAGCTTTTCTGAAGCATGTAGCATCCAGCAGGAATTTACCTCCGATACGGACGGACCTTTACCTGCGCTGTTCTCTCAGCGTAGAGATGTTAACACCTTAAATGTGAGCTAGACTCTCATTTAAGGTGGAAAAGTATATCTGTTGCTTTTTCTAAGCTTCAGAATTAAAAATCTGTAAAAGTCAGAAACCTTACTAAGATATAAATCTGGCTGATGATCCCTTCAGGATCATCTTCTTGTGCATTGCTGGACCATTTTGTGTCCTTTTATTTCCCTTTGTACCTGTTCCACTGCAGAGTGTTCAAGACCTCATCCACTATGTCAAAATGGCGCTCTTTAGACTCCACAGGAAGTGAAGGACATTTAAGGGAAGACGATCTGCTGAAGAGGACTGGTGGTCCTCGTTTAAGACCATCTTTTGATGGTTTTTCTGGCCCATTATCAGCACGGCCGCTATGACAGATTTGGCAGCTCTCCTTGAAAGTTAGGAGATCCTTAAAGTTGATTTGTCATTTTTGAGTCATCGACAAAAGTCCTGAACTTTTGTGAACACACTTCGTAGAAGGACCAGCCTTTAGGCTCGTCTCGCCACAGCAGACCGGTGTGTTGTCTGCGCTACTAACAAAGCTCAGCATTGAAAGGTGGGAAGTTTCGTGCTGATTTTAGTAAACAACTTCTTGGAACAGAAGTTGTTTCTTTTCTTTCACTTGACATCCTCTCAAGTTCAGATGAAACTCTTCACTTGCCACTTCTATCAGCACCCAAACAGTCATTAGCAACAGGTGGCACGGAGACTGACGGCGTCCAAGTCTGTGAAAAGCTGCGTTTCTGTGTGGGGAAAATAACAACGCTCTCTTTGAAGGTCTTCTTATAATAAAGGAGAAGGAACTCGAGCGCTCAGACCTCCGCCAACACACAGCGTTTGCTGACCTTGGAAAGCCACAGCCTCCTTAATGGGTTTATTGTCGTCGGGAGCTGTTTCCAACAAAAGAAATGCTGTTTAGTTGAAGACCCTGAGGTCCCTCTGTCAGACTGTTGTGTAATCATAGTTCACTCGCAGAATCCAGAGTTTTGGATCAGTGCCGTAATTGAATCATCTGCTCTGTCTGTAAACCGCAGACCTCAGAGAAGGGCCACATTAAATACTGGATTGTGTTTGACTTTCCCTCGACTGTGTTCTAACAGCGGCTGTCTGTTTCTTACCTTTAAAACTCCTCGTTTGCCCAAACATCTGTCTGCAGCATGAAAAGCCCCATCACCTTTAGATGCTCATTTTTGCATGAAAGTGTAATAGCAAAAAGCCTGGCCTAAGCGCCACTTGTTAGAGAGCTTGAATGCCCCCCAGGCAGAACCTCCTTAGACGAACGCCGGGCATGCCATGAATACCGTTATGATTTCTCATTAGAAGTTTCTCTGTTGCATTCCAGGAGCAAGAGCTGTACCAGCGGGAGGGGCTGGGAGTCAACGAGGTTCACTACGTCGACAATCAGGACTGCATAGGTATGAAGACGCCACTCCTCGCTCAGCTCGTGTGATTGTGCATTCAGAGCAGCTGCAGTCACTCCTCTGTGCCGATGAAATTCTCTGCAGAGGGGTTTGATATTTGTTCTCTTTTTACACCACTCCTTTTATTAGTGCATAGAGCATAATGTGAAAAATTCCCTACTCCAACTGTGCACCTCAGATACCCAACAAAGGTGCAAAAAGCAGTTCAAATTCCTCTTTAAATATCTAGATGGTGCATGAATGTGTGGAGGGGATTTGATCAGCTTCCCCCCTTTTCTGCTCTGGAACAACCAGTGCAAGAGTTAAAGAGCTGATGAGGAAGTAAATCCCTTTGGTTTGATACTAAACCTTCAGCGCACGCAGAGTAATGCATCTTTAAAAATCCCACCTGCGGCTTTCACACAAAGTTTTGCCGTTAATGTGGAGAGTTTGTTGTTTTAGTTCACAAAGCAAGATTTCCTTCTGATCCTCTGATCAGTGCTACATCTTATCTTTTGTGTGGTTTATTATATTAATATTTAGAGCTATATTTTTTAAATATTCCTAAAGAAACACAGACTCATCCAGCTGTTTTCACTTCTCGAGCTGTTACTATAAAATTTCATCTCACACAAATAAAGTGTAATAAACCCGTTAAAATCTCTTCCTGAGAGTAAGTGCTCTGAGACCGAATGCTGGCTGAGTTTTTAACACTTTGTGCAGCACTTTATTGCGAGAAGCAACCTCGAGGCTGAAGTGAATGAATCCCCATTAGACTCTTAACGTTGAAATGTCCAACTATAAGGCTGAAATAAGCACGTTTACAGTGTCTGTGGATATCGGGGGAATCTTTGTGTGCTGCGTCCAATACAGTTTATGAATGCCGCTCGCTAACCAAGCGATAACCTCTCACTCTGCCCTCTGATTTAAATGTGGTCATTTCAGGAGCCAACACATCAATGCCTAAAATCCTTAGAGTTCAGATCCAAAATAAATAGCTGACTTCCAGACAGTGTTCATTTCATTGATTTTCATCATAGGTTTCATCAACAGTAATTTCTTTCAGGCAAAAACACAATAGCTAAATAAAATCTAATACATGAGGACGAAAACCATGACGTACTGAAACTTCTGTCAACGAATAAAAATGAGATGAAAACCTTTCGGGGAAACGAGATCCAATCAGAACTAATTAGGTTCTGATTAATTGAGGGGGGGTTAGCTAACTCCCATGCAAAAATAGCACTGCTTCAAAGATGGCTGTGCCCGTCGTTATTATACAGTCTATGGGGATGTGTTGATGTCCACTGAGTACATCAGACTGAAAAAGACAGCTCTAGTTCAAAGGTGTCGCCTAAAAATGAAATAGTCTATTTGCAGTGTGCCGTATTAAAGGAGAGCTAGGCCTCATGAAATTTTATTGTATACGAAAGAAAAAGAGCTTTGTATTTATATGTCAGCCCTATATGTAAGTGTGTCCTGTAAAAGCTGCTCATTATCCACCTCAGTGCTCATCATCCTCACTTTTAGGAGAGCTGCCTCTCTTCACTTTGACCTCCGAGCCTCGGTGGCGCTTCAAAGACCGCAAAGAGGACGAACGACGATGCCCCCACGCCTGTGAACTCCCGTCCTGACTGAAATGTGTCTTAATAGTTCACAAACATGGAGGGAGACTGATGTGACAGGGCAATCTAAGGGGAAGGAGGTTAATGATGCTTTCTGTGCTTTCAGTATGAGATGTTTAACTACAGCAGAGCGAGCTGCAGGGAGGCGGGAGGCTGGCTGTGCTCGCTGGCTCGTAGCTTACCGAAACGCGGTTGTTTGTTTGCTGGTTTGGATTCCCGTTGCGTGTTATAAAAGGAGAAGCTCCTCTTTGTTCAGGGGACGTAAAAACCACAGTTGATGTAGCAGAAAATTACATTTGTACAAGCAGCGGCCACGTGACTGCACACAGAACAAGGCGGAGATGGAAACGAACAGGAGGAGGAGGAGTGGGAACTATTAAAAAGTTCTTTAACGTCACAGAAGTTTGTTTGAAGCGTTACTTTCACTTCATTCAGGTTTTATTAACTCGTGCAGCCATGTGCGCTTTCGTTTGTTGCTGGTTGTGTCCTGTGATGGAGAGAAGGTGGACGGATTGAGCAATGGAGGGGCAGATGACGGGATGCCTCCCGAGGTTTTTGCTGCTCGAAGCTCTGCTGACCTTCATTTGCTGAATAGTTTGTGAGTAGGAGTCTCCATCAAAGAGCCTCTACTGTGCAGCATGTCAGTTCCTGTCAGGAAACATTACTGAAAAAGACTGCTAAAGCTCACGTAGGTAGGTAATCATATCTTCTAAACAATCCCCCACGTCATCCTCTGAATCAGTCAGTCATCCCACGTAAACTTCCTCCCCTGCGCCTCAGTTTTCTGTCAGTTTGCTGGCTGTTTGTTCAGCGCTGACAGCTTTTCCTTCACAGGCGTGTTGTCGGTCACTGCAGACCTCACCTTCTTCCTTTATTTTCTTCTTTCTGTTAAAATAATCTTTAAAATAACATTTTGAAAGTAGGATCTGTAGCAAATTCAGAACATTTAAAGGGAAGGTTCTTTCTCCAGCTTCTTATTTTTTAGAGGAGCTGTTAAATATTAAAAATGAGCTTCCTAAATAGTTGTTTTTTAGGCTCTTCAGCTTCTTGAGTAAAGGAATCCATCTGTCTCCATCACTGAACAAAAGTGGTGGCCTATGACACCACCTGTCAGCCTCCTATAACACAGTCTTGAGAACCCATCACAAGAGATTCAACACCTGCTCACACCATGAGCCATCACGTGACATCAACGGCTCACGTGATGATAGAGAGCCGTAAAAACTCTAAGGACCACCTCCTGACTGCACCTTAGAAGTTACATATCTGAGACCTGCATGAGTCTCTTGGATTAGCGATGGAACATCTTTAAGAACGGCTGCCTTCAGATCAAGCACCTGAGACAATCATGACCAGGATGACCGAGAACCTTCACAGATGTCCTTACAAAGACTGATATTCTTCAGGTGGATTACTTGAGTTCATTTTTCCTCAGTATACAGAAATAAAACAATACCACAACACCAGGTTCAGCTGTGTAATATTCTGTATAGTAACAGGAAGCTTCCATTTATCTTTATGCTCTCTCTGATTGTTTAAATAACCGTTCACGTCTCTCCTGGTGTGATCAGATATGCTCACAACCCAGGATGGTTCAAAAAAAGAATCTGTCTTTGTAAAACTCACAGCTTTGATCTCTCATAGTCACACAGAGGGCTTCGCCAATGACGAGATTTAATCATGTATTTTTATATGTACAACTGTTTTTGACTTAAATATGCAGAGAAACTGGTTTTTACTTAACATTTCCATGTCAGGACCTTTCAGAAATAAAAGTGCATCCAACTTCCATCACGTTAGATTTTGATACTTTTGTAGGAGAAAGGAGCGAAAGTTGGTGCACGGCACAAAACAGGAAGTAAGCAGTGAGTCCTCGGGTGTCCCAGTCTCCGTCATCAGGAACTTGAAGCTCATTACGTCCTTAAATTGAGCCGTGGCTCTTCTCTTTAGAATGGGTCAATGACTTTTAATAGTGAGAAGGATTTGATGTTAAACTAATAAAATAAAAATCACTTCTGCACCATCCGAGAGAACTAAACTGCACTAATGCAATAATAATAATAATTATGATTTGGTAAATTAGGTCCCCATCACCTTTCAAGTCAGATCAGGTCAAGGAGAAACTGTTACAATCTCCACACCTCTTCCCATTCGATTAAACTTTAATTTGAATTTGCCTACATCGCACCCTCCGTGATTCAATCGGTCGCGTAGCCCGTCAGCCTCGGGGTGATCCGCCACAGCTTCATTAAGAGGACACGCAGCGTTTATTTTTCTCATGCTTGTCACGGTTTTCCCCGCAGACCTGGTGGAGGCGAAGGTGGTCGGCATCCTGGACATCCTGGACGAAGAGAACCGTCTACCTCAACCCAGTGACCAGCACTTTACCGACACCGTTCACAACAAACACAAGGACCACTTCCGCCTGACTGTAAGTGACCGCACAAAGGAAGGAAAGTCAGGGAAGCATGCCACTTTTAACGCGAGGATTTTATGGGACTCAGGGAATGTTTGATTTACTCAGGAGATTCTCTCTGAATCATTTCAGCTTAATCTTTAGACTCAGAAAAAACTGGAGCTGATTTATATGTTTGTCTGAGTCTTCTTGTTTTACCCCATTCCTCCAAATAATCTGCTGCAAGGCCTATTTAGACCTTATTTTCCCTGTTTTGGCCTCAGCATTCAGGGTGGGCTGATATTAAACCTGAGAGACTACAGATTACAAACGCAGAGCTGGAAAAAGTGCTTTTTTTCCTCCTATCTCTCAGGTAAAGGAAGTTCTAGTTTCGTTTTCGGCTTTGTAAATTTACCAGCTGCTAAAAGATCTATTAAATTAATAGAAAACCCAAGTGGTTCACCTCATTTTGTGTCCCAACAATTAGTTCTTTATATGTAAATGTGAAAATGACTGTCGCCAAACTGAGTCCTGAAATTGTTGCTTCTGTCCAAACAGCAGCCAAAAAACTTTATAAGACAAAGACTGCAATGTGAGAAGCTGCACGTTCTCACATTGACATGTTTCGATGAGTAAATGTTTAGACTGGGTCTGAAGACCTGCAGCAGGTGCAAATCTGTTACCTGTGCCTGCACGCAGGGTTCAGTGATGCTGCAGAGCAGAACAGCTGATATCACCAACTGCATTTAAAGGTGGTGGCACTACAGCCTGAACACGAGATGATGGACTCACTGCTCTGATATTTATCACCACTAAAGATTATTAGCCGAGGAGCACTT
Source organism: Diplotaxodon limnothrissa (assembly GCF_057381915.1). Lineage (NCBI taxonomy): Eukaryota > Metazoa > Chordata > Actinopteri > Cichliformes > Cichlidae > Diplotaxodon > Diplotaxodon limnothrissa. The sequence goes on from NC_140610.1 coordinate 25,548,602, forward strand.
TATCTGCAGTATTAAACAATAACTTATCAACAAGGAGCTTCACCTTCTCCCATGGCTCCTTAATTTTAAAGCTTTTATTGATAATTTGGATAATATTGATGATATTGGTAAACACAAAAAATGGGAACTTTTGATATTGACTTGAAGTTTTGAGTTTCAGTGGAGTGACGTGAAGCCTGAGAGTGAGGTGATCTCACTGACGGTTAAATTACTGGCATCAAATCTTAATCTTCCCAGCAGCGAGTGATTGGCAGGACTGGGAATTAGTTTTCCATCGTAAATGGGAAGCATGCATGAACTCTGCTGAGTCTGCAGAGTTTTAGTGTGTGTGTGTGTTTCCACCCGTGATCAGGTGTGTGTGTGTGTGTCCTGCAGGTACCCAGGAAGTCTAAGCTGACCGTCCACAGGAACGTGAGGGACGATGAAGGATTTATCATCAGGCACTTTGCAGGAGCCGTGTGCTACGAGACGGTGCGTCACCAGAACACACTGCGGCGTCTTCAAAATGAATCATTTCTTTTCTCTGATCACTCGACCACAGAAAACTCAACTTTTAACATGAAAGCGTGCCATCATTGAGATGAGAGTTTTAAAAACATACCGAGCGTAGCTGCGGAGAGATTCAAGTCATAAAATCGTGTAGAGATTTTTCCTTCTGCAGTTAAGCAGGCGTATCAGAAACGGGAACAAAAAGAAGAGACTCGAACCGAGCGCCCCGTTCACGCTGAAATGTTTCTCCTTCAGATCAAGTTTGTGGAGAAGAACAACGACGCCCTGCACATGTCTCTGGAGTGTCTCGTCAGCGAGTCCAAGGATCGCTTCGTCCGCGAGCTGTTCGAGAACTCCAACAACAGCAAAGACATGAAGCAGAAGGCCGGAAAACTCAGCTTCATCAGCGTCGGCAACAAGTTTAAGGTGAGCAGCAAAAAAAAAAGATCCAATCCAACATGCGATGTGTGATACAAATACTTGTAGATATTTATGACCACCAGGACATGTACTGCTCTGTGGAGAACAGGCTGAGTCTAATTAAAAGTCTTTGCCACCACTGGCTCGTCTGACTCTGATGAAGACGTCCTGTCTGTCAAAAAATAAAACAGAGCTGCTACACCTCATTAATGGCTTGAATTAAAGATGTGCTCCAGACGTCATCCCCTCAGATCCCGGCTCATTGCCCAGTCTGCTCAGGCGGCACTTTGGGCCCCGGCCAGTTCATACTCACACTTCTTCTTTACTAAATGCTTGTTGTATGTTTATTTTAGGATGATCTGATACAAGCAATGTTGCAAACCTGTTATGTAGCTATCAAAAATGCAGGCCTCTGTCAGCTTACACAAAACACCCCGAGGCTAAAAGGAGCTCCTAACTGGTTGAGCTGGGAAAACTCGGGCCTAATTTGAAGACTCTTCAGATTTTGGTGTGAGAGTACAGGTCGCTTGAATAAGCCCTTTAGGGCTGACAGAATACCCTCAGTGTGTTCTCTCCAGCATCTCCTGGGCCTGCCCCGTGGACTCTCAGATGGACATGCCCGAAGCGCCTCACCTCACCTAGGAGGTGTTTCTGCTCAAATGCCCAAACAATGTGAAATCACTCTTTTCACCTCGGCTGTTCTCCTCGCCCTCCACTTTCATCCTACAATCTGCTCCCTTTATTCCTTACCCGCTGAACTCATCCCCAACCTTAAGTAGGCACAGCGTGAGCTTCAGAGTTTGAGCTGCAAATTCTCATCATTGCTCGATGAAGCGATGATGAGATATACACAAATCCAGAGGCCAGCAGGCTCATTCAAGGGTTCCCACTCATCCTTAAAAAGTCCTAAAATGTCATTTTAAAATTTAAGGTAATTAAATGCTTTAAAATCATCGTGAGAGGATAATCTGAGGGGCTGCGCAGAGGCCTAGTTTAACATAAATAACGATGATGATAACTGTGAATCATGCAAAGCTACTCTACTCTAGTCCATTAAGCAGAATAGTTCCTAAATGTTTAGTCTGCCTCATTATATACATGTCTGACTGATTGTTATAATAAAGCCGACAGCGCCCAGGCTCACCTCCGAGGTCCCGTAGGTACAAAGAGTCAAAGTAAATGTATGAAATCTTCATCAAGAACATAATTTTTCACCTAAAAACAGTCAGATGAGTGTCTCTCTTTCACCCTGAGCACAGAGATGGCAACGTCTTTGCTGTCAGCTGGAGTTATAAACGGAGGATTTTTATTCTCCTCCATCGTGACTCATCCAGCTCAGCCTCTCACCTTGATGTGCGCTCTAATGTGTCACCTAACCAAAGGCAAGGTGAGCCAAAAACCACAGCGCCTGGCTCCACTCAATCATCCCTCCTAAAATATATAAATATATATATTTAATGGAGAAAAGATAACCTGAGGTAGTGATGGCCAGGTGTATTTAACAGGGTCAAAGCCAGAGAGCAGCGAGGTGTCCAGTACAAACAGGATTTGTTTCTTTTCTTTTTTTTTAAATTAAAGACGCGGGAACACAATAAATTAATTTTCACGTGTACAGTGACAGTGATTTATATCAACCGGTCCTCCAACATTCATAACAGGCCTATGTTGCAAAAGTCTGAAACAACAGCAGGAGGGAAAAAGTGTTTACTGGAGGCCATTTTTAACCTCGCCCTGCATTTTTTCCAGGCTTAAAATTAATTGGAACAATTGACTGATAAGAGTTTCATTTCCACGAGGGGCCTCGTTTCTTTCCATTTCCTGACAAATTAAGGAGAAAGGAGGTCTGGAGTCGTTTGCACTGTTTAATTTACATTTGGCAGCTTTCAGAATAGCCTGATAATGAAATGCAATAGTTCAGCCTCGAAGTAATAAATGCATAAAATTGTTTTTCAGCATTAGCTGAATAAGGTGTTCTTAGTTATTTAATTTGTAAGCTAATAGACATGTCCTTGTCAGAAATCACACCCGGTGTTGCTGGAGGTCAGCGTAATGCCATTTTTAGGACCAAGCAGAATAAACATCATTTGTTTTCTGAATTTTCTGAAGTAGAAAATTACAGCGGATTGAGGCCTTTATGTCTATAGTTTATTTCAATGATTTGTGTCATCCTTCTTCACAGATTCGTAAAACTGCGTGTCATCTGCATAGCAAAGAATGTATGTATAATGAGAAAAGTATTGGGCCTAGTTGAGAGCCCTGTGGAACTAACTTCTAACTAACAGCTTCTAGTTTCTGTAATAAAATGTTATGATCAGTGAATTTTAGTGCTCTAGCTTTGAAGAGCACAGGGACGAGTTCACTGTGGCCGGTTTTCTTGTTTTTTAATGACAAACCAATAAGACGGGAGGTGTGGAGTCGGCTGGATACTTTGGATTTGAGCAGCAGCTGTTTGTCTAAATTCTTAATAAGTTATCCAAAAGTGGTGACGATTCAAGTGATGAAGGATTATTATGAAGCACAGTCGGTACCAAAGAATCTGCCGGCCATTACAATGAGCCTTGTATGGAGGAGTAAGGAGTCTTGCATGAGACTGATCTTAAGTTTGATTTCCACTTCCTGTTTGTTTAAGTTTATAAAACAATCATAGTTTGGGATGAAGTAGACCCTTTTTTTACAATATTAATGCTTTACCCCATGGAGACGACGTTTGAAGACCTTCCCCCGACCTTTAATGCCGAGTTTTCACACCTCAGTGTAGATGAACATAGACATGGTTTGACAACCATTAGAACAGTTTCCAGGTTTTTCCAAGGGTAGCTGCATAGACAGAGACCGAATCACTGATTTCTGCTGCACATCCAGTCATTATGTTTTATAAGTAGGCATAAAATATGTCAGAAAACAGCTTCAGGTGTTATTCCTGGTAGGCTCAGGCATCTCTTCTTATTTGTAGTCATCCTCACAGTAAGTGTTTTTAATCATAGTCTGCTGACTGAATTGGGCCAGTACTCTTCAGGATTGGTCCACTGGTTTTCTGTCCAGCTGAGTACTGTGGCTCTCCATCACGAGGCTATGTGGAAAGTTCCTACCATAATGAGTCACAGAACAGCAGCGAATTTAAAAGTATGTGAGGATAAATATACACTTCAAATTTAGATGTGATAAGGTAATTACATGAAGCAGACATTTTTCTAATGTAGCGCCATTTTTATCAAATTTGTTGGTGCACATGGATTATATTCTCAGCCAGGTGAGGTCAGCTGACCAGCTGAAACTGTCCGATGAAGGTCAGTGTTTCCTGTGGGTTTATTGCTTTTGGATTTGGGGATGTGCCTCAGGCTGCACTGTTTCTGTGACGCACGAGGAGAATGTTTGAAAACCGTGAATGTCCAGCGTGGAAGATCAACTAAACTGATGCTTTCAGGAAAACAAAGAACAAGTCATGTTTGTCTGCCACTGCACCAGCAAAAGCATCCCGCGGTCGTTCGAGAGGGTTTAACTCGAGTCCGTGCAGACTGGATTTAGTCGTTAATACGTGTGTTAGTGTGTTCTGTGTTTTCCTCATCCCGGCGCTTCTCCTCCTCCTCCCCTTCCTGAGCCCTCACTATTCGAGCTATGATTACGGTTCAAAAGGTGTACCGGAGGACCCAGACGGGAGGCGAGCCGTGGGTGCAGAGGCGAGCGGGGTGGGGAAAATGAGCAGTGATAAATCCGAGACGGTGGAGGTGATGGAGACGCTGCTTCCTGGAGCTGCAGCGATGAAGGGAGATTGTGATCCGTGCAGGTTTTCATTATAACCAGACACCGTGGCTTTGCCCCACTTCAGTGACCAAATACATCATAACAAAGGTGTCCTGCTCCAAAGGCTCATCCAGACATGGCTGATAATTCACCTGCCTGCCTCCGAATCATCTGCATGCTCCTCTGTTATGAATTACAAAGTCATCGTGCAGCAGCAGACCTGACCGGGTCAGATTGCATTAGCGGCTGTTTGTCTGTTTGCATGAGCATGACTGAGAGAGATGTAAATAACATCATAAACGCTTTACAGACATTTAAACCTTTAAATGGAGCGGAGGCCGGCCGGCCGTGCATTTTTCTGCTTTTTGTTCCGCACAGCTGCTTTTCGTCAGCACATGTAGGCTGCTGCATATAAAAGGGAGTTATGTAAGCCGTAACACACTCTCATACGTCCTCTCACGAGAAAATGGATGAGGCGAAGGCCAAGTCCATCATTTTATTAGAGCATCTCCAAGTATATGACTGTGTTAATTCCACAAGCAATTACAGTAAGCAGATGGATGGAAAGGCTTTCAAGCTGTCGTGCCTGTTTTAGCCTTACCTGTGCCGTGGCTTTAAGGGAGACATGGTGAGTTAGCTTTTTCATCACTGCAGTTTGTCTTTACTTAATTATATCACCAAAACTTGCAAAACTAATGATTTTCCAATCAGCCTTAAACGTAATTTGCACAGGTGCTGCAGTGGCTTTTTAGAAAGTTTGACGAAATAATTTTTTAAGCATTTTTAATACAATGCTTCCGAAACTTAACCAGCAGGGTCTCAGAAAAAGGCGTTGGGTTTTAAATAATGAAGGGTCAAGAAACTGTCCCTGCACCATCGCATCACCGTCAGTCTGAACAGTGGATACAAGGCAAGATGGGTCCATGCTTTCACTAAACTCTGACCCTACCTGTCCTTGTCATGTGTCCTCATCCGCATCACATGACCTTAAAAATGCTTAAAAATAAATATCTGGTGCTCTTCCTCAGCCCTGCTCTGCTTCTCTGGTCAGGCTCACCAGCCTGCAGAGCTTCTTCTTCTGTAGTTATTGTGGTGCTCAGTTTGTGAAAGCGTGAGGAAAAAATTGAGTTTTCGAGACAGCTTCCTGCTCGCATATGACAGTGTTTGCCACATCAGTCGAGGGCGTCATTGCGAGCCTGGATTGGCCGTTGTGTGCCCGCCAAACACATTAGTGGACAAACAAGGACGTTGCTGTGGTATTAATTGCCGTTAGCGGGCCGTCCTTTACAGTCTGTCACTGTTTGCTTGGCTTCACTGTGCACTCATCTGTCTTCCATTATACCCCCTAATCAGTATACATCATTTACATTTGCATATGTTCACATTCACAGATGCTCCTCGTGTCCACAGTCACATCAAGAAAAGCTACAAGAAGCTTTAATAATGCAAGCATTAGTGAGAAGTTTCCCCTCTCTGAATCCATTTCTGTGCTGACTTGTAACTCTGTTGTTTGGAACAAACATTTTTTTAAAGAAAAGGCAGAGACCTGATCAGAAACTGCACCCAGCAGCTTACTGGGTACAAATATGCTGATAATGTAGATTTACAAAGGTTTTGGTTCCGTATCAGAAGCGCTGCCTGCAGACAGGGCGGCCCTGCCGTCTCCCTGCGAATCTTCTTCTCTCTCCAATCACAATTTTACCTTGTATCTGCTCCTCTTCCTGGAAAAACAGAGAAAAGATGCCTCCCTGCCTAGCTTTGACTATAAATGTCATTCTACCAATTCTACTTATTATCTAAGTTTGGGACATTGTGTTTGGACTCCGTAGGCCCAGAAAATATCCTCCTGACTTTTAACCAGCATGATGTTCTAAGCATGTTTTGCAAAACCCTCAGAACTTCTACATGTCAATCACGATAATTCAATTCAGTCATGGCGCTGAATGAAGCTTCTGACCTTCATTACACGGAGTGCCAACTCTTTAATGCGCACAGCAATGTGTAAAAATCATAAAAAACAACTTTATTTAATCATATTATCCCTAACAGCAGCAGCAGTCTGCAGATGGACAAATGTGCTGCTTTCAGGGATTTTTGTATGTTGTTTGCAGCCCAGTTAGCCAAATCTGATCTCCTCGGCACTCGTCTCTGTGCAGATGCACAGCTGCTAGCTTTCAGAGGAAGGTGCAGGTTCAGGCGGTACATCCCACCTAAACCAGCCAATTATGGACGGAAGGTCTGATATGACTGTCACGCTAAAACTGTGCAACCTCCTATCCCACATGGTCATGTAACCCCTGAAATTTGAAGTAAAAGCACTTTGTGACGCTTTCTTTAGTCAATTATCAGAAAGCAGATCAACATCCACAGTAGCATCGTGATACATCACATGATAGTGATGTTCAGTGGAGAAACCAGACTTTGGCTTTAACAATGAAGTTTGTAGCAGGACTTGAGCGTGTTTATATTCTCTATTCTCTATATTCTCTAACGTGGATCTCCTGTCCTCGTGAAGCTATGAGGGCTCAGAAATGCTGGAAAAATTATTTAAAAGGAGCAATTTTGAACAGACTCCTCGTGCATTCTTACGGCCTATGACTGGGAAAATATTGGGATGTGATGTGGAATAACCCGTACCCAGTTTTGCAGTCACATGATGGATGTCGGGCGATTGTGTGTCTGCCTGTCTCTTGAGGTTTTCTCAGTTTGTTTGAATAAAAGTGATGATGCGTCTCCCTCCTCTGTCTCCCGCAGACCCAGCTGAATATTCTCCTGGACAAGCTCCGCAGCACGGTCAGTGTTTGCTCCTCTTTTGTTTACATGATTGATGTTGCGAGCCGTCCTGTCCGTACATCTCGCAGTCCCCACCTCCCCTCCCCCTCGGCGCCGTGCATCACGTCCTGAGCCCGATATGATGAATGCCATGAATTTGTGATGTAGGTTGTGGATCATGCTGTTGGTGTAATAACTTGTTTCATCTTCTCCGCTCTGGTTTCTTTACCCCCAAACTCCTCCTCCTCCAGGGCTCCAGTTTTATTCGCTGCATTAAGCCGAACCTGAAGATGGTCAGTCACCAGTTTGAAGGAGCTCAGATCCTCTCCCAGCTGCAGTGCTCTGGTCAGTGTTTCCTGCACACTCTGATTTTAATGTTTGCACCTGGAAGGAAGTGAGGTCATTTCACTTCTAACATCACTTCCTGTCTATTCTGTCTTTTTGAAGAAGCAAAACATGTCAGGGCCTCGTTGTTCTGGTGTTTGAACACTTTTAATAGACTTAACAGTCTCCTCGAGACACTTTGTATTGTAAGGCAAGACTCTACAATAATAGAAAGGAAACCCCAAGAATCAGATGCCCTGCTATGAACAAGCACTTGGCAACAGTGGGGAGGAAAAACTCCCTTTTAACAGGAAGAAACCTCCGACAGATCCAGACTTGGGGAGGGGCGGGGCCATCTGCAGTGAGGGAGGAAGATGTGACAAAGACATGCTGTGGATGAGAGACAGAGATGAATAATAACTAATGAAGCGTAACTAAGGGAGGATTCAAGGTCACCTGATCCAGCTCTAACTATACACTTTAGTCTTTAACCCTAATCTTAAAGGTAGAGATAGTGTCTCCTGAATCAAAACTGGAAGCTGGTTCCACAGAACAGGGGCCTGAAAACTGCAGTTCATAAATGGCAGCACATTATTACAACGGTTATGGTTTTGGACAGTTTTCTTTCTTCACCAACAAAAACCTCACAGTACAAGTGTCACATTAGCTCTCTGTTAGTAAAAGTTAATGTTCTGGCACTGTCTGTGTGCCTGAGGTTTGAGATTTTCCCATAAACTGTGCCTCAAACAGCAGTGCGTAGGTCTGACGTCCAAAGACGGCTGATTGTTTACTTATTAAAAAAAAAAAATCTGTCCTTCTGTCCACAGCTGTTGATAAGAAACAAACTTCTGTGTGACTATTTTATAATCTCCCCTTCAGCGCGTTTCACACATCTGTTATCAGTACGTCCTATTTGTCCTATTTAAATGACAAAAAACATGCAGCGCCTTTACAGGTGACACCGAGACTGCAAATAAGAACAAAATGTCACGAAATCTCAGAAAAACACGGAAAAATTTAACCAGAGAGAGAGGGCGAGACAAAAAGGAGGCAGTGACTCATCGTCTTTTACAACAAACAAGGATGTTTTTCAGACGAGTCTGCGGGAAAATAACAAGGGTTTAACGGTGTGAGAGCAAGGTTTGTGAATTATTTGAAAAACGAGTTTAAAAGTTGTACAGAAGGAAAACAAAGTGAGTTTAAAAAGTGACAAAACTGCTGAAGGTGAGCTCTCTGTCTTTATCTCCACAATAAAGCTCTCACACTGTCTTGTGTTGTAAATCAAACGCACCCAAACCGCCCACTGTTGGGTCAGGATCAAGCAAAGGTGATACGCCTTTGGCCAGACTGTGATCAGGTTGTGATTAGGAGACCCTCATCTTGGAAGGATCACTGCATGATATTTGTCAGGTAACACACAGTTGCTAACCAAAATAATGTGCTAATTTTTTCCATAATTAAGGAGCTCGTCAGGTTTGTTTTGGCCCGGTGTGCTCCGAGAACACGATTTCAGGTTGAGCTTCGTTTCGGTTACACAGACCTGCAGATTTCATCAGTAATACAAGCAGGAGAGTGCATCAGGAAAACAAACCGTCTGAAATTCTTTAGAGCTGCTGTTGATCTGATCGTCCCCACAAATGCCAGCTCACCTGTGGAAAAGCCACTCGTGGATGAAGCAGGTATGAGGCCTGTTCTTCCCTCTGTGCCTTGGAGCTTTGATCTGCTCCCATACTGTACATTAAACTCCAGCTCATGATTTACAGTCAGGAAGATTTTTATAGGCTGTTTAGTAAAAAAACGCGGAGATGCTACACACTTTAACATATCTCACTGCCATCAAATTAAAAAATGATTTTCCTGAAGGTGGTTGTTTAAAAAAAAAAGTGTTTTCTGTGAGTGATGCTGTTTTTTATTGCACATCTGTAAAGGAAATGGCTTCATTAATAACACGCACAACAAAACGGGAGCTTCCAAATAAAAACGAGTGCAACAAAGTGCTTGTTTATGCCAATGATCTTGTTTTCCTAATTGTTGGAGCTCATCGCTGGTAGTTCAAATTAAACTGTGATTAATTGCCCAACACCCATTTGAAGCCACACAGCAAATCAACCTCCACACTGCGAGAAGAGAAATTGCGACAGATGTGTTTCGTTAAAAGACTTATATTTTTAAAAAAGGTGTTAAAAAGGATTTGAAATGTGTTTTTGATGCAGCTTCGATTTGATAACTCACGAAAAGTGCAAATAACAGAGGATTTACTAAACACAAGAACAAAAGTTGATTTTAAATTGATTCTGTTCATTACTTTTTCTTGCCTTTTTTTTGTTTTTTCAAGTAAATGTAAATTGTAACCAGTCGGTATTTTAAGCATACCCAGATGGCCTGTATTTCCTGTGGTCCTGCTTGTGACTGTGGCCTTATTCTTAAACATTTTCTTTTTCCCTCTGTGAGATTCACCCCCATCTCTTCCCTGTCCTTGGCTTTGGAGGTAAAGAAGTGATGAGTTCAGATTTAATATCCTCAGAGATTCGGTTCATGCTCGCAGAGCTCAGATACCGCACCCCGCCGAACTCTTTATCAGTTTTATTGTGCTGAGAATCGAAGTGTTGTTGGTCTGGAGTAGACGTGAGAGACTTCGGTGTACCAGCTCGACACAGTCGACAAAGTGGGAAGCTCAGCAACAGCCGGGGCACAGAACCTCTGAAAATGAGATGTAGATTTAATCTGAGCCTGAGACGGGGCAGGGTTGTCTGACCCGAGCTGCCTTGAGCAGAAAGTACAGATAGACTTAGAGGGCTTAAGTAAATCAGTCCACGTTGAAGTTGTGATACACCTTGCGAGTTAGACGCAGGACTTGATAACCACGTGTGGTGTTACAGCTGCTGGAGGGGAGGCTCACAGATTCAGGGTTTCTTTTCTTCTACAAACAAAAGCGCAGATCAGCTTTTAATACCTTCATGCCCCCCAAAAGGGCTCCAAGGTGAAAGCCCACACTTCTGAAAATTGCCTCCATGTAGCTGTGAAGGGTGATGTTTCAATTAAAGATGATATCAAATCCCCAAACAGGAAGCCGTGCAGCAATTACAGCTGAAAGCCCGATATGAGTTGTGTTCAGCTCGGGGCCAGCACTCAACAACTTTCAGCTTTATCTGAATACACAAGAGGGAACTTCTCTTATCACGGGGCAGCGGGCGGAGGAAGTCATTCAGCAGAAGAAAGTGCTTCGCGGTCGATGGGCTGAAGGTAATGATGGGGAAGATTTGAATTTGATCCTCGGGCTCCGGACGGTGTCTTGTGCTGCTGATTGTCACTCATCACCACAGTTTTATTAATCAATGGAAACTAATGAAATAGCAGAGACGTGAGCGTAGGCTAAACACAGTAGGAATCTAGGCAGTGTCTCTGTTGCTCTCAGTTAGTGATGCACCTCCAGGGTTCAAGTTAAAATAATCCTAAAATGTCTTATTTTGAAATTATATCAGTATCAAAGCTGGATATGCTCGCTGCTGTGGGAATGTCCTCATGCATTTTTTTTTCTCTTTATTTTGGAACGAAGTCATGTAAGCAAAACCATAGACTGTAAACAAAAGATGGACACATCCAATAAAGCAGTACTGAAGCCGCGGCATCAGCAGTTTGCCTCCCGCCATTTTTCCGTTGGATGCTGAGATTAATAAAATACTGACATTACACCTACAGAAACTGAAGCACAGACTTTTTGCATGGTTAGTCTGTACAATCCAGTCTGTAGAAACCAAAACTGTTTCTTTAACGGGACGGAAACGTGATATTTAATGCTGGAGAGTCTTTTTTTTTTTTTTTTAACAGTGATATCTGTGGGTTTGAACAGTTGGGCATAGCCATTTCAGAAGTGCCTTAAACCTGCATGACCAGCAGGGGGCGACTCCTGTGGTTGGAGAAATATAAATATCAGTATGTACGATAGTGCAAACAGACACAAAGTGGCACAGTGGTAATTCTAACAATAATGCTGTTGGCAAACACCATAACAGGGAATAAATTATAGAGGATGCCATAGTGCTAATCCTCCCATCTGGTAAAGAACAGATGGATGGAGTATGATATCAGAGTGCTGATGTGCATGTGCAGATTTTTAAAGTGTTTTAACTGGTTGAACAGAGAGGAGTCATACAGTCTAACAGCCACAGCTGGAAAGGATCTCCTGCCGTGCTCAGTCGTGCAGCACTGAGCCTTTCACTGCTGTGGTGACCAATCGGTGACTCGCGCACGGCCTGGATCGTCCACGATGCTGAGTATCTTCAGTGACCTCCTCTTAGACATCTCCACCAGTTCCTCTTCCAGAACTGACACCAGCCTTCCCAATCATTTTCTTGGCATCAGCTGTTTTCGCCCTACTGCTCAAGCACAACTCCACATAGAAGACCACGCTCACCACCACATCGTGATAGAACATAGACCGTGTGCTCCTACAGACGTCTGTCATTCTGCACGGTCCAGTGTGCTTTCTGTGTGAACCGTAAACCGAACGGTTCTTACGCAGCTTCTGTTCATATATCTGAACTGCCTGAGCCACAGTGTTCATCATCCACCTCAAAACACTTTTCTGACGAGTTTATGGTCTCAGTTCTAGTTTGAACAAAGCATCAAGATAATTTTGTAAATTATATTATTAGAGTCAGAAAGGGGGAATAGCTAGTCTGTGCTCATTGGCTAACATCTTGTACAGCCAAAGTCCACGAACCAGAAAGCGACATCGCAGTGGCTCTGATTGTGTTTTATGTTCAGTGTGTCATAGCAAATACAAAAAAGTTCTCTGGTGCATGCTTCCGTCTTATGCAGTTTGAACGCTGTGTTGTCATTTTATTTCTTTATTTTATCTTTGAGCCATATATTCTGCGTTTGTGCCGTCCTGTGATTTAAACTGTTAACTCATTTAACGTGGCTGTGAGAGTACTTTATGCTGAGGAGGGGGTTGACGAAATCAGTGGAAAAACACTCGATGGAGGTCATGAGCTCCAAAGCAACTTAAGGACACGAACAAATACTGCAGAGAGGATGAATGAATGCCAATTAGCAGCATCTGTTTGACATGAAAGAGGCCTGAAAATGAGCCCTTTGATAGAAGCTTCCAGAGCAAAATGAGATGACTAACAATGCTTCAAAAATGGCGAATGATCTCCGTTTACAGGCGGTCTAAATAAATAGATTAATGTAATGTGTCAGAGGAAAGTTGTGGCAGCACAAGCAGCAGACAGAAAGGGTCACAAAGCTGAATATGCAGTGTCTGATAAAGGATGCTAATTGGCATGCGCATACTGTTTGGACCAAGCTCTTTAAGCAGCCTTTAGCTGCTTTGAATTTTTTCTATTTGGAAGTTCTATTAATGGGATCAGCCGAAGCTCACTTCCATTTTTGTGCCAGTATACCTGAGAGTATTTTGATTTTTACCCATACGTCTAACAACAGATTGCACAATCCAGTGTCTAAAAAAATAACAATGCCATCTGTTTTGTTTTTCTGGGAATTATATTGTTCCTGTTTTTCCTGACAGCTGCCGTCAGGTCCGTAAGTACTTGTACAATGACAGAGCTTTTGTAGTTTTGCCTCTGTACACCACCACTGAGGATTTCAAATCAAACATTCAAGATGTTTATGACTTAAGTGCAGACTTTCTGCAGCTGTAATTCAAGGTGCTTAACAAAAGTACTGCATCATTTTTTTAGGAATTACAGAAGTTTTTATACAAAGTCCTACATTTTCTCAAAACTAACTGCTAGTCTGACATCATTTTAAGTATAAGCACGGCTTTTAATACTTTGACTGCAATAGATTTTCATCCGTGATTTCCTGAAGTCTAGAACCCGTAGACATCTTGAGATCCTCTGCAGGCCTGTTTCTGGGTCTCTGTTTTTGTTTAACACCTGCAAAGCTGCTCTGTTGGGTTCAGACTTAGGTTGCTTTTGCAGTTTATTTGGGTCATTATTCATCTGTTTTGTGAAGCTCTGTCCGATCAGAGAGTACAGCCCTGAACACTTCAGGACTGAGCAGAGCAGTCATTGATGAGCAGTCATCAATAAACTCCAGTGACCTGCTTTCCCCAGCAACCATTCATGCCCATGTTTTAACATGAGCTCATCAGCTGTTTCGTTCTTTCTTCAGACTTCTCTCTTCTCATCATTCTGGTACAGGTTTGTCTTGAATTTATAAAAAAAACAAAACACCAAAAAACATGTTGTTGTTGTTGTTGTTGTTTTTAATTAAAAAAACAAGTTTCTTTTGTTTTGTTTTAACTACACGTGCTCTTTTAGATGTTTTCTGGTAAAGTCTAATTCTAAAAAAGTCTGCTCTTGAGTGTAACCAGTGGTTTGCACCTTGTTGTAAGCTCTTGAAAGTGATACTCCTTAGTTAGTTTTTCTCTAACCTCTTGTTTCTGAACCATGGAAATAATTCTGCGATCATGTGCTTTAGCTGTCATCTGTGATCTTTCGGGTCTTTTGTTGTTGGTGAGCTGCTCAGAGCATTCTTTTTTTTTTTTTTTTTTTTTTAAGAATGCACCAGATTGTTGATTTGGTTATTTGTAAAGTTTTTCCTCTGTCTGATTGGTTTATTTTGGTTTTTCATCTTAATTATGACCTCCTTCTTTTCATTTCAGTCTATAAGTTCAACACTTTGAATGACATCCAGATCATTTTATCTGCTCAACTTATCTTGAAATAATCAGGGAACAGGCAAAATGACAAAAACTGTGTTGTTGTCCAAGAGCTTATAGAGCTGTCTGTATTACCTACTTACCCCAGTCAAACCTGAAATGAGTGTTTTCTCGTTTTACACAGGTTAGTTGGCATCAATTCATATGCCTACTTATTAGCCTATAACAGTTTTAACCCTGGAAACCTAAGTCCTCATTAACAATGAGGAACACTAAGTCCTAAAACAAAACAAAAGTTTGGTGATAAAAAAAATTTAGTTTTTAATAAGTCATCATGTTGTTTCCTCTTCAGTGTGTTCAGATTTGAGGAGTCCAATGGTGCTTGGGAGGGGTGTAGAGGAAGCTGTGATGCTGGGTTAAAACAGCGGTTTTAAGTAAGACTCTCATGTTTATAATCGGTTCTTTAGAAGAAAGAAGAGATTATTTCGACTGCCAGATGGATTCATAATGAATCCTAATGTGAGATGATCTAAATCTATTATTAGTCAAATTCAGTGAAAAGATGTCCACATTGGTCACAGATTAAATTTTATTCATAACTGATGCTTTTTTTTAAGAGTAGGTCTCTTTTTAATATGGTCGGATCGTCAGAGGTCATCCACATTCGAGCCCTGCGACGATGCGGCTCGTCTATGAACTCGAGGATCTCCCCTCTGTCACTTCTATTTGCATCAAGCCTCGAGGTCAGCCAGGCTTCCTGGTGTCAGTTATCTAATTTGGAAGACGGTCTTGGTCCTCGCTGTGCTCCTGTGTGTGCATAAGGAAGTAAAAATATTGTGTTTTTGTATCGTTGAAACTTCCTCTGTGTTCCAGTAACTTTCTATTTCTTTTTTAGCTGCAGCTAAAAAGGGACCTGCTTAAGAGAATAATTGAGTGAATAATAATTGAGTGACATTAATCAGTTAAGTCCATGAATGCAGAAACAAAAATGAATGCAGCAAACAACAAAAATGTATAAACAAGACTTTGGGGGAATTAGAGATCAGCTGTACATGGATACAAGTGAAGTCCAGACTTTATTGAGCCTGTATGTGATGGAGGAAATAAAAGGTTTCACTATGTCAGAAGGAAATATAAAACTCTCTGCTAGTAAACTTCAACCTGCTCCGCACCATCCACCACACAGCAAAGAGAGTGAAGAGGCTGCAATGGGATTACAGAAACTGGCTCTTCATCACTTCAGAGCTGCTGTTAGAGGTGCTAGTGTAAACAGGAAGCTCCCAGCAGGGGCTCCCCGGTTGGTTTCTATCTGCAGGCAGTCCTCAGAGCTGTTTGATGTGAAAGCAGGAGGCATAAAAACTGCAGAACTGGGCAGCTCATACTGTGGACTCATGCCTTTTCTCCTTGGTATCAAGTATTTGTGTAATTAATTTATCTTATATGTGTACAGGTGGAAACCTCGTGTCGAGTCTTTTCATGTTCCAAAAGCAGAAACGTCTTTTCAGACGTCCACTGAGATATTTGGTTTATGATTTACTGGTTTGGAGTAAAATGCCTAAAGCTCATGAGCTAACTCTGAGGGATTGTTTTTATTGCCTTTCTTGGCTGTGCGGTTAGTGGATCTCGAACTTTTTTGTCTGGTAAAATCATATTTTCCTCTTTTTTTTGTCTGTAGGTATGGTCTCGGTGCTGGACCTGATGCAGGGCGGTTTCCCCTCCCGAGCTCCATTCCACGAGCTCTACAACATGTACCAGAAGTACATGCCTCCCAAGCTCACCCGCCTCGACCCGCGGCTCTTCTGCAAGGTCAGCCCTCCGCCCCTCGGGTCTGGCCCTGAGTGGTTATCATTTTAACAGAGCTATATCCCCATGTTTATCTCTGCCCTGCATATCTGTGTTGCAGGCTTTGTTCAAAGCTCTGGGGCTGAATGAAAATGACTACAAGTTCGGCCTGACCAGAGTGTTCTTCCGGCCTGGGAAGGTGAGGCTCTATTCCCTGCTCACTCTGGCTAATATAGATTTTGTTCACCTAAAGAAAGACAATAGAGCCAAAGGAAAAGCGCATTAGTTTTCTTTTGCTGCCGAGGTGAGACTAGATGAGGTTTTCTAAAGAAGTGCCAGAGCCAGCAGATGGGCTTTTTTTCTCCACCAGATGAATAATTAATCACATTTGGGTCAGACGCGTGGCTTCCAGGAGGGACTTATGAAAGTGCACACATTTGCAGCAGAGAGCCTTGAAGCGCTACATGCCGGACAAACTATAAGCCTGACAGTATAGCTGCAGGACAGGGGGATACATAAATACTTAAGTCCTCGCTGGCTGCTTTCTGAAGACGACACCACCCTCCAGTGTAGACGCAACATCACATGGTCCCCGTGAATAACTGTTTGCACCTGCGAGCAGCCACCGACAGTTGTGGCTTCCAGTTTTAGCAAATGTTAGGTGGCAGAAAAGTAAGTTTTATGTGTCAAAGCTTGAAGCACAGCCTTGGTAATCTTTGCACATTTCAGAGGCAGTGTAGCTCCTAATGTGATGGTGTGAAGCTTCAGACATCTGAAACCCGGAGGCGGGCGGGGGTTTGGCAGGGCTGCGTGTCACTGCTGTTAGAAATCAAGATTTGGAAAACAAACAATAAGGACACACAGATGTTGAGCAGATAATGCAGGAAATTCAGCAGTTTCTTTCATCGTTCAGGGGTGTTTGGAGGACACGATCACAACAAACGTCAGCTGCACAGTCGTAAAGAAGAGCTCCGAAGCCTTATAAATCCAGAGCAGTTAAGGTTAGAGAGCATTAAAGCGTGGGAGATATCCTTGACTTCTAAAACATTCATGAATGGAGTAGAGAACTCGAACTAGAATAAACGTACACCTCCGGTCTTCTGGCTGCTCTTTAGTGAGATACAAAACACACTAACAGAAAAATAAACCTGCTTTTAAGACTGAAGGACAAGGATTCAAGGCTATGATGATGATGATGTGTTATTTGTTTGGGATTATTTTCAGCGGAGTATTTGATAAAGAAGAGGCACACTGCCCATTAAAATGGCTAAAAGAACAAACGAGGTTTATCCGGGTAAAAATCAAAGACAATCACTGCTCTGATCACGTGTTTCTCGTCTCTGTCCAGTTTGCAGAATTTGACCAGATCATGAAGTCTGACCCCGACCATCTGGCCGAGCTGGTGAAGAAGGTCAACAAGTGGCTCATCCACAGCCGCTGGAAGAAGGTCCAGTGGTGCGCTCTGTCCGTCATCAAACGTACGCAACGTCTGCTCTTATATCACGATCGTGAGCTTTAACATGACGATGATCTAACAGTGTTTGAAAATGTGCGTCCATTTAAGATTCTGAAATGATAGAAAAGCATCCTCAGTATGAATAACTGGCTTTATGTTCTCTCAGTTGGTGTCTCAGTGGTCATACTGTAGCTGATGGAAATGAATAAATAGGCTCACTGAGGTTCTGTTGTAACCACCACAAAATCACATGTGATTTTTTAACTATACATAGAAGCTCCTTTGTTCACAGCAGGTTGCTTCGCTCGTATGACTTGTTGGGTTTTTACATCGGGTGCCCTCCTGATGCAACGTTCCTCCTCCCGGGATCAAACCAGGGATCTCTATCTTGCTGAGGCATAGAACGCTGCACTTGCTGAATTTCATATTAAGGTTTTGCAGGTCTTTGCATGTGAGCACTGCCCACGTGACGTTAACTTAACAGTCATGGGGATCATTTAGGATCCAGTCACACACTCCTACAGACAAGTCTGCAACCGTCGGCAACCACCTGTCGCTAGGAAGAACGGGCAGATGTAGTCTGAATGTCAATGGACTTCAAACACCCTGCAGCTGTTCTCCAAGCTGTAGTGCAGCTGGGAGTGGATAAGATTCCGCTTCAAACTTAAGGTTGTGCATGCTGAAGCCAACATGTGGAAGTGGAAACTTCCATTAGTTGGCGAGTATTTGCAGACAGACAGGAAAAACTACAGGTAACCATGGCAACATGGTAGAAACCAAAGAAAACACCTTCTTTGCAACAGATTGCACCAGATGAGAGAGAGAAACCTCCAGGAACCACCGCCAGCCAATCAGGGGGTTGTTTTCACCTTCAGTGTGGCAGGAAACTCTTGAGCATGGCGTCACCTGACAAATTGACACAGTGATGTAACTCAGAGCTTCGTGAGTCCAGTCATGCCAAACCCCAGAACGGAGGTGGCCACCGTCACCCACTGCTTCATGAAGTCCCATTTTAAAGCTTCCTGTCTGCATTTGGGACATTGTCATCTTGTTTGCTGAGCACTCACATTGACCACCTCTGTGAGTGTATGCAGAATACTTATCTGCAGTAGAGGCACCTGTTGATCTGTCATCAGAATCCTTCAGGGTTTTTTTTTTTTTTTCATTGAGTAGAAAGAACCATTTTTGTTGCTTAAAGGCGTTTAGGAGACCTTCAGGGACAGCAGCAGCAGGTCAGGTTTGCGCAGATTTGCGTAATTCTCGTATAAATCTTGCTCATTTAGCTCGCAGTGTAGTGCAGGCAGATGTGTTTGGAGCCCCGTCGCGCAAACAGGAGGTGCACGGAGCAGGGAAAACAAACCACTGGCTGTTTATGTGCAGCAGAGGCTGCTGTGATAATGTGGGCTTGAGCTGAACAACAACAATAGAACTTTATTAATCCCTCGGGTGGGTTCCTCTGGGAAATTCGATTTCCAAAAAAGCACAGCACCGACAGAAGTTACAGAGTTATACACACACACATATATATAAATACAGAGACAATATAAATAAAATATACAAAGGGGATAAATAGAATAAATAGGAATAAAAATAAAAATACAAGTGAATTGCACATTTCAAGTATTGAGTCTATTGCACCGTTGACTATTTACAAAAGTATTGCACAAAAGGTATTGCACAGTGAGGTGAAGAGGCACTACAGCTTAGTTGTTCCCTCCTTTGTCCTCCTGTTTCCCCTCCCTCTCCCCTCCAGAGAGGAGTTAAACAGTTTGATGGCGTGTGGGACAAAGGAGTTTTTAAGTCTGTTAGTTCTTGTCTTTGGGAGAAGCAACCTGTCACTGAACAGACTCTTCTGGTTGTTAATGGCCGTGTGCAGAGGATGCCCAGCATTGTCCATAATGTCCATCAGTTTCTTTAATGTCCTTTTCTCTGCCACTGTCACCAGAGTGTCCAGCTTCATGCCGACCACAGAGCTAGCCCTCCTGATCAGTTTCTCCAGCCTGGATGAGTCCTTCTTTGCTGTGCTGCTCCCCCAGCACACCACAGCATAGAAAAGTACTCCAGCAACCACCGACTGGTAAAACATCCTCAGGAGCTTCCTGCAGATGTTAAAAGACCTCAGCCTCCTGAGGAAGTACAGTCGGCTTTGGGCTTTTTTATACAGGTGCTCTGTGTTGCATGACCAGTCCAGTTTATTGTCCACCCACAGCCCGAGGTACTTGTACTTGTTGACCACCTCCACCTCCTCCCCCTCTATCTGAACCGGCAGTGGACCTGCTCTAGACCTCCCGAAGTCCACAACCAGTTCCTTAGTCTTTGAGGTGTTGAGTTGCAGGTGGTTTGTGTGACTCCATGCGACAAAGTTCCTCACCAGACTTCTGTACTCCTCTTCCTGATCATCCCAGATACACCCCATGATGGCTGTGTCGTCTGCAAACTTCTGAATGTGGCATAATTCAGAGTTGTAGCAGAAGTCAGAGGTGTACAGGGTGAAGAGAAGAGGGGACAGCACAGTTCCCTGTGGTGCTCCTGTGCTGCTGACCACTGTGTCAGACGTGATGTCCTTCAGCCTGACGTACTGTGGTCTGTCGGTGAGGTAGTCGGAGATCCAAGCCACCAGGCAGGGGTCCACCTCCATCCTGTTCAGTTTTTCTTGAAGCATACAGGGCCGGATGGAGGAGCGGTCCGTCTGTCTGCTGGTTTTTATTACTGCAGTGTCGGTCACTGCCTCTCTGTCTGTGTCCGTCTCCATTTATCCTGCTCTTCTCCGTTTTTGGGTTTTTCTCTCTCTCCTTCTCCATATCGATCGAGCTTTATTTGCAAAAACTACCCAAGCACGTCACCCATCCCATTAAAAATGGATCCAGGAGGCGTGGGGATGTTTCAGCCGTAACTGTTAGACAATACTTTGACTCGTGAGCTGCAGGAGCGCCCGGTGTCCTCTGCTCTCTAAATGCAAAGTCATTAATTCATCATCCTGTTATTGACGGTGTAGAAGTTACATATTCTGAGGTCATAACAAGATGAAACGAATTTGGCAGCGAGCAGAGATGTTATTGATCTCTGTCTCTAGTTATCTTTCACACTTCATCTCCTCGGGCCTCCCTCGTAACCCCTCCTCTCGCTCTCTCTCGCTTTAATTTTCTCACTTCAATTCAATCCAAACTTCCTTCATTGGGAGGACGGAGAAGCGCCGGTGCTGTCACAGACTTGGAGACGGGTGGGTCTGAATCACAAATGATGTTTCTCTGTGAAGAAATCGTGAATTTCTGCAAACAACAGAAGGTAAACTGCATCAGAGAGCAGCTCGCCTCAAATTAAACCGATCTGTAGGAATTCAGCGGAACAAGGTTTCTTATCAGGACAAAGTCTGTAAACTTTAAGTTTTCTATTATTTACTCCTGAATTATGAGACAGAAAAGAAAGCTTCCTGCTGGCTTTGACCAGACCTGTACCTCGCATAGTCTGGACCTAGCTTCTGGATCTGCGTCTCCAGGAAGATGACCCTCAGCTCTGCCGATCTGAGGCCTCGGTCTCACATTTCAGGTCTTTTGGATAAAACAAATCTGATGTTTTATACCCAAATAGATACGAAATCCATGTGTGTTTTAGGGAAGGCTTACCTTGTGGTGCGTGCCAGGTCCTGTCTGCTTTCATAACACCAAGACGGGGACGGCAAAAGGTCTATAGTGAAACTTTACTACAATAGATTCAGTTCAGTGTTATTTATATAGCCCTAAATTACAGCAAGGTGCTTTATAGTGTCAGGTCAAGACAATAATACAGAGAAAGCCTCAAGAATCAGTCCCTATGAGCAAGCACTTGGTGACAGTGGCAAAGAAAAACTTCCTTTTGACAGGAAGAAACCTCAAACAGACCCGGGCTCAGGGTTGTTTTGCAAAAGACTTTTAGCTATCCTAGTAAGGAGTAAACCAGCAGTCTGAGTGCTCTCTCCAGGTGAGCGGTGCTATGAGCTCTTTGAGATGGAGCCTGATTATTTAAGACCTTTATGGCCAGCAGGGGGCGACGACTCTGGCTGGCAGAAATAAGTCGAGTTGTTTCGCATTCTGTAGTTTAATGTCCCGCTGAATAAAACAGGAAGTTAATTTATCTAATTATCGTCGAACTTATACTCTTGTAGTGTAGAGGTTTGCACATTTTTCTAACAGGAGGAAACACAAATCACTTCAGAGTTTTATCGTCCGGTGCAGAAATCTGCCAGATCAAACATGAGGAGATACCTGCTGTGAGACTTCTTGGGAATAAAAGCACAAAGCCCATAAATCACAGTGGTGTGAAGTCGTGACTAATAGGTCGTTAGCCAATGAGGTAATGACTGGATAAACCAACCGCACTTTGGGATTCTGAATGATCCCTGGTTTCCTACAGGATGCTGAAGTCGGGTTGTTTTGGTCTCGTGGTGCAGACTGTGACCTCGCTGCTTTCAGCTCTGAGGTTAAAGTTCCCATCTCGTTCTGCTTCTTTTCTTCTGTTTGTCACAGTGAAGAACAAGATCCTGTATCGAACCAGCGCCTGCATCCAGATGCAGAAGACGGTCCGGATGTGGCTCTGCATGAAGAAACACAAACCACGGTGGGTTTCCTTCTTTCTTTCCTTTGTTCCTCACTCCTCCTTTTCTTTCCTTATCTTTGTCCTTCTCTCTCCTCCCATTTTCATCCATTTATTCTTCTTAATTCCTCAGCTCCTCTCTCTCCTGCTCACGAAGTTTAACCCCCTTTCTCTTTTCTTCTTCATCTCTACCTCTTCATTATTTTCTTCATCTCTCTCTCTCTTCTTTATGCTCACACAACCCTCATGCTCACCTGTTGCTACTCATGCTTTCTCTTCGCTATCGGCCTCTTTCACGTCCACGGTGTCGCGTTTCCCTCGGAGACGGCTGCTCTGTGATGCTTCAGCTCTACTTATTACCACCAATCTCTCGCCGATAAACAACCTGCCGCTCCACGCTGCGTCCCTCACTGCAGGATGTGCTGGAGAGTGTGATTACAGAGGCCGGGTGGGGGTGCGCTGATGACCGGCGGGAAGAGTTTGGGCACAAATTCAGATTGAGCAAAGCAACATGACAAGGTGACAAGCATGAAATAAGCATCGTCAAAGTGGAGGTGGCACAAAGTCCAAGTCTGGCACGTCATAAATATGGTTTCGGTCATCGCGTGAAGCCCAGGCATCCAAGTCCTGAACAAGACTTTACACACCTGCATCCATGAATCATGCTGCACACACCTGATTAAAATATCGAGTAAAGTGGTGACACGTGATTTTCAACCAAACTCCTCTCTTGAGTAAAAAGATGCAGTTTAAGTGTGATTAAAATGAAGAGCTGATCAGATGCAGGCGAGTGTGAGCATTAAACAGCGCGTCATCAGAGAAACTAATCAAGTGTTGAAGCCCAAACTGTGATTGAGATTATTCTGCGAGTAATTAGCGAGCTCTGCAGCAGAGCTGACGGTGCTTCGCTGACTGCCAGGTGACGAGATTACCAGCGTTTAACGGCTGCCCGCTGTTAACGAGCCCCCCGGCGGCGCTCTCTCCCTCTGATGCTTTTCATTACTGAGGCCTTGTGTTTGTGTGGCAGGATCGACGGGTTAGTCAAAGTGCGTAACCTGAAGAAGAGGATGGACCGCTTCAACGAGGTGGTGGGCGGGCTCAAGGAGGGCAAGCAGGAGATGAGCAAACAGGTCCGGGAGCTGGACGCCGCCATCGACACCCTGATAGTCAAAATCAAGGTGGGTGTGGTGCATAGTTTGACCGCGCACTGAAAAAGTGCCATGTTTATGAGAAATGAGATGTATACAACATTTATGAGAAAAAAAGTTTGCAAATTTGGAACAAAAATTATCTTTTTTTGTAAATTTCCTTATTTTTTTCTTAGATAAATGCTTGCAAATTTGTTTTAAAAAGAGTCTTTGATTGAATGATTGAATGTGATTTGAGGAATTTTATCTGGTTATCTCGTTGATTCACAGGCACTCAGCCTCTAAAGCGACCCTCTCACTGTCATAATGGTATTTCCTGTTAAACTGGATTAAACGGTGTGCTTTGTCTGACTGTAACGTCACCTCCTCTTCTCAGATAATCTTACCCGTGGATGTCATAAATCCTGAACGTGCCGCAGTGGATTTTTTTTTTTTTAATTTCCATAATTTAGCACACCGTAGCTTCCCTGTCACTTTTCTTCCTGGAGGGAAGTGGTGGAGAATTTTTCATGTGTCTGAGTGAACACACAAGCTCCCTGAGCGGTCCCTTGGACCACTGTGAGCAACAGCAGACGTGTGCACTGTGGTCACGCCAGCATCGAATCCATCCAAGTTACATTGTTTATTAAAATAATCAAATTACAGCATTTACATTTATGTTAGACTACTTTTAATTAAGTGCTTTAGCCCACTTACAATGAAAATTAAAAACAATATTGTTCATGACCTGTTTAGTATGTTAACACTATTGGAAGTAAAAATAACTTGAACTCCAATTTTTAAAACAAAACTTTCTTTCTTTTTTTTCTTTTTTTTTTTTTTAAGTAAAGCTCTGACTTGTATTGTAAGTATCAGTCTGTTGTCTGGGAGAGAATCCTGTAACTCTGTCTGCAAAATACAGTAAATAATGACCAATGTTGGGCAATTAATTATATAGTTCTTCAAAAAGGGGTTAGGGTTTGCAAACAACAACGTTTCTTGCAGCTGTTTGCCTAAAAATGCAGCCAAGGCATTTTTAAACAAACATTTCAAACTATTTACAGAACAATCAGGTGTTCTGCATCAAATTTGATGCCACACAAATCATTTGTTCCACTCCACAAAATAATTTCTGTCCACTATGAGATAAAGGAGAACAACAGCCTGATACCTGCAGGCCTGACAGCAGGACATGTGTCACTCCTGTAACATTCAGCAGTCGCCTCGTTGTTCTGACGCACACAACAAAACTATTGACTACACTACACACTAACTACACAAGATTTGCGGTAAACGTTGCAAATCTCTCACATCCCAAAACACCGTCACTCCTGAAACTCCCCCCATTCCCAAACAACTAAGTGCGATGTTGCCATATATTTTTATGATTGGTCGACATGGTACATTTTTCGACCAATAGGAAAGGGTGGGGGTTTTCAGTTTTGTTTTTGCTCGCAGGTGGTTTTCCTTATAAAACGCTGTTTTTACCGTTTCTTCCCGCAGTAAATATAAACAACGATAGTATTCAGGAAGAAAACCAAACATTGCATATAATTTTATCATAACTCTGGTTTTACGTGGCCTATCAACACAATTTCAAAAATGGTATAAAGTCCACACTTTTTCCATCAATTGTTCCGTCTGTCCTGCTCACATCTCCAATGGTTGTACACGTTGTCATTAACGTGCCAGCCACACCGCTTTGCCAGCTAAAACACTGGTGTCGGCACATCAGGACGCTGTCATAGCCTGCCAACGATGTTGGTTAGCTGCGTATATACGAATGTGAATCACATCATTGGCTGGACTATGGGATAAGGTGGCATCGTTCTAATCCCATACGAGCAGCCAGTCACTTACTAACACTGCAAAACAGAATTGTTAAAGTTTAAATTTTTATTTCAATTCAGGTTAGATTTTTTTTGTGCGCAACGCAGATGTTCTGTGCTCAGAGACCAGCAGTGCGCAATTGTGCACGCGCACAGCTTAGAGGGAACATTGTTAACAGCAGATGCACATAAATATTCATCATCCTGAGACTCCAACGCGTTTCCCTCCTCTGGTTTACACGACCGCCCCGCCCCGTGTTTGTCATGGGATTTCTTTCCACTGCTACGCCGATGACTCCCAGATTTATTTCCCACTTAAAAAGATAAATGGCTTCTCAGTAGACCCGCTGCTCAGATGCCTTGATGAAATAAGGACTTGGATGGCTTTGAACTTTTTACATTTTAATGAACAGAAAACAGAAGTGATGGTTTTTGGTGGCGCTTCTGAGGCCACTATTATAGATCTTGGTTCACTGGCACAGTATGTTAAACCAGTCATCACTAATCTGGGAGTTAAAATAGAGGCAAATCTTAAACTTGAAAGCCAGGTCAGAGCTGTTGTAAGATCTAGCTTTTTTCATTTGAGGGAATTAGCCAAAATAAAGCCTATCTTATCGAAACAGCATTTTCAGACAGTAATCCATGCCTTTGTTACTTCTAGGCTGGATTATTGTAACGCACTTTATTTTGGGGTTAGTGATGCGTCCATTAGGCGCCTGCAGGTTGTGCAAAATGCTGCAGCACGTCTTTTAACTGGAACAAAAAAGTTTGAGCACATTACCCCTATTTTAATTTCACTCCACTGGCTACCTGTACATTTTAGGATTGTTTTTAAAATTCTCTTATTTGCTTTTAAATCTCTTAATGGCCTGGCCCCCCCCTACCTCTCGGAGCTACTACAACCATATACACCTGCCCGTTCCCTTAGGTCCGCCAATCAGCAACTCCTTAAGGTACCGAAAACTAAGTATAAACTTAAAGGTGATCGTGCTTTTGCTGTAGCTGCTCCAAAGTTGTGGAATGATCTGCCCTTGCATGTTAGGCAGGCCTCTTCTCTCTCTGAATTTAAAAGTCTTCTTAAAACATATTTATTCGCTGAAGCCTTTGGCATTGATTAGAGGGGTTGACTCAATTTGTTTTAACATGTTTCAATTTATTGTATCTATTTATTTTATCGTATCTCATTTTAATTTTCTTTACGTATGCTATTAACATGTACAGCACTTTGTGAAACTCTGGTTTTATGTTAAAGTGCTTTAGAAATAAAGTTGGTATGGTATGGTATGGTATGTCAAATGTCAGATCGTGCCCCGATGACACCTGAACACGCCGTGACGGTGAACTGTGAGAATACCGACGCTTCCGAGGGAGTTTTTGTAGCCCTGGCAGAGACTTAAAGGCAGGCTTCTTCACTCTGTGATCACAGATATCAGATGTGGCCTACACGACCACCGGCTCAGCACAGAAACATAAACGTGTGTGACACGCTGCAGCTTAGCCACAACTCAATAACAGCATTTAGGATATTTATAATGAGCTGGATGAGCTGGGGTAAAATTCAACAGAAATAAAGTTCAGGAGTTTAATGTCGTATGTTTACACGAAGAAATAGACATTTACAGCAAGAAGATGGCAAAGTTACAACAAAAATTAAATAAAAGTGGCAAATTGAGTGAAAAATCTGGATATTTATGAGAAAATACTGGAAAATTAAATAGGAAAAATGTTTGTCATTCAAGTGAGTGATAAAATAATAATAAGCATTAAGTCCAAAGATCAGGAAAAGAAATGTATAAACAGACTCCAGTTTAGTATTTAGCAGGACTGACACCAGGACATCTGTGGAGTTTGGTTTGCTTTCCTGGGCTGCTCATTATTAGCTATCAAAGACTCCATTAAGAATATAGGTTTTAATTATTCATGCTGTTGTAGCTCCAGGACGCAGGGCCAGGGGTCTAAGCCCACTTACTCAGCAGGTCCTGGTCTGCCCAGGCCTCCTTCCAGCTGGATATGCATGAAACGTCCAGGAGGCATCAACCGAGCTCCTCGCCCTGTCTCTAAGGCTCCCTTCAGAGGAAGCTCGGTCACTATTCGTATCTCGTGGCTGGAGATGAGGGTGGAGGGTGGATCATAACCGCATTTCACATGCGTGATGCAGTGAAACAGATCAGCCTGCACAGATTCTCCATCCAGTGCTTTGAATCCGCACGGTCCAGATATCGGGATTGGTGCTTCCTTTTGTGAGACCTGACTGTAAGTGCAACCTTGTTTTTGTGCCTTGTAGACCACCATAATGGGCCGCATCGACATCGACCACGAGTACAAGGGCCTGGTGACCCGGTCAGAGAAGCTGCTGACCGAGATGCAGAAGAAGAAGAAGGAGGAGGAGGAGCGCGAGCGGCTGCGACGCATCCAGGAGGAGATGGATAGAGAGCGGAAGCGAAGGGAGGAGGAGGAGCAGCGCCGTAAGCAGGAGGAGGAGGATAGACGGCTGTAAGTGGGACGGGGGGGTTTAAAGTTGGAGTACTCGAATGTTTCTGGCCTCTTCACTGAAATACTTTTGTTTCGTTGTCGCAGCCAAAACGTGGAGAGGCACTCGTAGAAGTGACAAACACACTCAGGCGGCTCAGCACAGATTTACAGCAGCGTTTACCACAGCAGTGTGTGTGTGTGTGTGTGTGTGTGTGTGTGTGTGTGTATATGTGTGAATTCCTGTCCATAAATACAGCAGGTCATTGAAAGGATTTAAGAGATGATGCCTTCAGGATGAAGATTTTGTTGGAAGTTTTTACTGTTACTGGGCTGCGTTGCCATGTAACCTTTAACACCTGAGGATTTAAAAATGGCAAAAGCTAAATTTACATGTTTATATCGATTGGCTTCATGTTGGTTTCAGGTTCAGGAGCCTTTTGTGTCCAGCTGGAGTTTTAGTTTCCTGCTGTTTCCGAGTCTCTGTTTTAGCTCAGTTTTTGTTCTCCACCACCTTCTGTGAACGATGTAGGGTTTCTTAGCTTCACTTTAACACCACAGCTCTGCAGAATTAGTCTCAGGTTTGTGAGAGCCTGTCTTATAAAACACGCCAACTCCTCCTACACCATCAAACAACACTGGCACACAGGTGCATCTCAGGCCCCTGTATCCGATGCTATCATGTCATCAGATTGCTTAGCAACCACCAAGCAATGTGCTAAAGTGACCCACTTGTAGAGTTTATGCATCTCCTGAAAACCATGGTTTCACAAACAAACACACAGGTTATTAATGCTGCCTAGCAACCACCTAACAACCCACTAAAACACAGACCAACATTTCAAAGCGCAGCACTGACAGCCCCTCTGTGAGGTCATCAATAACTGCTTAAAAAAAGTGTTTTTTGCATCATTTGACAATAAGTGGGAAAGTCCACACAGGAAGTAAGATTCGGTCTTCCTGTGTGTGATGCGCCTAGTGGGTGGGGCTTTAGAAGATCTGCTTAGATTCAGCAACATCTCTTGTCGACAAGAGAAAGAAAATAGTTCCTTCATTTAATGTTTTTCAACAGAGGATTTCTGGGTCATGTTTTATTCTCAGTCTTCACAGCTTACCACAGTGTGTGGTGTTGCACGCCATCTTCACACACACACACACACACACACACACACACACACACACACACACACACACACACACACTCTCTCTCTCACTAAACAGCTGGAAATTACATCTAGCTCCTTATTTATAAGGAAGTCACTCTTTTTTCTTGGTAAGCTTTCAATCAGCTCAGCAGCACTGTCTTTATATGTACCTCTAAAAGCTAAAAGCTCATTTAATGTCACAGAAGCACAAAATGTGAATAAGCATGTTTTCAGACTCTTTTATTCTGACATGTGTCCTGCACAAGCATCACTGTGCAAACACAGAGATGTCTAGCGTAAGTTGCTCTGTGCCGGAGTTTCCCAGATTCACTGTGGTTACGAACATCAGTCACATGTCACGGTGGTTTCCATGCCGACCTCGGCTCATGCACCAGTCTCTTTCATCCGCAATATAAAAGCACACCACACACACAAGCACATCTTAGCTTAAAGCACAGAGCATAAAATTGAAATTAAGAAACAAAATCTGTATAAATATATAAGTATGTCCGTGCAGCGTCTCAGTGATCCAGGTCGAAGGCAGATGGACTTCTTTTAGCTTTCTGAAGATGTTTCACCCCTCAGCTGAGAGCCTTCTTCAGCTCTGAAAGCTCCAGTTTTCTTTCAGCTGAAGCACTTTGGACCAGATCACGGGGCGAGGGCCGGCTGCTTCCATTATACTGAAGTGAAGGCAGACACGTCTACCTCTGAAATCTCCAAAACTTGAACCAAAAGGAAAAGGGCATAAATTTGGAGTGAACTCTTTCAAAGTTCTGCTGTATTTGCATGGTCTGTAAAGATAAAATACAAAAAACAAACTTCATATTATACAGTTATCTTTAAACATCAGCCGGGCTTTAACACCTCCACCTGAATATCACACGTCCTTTAGAAAAGAAACTACAAGCTCTGTTTTATCTGCTTAACGTGCGCAAATACCAGCCGTCCTCCTTAAAAAGTTCATTCAAAGTTCAACAGCCCAGCTTCAGCACTAAACCTGCCTTTGGGGGCTCTGGCTGTGCAGGTAACCTCAGACTGCTGTCCAATCAGAGCTGTTACAGCCCTCCTCAGAGCGTCGTATTTGTAAGGCTGAGAAAACCATCCAGGAGTGACGACGCGCTGCCTCCCGCGCTCCGTTTTCACTCTTTATCCTTTTCCTCGGGTCTTTTTTGATGTTTAAGAGACTGCTGAGGATTTGAATCCATCACACACCCGCAATCGCTTACACAGAAAATTTCATTTCCCGCCTAGATTGTGGCATTCGTATTCCTCACACGGGTTTGTCCTCCACATTGCTGCTTGCAGCGGGATGGAAGGTCTTTTAGGAGGACTGATGGGGGCCATTGTGTTCGTCACAAACCACTAGCTGCTAATATAAGACATTAGACAGCCTGAATTTTATGGCCCTCTTCCCTTCACTTTATTCTCCTCCTCTGGCGAGTTATGAACCCCCAGGATTCACCTGAAGGTCACAGACTGAAGGTCATGAGAGCAGATCTCGTGCAGCCTTAATCCTTGTAGTATCTGTAAGAACACACTAAAGCCTGCCAGGTAATGAGAAACCAGAAACTTCTGTCTTGACGACGACTTGGAGCCCCGTGTTCTGTCATCTTTTTCCACACAAAGATGACGTTTCTATTTACGGCGGCCCGCAGCGTGTGCAGCAGCACAATAACCTTCAGGTCCTGCATGACTGGCGAGGACAAGCTGGAGGTAGTAAAGAGGCCAAAAGTCAGAGCTTTGGTGGTCTGATAGTTTTCCAGTGAGCGCACAACAGAAATAAAACGGCTGAGAGACGACAGGAGGAATCCATCAATCAGCAGATTTCTGAATATTCTTCATTCCACCTTCGTAAATGAGGTTTTTTAAAATATATGCTTGACTGTGTGTCTTGTTTAAGTAATTATAAAGTCTTACACTGGGATTCTTTGTCTTTTAATGAGAGAGGAGAGTAGAGAGGTTTGCAGTTGCCTAAAGGCCACCTCAGCTAGGTGAGCTCTCACAGGAAGTCATTTCCAGCTCCGTGTTTTTTAATGACTCTGCTGGAGTAGCTTTGCATGATTCACAGCTTAGAATAATCCTCCTTTAATTTTTACTGAAAATTATATGAAACGAGCCATTCTTGCTCCTCGGTTTGTCAAGAAAACTTTCTTCTGATTAGCTGCCCCTCATAAAGAAGGAGGTGGGTGGGGCTTCTGTATCTGGCTCTCAGGATTTATGTGCACTTATCATCGAAACCTTGTTTAATAAAAATGTGTGACAGGAAACGAAGAGAAGCCAACAGGTCTGTTTTTCCACTTTAAATCAGATTTTTGTACAGAGCAACTTTTTGACGTGTAACCGAGTTTAAATGAAAGTAGGGTTTGAAATGATGCACCTTTCTTTGCTGTGCTAACTTAAACTTCTGATAACAAGTGGTTGGTGGAGACCAAATATGGGGCTAAAAGCACATTAGCTACAAAGCCACATGTTTTTACAGATCAGTAACCTGCAACAAACGTTTCAAAAAGCCTTTTAAAGGAAAATATTAATTCTGTTAGAAAATCATGCCTCTGGTAAAAGGTTTCAGCTGTTAATAATGGTCTTTACTGGGCCGAGTCGACGCTGCTGAAAATGTGTTGGTTGTGTTCGCGTTCATCCCCCTCCAAGCTGTTTTTACTCCTGTTACTAAAGCGTCAGAATGAAAGCTAGGAAAGCAGGTCTGGTTCTTCTGGAGACAAACAGAACAAGAGGCAGTTGGTGTCACACCGCAAATATTTCAGTGATTACATTCAGATCTGAGTATTTATGAGTGATTCATCATCGTCTGAGAGCGCTCAACATAACGGTGAACACACAGAGAAGCGCTGCACTTTCAGTCCCCCTCTGTCTCCTTTTCTCTGATGTTTTACTCTTCTTCCAAATGTGTTTTGCCTTCTTTCCGCTTTTCTGTCCTCATCTCTGCTTTTGTGTTTCGTCTCTGCAGGAAAGCAGAGATGGAGCTGAAGAGGAAGCAGGAAGAGGAGGAAAGGAAGAGGAGGGAGGAGGAGGAGAGGCGGATTCAGGTGGGTGTGTGTCGCTGCAGGCGGCCCGCAGACAGCAGAGCTCTGTTGGCCTTTGTTGTTTTTAACCCTGGAAGCTGTTTGCAGATGATTTACAGGACGGATCCTGCAGGTTAACAGTCCAGCGTCTATAAAAGGGGCTGTTTGAGTTTAGGTCTTCTATTTTAAATACATTCCAGAGTGTGACACCGTGATGAGTAACACTCTGCATTTTGGTACAACAAGAGGATGTGGATTCAGTTTGTTTCTATTTACAAAATGTGTCCTTTTTTTACAGAAAGGCACAATTAAACTTAATTAAACTTTTTTTTAAACCTTTATTCATTCGTATAAAACGACACCAAACACAACAAAGTGCAACATGTGCAGATATCTTCACATAAATACGTTCCTAAATCAGTGCTCAGTTCCACCTTGGACATTTCTGTGTTACAAAAAGCAATGAAACTACCTTTTTTTTAAAAATGAAATCTTCTTTGATATGAAAATCCTGCAGGAAGTCTCCCCACAGAGGGGCCCTTCCCAGGTTTGAACCCACGGCCCTCGAGCTGTGAGGCAGCGGTGCCGACCGTGCAGTCTAAACACATCATTTCAGTTCAACCTGCGGGCATGTGAAACTGCTATTGTTTCTATGGTTACAAAAACACATTCAGACTTCAACAGGAAAATGTTGTTCAGATTTTGTTGTGATGAAAGAAAATCAGCAAATGTTATGTCTTATCACAATAAAAGGACCAGTTTTTCTATGTCATCCTCTTCTGGTGGAGCCCCACCAGCAGACTGGCTGCCCCTGCCTTGCTCTCTTGGGGGCTCTTCCTGTTATGTTTTATCCTCCCCACTGTCACAGAGTACTCCGTGTACTCCCCCCCCCCCCCCCTTTTTTTTTTTTTTTTGGTAGATGGTTTTGTTTTTAACAACTAGAACTGTACTTGTGTTGAACTTGGCCAGAGTCTCAGTAATGGTCAGTGCGTGTACAAATAATGTGTGAGAGCTGAATGCTCAGGTTCACTCTGTTTTTTTCTACTCTTGTCCCTGTGTGATGTCATACAGAGGGCATATCCCTAACATAGTGATCGTCTGCCCAAAGGGCTGGCCCAACTCCTGTTTTAAGAGGGGCAGCCAATCAAAAGAAAGTTGACTTAAAGTGGGGGGGGCTAAAACAGCTCTTGCTGTGATGCAAAGCTGGTCTGTAGAGTGTAACTGAACCCTTCCGATAATTAAACTATTACAGGAGATGAACTGAAGTCACGCTATCACCATCATCATTTCGAATCCCACCTGATCTCAAACTCCTTAGCAGTTCTCTTTCATAGCATTCGTTTCGTGTCTCACTATGGGAATGCCTCCTGCGTGACCTCATCAGAAGCTCAAATACCATTACGCCAGCCCTTACAGGCTGGCTAGGTGACGCCTATGTCAGAAGGGGCCAGTGCCTCCCTATATAATAGGCTGACATAGCGTCAGATGTCATTCAAAAACCTCTTCTCGCCTCTCACCTGTAGACAACTGTGCTGTTGGGTGCTAAAGCTAAACTGCACACAGATTCGAGTGAACAACTCGGTCGCCGGGCGCTTTGTTCCCAGCTTTTCAGTTGTCCACTAGCATACAAGCAGTAGCAATACTGTTCTGTGGCTAGTGCCGGTGCCAAGTAGCAATACTTTCACCCAGCGAAGTAGCAACACTTTGCTAATAAAGGTACCCCTAGCTTCACCATCAGGTAGCAATACCCTTCGACGCTAGCGGTTTTACACATTAGGTAGCAATACCTGTAGAAAAGTAGCAACACTTTTCACCCCACGTTAGCGAGGAATAGCAATATTCTCCGCACTCGGTGTCAGTCTCGCTAACGTGCGCGACCCTCTAGCTAACCATGGCTACGACGGCCAACGAAGTTGCAAAACTTTGTCCTTGCGGAAAGAAGATTTCTGCCTGAGATACACACCCCGTGTGTGCGGCATGCCTGGGTTTATCTCACGCTCAGGCTGCCTTGACACCTGCACATGACTGTATCCACTGCGCGGCTTTCCCAAGCAAACTACTCCGCCGCAGGCTAGCTCGCCAAGCTAACCTGTTGGGCGGCGACCCTTTGCTGTGTGAGGCTGCTGCGGCGCAAGGAGAAACTGAGATGCCCGATGATTTGGCCGCAACGCCAGGGCCGAGCTGGGCAGAGGCAGACCCTCAGCCCATCACGACTGCTTTCCCGTCGCTGGAGGCACACGGAGATCGTGTGTTTTTCTGCGATGCTGGAGTCACCTGGGGAGGAGATGCTAACGAGGACGGAGATGAGTCAGCTGACTCTGAGCTCCTGCTGTCTGACGACGGTGAGGAGGAAGATTCCACCTCCTTGGCTAGCATCAGCTGGGCTGCAAAGCCCTCGGCTACCGGCGAGGTTGAAAAACCGACACCGCCGTCTCCCCTGGATCTCGACATGCAGGACATGTGCAAGCGCGCAGCCGCTAGGCTCAATATCCCGTGGCCCGCCATACAAACAGAGGTTGTAAAGTCTCGTTTTGACGGTAAGAAATTGCCGAAGGCGAAAAAGACGGGGAAGCATGTGTTGCCTCCGCCAGATGCCACAAGTGGAGCCGTTGGTGGCGAGCCATCTTCACCCGAAGACGTCTCTGTACTCATCGGCTCCATCTCTCCCCTCCAAAACAGACCGCTTCCAGTCTAGCCTTACAGATAAGTGCTACAAAGCAGCGGCTCTGTCGGTAAGAGCCAACAACGCCTCTTCTATGCTAATGGATTACCAAGCTGAGCTAGAAGAGGACATGACAGCTAACCCAGATACCACAGTGTGGGAAGAAATCTGCGTTATAACTGACCACGTCCTCCGCCTCCACAAGATAGCCATACAGGCTACTGGGAGAGCCATGGGCCTCATGGTTCTTCAGGAGCTAGCACGCTGGCTCGGGCTCACCAACCTGACGACCAAGGAAAAAGAGGAACTCCTCAACACCCCTGTCGTCCCTCACGGTCTCTTCGGTGCAGCTTTTACATCCATGCAGAAGACATGTGAGGAGAAAAAGAGAGATGATGAGGCTCTGAAACTCTGCCTGCCGAGGAGGGCCCAGCACGCCACCCCAGCAGCGCCGCGCCAGTCATTCGCGCAGGCAGCGTCTCGCCCGGTCCCCGCTTTCAGGATTCCCAAAGTGCCTAAGACGCAGGCAGCCCCCAGGCTGCCCCCCAGGCTGCCGGGGCCCCTAAGAATCCATG
The DNA here is from genome assembly GCF_057381915.1 of Diplotaxodon limnothrissa. Classification (NCBI taxonomy): domain Eukaryota; kingdom Metazoa; phylum Chordata; class Actinopteri; order Cichliformes; family Cichlidae; genus Diplotaxodon; species Diplotaxodon limnothrissa. The sequence goes on from NC_140610.1 coordinate 25,583,613, forward strand.
GACTCAGAAGCAGTCTCCCCAGGCCAGACCTCAAGCGGCCCCTCCTCCTCCCCCCGCTGCCGCGATCGTAAGGAGGAAGAAGCGGCCGGCCTGACAGCCTCTCCTCTAGGCGGGAGCGAACCCAGTTTCTCCCCTTCATGGGCCGCCCTGCCGCCTCCCAGCTCCGTTCCAGAGCAAGTTCAACGGGACATGTTCCACACAGAGTGCTTGACTCGGGCCGGCGTTCCTGTCACCAGACCCGCCAGAGGGAAAGAGAGCCAAAGTTCGCAGTGTTGTTTCACGAGCACTTCTCTCATGCATTCTGTATTAAAAAAGCCCCGACACGTGCATCCAGGCAGTTAGCCGTCGAGTGTTGCAAAACACATGAAAAAAATCAAACATGCTGAAAAACAGAGCACCGTCTGCCATAACGCAGCCCGTGGAGACTCGCGTTTCCACGGCTGTGATGATGCAGATGAGCCCGTCACCTCGCTCGCCTGTGACAGAGGTGATGGGACACCGAAATGGCGTATGTTTCGCGCTGCGACCACAAGGGGGCGCCAAAACGCCATATTCGGTGGAGTGGCCAGTGAGTGCTCTGTCTCTCCACATGAAGAGCTGGGCCACCTGCACTCAGTCAGCATGGGTGCTGAGGACATTGAAAAAGGGCTACAGGCTGCAATTCAGTGTCGCTCCACCACATTTCAAAGAAATCGTTTACTCTCGTGCTCTGGGTGAGTCTGCCAGTTTTCTCCTGGAGGAAATTTCCACCTTGAGAGACAAAGGAGCTATAAGAGTTGTCCCTCCCGAGGAAATGCACAGCGGATTTTATTCAAGGTATTTCCTTGTGCCAAAGAAAGGGGGGAGGGGGATGAGAGCCATTCTGGATCTCCGTGCCCTGAACCGGCATTTGAGGACATACAAGTTCAGGATGTTGACGCACGCCTCGCTGCTACGGTTTGTACGAGCGGGCGACTGGTTCACATCAATCGACCTGAGGAATGCTTATTTCCACATCCCCATATATCCCCCACACCGAAAGTATCTGAGATTTGCTTTCCAGGGGATGGCATACGAGTTTGTAGTCCTGCCTTTTGGTCTCTCACTGAGCCCAAGGGTGTTTGTGAAATGCACTGAGGCAGCAGTGGCCCCGCTCAGGAAAAAGGGCATTCGGGTGGCCACATACATCGACGATTGGCTGGTGGCAGCCCCAACCCGCCAGGGAGCGACTTGTCACACAAATGCTCTCATACACCATCTGGAGAGTTTGGGTTTCCAGGTAAACGTGGAAAAGAGCACATTGACGCCAACTCAATGCATTACTTTCATAGGGCTCAGCCTAGACTCCCTTCGGGTGAGGGCTTTTCTGTCGCCGGAGAGAACAGCGGCCATACAGTCATTCCTAGCACTGTTTCGCAGAGGCAACACAGTGACCCTCAAACAGTGCCAGAGGCTGCTCGGTCTGATGGCTTCTTCTCTAGTGGCGATAACACTGGGACACCTGCACATGAGAGGCTTTCAGCGCTGGGTGGGCTCGCGGGGACTGGACCCTCACCGAGACGGCCACCGTCGCGTGAGAGTCTCTGCAGACTGTTCACTCGCTCTCCGCGAGTGGAAGTGGCCAGGTTTCTTGTCTCAGGGCGTTGCCATGGGGGCAGTTTCAGCCAGGAAGATGATTTCCACAGATGCCTCTCTTTCGGGCTGGGGGGCCACCCACGAGAGCAGAACAGTGAATGGGGAATGGGGCCCTCACATGCGCTCCACCCACATAAACTGTCTGGAACTGCTGGTGGTTCACCTGTCACTAAAACACTTTTTCCCTTGGCTGAGAGGTCATCATGTTTTAGTGAGGTCGGACAATTCCACCGTTGTGGCCTACATCAACAGACAGGGCGGTCTGGGGTCCCCTAAGTTACACACACTGGCACACAGACTGACAGTCTGGAGCAGTGTCCACCTGCTGTCACTGAGAGCAACTCACGTGCCGGGGATCTTGAACTTTGGAGCAGATCTTCTCTCCAGGGGCAACCCGCTGTATGGGGACTGGTAGCTTCACCCAGAGGTGGTGAAGCAGATCTGGCTGCGATTCGGTCAGGCGACCGTGGATGTTTATGCATCCAGGGCGAATGCTCAGTGTCCCCTGTTTTACTCGCTGCACGATCAGAGAGCTCCACTCGGGGTGGATGCTCTAGCTCATGAGTGGCCGAGAACCCTCCTCTATGTTTTTCCCCCAGTGGCCCTCATTTCTCCAACTCTGGCCAGAGTGAGGGAGAGAAGTCACTATATGATCCTGAAAAATCTCCGCCAGCCAGTGCTTCCCTGGCCCCGCACTGGCCAGGGAAGCACTGGCTGGCGGAGATTTTTCAGCAGCTGTGCGGCCCAGCTTGGCCGTTACCACTACGCAGAGACCTCCTGTCTCAGGCACAGGGGGAAATATTCCACCCCCACCCAGAGAGGCTAGCTCTATGGGCTTGGCCCGTGAGTGCCCGTGAGCTGGTGCTTAGAATCACAGGCCATCCCTTTTCAGTGCTCTGTGGCTGTGATTCTGTCATTTCTTCAGGACCTGATTGATAAGGGTAAAGCCTTCTCCACCATCAAGGTGTATTTGGCAGCAATTTCGGCCTGTCATATTGGTTTTGAGGGGAAGACTGTTGGCCAGCATCCCTTAATATGCCGTTTCATGAAGGGTGCACGGCGTAAATTGCCTACGTCATGGCCGTTGGCTCCATCGTGGGACCTTCCCACAGCATTGGCTGCGCTCTCCTGTTGCCAATTTGAACCCCTGGAACAGGTTGGGTTAAAATTTCTGTCCTTGAAGACGGCTCTATTAATTGCTTTAGCTTCTGCTAAACGTGTGGGAGAGATCCACGCTCTCTCAGTGCATCAGTCATGCATTCAGTTCTCCTCGGATAATACGAGGTCAGTATGCGGCTCAACCCTGCCTTTGTCCCGAAGGTTGTCGGCACATGTTCCCCTATGGAACTGCCGGCCTTTTGCCCACCGCCTTTCTCCTCAGAGGAGCAACAGCGGCTGCATACCTTGTGTCCAGTCCGTGCTCTGCGCATTTACATGGACCGAACCCAGAGTGTCAGACGAAGTGACCAGCTGTTCGTGTCCTGGGCTAAACCACATATGGGAAAGCCTGTGTCTAAACAGCGCCTCTCCCATTGGATAGTAGGAGCAATTGCCCTGGCCTATACTAGCAGGGGCCTTCAGCCCCCTGCTGGCTTACGTGCGCATTCCACTAGAGGTCTGGCAACCTCATGGGCTCTCTTTAGGGGAGTTTCTATTCAGGAGGTGTGTGCAGCTGCATGCTGGACCTCACCTCATACATTTGCTAGGTTTTACAGGTTAGATGTGACAGCACCTAACCTAGCACATTCAGTCCTCAGTGCAGGTTCTTCCCGGGTGGGGGCCTCTCCCCTGTGAAGTGCTGTTGGGGACAGTTGTCTTCTTAACAGGCATGTCTGGCAATCCGGGAGTCAGTATTTCTCCCATAGTGAGACACGAAACGAATGCTATGAAAGAGAACTTAAGGTTATGTATATAACCCCGGTTCTCTGAGTAGCATGAGTGAGTGTCTCACCAGACCGCCCTCCTTGCTATGGAAGCGAGGAAGAGGTGGGCTTGTTTTGAATGACATCTGACGCTATGTCAGCCTATTATATAGGGAGGCACTGGCCCCTCCTGAAATGGGCGTCACTCAAATACCGTAATGGTATTTGAGCTTCTGATGAGGTCACGCAGGAGGCGTTCCCATAGTGAGACACTCACTCATGCTACTCAGAGAACCGGGGTTATATACATAACCTTAAGTTACTCTCTGTGAGAGAGAAACAAGGTTATGTTTCGGGTGTACTCACCAAATGTCTGCAGATAATGTTTCTCCGGTTTAAATTAAGGCCAGCAGTCGGGCTTGATGTGAAGCAGTTTTGTGCGCTCGGAGCTTTTGTGTCTCCATCCTCACAGATTTGTCTTTGCCGTACGGCTGAGTTACAGCCCTGAAATCCCTCCTGTGGAGCTCTGTTTTTGCTCTAATCCATTTCTGGCTGTTCTGGCAGGAACCCGGCTGCTCTTCATCTCTCTCCATCACACTCTCTAATGGTCCTCTCTGTCTTTCTGTGTCACAGAGAGGATGTTCACTAAGATCAGCTCAGCGCGGTTTAGGAGTTTTAGGGGTTTCGAGCTAGTTTAGTCCCACTTTAGGTGCAATTGAGGCTGACGTGTTAATTATTAAAGCATTAAAAAAGCAAGTGATGAACCGGGTTGTCTGCAAATAGCGGATTTTTATCTTTGCCTCCTTGTCACCACCACTCTCTGTCACAAAAGCACACACTCTGAATGGCCGTTGACATATGAAACCATTAATGACTATGTTTGAGTGAGAGGGTGAAGTTATCAAGTTATCAGCTAAGGCTGGTTAACTTGGTGGACACACTGCGTCGCAGAGATATCTGCTGATTGGGAAAAGATAATATCCTCGAGCACAGACTTCCTGGATGGTTTATTAGTACATTTAACTGCTTCAGAGTCACTTCTGGAGCCCCGAGTGGCCACTAAATGAACTGCAGCATTAATTATTGGACGAACTTAACAGCTGTGGTTTTTGTCGAGTTAGCAGAGGAGCTGAAGTCGCTCTGTGTGAGCAAACAGCTGCAGAATGAGGCAATACTGCATGAAGAGCCACGCTTGTACCAAGCTGAATAGCCTTTTGTAGATTAAAACATTTATCAGGGTGTAGCTTTGTTGAAATCATAAAGATTTGATGTTCCGAAGCAGAGCAAGAAACCAGAATGTGTTTATGTAACATCGCTAACACGCACACGTCCCACAACACTTTACAAAACCCTGCATGCAGCATACAGGATGAAGAGAAGAAGCACTAAAACTTAAAAGAAGAAAAAGCAGCCGATGTCTCGTGGTCGTTCTTTTGGTTTTGAATATGAATGAGAATAAAGTGGGTTACAGACTCTGGTGAAGCAGACAGGAAGTTGCAGAAGACCAGCGGGAGAAATCCTGATTTAATCCCAGCAGATACCTGTCAGTTGACTGACAGGTGGCTGTAGCTAACTGAAATCCCTGAATTTGATGTCTTCAAGCTAATGTTGAAGCTTTAAAATGTCCAAAGCAATGGCTGACATCGCGGAGGAAAATTTTATTCTCTGTGACCGAAACTGTTGGTGTGGCGGAGTCAGCGAGGCTGCAGGTGGGTCAGACGTGCTTTTAAAGGCGGCTGTGACGCTTCAAACATGTGCGTCATGTGTTTTCAGACTGTGCAGGTTTCAAAATCTGCTCTTTGATACTCGCGCTCTCTGCAGATGGTGTGTGTGTGTGTGTGTGTGTGTGTGTGTGTGTGAGAGAGAGAGAGAGATAGCGGGTTTTATGGTCACAGGGTTTTATGTTTATCATTTAGCACATCTCCGTTTGGCCCATCTGTTGCCGTGGCGGCTGGTGCCTTCGGGTCCCCGGGGCGTCGACCTGGCCCGGATCAAGTGCAGATTTCGGCAGCTGTTCAGATCAAAGCTGTTGGCCGGCAGCCCAGATCCCCTGGGCTGGGTTACCCACAAATCTGCTGCACTTCCATCAACTTGGAGCTGTTGGGCTTCTCAGCACGTTCGCAATGCTCAGAATTTTCACGAGTCGCGCTGCCGAGTTTATCGGGCCTCAGGATCCTCTACGCTGTGAAGTTTGGGTCGTCAATCTGAATGTGAAGCGTTTAGAAGTGACATGCTGAGATCACATGACCCATCAGAGTCAAATCAAAGGGGTCTTACTGCAGCACATTCTGCTCCTCATTCAGCCATTGTGTCACTGTTCTTAGCTCAGCTGGTCAAAGGATCGATGAGCTCGACACAGCGAGGCGTCCATCCTCCGTCCACAGAGATCACTGCTGCTCCTCCGCTGTTGGTCAGAATTTGGTCAAACTTGCATGCAGTGGATCAAATCAGATGTGTCATTGTACAGGCAGTGACCTTGAAACTCCACCCACCTGCTGTTCAAACCTTGTTTTTATGACGGGCAGCCAATCAGAAGTAAGTTGACTTAAATCTGTGTTTTTTCATACACACACATCATAAACTCAGTCACAGACTTTTCTTCTGTTTTTGTTGTTGCTTATATGCAATATGAGCCGGGCACTGATGATGTGTGTGGTTTAAATAGGTGATTTCTAAAAAAGCAAACCCTTGGAGGTTTGTGAGAAAGGAGGAAACGATCCACAGAGGCTGAAGCTGATTTTTACAGCAGGCTGTGAACCTTTTTATTTCTGCTGTAATGCTGAACATGCTAACGTGGGACTCGCTGCTGGAGCCTCAAGTGGACATTAGAGAAACTGCACCTTTTGTTGTTTCAGTGTTGGCTTCATTTTTCAGCAACAGAGACATCGGCCTCTCCACTGCAGCTCCTCAGGTTTTTCTCCAGGTGTGCACTTTAATCGGTCCAAAACAAACAGACTGAAAAACACTAAAACTATTTTTTTTTAAAAACAGCATGTGGAGTACTCTTAAATCCAACTTGTCCCTGAAGCAGCTGACGACTGAATTCGCATTTAAAAATCCAGCTGAGGTCTGTTGGCTCCAAACCTTCAAATGTTTCACCATGAAGCAGGAACATAAACAAAAGGCAGCTGTGTAATAAATTAAAATGAGTATTGCGGATAAATCTGCAGCTGCTAAACTCAGAATATTCCTGGAGTGGTCTCATGTGAACAAAACTTGCTGCACTGCGACGTGGCCTCACAGAGGAGTTACCGCATGGAAAACGTGAAGGCTAAAGAATTCGTCCACATCTTAAAGAAAGATGAACTTCAGTTAATGAAGTGATGGCCTTCAGATCCCTGCGACCTTCCTTAGCCAGTCAAGGAGCCGTTTCCCTTGATTCATGATGGAAAATGGAAGCCAGAGCATTAATCATCCAGTTTAGCGCCGCCCCTCGTTTGCCACCCCTTGTTCCTGCTTTAATGAGCAGCTCAGTCGGTGATTATTGGACTGTGTTAGCATTGAGCAGTGATACGAACGGCTGCCTGATTAATCAAAGCTTCATAATGATCGTCCAATCAGGAGAAGATGACATCATCTTTCTTCTGAAGATTGGGAAGGTTTGCCCACACATACGTCAGAATGGCTTCAGTGAATCAATGATGACCAAATAAAATTTATTTTGATTATTAGAAATAAAAGGAGCTAAAAAAGATGAACATGCACTAAGGAATCGAAATAAACTCTATAAATGTAAAAATAATTTGCTTTGGTTTGATGTTACAGCAAAAAGACTAAAAGCAGTCATTATTTTAATGATTTAAATATTTTTCCATAGTTTTTCAATAAAATTGCAATCCTGTGCTAACCTGCAGGAGGCCGGCGATGTGTGAAATCATTTTGGTGACGCTGTGCCATCTAAATCCTGTTTCCCTGCAGACGTGTTCAGAGTGTCCTGATGGACGAGCTCGGACAGGTTTGATGAAAATCGTCTGTGATTAAAAACAGGCGTTGTTTGTAGGTTTTTTGTTTGTTTGTTTTTTACAACTTTTCGATAATGAGTTATTCATTCTGGAAGCTTGAACTGATTATTATTTTTATTATTAACTGAACACAAAAAAAAGAAAACCTATGTTTGACGCACCCACAGAGCGGCACACAGCTCGATTCGTGTTTGTTTTCCTCGTTCTGTGTTTTGACAGCACACAGCTGAATGAATGCAGCGTCTCAGCGTGTCTGTGCAGACAAAACTCACTGAGGCACGTTTTCCAGCAAGTTTCAGGCTCATGCAGATGGAGGATATCTGGGAGAAACTGCAAAACCAGGAGATGCACAGAAAAACTCTGGAATAATGGGAATGTTGGATGAGAAGACCTGAAACTGGATTTGTCAGAGATGCTTCAGAGGAGCTGTGATGAAGGCCAGAAGGCCTAAATGTTAGCATGTTTGTTGGTGTGAGCAGGAAGTGGTTTCCTGTAGGTTTTTGTCAATGCTACTTTTTTCATTATTATTCAGCATCGGAATGACACGACTCTGAAATTCGCATCCTGCTTGTCAGTGGCAAGTGGCTGGAGGTTGCTCGGTGAAATCAGTTGCAAAAACCAGCAAGTTGCCAGAATCATATGTAGTTTGTATGAACCTGGTCTGCAAACACTCTCAAAATAGTCTCCAAGCTGCAGTGAAACCATGAAAATCAACCAGAGGATTCTGGTTCATCAGAGAAGTCTCTGATGAAAAGTCGGCATGTTTGCTGACACGAGCGGAATAAAGTACTGAAGCTGAGATCTATTAGCGTTTGTGTCACCGCTGCATATTTACCTTCAGCACTGTAACTGCATGAGCCTCCGCCTTACTCCATCCTGTCAAGCCATCTGACGTCGCCACACTGCGACATCAGATGGCGTCTATCCTGATCTCTAAGAGTCCCGTCTCCTCACCAGGTGAACGTAGCAATTAGTCGTTTTGTGTGCTGCTGCAGTTTTTCTGATGTTTTGCAGCTGAAAGCGTTTGCACGCATGAGCAGCTGAACCTTCCTGCGCTGATGCAGCATCGCACGCCAGCCGTGCCGCAACGAAGCTGGCAGACATGTTCGTACCAGCAGATGGTTGACAAAGTGGGAGCGTTCAGAAAGTGAACTGAAAGCTGGCTACAGCAGCACTTCCAGTCGTGAACATATGTTAACTGCGGCGGAGATGCGCCAGGTGTGCTGCGACTGAACGAGAGCGTGTGTGTGTGCTCGGCGTGTGTGCAGATGGAGATGGAGCTGCAGCTGCAGGCGGAGCGTGAGGAGGAGGCCGCTCGGCAGGCTGTTCTGGAGCAGGAGAGGAGGGACAGGGAGCTGGCGCTGAGGATCGCCCAGAGCGAGGCTGAGCTCATCCCCGAGGAGGTGGCCAACGACTCGGGCCTGCGCAGGTAAGCCTGAGTTTAAGGAGACCCTCTGCGACGCGTCTTCACGGGACGGAGACGTCTTTGAATGCCGCTCGGACTCGTCCTGGAGAAACCATCGTTTCCCTCTGATCCTGAGTTTAATCATTTTCTTCTTCTTTGTTTTCTTTTTGTTTGTTTTTTCCTCTCAGTAACGGCTCCTCAGTTCCATCGTCCCCAGAGCGATCAGCGTAAGACCCGTCGATTCTTAACCCTTTAATTTAACCCCCTCACTCCCACACACTTGACCTTTGACCTTTCAAACCATAACAAACCCTCTGCATGCTGTAACAATCTGCCAGCCCGGCTCTGCCCTCTGATTCCAGCTAACGGATGCATCAGTTTGAACACAGTGACTTTTATTAACTTACATTTAAATCCAGATATGAGCACCAGGTTTGATTCTCACCCACCAGAAACTCGATCCAGGCTCAGGTTTATCAGACTTCTGAGGGTTACGACCTTACAGCCATAGAAAGAGACAAAGTAGAAGTAAAATACTCCAAACATGCACCCCTAGATCTATACTAGGATCCATACTCTGTAATTAAATAATTCAAAAGCTATAAACCTGGAAACGCTAAAAGTGTTATTACTTTTAATAAATAAGTAATATTGGTGTATTTTCATTGATATATATACTGATATTTATATTTGATGTTAGACAGTTTTAAATAAAAGAAATCAAAAGAAACGTTAATAATTACCAAACAAAGGGGGGAAAAAAGCAGAAGCTTCAGCTCATTTTTTTAATGCACAAAATAATAACATTTTAAGAACTCACACGTTTAAAGGATAATTTTAAAAAAGCTGCCACGTTGGTCACAAAGATTCTTACAGAAACACGTCGCTCATCGCTGAAGATCTGCAGTCATGTGGTTCAATTTCAGACTTTAACTTTCAGTGCAGTAACATTTCAGGAATAAGTCACCCTTCATACACGGATCAGAGGTCAAAGGTTAACTGGAGAATTGATTTGGAAGTGGCTTTCACAGCCAGCTGAGGTCAGTCTGCTAGTTATTGCAGCATAGATGAAATAAAACATCGAGAGGTAATTCAGGTGATTTTAATCTTCTGTACAAAAAAAGAAACGAAAACTTAAATGTGCAAAAATCTCTGCTCTCTAGCCCCACCTCTACTTCACCTCCAGATCATCAAGATGCATCTGAAAGCAGGCTTTAGTCCAGATTAGTTTTCCTTCAGGTGTGACTTTCAGGAGTTTGATGAATCTGAGGCCTGTCCTCAGATCACAATTTGGAAGGAGAATGATTTCCTGATGAGCCTCGGGGGAAGGAATCACCTTCGCCTCCCTGATTGCTTTGTTATGTTGTGCTCTGCTGCGCCGTTATAATCCTGTAATCCTCTGTTTACAGCGCTGCCGCCGCTGCTGCTGCCTCCCCAAAGCTCAAGAGCTTGACCATGTAGGTTTCCTGTCACACCACACGCCTCAGACAGCTTCAGGGCACCGTGCGACGCCGCCGTGCGCTCACAGCGGCGAATCCAGACATAAAGCACTCGGTGTAGCCTTGGCCTCGATCACTCTTCTCACTTAGCCTGAAGCGACACGTCTCTCTGAAAGTTGAAATTGATGCTTCACGCCGTGACTCGGCTTTGTTAGTGGCTACATCAAACTGTTTGACCTCCCTAGAGCGCTGCGTCACAGAGCTTTGCACTGCGGGTGGATCGGCCACGTAGACCCGGCCTCTCTGTTCGGGTTCTGTTCTCCACATCACCGAGTAAAACCTGCACATGCATCAGTGTTAAAGATGTAGATTTGAAGAAAAGAGTCATCACAGACATTCAGACAAAAGAATCAAAGGCAGACATTGAAACCTCTGAGCAGGGCTGCCATGATCAGTTTTATCTCAGGTTGATCTGGACATAAAAATATGACTTTAAAAGAATAAAACTTGGAGGATGTCTTTCTTTAAGTACTTAACACCTACAAAAACGTACAAAAAGCGTGAGTGCGTAAACACGCCTGACCTCACTGTGTGAGAAAACAGCTGATTTACAGCCTGAGATGTCTGGAGAAGAGCGAGTGAGTTAAAGGCCCTGTATGTGGTTGTTTCTACACATCAGTCTGTGTCAGAGCTCATAGATCCAAATGAAAGACATTAAAGTGTCAGTTATGAACTTAAACATGTACTCTTTCCTTTCCCTCACCTCCTTTCTTTTGGCATCCTTGCCTCCTTCCTCCCATTCCTCTCACCTGACTTCCTGTTTCTCTCCTTTTGTCTTCTGGAAGTTTAAATTCTCTTAAATGTGTCGGCTGTGTGCGTTTTGATTCAGAGCAGCTGTACTGGCAGTCCGCATCATGTTTCATGCTCAATAACTGTGAAGTTAAGTCATTTATTTTCTAAGCTAAGCTCATCTTCTCATGGCTCCAGGGCACCTGAGTAGGAAGGAAGTGCAGGCGTCACTGTCATGGCCTCTGATTTGTTGCCAGTTGAACCTCTGGACTCAGCGTGACAGCGTTTAGTTAATGGCTCAGCGGCCGCATAATGACGCCCGCTGCACCTTTTTTTTGCTTTCTTTTAACTACAGCAGCTGCTTCCTGCCTGATTTCACCTTCCTCCGTTTAATGCCTAATAAGGACTCGTGTAAACATCACAGGAGCGTCGTTAATGGCTCGCACACAGGAGGAGGCTCGGACCATTAAACGTGTGACCAGAGACGACATAATGAATACATGTTTCTGAAGTGAACGAGGTCGTCCGTGCACAAGCTTATCATGTTGGTAATGAGAAGAATTATCAGATGAAGGTGGAGGTCTGCAGGCTCGCAGGCTTCAGAGCTTCTGCAGTCAGAAAGCCGAGCTGTGGGCGGCACCGTAGGGACCTTTTTTATAACGTGGACAAAAAGAAAGTTTAATTGTAACAAACAGGACAAGTAACGTCTCCGTCACACTAGAGTGAAAATACCACAAAGAATTGGTCGAAGCTGAGGTCTCTGATGTCTCAGCCTAATGGGAGTCGACCTGTCTCCAAACAGAAAGCTACCTTTAGCTGCTCCTTCATTCAGCGGCGTCGCCCAGCAGGTAGCTCTGCATGTTCGATTTGCTAGTTTTTACATTACATGCTCCTCCCGTCTTCTCACGGGATCTTTCGCTTGTAGCCAGTAATGTCTCCAACCGATACCGGTTTGTCACTCTTAGACCAGTTTAAGAAGGATTTTAGATGGTTGCTGTGTGCAACGACAGAAGACTCCACTCGGATGTTTATGTTCCTGTGTGAAAGCAGCAGAATTGAATTTCTGTGTATGCAAACAGCAACAGACTTGCGATATTCCCAGATTTATCCCAGTTATTATTGATCACATGACCACATTCAGTTCCAGACCAATAGCAGACTGACTGTTGAGTGGTTGCAGACCTGCTCCCGGTCTTTAAAGGCATCGAGATCACATGATCACTGCACACAGTGTGACTGTAGCATGAGCTTCTCCTCCGTTTCTGATCATCTGTGAAGTTACGAGAAGTGTGAACAAGTGTTGTCGTGTTGTAGTTTCAGCTGTTTAAAAATCGAAGTGCATGAACACCAACTTCTGTTTTTCCTTCTTCTTCTTCTTCATTTTTAACCCTCTCTTTGTTTTCCTTTCACTTACCTGCTGTCCCTGTTTAGTGAAAAAGATGGTGATGAAGTATTTTGTAGTAAATGTCTCGGCAGCATACTAACAGTTTATCCTAACATCGTGCTTTTTAGGGAGGAAATGGCGAGGGAAATGTCCGAACTTCTGGCTCGGTGGGTAGAAACAGTCTATGTGGATCACACCTCAATGACCAATCAACTCACTCTTTGATCAAAGTTAATAGAAAATTTTAATGAGAATTGAACAAAAACTAAAACTGAATCATTTTTTGATTGTTGATGATCAAAAGTAAATTGAGCAGTGTTGATTACAGGGTTAATAATAACTATTTAGCCTCCACTGTAAAGAACATGATTTATTTTTCTTTTGTGATTTTGAAAGTCGGCCGTGTACATGGGGACGCCGTGGCCCGTTAAATGTCACCCAGCTGTTATTTCCCGCCTCCATCGCCCGGCCGCCGCAGAGGCTCCAGCTGCTCCTGTTTTTAAGATTTTACAGATAAAAGCTGTAACTTTCAGAAAAATGCAGAGTTAGTGGAGGATTTTATGCTGCTGCTTATTAAAAGTCCAGCTCAGCTTTAAACGTTGAAATGTTCACTTCATCATTTCAGAGACAAAATGATTTTGATCTAAATTTCTTTACTGTCCTGATATGTTAATGATAATAATATTTATTTGGAAATGTAAATATTTTCCTAGTTTTTAAAAAAAAAAAAAAATTTACTAAGAAAACCTTTTTAGATGTTTTGGATTTTTGGAAGCAAATAAAAAGTAGTTTGTTTTCTCTCAAAGCGCTGTTTTAAAACAGGGTCCAAATGCTTTATTTCCAACAGTTTTTTTTCTTCTAAATTCGAATTTGAATATTGTCTCTTCAAGATGTTATAGAGGCGATATGTCTAATATGGTTAGAAAACCCACCCACTTACTCTCTAACGAGGGGCAGCCAGTCAGAAGAATGTTGGCCCAAAGTGGGAGGAGCTAAAATGTTGCAAACAGAGGATGAACCAAAGGGCTGCTCTATTGGAGTCCAGGAATAAAAACATGGAGCTGGGAATGAGCCGAATAAATCTCCTTCAAGGTTTTTCTCTTTGGTCTCTGACTGGATGTTAAAAGGAGGGTGATGCGTAGCAAACAGCTGAGAGCACAGTCAAACCTGGACCTATGAGATAAGGACACAGTGCATGTGCTCCGGCAGGTGCTGCTCAGGTGGTACACCTTTTGATCCTAATGCTGGAAAGCATGCAGTACAGAGTTCCAGATCTTTGTCTTCAGCCACACAAACAGCTTTTTTCTGTAATTACCTCTGCAGATGAAACACAATTGAAACACACTTTGAAACACATGCTCCTTTGAAGGAGCAACTCGAGTTCCAGTGATTTACTGCCCAAAAATGTAAAGCCATGACTTTAATAGAGATTTAGAGTTCAAATTCTTCCTCCTGAAACTCCACCACAGAGAGTTATTCCACCTTTAACCTATAGCAGGTTAAACTGTCGGTCCCGTCAGATTACTGCAAGCATACGCTGTTTTCTGCCCGTGTTCCTGTCAGCATCCCCGCTGCTGTGAATGAGTGATGTCAGCTGAAGCCGTGCCAGTCCCTGCTTCCCGTGTTCGCCTGTCTGCGGTTAATTGGCGACAGGAAGCAGGGGCAGAAGGTGACTGCAGCGCTTGGCCACTTAGCACGCCAAAGTCACCACGTGCTTGTGAAAACACGCTCAGCAACCCCGGGTCTGAGGCCCAGCTCGGGCTAAACATGAGATCCAATAGGATTAGAGGAGCAGCGGGGTCCCGCCTCCAACTTCCCGGCGTTCTAAAAAGGGCAAATCCAGGTCACGGATTAATCAGGCCTGTCAGCAGCGCCGCAGAGGAGCGAGCAGCTGGAGGGTAGCCGCTGTTCTCTGCTGTCAAACGGTCATTCATAATTTAACAGAGCGAGCCGTCACGCTGTGGCGGCCACACGCCGACACAATGGAGGTGCTGTGTGGCTTCCTAGAGACTGAAACAGCATGCATTTTAATGATGTACTCACACCTTCTGTTCTTCTGGTCCTCTCCTTCTTTATAACGCTGCTGTCTGACACCCTCAGTCCTCCTCACCCTGACGTTCATAATGAACCAGCAGCTGTTTAAAGAACGTGGCGCTGCTTCTGTTCCTCGTGGAAAACTGGTTCCTGTCTCACCTGGTGACTTTCACCTGGGTGGAGTTTACTATGTGGGATGCGTCACTGACTGTGTTTCCATGCACCCTAATGAACTATTCAAGTCACAATCAGGCGTTATAGAACACATCCGGCCAACAAATCGTGGTTTGTCATCACTTCTGTGCAAAAGTTAAGGCCGTTCATCTCCATCAATTCAGTCGTTTTTGTCATCATTGCTTTGGGCAAACATATCCACCTCCGGGCTCCAGCGGCTGTGAGCCATGTTTCACTGCAAACGGTTGAAATATGAACCAAACTTCTGTACACCATAACTTCATTAATGATCAATAACCGTCCCACTTATGCTTCACACATCAGAAAAAAGAAGAAAACATTTGAGTTGCCTGGATGTAGAAAACCTTCCCCTGCGTTATTTTTCTTTTCTGAGATGCCGCTGTTGGGCTGTGCGATCATTTATCTCCAGGACCCAAAATTATAAATGTTAATAAGAAATCATTAAAATCTGATCCTCGCAATAATCCATCAAGTGTGCAGTTATAAATGGGATTTAGGTCCAGATATCCTGCGGCTCCTTTACTGAAGATTAATGGTCGAACAGGCCCGTTGGAGGCTTTCAAAAGCTAAAATGGAAATCAAACTTTAATGCTGGATGGTTTTTTCTACAACCTGGCAACTTAAGTCATTCTTAGTTACAGATTACACTATGAAACATTAGCAGATCAGTTCCAGATAATAATAAAACCATTAATTACAGAATTGCAGGTCTTTATAAATGAATGTTCTGCAGGTCTGCAGCATCCTTTGCCTCTGAAGCCACCACTTTAACTAATCTTATATCTGCACAAGCTAGAGAAACCTAATAACCTCAGTTCAATGGACCTGATCCAGAATTCCTCACAAAGAGCTTCTTTTCAGGACTTTTAAAATCTGAAACATGACTGAAGTTTGTCTCAGTATTTTAAGATTGAGATAAATGATCCCATCCTGTACGTTGAACAAAGACTTGATAATTTGATTTCTTCACTGGGTTGCTGAAACAATTCGCATCTATAGATGGCTATCACGTTTCCAATTCTTAGAGACTTCTGGGAAACACTAGATTGAAGTTTAAGAGCCGTATAACAGAAACCAACCCGAAACCTGCCCAGTCAGATACTCAAACAATGTAAAGGGGCCAGTGTAGATTGGAGGCAGGTAACCATGTAGGCCAATAAATAAATAAATAATTGACTAATACGCACAATAAGAACAACTCGTAAATTTTTCTTCCCTAATAAATTTGTGACTTTTATATCATGGATGGATGGAAAACCTATGAAGAATCCAACTGGGTGCATGGCACAGTCCTTTAATGACCCTAACAGCGACCCCCTCAGTAAACTCACCGATGTGGTGTCGGTGGAAATGATCACCTGCTGACGGTCCCCCACAGTTCTCAGCTGTGGGTCTATGTCACTCACCTCTTGCATCCTTCTTCTGTTTCCTGTATTAGAGGTCCGCAGGTCCAGGCGTCCAAGGCGGCTGCGGGCACCAAGAAGTACGAGCTGAGCAAGTGGAAGTATGCTGAGCTGCGTGACGCCATCAATACCTCATGTGGTGAGTGTTTTCTTATTTACTGTTGCGCTGATAGTTTTCCAATAAAGATAATTGTTTGACATTATTTAATGGCTATCCACACTTCCCCAAGCATAAACTAGACATTCTACGTGCCATTGTGGGTTACAAAGACAAATTTTCACTCATTAAATTTTTTTTTTTTATTGGATAGTCAACGTTCTCAGAGGATGAACCACTTACCAGAGGTTGATGCTTGACAGCTGCAAGGAAATTATTCAGATAACTGACAGTACACATATTGAGTACCTTAACGTTCCCAAAGGATGAATCTTTCCCATTTTGGACACAGTGGGAGCTTCACCCTGGTGCCACATTCAAGTTGAATTAGTTTCATGCATTGACCTTGTGCATTTTGCTCTGTCGAGAGAATCAAGTCCAGACTTTGCCTTTTAAGAAGTGCTTTTCAAAATAAGATCTCTTTAATAATTTATCACCAGAAATCTGTGATTTTCAACTCCAACTTTTCAGCCTGTCAGATTAGAGATTAAGATTGTAAATGATATAAATAACCTTTTTTTTTTTTTACCTTGCCTTGAAGTATTAATATGTAATGGACATATTTACTGTGTATATTCATATTCCCAGAGGTTGAACCTTTTAGATTTTAATGAACCTGTAATGTCCATTGTTGTCTCCTAAAATTCCTAAACTTTATGTTAAACTCAGAGCTTCATGTCCACATTTTCCTTAAATTTGATGTTCTCTGTTCCTTTGTTCTCACTGGTACTTTAAAGCTACTTTCGTGATGGACTTCTTCTGGAAACTGAGCAGACTCTCCTTAAATTTTTTAAAGTCACTGTTCTTGGTCCTCAGAGGATTAATAATGGATCCGGTAGACATTTCTCCAGCACTGCTGTGAGGCGAAATATATTTAAAATGGCTCAATTTGACTGACAGACTTGAAAAATCCTAATTTTCTCAGAATGTTCATACTCCTCAGAGGATGAGCTCTTTGATTTTTTATTTTTAAACTTTTTTCCATTATCAGCGCGCTTGGATAGAAATCTGATCTTTAACGGTGCAATGACAGGCACACTGATGGGAATTGCTGATTGTATTCACACTCCCTAAGAAGACAGACCGCTGTTATTTTTATCGACCCCATGGTCTTCCTTTGTCCTCGCTCTGAGAATAGCTAAATGGTCGTAAAGGCTGTTTGTTCTGAGTGAAGAGTTCACTCCTCTTGTTTCCAGCAAATGGGCAGCTTTGACAGAATTGTTTGCCACCGCTCGCTTTCCACACCACTTAATTTTATTTTTGTAAACGCCGCTTCATTTTATGACCACTTCTCTCGTGTGGGAGTGAACTGCCGGTCGAGCAGAACAGAGGACAACTCTTTTAGCCAAACTCATCGTGATGATACCACAGCTGTAGCAGGTGCTTTGTCAAACAGAAGAATTTCAGTACGAGGTGATATCACTGTAACATATCAGAGTGTCGAACCTACTCAACCTTTACACTGACATTTAAAAAGCGGCTGATGATCCTATCCAGAATATGTAGAATGTGTTACCTGTGCCAAATTTGACTGTTATTGAATTGTTGTTATATAATTTAAAAATGTTAGAGGAAAAAAAAGTGTGATTTCATATTTGGACCTGCACAGACAGGAAAGAGACCCAAAGGCAACAAATACAGATATAATATGTCTATATAGGTCTTTTTTTAAGGAATATGTTCAGTTAC
This sequence comes from Diplotaxodon limnothrissa, assembly GCF_057381915.1. Lineage (NCBI taxonomy): Eukaryota > Metazoa > Chordata > Actinopteri > Cichliformes > Cichlidae > Diplotaxodon > Diplotaxodon limnothrissa. The sequence goes on from NC_140610.1 coordinate 25,601,546, forward strand.
TACGTAATGATAGCAGCGAGGCTGCTGGTTTTAACTGCTGCTCTGGCTGATTTGCTGGTTTAGCTGTAAGGACAAGAGCAGGAATGTTCTTCTACCATAAAAGGCCAAATTTTTACCCTTTAATGTTGTGTTGCATCAGTTCATTGAGGTCTGCAGGGATTTGTTTATGTCCAGTTCTGTCAAGGTCCTGCACCAGTGTTTAAATCAGGTTGAGGTCTGGACTTCGGACTGTTGGGGCACCTTGATTCTTTGCTTTTTCAGCCGTTCTCCTGGAGATTTGCTGCTTTGCTTGGGATCATTGTTCTTCTCTGTGACCCAGTTTGGTCCAAGCTTTATCTGTGGCACAGATGGCCTCATGTGTCTATAGAGTACTTTGATATACAGTTCATGGTCCACTCAGTGACTGGAAGGTGTCCAAACCATCATCCCTCCACCACGGTGCTGAAAGCTTGTCTCAGGTGTTTGGGCATTTCCATTCAGAAATTATTTGACTTAATAGGCTTCCAGTTTTTCTTCAGCTTCCATACCAACTGGTGGATAAAGAGGCCATAGGTGCTGGCTTTGCCCCTCAGCAGGCTACCAGAAGCTGGACAATAGGAAGAAAGTGGTCTAATAAGCCTCAGAACCCTGTTTGAGGTGTTACTGCTGAGTTGGACGGCTGTAAAATTGTAGCTTTTGTCATCAATACACAAAGCAGTTCCTGCTTTATCTAAGATCTAAACATGTCTTCCATCCCTGAAGCCGTTATCTCAATGTACAGGAGGTGGAACATCCAATCAGGGGACTCTGATAGTGGACGAACAAACTTTCATCCTTGGTTTGATTTTGATTCACTTATAAAAGAAAGTGAAACTTAAAGAAAACAGCCAAGAGGAGAATATCCGCCTGTTTCCTCTCTTTCTTTCTCAGTTTAACCTCAGAGATCACCTGTCCTTATCCACGCAGCAGGAAGCGTGGAGGACTGGGACAAGGAGGGTCGACGCCCGCCGGCTTCTCTGAAATGAATGTGCTGAGAGTCGCCTGCGGGCGGCCGCATATAAACACATAGAATGACTCGGTCAGCGTTTAACAGTCCGCTCACCTCCCCAGACAGAGGAGGGGATCGCATACTGATGCGATCACGTCCACAGCTACGGATCATCACGAGCAGCAGAATAAAAAAGTCCAGCGTCGAGGGCCTGTTGACACGCAGCGTATTCTGCAGAGGTTTCCGCTCGCCTCAACAAACGGAGGATGTTTTTTTTGTTCGTCTGGCGTTACCTAAGCACTTAGTGTGCATTATGCATCTCATTGCTTGGTGTTAGCCTTCGCACTCTGGATGATAAATTGAATGTGTGTGTTTTTCTTTCTTTATTTCCTTTCTTTCTTTATATATTACTGAAGTCATTTATCTGAATCGTCCAGATGAAATGTGTGCTTAATGCTGCTGCCTGCCTTCTCTCGGGGCGCGCGCACTACATTGATTATGTTGAGATGAACATCAGCGCCGTGTGTGGGGGAATCAACAAAAGTTGGTCCATCTGCCAATATTAATTATGTGAGTTTTAACGGTTCAATAATGTGGATTTTTTTTTGTCAACAAATTGTACTTTTTATGGCCAAAGGTTTGTGGACATAGAGAGCTGTATAATTGTACCCTAAAAAGTTCATAAATAACATCTATGTACATAAAAATCCACAGAGAAGATTTGTTTTTCCAAAATGTTAGCAATCAGGCAACCCAAACCAGCTGGAGAATTTAAATCTACAGCCACAGATAAAGCAAACCAACCTTCACTCAGTGCTTGCTCTCTGACAGCTGGTGACTAGTGGCCATGGCCCTGATTGCCCTTTAACCCTGTGGAGAATTTCTCATCCTAAATGCTTAGGAAACAAGCGGGGAAGTCACTGAGGGCGATCTTGTCGCTGGGCCTGTCACGTCTGCCATCCAAGGCCCGGATTTCAGTGACCTTCTACGTCTTATGGTCGCTGCTACTCGTCCTTATACTTGTGTCTGCCTGTTAAAAGGCTATAATCCCTTTATTTGATACAGCCTTTAGCCAAACACCGTCTGCTGCCTCAAGAAAACATGAATGAGGGAGTTTAATGTCAGGTAACCTCTGTTTAATATGGATTCCCAGCACCTGGTCCACTGCAGCCTCTGTGATTATGCAGTAAGAATTAAGCCCGGTTGACGGGATGTCGGACATCCACAGAAAAGGTCTGAACCAGTGAATCGGTCAGCCGTGCGCTGCTTCAGTTTGTGTTCACCCTCTTTGCTGTTTCAACCTTGAGGCGACTTTTGTTGTGATTTGGCGCTATATAAATAAAATTGAATTGAATTGAACATGACAGAAACAGTGAAAGCCAGCTCAGTGAAGAAATGGTTTCCCCACTTAAGTAAGAACAGAGCTCGGATTTTAACACCGACTTGAACTCAAACCTGATGACTCAGTGGCTGATTGGAGGAAGATGTGCAGCCAGCACTAATCAGAAGGTTGTTGGTTCGATCCCTGTCGGCTCCAGTCTGCATGGACAAGATACCAGCCCCAAATTGGTCTCCAATGCATCAGAGTATGAATGCGTTTGAATGTCAGCTAGTAAGCACCTAAATAAAAAGAGCCGCGAAAAAGTGCTCGTGTGAAACTGTGAATGAGGCGAACTGTGTAAAGTTTGAGTGCTCAGAGTAGCGGTGCACAAGAACCAGCCCACTTTCAATATGTAATTATCACCAAAGCTTTCAGTGCATGTTGTTATTAACTATTATTAAATATAATGGTGGAGTTGATGAAATCGGAAGGACAGCACTGCTTTTTCCAGAGCGACGGGGTTCAGACTCCTGTCAGATTCATGGTTCTCTGTTTGAATATGACTTTTACACAGATTCGTCCAAGTTCTCGGTTCTTTCAGGTTCTCCAGTTTTCAAATCGATGTACGTCTCTGAAATGTATTTGCAGAAGCTGTCAGTATTTCTTCTGCCTGATTTTCTGATCCTGTCTCCTCCAGACATCGAGCTGCTGGCCGCCTGCAGAGAGGAGTTCCACCGCCGGCTTAAAGTTTACCACGCCTGGAAGTCAAAGAACAAGAAGAGGAACACCGATACAGAGCAGCGAGCACCGAAATCTGTCACCGACTACGGTATGACGGGCGCCGCAGCGTTTATTCCTCTGGAGCTGTCTCTCTTTGTGTTTTTCCCACAGCGAGTGAAACGCTTTCTGCATTTTTCATGCACTCGGTACAAAAACAGCTCTCTCGTTTGCAGATTGACATTGAAAGTACCTCAAAGTACCTCAAAAACATTTTTCGAACACTTCTAACTCCTTTTGTATAACCTTGTGGCCACAAAGGTCTCTCATCCATTTAATCTTTCTCTCTTATGTTTAAACTTACACTTGAAAGAAGGAAACAACCCGAAGCTTTACAGGAAGAGAGAAACACACTGAGCCTTGAACAGCCTGCAGGTCAGAGGTCACAGAGGTCGACTTTTGTTTGGATGTGAAGGAGTCTCAGATTTGTGCAGAACGGTGAGACGGATTTGGTTTGTGCACATTTATAAATGAGATCCTCTGACCTTAAAGATTCCTCTGAGCGATTTTAAACCTCTGAAGTCTCCAAAATCTGAAACTGATTCACCGTGCTGGACTCTGACCAAACAATGCCTTCATTTGAATGCCAGACTTTATAAAGACGAGCACTTCGGTCTGTCGGGGTCGCTGACAGCTTGCCGTGATTGTCAGTCAGCAACAAGACGAGCAAATGGACTCGGTCTCTCACCTCTCCACCGCCATCGCCTCATTTCCTTGTGCCACACGTTGAGTTGTCATGACGACAAAGAGCTCTTATTCAGAGCTGTCTATTGTGTGCACTGCTCAGACTACAGATTGGTCCACGAGCCCCCACACGCATACTCTCTTTTATCCCTCATCCTTCATGTGAGAGTCGCAGCTTTTGTCCTGCTGCTGCTTTGACTCCGGACATGTGACATGTGCAGCCGTCAGAAGATCCGGCTTTAACGGTGGCCGTGGCTCCGTGTGTGAAGGTGATGACATGTATTTATAATATCCGATCCCCAAATCACTCCCAGGGTCTTTGACGTGAGCAACCCCCTCTCTGGTTTTCTGTCTAACATCCACACTCATTAGCACCACGTGTGTCAGTTTTCACACGTGGTGCTGCACCGCTGTGTTGCACCAGAGTGTCGACAGAACCATCATGATGATTTATGCTTGCGTAGAGCTTCAGATGTAGTCTGTATAAGAGCCTGCTGCCCGTCACCAGGCGATGGGGTTTCTATCATGTTGGTACTGGTTCATTCTAAAACCGGAGGAAACGGCAGGACAAACGTGGCAGTACATCTTCTCGTGCTCTGCATCGATGTGATGTGCAACAGGTTACGGAGCAGATGCAATGCAGACGCAGATTTAAAGCCCCCAAAAGTTTTAGATTTGATGAGTCGCATATTTATGTTTAGTTACGTGTAAAAATCTGACTCTCCGTTCCTCCGTGTCGCCCTTTTTCTCGTTGCCGCTGCTGAACACGCCTCACTAACACCTGACTGAGACATGATGTCGAAGCGCGGTGCTGTCTGATACCGTCAGTGTTCATGTCTTCATTCTCATGTTCTCATTCATCACTGTTATCATAAAGTGTCAGTGTTGCATCACTTCCTGTGTGTGTGTGTACGTGTAACCTGGCATGTTTACTTTCAGATCATGCACCACCTGTGAAAACAGCATGTAAGTGGTCCTCTAGTGTGTAATGCTACTTACACCCCGCCGCCATTACTAACCCCTTCCTCCCCTCCCGCTCAGCCCTGGGATCGCTGCTGGCCTCAGGCTTGTGCTTTCGCTAGTAAACGTACTTTTTTTCTGTGGTAGGAGTAGGAAATAGATGGTGGATGGGTTTCCGTAGCAACTGCTGCCTGTATTGAGACATTATTTGGGCTTCTTTTTTAAGCACCATTTTGTCTTTACGAGCAGCGTGCTGGTGCCAGCTCTCGCCTGCCTGACAGCCATAACGCTTTGATAAAGAGTGGAGGATATTCCTGCGAGCTCTTTAGGCTGCTGTTATTGATACTCCCACAGAAAGGACTTCTCAAGGAAGAGGAGAGGGAGGGAGAGGAGGACAGAAGGCTTTCTGGGTTTTCAGGGTAGTTGGCTTCTGTTTGGCGAGGGATGATAGCATCATGTTTACTGCGCTGTGACGGGAGGAAAAGGCCGCCACGCCGGCTGATCGGAAGAGAAACGTAGTAAAAGAAGTCATCAGTGAAGCAGATGGCTCACTCCCCTCACTCCAGACTTAATGAAGAGTTTAGATACACGACAGCCTGTTCAGCTGAGCAAGGCACAACAGGGAGATTGAACTCTGAGTGACCAAAGAGGTTTATTTTAACAGGTATACATTCGAAATTGTCCCTAAAGATGAGGTAGATCATGTCATCAAGACTTGAACTCAAAAACACTGGAGAAAAAAGGTCAGGTCAGCCAGAGGAAACCAAAACATGTTTTATTGCTTGTTCCTGCTGAGGTTTTTTTGTTTTGTTTTGTTTTTTAATACAGTTTTCTCAGTCATTTAAGAAGCTCTTCAACAATATTAAAGCTAGCAAGTGAAGCTGTTGACGTCTGGACTGTATGTTGTATAAAGCAGGAGAAAATGTGGAAAGTCTTGAAACAAGTATCTGGATTTTCAGGCTGAATTTTGCCCTTAAAGGTTAAATCTGCAGCAGCAAACATCAGCTCCTCCAAAACCAAAGTGAACCAACACAGATGGACTAATCGCAGTTACCGATGGCCCACTGACCAAGTAAAGAGTGTCACTTATCATGGCTCATCAGCAAGAACTGTACAGCACGAAACTAGATAATTACAGGCTCATTTCAGAGACTCCAACCCATCTAGAAGTCAATGCAGTGCAACCTGAGAACAGAGGTTATAATACAAAACCACAACATCAATCCCTACAACATTACAAATAGCCAGAGCATGGTGTGCCTACCACCATAAATTGGACACCACCTGGAAAACACAAACGAACGTCGGCCCAAAACATCATGGAACTGTGATGGCGACCTGAAGGAGATGGATCTGGTGTGGGTAAGCCGGGTTGGGCCCAGATGGAGGCAGATCAACAATGTCGTCCAGGGATGATGAGGACTCATTCTCACTGTAACGTTCCAGAACTGCTCCCAATGAAGACATCTGGAAGAACACGTCAGCTACCTTACTTCCAAAGGCAGATGGAGACTCGGGTCACTCATCAGTTTGTTCATTCATACGTGGTACACGGCAGCGTGCAGCAATTCATCCACAGAAACCAGTTCCACCCTTTGTCAGTGCTATCCTGTGCGTTCGTCAGCCTTGAAGCCTGAACCCTCCTCTCGACCCCTCGTTGAGTCACCTCGGGTACTAAAATACGACAAACGGTAATCAACAGGCCGAGTGAATGCAGCAGGGAGTTCAGCACAAGTACCTCTCTGAAGGGTAAACCTCCATTTCTGCTGCTTCTAAACAAAGAAAGCTGATTTTTTTTTTTCCCCTCTTTTTTGGCGTTTTTCTTTTGAAGTTTGCTGACGCCTGGAGGTGAAGTTTGTTTTCTTGGTTTCTGAGGTGGTTTGTAGGTGACGGCTAAACAAAGCGTTGCTTTGTAGAAGATGGTTTTCTCACTTTTTTTTGAAACGCTGCAAAAAACCAAAACCAAACAGACCTAAAGATGTTTGAAACCAGGTTTAAAATAACACGTTGCCTTTTTCTTCCATTTGTCAGCTTGAGAAATGGAACAAAAAGGCAATTTATATCAACACGAGCTGACATGAATCGAAAACTAGATTTTATTTTGTGAGTTTCTTTCTGAAATGTGATTTTCTGCCGATTAAATGTCCTTTATCACGTAGAGAAGCTTCTTCAGTCTCTGTAGAGTATTACTTTACACTCCACTTTTTAGAAAGATGCAAATTGTTTTTGAAATGTTTCTCACGAGTGTACAAACCCCTTCGTAAACATCTGGCATCTGCTTCACGTCTCGCTGATTTCTTTGCTCTTCCACCAGCTCTGCTGTGATCTCTAACCCTCCTCCTCTTCCTCCTCAGCTCTAACAGCAGGACTCACTGACTGCACTTAGACATGGAGACCAGGGAACGGGCTCTTTGTTCAGACCTAATGGGAGTACGGCAGACGGGGCTTCATGTTTACATGCTGTGGGTTAATGGGAAATATGAAAAGGAGATCAAACATTTGACCAGGTTGTGCTGATTGAGATTCTGTGTTTAGTCCTGTTCCTGAGCCTTGACCTGTGTATTAACAGCTGTAGATATAAAGCAGCATTTCAGTAGAAGGTTCGTGGTCAGGAGTCCATGTGAATCGTAGACAAGCGCAGGGTAAGATTTAAGCATGAGAGCCAAAAGCAACAATCAGATATGAGCCCGTCCTGAGTTTATGCTGGTTGCTGTCCTCACAAACAGCAGACAAAGCTTTTGGATTTGTTTCATCCAAAAAGTGTGCAGGCCTGTCAGACTTTACATGCATTTCAAAGATGACTCAGTGCACTGATGGAGATGACCGCTGGAAAAAGAGATTTAACTTTTTTTCTGAACTTCCTGTGTTGAGATTCCCATCGTTTAGGCAAGGCAAGTGTATTTATATAGCACAATTCAACAACAAGGTGATTCAAAGTGCTTTACAGAGACATTAAAAAACAAATAAAAAGCATGATTTAAAATTGATTAAAAAAACAGTAGATACAATCAGAACAGTAGATAAAATCAGTAGTTAAATGTAAGTTTTGAAATTTAAGCTTAAAAGTGTGGATTTGGTGCTTTATTCAAATGCAGCTGGGTGGGTGAGTCTTCAACCTGGATTTAAATAAACTGAGTGTTTCAGCTGATCTGAGGCTTTCTGGGAGTTTGTTCCACATATATGGAGCATAAAAGCTGATTGCAGCTTCTCCGTGTCTGGTTCTGACTCTGGGAACTGATAAAAGACCAGATCCAGATGACCTGAGGGATCTGGAAGGTTCATACTGGGTCAGGAGGTCATTGATGTATTTTGTAGGGGTGCAACGATACACAAAATTCACGGTTCGGTTCGGTTCGATACTTTGGTGTCACGGTTCGATATTTTTTCGATACAAAAAAAATGTTCATGCCTTTTTAATTTGTCATTTATTAAAATTATAAATATATATTTTAACTCAAAAGTACAGTTTTTAAATTTAACCCTAACCCTTGTGCGTGTTTTTTATTTTGACAGCGAATGCGCACCTGCGGACCACTTATGTGCAGCCCTGGTTATTTAGCTCGTCATATTGCAGCCACAGAAATTATTTTGTCCATGAAACCATAAAGCTGCACTTTCTTTTTGCCTTATAGTCTGATTTGTCATAACTTCTCCTGCTGCTTTTACACACGCACTCACATAAGCTCAGCGATTCTCTGCGCGATCAACCTCTCACATGTGTAAGCTGCAGGAGATTTCACTTGTCATGTTTGCATAGTAAGCTAACGATTAATAAGACGATGTCAGAGGAATTGGTGCACAAATTATCATCACTCACCAATCAGTACTGTCGCTCTCTATACACAGTTCGCACGATTGCAAAGTGAAAGCAAAAAAACAAGCGCAAATTCAAACGCGACTTCAATATGTCACATATTGACAGTGGCTCACCGATGCCAATGACATAATTACCCAGCTACATTTCTGAAAGAATGCAAAAGCATTGACATATATTTTTCCTACAATAGCCCGACGGGCAGGGAAGAGAAAGATTTTGGTAGCCCGACTGAAAAAAATCGCTAGCTCCAGGACGTCGGGCTAGCGATATTGCAAGCCCTGTATCTGATTGAGGAATCACTCATCTTTGGAAAAGAGAGTTTATTACAGAGAAATGTCTCTTTCCAAAATAAAAGCTATACTATCAGCTTCTTCTGGGCTATATTCTCAGCAGCATAAGGAGAATCATGTGCTAACAGCTGTCTAAATGACTCGGCTAAAGTTAGTAGCATGCTTGTTGTTTTTGTCTTTGCACTAGGATGATGTCGGCGTAAATGTGCAGTCATATTCGTTGTGTTCCCACTAGTGCTTTCAGGTTAATCTCGTTGAAATGACCTTAACGCCACAACACGGCAAATCTCCGTTAACGAGCTACCGCCGATCGCTCCGTGCATGGGGCTAGACGGCCAACACGTTAACGAGCTAACTGCGCTAACACACTAGTTCACACCAATGTAATTGAGCATTGCATGGCACATCCAACATACTGTTTTACTTTAGTCCATGACTCGCTTACCTTCAGGGTCATACGTCACATGAAAACCAAAATAATTCCAAACGCCAGATCTGAATGAGAGTGGGGGAGGTCCATGTTGCTGAGAGCTTAACTTCTGTCTCGCTAGCTTGCCCTGTGCTCTTCCTCCTGACTATGCTGTCTGTGTGGAGCGCTCAGTGGATCTGCGCTCGACAGTGCAGCCTAGGCGGAGTAGTCGAACACAGATTCACTGAGCGCTCAACACAGACAGCATCGTCAGAAGGAAAATTGATAAAATAAATTACAAATGTTGTATTGTTCGATACATATGCGTACCGAACCGAAAGCACTGTATCGAACGGTTCAATATCGATACGAATATCGTTGCACCCCTAGTATTTTGGTCCTAAACCATTCAGAGCTTTATAGGCCAGCATCAGAACTTTAAAGTCTATCCTCTGACGGACAGGCAGCCAGTGTAAAGACCTCAGAGCTGGACTGATGTGGTCCACTTTTTTGGTCTTAGTGAGGACTCGAGTAGCAGCAATGAGCTGTAGTTGTCTGACTGATTTTTTTTTTAGGTAGACCTGTAAAGAGGCTGTTACAGTAATCAAGCCTACTAAAGATGAATGCATGGACTAGTTTTTCTAGGTCCAAGACATCAGATCTTTTATCCTTGAAATATTCTTGAGGTGATAGTAAGCTGATTTTGTTATTGTCTTAATGTGTTTTTCTAAGTTAGGTCTGCATCCATCACTACACCCAAATTTCTCGCCTGGTTTGTGGTTTTTAGGTGTATAGATTGAAGTTCTCTGGTGACCTGTAATCGTTTTTCTTTGGATCCAAAGACTATTACTTCAGTTTTGTTTTTGTTTAGCTGGAGAAAATTGTGGCACAACCAGTCATTAATTTCCTCAATGCATTTACCAAGAGCCTGTACAGGGCCTCGGTCTCCTGGTGACATTGTGATATATATTTGTGTCATCTGCATAGCTGTGGTAGTTTATTTTGTTGTTCTTTATAATCTGTGCCAGTGGGAGCATGTAAATGTTAAACAGAAGGGGTCCCAAGATGGAACCTCGGGGAACTCCACATGTGATACTTGTCTGCTCAGATGTGAAGTTACCTATTGATACAAAGTATTTCCTGTTTTCTAAGTATGTTTAGGGGAATACTGACGCAAGGTCAAGCAGCCTCTGACTTACAGTGCTGTGTTGATGTCAAGAACAAGATCATTTAAACTCAACACAGGTCAAGCTTTTTTTTAATCACTTGCATTTTAATGTACTTTAATTGCAGATTTGGTATATGCAAGTTTGCCTTAAAAGACTTTCATGTCAGCTGGTAAACACGAAGCTGCATCCTGTAACCAGATCTTCTAGTAGAAAAAAGGACAAACTTGAAGGTTACGAAGCTACCAATGACACCCCTACGGCTTTAATTAGATGTGCCTTTAAAACACCTTAAAGTTTGTCAGATTAAATGTATGTAAAACTGTATCTACTGAATTCACAGAGGTTGAAGGTAGATATTATTTACCAGGATCAGCCTCTCTTTTCCAGTTTTTATGCTAATCTAAACGGTCGCTGCTGTTTGGAGTGCTACTGAGTAAAATGCAAAAATATTCCTTTAAACTGTCCAGTTTGAGAATGTCAGATGTAATTTGTGCTCAGGCAGCTGTTGTTAATGTCTGTATGCTCACTGCAACTCACTATTGTGTCTCTTGCATAATTAACGAGGCCGAGCAGCTTTTAGCTAAAACACTAAAACGAGCTGTAAACATTGGAATTAGTAAGTTCAGATAAAAACAACTCCAGCCTTTTCTTTCATGTCATTAAGCAAAAAACTAAAGTTTTAAACATCCTCTGAGCCTTAGTGTGGTTTGTTGAAATTCTTACCCTCGTCTCCAAGTAGAAAACTATTTTTTTTTAAAAACAACAACAACATGTTTTTGTCTATCTTTAGTCTGCAAAGAACTCTGTCTTTACTCTGCTTCATAAGTTAATGCACAGGTTGATAAACAGGAAACAGGATAAGCTACATTTACCATAACCACTTCCCAGGCTACTGCATGTAAACATGGTCTCTGATTTATGAAAGACTCCTAACTTTTTTTTAATATATTTCCCTCTGCATCCAATCAACAGCCCAGCAGAACCCAGCCCCACCTATACCGGCCCGGCAGTACGAGGTGGCGATGAACCGGCAGCAGCGCTACTTCCGCATCCCGTTCATCCGGCCGAGCGACCAGTACAAGGACCCCCAGAACAAGAAGAAGGGCTGGTGGTACGCGCACTTCGACGGACCCTGGATCGCCAGGCAGATGGAGCTGCATCCCGATAAACACCCAATCCTACTGGTGGCAGGTCAGTACAACCCAGATATCTGAGGGAGGCAAAGACTGAGCATGGAAATAAATCTCTGTCTTTACCTTACGTTATACATTCACCTGTGTTGGAAACATTTCTGCACACATATGTTAGTCGACAGTGGCCGGGTTATTCTGTTCTTTGAGAGTCTATCCATCTACAGACTAAATGAAACAACATATATATGCACCAAGTTAAACACAGTTACACCACCCATTGGGCTGCATCACAGTATGACAGAGTGAGTGACAGGCATAAGGAAACAAGCAGTTAAAGAGTAGAAGAAAAAACGAGAAGAAAGGGTGGAGGTGGAGAGGAAAATCGATGAGTTGATTCTGCGACAGCCACAGAAGGAAATGAAATCAGAAGCAGCACTTCGCTGTTAATCAATGTTCAAGACTTTGACTTTGTGCGAGTGCAGCAGATTGATTATATTCGAGTCATAATGCACCGTCAGGTCGTTCTCCGTAGAGACGCAGAGGCTTTTATTTTTAGGAGGCCCGTGCAACGAATCATCAACCACGATTTGACGAGCTCTCCTTCGAGAATGCCAGAAATCACGCGTCAGCTTTTATCAGAACATTAGAGCGATACGCTGCAATTTTCATTCTACATGACTTTATTCAGTTCAATTCAATTTAATTTAATTTATACAGCGCCAAATCACAACAACAGTCGCCTCAAGGCGCTTTATATTATAAGGTAGACCCTACAATAATACATACAGAGAAAAACCCAACAATCATATGACTCCCTATAAGCAAGCACTTTGGTGACAGTGGGAAGGAAAAACTCCCTTTTAACAGGATTAAGAGATTAATAACAAGAATGATTTAATGCAGAGAGGTCGATTAACACATAGGGAGTGAAGAAGAAACACCCAGTGCATCATGGGAATCCCCCAGCAGCCTACACCTATCCAGAGTTACTAAGAGAGGATTCAGGGTCAGCTGATCCAGCCATGACTATATGCTTTAGCAAAAGGGAAAGGTTTAAACCTAATCTCAAAAGTAGAGTGTCTCCTGAATCCAAATGGGAAGCTCCATAGAGGAGGGGCCTGAAAACTGAAGGCGCTGCCTCCCTTTCTACTTTTAAATACTCCAAATGTTGCAACACTACTTGTTTCGCCGTCAATTTTCCTCAACACCTCACTTCATATTTATCATATTTCATATTTGTCTGTAGAGAGGGTCTAGCCTAGGACCCTTACTGGATACAGGCGCCCCCAGGTGGGAATCGCACTTGCGAATCCCATTCCAAAGCCGTGCAGTCTTACCACTACGCTATCCAGCTGCAAGCCTCCTGAATATGTGCCTTTCATAAATGCCTTCCTTTTTTTTTCCTCAGAAATTTCCCTCATTCCAACAGTTTACCTTGTCGATAACATTCAGTTTTTACTTAAATGTAATCCCTTGATTGACCTGATATGCTGCTCTTTAATTCCCGTGTCTAAAAGAGATTTTATGAAAGTAAATGTTTAACTGGGGATAAACATTTACTTTGAATTGTTAAAGTGTGCCTGGGATTTCTTTAATTGTCCTCTATACAGAGCACTTCAAAGAAAAACAATCTGGAATCTTTTTCCAGTTGCATTAAAGAAAAAAGGTTTGAAACTCCAACATTTGTCAGAGCAAAGTGTAATATTTGTATTCTATTGATAACATAATATAACAGATATCCACAGATGCTGCTGCATCCTCCCACAATTTGCCAAATTAAATGAAAGCGCCTGAGTGTTTGTGTCAGAACAAGCTGTAAAATCGCAGATTGTACCAAATGACGAGTACAACAACAGTAAAGAAGGAAAAAACGAAGCGTTTGTTTTGTTCACCCACCTGTCTGAGCATATGTGTGCTGATGAGTTCAAACATCACAACTCCTAGCAGCATATTTCTCAACTTTAATTTGGCTCTGAGGGCTGCACTCGTCTGTGGGTTTGAGGCTTTATGAAAGCGAGTCACGGCTGTGCAGGATGTGTGATTTGAACACTGTGAGGTCGTCGGTCTCAGAAAGCTCATGTCGTAGGGAAATAGCTGCTGTTTTGCAGCCGCTGTGTTCAGACGGCGTCAGTATGTGGGTGAGTAACTGCCTCATATGACACTCAGAGAGCACACTGCTGCAACTTGTTATTGCCTTAACAGCTGTAGATACACACTGAATGTAAATTGCAAGCATTGAATATGTTTGGTGGAATAAAGGCATTGAATGCTTCTAGGGCTACAGATTTAATTCAGACTGTTAAAGTGGGCCTTAAACACTCTGTGATTTCAGATATTAAGAGGCAGTATCATTCAGGGCCATTTTCATTCTGGGACTCTAGTAGAACAGCTTTGCTTGACTGACAGGTCAAAAGACTTGAATGATCAAATATTGGCCTTTTAGGATGCCCTTCAGTATATCTTAAGAGGGTTTAGTTAACCTAAACACGCAATTCATGTTTCTGCCCATAAAATTTTGGTTGTTGGTTTTTAATTTTCAGTGTTGTACTGCTGTATAGTTTTTTAGTATTACAGAGGTGTATTTGCACTAACTGGGAACATTTGGTCTGCTAAAAGAGCTGAAATTGAGTATAAATATGCTCTGTATTAGCGTTTGTCTCCTTGAGGGGCCCTTCCTTTAAAGACCCCCAAACATCTAATTGGCCAGCTTCTGGAAGCCTGCCGGCAGCACCAGGAGCTTGTCAGTTGTACTGCTCGTACTTTGCGGCAGTCACGATGTTTGTCTGCTGTTCCTGTTGAAAATGAAGCAAAATTACTTTTAGCTACTTTTAACTCATTATTTGAAACTTTGGCTGTGTTTAAGCCTCTAATGTAAAAGTAGATAGCAACCACATCTATAAAAAAAGATTATTGGTGAAATATTTAGAAAAACTTTGTATTGTGTTTTTTTCCCTTTGTTCACATTTAAACCCCATTTACATAATCTCTATTTAAGATGACGTTATTTTTAGCTAACATTTTAGATATGCTAGCAGCAGCTCTGGGTTTTTTGTCAGTTGTCAACATGTTTCACAATAATGTCTAATTTTACCACCATAATTTCTCCCCATTTTAGAGATAAAAAACTTTTTTAGTTTATGGTGCAGTTTAACAACATTTATACATTTAGTATTTTAGCATGCTAACATGCTAAGTACATACATTTGAGCTATTAACATGGTAAAAAAAAAGTATATACTGTATCAGAACATTATTATCAACATTATTCTCGTGTCGTAACAAAATATTTCAGAGGAAGTTAAAAATTCTTACATTTTTTAAACAAAGGCTGTTAAGGCTGCTAACCTTACGAACGTTAGTTTAGCATTATATAACAATATGCACAACAAAGAAATGTGTTCAAGATGTTAGCATTCAACATTTTATTTAAGTTTGATATTTTTGTTAAATATCAAACTGATTTGTGTAAATATGCAATCATATTTAGCTTTACATTTATTTTGTGGCATTTATTATTAACACAACTTTTATATTTTTCTTTAAAGGGTTTATAACTCTCATAGACATCTCTCCCATTGTTTTCCTATTTGAGACTAATAGCAGCTTTACACTTTAACTAATTTATTCTTTAACTTTGTATTAAACTTTGAGCAAACTTAGAATCGGAGAGGATCTAAAATAGTAAATAATTAAATGAATGCATTGAAAGAAGAAAAATGGCTAAAATGACTTTGCTATCCAGAGAGAAATACATTTCTTTATACAACAGGCATCTGCACTTGGTTCTCTCAGTTAAGTAAAACTTCCAAATGAGAGATGTGAACTATTGCCACAGACTCGTGGTGGTTTTCCAGTGTGAAACTATTCTGCAAGCATTTTTGTTGACAGTGCAGTTGGCCTTGTTTGAGTTCCTCATCACTGCGTTTCACGTCTTTTTTTTCTTTTCTGACTCGTTTCTTCTCACAGGAAAGGACGACATGGAGATGTGCGAGCTGAGCCTGGAGGAGACGGGCCTCTCGAGGAAGCGGGGCGCCGAGATCCTCCCCCGGCAGTTCGAGGAGATCTGGGAACGCTGCGGCGGGATCCAGTACCTCCGCAGCGCCATCGAGAGCCGGCAGGCGCGGCCCACCTACGCCACAGCCATGCTGCAGAGCATGTTCAAGTGACGGGGCCCGGAGGCGGGGCTTCGCGCTGCAAACAAAGGGACGAATGCACCAGCTACCTGACACAGATGGAGTGCGGGCGCGCTGCACAGTTTCTGACTCCAGGGCGTTCGACGTGAACGGCGTTTTGTTTTTCTTAACTGTCCTTTTGTTTTTCCTCCGTTTGATGAGTTTTCGTTCTCACTGGCTTTTGGTTCCTCAGTGGGGGCAGGGCGGGGAAGTTTTGCATTGAACCCTATGCAGAAACGAAAAATCATGCTAAATGATCACATCCGGTTGTTTTCCAACATTTCTGTAACATGTGTGCAAGTCTAACTATGAGGCCTTAATACTACTTTAACAGGGTTTAAATGCTGAAAGGTAGGACTTTCTGTTTGTTTATTCAAAGCTGCCTCCCCAGAACAAGTTTAATTCCTCTGTAATTATGCATTCCTGATGATCCTGATGATTACACTGAAATCTCACAGGTGTGTCGCTTCCGTCTTAACAGCTAGCTGGTGATCCCGCTCCGACTTAAAAGCTGCTGTTTACGTCGTCTTCATGCGGTTATTGGAGGGTGAAAAAGAGAAACTCGCACAAGGAGCTGCAAGCTCTCACCACGAGGCTGCATGCATGGGTGTCCGATTATTCCACCGAATTAAATCCAATATTTACAAATACTTTTTTTTTTAATTACCTCCTGTTTTTCCAGCTGAATGTAACTTGAGACCTTGTTGATTTTTTCATGTCGTGATTCTTTTGTTTCTTCTCATCGTATGTGATTTAAATTAGTAAAGGGTCCAAAAACCTTTTGAGACCAAACGTGGCTCCGGACATGAAACCTTGTTTTTGGTTTTTTTCCTCATTAGCGGAGCCCCATCCATGATTAATTTCTGTTTAAGGAGCCGAGCAGAAAATGTGAATTAATTATGCAACTGCTGAGTGCTGAGATACGACTCCACGTGTTCGTGGTGTTTTTCAGAACAGATCAGCGCCGCAAAAAGAGACCCGAATAACTCAGCCATGCTTCAACACTTTGAATTTGATTTGTTTAGTAATTTGCAAGTGCAGCGAATCCCAAGGTAGCACAAAACAATATGGTTTGGAATCAGTTGTTAAGATATTCTGTCAGACTGGACATTTCCCTGCTGTGTGAGAAGCTTTCGAGCACGAACTCTACGATGCACTGGTACTTGGCCTCAAACTGGAACATTCATATAACACTGAATATTTTCTATAGGGCGGTATGTGCAGACAGCAGTGTTATTCCTACTGGAATGTAAAAGTTTATTTTTCAAAGAACAGTTTCTACTTCATCGGCTTGGGCACATGAGATCGTCAAGCAATAAATCACACAAACTCAGCTAAGAAGGAAAAAACAGGCCTCTTTTGTCATTACTTAGAAGAAAAAAAAAAACAACAATGACAGACAATCTGTGGTGACGTCGCACTGCGTTATTCCCCCGAGCCTGTTTGTTCCCAAGCTTTCTGTTCCCCCTTTGATGCTCTGTACAAGAAAAATGTGGCTGAGATTGTCTGAAAGCATGAACATCTGTCTTGTTGCAAAGTAGCCGAACCCCTTTACAGACAGCGATAACAGCATAGCCAGGATGGATCTGATAGTTGATGAAGACGGCTCACTTACCACCAGCTAAATTTAAAAAGAACCTAAAACTTGATTTAAACATTATTTTATTAATCTCAGAAGTAGATTATATAAACAACTGCATGTAGCAGAGGGGTTTAATATAAGCATGCTCTGCATAGCCAGGCTTTTGTTTTAGCTGCTTTAGCTGGCTATACAAAACCTGAATTATCACAAAAGAGGCTGACTCAGGTTTTTGGCATTGGGCTCTGAGCACGATCACTGAAAAGGGGAATTTAATTCCCACATCGTAAACAAACGAGGCCCAATTTGTATCTGAGACATGCAACAATATAAGGTCATCAAAAACCATATATCACACGTCAACATCAACAATTGATGAAATCATACCATTTGGGTACTAATTAGGTTAGAACGACTGCTATCAATAGTTAAGTGAGTCCTTTTGGGACATTTCCTGTTAAAAGCTGCGTACAGTCTTGCCTACTGGAGCCAGAGAAAGACTAGAAATGCCAACCAAACTGATCAGAGGGTCAGATTACAATTTTGGACCCACTGCGAGCTTGGTGTGTGGGCCTCTTCCACAGCAGACATGTTGACCTAGCTCGGTTCCATTTACTAAGCCATCGCACTGAACCAGGAGCCGAGTGGACTGCGGCCATTGTTGATAGACACAATGTTTTGCTGGGGAAAAGGCCCATCATCAGTGTGGGGGGAACTGCAGCAGGACTATCTTGGAGACCGTATAATCTTCATGATTCATTTTGCCAAATAATAGCTTTAAAAAACATCAACATGGAAAATCAGACTGGTCCAGGAATTTTCATTTGTAAGGATTCCAGCCGTGTTTGAAGCAGGTCAGAAAACCTCAAATTTCTTCAGTAAAATCTGTACCAAATACAAAGATCAACTTCACCAAGCTTGGCATTTGTATATAATGTGCCAGTACACGTGTTAATGCTGAGTGTAAAGGGGACGCGCTCTGAGCTTTGCCGTCATTAAGACCTCAGTGTTTGTTTTAACCAAGTGATGACCTCGAGATATTTTCCTCCATAACATGCAAAGAAAGTCTTGTGGATTTGCTGCGATCTGTTTCTCGCCACACATTGCAATCATTCCTGGGGAAGCACTGCCTTTGTCCACTGTCATTTTTCTAATGCTGATCTCTAACGGATGAATAAAAGCATTCCATGTTTCACTCACCTCTCGCCTCCTCTTTTCCACCTCAGAGAAAATGCTTTCAAAATGAAGAAGATGGAGTTTTATTCAGCACAGTTTTGTATTTTCAACTACTGATTGTGAAACAAACACATAATATTTTAAGACTTTAAATAAAAGTCCACATTACAGTCATTGGGGGAGGCTTCCCTCCCCACACAAGCAGCAATAACCATCAGTAGATGCATTGATTTGAGACAAAAACAGCGAACAGTGTTTACATCAATAAGACGACAGCATTTGGGAAGTTTAAGTATCGGTTTGATCTGTGACATGATCCGTGCGAGTAAGATTAATCCTGAGAAAGGTAAGATTTGGTCTTACTACCTACGACTTTAATGGAAGATCATTTGACTCCACAGAATTCATTTACAAGTATAACGCCATATAAATGAAACTAAAAACAAAAAGCTTCTTTTGTTCTGTTTTTTTTTTTTCAGTTTCTAACACAATGAAAAATGTGTCCCGAGCCTCTCAGCAGGAAGAGATTTACAGGGCCCGCTCACCAGTTTTATGGTGTGTTCACATCAAACATGAATACCGTTGCATTGGGATGCTTATTGTTATTGTTAATTATTGTTATCCATGCATTTTTTTAACCAAAAAAATGCAAATAATTTGTTCTTTAAAATGCCAAATTACAGTTATTTACTTGCATTGCTGAGCAGAATGACGAACTGAACGTTCTGTTTGATTCATTTCTGGCTTTTCAGAATAGAACTGCATGGCGGCTTACATTTGGGCAAAACCACATCAGTTTTCAGTTTGACTAATAAACCATATAATTTTTAGTTTTAAGCAAATATTTCTGACAGATTTCCAAAATATTTGTTTTCCTGTGCCCAGTGTAATAAGCACTTACATATAAATTATATACATTTTTTGTTGATGTCAATCAGAATTCTGTTTTTTTTTTTTTCTCTACATAATATTAGCTTACGTGCTAGCGTGGACAAATTGCTGTGTCCTAGGGTTTACTTGTTTTTAGACAAACATTAACACTGCTGACTGTTCACCTTTTTTTTTTTTTTTTTGCAAAGGAAAGTCTATGACAACTTCATTTACTCCAAGCTCTTAACTTTTTTTTCTCGTCTCTGTGTAAAAGTGAATTTGAACTGTATAGCTCCAGCTGCCCTGAAACAACATCAGATTTGACAGTTTAACTCACGTAAACTGACCACTACCAGTTCATGTTGGTGCAAATTTGCACCATAATATAGACTAACATATGTAAATGCATCACGCAAGAGAAAGTTTATAACTGGCGTCCTGTTTAACTGTCTAATAACTAAAAGTTCATCCATGCTTTCTAACCAAACAATGACAAATAATCCTAATCCAAAGGATATATTACTAGCTTTGTTGCTGCAACATGGTTTTCAGCTAGCTCAATTTACTAACTCTTTGCAGTGCAGTTTAAGTTTATGGCAACTACATCCACTTCTAAGCCTCTAAACTGACTCAAATGTACATTTCACAGGTGTGCAAGTCGCACCTTTGATGGTATGCGGTACTTGAGTTCAAATTAATCCCCTCAATGAACTTTAGGGGGGTTTTGCGTATTGCTTGACTTCCTGTGTAATAGCAGCAGAATGTAAATAAAAATTACAGAAATATCACAAACAATGTAGGGAACAATTAGATAACACCAAGAGTTACACGGTAAACGTTTCTAGTTCACGGTGTCTGTCAGAGCATGTAAGAGCTAATATTACATTAAGGATAGTTAATGCATGTACACAAAGGATAAATCCATGAATCCATGTTGCATATATTTAGAACTTTGAGAGCTATATGTACTATCATGGATGAACAATAAAAACGTTGGTTATCCTCTGACAGTTCCTCTAGCGCCACCACCTGATCAAATTAATTCTCTCCCAGCTCTGCTGTAAAATGTTAGTATGCTAGCATGCAAATGTTAGAAACGTATTCAATAAAGCGGGCACTATGTTAGCATTCAGCCACCCACTAATGGTGCCACCTTTGATCAGTTATTGTAGCTGTAGACAACTGCACTGCATCTCAAATTGTGTACTTTACACTTTTGCTGTCAAATTGTTGTCAGCGACCATAGTAACAGTAGTGGTCAGTATCATAATAGGGATAGTGAAATTAAAACAGTCCAAATGTTGAGAATGCTCAATACTTTTAAGTAGTCGCCATGTTAGCTAGGTAGCAAAAAAGACAGAACCACAAACTCATGCAAAAGTTGTTAACTAGCTAAAAGCACCATATTTTTATTGGGCCTTTATGCTAAATGGCTTGTGGTATTGTTTTATGTTTAGCTGTGTTGAATTGTTTCTGTCACTGTTAAATGTATTATTAGAAGACTAAAAAGTTTTAAATTTTAGCAGTTAGCATTACAGTCACAACCAAAAACTGCAAACAAGAAACAAACACTAAGTACTGTGTTTGATTTATGACTACCATGCCGAAAACACAATCACATACATAGTGTTACATGAAAAACTCTTTGGGTCTTGTTAAAGGTTTATTTTTTGACGCCTGAAAAAATGTCTTTGGTTAACTGTGGTTTTGTTATAGAAGGGTTCGGGGTTAGGTCAAGGAAGTGGGTGGATTTTTATTTAGGTTTTGTTGTAACTGTAGATTTAATGTTTAATACTAGCAGCTAGCACACAGTGAGTGTAATGTTCAGTTTGTGACAACACATTTAAAAGATAATAGCTTTTCATTTCTAAACGATCTGCTTATTTAACAAGGCTGAAGCAAAATCAAACCTTAACCATTGATGGGTCACCTGAGTTCATGTTTTGTTCTACATCATAAAATAGATACAACTATTCTGTAATCACCCAAACTCCTGGATTTTGAAGCCACTACATGTGGCAGAGAAGGTGTGATGGTAATCCTCAACATTTTCACAGCAAATACAGGAACTCCGTAATTTTACAACAGTTTGTCAACAGTTTGTTAGTGTTTCATTAAAGTGTAAATCATCTTGCAAAAAAACATGGAAGTATTCCCACAGCTTAATTTCTGCAGTAACATCCAAGAAAAACCCTGTGGCTACATCTTAAAGGATCCAGGTGTTAACATCAAGGTTGGCCAATGCATACACGTTTTACTAACGCGGAGTCTTGAGCAATCAGCATTAGCTCAGCACTGCACTGCAGCTAGCCATAGTTTAAAGCTCTAGATTCCCAACCTTGGGATTAAGACGAGACCATAAAACATTACAAAAATTAAATATGGGGCATAATAAATCTAATAAGGGATGAGAGAAAGAATAAATACTGGATATTTTAACCTCATTAAGCATCCAAATGTCCTTTGAATCAAACTTGATAGAAAAGTAATAACTTTTTTTTATCACTACTGCATCTTCACTCGATATATAAGGTTCAGGTGTACAATAGGAAGTTAAAGAACATCTCTATTATTTATCTAGAAAATATTATCTGAACATCATAAAATTATGCTGGTATGAAACAAATTGCTACCCACCACTGGAGACCTTTTTTTTTTTTTGTAAATTGCATTAACATCTGGGGGAACCATCAGATTACTTCCTAATCATGTGACACACAGCCTACAGACATATAGAGTCAGCAGACATATATAAAAGCAGTCCAGGGTCAATCGATATCAACCCGATCGATGCTGTGGTCGTCCCCTGAGCTCCTCTTCATCGTCAGCTGCAGACGACAGCTTTCTGACATTTTTAAAATGGCCTAAACGTTTGTTTTCCCCGATGGCTGGTTGTCCTCTGGTATGAAGCTCAGAGCGCTGGGGAGTGTAGAAGCCAGCGGTTTGTCCCAAAACCTCCTCAGCTCTGCATCAACTTGAATTTAAACCAAGTGACTGAATGAGGCCGCGATGAGTCCGAGTTCCTGTTTCAAAGAGACAAGAAACAAGATCGGTGTTTTACATGTCAGTCGTTGAGCAGCCTTTGGGGAATTAAAACTTTGGCACCACAGCCAGAAAAAATGTATAACAATAAATAGGTAAATTTATGCTTTACATAACAAATTAGTGATTACTTTTTTCTGCTATAAATCTTGAAACAGTTTTTCTTTCCATATCAGGACATCTACCCTCAAACTTTCCCGGATTAGGACCAGTTTTACCCTACACTGTTAACGAGCCCTGTAGATTACCACACGATGGGCTTTCTTAATTGCCTTTAATGGCTTGATTTGTTTACCCGATGGTTTTAATTGCTTCTTAATGGCTTCATTTGTTTTAATATTTTTGCAGCACTTTGGTCGATGTGACATATCAATAAACTCTCTTGATTTGTGGTCCATCGTTTACAAAATCCACAAACTTACACAGTCAAAGAAGGGAGATTTATTAGCTGTCCCTATCATCACTGTAGCTTAATGTCCCCTGTAATTATTCATGTGGGTTTGGGAGAGCTCCAGACACCAAGATGTATTCAGTGCAGGTTTTGTTTTCAATATTCATGGAACTCAAAGCCAAGTCTCAGTGTTGAGTTTTCTTGTCATTCAGTTGTGGTTTCTCCTCCATTAATATTACAGAAAATTGGTACTTTCATTATTTATATGAAACAAACAGCAGTGGTAAGTTTAAGTTTCAGGGGAGAAAAACTGGAGCTACATTACACTACCAGGCTTTTTTTAATTTATTTTGAGATTTCATATAAATAAAACTGAAATCAACAGATTACAAAAGTATTTAAGAATAGAATTTAATTAATTTAATTAAGCAGTTAAGTACATCCACTTCCAGAGCCCTGTAAAATAAATATTTTTCCAGTAACTGTGGATCCAAAATGCTGCTTTCTGCCCTCAAACTTCTCCGGTGTTGCAGTTAATCTCAGCAGTAAACTCTTCAGCCTTTTCAAGGGTTCAGAATCTCTTTCTAAACGTACACGGAGTGATGTAGGAGCCGGCACAGCAGAACAAAGACTTTAAGGCGTGTGACCCTGGTGGAGGCTGCAAGCCGCTGTCGTGGTTTATCTTCCTCTGAAAGCTTTTCAGAGATGTGGTTTCCAGGGTTTTTCTTGTTGGGGGGAGATGCTCTGAAATTACCTCGCAGCTTTGTGGCGACTCAGACCCCGAAAGAGGATCAGAGAGGAGGTAAAAGGTGGGCTCAGGACAGTTTGTACTAAACAGCAGCGTCAGGTCAGGGTTTAGTCGTCCTCCTTTGGGAGGTTTAATTACTCACTGGTCATCTGCCTAAACACGCAGCAGCTTTAAACCAATCGGGGGTTTAGACTAGCAGGACAGATTATCTTACTGTGATTATTTTATCGTGCTGTAAAGGCGTACACAGGTGTTCGTGTTTGGGTTTAGAGCTAATCTCACACTGGGAGAAGGAGGAGGAAGGTCTCTGCATCATCTGATAACACTACCACTTCTTAATCAGCTCCACTTTACACAATGAAGTCCTGCTGAGTGTGCATCATGTTCTCTCCTGGCTGCAGCACACGAGTCTACATGAAGGACACAAACCAGTCCCCTCTCACCTGTGGTGGTGTTCTCATGTGCCGTCCGATCCTTTATATTCTCTTAACTGGAAATGGCTGGGAGGGAATAGCCGTCTTTGTGTCTGCAGAGAAAAGAAAAAGCGGAGAAAATGAGGTGGGCAGGTATGAAACTGCAGCTACAGCAACTCTGCACATGCACCAAAATCAGCCTCTGTCCTGAAGCCACAGATATCAGAGAAGATCTGCAAATACTGCAAATGTTCAAAATACCTGCAGAGGAAAGAGAAAAAAATTACCTAGACTGTCAGCAGATTACACCAAACAGACTATTTATTTAACTCCTGTGAGAAGCACCTCGAGCCTGAACCTGACTGATTTACAACTTTCCACTGCGGTTTATCTGCATGTAATCAAACGGTCCCTCCTTCACAGCCGAGGCACAAATGAGCAGACGCTCAGCTCCTGCGAGTACAAAGCTTCAGACATGCAATGTTTTTATTTTCAACCGCAGAACATGCATTTTATTTAATGACCAGCTCAGCTGTTAATCAAACTGAGCGTGTCTCTCTCTGCAGTGTGATTTGGTTTCATTGCTACTCAGATCAAACATGAAGCTTGATTTGAAGTAAAAACTCTCACTTCTCTTTTACTCTATTTAGGCAGCATCATCCAAGGGCAGCATACAGCCATTTGAAACACATTTAAGTCATAATCTAATGAATTTGTTAGGATTTCTAAGTTTTTATTACTATGCTATGCAAATTAAACATTTCCATCTGAAATATTAAGTTGATGCTGTGGAGTCCATTGAATCTTGTTGTTAACGGATGACATATAAATCCTGCTTCCAGTCCAAACTCCTACTCCGTTCATTAAGGCTGTTGTCTTTATAACGCATTTTAATGCTTAATATTTTATTATATTTAACCTG
The DNA here is from genome assembly GCF_057381915.1 of Diplotaxodon limnothrissa. Lineage (NCBI taxonomy): Eukaryota > Metazoa > Chordata > Actinopteri > Cichliformes > Cichlidae > Diplotaxodon > Diplotaxodon limnothrissa. Next base: position 25,626,386 of record NC_140610.1, read on the forward strand.
AACACGTTTTAATCCCTCAGTCAGAACACGGTGTATTCCGGTTTGGACCCGGAAATGGTTAATGACGCCTCAGGCACAAAGTCCTAGGGACTGGCCCAGTCGTTGTAGGAGGCTGGTTGCAAAGAGACATACAGTGGGGCAAAAAAGTATTTAGTCAGCCACCGATTGTGCAAGTTCCCCCACCTAAAATGATGACAGAGGTCAGTAATTTGCACCAGAGGTACACTTCAACTGTGAGAGACAGAATGTGAAAAAAAAATCCATGAATTCACATGGTAGGATTTGTAAAGAATTTATTCGTAAATCAGGGTGGAAAATAAGTATTTGGTCAATAACAAAAATACAACTCAATACTTTGTAACATAACCTTTGTTGGCAATAACAGAGGTCAAACGTTTACTATAGGTCTTTACCAGGTTTGCACACACAGTAGCTGGTATTTTGGCCCATTCCTCCATGCAGATCTTCTCGAGAGCAGTGATGTTTTGGGGCTGTCGCCGAGCAACACGGACTTTCAACTCCCGCCACAGATTTTCTATGGGGTTGAGGTCTGGAGACTGGCTAGGCCACTCCAGGACTTTCAAATGCTTCTTACGGAGCCACTCCTTTGTTGCCCGGGCGGTGTGTTGTGGATCATTGTCATGTTGGAAGACCCAGCCTCGTTTCATCTTCAAAGTTCTCACTGATGGAAGGAGGTTTTGGCTCAAAATCTCACGATACATGGCCCCATTCATTCTGTCCTTAACACGGATCAGTCGTCCTGTCCCCTTGGCAGAAAAACAGCCCCATAGCATGATGTTTCCACCCCCATGCTTCACAGTAGGTATGGTGTTCTTGGGATGCAACTCAGTATTCTTCTTCCTCCAAACACGACGAGTTGAGTTTATACCAAAAAGTTCTACTTTGGTTTCATCTGACCACATGACATTCTCCCAATCCTCTGCTGTATCATCCATGTGCTCTCTGGCAAACTTCAGACGGGCCTGGACATGCACTGGCTTCAGCAGCGGAACACGTCTGGCACTGCGGGATTTGATTCCCTGCCGTTGTAGTGTGTTACTGATGGTGACCTTTGTTACTTTGGTCCCAGCTCTCTGCAGGTCATTCACCAGGTCCCCCCGTGTGGTTCTGGGATCTTTGCTCACCGTTCTCATGATCATTTTGACCCCACGGGATGAGATCTTGCGTGGAGCCCCAGAGCGAGGGAGATTATCAGTGGTCTTGTATGTCTTCCATTTTCTGATGATTGCTCCCACAGTTGATTTTTTCACACCAAGCTGCTTGCCTATTGTAGATTCACTCTTCCCAGTCTGGTGCAGGTCTACAATACTTTTCCTGGTGTCCTTCGAAAGCTCTTTGGTCTTGGCCATGGCGGAGTTTGGAGTCTGACTGTTTGAGGCTGTGGACAGGTGTCTTTTATACAGATGATGAGTTCAAACAGGTGCCATTCATACAGGTAACGAGTGGGGGACAGAAAAGCTTCTTACAGAAGACGTTACAGGTCTGTGAGAGCCAGAGATCTTCCTTGTTTGAGGTGACCAAATACTTATTTTCCACCCTGATTTACGAATAAATTCTTTACAAATCCTACCATGTGAATTCATGGATTTTTTTTTTCACATTCGGTCTCTCACAGTTGAAGTGTACCTCTGGTGCAAATTACTGACCTCTGTCATCATTTTAAGTGGGGGAACTTGCACAATCGGTGGCTGACTAAATACTTTTTTGCCCCACTGTATTGTGCTGCACCAAAAACCTCTCTGTGACTGCTTGGGTGGGCAGCAGATGGCTGTGGTCACTCGTAGTTTGCATGGAAAACGCAGACTAGTCTGCAAACACTGGCTCACTGCTCTCAGAGTGTAAGTAACACTTGGAAAATTAAGACACAAAGACAAAGCAGAAAATTTTCTCCTTCAAAGTAAAACTTTGGAATGCTTTGGCTGTAGTGGTGAGGCACAACTTTTATTTTGAAGGCCAATGTTCCCCATTTCCAGTTTTCACAGTTTACTACTTAACATTATTCGTTTGCATTAGAGCCCTCTTGCAGTAAAAGAGAAAATATATAAAATACATAAATAAATACAATCCATCAATAAACCAGCGTGGCATAATAATGTCTTGCACAGCTTTACTATCTTATGTGCATTTGGTCTAAAACACAGGAAATATTTCTGTCTTTGCAACTTGGTGAGTGTTTGCAGAAGTCAGCGTATTTCATGGAAACTGTGGACAACTGTGGTAATCTGCGAGTGACCAAACCAATCACAAGGTAGTTTCTGATTCAGCACCGTATCTTAGCAACCAATTTCACCTAGCAACTGTCAGCAACTATTTGCCAACCAGTCAGGGAATAATACATTAGCGACCAGCAGTGACCAGGGTTCACTGGTCTCTAGGCCTGTGTGACTGGACCTTTGTTAAAGTCACGTGAATAGTGGTCTAGTTAGTGGACAGCAAAACCTGAATATACACTGGTCTAATGGTTTGTACACAGTGTGTACGTGCGAGCTGTTTCTGAGGTTGCACAGAGGTACTCTCATCTTAAACTAAAGAGCTAATTACACTGAGTTTCTTTATGATCTTTCTTCATTTTGTTCTGGTTCCAATATCAAAGAGCGCTTGTCTCATGTTGCTGTTAAATTGCAGTTTGGCAGCAACAACGTCACTATTTCTGGATTTCTATTTCAAATCTGGTTCTGGCAGGACTCTGAAGGTAAACCGTTAATGTGAATTTCTCTGCATTTAAGCAGCATCAGATTAGCAGTTTTTACTGATTTACCCTATTGTTGCAAACAGATTGCACATAATTGCCAAATTTATCCAATTCAATGTAGACTGATGGACTGACTGTTTGAGTTTCCATTTTAACACCAGTTGAAAATGGCTGCGAGAGGCTGCAGACTTCATCTCCGTCTTCTGTCATCTCTAACCACTGAAACATTAGCTTAAGTAATTTGATGGACAACAGAAATGGAAAATATTTCAATTAAAAAAAAAAAAAAAATCACAGTTCTGAAAGAAACAAAATGATTTGTTGCAGCATCTTGAAGTGTACACGAAACACTATGTGGATTTACACTTTGAAGCCCTGCTCAGGAAATGTAAATACATGTAACTCTGTCTGTGAAGCTGAAGTTAAGAACTCTGTGCTTAACATCCATCCATTTTCTTCCGCTTATCCGGGGCCGGGTCGCAGGGGCAGCAGCCCAAGCAGAGAAGCCCAGACCTCCCTCTCCCCAGCCATCTCCTCCAGCTTATCCGGGGGAACACAGGCCAGCCGAGAAATATAATCTCTCCAGCGTGTCCTGGGTCTGCCCCGGGGCCTCCTCCCGGTGGGACATGCCCGGAAAACCACCTCAACTGGCTCCTTTCGATGTAGAGGAGCAGCTGCTCTACTCTGAGCCCCTCCTGAATGGCCAAACTTCTCACCCTATCTCCAAGGGAGAGGCCAGCCACACTTCGGAGGAAGCTCATTTCTGCCGCTTGTATTCGCGATCTTGTTATTTCAGTCACTACCCACAGCTCGTGGCCATAGGTGAGGGTAGGGGCGTAGATCGATCAGTAAATCGAGAGCTTCACTTTTACGCTCAGCTCTCTCTTCACCACAACAGACCGGTACAGCATCCGCATCGCTGCAGCCGCTGCACCAATCCGTCTGTCGATCTCCGGCTCCCTTCTCCCATCACTTGTGAACAAGACCCCGAGATACTTAAACTCCTCCACTTGGGGCAGGGTCTTGTCCCTGACCCAGAGTGGGCACTCCACCCTTTTTTAAAGTTATAGTTTTTAATTTTTAAGTACAGAATGTCACCGGGTTGGTTTGTTGGTAGGTTCCGCTCAGAGCCATTTAATGGACCGATAACTGAATAAGACTCAAAGGCTCTGAATGTGTAATTTTCATGAACTTCAACATTGTTCTCATCTATAAAATGCTTTACAAACCTGAACATTACAGCTAACAGGTGGATTTTTAGTGCAGCTGGCTGTAGCTCAGTTCGCAGAGCGGATCAGCCACTAACCAGAAGGTCTGTGGTTCGATCCCAGGCTGCTCCAGTCTGCATGCCAAATATCCTTGGGCAAGATACTAACCCCATGTTGCTCTCCGATGCATCCATCGGAGTGTGAATGTGTATGAATGTTAGATACTTAGCACTTAAGCTTAGAAGTGCTTGTGTGAATGGCTGTGATTGGGTGAATGAATTAGCTGTATAAAGCGCTTTGAGTGCTCGGACAGAGTAGAAAAGCGCTATATAAGAACCAGTCCAAACAATGATGACTCCTTTACTGCTAAAGACAGAGAGAGTGAAAGTGTAAAGAATATCTTTGGTTTGTTAACATAAAACTCATTGTTACAGCCAGGAGCAACTCAAAGGTGATCCCCTTGGACTGAGTTTAGGTTTAGTCCCTCATTTTCCTCTGAGTTATCGGTTCTGTCACTAGTTAGCTAACATAAACTAATTTAAGTCTATTAGCCGCAAATCTCAAAGCTAAGCTGGAGAGACAAATCAATCAATAACCTTTTTATTTAGCAAAAACCTATTTTTTTTAATGCATGAACCAGTATTAGGATCTGTTTTCATAAGCCCTTCATCAACTCAGCTGGTCTTCTGTAGAGAACCCACCAACGCAGGAACCACAAAGAAAGGCAGGATTTAAAGTGAGATCTTTCTTACTATGAAGCGACAGCTCTCCTTTGCTCCATTACTTCCTCTAATGTCCATTTAAGGCTCGCTCCAGATAGGAGTCGGTCCCCATAGACTTTGATGTTAAAATGTTTCACGTTAGAGCAGAAATAAATGCATTTAGAGCCTGCTACAAAAAAACGGTTTGGGCCTCTGTGCACAATTATCCAATTTAACTACAGAAATTACACACAGGCTGATGCTCTGCAACACAAACTGTCTTATTTTTAGTGCTCCAAAGTCACTCTTTTTTAAACTGTGCAATTCAAATAACTTCACAATATCTGCTTTAAAACACTACATTAGCATTTATTTGTGCCAGGTTGGTAGGTAAAGTCACCCAGTGCGAGTTTGCAGCAGATAAAAACACATTACTGAGGAAATTTTTTTTTGAAATATCAACTGAAGATTCACCCTGCGTGGAACTAAAACCTCCACCTTCCCCAGCTTCACCCTTTAAACCGCATATTAGAAAACCACACATGGTTGTACGCCTAGACACTAAAACCAGTCTGTTACACCTGCACTCACCCGGGCAAACACCCAACTAAAACAAGTCTGAGCCAGCCAGCGAGCAGGATTAAAGAAACGTGACCTGGAGTATCAGGGACACATGGAGAGCAAGGTGCCAAAGAAAACCTGCACAGCTTTGTAGGAAAAAGAAATGGGACTCCTCGGAGTCGTTCCCTGTGTGCCTTTTCGGGGAGTCTTTTCATTAGAAAGCGTTTAACTTACACAAAATGATTTCACTGCTGCCAGCTCTCTGTGCTGTCAGGCAGCCAAATGAGATTAAAAGGAATGTGCAGCGCCGCGGTACTAACCTGCCAGGTGGTGTTCGGTGTTTACGGCTGTTTTTGGTTTCTTTGTCCTCTCTCGGCCGGTCTGGACGCTGGATTAGACCTAACAGGGTTCAGTGTTAATGAAACGTGGCAAATCTAAGTCGACCGCCACCCCCTCAATCCCCCAAGACGGAAGAGCGTTTCGGGAGGAAACCGGCAGCGGTTTCTTTCTGCTGCTCGGGCCAATCGGGCCAATCAAATATTCATGTTAAACAAAACCACAAACCGCAGCTCCGGTTCAGGGAAAAATCACGTCCGTGTCCTCGGCTCCGAATGCAAATGAAGACATTCGGGTCATCGACTAAATGTAAGAAAATCAGATGTCAGACTTTGCTTCAGGTGCACATCTTTCTGCACTTCACCTGTCATTTGTGGGCACGAGCATTCAAGCCTGAACTGTGTTTACTTATTTATAAAATGCAGAAATATCACATTTATCCAATTAGTACTGCTGCTTCACTCTTTCCTAGAAGCCGTTGGCAGTTACAGAACAAATACCCCTGGTTGTGGATCACTGGGCTAAGATGCTGACCGTGTATTTGTGTGTCCCTGGAAACCATCTCTCCTCCTCCTCCTCACATTTCCTCTAATCTCTCTGCTGTCCGCTGCCTACAAAGAGACAAGAAATCCCCCGAGATAATAAAGGAAATCAAAATAGTTTCCAAGCACCATCCAAATATAAATTCCTGTGCCCCCAAAAATGCTCTTTTTCTTCTGATTGATGAAACTTTTCATTATTCATATTCAGTTACTTGGTAAACATAGCCCTCCTCTCCTGCAGAGGTATGTGGGCCGTCGCTATGAGTACCGTTGGTGCAGCTGTCCGCACGCTGTTGCTGTTTCTGATGGAATCGTAAAGAAAACGGGAATTTGTTTTGGAGCTGCTCTTTTGGGCTGCTAATCTTAACCCACCCCAAGTTTGGTGATCACGACGTGGTCAGGAAGGTCGAAGAGTAAATGCAGAAATAAAAAAAGATCAAAAGAATGTGGAAATATGTTGTCACTTGTTTTGAGTTCTGTGCAAAAGTCTTGAGCTGGTCAAGGTGGAAGCAAGAGAGCTGTTAACCATATCCTCCAAAAGCACTGTATTTACTTATTTATTTGTTTATTTGGTATTTTGAGGAACAAGAAACTTCCGTTTTTAGTCTGAACCTCCAATTATGATACTCAAATTAGCTGCTGTGCTGTCCCTTATTTTCCTGCTTAAGTTTTTAACAACTGGGTTTCGTGTAGGTCAGGATTTTACAACAACGCTTAACAAGATGAATTCAAAGGAGATCACAAAGGATTAGCCCCTAATACACCACACTTCTTAGTTTTCTTGTGTTTTTCTCCAACGAACAATAAACGAAGTCCTCAGTCTAGAAGCTCAGAGCTGTGGATCTCCTGCCTGTTAATCTGTGGACACAGAAGCTGTAACGATGGTGTTTTAATACGTGTTTTACGCTTTTGTGGTTTCTCTAATGTCTCACCACTGCAGATCCAGAAAATGAAGTTTGTGCTGTCTGACAGGTGAAACAATGCAGACCCAAAACTATCTGTGCAAAGGTTGAGCTGATGGAAAATCGACGTTTGAGCGTGAGAATCTCTGAGGTGCTGTGTGTCAGGAGGCGAGGTGCTGGCATATAACGGTGCTGAAATTAGATTTTTCTGGCAGTTGAGCGGCAGCGACTCTCTGCAGGTGGTTAATAAAAGAAAAAACGCTTTCTCTCCGTTAAAAATCAACTTAGCATTGATTTACAGTGGTGAGGGGCTGGATGATGGAGGGACGGATCAGACAGAGAGAAGGAGGATAAACACCACAGCAGAGCAGAAGACCGCTAAAGGCTGTGCACAAAGATATTACTTCATACAAGCATGGTCAGTCTGAATTCAGAGGCACATTAAAGCTATTTTGGGGCAATTTTTCCATCATTTGACCATTAAAGTGACAAGAAACTGAAAAATATCAATCCCTCAGTCACAAAGTGACAAAACCCACAAAAAGAAACCAAAACATTAAATCAATTTTCTTTGCAGCGTTGGATCTGTTTGTCCATCTCATATCCATCTGTTTGATGAACCACATGTGCAAAGATTTTTCTTTTTTTCTCTGACAGTTTTCAAAACCAGAAATAAGGAGCAGGCGTTACCAAAATCACGATCTCAGTTTTAAGCAACATTTTGCTATAAACCAAAGCATCAGACACAGTTAATCTTTAGGATGATTACGGCACTACGTTACATCTCGAAGACTGCCAAACTTACCAAAACTCAGAAAATCATCTTTACACACACACACACACACACACACACACACACACACACACACACACACACACACACACACACACACACACACACACACACACACACACACACACACACACACACACACACGGATTAAACAGCAGTAAAATTAGTCCTGAACAAATATTGATAAAAGCGCAGAGAGCAGCTGCTGTTACTGAGTCTGTTTGTTTCAGCAGACAGATGTTTGGTGTTATTGGATTAAATACAATTAAAAAAACCAAGCAGAGCGTCGTCAGATTTCCTTCAAAGTTTCCATAAGAGTTGAGAAAAAAGTCTTTCCAGCCATTATCTCACCCTGTCTGTCTCTAAATGTCTCAGATTTAAAACCGTCGCCGCTCCCTGCAGTGCAGTTTATTAACAGACCCGAGGATAACTTTTAATTTAGTTAAACGTTCATAATGTAATAAAAAATCTGCATGTGAGCTGACAGTTAATGAAACACGATATTAATGAAGCTTTTAAGTGCTTAAGGAAAGGAACTATTCTTCAAAGGCGTCTGTGGACAGCCGACATCATCCTGCCACGATTTAAAACTCATCACAGCAGCTAACAGCTGGCGGTTACGCTTCAGATGTACTAAGTTCAACCATGCACCACAAGTTTCAATGAAATGTACGTAGCACTTTGTATTTCCTACAGAGAAATTGCAAAGAAAGTTAAGGTGACAGTAGTTTTCTTCACTATCAAAAGGCACTCAGAAACCGGGGCAAACTGACAGGATAAGGTCTGGCAGACCCAAAGCCACAGCTGAATCATGGGACACGTTTCTGGGAGTTAACAGCTTGCATGATAGGCGGCTAACAGGATAACAGCTTCAAGCACAGCTTAATAGTGGTCGTAGCAAGTCTCAGTTTCAACTGTGAAGAGGAGACTTCTTGCTGCAGGTTTTACAGGACGAGTTGCAGCAAGAAAGCCATCGCTAAGACGTCAGAATATTACAAAGAGGCTTGGCTGGGTCATGAAACGCTGCCATTGGACGACTGAAGACTGGAAGGCGGAATCAAAATTTGAAATGTTCAGTTTGTAACGCAGGATCTTTGTGCGCCGTTGAGTAGGTGAAAGGATGGTTTCACAGTGTGTGGCATTAACTGGCAAACATGGAGGAGGAAGTGTGATGGTCTGGGGCTGTTTTGCTGGATCCAGGGTGGGTGACTTGTACAGAGTGAGAGGCGCCATGAAGCAAAACGGCTCCCACAGCATTCTGCAGCACTATGCAATAGCCTCTGGTATGCACGTAGTTGGTCAAGGATTCATCCTACAGCAAGATAATGACCCAAGTCCAAGCTATGGCAGAATTACCTCAGGAAAAAAGAACAAGATAGTAAGCTTAAAAACACGAAGTGGCCACAGTCTCCAGGCTTTAACCCCATTGAGCTGGTTTGGGATGAACTGGACAGAAGAGTGAAAGCAAAGTAGCTGTTACACCACAAAGCGACAGAAGAAGAAAAAGAGGCTCCACCCTTCTTCTCTCACCATAGATGTCTCTATACGCTCACTTTCCTGCAGTCACGTGAGTGGCTGGTAGTTATATCATGGCTTCAGTCTGTGTCAGCCTCCAGAGTTTATCTTCTTGATCCATTTCAGGTGTTTTAGTGCAAATCAAAGTGACAACGGGTGATCTGGAGAGGCACGGCAACACAAACCCCCAAATAGGGAATGGTTCTGCAGGAGATGGACACGGACCGCCGCGCTCTCCTTATCGCTTCTTGCTAGAGAAGATTGGATTGGTTCCTGAGTTCCTGATCCCAGATTGGATCAGGAGCTCAGTGGGCTCCTGGGACAGTCTGAATCAGATAGACAGATAAGGATTTTTTTGGTTGTCTGTCCTATTGTGGCCTTTTTGTTTGTTTCTTAGGGGGTATATTTGGGTGGCACAGTTGCCTAACAGCAAAAAGGTTCTGGATTTGAATCCGCTGGCCCGCTGAGGCCTTTGTGGGAGGAGTTTGCATGCATACCAACCTAACCGAGTAACTTATTGGCAATTAAAGAGCTTCATGCGTTATAAAAAAATCCAAATGAAGCATGAAAATCTGTGTATGAGTATGACTCTGTGTCCCCTCCAGCCTCCACATGTGGACTTTTTCACTTTAAAAGATGAAAGTGTTCACTTTCTCTCCACAGACGCCTCACCTTACCCTTCTCCCTGTGACAGCTGTGACAGGCTATAAGTGGTTAAACAATGGATGTTTACTAATCAGATTTCATATTTATTCTACAAAAATATAAACGCAAGACTTTTGTTTTTGCTCCCATTCCCCATGGGATGGACGTAGAGACCTAAAATTCATTCCAGATACACAATATAACCATCCCTCCCAAACAGTGGTCACAAATCAGTCCAAATGTGTGGTAGTGGGCACATCTGCCATATTGAGATAATCCATCCCACCTCACAGGTGTGCCACATCAGGATGCTGATCTGACATCATGAGTAGTGCACAGGTGTACCTCAGACTGCCCACAACAAAAGGCCACCCTGGAATGTGCAGTTTTTTGCGCTATTGGGGGTCTGGGGACCCAGAACCGGTCAGTATCTGGTGTGACCACCATTTGCCTCATGCAGTGCAACACATCGTCGCATGGAGTCTATCAGATTGTCAATTGTGGCCTGTGGAATGTTGGTCCACTCCACTTCAATGGCTGTGCGAGGTTGTTGGATATTCGTGGGAACTGGTACACGCTGTCGTATACGCCGGTCAAGCACATCCCGAACATGCTCAATGGGTGACATGTCCGGTGAGTATGCTGGCCATGCAAGAACTGGGACATTCTCAGCTGCCATCTGCCCTGAACAATGTGAACCATGATTCATCCGTGAAGCGCACACCTCTCCAACGTGCCAGACGCCATCGAATGTGAGCATTTGCCCACACAAGTCTGCTACGGCGACGAGCTGGAGTCAGGTCAAGACCCCGATGAGGACGACGGGCATGCAGTTGAGCGTCCCTGAGACGGTTTCTGACAGTTTGTGCAGAAATTGTTTGGTTGTGCAAACCAATTGTTCCAGCAGCTGTCTGGGTGGCTGGTCTCAGACGATCTTGGAGGTGAACCTGCTGGATGTGGAGGTCCTGGGCTGGTGTGGTTACACGAGGTCTGCGGTTGTGAGGCCGGTTGGATGTGCTGCCATATTCTCTGAAACGCCTGTGGAGACGGCTTATGGTTGAGAAATGAACATTCAATGCACGGGCGACAGATCTGGTTGACATTCCTGCTGTCAGCATGCCAATTGCACACTCCCTCATTGCTTGTGGCATCTGTGGCATTTTGCTGTGAGACAAAACTGCACATTCCAGGGTGGCCTTTTGTTGTGGGCAGTCTGAGGTACACCTGTGCACTACTCATGATGTCAGATCAGCATCCTGATGTGGCACACCTGTGAGGTGGGATGGATTATCTCAATATAGCAGATGTGCCCACTACCACACATTTGGACTGATTTGTGACCACTGTTTGGGAGGGATGGTTATATTGTGTATCTGGAATGAATTTTAGGTCTCTACGTCCATCCCATGGGGAATGGGAGCAAAAACAAAAGTGTTGCGTTTATATTTTTGTTCAGTGTATTTTAGTGACACAGTTTACGATTGAGGTGATTGCTAACACTGTTTAATTGTATGTTTAATTCCTGTCTCATATTTTATTGGGTATAATTTGGCTTCAGTCCTCTGTTTTGCATGCTTAAGGTTACCCTGCGTTAACCCCAAGCTGAGGTTGTTAAAAAGTACCTGAATAACTTTCTACTTTTAACAGAGAAAGTTAAAGAAGGCTGCAGAGAACAGCTTAAACTCGAGGCATTACGACCCTTTACAAAAAGAACGATTCCACTTAAAAAAAGAAAGCAGAAAATCACATTATACACCGGCAGGCTCCAGCTCCCTCTGATAAAAATTATACATCTGTAATGAAAATTATGGCTCTCGGTTTGAATCCAGCGGCTCAAAGAATGGCAGCTCAGTCTGAGTGAGGATAAGACAGTCACACATTATCACTCTGAAATGATTGTTCCCACATTCCTGCAGCCGGGACTTTGAAATGACTGAACGCTGACTTTCCCGCTGTACCTGTTTGCAAACCCCGGTCCTGAGATTTAAATTCTGCCTCACCATCACTCCAAAACTGAAACACGTGCTGCCCATGGTCTGTGTTCCTGTTCTGTTGTTCAGCTGAATGTTGTAAAAATCGTATTTTTAACAGTCAAATCAGTCGTGAAGGTCAGCTTTTACAAAACTGCAGCTGGTTTTAACTTTAACGGCCCTTTAATGACTTCTCAGTTGAACTGCGGTGACCCGTTTATGTTCAGTTTGTCCAAATCCACTCAGTAATCACAATTCAGCTCCTACACATCACGCAGTGGTCACTGCACTGGCTATCAATGAAATTTGCCCTCCATGAATCGACTCCACAGCCTCTCAAATAATCTGCCAACCTGCACAAAGTTCAGCAATCGACCGTTTGAAATCCTATTTAACACTCGTCCTGTTTTCATTCGCTGAGTCTGAGATGTCCTGTCCACCGTGAATGTTTCTTCCTGTTTTTTCAGTTTGTTGTTTTTATTTGCAGTCTTTTTTTGTATTAAAACCTATTATTAGCTTTAACCTAATGTTTTATTTGATTTCATTCATTTATTTGCTTCCTTCAGTTTTGTTTAACTCCTTTTTTCTTTAAACAACCCCCCAACAAAATGTTTGGGACGCTGTTTTTGTTCCTGTGTTCTGTTACTTCCTGTCTTATTTTGAAAGTCCCTCATCTCATGTGCTTTTTGAGTTAACTCTTTGTCTCTAGAGTTCTGCATATCAGTGTAATAAGTAATATGGAGGGACAGACTGAGACTGCCATTATATGCTGATGATGTGGTTGCGTTTACTGTAAAATTATAGAAATAATAAATTTTGTGATTTCTGCTCTGTGTTCTTTGTAACACTTTATAGACCAAACTGTGGACCTGCTGATACACAGTCCGCATACATCGTCATTTACCTGCACACGGCTCCGTATCCGGGAACTATGCGGCACTCTCCTCCTTGGCAGTAGTTCGGCTGGAGGACACACAGGCTCTGGCAGGGCAGACCGTCCACTGACACGAAGCCCAACTGGCACTGACACTCCGCCTCCTTCGTCCAGGCGTTCACCACGCAGCGAGAAAACTCACCGCAGGCCTGGAACTTGCAGGGATCGGCCTGATCAGCTGCAAGGAGAGGAAGGCAGAAAAACGTGGACACACATTAGTATTCAGGAGGAGTTTCCCGCGCCTTCCTCTAACCACCCTCCTCTCTCCGGGAGGTGCTGAGGAGTGTTTGATTTTAATGAGATCCTCTCCTCCTGCTCTGCACTGAAATGTAAGGTTTAGCCGGCCTCCGAGACTAAACATCAGATTCACTCCGGGGAAATTAGCATGTGTGCAGGGTGTCACGGATGAGAAGTACATCATGTTGTGAAGCCACAGCACGTGGTCAGTATCTGTAATCCAAACATACATCAGCAAGTATGTGTGTTTGAATCAGGGCTTCTGCTGGGGGTCTACAGCCTTCGTGTCCTGGAGAGTTCCTGTTTATTTATACTGTATATTTATTAGAGATGGCACGATACCACTTTTTTATGTCCGATACCGATATCATAAATTTGGATATCTGCCGATACCGATATGAATCCGATATAGTGTTTTTTAATCAACAAAACTGTTTTTTAAATATCTTGCTGCATTTTGTATAAGTTCATACTCAAGTTTAAAACAACAACTACACTAAAGCTATTCTGTTATACCTGTATGCAAAAAAAAAATATTTCATAGTTCAGCAATACTGATCAATCTAATAAACTTAAACCTACACCATCCTCCCTATTCTGGTATTTTAAAGAGTACTTAGCATAAATATTAAGCAACCTAACTAATAGGGTTCCAACTCCCAGCAACAACAAAAATAAATAAATAAAAAATAGGGAACCACCCCTCACGCTCCACCTCATGATGCTTAATCGACGTAATCAACCTTAATTTGATGCAGTGTGAAAAAAAAATGCACAGAAATCAATTCTTTTTCAAGAAATATTAAATAGATTCAACATCTTTCTTCAACAAAATTGCAGACTGCACAGATGGTACCTTCCCAAAGGAAAAAGTACTATAGCTTACTAGGGTATATTAGACTTAACAGTTACTATATACAATAATGGACTTCTATACATTTTACATCAGATTAAAACTTTGGGTGTAAGATTCAGATAAATATTAAATAATTAAAAGCTAGACATTTTAAATGAGAATAAGAAAGAAAAGTATGTCTTTGTGCCCCCTTTTCCCTGTTAATGCCCTATCGGCCCCCCTGGCTAAACTTTGCTAGATCCGCCCCTGCACAGTTACCAGCCGTCAGCTACGTAGAAAAAGATCCTCGAGTAGAAAGTAATATTAAATACATTCTAACAACAGCTGATCAAGCTTAAACGTGCTGCTGTTGTTCAGCCGCTGGTTTCCTCTTTCTGGTGCAAAGTGGGCCAAAAGCAAACTAGAGACACGGACTCGCGACAGAAAAGCCGATCAGCTGATCGTTAAGCAGTTTCATGATTGAAGTAGCAGCTGGAGAGGCAGTCGCTTGTTAAGCTTAACGCAGGAATGCTTTACAAACATTCAGAGATGGACTTACACACTTGCTTTACTTCTCTCGGGGATAACTTTGTCGGAGATGAAATGCCGGGTTGCTAGCGAAGCTCCACATGCTATCCAGACCACCGACAGGTCCCGCATGCCACAGCCGCTCTATCACGTGATGCATACTGCTCCGACGTGCTAACGTTCTGAGGTGAGTTACGGCGTGTTGCAAGTTTTGTGAGGTGCTTTCGTGATATTTAATGGATCGGATTACATTTTTTTATTTTTCTCCGATATCCGATCCAGTAATTTAGGTCAGTATCGGACCGATACGTAATATCGGATCGGTCCATCTCTAATATTTATCAGTGTATGCCAGCTGGAACAGAAACAGCTGCTTTTACATCATGACTTGGAATAAATAGCCATATTTAATCTGTGTATGTAAAATGTCCCTCTTACTACTTTTCTTAGACTGTGTAACTGGCAGGTTTGAGGAATCTATCAAACATATCGCTGCACAGTTTTTGGGAGATTGCTTGTAACCCTCAAATCAACTACAAGAGAATTTAAGGTTTTATAAACCTGCATTTACCTTTGTTTTTACAGTGTATGTAATGCTTTATAGCCTCTTTTAGTTCAAAATCTAGTCTTGCCAGCCACTTTATTAGGTATCCCTTGCTGGGGAACACTCCTCAGAGATGTTGGTCCATACCGATGTGATAAAAATCACACAGCTTCTGCAGCTTTGTTCACAACAAACACGAGTGTTTCAGCAAAAACCTGATTCCCAATCAGGATTTTGCTGAAACACACACACGCTCGCCTCGAGACAGAAGATGTTGCAGCAGCACTTCTCCTCTCAGCAGCTCACTTCTCATCTTCATCACCATTATTCGGGCCCTATAATGTTCTCTACGATCCCACCGTGTGCCGTTGGATTTGACATATAGACCTAATTACCAAGTCTGTTTGAATGTTTGTGATCTCTGCTCCCTGCCTCAGACTCATCTGTGGAGAATATTACATCACAAAGCTTTTAGAGTGTGAACTGCATGCAGAGGAGCGCTGCTGATACAACAAATGTGAATTATTCTAAGATGCCTGTTTATATCTCATACATAAAAAGAAATCCTGGCATCATAAAACACCACCGCACTGCAGCTAACAAAAGAAACGGCATGTTGGCTTTTTAATCTTTCATGTTAAGGAATAAAAACACCATTGCATGCAAAAAGGACTCTTAGATATTCAGTTGAACAACAGTAGAATCAGCACTGAGCCAGAGCTTGCTTTAATCACTGCTAACATCAGCCAAAACAAACTGTCTTCCTGTGTTATATTACTCTATTTTATAAACTGCTACGGACCCGTTGAGGCATGCACTCCACTCTACTCCTGAAGGTGTGCCGTGGGATCTACACCCAGATGTAAGCGACAGATCCTTTAAGTCCTCTAAGCTGCGAGGTGGGGGGCTCCATGGATGGGACTTGTTTGTCCAGAATATCCCACAGATGCTCGATTGGACTGAGATCTGAGAAATCTGGAAGCCAAGTCAACACCTCAAATTGTTCCTGAACTATTTCTGGTTTGTGGCACCTCGCATTATCCTGATGAAAGACACAGCCATCAGGGAGTACTGTTTCCATGAAAGGGTGTACATGGTCTGCAACACCGCTAAGGTAGATGTTACATGTCAAAGTGACGTCCATGTGTTGGCAGGACCCAAGGTTTCCCAGCAGAACACGGTGGATGGGGTCAGTGTGGGAACCCTCGCTGTCTGTAGTGCCAGATGTTCTGTGTATTCTGACAGCTTTCTATCAGAACCAGCTTAAACGTTTTTTGCAATTTGAGCTAAAGTAGCCACACGGGCCGGGCTTCGTTCCCCACATGCATCAGTGAGCCTCAGCCGCCCATGACAACTGTTCGTTCCTTGGACCACTTTGATAGATACTGACCCCTGCATACCGGGAACACCCAACGAGAGCTGCAGGTGTAGAGACACTCTGAACAGCTCGGCCCTTGTCAAACTGTGATGGCAATCCTTACATTCGCTCATTTTACCTGCTTCTAACAAATCAACTTTGAGAACAAAATGTTGACTTGCTCCCACCTGCTAACAGGTGAAGAAATAATCACTGTTATTCACCTCACCTGTCACTGCTCACAATTTTAGGCCCGGCTGGTGTACATGAGCAGCAGACCGGAGTTCACATTCAGTTCGGTTTGGGGCAGAGAAAGCTCAGGACACCTGCAAACCCGGTAGCGTTTCACGCACCTGGTTCGATGTCCAGAGAGTGGGTGTCAATCTGGATGTGCAGCTTCTTGGCGGCAGCGGTGCAAAACTCCTCCAGGATGCAGTGGACCGCCTCGGTGATGTTGTACGGCACTGACTTGGTGAACTTCATCTTGCTGTTGACGACCACGCTGCCCTTCCTGAAGTTGAGGATCTCCAGTTTTTTGAAGCCCGTCAGGTTGGCCTGCAGGAACGGCAGCAGCTGCAGAAGAAGAAGAAGCAGAGAGTGACGCGTAGGCCATAGGGGAGTCTGACTGATTAACAAAACTGAAGGAAAAACAGAAGAAAATTGATGTAAATGTAGTTTGGGCCGATTAAACTGTCTCATCATGAATTCTGTCTAAACTGAGTGAATTCATAAATAACTTGATGCCTCTCTGCTCACATAACTCACATCTTTTATGCCCATGAAGTCAAAGCCTTGGCTGAATTGATGCACCCAGTCTGATTTTATCCAGAGTTTTGTGTGAATGTCTGGAATTTCTTTCTACAAATCAATACATTCATCTATGTTTCCTCCTCCTGCTCGAGAAATTCTTGCAATGCCTGAACTCACACTGAAGATTTATATTGTAATTCAGAAGCTGCAAAGAATACAGAACGCCTTTTAAATCACACAAACATCTCTCTGAGGAAGAAACCATCCCACTGTTTGAGTCAATCCGCTGTCAGCAGACACAGAAAGGAAAGATTAAAGTCATAATTTTAAACTTTAATGTGATATGGATGAACTGTGTCTTCAAACCAGAAAGTAATCAGAGGATTTATCCGGGTTTTTTCTAGTTAAATCCCAGTTTTTGTGCCCCAAATTGATTGGCTTATTCTTCTTAATAGGATTACAGCCCTGTTCTTTTCTCCCTTCAGTTTAAGTCAGTACTTCTTCTTCAATCCCATTTATCTTCAATTCACTTTAAAGTCGATCCTTTGGTGCAATTAATTATAGAAATTACATGTAAATTTTTACATGTAACATGGTTTATTCAATAACTTTGCATTAGTATGAACATCTGTACTGGAAGCTGTTTCCTCTCGTGCATTTATTTGTAAAAGATCCGCACAAAAAGCATCCACCTCATAAAAAGAGAAGAATGGCTTTCACCACATTTAGCCCGACGAGCTGCTTTCCATCTGTTATCAACCAGACAGCAATCGCTTCTATTATTTATAGTACAGCTAACAGCGGCGGTGTTGAAGGGAGGCATATACTTGGAGCTGACTATCTTATTTGTTCACATCTTACCGTTTTTGAGAACCTTTAGAAATGCAGTGACCTAAGTGTCTTCTGTTTGGTGTTGATCGCGTTGCCTCAAAGAAAGGAACAGCCTGTTCTGTCTTCCTCCCCACACAGCAGATAGCCGCAGATTCTTCCTGTTAAAAGGAAGTTTTTCCTTCCCACTGTCATCAGTGATTTGGTGTTATATAATCAAACCGAATTGATTATCTATGCGATGAGTTTACAAAGTTTACTTTAGTCTCTATCAGTGATTCTAAATATTTTTCCTCATTCATCAATTTAAACTTTTTTACGAATTTTTAAAATGTATTTTTATCATCGTGATTATTATTATATCATAAATTTCAGTTTAAAACAAATATTTTTCGACCTTAAATTGAACCCATGAGAGAGAGACAGTGATATATCACTGGTAGAAAAAAAAGGTTTTACTCTTTAAAGTCGGGTTAAATCCCCACAAGTCCAGTTTACCGAACATGCTTGTTTCTTCCTTCATTACACAAATATTTATGGTCCTTTTTGCATGTGCGTGTAAAATGTGTCCGGAAATAATAAGTACATTTATAAGTGCCGCTGGCAGCGAGTGCCACTGATGTGATTATGCTGTTTACGGAGGAGATGCAGTAAAGCAGCGCACTTCGTTTCAGTCATCACTCCTCTTCATGTATTCCTCCTGTCATTGAGTTTTTTTGAGAGCATCCTCACCTTAAATGAGACACTGTGCCGACAAATTAGTATCCCTGAAAATGAAGTTCAACACACACACGCACGCACGCACGCACGCACGCA
This sequence comes from Diplotaxodon limnothrissa, assembly GCF_057381915.1. Classification (NCBI taxonomy): domain Eukaryota; kingdom Metazoa; phylum Chordata; class Actinopteri; order Cichliformes; family Cichlidae; genus Diplotaxodon; species Diplotaxodon limnothrissa. The sequence continues at coordinate 25,645,101 of NC_140610.1, forward strand.
CGCACACACACACACACACACACACACACGATCTGCAGAGTCAAACTAAAAGAGAACAAATAGAAACACTCGACAGTTTTGTTTCTCTAATTTGCATTGACCGGACATAATTACCTCTATTGATGCAGTTTAAACTGTTCAGCAGATGAAGAGTAAAATCTATTCAGAAAACGTTGGTCCCCAAAAGGATTTAAAGTACTTTCTTTACCAGGCAGTATCTGTCGGCCTGAGTCTGTATTTCTATTCATGTGATAATTACTGCGTCTTGCAGGGCTTGAATTAATTTTTCACCGCCAGCAGCAGAGCGAGGACACAGAGGAGACGACTTAAAGGCTGCTGGTTCAATTCCTCGAGTTAAACACAAATAAAAAGCTTTTCTGTGTTTTTTGACTCATATATTACCCAGATCTCTCCATTTTCCTGCCTGCCCCTCTTTTAATTAGCCGATATTGCTGATAATGCAAACTCAGCATTTCTGCAGACTCAATGGTTTCCTTCCAAGTTTCCCAATTAAACAAAAAAGAACAGTAACTCCAGTCTATTCACCTTTGCCACTCTTTCAAACATTGTAAATCACTGACACTCATTAAAAGCCTCAGCTCGCAGGCTGCTGTTCCTGTAAGGCTTTTAATGTGAAAAGTCTGCAGGAAGTGCTTACTCATCAATGAAAGGTATGTTTATGACTGCCGAGTATTTGAATAGTCACTCAAGCTTATGTGAAATATTTGCACCTTTAGTTACACTGAGCCGTTTTTAGCTCTGGATTCTAATTGGCTGCTGCACAAACATCACTTGCTGCAGCTCCATATTAGTATGTAAATGCCTCCAGGCTTGAACTCAATACTTTGAAACGTCAGTACGTAACGGTCACCAAAATGTACATTTGCAGCAGGAATTAGTTTAGGGTAGAGTGTTAATCATTGATGGATCCAAATGTGAAAAATAAGAAAGGTAAAGAAAGATGTGAGCGCCATGCAGAGAGTTAAGGTTGATAAAACTGTCTGAATGCTAAGAAATCCAGATAGAGCTCCCACTTCTTCAGACATTATTTGATCTGAAATCTCAGCTGAAGGACACTGACGGCAGGCAATAATCTGCAAATAAAACTGCAGTAAGTAGGAGGCACGTTTCATCTTTAGATTAGTATTTCAGGCAGAGGACTCGCACCTGCATCATCCATTTACCATTATATTCCCCCGGCGTGTTCTTCCTGCCTCATTAATCCAGCAGAGTCATTGTTCAGAGAGAAATAAGGGCTGTATTGTACCTGCCTGAGCTTGAAATTATTCTCTCACTTCATCCAAAACATCAAAACATATCCATTCACTGCGCAACAACCTGCAGCTCCGACGCTGAGGGCTCCAGGAGAACTCTGAATGAAAACAGAGCTTGTGTTATTAATTGTGTCTGGCTTTCTGTTTTACCCATCAAGTCATAGAAGTATGAGGTATCGCACTCACCAGGCACTGTGTCGATACACTCTAAATATCCCTATTAATATGAATATTTTAATCAAAGAAGGAAAAATAGCTCATTGGCATCAAAGCGGGATGAAACCAGCTCCAATTAGGTCTCAGTTTGGGGAATATGTTCTCCTCTCCTCTTATAATAATGTATGAAATGACATGAAAGGAGTCTCTGGTGCTGATGGAGCCACACATGATTATGATCCGAGTCTGTAGCTCCCCTCAGCTCTCAGGCTACAGCTTCATGATGTGATGCTCTCCCAAATATTAAACAGTTTGAATTTTTCTGCATTCAGCAAGTGCTCAGTTTTCGATTTTAGAATTGGATAATTGCTTCTTCTTTTTTTAATGTGGTGATATAAACCAAATATATCGGCTCTGCCAAAGAGAAGAAAATATCTATGGACCCACGTTTAACGAGGAAAAATACCCAGAGTAAACGGATATGTCAGGTACAGCAGCTAAATCTAAATCTATCACACTCCAGAACATTAATGTCACATAAAACCTTGAACTTTATAGTCTGTGTCATTTAACACTCTAAAATCACACATTAAAAAAACCTGCAGACATGACATGCAAATGAATGCATTAGTGCCAATACCTGCAGTACCTCTAGTTTCCACATGAGGCTCCAAAAGTGAGTCAGTCTCCATAGACTGATGGATAATATGTTAAAATATGTTAATATGTTAAAATGTCCAACTTTACAGCTGAGATAAAAACCTTCAGAGTCTCAATGATGCATTGAGTTTTTCCTTTGCAGTCACCTTTCTCACTCACTATGTATTAACAGACCTCTCTGCATTGAATCATATCTGTTATTAATCTCTGTCTGTCTTCCACAGCAAGTCTCTATCCTGTTTTCCTTCTTCCACCCCAACCGGTCGCAGCAGATGGCCGCCCCTCCCTGAGCCTGGTTCTGCTGGAGGTTTCTTCCTGTTAAAAGGGAGTTTTTCCTTCCCACTGTCACCAAAGTGCTTGCTCATAGGGGGTCATATGATTATTGGGCTTTTCTCTGTATCTACTGTACAATATAAAGCGCCTTGAGGCAACTTTTGTTGTGATTTGGCGCTATATAAATAAAATTGAATTGAATTAATACAAAAAACTGTTTTGACCTCTATGGATGGTTTCCTCCTTCAGAACAACAGTAGTGGAGAAAACCTTTTATTCAACTCTCCTGTTTGAGTTACATCGAGGTTTAAAGCTATGCATTAATATTGCCGTGGCCACTTTCACAGACAGGCTGGTGCCGACAGGGCTAGCTGCTGTCAGCTCTGCATCATCGTAGCTAGTTCATCCAAGTTTACACAGCACATTGAACATGTTTTATCAGTCATTAAGAAAAGCAAAGGCCCAAGGTTAGCAGTACCCTCAGGTTTACCCACAGTTTTATTAATTTTCCATCCATTTGTATTTTTCAGCTGGTTATCGACGCCTCACCTGCAGCGGCTCATGTCCCACAGTTTGAGAAATGCTGCAGTACGTAAAACTTTAAATATATTTTTACTTAAACAGCTGTAATCCACTAACTGGTGATTGCTGATATATTCAAAGAGGTGTGACAGTTTTGCAAACAACACATAATGACTCTTTAAACCAGACAAACCAGCAGAATAAAGAACCCTAAAGAAGGATGCAGGTTGCATTCCAACTCACCACGTCTAAGAAGGTGTTCTCCAGGGACCTGTACTCAGGTGAAGTCTTGTTGAAGAGGTCCTCAGAGAAGTCCATGTTGGTGACGCGCAGGCTGAAGAACACCACCAGCTCCCGGCCGTGGCTGGCCGTGGTCATGGTGGGAGTGGTTAGGTATCTCAGTGGAGGTGTGGCCGTGGTGACAATGGTCCTGTGTTCCTCCTGCACAGACAGGAAGCCGCTCCCCTCTTCTCCCTTTTCCAGGAGCTCATTTGGGTCTGTGGCCACCACGCTGGTTTGATCCAGCTCCACAGCCAGGTCCTGCACAGCTTCTTCCACCATGTCTTCGGTAGCATCCGGCGGGGTGGTGGGGCTTCCGCCTTCTTTTTTTATGTAGCCTCCTAAGTCTTCATCAATAATGACGACAGCTGGCTCGCTTTGCTCTGACTCCACCTCCGGCTCAGCGCTATCACCCTCAGGAGACTCAGTAACAATGGGGACTTCAGATTCCTCTGCTACCTCAAAGAGTCCAGAGTCAATTGTTGGGACGGGTAAAAACACTTCAGAAACATCGACAGAAGCTGCCGGAGGTGTAGGCAGTGAGTCTGAAGCTGGTGGTGCTGTCACACTGATGTCTGTTTCTGGGGATAAATTACTTTTTTGTGTCTCCTCTGGCAACTCTTTAGTGGCTTCTGATGTGCCTGTTGTGTCTGCAGCTGCCACTTTGAAATTTCAGGCAAAAAGGATTAATTAAGTCATGAGTGCACACAAAGGATTTCAACAAATTACCAAAATGTGCCTGTATACATACATAATAAATTCATACAGCTAATGCAGAATCCTCACTTCTGCACTAAGATAAAATCTTACAGAAAAGATCCATCTGATGGAGTCTTTAATAATCAAAAAATAACCCACAACTTTTCATGCAGCACAGACACATTGCACAGTCTGCACTGAAATGTAGGGAGATCACATTTTGGTTTGTACACGGCTCTAAAATTATATAATCAATCCATCAGAAAACATGTAATCATCTCACTTCCATCTCATTTATAATTACTGTAATTCGCCCATATATTATACTCTTTATAGGTTTTACAAAAGAAACACTTAAGTAATGTAACAAGTAGTGTAGTGTAGTGTAGTGAAGCGAACTGATTTCTCCGGCGAGTAATTAAGTACTGCATTACTTTTAAGGAAAGTAAAAAATTATGTGTAGTAAAGTACTTTTTTGAATAACAACCCCAACACTGCTCTTCACACCTGCTCACCTCGTGCTGGACCCTCAGAAACCTCTTCTTCTGCTGGTTTCACATCTGCTGGCTTTTCCTGAATTACTTTTGCTTCAGGTTCAGAGGCCTCTGGCACTAGTTTTTCTGATCTTGTGGCATCAACCACCTCTCCTTTTGGTTCTGAAACATCTTCTACACCTGTGAGTTGTGACTCTTCCTCTGGTTCTTTAACACCCCCCACATTTGGCTCAGGCTGCAAATTTGGAATTACATTTTCGTCCATTTTTTTAATCTCTTCTGTAATTTTTGCTTTTTCCTCTTCTGGTTGTAAAACACTGGGCTGTTCATGCAGTGCTTCTTCTGTCAGATCTTTGACGGTGCTTTCTTCTGCTTCTGCCTTGGGCTCTGAAAATTCAAGGTCCTTCTCTTCAATACCTAGAGTAGTAATTACTTCTGTAATTACTTTTTCTGGCTCTGAAACAGCAACTTCTTGAGATTCTACTATAAACTCTTCCCCTGGCTCTGAGTCTACAGGCACTTTTGTGTCTGGTTTTGCATTTTCAGCTACTTTGTGACCTGGCTCTGAGGTTTCAGCTGGCTCTGAAACTTCAGGCACTTCATTATCTACTTCAGAAACTTCAGGTACTTCTTGACCTGGCTCTGAAGGCGCAGGTACTTCTTGAACTGGCTCTGAAGGCACAGGTACTTCTTGACCTGGCTCCGAAAGTGCAGGTACTTCTTGAACTGGCTCTGAAGGCGCAGGTACTTCTTGAACTGGCTCAGAGGGCGCAGGTATTTCTTGACCTGGCTCAGAAGGCGCAGGTATTTCTTGACCTGGCTCCGAAAGTGCAGGTATTTCTTGACCTGGCTCTGAAGGTGCAGGTACTTCTTGACCTGGCTCCGAAAGTGCAGGTACTTCTTGACCTGGCTCTGAAGGCGCAGGTATTTCTTGACCTGGCTCTGAAGGCGCAGGTACTTCTTGACCTGGCTCTGAAGGCGCAGGTACTTCTTGAACTGGCTCAGAGGGCGCAGGTATTTCTTGACCTGGCTCAGAAGGCGCAGGTATTTCTTGACCTGGCTCCGAAAGTGCAGGTATTTCTTGACCTGGCTCTGAAGGCGCAGGTATTTCTTGACCTGGCTCTGAAGGTGCAGGTACTTCTTGACCTGGCTCCGAAAGTGCAGGTACTTCTTGACCTGGCTCTGAAGGCGCAGGTATTTCTTGACCTGGCTCTGAAGGCGCAGGTACTTCTTGACCTGGCTCTGAAGGCGCAGGTACTTCTTGACCTGGCTCAGAAGGCGCAGGTACTTCTTGACCTGGCTCAGAAGGTGCAGGTACTTCTTGACCTGGCTCAGAAGGCGCAGGTATTTCGTGACCTGGCTCAGAAGGCGCAGGTACTTCTTGACCTGGCTCAGAAGGCGCAGGTATTTCGTGACCTGGCTCAGAAGGCGCAGGTACTTCTTGACCTGGCTCAGAAGGCGCAGGTACTTCTTGTCCTGGCTCCGAAAGCGCAGGTACTTCTTGACCTGGCTCTGAAGGCGCAGGTATTTCTTGACCTGGCTTTGAAGGCGCAAGTACTTCTTGATCTGGCTCCAAAGGCCCAGATACTTCTTGATTTGGTTTTGAGGCCTCGGCTACTTCATGACCTGGCTCTGAAACTACAGTTACCTCTTTTACTGGCTCTGAAACTTCAGGCACTTCATTATCCCTTTCAAAAACCTCATATACTTCTTTTTCTAAATTTGAAACTTCAGGCACTTCTCTGTGTGGTTTCGAAACCTCAGCTACTTCTTGGTCTGGCTCTAAAACTTCAGGCACTTCTTTTTCTGGTTCAGAAACCCCATGTACTTCTTTTTCAACTGATACTTCAGCTACTTTTTCATCAGGGTCTGCAACAGTTGCTCCTAGTTTGTCAGGTTCTTGAAGTTCATCTACCTTGGAAATTTCAGCTACTACTTCTTTTAGTTTAAACACATCAGCTGATTCTTTGACTGTCTCTGAAACTTCAGATACTTCTTTGACTGTCTCTGAAACTTCAGATACTTCTTTGGCTGTCTCTGAAACTTCAGATGATTCTTTGACTGTCTCTGAAACTTCAGATGATTCTTTGACTGGCTCTGAAACTTCAGATGATTCTTTGACTGTCTCTGAAACATCAGATACTTCTTTGGCTGACTCTGAAACTTCAAATACTTCTTTGACTGTCTCTGAAACTTCAGATGATTCTTTGACTGGCTCTGAAACTTCAGATGATTCTTTGACTGTCTCTGAAACATCAGATACTTCTTTGGCTGACTCTGAAACTTCAGATATTCCTTCAACTGTCTCTGAAACTTCAACAGTTGCCTGCAAAACTTTGAGCGATTCTTCATCAGGTTCAACTGCCAACCCACTTTCTGGTTTGAGCAGGCCCTTTTCATTTTCCAACTCTGAAACATCCTTTGTTTCTGAAATATCACCAGCATCGTGGGTTTTAGAGACACCCAAATGTACCTCCTCTTCTTCCTCTGGAAGAGCATTTTCTTCTTCGTCTTCATGAAGTATCACTGTTGGCTTTGTGGGTGGCTGGTCTGTTATGGCGGAGACTGTTGTGATGGGGAGTCTAACATCAGGCGCCTCCTTTGCAGCCGGAATTGTAGTGAATATAATATTAGCGGTTGGGGTAATCTGAACAGTGTCCAATCTAGGACCTTCTCTGTCGTCACCAACAGGACTCAGGTCTCCCTCTGGTATCAGGTTAGGAGACAAACTGACGTAGGGAGCATCTGTCTCCAGCTCAAGAAGTGCAGGAGGGGTGGGAATGTAGTCTCGCACAAGTTTACCGGTTTCATCATGATGAATGGTTTCAATCTCATGTGTAATGATCAGCAATTCTTCTCCCTTCCCCTCTTCCTTTACTGGCCCGGGTTCACTCACATAAATCGACTCATCAGTAACGTCCTCCGAGCCTGGGAGTTGATCGCTGCCCTCTGCCACCCCACTGGTCACTGCTGTCGCATCATCATCTGGGACTGCTGTTGGGTCAAGCAGGATCTCCAGGGCATTTTCCTTCTCCATGGGGGTGAGGGAAACTGCCGGCCAGAATTTGTCAAACTCTGGCTCCACAGTGGAAATTTCCAACTCGTTGTGTGAATCAGGCTCGCTGGACTGTGGAAGGCATGTTGGCAAAAATGAAAAAAAAAAAAAAAAAAAAAAAAAAAAACTATTAGACAACTTTAATTTACAATATTTAAGTCTTAAGGATTGTATTTAAACATGTTACCAATCACACTGAAAGCTGTACAAGACAACACAAACAAAGACTGCTCTAGTGTGACCTGCACAGTTCTGGAGATCAGTTGTCTTCAATTTAATAGAACGTGATGGATAGAGAGCACTGCAGGCTCTATGGGGTTTCATCTGGGGTGGTCTCTCTTTAAAATAAGCCAACTACAGTTTCATTAACCATTATAATGGTCTTACCTGATTCATTACTCCAACTGAAGCGGTGGCTCTCAATGCTGGTAGGAGGATCTTTTCTATGACATTAAAAAAAAGCAGGTTGAAATCAGATAAAACCAATCAGTTACTCATATTTCTCAAAATCTTGTAGTGGAATTATACACCAAGCCTTAAATGCTTTAACTAAATAGAAATAGCTGATTGTCCAAATTAGGAGTTACGTAAAAGTTTCCACCGGATGCTCCAGGTATCACTGAGCCCAAAATTCTCAGTGGAACCACAATGTCATAGAGCTCCAGGGAGCCTGATTATGTAAGGTTTTCTATGTTTACAATTGGCCAGTACAAAACTGAATTAAAGTGAAGCTCTTTAATTCAGTTCCTCATTTTTAATTCAGATAAACGAGGCTTATTTAAAAGAAAGTGTCAGATGGGACGTTTTCGACTGTTTTCTGAGAATTCACTGGAGAAGTCTTTATGAAAGGTGGTTTTTTTGTTACAGACTGTAGCTGTGAATCCTTCTGTATTAAAATAATGTTCTAACATCGTTCTCGTTGAAGACTGAACAATGCCGGTGTTCACATGTTCTAAATAATCATTTGGGTGAAACAAATTTAGGTCCTGAAGAAATTTTTTAGCTTTTGAAGGGCCTGGATCACAGAGGACGATCTGAGACAGCTGTGTCACAGTAGCTGGATGTTGCCCATGCCGTCTAAAAAATGCAAGTAGAGCTGTTCATGACTCTTTACATGCAACTTATTTGTGCGATGACCATATAAATGAAACCAAAGAGTGACCTCTGTGGAGAGATGTTACCTGGTTCAAAGTTAATTGAATCCAGGTCGACTGGAAGGGACGCCTCCTCACGCAGAGCCTTGGTCACCATTTCCCTGAGTGCAGAGTTGGCTGAGGAAGACTTGGGTGTGTCAGTCGCATTCTCTGAAATCTCAGAGGTGATTTGAGGGGAACTGACCTCAAAGACCAGAGAGTAGTGCACCGAGATTCCTCCAGGCCTGAAAGAGGAAATATTATCCTTTTTATTTTTTAAAGATGGCAAAACAGACATGAATATGGGGAGCAGATGAGGGATGACATTCAGTTTCATGGGTAGGTGGGGCAGAGACTCTACAGGGTGAGCTGTGTCAGGGTCAGGAGATACTGCCTCTGAATCTTCTCACTAACCGCGCTGATCAATAAATGTCTGAACTCTGCAAATACAGGTCGACTGTTATGGAGATTTTGTGCTTCTCAGCTTTTGTTTCGTCAGTCCTGTAACATCGTGTTTTAACATAATGCTGCAGATTTCATCGTGATCTCTGCTACGGAGTGTCCTTTGGCAGAAATATCCGCTGTCTTTAAAGCAGCTGAGGATGCATAGGTGGCAAAAATCTCAGATTGGCACATTTGTGAATTGCACTAAGTTTTAGATGCCTGGTCTGTTTCGCTTGTTACTCTCTGATTGGATTTAGGCAATAAAAACTACTAACTACAAACTATGAGTTTGCGCTCATGTATGCATGTGAGATCACAGACACTAAAGGACAGCTTTGACAAAAGGAGCCGACATATGGGAAAGAGTTTCACATACATAGTTAAAAGGTTGCACTGAGAAACACTACTTTTAAAATGCCAGGCATTAATATCTGAAGCTACACTTCAAAAACAAGAAGAGAATATTGAGCTGCATCAATATTCTGCATCGCTATCATCATCAGCAGAGAATAAGCTGATTTGTTAGATGGGACAATTAGAATGCCGATGATGTGAATTTCTTTGTTTTGAGTGAACTGACGAAGTGAAAGCACTTCTTCTTTAGGCCGCGAGATGGTTCTCCATTCGGAACTTGTAAATCACCAGGTTGGTTTTACACTTACTTCCCTCTTATCGCTGTTTTTTGTCTCCTCCACAGACTGTACATAAAGGAAAGGCGTAGTGATCTCCGCCCTAACACACCTTCCACCTTATTTGTCTTGTTGAATCCAATAATAATTACAATAATAAACTTCTTATATTCAAACAACCTAGTGGCACAGACTCATCAGTCACAGATAAATGAGTCCATGCTTCCCCTACCAACGCCAGTCACATGGTCCATTTGAGCACTTCACTAAAATAAGTTTTGTTGTATGTTGTTTGAGTATTTCTACTCCGCTGTATTGTGGTTGTAAACACTCTACTTTGCACTCCATTTATTTATTTACTACAGATTTGAAAACAAATGTACTCATGCATGGTAACATATCGCTCTAAAGCTAAATCACATTTATGATTCTACATAATCTGTACTTTTATTTTAGGTACTAAACATATTTTTATGACTTTTCCTTAAATAAGAGACTGAATACTCTTGTCACTCCTTCGTTTTGTAGAAAGTTACTGTTTTTAATACCTGTGATTCACATGTATTTCTGCAATCCTCCGTGGCTGGCTAACTGAATGAACGCCAGTATAACGCGCTTCCTTTTTCCATCTTTTATGTACAGTCTGTGGTCTCCAGCTACCCCTGACTAAAACATCTGGCTGCTCAAAACATCTTTAAGACTTGAAAACCAAAACAAGCAGCTTAAAGAGGCTAAAATCTCGAGGGGACGCGGTCAGTCAGCCGTAGGTTTGTGAGGTCTTCGTTACGTGTTGTTGTTTGATTTTATTTTTACTGACATGAGTCCAGCTCTTGCTGCTTATTAAGAAGTAAGAACAAGTGTACAGACATGTGAAAATATTCTTGCTCATTGTCATAATTCAAACACTGAGAAAAGTCACTCTTTGCTTTGTTGCAATCTGGCAGGCAGATGAAGGAAGGAGGAGCTGCGAATCCTTCCCGAGATTAGAGGACGAGCTCCCGCTGAGGCCTCACCTCCGTGTTATTGGCCGTGACAGCCCCAGACGCCACAGGGGAAGGCAAATTAATCGGGGGAGCAGCCTGACAATTACAGTATCCACAGGTCTTCCTGTTTCCCTGCTCACCTGTCTTCTCCGACACTGTCACAAACTTCATGAAAAAGCATCTGTGCTCCTTGTGTTCACCTGTAACGCGATTGCGATTCACAGGAAGCTGTCCGCCTGTCTGAGCAGTTATTTGGTCCCCGTGCAGATCTTTTCACTGAGCTGTGTGAACAGTTTGGGGGGAAATAATCCCCCCTCTGTGAGTCTAACTCGGACACAAATAAAAGCTGAGCCGCATGTTGGCAGGAAACTGAACACAAACACACAACAGGAGGCGGATACTACAGGGGATGTTTCATCTCTTGGTGCCATTTACCCGTCAGTGTCCTGGGTCTCGCTTACATTGGGGAGAAGAAAAGAAGGCATTAGAGCTGGAAATGAAAGTGTAACAGAAAGAAAGGCACCACCAGGATGACAAGAGCCACAAGAAATGAGCCATTTGAGTGTCACTTTAAATTCTAAGTAGCTGACAGCTGGTAACTGTGCAGGGGCGGGTCTAGCAAAGTGTTGCCAGGGGTCCATGTAGGGCATTAAAAGGGAAAGAGGGGCACAAGGAAATACTTTCTTATTCTCATTTAAAATGCCTCACTTTTAAAAAAAATAATTATCTGAGTCTTACAACAAACAATTGATAGATTGATACATATATACCATCAGAACAGTGTACATCACTGTCACAACAGTGTTTATTTTCATTCAAAGGCTTTATGATTTTTCCTATAATGGTTAAAATGCCCGGGACGATTTTTTTGTCCCAGTCCAGCCCTGTATGCAGCTCATCTGCAGTCTGGTGTTGCCTACATCTTCCGATTCAGAAGGAAGAATTTCCGAGTTCTGAGTACAATCGAAAGCACCACGACTGCAGTTTTTGTGTTGGATGTAAAAAGCAGGCTAGGATAGAATCAGGCGTGGGATTTCTCTCATGGAAATGATTACATTATTTTTTCCTTTAATTGGTAGGTGGCACAGTGCACTTGTGGCAAGTAAGCAAGCTAGAAGACTGGAAATCTTGCTGGGTATCCAGTTACGGAAGCAACACATTAACAAGAGAATTCTGAGTAAAACCAAAGTTACTTTCCCTAGTAACTAGTTACTCTGAAAGTAACGAGTAACTTGAAGTAACTGAGTTACTTTTGATAGAAGTAACTAGTAATGTAACTAAGTTACTAATTTAAAGTAACTTACCCAACACTGGTTGTAATATTACTCTTTCTGGGTCACAAAATAAACTTTTAAGATATTTTGAGGCGTGAATGTAGTTGTGTAAATGTCAGATATCTGCTTGGTTTACAAGACATCACATATTTGCAAAAGTGCTCCGACGTTTTTGGAGATCTGACACCCACCATCTCGAAGCTAACGGGAGGTCGAGACCTACTACAGCCGGGAGGAACACCGCTTTCCTGGCACATCGTGCCTCAACCTCCCGGTCGGCTTCGAGCTGGCGGCCTCCGAAGAATGCGGTTTAGACTTTTGCGAGATCTCGCAAAACTTTTGTGAGATCCCAAGTTTGTTTTGCGAGAACTCGCAAAAGTCTGTCTTAATTTTTTTTTCTCCCATGTCCCTTGCGGGGCTCCATAGTGTGGCATTTTAATGAATGCAGAACACCTGATGGTTATGTCAATAGTTTGAAGTGGTTATAAAATAACGGGTAAAAGGTAAATGGCTGCAAATAACTTTTTAACTTTTTTTAAAATTGACAATTTATATTTGCATTTAAAGTTATGAAATATGATTCAATAAACATGTTTGTGGTTGTTAAAAAATATAACTTTTTCAACTCAGATTTTATGTTTTTTGTCTGATTTTAGATCAATTGTGTTAATACAGTATGTCAAAATGAAAACATAACTGTAAATTCAGACACGTAAGGATGTGCTGAAAAGATTGATACCAAACAAGGCGAAGTAAATAGTTTTTAAAGGTGAGGCAAAAGTAGTTAAAAATGGCCAATTATACCCTGGACCCCAGAGGGTTAAAGAATTTTTTAAAACGCAATAGTTACTTTTCAAGTAATTAATTACTTTTAATATCTTGTAACTCAGTTACTAACTCAGTTACTTTTCTGAAGAAGTAACTAGTAACTATAATTAATTACTTTTTCAAAGTAACTTGCCCAACACTGCATGTGAAAGCGTTTAATGAGACTTCTTCAAGAAGTCCTCTTCACAGTCACATATGCTCAGAGACACAACGGCGCCCCCTGGTTGGTGAACAGTTGCTTGGTGCAATTGACCTCAAACAGTACAGTGAAGCACTAAAATCCTTCTCATAGTTGCTTTGGTTACAAGCAGGTTGTCACGAAGATGCCGACCTGTCTGCAAACACTCGGAGACTCAGTGAGCAGCAGTGAAACATGCAGGATTACCAGTGGTGTCTACGGTGACATTCTCAGAGTTTTGGGGTTGAAGCTGAGGTACCGGGTGGTGAAACTGGTCTAGAGGTGCACGTGAGGATGAAAGGTGAATATAAGATTTATAACCGCAGATGTCTGCACAGGCGTGGGAATGCTAGCCCGCAATAACAGAGTCACAAACAAAGCAAAGTGCTGATCATCTGAGTCAGAAAATGAAATGAGCAAGTGTTACTTTTATGTGCAGCCAGTTTGGTGGCAGGGTCGTCCAGGTGAAGTATGTTATCGGAGATAATTTCATTCTTTGGTTTTTAAGGAAGCTAAAACAGGCAGGATGCACAGACATCTGTGTGTGAAGGAACAGCATTAATCGATTACTCTTACATCAGGTCATATTGTGGTTAGAATAAATGCCCCATGCTGCTGCGAGGTGGCTGTACGGGAGGCGTCTTGAATAATTTTGCTTCGCTAAATGTTAGAAAAGCTCATAATCGTATTTGGCGCCTTGGTCAAGGGCTTTATGTGGACGTGAAAAAACCATATCAGGCATATATTTGTGATTGAGCCTTGGTGCGCTCGGTGAAACTGAATTCGAAACGCTTGGATTATAGAATCATGCAAAACAAAGCGCTCTGTGACGAACGGTTGAATGTTTGCTTAATTCATTCCTGTTTGACTGATTTCAAACCAAGTTTTTTTTCCTAAACGGTTAAAAATGACTTTGTTTTTGAGGAAAAACTATAATAATATTTTCTTCCCCCGTCAGGTTTCGATGCTGGCCCGCTGTCACTGCTTATAAACTGGAAACGCATCCAGCAGAGATAAATAATCTTTCCATTCAGTCTTGTTAGTAGTGGCACGAAACATTCGCCTGCGGCGGTGTCTGAAACAATCCGACTCACAACCGGCCTCTTATCTATTCACAGGCCGCCCACGCCAACTGATCTGCTCGTTTCAGATGTGATGAAATTATCGAGCCTCGCTGGATTGCCTCGCTGCCACCACCACCACACTGGAGAGATTTGATTACTCAGATGTATGCTTCACGGTTCGAACTCACCTGATACCCAGCACATGGATGGATCTAAATCCAGGAAGTTTATCAAAGACATGCTGCATCTGCAAAGGAAAGAAACAAACTTCTTTATACCGTCGTCACCCTCTTCCCGCTCCAACATAATCAGTTCTGGGCCACCAAACAAGAGCCAGCGTGTGAACATGCACAAACACCGCATGAATGGGAAACCCCCGTTGATATCTATCTTTGGGCGAGTTAAGCACCTGGACACTTATGACATAATCGTCTTTAAGAGCTCCATCAGGCAGCATCCCGCTGCGCCTTGCGTGACTTTAAAGGACCCAGCTGCCTTTCTTTAGCATCAGAAAAAGAGAAAATAACTTTGAAGGACTCGATTTCTCAGCAGGGGACACGACATGACTCGCAGCAAGGAGCCCAGAGCAAGGAGACAAAAGGAAAACCCTCGTAGGGAGAGCGGGCTGGGGGTAATCTTCTCCCTTTCTCTGAACCCTGACCTCGCTGCCCTGTGGTGTAAGCTTCTTTACTATCAGCCTGGACCAGCAGCGCCGGCACAGACGGACGCTGATAGAGGAAGAGGAGGAGGAGGAAGGGCAGGAGATCAGACTGTCACAAGCGAAGCTCGTTCAGAAACTGAGAAATAAAGATTTAGTTCTTTGATTAAAAGTGCAGACTGAGCCTGATGCAGCAATGCAGAATTAACCAATCAGAGTTATTTAATTCTTCCGTTGCAGCCGTTGTAAAGAGCGAGACCCAGGAAGAACAAGGTCATTACACGAAGAGTGCCTCCCACCTCAACCCCTCAGAATCAGCTGATGTTTTTACAGCAACTTGAGCCCAGATCTTCCCCTCATATGTTGGTTGAAATTTGCTGATTTGTCATTATTTTTCCAGCGTTTCTCAGTGTTTGGCAGATATCCACAAGAAAGTGTCAGTGTGGAAAAACACGTTTAAACTACTTGTGTATGATATCCAGTAACCAGCTCTGAACATCAATGTCATGGGATATATCATAGTTTAAATAAATTGCACCAGTTTAACACAGAGGACCTGAAAAGAGTGCTGGTACCCTGGATGTTTGATATTTTCTGATAATTTTCTGAGGAAAACTGCAGAAAAAGTGAACTTTAAACGAGTTTCCACATGGTGGAGGACCCAAATGCAGACACGCGAAACAAAACCTTTAACAGAAAGCGAGCCGTTTATTGTGGCTGATAAAAAGTACAAACCAAACAGCTAGGCAAAATCAATTTGACCCTAAAAGAAAAAGCCTAAAATGAGAAAACTAGAAAGTAAACATAAAAAACCTTGAACACGGAAACCTGGGGAGATTACGTAAATACCTGAAAGCACAAAACCTTGGAAACATGGCATGAACATAACAGATGACCTGACAATAAATGAATAACAACAGACTACATAAATACACAAGAGGGTGACGAGGGAAACGAGACGTAAACTGGGAGCTTGACACGAGAGACAGAGAGGGAGTGAGACATGACGGGCTGAAGAAACATACATGGATACACATGACAGACAGGGGAGACATGGAACAGAGCACAGGGAGGACACATGTAAACAAGAAGGGTTGATGAGAAAACTGGACCAGACAAATGAAACTAAACATACAGCAAATGCTAAGAAAAACTAACATATTCCAAACACAAAGAATTCACAAAAAGACGATAACCTCAAAATGCTGGGTCATAATCACTTTGTCTTTTGCAGTTTAGGGAGCTTAGGTTTATTTTCCCACTTCTCTCTATTGGTTTGAGTGAGGTAGTTTTTTTTTATTCTCATCAGTAGAGGTTGGAAAAAAAGGAATCAGGAGGTCTCACCTGGTCCTGCAGGTGTTGTGCCAGGTCGATGTACTGAGGGGAATCCGGGTCATCCAGCAGCTCTCTGTAACCCGGATCCACCAGGTCGATACTGAACTCCACGATCTGCTCCACCGGACTATCTGGGACGACGTTTGGAAGCTCCGGGTCCTTCAGGACGGCAAACGAGACAAATGAGAGGTGCTAAAAAGGGACAGCTTACGTGCGTCTCTTCGTTATGCTTTAACATTTTAATTTGCATTTCCAAATACATGAAACTGACTGGTATCAGAGAAAATAACAAATCTGCTTGTGTGAATAGAACCACATATGCAGACGAGAAAAAAGAAACGATAGAGCGGGAAATTCAGGCTGAAAGCTCTTTTTATGATTCATATTTCAACAACCATAAGGATCAAAAGGAAGTTTTCATACATCCAAGCACAACAGGAAATAGCGTATCTCTTTGTTTATGTTTGAAACTAAAGCAAAGATATTCCATAATGAAAGTATGAGGAAAAAAATGGCTGCAAACATGAAATAGGCTCGTACCTGTATGTTTAACGCTCCTGTAGGCCGTGAAAGAGCAACGACCTCACTGCTGCGGTCATTTCAGAGAACAGTCAGCAGCGAAATGACGCCATGTTCCCTGCTTTAAAGGAGTTTGATGTCAAATGTCAGCCCGGGCTTTTTGTCCTCCTCCTCTCACCGTAACCATGAATAGGTCAGTGGTGTGAAAAAGCAGTAATTATCTGAGGGGGAGGAGTGAGGCGCTTAACAGCTCCACCTGTGCAGCAGGTAAACCCGCTGTCTGCAGACTGAAGGTCATGTGATCCTTCTCCAACAAACACAGCTGCCAACGTGCACATCTTTCAGGTTTTTGCAAAGCTGGCTTTTTCTTTTATTAGCAACTGTTTCACTGAAATGAGCTGAAAAGAAATTGATGTGACTAAAAATAAGTGCAAAAAACTTCACTGGCTGAAAACTGGCTGAGGTGTTAAGTGAAGTGTGAATGAAGTTTGTGCCTCCGTTCATCTTGTGTTCAGCTGGTGATTATCAGAAAACCTCCATCTGACGTCTGATGTGCAGTCGAGGACATTTCAAGAACAACCAGAGGAAAGCTAAAGGAAGCACGAGGACCACAGAAGAATTAAATGTAAGAATCTGTCACTCGATGGAATTTGACAAAGTAATAACTGATCCCAGCACTGTGAACAGTTTTTAAAAAACTAGACACCACCAGGTCCCGTGGATGTGATGGGACTTTCTCCTAAACACTGTGTCTGCTGTTGTGACTCCAGCTTGTAGTCTGTTGTTTCGGCTCTCAGCTGACTCAATCTTCATCCCTAAAATAATGAGACCCGTAGCTCTAACGTAACCATGATGAAATGCTTTGTTTGCATTCTGGTAGAGATGCTGTGGAGTGAAGCAGAGATCTGATGATGCTTTGATGGGTCTGAGCTCAGCGTTAAACACCAGCCTCCCTCACAGTCTCCTAAACAACACGACACACAAAGGTGTGTATTTTTTATATAATTAAAAAACAGCAGCAGGTGGAAAGTAACCTGGCTGTTTCACTCGTGCAGGAGTACAGGACACCCCCCCAGGGTTGTGTGAGCTCTCTCCTTCCTGCAGTATACAAACAAGCTTGTGATTCAATTCTCAGATCATATAGAAATTCTGTTTGCTTATATAAGAGAGAGGGCAGGGACGCTGCTTTGGTGGGAGGGCAAAACCAAATGTTAAATGTAAATGAAACCGAGGGAAGATCGCTGATCTGAGATCAGGCGCTGACCTTGGTTGTCAGTTAAAACCGGTTTGAAGCGTTGTTGTTGCCCCTTTTTTAAAGAAGGCTAACAGCACAGCGGGAGGATATTATTTTATAAGGGACCTATTGAATCTATTATCAGTTTTGGTATTACGTTTGGTAACCTGTCTGTTGAGCTCAGATCACAAACTCAAAATCTGATCAACAGGGCTGCAAATCTGGGCTCTGTGTGGATCTGATATCATGTTTATTTTAGGCCATGTGCTCCCTTGTTTGTCCGAGACAATAAAGTCTAATCAAATCTACCTTCTTCTTTTCCCACAAAGGGAATCCCGAGCTACTTCCTCCTGCTTTTCCTGGTGGACCCCAAGGCATCCCCAGGTCAGAGGCGATATAATCTGGGTGTGCGGATTTTATCCACTGCAGTGTTACCCTGAGCAAGCCTCTCCAATTCCCACTGAAGGTCACTGTTGACTGAAACCAGGAGGACATTGGAGGACATCAGAGGGCTGGTGGTTTACGTGCCACAGGACCTTCGTTTTAGCACTTTGTTTTGCTTTGTTCTTAATCACCTTTTTCACCGTCTTCTTGTTTTCACACTACACTACACAAACGCTGTGGGAATAAGAACGAGGTGGATTATGCTGGTGCAGGAACCGGAGGGCTCACTGTTGTTTTGGCTCGGACAGATGTGAAAGAAGACAAAACCGATCTTTGTGCTTGTCTTATTTATCGATGTAGCGTTAAAAAAGAAAATCTTTGCTTGTGATTTGTCCACAGTGCGACGTCATCCCTGCAGTGGGTCATACAGCGGGACAATGATCCCAAGCAACAGCAGATCTCAGAACGGCTGAGAGAGAAAAGAATCGAGGTGCTGCGACGGTCCAGACCTCAGCCTGACTGACATGCTGTGCTCAGAGAGCTGTGCACAGACAAATACTGCAAACCTCAATGAACTTATGCAACACTGTGAAGAAGAGTGGGCCAGAATCCCTCCACAGTGACATGAGAGGCTGATAAATCACACAGAAAATGATTACTTCAGCTTATTGCTGGTAAAAGTGGTTCTACTCCATCATCAGAGTAAATTAGTTTTCACAGGACTGGTTGAAGGATAAACCTTTGAGTTCTCAAGTACGGAGCAGTTAGTAAGCAGCTCTTAATGGGTTACTTACAGGTGATTACAGGTTAAGAAAGAGGACAGAGGGACAGAAGTGATGCCTTTCACTCAAATTAACTGATGTATAATTTCATGAACGCCCCAGCGTGACATTTTCAGCCTGTCAGACACTTGAGCTCCTTCCTCCTTCAGCTTCCTGCGGCAGATAAGAGCGCCAGATTGATACTTCGTATGTAAATGTAAGTGCTCCTCTGTACCTCTTTGAGCTCCTTGGCAGGGTGGCTCGTTTCAGGGGCGGAGCTTGGAGAGGCACTCGTGGAACTGAAGAAGACAGTGGTGCTGGTGACGAGCACTGGGGGCGCTGACGGGGGATCGGTCTGAGCCTCAGGACCTGAAGAGAGACAGGAGCAACGTTAATCTCAGAATAAACCAACTACAATCTACCTGTATAATATATTTGTGTATACAGGGAGTGCAGAATTATTAGGCAAATGAGTATTTTGTCCACATCATCCTCTTCATGCATGTTGTCTTACTCCAAGCTGTATAGGCTTGAAAGCCTACTACCAATTAAGCATATTAGGTGATGTGCATCTCTATAATGAGAAGGGATGTGGTCTAATGACATCAACACCCTATATCAGGTGTGCATAATTATTAGGCAACGTCCTTTCCTTTGGCAAAATGGGTCAAAAGAAGGACTTGACAGGCTCAGAAAAGTCAAAAATAGTGAGATATCTTGCAGAGGGATGCAGCAGTCTCAAAATTGCAAAGCTTCTGAAGCGTGATCATCGAACAATCAAGCGTTTCATTCAAAATAGTCAACAGGGTCGCAAGAAGCGTGTGGAAAAACCAAGGCGCAAAATAACTGCCCATGAACTGAGAAAAGTCAAGCGTGCAGCTGCCAAGATGCCACTTGCCACCAGTTTGGCCATATTTCAGAGCTGCAACATCACTGGAGTGCCCAAAAGCACAAGGAGTGCAATACTCAGAGACATGGCCAAGGTAAGAAAGGCTGAAAGACGACCACCACTGAACAAGACACACAAGCTGAAACGTCAAGACTGGGCCAAGAAATATCTCAAGACTGGTTTTTCTAAGGTTTTATGGACTGATGAAATGAGAGTGAGTCTTGATGGGCCAGATGGATGGGTCCGTGGCTGGATTGGTAAAGGGCAGAGAGCTTCAGTCCGACTCAGACGCCAGCAAGGTGGAGGTGGAGTACTGGTTTGGGGTGGTATCATCAAAGATGAGCTTGTGGGGCCTTTTCGGGTTGAGGATGGAGTCAAGCTCAACTCCCAGTCCTACTGCCAGTTTCTGGAAGACACCTTCTTCAAGCAGTGGTACAGGAAGAAGTCTGCATCCTTCAAGAAAAACATGATTTTCATGCAGGACAATGCTCCATCACACGCGTCCAAGTACTCCACAGCGTGGCTGGCAAGAAAGGGTATAAAAGAAGAAAAACTAATGACATGGCCTCCTTGTTCACCTGATCTGAACCCCATTGAGAACCTGTGGTCCATCATCAAATGTGAGATTTACAAGGAGGGAAAACAGTACACCTCTCTGAACAGTGTCTGGGAGGCTGTGGTTGCTGCTGCACGCAATGTTGATGGTGAACAGATCAAAACACTGACAGAATCCATGGATGGCAGGCTTTTGAGTGTCCTTGCAAAGAAAGGTGGCTATATTGGTCGCTGATTTGTTTTTGTTTTGTTTTTGAATGTCAGAAATGTATATTTGTGAATGTGCAGATGTTATATTGGTTTCGCTGGTAAAAATAAATAATTGAAATGGGTATATATTTGTTTTTTGTTAAGTTGCCTAATAATTATGCACAGTAATAGTCACCTGCACACACAGATATCCCCCTAAAATAGCTAAAACTAAAAACAAACTAAAAACTACTTCCAAAAACATTCAGCTTTGATATTAATGAGTTTTTTGGGTTCATTGAGAACATGGTTGTTGTTCAATAATAAAATTATTCCTCAAAAATACAACTTGCCTAATAATTCTGCACTCCCTGTACGACAATATACAATGAAAACAGTAAAAAACTATCAGTGTATAAACAGATGACATGCATTCCGCTGAAGATGTCCTACCTGTGATCTCCGGGAGCTTCTGCGTTGGTGCAGGAGTCGTCGCTCCCCTGCAGAAAGACAAACACATCATGACACAAAAATTTCACATTCTGAAAGTGAGCAGGGGCATCAAACATAAGGCCCAGGGCCTAAAGTCGGCCGAGCAGAGACTCCAGTCTGGCCCCACTTAACAGCACTGAAAAATGTGAAGCAAGGTGTAAATGATTACGTTTTACAGCTTTATCATTACTGACAAAGACCTCCCACATGCCCATTCATGCTACAAGTAATTAGAAAATACTTTTAAAAACATAAAAGCTCCTGTTTATTCACTGTATGTGCTACAGAAGTTCCTGTTTTCACATGGATGCTATTTTTCTGTAATTTCGCACATTGATTTTTACAGTTAAAGAGTGCTTTCTTTCATTCACTTCAGCAGAATTTCTTTATTGTGTGGAAAAAACAGATGTGTTGAACATTGCACTTCTTTTTCTTATACTAGAATATCTCAGGGATTAGATGTGAAATTAAATTTCTTTGACATCCCCAATTTGGAGTTGTTGAAGAATTTCAAAACTACTAATGCACATCTTTGACTCATCTTTTCAAACATTTACAAACAATGAACATAGTTACAGGAAAACATATTACACAAACATATTTATTTGTGGCACAAAGGTATATGTTAGATTGTATAATGAAAACAGAGGATGATCTAGATAAGTACAGTGGCGCAAAAAAGTATTTAGTCAGCCACCGATTGTGCAAGTTCCCCCACCTAAAATGATGACAGAGGTCAGTAATTTGCACCAGAGGTACACTTCAACTGTGAGAGACAGAATGTGAAAAAAAAATCCATGAATCCACATGGTAGGATTTGTAAAGAATTTATTCGTAAATCAGGGTGGAAAATAAGTATTTGGTCAATAACAAAAATACAACTCAATACTTTGTAACATAACCTTTGTTGGCAATAACAGAGGTCAAACGTTTACTATAGGTCTTTACCAGGTTTGCACACACAGTAGCTGGTATTTTGGCCCATTCCTCCATGCAGATCTTCTCGAGAGCAGTGATGTTTTGGGGCTGTCGCCGAGCAACACGGACTTTCAACTCCCGCCACAGATTTTCTATGGGGTTGAGGTCTGGAGACTGGCTAGGCCACTCCAGGACTTTCAAATGCTTCTTACGGAGCCACTCCGTTGTTGCCCAGGGGGTGTTTTTTGGATCATTGTCATGTTGGAAGACCCAGCCTCGTTTCATCTTCAAAGTTCTCACTGATGGAAGGAGGTTTTGGCTCAAAATCTCACGATACATGGCCCCATTCATTCTGTCCTTAACACGGATCAGTCGTCCTGTCCCCTTGGCAGAAAAACAGCCCCATAGCATGATGTTTCCACCCCCATGCTTCACAGTAGGTACGGTGTTCTTGGGATGCAACTCAGTATTCTTCTTCCTCCAAATACGACGAGTTGAGTTTATACCAAAAAGTTCTACTTTGGTTTCATCTGACCACATGACATTCTCCCAATCCTCTGCTGTATCATCCATGTGCTCTCTGGCAAACTTCAGACGGGCCTGGACATGCACTGGCTTCAGCAGCGGAACACGTCTGGCACTGCGGGATTTGATTCCCTGCCGTTGTAGTGTGTTACTGATGGTGATCTTTGTTACTTTGGTCCCAGCTCTCTGCAGGTCATTCACCAGGTCCCCCCGTGTGGTTCTGGGATCTTTGCTCACCGTTCTCATGATCATTTTGACCCCACGGGATGAGATCTTGCGTGGAGCCCCAGATCGAGGGAGATTATCAGTGGTCTTGTATGTCTTCCATTTTCTGATGATTGCTCCCACAGTTGATTTTTTCACACCAAGCTGCTTGCCTATTGTAGATTCACTCTTCCCAGTCTGGTGCAGGTCTACAATACTTTTCCTGGTGTCCTTCGAAAGCTCTTTGGTCTTGGCCATGGCGGAGTTTGGAGTCTGACTGTTTGAGGCTGTGGACAGGTGTCTTTTATACAGATGATGAGTTCAAACAGGTGCCATTCATACAGGTAACGAGTGGGGGACAGAAAAGCTTCTTACAGAAGACGTTACAGGTCTGTGAGAGCCAGAGATTTTCCTTGTTTGAGGTGACCAAATACTTATTTTCCACCCTAATTTACGAATAAATTCTTTACAAATCCTACCATGTGAATTCATGGATTTTTTTTCCACATTCTGTCTCTCACAGTTGAAGTGTACCTCTGGTGCAAATTACTGACCTCTGTCATCATTTTAAGTGGGGGAACTTGCACAATCGGTGGCTGACTAAATACTTTTTTGCCCCACTGTATAGGATTTGATAAACGTTTGCGTTCTCCCCCTAATATGGTCACTTTAAGCGATTTCATGTTTGTCTTTTTCTGTATTAACATTTATTACTTATATGTTTGAGATAAAGATTTGATTGATTGACTTCCTGTCACATCTCTCCTGCTCCAGGTTGGTGTATGTACGAATCAGAACATACACTCAGCTTCAGGCAGTTTTTTCTACTCGTGGTTCTTAATGACATCACAGGGAGAGGATATCCCTAATATGGTAATCTGAAACAGAAACTCCACCCACCTTCTGTTCAGACCTTCTGTCAGAATGCAGATGACTTAAAGTGGGAGGAGCTAAAACAGCTTGTTTCACACAGGATTAACTGAGGGGACAGCAGCGAGGCTCAGTGTGACATAAAGAAGGTTTATGTTGAACTGTGAATCATGCAAAGCTGTTCTAGTATCAGTAATGAGCACAGCTGTAAGACTTCCAACTTTATGTTTTACAGATGCACTGATCTGAAATTAAAGACTTTTTTTTTTTTATATCCGTCAAATTTTTAGAACTCTATTTGGTTCTTCCAGAAGTTTCTTCCTGTTAAAAGGGAGTTTTACCTTGCCACTATTGCCACTCTTGCCAAATGCTTGCTCACAGGGGGTTGTTTGGTGGGGTTTCTTTCTATCACTGTAGAGTCTTTACTTTACACTATAAAGCACTTTCAGGCAGCTGCTGTTGTGTCTGTCCTGTTTTTGGCCGAGTAACGCAGCTTAAAACTTTGCTCTATGTTTGGTGTGAGCACCGGTGGAAAACGGCCGATGTTTGAACAAAATCTGTTTTACTTCATGATGAGGGTTACACGCTGATATGCATTTGAGTTACTTAATAAAACATGGCCATGCTGTATGTTAAATGTAATGCTAATCCCATATAAAGCAGTGTTTTCGGGCTTAAGCCTGTCGTATCCAAACGCCACCACAAACACAAAGGATTTTGCTTTTAAGAGGGAAGAAGGGCTTCTTCCAAAGCCTTAAATGTTTTACAGAGAACATTTAGTGCAGATGAAATATTAAAACACTTCAAGTTAAAAAAAAATAAAGGTCTGCATGTTTTTTAATCACGTTGAATGAATCTTGCATAACCTGCCTTGTACTTCTAATAAGAGTCACACTCGACTCATCATAACTTCATCTATCTTTCATGAAGAGAGCAGCAGAACGAGCTGAAACACCGACGCTCAGATCAATGAGTGAAAATGATGAATTAAAGTAATAAACTTCACTCTGCTAACAACTCACACGCACACACATTACTTTGTATTTATTCCTTTATGGAAGAGACACAAAGATCAGAAATAATGACGGTGCTGAGTCATCCACGAATGATTACAAACGCACAAAAGTGCACCTGTCAGCTCCAAACGGCACTCTCTCCACCGTGTTCATGACATTAAAGCAACATCTGCACCCATGTGACGTTTCTCCCTGAAACATGACTCACTGACAGACTGCTCAGCTGAATCTATGAAAGTGATGCTTTGCTGCAAATCAATAAACACTTAAAATTTACAAATGAAAACATACATTTCAAAATCCTTTACTGTAGCACTTCAGTCCTTAGTAAAGATCCAATGAGGAACCTTTTGATTGCATGTGTGTAATTACCCCTCAAATCTGCTATTTGTTAAGGGAAGTTATTTATTTTTCATGCTCCTCTCCCTCTCCCTGCACACGTTATGTATGGTAAGATGTTTCTGATGCATGAATACATATTTTGAAGGAATCTTTCGATTGAAGTGGCAGAAATGTGTAGACAACAACAGAAAAGACCATAACGACCACCAGAAGCTCATCCACTGTTATTTTTGCCCAAGCTGTCATTGACGTCAGCATTGGAAACATGTCTGTAAATTTCAAATATTGCCAAAATATATTTGGCACCTGCAAAATTCCCAACCTGTAAATGGCCAATAACTGCCTGGAATCGATTAATTTTGCTGGCAATGACGGTGCTGAAAATCTGCTTCTCCATTCAATTAAATTAAATTACATTTTATTTATACAGCACCAAATCACAACAACAGTTGCCTCAAGGTGCTTTATATTGTAAGGTAGACCCTGGAATAGTACATACAGAGAAAAACCCAACAACTATATTACCAGTGAGCCAGCACTTTGGCAACAGTGGGAAGGAAAAACTCCCTTTTAACAGTAAGAAAGTTCTGGCAGAGCCCGGCTCAGGGGCAGGTTGCCGCCCCCGCCTTTTTTGAGTGCTCATTGTTAAGTTTAACTAATGAATATTTCTAACAGCTATGCAAAGTTCAGCACGTGGTAAGACACTAAAATCGTGTTGGTTTGCATAAAACCTCTGAAACACGCCTCAGGGAGTGAGGGTTCAATCAGAACCACGATCCTTTTAACCAGATTACAAAATCTGATCTTTAGACTGTAAACGTGTAAAATTACACAAATGTGTATTCATGTGTACAGTGTATAGTTTTCAGTGGATACACAGGATATCCTGCGTAAAAACAAAATGAAATATCTATAGTAGGCAGTGAAAAACAGGAACTTTTATGTAAGTGTTTTATTTAAGTTTTTTTTACCCAATTACTTTGGTGGAGCATGAATGACCATGTGGGAAGTTTCTGTCAGTAAATAAAGCTGTAAAACTAAAAGTCCAAAGTTTACACCGTCTATCACTTTTTTCAATACTGTTTAATGGGACTGCATTATTATTATGTTTGATACCTCTGCTTTAGACATTCTTTTAAGAAATCACCAAGTTTTTAATGTAAAGCTGATTTTCGCTCTGACACTCGAATCATTTGTTTAAATGACATTTCTGGACTCCTGCGGGTTCACACCCCCACACACACTGTTTAATGGCCTTGTTTGCATCATATTCACATTATCAGTGTGCATGCAGTCAGAGAAGCACAGTGAGAGCTTAACGAACATGAATCATCTGTCAGCTCTTACCGTGATGAAGGCCTCCTGTCTCTCAGCCGGTCCATCCTCTGTAAACCAATCAGAAACCAGAACAATTGTTTACTTTCACCACACATTATTTCAGCTCGTGTGCAGCTGTTTGGTTTTACTTTAACTGATTATTTGATTTACTTTTACACCAGGCTTCATTTAAAAAGTGCCTCTTGTGGTTTAAACCTTCATTTAGCTGCAGCTGTCCCTGAAGTTTTACAAACCTTCTGGCGATTAAACTTATTAAATCTCCACAGTATCATTTTTTAAAAACGCCTCTGAATGTTAATGAACGTTTTAAATGTCCAGCTCGCTCATATTCTTGGCGGTTTTGAGCAGCTAAATGCTATTAAAGCATCTCTTTTCTCCTTTGCAGGTTAACTGGACTGATTCAGTACAAATCTCCGCAGTTTTTAATCTTCGTGCCGTTAATGTTGAGACTTTACAGACAGGACAGATGCTGCGGTGACGAATGTTTGCATGTTTGCTGATGGATTTACAACGCGGCTGCCGGCCAACAAACTCCAACCACCACACTCCTGCAAGTGAGGTGCCTGAATGATTTAGAGGGACTGATTCATGCTGGGATAATCAGCTTATTTGTTGTAAAAACAGCAAAAAATATCCTAAATTAAGAAAACTAATTAGCTCATTGTGACCAAAACATTTTAAATGGAAGTGAAAAAAAAGTAGACTTTAGGAAAAAACAGTAGAAATGATGCAAACAAACACAACTGAAAGCAAAACATTAAAATATACTGGAAGTGTCTGTAGCTAAAGGCTCAGGTGAAAAAAAGAAAAAGAAACCAAAGAAAGTGAAGGATCTTCAGAAAACTGTAAATAGTATAAAGTAAAAACTGTCTCCATTCAGTTTCACTGTGATTGGATTAACATCAGGTTCTCAATTAAATACAGATGACAAGGAGCACTGCATATTTACTCTAGTTCACTGTGTGTCTTTGACTGACAGCGAAACTCACTCCGCTTCGTTTATTTAAAAGCATCCAAGACGTAACTCACGCCTTCAACATAACGATGAAAACAATGACAGGTTAGCTGGGATGAACATGAAACATGGTTTGCAGGCAGATGTGAAGAATCTCGTTCGTACCCGCTGAATCATGCTCACGTGCTCCTCCGAGTCGCTGAAGTTTTTGGCGAGGTCAGAGATGCAGAGCGACTCGTGCTGACACGTGTGAACCCATCGCTGGTACTCGGCCGTCCCCGGAATCCTGTCGAAGAAGATCCTGAACGCCTCCCACACCGCATCCTGACAAACTGACCACAGGACCACACACACACACACACACACACACACACACACACACACACACACACACACACACACACACACCATGTTCAGCACTGAACACTTTGCTGCTGGATCCGGAGGTTTCTTTATATCATCACAACATCGTTTTCTAATCAGATCTGCACTTTTAAACTTGTACAAAGTTATTCCAAGTGTCCAGTGTTGTCACATCTCACAGAGATGACAATTTATTTAAATCCAGATTGACTCCAATAGTTAACCAGCAAACATCAAATGTATCCTAAACCTTAGATCAGGTTTAAACCTTCGACCTGGTCTGATGACAGAAAAACTGCACAGGTGGATGTTGATGTTGTGCCACATCACTAAAATAAAGAAGATGGGTTTTAATATAGTGACATTTCCACCTCCTCACCTCCAATATCCACCTCCTCACAGCAGCCTCATTCTTTTAAATATAAACAACATTTCATCCATTTATGGATGTTTATATTCATAAACATGTACATGTTTATCTATTTGCAAATACAGATTTGTTGCGAGGTATTTTTAAATGAATCAGACAGTTTCAGCTCTCCAACCTCCAGAGGACGTATTTAACTCTGCAGCAGTGTCTGTGATGGATGAATTAACTGAGGAGGATTAAAAAACAAAAACTGATGGCACAGTAAGATTGGTTTAGTCGTCCATCCATCTTCTTCTGCTGAAGTCTAACAGGTGTGCAGTTTATGTCTTCCAAAACCAAGAAACTGCAATGAATTGCAGACATGTGGAGAAAGGCAAACTAAACTAAAGTGAGCCTTTCTTTTATGGGCTCTTTACTAGCCAAAACAAAGTCCATCAGAAAAGTAAAAAAAAGAACCCCAAAGCTGGAGACACATGTGGGAGATTAACAGACGCTTAGACAAAGACTGAGGGGAAGACAGTGCTGTTTATACACGAGGGTAAGTAAAGCAGAAACAGCAGGGTAACAAGACACAGGAGGCAAAATCAAAGAAATTAGGCTAAACACAAGACAAACTACCAAAATAAAACAGGAAGTGACACATGAATTAACTTAACAAAAAAATGAGACAGGAAACACTGAGGGAACAAATCTACAAACAACCTAAACCACAGTCACACCCGGGGTCATTCAATTCAATTCAATTCTTTAAGAGTTGCCTGAAGTAGCTTTGTATTGTAAGGCCCCACAATAATACTGAGAAAACAGAGAAAGCCGTCTGCTGTGAATGCTTAAAGGTGAGTGGAGGAAGACGATCAATGATTTCATCGACTGAAAGAAAATATTCACATGAGAATGCTGCACCACAGACGTGATTGTGGTTTTATTTAGGTAGCAAAGATGCAATACTTATTATTACTGCAGAAATCAGACCAGTATTTCTTGCTTTGTCTGAATGAACCACCACCATCTGTGGAAACGTCAGCTTCTGTCTGGTTTCACTGGGAATAACTAAAGAATGTCCATCGGTGGGATCTGTGAGCAAAGCTGTATGATTTTCCCTTTTTAAACAACACACTGAAGCCTTCGGTATGTCCAAATTTACAGAACACACACGAGACTTTGAGCTAATCCGCTCTGAATCAATCGGAAAATAAAGTCCGTGTTAGACGAGGATAAAAGATCAAACAGGAGCGTGAGCAGAGATAAGACGAGAAAGATGAAAAGATATTTGTGCATGACACGAAAATCAGATGAAGGGTGAACGTCTGAAAACAGAATTAAGCCATCAGAGTGGGGCGGGATCTTTCTGACATTTACAGCACAGGATAAAGGAACACGGACACAGCATGCAGCTCTGCAGGCTGCAGACGCTGCGCATACATGGGTAAACATTAAAACACATTTAATTTGGCTTCTTGCAAGTAGGAGCTCCTGGGTGCCGGTAATAACAATAAATAGTCATAAAAGAGTGAATTTTAACTGAGGGAAAAACTCCTCGAACACACAAATAAACTCTCACTGAACATCTGAAGAGATTCACACGTCTTGTTTATGAAATTCATGTTTTATCCACAGCTACTCTGGCCCGTCTTTCTTTGGTAGTATCCGGCTAAACACGCATACAGCCCGAGGCGAGCTGCATTTAAAACTGATGTCACAAACAGTTTTCATCCGTCATCTCAGAGCTGCTCTGTCAGGGGCGACTCAGATGAGATCGAGGCTTAAAAAGAAAGAGATTTATTAGACCAGCTATGAGCACAACGAAGAAAAAGCTGAATTATGTGAGGACTCTTTGGCCTTTAGACGCCATTTAATTATTTTTAGGGGGTACTTGGGGCGTGAGGTGCACAGCTATGCCCCCCGCGGGGGTCTAGACGCTGAAGGTGTGGGGAGGGAGGTGAAGGCTGATGTGGATCAATGTGAAGTGCAAGGGGAGCTCGGATGGAAAACGAAGATGGAGGAGGGCGCCATCGATCTGAAGCCACAGAAGCGGCGGTGGAGGGAGGAGTTTAAAAATGACGGCAGCGAAATGCTCGAGGTGGATGCCGCGACCAACTAGTACTTTTATATATATAACCCCATGTTTTCATGCACATGGGCGCCCGCTGCTGAAGGTTATAGGGCACACTTGATTTTTGGGTAACGCTGAATTCTGTTTTCATGAACAGTTTGTCCATATGAAGAGTGGTGTGGCTTTACTATCAGAAGGAGATGGCGTCCCACGACTTGTGCCGACCGTTCACAAGCAGACTGAAGGGCGATGAGGTTTTCCACTCATGCTGTAACCTGCTGACATGCTTTAAAGATTCAACAACAGGCTTTTAAATCCACAGCTGAACTGCTGCTGTATTAAGATGTGCTTGTTATAAAGCTTCTTCTCTTCAGAGCTGACCTCTGTGAATAACGATAATGAGCTTTGTGAAAATGGAGTGAAAGTGGAGGTTGATTTGGTTTTGTCCTCTTTCTGGGCATTCTGCACTGACAGATTTGATCATCATCACAAAGCCATTAAAACCACAAGTTTCCTTTAGCAGCAAGAGAAGATACGAGACACATTTATACAGCCTGCATGCAAAAACCACACATGTGAAGAAGTATCTATGATGAGGAGTTTCTAGTCCAGCAGTCTGATCTTCCTGGCCTCATCAGCTCTCCTTCACACCTTTCCTTAAGCTCATGGTGTTTTGTATAAAGCTCAAGAAAAAGGGATTAGAAAACGTCAGTGGGGGTGGGGGGGGCGTCACCTTTTGGACCACCTGCAAACATGGGACTCCTCACACTGTCCTGCATCTGTCGCTCAGAAGATTCGTGCGGAGGCCGTTTTGTTTCACAGGTATGATCCCCGTGCTTCTGCTCCTGTGCTGAACAAGCCGCACAGCTCGGCACTTTTCTGTGCGGAGGAGGGGAGTGACTCACGCCTGTGACTCACTTCATCGCTCCTCAGTGGCGCCGTGACGGGTCAGCTGGCTCGAGTGTGGGATCATGTACCTGTGCTTTCCTCCACTCCCCCCCCCTCCTCCACAGTGAAACTGCCTGCTGGAAACTGTGTGAAGAAACCGACGCTTCTGCACTTCAGCTTTGTCTTTTCTTTGTGTGGATGTCTGCAGGTAAAATCTGCTAAATGTAAGGCTTTTAAAGCTACTCTTGAAGTTCAATCTGATTAAATTTAAGACTTGAAAGCATGCAAACACTTAAAACCAGTAAAATTATATTCACAGCATCATGTTTAATTGCTTTGTCCTCCACATTTAAAAAAAATTGTGGAGCCACAAATTTAATTTTCTCACAACAAAAGGCAGCACAGTGGTGAGAGCAGTGCCAGTTAAAGTTGAAGAAAAGCTATAAATTTGGAGATTACCTTTCCAAATGTGCACGTTATTAGGAAAAGCATTGCTTCCCTTTCTGATACTTAACTGAAATCCCCATGCTGGAGCACCAACATCAGACTATTCTTTGAACTTTTTTTTAACTTTTAACAACCCCTACATCCCCACACCTCACCTTTTTTTATTTTTATTTTTGCACCATCAGTGGTTCCAACACTCTATCGTACTGCTAAATGTAAGGACCTCATCTTAAGGAAGAGGTAATAATAAGGCGTGCATTCAGCGCTGTCATCCGATCCCTCCAGATGTTCTTTGATATTTATTCCCTCTCCCGTCTTCATCAAATGATTTCTGAACATTTCTGAACAAACTGATGTAAATTCATTCTGATGCCAGTCAGTGAGGCTCATAAACAGCCAGAATAAAGAGGAGACATGGTGCTCAAAGCACGCCGTGTCACGAACAGAAGCGTATGGGTGCAGTCTGTAACAGGGTGGAGGTTCACGACTGTTTCAGCTGTTTACTGCCTCCTGCATCCACCCACATACACAATTCTTACCAAAGCATCAGAAAACATTTTTTTTCACTTCTGCAAAGAAAATAAGCAGATAGTAAAATATTTTTCACAGTTTTTATTGCTGTTGTGGGAAACTTTCTTACCTTCAGCCCTGCACAAAATGCAAATAAGAGCTGCTCTGACGAAAGGACCCCCATAATGAGCCGCTAATTAAGGCATAACGTCGTGTAACTTTGCACGTGTCCATCAAACCTATACTCCACTGGAAAAAAAATCTTTCTAAACTTTACTTTGAAGCAGATTTACCAAACCCAATATTTGTCTCATGGTTTCATGCATGATTTTTACATCCTGGTTACCACAGACACATTCTTTACACTTGAGCTTCAAAATAAAAGCCCAAAAAGGGCCTGTTTGTAGAAGGAATTTGAACAATATCAATATTTGGCCGATAATTCGGAGTTGTTTGCAGATTTATAGGCAGAAAACCAGCAATTGATTTAGGAAAGGTAAGATAAGAAGCCCTCCTTGAGACTGGTTCTTCGTGTTAAAAGGGTTTTATTTTTCTTGCCACTGTCTCATCAGGAGTCGTCTGATTGTAGGGGTTTCCCTCTATTATTGCAGGGGCTTTACCTTACAACATAAACCACCTTGAAGCGACTGCTGTGATTTGGTGCTATATAAATAAAACTTGAATGCAGTTGTAGTATACCTATAATTTATCAGAGGAATACTGCTGACAACAGCGATTAGGGGGTATTATTGTCTCCAGACTAATACAAATTGTACCTCTGAGCTGGTAGTACGCCTGGTGGCTTGCGATCACTTCACTGATGGTCTCCTGGGGGCAGATTCTCACTCCGGAGTGTAAAAACACCGACCTCTTGGATCGGCGTAGCTCTGGTTTAAAACCTGAACTTTTGGTGAGGGCGGGCATCTTTAGCAGCTGCGCCAGTCCCGCCGGGCCAACGGCCTCCATCTTCACCCCCGAGTCCATCCTTCCATCGCCCTCTGAGCCAGACAAAGAGAGGAGGTAAAAAATAACTTCAGGGTCAAAACACAGTCATTGCAGAGCAGATCGCGGTCAGTTCCAAATCCCTGGCATTTGTTTAGAGCAACAGATGGGTGGTGTTTACTACAAAGAGCAGCGCAGCTCATGTCACCAGATTTAAACAACATTTGAAAACAGTCGAAATCGGATTTAGAGTCATTTTCTGCCACTGGCGACACAAACGACACTGCCTGATTTAAACCCCATCCGTCTGGTACTACAAGAGGCTTAAAACAAACAGGAGAAGAAGCTTGGAGCTGCAGGAGAGGAATCAGAGCCGAACGCAGTGAAGAGCAGATCAAACACCAGCTGCTGCTACGCTGCTGTGGTAAATAAACAGATGCCAGATATTTCAGAGACAAACACACATCGTGACGAGTCAAACGCAGACTGATGGAGCAGCATCAGGACCACAGTGACACCACCGCCGGTCTGATTTACTCTGCAAAGAGTCAGAGGTAGAAAAGACGTCCATAAACCAAAAAGCCTTGATTAGCATTTCAGTAATTAGACAGATCCACATTAAACTTGCTATTTTCTGTCTCTATTCATTAGAAACGGAATATTCTGAGCCTTTGGACGACTAGTTTCTGACATTTAATATGCAAAACAACTCTTTAGGAGACAACAAAAGTAGTTCTGGTCACTTCAGAAACAAAACTACTTATCCAAGTCTGATATGTCCAGAACAGGGGGGCACAAAGACTTTACCAAAGGGAAAATCTGGGTCTGCTCCCAGTAGGACATGGCTGAAACACCTCAGATGAGGGCCCAGACACCCTTCAGTGTCTATGAAAAATAAAGCTTATAGTTAGGGCTGGATCAGGTGAACCTGAATCCTCCCTTAGTTATGCTGCAATAGGTGTAGGCTGCTGGGGGATTCCCATGATGCACTGGGTGTTTCTTCTTCAGTCACCATGTGTATACACTCCTCTGCATTTAACCATTAGTTCTTATTAATCTCTGGCGCTCATTTCTACTACTATTGCTCCCTCCTTATTCCCTCACAGATAAGCAAAGACCTCAAGTCTACCTCCTCAACTTTACCTCCTCCACTTGAGAACAATGAGAAAGCAGTAAAAGAAAAGCAGTGACATCACAGGATTAATTTAAAAAAATGGTTGTCACTTCCACAGGACACATCATCAAAGATGTGCTCTGAAAGCAAACGCACAGCTTCATGGCTACGAGCTGGTAAACAGAGTCAGAGAGTATTTTATAACCGGCAGATTTACAGTTTTTGTATTTTAGCTCATAAGATAAACCTGAACTTTCAGACACCACACCAGCATGCTACCAGTTTGTTAGCAGCATGTTACCAGCTTGTTAACAGTGTGTTAGCAGCATATTACCAGGATGTTAGCAGCGTGTTAGCAGCTTGTTAACAGTGTGTTAGTAGTGTGTTATCAGCTTGTTAACAGCGTGTTAGCAGCGTGTTAGCAACATGTTAGCAGCGTGTTAGTAGCATTTAAGCAGCATGTTAGCAGCGTGTTAGTAGCATTTAAGCAGCATGTTAGCAGACACAGATGCAAACTCTAACATCACTGCCCAGATCTGAGGAGACTGGATCCACACTTTGTTCCCTCAGTGGTCTCATTCAGAGGGTAAAAGGTCTGGAAGTGCTTAGTTTGACTTGTTTATCATCACAGCTAATTTTTACATTCTCCCCTCTGGCTGTCTCGGTTAGTTACACAATAATCACTCGACAAATCTTTATATTAAAATGTCATGGACAAGACTACAGAGCACAACAACGTAGGCATCAAGATTTGTGACTGAGATTTGTGTTCTTACAGGCGAGTCCCTGAAAGCTTTTAGGTTATCAGTATCGAAGTGTCAGTGGTTTGAAGCCTGGTATTAAATGATCTTTCTAGAGACGCTGACTTTCTGTGACCTCCTAACATGCTGCTACACAACACGTATCCCGTTTCTTTTTCTTTCTTACAGACCTTTAAGTTTATTTTAGTTCAACATACATAGATGACAATAACATATTTACATGCGTGACATTTTTTGCAAAGAAAATAAAT
Organism: Diplotaxodon limnothrissa; assembly: GCF_057381915.1. Taxonomy (NCBI): domain Eukaryota; kingdom Metazoa; phylum Chordata; class Actinopteri; order Cichliformes; family Cichlidae; genus Diplotaxodon; species Diplotaxodon limnothrissa. The sequence continues at coordinate 25,679,929 of NC_140610.1, forward strand.
CGTAAAGAAGCTGCAACGTTACAGCTGAATGCAGAAGAAAGTCTCCAAGATATGTTATGAAGCATTAATGTGACTAAATCCTCAGTATCCTACAGAACCTGATGGATTTTGGACATTAAAGTCAGCTTTAATCAGAGGATTTTATAACTGTAAATTATGCACATTTTTTCTAGTTTTCTAACTGTAAACATCATAATTGTTAAAATTTATGAATCCTGACATCTTCTGAACACCGAAGCTTTTACTGTCTGCACTGACGGTGAATGTGGGATGTAAAAGTATTTAAATACTTCACTTCTGAGTTTGCTCTCATTAGATACCGTTTTCTATCCAAAGAAGCTGCAGTGTTGAAAATGTCCAGGTTAATTTTGATGATGTGCTTTTTTATGCAGCATTAATGTGACTAAATCCTTCCGTATCACTGCCGACGCTTCAGTTTGAAGGAGCAGTAATACCTGTAAATGATACAGTATGTGTTATTAATAAACAAGGGAACATCAGGAAAAAAAGAAACGGATTAATTAAAGATATTAAACCTGTGAGTGATGCAGAAATGTTTCTAAAGGTTTCTAATGACTGAACTGAGAAAGAGACCACCACCAAATTGCACCAATAAAACCTTTCTGTGTTGAATATTTTATAAAGCTGTCTGCTGCTGCATGTAGCTCCATGTTTTTGACCTTTTCTTCTGATTCTCTCTATGTTCTTGTTTCTAAACCTCCACCTATCCCTCACATTCACTTTGGGCACATGCCGTGATCTTTCCCTACATTAATCTGTGTGAGTCCTTCAGCATTTCTCTGTTTTGTGTTTATCTGCTGCATGGAGCTGAGCCGAGTTCAGCGTTTGCCTTACAGTCATTGCTCAGGGTCGACTCTCTCCTTCAGGCGCCCACACACACTAAAACTGGAAGCACTCGGTGTACCAAAAGGACGCTCCTAAACAAGAGGTTTGTTGTAGATAAATTTAGGACAGCATGAGTCAAAGTGAGGGTTGTAATTCATCGGGCTGCTTTTGGGAGAAATAAACAGCCTGAGAAATGTTTTGAAGTGAAGGTGAACTTTGTTTTATAACTTTGATTATCAGCCCCTCTTTTGTCAGATTTTTAGCTTTCTTTCTTTCCTGAATAAGTGAGGAGAGAAAGCTGTAATTCAAATTGTCAAGCTGTCAGCATGCCAGCCATGAATTTACTGAACTGCCATTATCTGTTTCTGCATTTCCATTTGCATTGAGGACATGTTTGCACACACATAATTGGAGGAAGGCAAACTTCTTGCGATGTCACCATGCATTTAAACTGCCTTTTTGGTATCCTCGGGGGAAAAGTGACAGTCCAACTCCACGATGACTTCACAGCCAAGTACTTACGCAATCGTAATAGGCTTTGCTTCACATTGTGACCAAGTTTAGTACGAGTATAGATAGCCTTACTCTTTAAACCCTCACATCTAACCTCTCTGTTTGCAAAGAATAAAATGCGAACCAACGAGGCTCACCTTTAATCACGGCAGCCTGCGGAGCGACGGCGAGCAGCAGAGCGAGTCCAAACGCCCAAAGCATCATGTAGGACGGTCTCCTGAAATATGAACGTCAAAGTTAATCCAGCAGCACAAGGGAAGGTGTCAGCGAAGAGGAGGGGGCTCCTCTGGCTCAGGTGGAGATCATGGGCGTGGGTCGACCTCGTGTCATTTGGGGGACCCTGAGCGGCTGCTGAAACGCTTCCGATGAATTCCAGGATGCGTGTGGAAGCGTAAACCGATCCAGAACAGGACCTGCTGCATAGTGTGGCAAGAGTGACGAGGTTTAAAAAGTAGGCACTGTTTCTGGAATAATCTGTTTATCTACTGCTCAGACATAATCCGTCTTTACCTTGCAGCCCTCGCAGCGCAGGCGTCATCCTGTTAGTGGCTTTCTGGGGGCATCTGTCAACCACGATGACTAGTTGGCTCAACACACCCCCTCCTGGCCCAGCCGGACACGCCGTGCCATGGTTCCCCGGCTGCTTTCAATCAAGGCATCCTGCAGGCCTCACTGCTCCGAGCGGTCCTCACGAGCACATCACATGTCTGCACAGACTCAGGTTGCTGGACCTTTGAATCTTTGCTGATGTTTTTCTCTTTCGTTTGGCGGTTTCCTGCACGTTTCTGTCTCCAGGCTTCATTGTTTCAATTCGAAAACCTGATCGCTGCACAAAACTGTGACAACCGTTGGGCTTGGAGGAATAAATGAATACTTAAATCCTCCGCTCAATGTACTTTCATGCCTTTGTTACAAATACAATAAGTCCAGAAGCTTATGCCATCTCAGGGTTTAAGTCCCAGGAAGCTCCAGACAAATGATGTTTGTTCCACAAGTGCAGAAGTCCTTTAAAAGGAAATCTGACTCCGACACATGAAAAGAAATGATTTTAGATCAGAGAGCTGAAACTGCACAGTGTGCAGAGCCTTGGGATGAAAAGAAGAAATAAGATCAGTCGCTTTACTTGAACACAGTAAAAAATATTAACATTTTAATGACTCTGCTCTTTTACTTGAACTATGATGTTTCTGCCAACAAAATAAAACTAATTTAAAACATTTAAATTCCTTCTTGCCATCTTATCTGTAGCACTTTTACTTTTATATTCTGCTTAATTAATAAATAGAGTTCATTTAGAATATGGATCAGTTTAATATTAAACTCCTCAAATATCTGATGTGAAAGTCTTTATTTAATCTGCCTGTAAAGAAGCCGTTTACAGAAATCTGACTCTGGATAAAGAGAAAACAAGCTTGTAGATCAGAGAGAGGGACAGAGCCTCCATATACACGTTGTTGTAATTCAAACATATGTGAATAGTTTTCTTTATATGTTGTTGTATTTTCTTCCATTAAATTACTGTGACATTCAAAGCCCTGAAAAACATGAACACGCTGTTATCACTAATGCAACAATTAAAATCCCTGTGTTCACAACAAATATGAAAAATAAACCCACTTTAAAACAAAAATCTTTTTTTACTACTTTTTAACTGTCCTAAGCTGATTAATGAATACATTATGTGTACACATATTTTGCAATTTTCAGTTTTCAATTAAAAACTTTTCTTCTTAATCAGCCGACTTTTACTTAGTTTCATTTGGTTAATATTCACTTTAGAAAGACACAAACCGTGATCACATCCAAGTTTCTGCTCTCGAACAGAAAACCCAAACACGTATAAATACAGTATATAAAAAATACTTTTATGTCCATCTTATAAAAACAATATAAAAGCAACAAAATACAGTCGCACTGGAGAAGCTGCAGGCAAACACTGTCAGGTATGTCATCATGTTACTCAGATAAAAGCCTTAAACTAATCTAATTCTTTTAGTTCTCCCACAATGGTTTAATATTTAATGAGTGAATAATTAGATGAAACTTTCCCAAAGGACACGCTGACAGATCATAATCTCCTTTTTCCCCCATCCAGCAACCAAAAAGAATAAAAAATAAAATCACTCTGAGGAAGCTGGAACCAGATTATTTTAGACTGTCTTGCTTAAAAAGAGAGAAAAATTAATTACCAAATCTTTGTTCAGTAACTTGTTTGCATTTTTATTTTATTTTTATTTGCCTTTACTTTGCTCTATCCAAACACTGCAGCACTAAACCAAACTTCGTGCGACTTTAACACATGAAACCAAACCTAAAAACTTCACACTGTTTCGAATGGCTGTGAACTTCAAACCTCTTTCCTTCAGGTGAACCCGACTGATGAAAGGTGGAGTGAGGCTAACGGCTGGGGGGAGCGAGGGGGTGAGGGATTGTGTCTCTTTGAGGATTTGGAGTAAAAATAAAACTTCTGGCTTTGAGGAAGACCTACAGCCTGTGCACTTTCATACGCGAGGCTTCTGATGTTTTCTGGTGACCTCTGTGACGAGCAGAGATGGTGGAAAGTTGAAGGTCTTATCTTATTGTAGGTCAGCTGGAGCTCAGACATCGCCAAGTTGGGCCATATCTGAAGAGCCGTGCAAAAGAAGATTAGAAATTGCTTTTAATCTGTAATCCGGTGCCTGTTTTACTGTCCAACACAGCCTGTGTGTTTCACTGCTGCCAGACTGAAGCACTGGGATTAGCAGCTGTAACCCCCCCCCCCCCCGACACACACACACCCACACAGAAAAAGAAAATATAAGAAAAATATTAAAGAAAAAATAAAAGGCAAAGTATTTGTTCATGTTATTTACCTAATCTCTCCTAAAAACAAAGTTAGTCCATACGAAACTGAACACGACGGCGGTGAGGTCAAACACAAGGACTGGTTTCTGTTATGCTGAGCTGCATATTTGAGTTGTACGACTACCCAGCCTGCTGTCATTCCTCAGTTTGTTGATCAAAGTCCTGATCGGTCAGCGGACGGACGAGGAAACCGTGCAGCATCACGTTCACTCTGGACTCGTGGCACCTGCTTTCAAAAAGCTCAGCAAAAACACTTCGGCCGAGGCTTCAAAATAGCTGACATCACAGCGGCTGCAGCGATGACTCAAACTGAGTCCATCCACTCCTCATTATAAAGCTGCAGGTCTGCAACAAAACAAAGTGATTGACTCCACGTTCTGGTCCTCTGAGGCACAAATTCTGGTACTCTTGTTGATTATTTGGCGTGTTGCGCTTTGACCTGGACTCTGAAGCTTTTGTAGCACATGTGTTTTACTTCATGTACTTTGCTTTGTGCTTGACTTTGATGTAGTTCATTTAAAGTGAGTCCAGCAGTAGCTCAGAGTCCATTAAAGCCTTTCTGCTCTCAGTGACAACACTTCACTTGTAGCATTGTCTGCCAATCTCTCCTCCATCCCCCTCAGCTGTTTTATCTAATAAAGCCGAGGAGCTCTCAGGGAGCTGCTAATAAAAGTTTCACTTTGCACATTAAAATCCAGCTCCGCTTATCACCGCATTACATTTAAAGAAAAACCCTCCTCTCAGGGCTCAGACTAAATGCACTCTGACATTTGATTAAATACTGAAATATTCACAGTTGATACTCCGCTCTGTATTCATGGCAGCAAAATGAAAATAAAAGGGAGAGATAAGCAGGAGTCTCTGTCAGGTCTCAGGCACTTTAAGAAAATAGGTGAAATTATTTGGTATTCAAATGGGAGTTCCTTATCATTTGGGCTGATTTTAATCAGAGGAGAAATGTGCGGATGCCGGTTTCCAGCTTACTGCGGCGTCACTGGTGAATTGTCTCAGATGGCCCGTCTCCCACTAAATCCTACTATGATGAAATCCAGACAAGAATGGCAGATAATCTGGTTAGTTCAGTCAGTCGAGCTTCTACGTTTAACCTTTCACCGCTAAAAATAACACCCGAGACTCCCCCGCAGGCTTGACATCACACAAACAACAACAACAATGCTGCCGCCGCGGGTCACAGGGCGATCTTCTGTTTCTGAAGCGAACCTGCCCTGGATCCGTTTTACCACATGACTCTACATTGCATTTACTTTGAGACACATTGGTAGAATTGAGAGTTCATAACAGTCGCCCGATGCACAGTCGAAGCTCACAGACTACGTAACCATCGATCACACAAGACCGCGACACACCTCAGTGTCAGACTAGTGACCTGGACACCGTTTCTCATTAGGAACAGATAACTGTAAAGAGCCCATCTTTAAAACTGTTTCAGTGCATGTTTGTCTCTCTGCAGCCAGTCAGTCAATAATTATTCATCCAGACAGCATCTTCAGCTACAGTCTGCTCAATACGCTTTTAGACAGCAACACTTTTTTCTACATTTGCCTCTGTAAACCAACACAGAAAATTTTAAATCAAGCATTCAAGATGTGACTGAAGTGCAGACTTTCAGCTTTAATTAACAAGAGTATGCCATGATATGTTTAGGATTTACAGACATATTCTACACAATCTCCCATTTTCTTAAAAAGAAATGGCTAAACTAACAATTTTAAATGTAAGAAGTGTTTTTGGTTGAAATCCTTTGTGTTCAGTGACTGAAGTCTAGAACCCATGGACTTCAGATGCTCGTTGCTGCAGCCACCATTGGTTGTTGCTTGTTTGTGGGTGTCTCTGTTTTCAGTTTTCCATTTAATACCTGAATAACTTGCTCTGTTGGTTGAGATCAGGGGAGTGACTTGTCCATTTCTTTCCTTTGAGAAACTCTTGGGTTCCTTTATTTGTTTGCAGTGATGTGGAAGCTGTACACGTCTGTTGTGGTGAAGAGAGAGCTGAGTGTAAAAGCAAAGCTCTTTACCGGTCAATCTATATCCCTACCATCACCTATGGTCACAAGCTGTGGGTAGGGACCGAAAGAACAAGACTTTGGATACAAGTGCCAGAAATGAGCTTCCCCTGAAGGGTGGCTGGCCTCTCCCTTAGAGATAGGATGAGGAGTTCAGTCAGAGGGCTCAGAGTAGAGGTGATACTCCTCCACATCAAAAGGAGCCAGTTGAGGTGGTTCTGGCATCTGACAAGGATGCCTACTGGGCCTCAGATCAATGTTTGTTTGGGTCATTATTCATCCGTTCTGTGAAGCTCTGTCCAATCACTTTTACAGTATTTGGCTGAATCTGAGCAGAGAGTACAGCCCTGAACACTTCACAGCACATCCTGCTGCTTCTGTCAGCTTCTGTCTTTAAATCCCAGTGATCTGGTTCCACCGGCAGCCATTCATGCCCATGTTATAACATTACATGTTTGAAAGATGATGTGATATTCTTCACATAATTAGCTGGTTCACTGCTTCTCCAGACCTTTGCCTTCGTATCATTCTGGTACAAGCTCATCTTGGTTTTATCTGTCCAAAGAATTTTCCCCAGACCTGTGCAACTCTTTACATGTTTTTTAATGAAGTCTAACCAGACTTACCTGAGTGTAAACAAGTATTTGGATCTTCTTGTAAATTCTGTATTTCCATTTTAGAAGCATGTAATGGTGGAGAGGCCAGAGCGAGAGAGTGGACCCAAATAGCAGACTCAGACGGAGGCAGTTAACGTGGCTTGGACGTGAAAACTTTAATACTCAAAAACTCTTAGGGATGCTAAATGTTACGAGCAAACTATGACTGGAATCTGGTGCTTACAACTAAGAACTGGTAAACAGGCAAGGAGTCGTGGTTCTGGGCTGGCGAACAGAGTCACAGAAACAGAGGGAAAGAGGAGTCAGGCGGTTCACTGGTGAGAGGTCCAATATATTTTGCCTTACTTGTCCACAGTCCGGCTGTGGCGTGGGGGGAGAAGCTGATGGCAAGGTCCTGGTGAGTACTCGTTAATCCTGAGGGTCTGGTGGATCTAAGTGATTGAGACAGGGAGGCGAAATAGTGAACCACAATTGCAAGTATGGTGGCTGTGGTGGATTGCGAGTCCAGAGTCCAGGTGAGTGTTAGCAATGGTTAGACATGGAAGGGTGATCCGAGGAAAGCTAAAGCACAGGAGATAACAGTTAATTCACTAGAACCTTATAACTTTACAAGAACTTGAACTTGGTGGCTTGGCTCTAACAAGAGTTAGCAGATAATCTGGCGATGATTCATTGAGAACGCTCGACTTAGATACAACCAAGGAATTAGTGACAGGCTAAGAAACCCAGCCACTCACCCAGACCATGACAAGGGTCTTCTTGACTTGTTTAGATGGTGTGAAGTTGTTTTTCTTCATCATGGAAATAATTCTGTGGTCTTTTGGCGCATCAATGCATTTTAACAATGGGTCTGATTGTTGATATGGCCACATCAAGTTTCTGTGTAACCACAAAAGAGTAAATGTCACAATTCTGGTACTTAGTTTTTTATCTGCTGCACAAAAACTGTTTCCCAACATATTTTCCATTTACAGTTAGCAGATACATCGGAGTGCCTTGTGTCAGTTAAGTCTATGAGTGGGAACCTGATATGTGTATGATGGCAGTACTTCTTACTTTCCTCTGTTCTGGCACTACAGAGTTCTTCTTCAGGGTTCAGTCTCTACTTAAAAACACCTCCAACAAAGAAATCCTAGAGGTGGTGGTAAGGAGATCACCAAACTAAGCCCCCCATCTGTTCAGCAACACCTGGAAGCTAATCTGTTGCTCCTCTGCACACACAGCATCTATTTCCTGTCACCGTCCTGCTTTCTAAGTAGCTCTGTAAAGAATGCAGAGGAAAGGACCCAAATGCAGGACATTTAGAGGCCGAGCACAAGTTCAAAATCCAAGTCTTTAATCAGAGGTTGGCAGTGAGGCAAACAACCCAGAAAGAGAGCAGGCAACGAGGCCGAGTCCATAAAAACATCTCTGAGAGTCACACACAAAGAGAAGAACAAAAGATTCAGGAAACAGCGTCTCTCTCTCTCTTTCTCTAATTACTGGATTTCGCTTGCATACTGTCTGCTATCCAGCTCACATCCTGTGATGTTGCATAATTTCATAAAGCCTGATCAAACACAGCTCTGACAGACAGCCGGAAGGACAGACTCATTTGTATACAGTTTGAAGCATCGTGCATTGAGTCCTGCTGTCACTGCACTTTGTGAGTCACTGAACTTTGTATCGCCAACAAACCCAATTAAAACAACCTTCATGAGATGCAGAAGATTAAGCTGTTTGATGACTCCTGTCTCTCTTGGAGGGGAAGGAGAATCAGCATTGTTACTTTTTCCCAGGAGTTAAACTCGTGTTAGCGAAGCCTGCTGCTACAACACCTCTGAGTTTTTACAAGAAGTGAAGAGGACTTCAGTGAGCTCATCTGTTACAGCAGTGGCTCATGTTTCCTCCGCTGAGACTGGCTCTTTCCCAGACACCACACAAATGTGTGTCATTTACATTAAAGCTGCTAAGATTTGAACATCTGAGCAGGTCAAGTGGAATTTAGAGCAAAGATCCAAGAATCTAACTTATTCCAGCTCCAATATAACAGGTTACCTGCTGATAGTAAGCACTGATCTGAGACCAGCTGTATTCCTCACTGTGAGGAAGAGAGTGGGAATCCTTTAAATGTATCCTCACACATGAAGTGGAGCAGAAAGCAATAGGAGATGGAAAATAACATAAATTGATGTGACAACAACACATTATGTTACTGTAAGTGCAAAAAAGGCATTTCAACAGGTTTAACACCAGGCGGGAGACTGAGAGCGAGCATGAACGAGAGGCTTTTTTGGAGTGTTTTGTTTGGAAACATTTGCAAACATAGAAAGACAAAAACCTAAAGCAGCACCAAAATTCAAATATGTGTAAATTATTGGATATGTGCATCTCAAAGTTAAAAATGACAGTGTAGTGTAGTGGCTTTGAAAAGAATGATTTCCTTGGGGGTTCATTATTTATTACTGGTTCATGTCTCCCTGCAAGCTGCTGGAGAACTTTTACAACCAGTCTGAAGTGTAAAGCATCTAAAATTTATGTAAAACATGAATTAAGTCTATGCAAGTGTGCTGGAAAGGAGAGTCAGTCCCTTTGTCGAACCTCAGAGACAGGAGGAACAATATGGTTTTCGTCCCAGTTGCAGGACACTGGTCCAGCTCTTTACCCTCTCAAGGATACTTTAGGGTGTATGGGAGTTATTGTCATGGTCCTGCGACCATGACTCAGTGACTTTGTGTTTATGTTCTTTATTGTTATTACTTTCATTATTATTCATGGCTGTTTTGGGATGGTTCGTGTTTGGGATTTTAGACACTGGGTTCTGGGTTTGTGCTCCCTCTATTGGTCCCTGGTGTTAGTGTTCCCCTGTCTCGTCAGGTTAATCAGGTCCAGCTGTTCCCCCCACCTGTGTGTGATTTCCCAGTGTCTCTTTGTGTACTTATAGTGAGTGTTTTCCTCTGCTCCTCGTCGCGTCGTCTGTGTTCATACCCTGTGAAATCCCCTGCGTGCTCTCCCTGCTGTTCTCCCTTCATGTTCAGGTTTGCCACTCCTTTGTGTAGTTTCACCCAGTTTAGTTCATCCTTAGTTCTGTTTTGCCATCTCCACTTTATGTTTGATATTGTCAATAAATCGCCTTCACATCTGAGTAAGTGCTGCATTTGAGTCCTCCTTTCCACTCTTCACACGGCCGCTGCCCCGGACCGTGACAGTTATAGCTGGTAATAAGCTGGACTTGTTCCCGGTGGGTTCTGGACTCCGTGTTGTTGAAACAGTTTGGAGGAGAGTGTGAAGGGGTGGGGTTCAGCACCTCCAAATCTGAGGTGATCCTCAGCTGGAAAAAGCTGGAGTGCCCACTCTGGGTCAGGGACGAGTTACTGCCCCAAGTGGAGGAGTTTAAGTATCTCTGGGTGTTGTTCAGAAGTGAAGTGAGAGGGAGTGAGAGATCAGTAGACAGATTGAGAGAGAGAGGTGAGCGTAAAAGTGAAGCTCTCAATTCACTGATCGATCTACGTTGCTACCCTCACCTATGGTCACGAGCTGTCGGTAGTGACTGAAAGAACAGGATTGTGGATACAAGTGGCGGAAATGAGCTTCCTCTGAAGGGTGGCTGGCCTCTCCCTTAGAGAGCCAGCTGAGGTGGTTCGGGCATCTGACAAGGATGCCTCCTGGGTGCCTCCTTGGTGAGGTGTTCCAGGCATGTCCCACCGGAAGGAGGCTCTGAGGCAGACCCAGGACATGCTGGAGAGATTGTATCTCTTGGCTGGCCTGGAGAGGCCTTGGTGTTCCCCAAGACAAGTTGGAGGAGGTTCCCAGGGAGAAGCTTCTTTGGTTAGGCTGCTGCTGCCCCGTTTCAGGTGAGTAAACTGGACCTTTTCACTGTTTCTTACATTTTCTGGCTCATAAAATGCAGTGAAGAACCCACTGTCCAACAACTTAGTGCTTTAGTCTTGATTCAATTAATCCATTACTGAGCATTAATTAGCCATGTCTGTGCAGTGCACTTGAACGGTAAACAATCCATAAAAAGCAACTTCAGGCTCCAGAAAAAACAAACTGGTAGAGGCTAACACACCAATACTGATGTCATAGGTGATGTCATCTACAAACGTTTTAAATTTACTTCGCCCAAGAAAAATTATTGATTCAATATACCCCCCCCCCCACCAAAAAAAAAAAAAAAGCAAATTGTGGACTCAAATCTGGTTGGTATGAAAAATGTGCATAATAACCACCAAGCATTCATCTCGACAGCTTCCATATGAACACTTGACATCTGATCCAAACTGAGAGATGCACAGTAAATATCACTTGGCGGCTGCACTAAGTTGTTGATGAATACCTAATACTGGAAAATGCTGAGAGTTGTTGCATCAACCCAATTAAGATGTAATTGAGTTGGCGCGCTCCATCATTAGCACATAATTTGCCATTTATACGCTGCATATTTACCGTTTAAAGTGATTAACTTGACAATAAATTGCCCTCTGGGTCTTATCTGCACACTTGGCGTGGGCCAGAAACACAGACTGCATTAACCCGACAGATCAGCAGTCTGATGAAAACTCGCTGTGCAGAGGGTAAATACGGAGAGTGAGGACTGTTTACTCGGCAGATAGTTCAGAAATCAGTGTGTGTGTGTGTGTAAGTGTCAAATATTTTACAACTTATAAATAAAGTTATGGTTTTTAGGTTATTTCTGTTATTTTGGGTTTTTCTTCCTTTGAGCCTTTACTCTCTGCCAGGACCTCTGGTGTTCACCTGACTGTGTTTGTATACCTGTCTGTCTTCATGTCTCTGTTTTCCTCTTTTATTTTGCTGTTTGAACAACACAGAGTATTTCCGGTAATGACAGCATATCTGACACTGCTATATGTGAGAAAGGACGACTTCAAAGAACAGCTTTAAAATGACTAAAACAGATATTTTTACTCACTAATCTAAATTCAGTAACCAATAAAGACAAAGTGAAATGTGTTTTTAGAAAGCTGGTATAGGCTCTGGAGCTCTATCCATTTGGCTTCTCAGTCACCTCTCATGGTTGAGAGTTTTAAACTTCTTCCATCTCACTGTTATTAAGGTCACTGTGCTGCTGGGAACGCTCTGAGCCTTAGAAATGGTTTCAGACCCTTAACCTGATCTATGACTCACCACAGTTTTATTGTGGAGGTCTGCAGAGAGTGTTTTTGCTTTAATGCAGTCCAAAATGTGAACCCTTTGATACACAGAGTGTCTCCAGCCCCTTGAGTGTGCCACAGCGAGTCTGCAGTCAGGTTCAGCGATAAACAAAGCAAACGGGACGAATCTCACCAAACAGCACAGGGTCTATAAAAACACCTCTGTGGGTTATTAAACTTGGGATGCATGGGGGAAAATGCCATTTTTCATGTAATATTAAAAGTACATGCTTAGGAACAGTGCAGAACCTGATGGGGTCTGAATAATAATAATGGGTTGCGTTAGTATAGCGCTTTTCGAGAACCTCAAAGCGCTGTACAATTCCACTATTCATTCACTCTCACATTCACACACTGGTGGACGCAAGCTACAGTTGTGGCCACAGCTGCCCTGGGGCAGACTGACAGAAGTGAGGCTGCCATATCGCGCCATCGGCTCCTCTGGCCAACACCAGTAGGCGGTAGGTGAAGTGTTTTGCCCAAGGACACAACAACCGAAACTGTCCAAGCTGGGGCTCGAACTGGCAACCTTCCGATTATAAGACGAACTGCCAACTCTTGAGCCACGATCGCCCTTCTGAAACAACTGTAGCCTATGAAATATGAGAGTTCTGCAGAGATGGAGAGATGTATTGTATTACTGCAGGGTCTGTAGGACTGCTGTTGTGATTTGGTGCTATTTACATCAAATTGAACTGAGCTGAATATTAAACCAAATAAAAATGTCTACTCAGACTGCAGGAAGTTTGCATGACAACTTTTCATGTTTCATAGACTATATTAAGATAGTAAGGGACTGATAATAGAAAGCGAATGCATCTCAGCAGGGTTTTTCTGGCTCACAAATCAGCCTTTTTAGGGCTGGCTACACCTGTAAGCACAAGTGCTCCCACATAGTTAAAGTACTGAGTGTACGTTCTCGTACTTTAGTGAAGTCTCTGATTTTCCTGTTGCTCTCTGATAATAAAATATTTTTATTACAGTCTTCCTTTCGGTCATCAATTGCAATCAATATTGGTAATAATATAAGAAGATTATGTATCTCAGTAATGCCATCTGTCTCTTTATAAAGTTCAATAAATCCACCAGGAAACTAAAACTAATGGTAAATGGCCTGTATTTATATAGCGCTTTACTAGTCCCTAAGGACCCCAAAGCGCTTTACATATCCAGTCATCCACCCATTCACTCACACATTCACACACTGGTGATGGCAAGCTACATTGTAGCCACAGCCACCCTGGGGCGCACTGGCAGAGGCGAGTAATATATCGCATCTGCTTCAGTATTTTCCACTTAGCTGCATGACTCAGGTTTGTAAAGTTTGTACTTTTTATTTTGTCTGTTTGTTTTGGTTTTTAGGCTTTCTTTCTATGAAACATCCCCTTGCTCTGTTACACCTAAGCATGTAGTCCCAATTCTTTCTCTGTCGTTTCCCTACTGGCTGGTATTCCTGGTCCTGGGTGTTTAAACCAGTGTTTTTGAGTTTTGATCTTTCTAGTTCTATTTATTATTTTCTCATGTATTATTACAGAATTTTTGTTTTATTATTTTTGCTGGTTATATTCTTTATGCATTTTGAGTTCAGTTAGTTCATGCTTCCTCCACTTCCATACTTCTATAATTCCATGCGATTGCATTTGCCTATAACTATTGGGGAACCCTCACGTTAAACTTTATCGAGTGGGAAAAAAGTTAGCGTTCATCCTCCAACTTCAATGTGTTTATGTTATGCTAACATATCTGTGTCGCTAGAGATCACGTAGCACATCATACCTGCAAGACCAACTTCAATAACCCTACAAATGTCACTGCTGTTTAGTTTTCTGCCTTCATTTATGTTGGAAGTGATTGCAGAACAGTACGTTTTAATTTTTTCAGAACTCTCTCAGTCAGAACTTGGTATATCATGTTTAGTTGGAAACTAGCGAGCTAACTTCCTGCTAACTTCTAACTCTATTGAATTTAATAATTTCTGTTTTCATGGATGCCTGGATTTTTAAACGTAATTGTTACATATGATAAAGCAGCAATGCTGACCATTTTTTTTAAAGGTGAAAGAATTTAGACAGTTTTTAACTTAAAGTGATGCCGCAGTGTTTGTTTGACTTTGGGACCTGAAGCGGATGAAGTTTTGGACCCAGAGTACTCCGAGTCCGCGAGGCTCCTGACTACGGTTGCCATAATGCTCCGACAATCCATCAAGCGGTGCGGCTTCGTAGCTTGCCAAAGTTGTACTAAAACATTTTTGACCGATTTTTGAGCGCTGTGTACCATATAAAATCAGTTTGAGGTCAGTAAACACAACCAGAATTCATACATAAGGCGCACCGCATTATAAGGCGGACTTTCAATTTTTGAGAAAATTAAAAGATTTAAAGTGCGGAAAATAGTGACGTGTCGGTTGCGAACGAAACAGCCAGTGTTGCCAACTTAGCGACTTTGTCGCTATATTTAGCGAGTTTTCAGACCCCCTTAGCGACTTTTTCTGGTATTATTGGAGACTTATTTATGACGACTTTTTGAAGTGAAAAAGCGTATCGCTCTTACTCTCAACAAGCAGCGGTGCTGCCATGGGCACTTCACCTGTGCCAAAGTGCTCACAGGCGGAGGATAATCCTCCCCCAGCTGCTATCAGGGCAGGAGACGTTCACACCTATGTGTCCAAACCGCAAATGAGTCGCGCATGAGCGAAGCCGCTGTTCCTGCACTGACTGTAAGGCAATCAGTTCTTCATTTACTGTTATGCTGTTTTGTGGATCACAAGGTTTAAAACTACTTATAAACACACACCCACACACACAAAGTAACTACACCAGAGTGCCAATTTCGGGTCACTTTTAAAGGAACAGGGTTGGAATTGTGACAATAAAAAACAATAATTGCTAAAAGACATTTAATTTGTAGTTCTAAATAAGCCCGGGTTGTTTTTTCAGAAGCAGTGTAATTTTTTCATAGTTAGATGCCTGGCTGACAACAGTATAAAACAAAAACTACACACAATATTCGAAGCACATAGTGCACACTGTGGGAATTTACGACTGTGCGTAAATCCCCCTTAATATTGGTATGATCTGAGCTCAGGCACTAAGCGGGCGGGGCAGCTGCTGCCTGCGAGTGCGCTGTTGGAGAAACGGAGCTAGGCAGACAGAGGAGAACTGGGCCCTGTTTCAGGAAGCCGGTTTGGAAAACTCAGAGTGAAAAACGACACTCACGGTTGAGTAACCCCGAACTGTCCAACTCGGAATATTCCGTTTCAGAAAGGCTGATAACAATTAGTTCAGTCAACGCGGAGTTGCTTTAACCCCAAGTGAAGCGCGCGGACGAGGATACATAAAGCCCTGATAAGCGGAGCACAGATTAAGCGAGTCACCATGGAGACGGAGGGAAAGAAGGCGAGGTCAATGTATCTTACAGCGCTTGAGGCCGAAATTCTGATGGCAGCATATGCCGATAACATGCAAATTCCGCGGAAAAAAGTAACACAGCCACAGCTGCAAAAGCATGCATGGCAAAACATAGCCGACAGAGTCAATGCGTGAGTGTTAATATAAACATTGATCTAGGGATTTCCACCCATTTAACACGTTATTTTATCATATGTTATTTTATTTGTTATTTTATACATTTTATTTTGTGATGTGATGTGAGCGCAGGTGCAACCCAACAGGCCCCAAACGTGCCTGGCAGCAAGTAAAAATGAAATATAAAAATATAGTCCAAACAGGTAAGGTTTTATGTATTATGAGCCATAGTGCTTGGTCTGTTTGTCCGATGTAAATCAATTGCAGTTAGAGGCTACATTAATTTTCTTTCTGTAAGCACTTATTGAAATTATCTGAGCACATTACAAGTACATATTTGCTTACTCTGTATGATCAAATGTGACCCGTTATAGCCAACAGAAAAAAAGCGGAGGCCCGAAAAACAGGTGGGGGTCCTCCACCACCACCACTCACAGAGGCTGAGCAGTTGGCCCTCAGCCAAAACAGTGGGCGCCCTGTGGCCGAAGGCATCTCTGCGGGGACATCCTCTGAGGCAATAACCCCGCAAGACACAAGTGCCTACATAAGGGGTAAATTCAAAATAATACATGATGTGCATACATCCTTTCTTCACAGTCACCTTTGCAGTGCGACACATTCATTTGATAAACTCTTTACCATAATGAATTATTTTGTAGTGAAGTTATTTTCCGACTGATCTTGCCTTCCCTCAGCCTTGGTTGTCTTTGAGAGCATAATGACAATGAAGTGTAAGGTGATTGGTATGTTTGTTAATTGCCATTTGGTCCCTTGTAAGTTATAAGTGACCTGTATAAACCTCATATTCTATCAGTTGATGGTGGTGGTGTACTGCATCTGGTGCAGCCTCCTGTTGAGCCAGACCAACATGCAGTTGTGAGTAATACTCCACAGATTATATGAGTTTACAGTAGAACAGCAATGTTGTCTATTTCTTTACTACAGGAAAATAATGAAGAAACATTGACAGCTGTTACGGAGGAGGAAGCAACAGAGACACTTTATGAGGTTTACATCTTTTAATACTTTGTGTACAGGAAATACAGGCGACCAATAAAGCCAGTTGAACAAAAAATCTGTTTATTCTTCTTTCAACATGTTGAGGTGATGGGTCAAAAGAAATGATTGTGACATATGGTGTCTCTGACTGCTCTTCCATCTTGTATGTCCGTGGGAGGGTCAGGATGTTCATGGTTTGGATCACTGCTGATGTTTGGTTCAGAAGGACAGTGTTCTCCTCTAATTGTGGCAATGTTGTGAAGAATCACACATGCCACAATAATGTCACATGCCCTTTCTGGGGTGACCCTGAGTCTTTGCAGGCACTGGAACCGGGCCTTAAGCATTCCGATAGTCATTTCAATTCTGGCTCTTGTCCTGCAATTAGCCAGATTATATCGCTGCTGTGGGCCCGGTTCAGGGTCAGGGTAAGGGGTAAGCAAATAGGGTAAACATGGATACCCCCTATCACCAAGCAAGTAGCCAGTGAACTCTCCTAAGACAGAAGGGTACACTTCAGTTCAAATGTCCCTGAAGCAATTGGTCTTTATATATTTTAAAGTATTCTCAACTCACCATGTCCAAATTTTGTGCTCAGTGTACATTCACGGAATATTTGTGAGTCATGGACAGAGCCTGGCCACTTGGCTTCCACATTTGTGATAATGTTGGCAGCATCACATATGATCTTCACAGTGCAGAGAACACAAATTAGCATCCATTACTATAATGAAATAATTTGTTAGTTTGACATGCTACAGGGAACTATGTACCTGTACATTAATGCTGTGGAAAGACTTCCTGTTCACATAGTCTCCTTCATTTACTGAAGGAGCAATGATTGGAATGTGAGTACCATCTATACAGCCAATCACGCCTGGGAACCCTGAAAATAAATGTAAAATTTAAGTAGTTCAAGTATCACCACATCATACATTAAGTTTTGGTCATCCTGATACCTGCAATTTTGTGGCATCCCTCTTTGATAAATCTTGTGGGTCTGTGACCGGGGAACACCACAGACGAGTACAGGAGACGTTTCAGTGCAACTGTAACATTCCTGACTGCCCGACAGACGGTAGCCTTGGAAACGTGCTCAGCGTCACCAATATTATACAGAAAGCTCCCGTTTGCAAGAAACCGAAGTGCAATACAAATAATATGCAATGAACTGAGAGCATGTCCGCGATGTGTCACATGCGTAATATATGGCCTGAGGATGTTATCCAAATAAATTATAGATTGTGCTGAGAAACGGTAACGTTCGCACAGAAAATCATCAGGAAATGATAAAATGTCCAAACGCGCTCTGATCACTCTCTCCCGGCGGAGAGCTCTGCGGAGAATTTGGGCTTCACGATCTACTGGCTCTTCAAGGAAGTGGCACGCCATGTCCGACACTTCCTACTGTCAGGTTTCCGACAAAGGGGTGGAGACAGTCAGGGTTAGTTGTAGTAAACCTGCTAGGGGGCAGGTTAGCTTCACGGAGTGTGTCGTCATAGTGACTCACTCAGGCTGCAGCTGAACTCGCTTTGTGAAACCGAAAACCCAGAGTTTTCGTTAACTCAGGGTATACTTACTCAGTTTTTCCACTAAACCGGCTTCCTGAAACAGGGCCCTGAAGTTTGACCAGGTACCAAAGCAAATCATTCATACTGTACAAATAATGTAAATATGATGGTCTATCAAGAAAGATTGATATCAAACTGATCACTTGACCCATATTATGTTACTCGCTCTTCAAGTGAATCAACAAATGGCGAAATGAAAAGCCGAACAACAACAATGCTGTTTCTTTAGAGAGTCTCAGCTTGTGTGTTTATTTCATATTTTCAGTTGTTACCCTCCACGGCTAAATAAATCGGTTTCAGTAATGCAGTGATATACAAGAATGGACATAAGGGGCTTCTTTCAAAGAAAAAACTCTGGTAGTATTTTATATATTATGCTTTGTATGTTGTTCAGTATATTTCTATGCAAAACAAGAGGAACTTCAATACAAAGCAGTATATTCACAGTTTAAACCAGATATTTACACTTTATGGAAAACACAAGAACATTTTTTTACTGTACAACATCAATTTAGAGTAAACTTGTTTTGGATAAATAAATATTGAAATATCTTTTGAATTAGTTAAATGTCAGAATAAAGAGAGAGAGCTGTCTATTTATTATCACTTTCATCAAATGTAGGAGCACATATACACTCAGTTTATTGTTAATTAATAAGAAAACTCCAGACGATTCCATTCTGAGCTGAAGAAGCTTCTGATAGGTTAGTAGAGTCCATGTGAGTAAATTGGTGGCACAGCTGTGGATGCATATAAGGAAAAACACAGAGCCTGTTTCTTTGAAATGGGAAAATCCAGAGATGTCAACCAAAACACCAGGAACAGAACTGTGGAGCTCCATAAGTGTGGCTCAGTTTTGAATACAATTTGGTGCCATTTGCAATTAAGAAATACAGATAGTTTCTCTCTTTACTAACAAATATTTTTTTTTATATTTATCAATCTAAAAAAAAATAAACATTTAGTCTGATTTGATGTTACAATTAAAAAAGTGTTTTTATCTGAAGAGTATGTAAATATCTGGTTTCAACTGTATGTTTGATGATTGTCAGCACAAAGAGGGAGAGAGAGGAACAGAGAGGGAGAGAGAGCAGGTGAGACACACATGTTAGTCAAACGGTTGTTTACCAAAAGTATCACCGTATCATAGGTCCTCATGTATCTCGTGTTTCTTTTTAGGTTTGTTATTTTTCAAATTCTACATTTATTAAGTTATGCAGGCTTGTTTACACAACAAGGCTAAATAATTATATAAACTTTTCTCAATCTAAATAGTGGACTTTGGTAGAATTAAAAAATAAGTGTAGTGCAGGTCTATGATGATTTTTAGTGCTACTATCATTTAGTTCTGATTCTGGTTCTGTCTTGGTTAAGTCCTCAGTAGTCCTGATTTTGAACTGTTGTGTCCTGTTTTAATTCCGGATCAGTTCTGGGTCTGGTTGAATTGGGGTTTAGTCCGTGTGTCTTGATACAGCCCTGACCTTGTTCTGCCTTGCTGCTTAATTAAAAAACTAGCTTAAGGTGCTCTGCACATGTGGTATATATTTTTCCCTATATGAAGCCATTCTTTTTGAACAAAAGTCAAAACAGAGGCAATTAATCTTTCAGTCATTTCTAACCCCCCCCCCCAAAAAAAAAATCCCACATGCATACCACCCTTTAGGGCTAAGCTCCGGGTGTTTCAAATGTCTGGCTCCGCCTCTGATGGACACAAACCTTTAGTGACTGCTGGTGTAATGAAGTAAGGACGTACTCTCACTGTCTTCCTGCTTTTTCTGGGAGATTTTTATTCACTTCAAGTTTTGGGAGGTTGATGAAACACCTCTGTCATTGTCACACTCTGGAAATCTTTTGTTGTAATTTTTGTTTCTGATATGAAAGTCAGCGAGCGAGCTTTAAACTGCTTTGTGTCGGTCGGTGCGTGAAGATGTTCATCTCGGCTCCTGAAAAGTTGACAATTGAGAGGAAAGTCATTCGTGGGAGCAGAAAAATGTTCCCACATCCGGCAGCCCGAGTTGAGGGAAGCTCTAAATTACTGGATGTGAAAAGTATTTTTAAAGGCCAGCAGAGAAGGAAAAGGTTTTATAATGAAGCAGCTGAAATGTAAAAAAAATTGTGGTGAATGTGAAAGAAAAATCTGTCCCTTTGATATGAATTAATTTATATGGAGTGAGATTTGTTGCTTCAGTGAATATCACTGACCTCACTCACAGTTTTTGACTTTTATCAAGACGGTTTTCTCTCTTCACGTTTAAAGAAGACAAAGAGGAGGCCACTGGGCTTTCCCTGGGTTGATGCCTGTCTTTGATCCTGAGATTAGTATCCCTGCTTTTTGCAGAGGATGTGGTTTGGTTTGCAGTGTCAGTGTTGTACTTGACCATCTACCTCCTAACCTCATGTGGTCATAAGATCTGGGTAACAAGTTTCCTCATCAATCAGTTTCCTCTATAGGATGGCTCGGTTCAGCCTTACAGAGGAGGAGCTCAGACAACAGAACGAGATCAAAGTAGAGTCATGTTGAAAGGAGCCAGATGAGGTGATTCACGTATCTGGTTAGGTTGGACGATTCCAGGCATGCCCAGCTGGGAGGCCATGGCATACACCATCTTATAACACTTGGCATCCCTCACAAGGAGCTAGAAAAGGTTGCAGAGGAGAAGGTTGTACTGGAATACTTGCAAGAAAATTCCCACATGGAACAAGTGAAAGTAGTTTTTGACCAGTGCTACATAGAAAGACTTTGCCTGAGAGCAAAGCGTTATAGTTACATTTGATCAAAGCTCAAGGTGATTTTTATGTTCAGGGATGTTACAGATAAACCACATCATCCAAGATTTCTTCCACGATGTAAAGTATTCTACTTGCCAGCTGCTCAAATTGGATTTTATGCTTTTCTTTCTCATAAATAACAAAATGAAGTTGAATATTTTTGGACTCCCAGGATATTTGCCAACAGTACAAGAGGTGACATTGTTGGCTATTTTTTGACATTTCAGTGATGAAGGGGGGGGGGGTGCTTAAGATACTTAAGATCTAAGTATCTTAAGCACTTTGGCAAAATTACATATCATCTGTTTTATAATGTCTAATAAGCTTCATACAGTTAAGCACAGTCGCTTAATCTCTCTATCAATAAAAATAGTATACATGTATGCTTTAATTAAAAAAACAGGTGAGATGTTAGAACACTTTTATTTTAATTTTAGTAGACTCAAATTACAGTAGACAGCTGCACATTTGTAGTCCAATTATGTCACAGCGACACGATGAAGGCTGTCCAAATTTATAGACTCCGCCAAATGCTGCCGACAAATGCATCCTGCTTTTCCCCAGATTTGAACAATGGGTCGGGTGTATCCTTTGTGGCCCAACCTATCCCAGAATTCATATCGCGGCCCAGCCAATTCCAGTTTTAACATTAGTCTTATTACTCTTTCTGGTTCACAAAATAAACTTTTGACTTTAGGCTTTGACTTTAGAGCTTTTATTGTCATTGTGCAGTTTCTTGCACAGCGAAATTGGGTAGCTGGACCACAAAGGTGCAAAAGTAAAGAAAACAATATGCAACAAGAAAAAAGCAATATACATGTATGTGGGAGTGAATGTGAGCACGAATATGTGAGTAAACTATATACATGGTGTATGAGTAGAAACATTGAAACAGAAACATTGGGGCTTTATACAAGGGCAGATATATAATAAATAAATAAATAAGGGTGGAGGAGCTATGGTCATTTAGGGTGGGGATGGTAATTTCATTGAGACCAAAATATTACACAGAACAAGGAACAAGGAAAGACTGAGCTATTGGACATGGGATGGCAGCAACATAGTTAATCAATAGCAGCGTCCGAGTGGTTGTATGGGAGAAGTCTGTTCACACTCTTAGTTTGCATTAAGAGTTCTGACAGCCCACAGGAAGAAGCTGTTTTTTAGTCTATTGCTTTTGCACCTGATTGATTTGAAACTTTATCCAGAGGGCAGGATGTTGAAGAGGTGATGGTTAAGGTGGAGGTGGTCTTTTATAATTGCCCTGGCTCTCGAGAGACATCTCGAGCTGGCAATTAAGTCCAGGGAGGAGAGCGGACAGCCGATCACCTCCTCTGCAGTTCTGATGACCCTCTGTAGGGATGGCGTGCACCAGCACACTCTCGTTTGTGGCACGGTAGAAGGACGCGAGTAGGTCAGTCTGCAGCCATCTCAGAACCCTCAAGCGCTGCTGGGCCTTCTTCACAAGGGCTGATGTATTTGTGGACCAAGATAGGTCCTCAGATATGTGGGTGCCGGGGAACTTAAAGGAGGACACCCTCTCCACATAGTCACCTTTTATGGATAGGGGAGGGGGATCAGTTCTTGTTTTATGGAACTCCATGTCACTTCCTTGGTTTTCTTTGTGTTTAGGGTGAGGTTCCAAGTTTAGTCCAAGTTTACCGGCTTGGCTATAAGATTGTCTGGGATTCAATTAAATTCAATTCAATTTTATTTATATAGCGCCAAATCACAACAAAAGTCGCCTCAAGGCGCTTCATAGATACAGAGAAAAACCCAACAATCATATGACCCCCTATGAGCAAGCACTTTGGCGACAGTGGGAAGGAAAAACTCCCTTTTAACAGGAAGAAACCTCCGGCAGAACCAGGCTCAGGGAGGGGCGGCCATCTGCTGCGACCGGTTGGGGTGAGAGAAGGAAGACAGGATAAAGACATGCTGTGGAAGAGAGACAGAGGTTAATAACAGATATGATTCAATGCAGAGAGGTCTGTTAATACATAGTGAGCGAGAAAGGTGACTGGAAAGGAAAAACTCAATGCATCATGGGAATCCCCCGGCAGCCTACATCTATTGCAGCATAACAAAGGGAGGATTCAGGGTCACCTGGTCCAGCCCTAACTATATGCTTTAGAAAAAAGGAAAGTTTTAAGCCTAATCTTAAAAGTAGAGATAGTGTCTGTCTCCCGAATCCAAACTGGAAGCTGGTTCCACAGAAGAGGGGCCTGAAAACTGAAGGCTCTCCCTCCCATTCTACTTTTAAATACTCTAGGAACAACAAGTAGGCCTGCAGAGCGAGAGCGGAGCGCTCTAATAGGGTGATATGGTACTACAAGGTCATTAAGATAAGATGGGGCCTGATTATTTAAGACCTTGTATGTGAGGAGCAGGATTTTGAATTCAATTCTGGATTTAACAGGAAGCCAATGAAGGGAAGCCAAAACAGGAGAAATATGCTCTCTCTTTCTAGTCCCTGTCAGGACTCTTGCTGCAGCATTTTGGATTAGCTGAAGGCTTTTCAGTGAGTTTTTTTGGACATCCTGATAATAATGAATTACAGTAGTCCAGCCTGGAAGTAATAAATGCATGAACTAGTTTTTCAGCGTCACTCTGAGACAGGATATTTCTCATTTTAGAGATGTTGCGCAAATGGAAGAAAGCAGTCTTACATATTTGTTTAATATGTGCGTTGAAGGACATGTCCTGGTCAAAAATGACTCCAAGGTTCCTCACCGCGTTACTGGAGGCCAAGGTAATGCCATCCAGAGTAAGAATCTGATTAGATACCATATTTCTAAGATTTTCAGGGCCGAGTACAATAACCTCAGTTTTATCTGAATTAAGAAGCAGAAAGTTAGCGGCCATCCAGGTCTTTATGTCTTTAAGACATTCCTGCAGTTTAACTAATTGGTGTGTTATCTGGCTTCATGGACAGATAGAGCTGGGTGTCATCTGCATAGCAGTGAACATGTATGCTATGTCTTCTAATGATACTGCCTAAGGGAAGCATGTATAATGTAAACAGAATTGGTCCTAGCACTGAACCCTGTGGAACTCCATAATTAACCTCAGTGTGTGAAGAGGACTCTCCATTTACATGCACGAATTGGAGTCTATTAGATAGATATGATACAAACCACTGCAGCGCAGTACTTGTAATACCTACAGCATGTTCTAATCGCTCTAATAGGATATTATGATCAACAGTATCGAACGCTGCACTGAGGTCTAGCAGGACAAGCACAGAGATGAGTCCACTGTCAGAGGCCATAAGAAGATCATTTGTAACCTTCACTAAAGCTTCTTCTGTGCTGTGATGAGCTCTGAAACCTGACTGAAACTCTTCAAATAAACCATTCCTCTGCAGATGATCTGTTAGCTGTTTGACAACTACTCTTTCAAGGATTTTTGATATGAAAGGAAGGTTGGAGATTGGCCTATAATTAGCTAAGACTGCTGGGTCTAGAGATGGCTTTTTGAGTAAAGGTTTAACTACAGCCAGCTTGAAGGCCTGTGGTACATAGCCGATTATTAGAGATAGGTTGATCATATTTAAGATCGAAGAATTAATTAATGGCAGGACTTCTTTGAGCAGTTTTGTAGGAATGGGGTCTAAAAGACACGTTGATGGTTTGGAGGAAGTAATTATTGAAGTTAACTCAGAAAGATCAATTGGAGAAAAAGAGTCTAACTTAATATCAATGGTACTAAGAGTAACTGTAGATAATATTACATCTGTGGGATGATTATTGGTAATTTTTTCTCTAATGATAAAAATTTTATTTGTGAAGAAGTTCATGAAGTCATTACTAGTTAACGTTAAAGGGATGGTTGGCTCAAAAGAGCTCTGACTTTTTGTCAGCCTGGCTACAGTGCTGAAGAGAAACCTGGGGTTGTTCTTATTTTCTTCAATCAGTGATGAATAGTAAGATGTTCTGGCTTTGCGGAGGGCTTTCTTATAAAGCAGCAAACTATTTCTCCAGGCTAAATGATGATCCTCTAGATTTGTGACACGCCATTTCCTCTCCAGATTACGAGTCATCTGCTTTAGGGTACGTGTTTCAGAATTATACCACGGAGTCAGGTACTTCTGATTTGAGGCCTTAGTTTTCACAGGAGCTACAGTATCCAGAGTCGTACGTAGTGAGGAGGTGAAATTATTAACAAGATAATCGACCTCTGTTGGGGTAGCGTTCAGATAGCTGCTTTGCTCTGTGTTGGTACAGGGCATTGGAGATGATAACAGTGGGTGGATTATATTCTTAAACTTAGTTACAGTGCTTTCAGAAAGACATCTACTTTGATAAAGTCTACTCTTCACCGCTGTGTAATCAATTATTGTAAAAGTAAATGTTATCAGGAAATGATCAGACAGGAGAGGGTTTTCAGGAAACACTGTTAAATGTTCAGTTTCTATGCCATATGTTAAAACAAGATCTAGAGTGTGATTAAAGTGGTGGGTGGGTTCTTTTACATTTTGAGAGAAACCAATTGAGTCTAATAACAGATTAAATGCCATGTTGAGGCTGTCATTTTTAGCATCTACATGGATGTTAAAATCACCCACAATAATTATTTTATCTGAGCTCAGAACTAAATTAGATATAAAGTCTGAGAAATCAGACAGAAACTCTGTGTAAGGCCCAGGTGGACGATAGATGATAACAAGTAAGACTGGTTTCTGAGTTTCACAGCTGGGGTGGACAATGTTAAGCATCAGGCTTTCAAATGAATTAAAAGTCTGTCTTGGTCTTTCATTAATTAATAGGCTGGTGTGAAAAATTGCTGCCACACCGCCCCCTCGGCCTGTGCTTCGAGATTTCTGGTAGTTAGAATGGCTCGGGGGTGTTGATTCATTTAAACTAACATAATCATCCTGCTGCAACCAGGTTTCTGTAAGGCAGAGTAAATCAATTTGTTGATCAATTATTAAGTCATGTACTAACAGAGACTTGGAGGAGAGAGACCTAATATTTAATAATCCACATTTCACTGTTTTACTCTTTGGTTCAGATGTGGATACTGTATTGTTCTTTCTTTGTAATTGTTTATGTTTAAGTTGTTTGTTGCTGGTTTTTAGTTTGTTTTTTGTCTTTTTGGAAGCTGACACAGTCTCTATGGAGATGGGTTTTTGGGGGGGGTAGCAGGAGGAGAGAAGCTGCAGAGAAGCGTGTAAGACTGCAACTCTGCTTCCTGGTCCCAACTCTGGATAGTCATATTTTGGGGGGTTTAATAAATTTGTCCATATTTCTAGAAATGAGAGCTGCTCCATCCAAAGTGGGATGGATGCTGTCTCTCCTAACAAGACCAGGTTTCCTCCAGAAGGTTTGCCAATTATCTATGAAGCCCACATCGTTTGTCACTGATGATACTGAAGTCAATATTTTTAAGACATTTTCAAGTGAAGATTTAGCTGTATAAACAGTAAACAGTACATTCGCATAATGACT
Source organism: Diplotaxodon limnothrissa (assembly GCF_057381915.1). Classification (NCBI taxonomy): domain Eukaryota; kingdom Metazoa; phylum Chordata; class Actinopteri; order Cichliformes; family Cichlidae; genus Diplotaxodon; species Diplotaxodon limnothrissa. The sequence goes on from NC_140610.1 coordinate 25,706,238, forward strand.
GAAACTAGCACCACTAAAGGAACAATGGGCTGAGAGGTACTGTTTATAAGATTGGGGAAACCTGCAGTCAGCTGAGACTGAAAAAGTCACTTGGATGAGGGACAAAACGTTTCTCCCCCTGAAAACGCTACATCCAGAAGAACAGAATCAACTTTTGGGTCATCAGTTTTTGTATTTCATCCCAAATACCCCCAAAATCCCTGGTTACATCTGAACAAATATAAGACAAAACTTTTTCCCAGTTAGGTATAAAAAGGTAAAAAGATCTAAATGAGATGTTTCATTATTTAAAAAAAATCTGTATGTATTTATTGGTCTTATTTAAATTGATTTTTCTTTATAAATTCTGTTCATCTCTTCATGTTCTCCCCGTGTTTGTGTGGGTTCCCTCCGGGTACTCCGGCTTCCTCCCACCGTCCAAAGACATGCAGTTTGTGGGGATAGGTTAATTGATTAATCCAAATTGCCCAATAGGTGTGAATGTGGGAGTGAATGTGAGCACGAATAGTTGTCTGTCTCTGTATGTTAGCCCTGCGACAGACTGGCAACCTGTCCAGGGTGTACCCCGCCTCTCACCCTATGACAGCTGGAAAAGGATAAGGATAAGCGGAAGCGAATGGATGGATGGATGGATGGATGTATTATATAAGTTCGATTTTTGTTTTTCTGATGTTCAGCTGAAGAGATGATCAGCTTTGAGGAGGAAATGAGATAATTGAAAATGTACATTTACTGGAAATGTAAACAAACAAACTTACATGAAAGTATACAGAGAGGATGTGTATATATATATTTATTCCTTACTGAGACAAACTGGTGAATGCAGAGAGGGTAAGTGTGCTGCATTCGCCCTTCTCGTCATGGCTGGGGTTTTTGGATTCCCTTGTCAGTGTGGCTTCATCTCTGTGCAGAGGGTTCTGGCTGAGAGGAGACCAGAGCATTTGTAATGAGGTTGGGAATCCTCCATTGTGTTTGATTTCATGAAGCCAAAAGGTTGTGTGGGTTAGTGACAGCAGCTGAAGATTGATTTTGGTCTGCTTTCAGCACTCAGATATGGGCTTTCATTTCTGGGACCAGTTTGGACAGCCAGTGGTTGTTTCTTTGGTGGTGGTTCGCCCAAAATGTCAATCACACAGTTCTGATTAGGTTTAGAGTCTGTGAGTGTACACACACTAAAAATAAATCAATAAAAACCTTTATTTACATGTTAACAGTAGGGATGGGTATCGAGAACGGATGACAACAGGGCAACTCGCAATACTTGCAAAGTAGATATTTCATTTAAGGGAGGAAACACGACGAATATGCAAAAGCATTTGCTCACAAAACACGCGATGACCTTAAATGAATGTCGCGTTTTTAATTCCGCTCCGGACTCGTGAATCTCAACCCAGCAGCAGCGGTAACGTTTGCACGTCCTCTCCTGTTAAAGCGGCAGGTAAATAATCAACTAACAGTGCATATTATGTTAGCGCGATCTGCCTTATTACAAAACCTGCCATTACTGTGCATTTAGGTGACCATGATGAGAGAGACAGAGTCTGGCTCAGATGCTGGCAGTTCTCGCTGCAGTCTACCGGTAGCGTAGACTGCAGGATAGACGAATGTCACCGAGCAGAGACTCAGTTTGTGGTAAAAGGCTTGCACCCATTTGCCACAGCAGATGCCCCCGATTTTCGGTAAGTGAATGTGTTTAATTGTAGGCAGGGACATTACTGGATATTCTTGTGTAATTGCTACAGAATATTTTATGTTGTACTTTGTTATTGCTACAGAAGAATATTTATTTTATTATTTTACATTTGCAATTTTTTTTCCTGGGGACCCTGTGACACCCCATTGAAGAGCCGTAGGCTGGATCTCTTAAGATCTCACTGTTGGGTTTGTAAGGCCATGTTACTCCTAAATTTCTGTCTTGTTCAAAGAGAAGATATAAAACAAAGTTCTAAGCTATTCGACCTTAGTGTTCTCCTTTTTAAAAAGAATCGATAAGAGAATCGATAAAGAATCGAATCGTTAAAGAGAATCGAAAATGGAATCGGAATCGTGAAAATCTTATCAATACCCATCCCTAGTCAACAGTTTATCATGTGAAGCAAGTGGCTTAATAACAAAGGCTAAAATCATAAAAACTCCACCCAGTTAATCATCCTCCACCGTACAGAATACTCTTTGTGCTTCATCTATGTTTTGCTTCACATTAGCTGCCTTGTGTTTTAGCCCGGCCTCTAGTTTGGACTGGGCCAAACTTTTTCTGCTCCGACTCAGACGGTTTTCTGTACAGTTGAAGTTCATTTTTGCTCTCACTTCTGGAGGCTCAAGTGGCCCCTTAAACCCACATTCATACTGACTCCTCTGGATACAACATTAAGTCAATAAACACTTTCTTGAGGAGTTTATGGTCTCAGTCACCAGTTTCAAGTTTTATTACATTAAATATGATGTCCTTTTGGGAATCGTGGTCCCATTAGAGCCAGAAGGATGATAAACCAGAGTATATTTGAAGGCAGTGGTTCCTAATTGGTGTTCTGTGGGAAAAGTCAAAGTCTGCATTGAGATTGTAGCTTTTAGAAGTCCCTCCATGGATATTCCTCATAAGGACATCACTAACCCATTACCAAACTGGTCATGCTAAAGAACGCTACAGGCATAATGAGGTTCTCCACACCTTCTCCAAAACATTTCACGTCTGTCACAAGTGCTCAGGGTGAACCTACCAATTTTGGTATTCTATGGTAAATTGCATCTGGGCTTCACGGCAGTGGGGAGATGGCACAGAGCCCACTAGAGGACGTCATGCTCTCAGGCCATCTTCATGTAGTCTGTTTCTAATTGTTTGGTAAGAGACATTCACACCAGTGGCCTCCTGGAGGTCATTTTGAAGTTCTGGCAGTGCTCATCCTGTTACTCCTTGAACAAAGGAGCAGGTGTTGGTCCCGTTGATGGGTTAAGGCCTTCTACGGCCCTCTGTAGCTCTCCTAGAATAACTGCATGTCTCCTGGAATATCTTCCTTGCTCTTAAAACTGGGAGACACAGGTGTGCCATCCTGGAGGACTTGGACTACCTGTGTAACCTCTGCAAGGTTACATGCTACCAATACTGTCTTTCTGATGCATTCATAGAGACTCTGAGCCAGAATGAGAACACAGCATCTTCACTGGTGAAGTTACAAGAGGAATAACTTCAAATTTTGAAAAATCCTAATTTAGTCTTCAATGAGGATTTTTCCAGAACAGCATCACTGCTGCAAGTACAAACTGTCCACTGCATAGTGAACAAGAGCCCAAAGCGTATTATACACCTGTAATGATGGGTGAAAATGATTGTAAGACTGCTGCAGGAGAAAAATGAGGAATACAACAGCTTGTGGCCTCATGGCATTTACTTTCTTCCTTAATTCAGTCCCTGGATGAAATAAAAATTGGGTCTTTTCAGTGAGGCTTTTAGGGGTTTTTAATTTAGATTCAGTTCCTAAGTTCCTAAACCTTTTAGATACCCTCTTCCTGACTGAATACTGCAGCATAAAGAAATGCTGCTGCTTTATTTCTCACATTGTGAGTCCCTGAACACTGAGATGAGCTGAAGAGATTTCACCTTTTTACAGGCTCATCAGTGTTCACGTCTTTATTGCAAGATGTTAAAAAAAAAAAAAAAAAAAAGCGGAAAGGAACAAATAGAGAAAAAGAACAGAGAAGAATACAAATAAGATAGCTGTTTAATTTCTCAGCACAGATAAAGAGAGATTAATGAAAGCTTGTTTTTTGGTGTCCTGCTTCACCTGCATGAAACATCATTATAATGCAGTGCTCAATTTCAGATCAACACGAGTCTTTGGCTGCTCTGCAGAAGCCTCATCATTATTATTAATTGGAAAGAGGTGAAATTACACATTTAAAAGTAATCTGGCAGAATAAATGGTAGTGTCTGGGTAATTTAATGAAGCGGGGGCTAAGAAGAACAAATGCACAGAGGTGAAATCTCAGAACAAAAACACTGAAGGCCGCGGAGAACATAGAGGTCAGCTTGGTTTTCTAGTTTGCCTGGAGGGAAGTGGGAGCGTCTGTTAGGCTACGTTCACACTGCAGGTCTTAATGCTCAATTCCAATTTTTTGATCAAATCCGATTTGTTTGTCTGCCTGTTCACACCACAAATAAAATGCGACAGCAAACGTGCTCTAGTGTGAACGCCCAAAGCGGCCCGCATGCGCAAAAGAAGACGTCACACACAACGCTCTGTTTAGACCCAGAGCAAACAATATTGTTTGACTGATGGCCCTTAATATAGAGACTTCAGACTTCATGTTTCCCAATTTTTGCTTTAAGTTATTTTGTTATTTACATAATAATGTAAATAACCTCATAATTATCCTTATTGCTGTTTTAGAGAGGAGCGGTGCTTCAAAGGATAGTTGCAGATTTCTGTCAGAATCTGCAGATTATACAGTACAAATAAAATGTTCACGTTTCTCAAACGTTGTCTTCCCAGCTGTTTCACCGGATGGCCAGGAAGCGTTTGCGATGTCTTATCGGGCGCTTCTCTGGCGCTGATAATTGGCGTCTGTCTTGTGTCAGTGACGTAAAAGACGGATTTAATGCGACATGACCGTTCAAACAGCAGTCGCTTTCTAAAACATCGGATATGTATCGGATTCAGTACCACATACGAAAGTGACCCAGATCGGATTTGAAAATATCGGATTTGTGCCGTTCACACTGTCATACCATGATCAGATATGGGTCGCATAGGGTCAAAAAAATCGGATTTGATGCGCTTTCGCCTGCAGTGTGAACGTAGCCTGTGTGTCACATTCCTACTGACCCGTTTTGAGTTTTAGTTTATTTGGATGTTTTAAGTTCTTTAGAATAGCTAAGTTCATTTGTTTATTAGCTTCTCTTTGTGTTTTTCTACCCCTGTATTTAAGTTTCCCTCTCCCTGTTTCATGCTGCGTATCTTATGTTGTCAGGTTTATATTGTCTTGTCTACATCTCATGTTTCCTGTTTTATTTTGAAGGTCTGTGTCCTATGTCAGTGCAGTCAGCTTTGGTTCCTTTGTCTGTTATGTCAGACTAGTGTCAGCTGTTTCCCCATGTGTTTCCACTTCCCCCTAATCACCCTTGTGTGTATGCTGGTCGTGTCCAAATTCATGGGCTGCATCCTCCTGAGGACCCGGCCTTTGCGGTCTACGTGGGCCGGGTCCTCAGAAGGTCGAGTAGGCCGGAAGTAAACGGCCGTGAAATTGGACGGTCTAGCCTTCAGATTAGGGTCACCGCTGTCTCGGTGGAGTTTAACCCTTTAAAACCGGTCAGAGCGGGCACGCTCCGTTTTGTGTAACTATTTTTAAATCCCGGTAGCACTGCAACCACGTGAGCTAGCGCAATAATTTTTTTTTGCATATGAAACCGGAGGAGTTGTACTTACATCTTATGCCATCAGCCTGTCCTAGGTCACGGTTTCCTTCCACATATAGCTTTGCAAAAACTGCATAAAAAGCACTTGCAGCAACAAAAACATAATATTCCAGAAACACGCTTTGCCGATCCGATCAGCTGTTCATAAAACTTCCTACGTCCATTAGCACAAGCTATCGCATGTCCGCCATGATCTGCCCGAAACCGGAAGTGGCGTCATTTTCGCGGAAATGTAGTTTTTTTTTTTTTACCATCAAGGCCTCATGAGCTTATACTGGTGTTTTTAAAAGTTATGTTTGACTTTATGACTTTGTGTTGTTTCTGGGATGCTTAGGACTCATATTGCACTGCTGGAAATAGTTTATTTTGATGCATATGCTGCTTTTTTGCAAATTTGCACTATAATATTTATTTTCGTTTTTCCTGCAGTGTATAGAAATTGGTGTATTTCAAAAATAAAACTATGAAGACACTCAAAATAAATTTCCTGTGGTGGGAAACTATTTTGTGCAACTTTTTTGTATTTCCAGTTTTGAGGGATAAGCCTCTTAAATTTCTCTAACTAGAAATATATGTTAAAAAACAAAAACGATTTTCAATGTTTTTGTAGTTTATTGCACTTTTTGCAATTTATGTAATTACTATGCACTTAATGCATGCATATTATTAAAATTTAGGCTGTAGTGGTTGTATTGATGTATAGCAACTTGAAATGCTCCCAAAAATGGCTCTACAACATGTAAAAATATAATATAAGCTCTAGCGGACTTGGTTCTATGGCAGGTCTTAAAGGGTTAATAAACTCAGCCGTCTGCTCCTTGCTATCTAAAATATAACAGGACACTGGCGTAAATTCTTGACTGTCTCATACTTCTGTTTAATCAGTTTTCTGTTTGACGTTTAGTCAGCTGTGTAAAAACCAAGGAGGAGGGGGATTAATAAAGTTTTATTTTATCTAATCTAATAACTTTAATCTCAACCAAACCGATTTACTCACGAACAAACAAAACACTGAAAAAAGCCCAACGATAACATTTTTAGGTTGTCTAAGTGAATTATATATTACGTTTAACCCGAGCAGCGAAAGTCCGCGGTGATCTGAAAATGATGTGCCGGGAGTTGTGCCGTTCTTGGCCGCATCAGTAACCCTCGAGCTCCCGGCTAGCTGTCGAGCTGGTGGGTAGCAGACGCCTCTGAAAACGTCGAAGCACTTTTGCAAATATGCGATATCTTGATAAACCGAGCAGATATTTGATGTTTCCACAGCTACTTTCTCGCCTGAAAATATGTTAAAAGTTTATTTTGTGACCCAGAAAGATTAGTATGAGTAATTTTAAAACTTAGTAGCGGCCGCCATTGTTGGAAACTGGAGTTTGGCTGGGCTGCGCTATGAATTCTGGGATATGGTACGAAGGACACACCCAACGTATCCTTCAAATTCGGGGAAAAGGAGGACGCATTTGTCGGCTGCTTTCGGAGGAGTCTACGAATTTGGACAGCCTTCGGCGCGTCGCTGTGACGTAATCGGTCTACAAATGCGGCCTCAGGAGGATGCAGCCCATGAATTTGGACACGACCTTAGTCTGTGTGTTTCTGTTCATTCACTCTCAGGTCGTCTGTTGTCCTTTGTGTCATGTTTCCAGGTTCTGTGCTCTCGGTGTTTTTGTGTCCATGTTTTGGGTTTCTATGTTATCTTAGCTCTCCCAGTTTAGGTTATTATTTAGCTTCTCCTCTGCCTTTTGTTTTGTAATGTTTTCACCAGCCTTAATAAACGGCTCGCTTTCTGTTAACATTTAAGTTTTGTTTCATGGTGTCTGCATTTTGGGTCCTCTTCATAATACAGTCTGCCTCCGCCAGACTGTGACAGTTAGAGGATTTCTAAATGATCAGAAACACGTTTCCTTCCAGCATCACCTGAATCTGAAATGAGAGACGTAAACTCTCCACTTAAAAGACAAAACCTTCATTTTTATGCTAATAATGCACATGTGAGATCATCATAAATAAGTGTAATTGGAATTTTTGTCATGATTCAGCTGTGTGGCAGGCAGGAGAGGACCCAAACGCAAACTCACGGAGACAAAACGTAAACTCAAAAACACAGCTTTAATGCAGGCAAAAGGTGAAACACAAAAACAGTACTAAACTAAACTGGGAAAGCTAAACATAAAGTATACCAGGAACCACGGGGAGAATCACACACAGCATGAGGGAGACTACGACACTGACAAAGAGAAACACAGAGCCTAAATACACAGAGGGATAACGAGGGAATGAGACACAGAAGGGGAGCACAGCTGGGAGTAATCAGGCTGGACGAGACAGACGCAAAACTAGAAACACTCACATGAGGCATGGACCTACAAAGTAAAACAGGAAACACACTGACTGAATTCTAAAACACGCAAACTTAACAGCAACTGGGGAGACAGAACATAGGAACCTGAAACATGGTACAAAACATCACAGTGGACATAACATGGAACACAGGGAAGCCATATGACAAAGCCAAAGAGCTAAACCTAAGATAACCATAACTGAGATCCAGGGAAACAAGAAACAGTACATCAAAGGACTCAAAACATAAACCATGATATAAAAGCACAGGATCTCTTCCAAATAAAATAGGAAACATAATGAGACGCAGACATGATAACCAGAACTTGACAACGTAAGACACAGACATGAAACACATGAAGAGCAGGGGAGACTTAACATGGGTTGGAAACACAAGGGGGAACTAATAAGCAAATGAACATAGGAGACCTAAAGAGCTTAACATACTATAAACATCAAAATGAACTAAAACTCAAAACACTGGGTCCTAAGACCCAGGATCGTGACAATTTTTGTTTGCCTTCTGCAGTTACAGGCGATCTTGCCTCTATGAACTATTTTAATGTCAGAAAAAAATATTTAATATGACTTTTTTTTTGTTAAATTGATTATAAGTGTGAGGCTAACATCTTACTTTGTCACAGACCTGCTGCTGTTTTACATGGTCTCGGACTCTCTGAGCTACAGTTCCTCTAAAGTCAACTTGAGGCAGGCTTTTATGTTTCTCTCTGATTGAGATGAGTTAAATTTACCTTAATTTTTTCCTCATGTTAGTGTTTTCATTCATTATTTTTTTAAATGACTATATAACAAAACCTTTGCTTTGGTGTTTTTTTTTTATTTTGCAGGTCTTGTAAAGTCAGGTTGTACAGATTTTTTTTTCTTAAAGTATCACTCTTCACCAGCTAATTGTGCTGTTAGCTCGACTGGCCACAGTGAGCCTGTAATCCCAGAGGACCTGCAGAGGACCCAAAGAGACTGCACGTCATGCGGAATGATCTGAGGCGAGGTCCCAGCTTCTCTCCTCCTCTGAGAAAGGCTGCATTGTACGAGACTGATTTAGCTGCTAGCTAATTTTCATCTCTGGGTAGGTCAAACAGTAAATACATTGCAAAATGTCAATAAACAAATTATACTACTACAAATGTAGATGACACTTTATCATAATAAGCTAAACATTAATTTTACTATTTTTAGATCAATCTCGCCACTTCTCTGTGTTTTGTGGTTAACAGAGCTCATTTTTAACCTGTAGTATTATAACCTCTCCTAGGACAATAAATAGCAGGTGTGAAAAGAAGGAAGCCTGGGAATGGAAAACTCCACCCACAAGGATGCGCCGGGCTGCATCTCTACCTGAGACAGAGAATCAGAATCAGAATCAGAAAGGGTTTTATTGCCAAATGTTGAGCGGGTTTACAACATTAGGAAATTGCTGCGGTGCTTAGTGCAAACATACTGTTATAAATACTGTTATAAATTAAGCTTAAATAGACATGAAAATAAAAATGAGAATAAGAATTAAAAGTGCTAAGTAGATAGATAGATATATACATGATATATACATGAGTGCAGGTGGTGATCAGTGCCAAACATGGAATGATGCAGTGAACACAGCGTAGGGTCATGTGTTAGTGGCGGGAACAGTCATACGGTTATTGTTCATGTGTCCAACAGCAGAGGGGAAGAAACTGTTCTTATGGCGAGAGGTTCTGGTGCGAATGGACCGGAGCCTCCTGCCTGAGGGGAGCAGGTCAAACAGGTTGTGTCCAGGGTGAGAAGGGTCAGCTGAGATCCGAGCTGCACGCCCCAGTGTCCTGGAGGTGTACAGGTCCTGCAGAGATGGGAGTCTGCAGCCAATCACCTTCTCAGCAGAGCGCACAACACGCTGCAGTCTCTGTTTGTCCCTGATAGTGGCTCCAGCGTACCACACGGTGATGGAGGAGGTGAGGATGGACTCGATGATTGCAGTGTAGAATTGCATCATCGTCCGTGTTGGCAGGTTGAATTTCTTCAGCTGCCTCAGGAAGTACATCCTCTGCTGGGCTTTCTTTATGACGGAGGTGATGGTGGGCTCCCACTTCAGGTCCTGGGTGATGGTGGTACCCAGGAAGCAGAATGAGTCCACAGAGGTGATGGGGGTGTCAGTCAGGATGATGGGGGGGAGTGGAGCTGTGTGCTTCCTGAAGTCCACAATAATCTCCACTGTCTTCTGGGCATTCAGCACCAGGTTGTTGTGGCTGCACCAGGACACCAGACGTTCAGACAGGGAACAACAGTTTATTGTCATTTGTTTTGTCTTAGCTCTGTTGTATGTATGTATGTTAGGACCAGTGTTGGGCAAGTTACTTTGAAAAAGTAATTAATTATACTTACTAATTACTTCTTCAAAAAAGTAACTGAGTTACATATTCTAAAAGTAATCAATTACTAGAAAGAGTAACTACGGAGCCCTGCAGGGGACATGGGAGAAAAAAAAATTAGGGAGAGAAAAAAAAAGTTAAGATGGACTTTTGAGAGATCTCGCAAAAGTATTGCGAGAGCTCGCAAAAGTTTTAGCCGCATTCTTCGGAGGCCGCCAGCCTCGCAAAACTCCAACAATGGCGGCAGCTACTTAGTTGTAATATTACTCTTTCTGGGTCACAAAATACACTTTTAAGATATCACATCACATATTTGCAAAAGTGCTCCGACGTTTTTGGAGATCTGACACCCACTAGCTCGAAGCTAACGGGAGGTCGAGACCTACTACAGCCGGGAGGAACACCGCTTTCCCGGCACATCGTGCCTCGACCTCCCGGTCGGCTTCGAGCTGGCGGCCTCCGAAGAATGCGGCTAAAACTTTTGCGAGATCTCGCAAAAGTCGGTTTTAATTATTTTTTTTTCTCCCTAATTTTTTTTTTCTCCCATGTCCCCTGCGGGGCTCCGTAAGTAACTATTGTGTTACTTTGAAAAAAAAATGTCCAGGGTATAATTGGTTGTTTTTTTTTTTTTTGGTCATAAGCAGAGAGTGCTCGCTAGCGCTATCCTTAGACAGTAAATGTGATGAAACTATTCAGGAAAAAACACCGTGTATATATTGTTTATCATGACTTTAAGTGGCCTATCAGCACAATTTAAAAACTGGTATATATCCCCTTGTTGCTTTGTCATCTTAAAGTGGTCATGTGATTGGCTTACCACGACGACGTTATTCTTCCTCAGTCAAACAGCAGTACTCCTGCGATTGTTTTGCCCGCTTAGCTCCAGGTGTTGTGCCAAAAAGTGATCGTCTGCCAGACAGTGATTGCCATCCGCGGGAGCGCGCGCAGCTACTTAAAGCTGTAGCGCCCAGATTACTTACAGTTACTTCCGTGCAACTGATATAAGGTGTGGTAAGCTGAACACAGCTTCACCCGTCTGTTTGTTGAAAAATAGTAATGAGACTGGTACCCGTACAGTACCAGTGTTGTAACGATAGAAATAGTAATTAGTTAGATTACTCGTTACTGAAAAAAGTAATGCCGTTACTTATAACGCAGTATTCCCATCGCTGGTTAGGACCCCATTTGAAAGTGACATGTCACACATCACAGAGTTCACTCAGATAAAAAAAACTGGTCTATTTTTCCTATGCTGACGTTAGTGATCAGGAAACAGGATACCTGGGAAACATGCTGTAAAACTAATCAGCTTTTCCAGCCACCAGGGGAGCCACAAGGCGGGAGAATTACCGAGCAGAGGAAGATGAATGTTTCAGTTAGACTGCGTCCTGCTCAGAAGGAGTGCTGCAATTTAGGTCAATGTACAGCCTGCCCACAGTAATTATAAGTCAAGCTGCAGGAAGGAAATTTAATAAGACATTATCTGCAACAAAAGCCTCACAGAAGTAGAGTGAGAGTCAAGCGCAGCGCACAAAGAAAGAGGCCAAAGATGGACGTGAAAATAATTCTTAAAATGAGGCTCTGTCAGATTATCTTTGCAGGGGAAGTATTGTTATGCTGATTAGGATCAAACGAACAAAAGGCTTTGGGTTTAAAGTGAAAAAAAATTGCCACAGGATTCCCGAAAATGGCTTTTTTCCCCCTCCTGCTGTCAGAAGTCACACAACAATTTGGTAAAAGTGTCACCCGCATTATTATTCGTTGTCACTTTCATCATCACCAAGTTGTGCTGTAATTTATTCAGTGCTGCTGGAGTTTAAAAGAAGCTTGAAACTTGGATTAGGTGAGAAAAAATCCAAAGTTGGTTGTGTTTATTGAGAATAATGGGCTGTGTGAGCATGTTGTAATAATGGTCGCAGAAGGATGCCCTTTAGAAACAGGAAATGTGTTGTTTTCTAACATTTTTACCCACTCATGATTCTCCCTGTGGCAGACTTCCCTACTTTAAACTGGTTTTTGCACACTTAGCTGCTCACAACATATAGACACAAAACAAGAGCAGAGATGAGGAGCAAACTATCTTTAGGATGGGAGCAGCAGCGTCGTCCCTGTCACCTTGTCCCCTTTTTGGAATTTCTTTAACATCCTGAGAGGTTTGCCAGGATTCTGCAAGGACACCTCATTCTATCAACATCTGCATACAAGGAGCTGTAGGCTGCTTCCAGCTTTTATGCGCAACTTATGGATAAATCATACTAACACTTCATACTAACATATTAACAAAGTAAACCTGACTTGCCCTCTCTTACTTTAAGGCCAACAATTTGTCAGCTAGCTGGGTCACGGTTGTGAATGGGTGTGTTTTAACCTAAACCTAAGAAGTGAATGCAGGTAAAGGTTAAAGGAAAGGTGAAAACACAAGTGAAGTCCAACAGGACTCCAACCAGCATCTCTTGGCTGTAATCTCTCAGTGGCCAACATAACTGCCACCACCATGCTTGGCAGTTGGTACAGTTTTCTTAGGTTTCAAAGCCTCACTTTTACTCCTCCAAACATACCTCTTGTCATTGTGGCCAAATAGCTATTTTGTCTCTCTGACCATCAAGCTTTTCTCCAGAAGACATTTGGCTGGTCCATGTTGACCGGACGCTGCAAATTTCATTCAGGTTCAATTTTGGAGTTTTGAGTTTTGAGGATGGACTCGATGATTGCAGTGTAGAACTGCATCATCGTCCGTGTTGGCAGGTTGAATTTCTTCAGCTGCCTCAGGAAGTACATCCTCTGCTGGGCTTTCTTTATGACGGAGGTGATGGTGGGCTCCCACTTCAGGTCCTGGGTGATGGTGGTACCCAGGAAGCAGAATGAGTCCACAGAGGTGATGGGGGTGTCAGTCAGGATGATGGGGGGGAGTGGAGCTGTGTGCTTCCTGAAGTCCACAATAATCTCCACTGTCTTCTGGGCATTCAGCACCAGGTTGTTGTGGCTGCACCAGGACACCAGACGTTCAGACAGGGAACAACAGTTTATTGTCATTTGTTTTGTCTTAGCTCTGTTGTATGTATGTATGTTAGGACCAGTGTTGGGCAAGTTACTTTGAAAAAGTAATTAATTATACTTACTAATTACTTCTTCAAAAAAGTAACTGAGTTACATATTCTAAAAGTAATCAATTACTAGAAAGAGTAACTACGGAGCCCTGCAGGGGACATGGGAGAAAAAAAAATTAGGGAGAAAAAAAAAAAGTTAAGATGGACTTTTGAGAGATCTCGCAAAAGTATTGCGAGAGCTCGCAAAAGTTTTAGCCGCATTCTTCGGAGGCCGCCAGCCTCGCAAAACTCCAACAATGGCGGCAGCTACTTAGTTGTAATATTACTCTTTCTGGGTCACAAAATACACTTTTAAGATATTTTGAGGCGTGAATGTAGTTGTGTAAGCATCAGATACCTGCTCGTTTTACAAGACATCACATATTTGCAAAAGTGCTCCGACGTTTTTGGAGATCTGACACCCACTAGCTCGAAGCTAACGGGAGGTCGAGACCTACTACAGCCGGGAGGAACACCGCTTTCCCGGCACATCGTGCCTCGACCTCCCGGTCGGCTTCGAGCTGGCGGCCTCCGAAGAATGCGGCTAAAACTTTTGCGAGATCTCGCAAAAGTCGGTTTTAATTATTTTTTTTTTTCTCCCTAATTTTTTTTTCTCCCATGTCCCCTGCGGGGCTCCGTAAGTAACTATTGTGTTACTTTGAAAAAAAAATGTCCAGGGTATAATTGGTTGTTTTTTTTTTTTTGGTCATAAGCAGAGAGTGCTCGCTAGCGCTATCCTTAGACAGTAAATGTGATGAAACTATTCAGGAAAAAACACCGTGTATATATTGTTTATCATGACTTTAAGTGGCCTATCAGCACAATTTAAAAACTGGTATATATCCCCTTGTTGCTTTGTCATCTTAAAGTGGTCATGTGATTGGCTTACCACGACGACGTTATTCTTCCTCAGTCAAACAGCAGTACTCCTGCGATTGTTTTGCCCGCTTAGCTCCAGGTGTTGTGCCAAAAAGTGATCGTCTGCCAGACAGTGATTGCCATCCGCGGGAGCGCGCGCAGCTACTTAAAGCTGTAGCGCCCAGATTACTTACAGTTACTTCCGTGCAACTGATATAAGGTGCGGTAAGCTGAACACAGCTTCACCCGTCTGTTTGTTGAAAAATAGTAATGAGACTGGTACCCGTACAGTACCAGTGTTGTAACGATAGAAATAGTAATTAGTTAGATTACTCGTTACTGAAAAAAGTAATGCCGTTACTTATAACGCAGTATTCCCATCGCTGGTTAGGACCCCATTTGAAAGTGACATGTCACACATCACAGAGTTCACTCAGATAAAAAAAACTGGTCTATTTTTCCTATGCTGACGTTAGTGATCAGGAAACAGGATACCTGGGAAACATGCTGTAAAACTAATCAGCTTTTCCAGCCACCAGGGGAGCCACAAGGCGGGAGAATTACCGAGCAGAGGAAGATGAATGTTTCAGTTAGACTGCGTCCTGCTCAGAAGGAGTGCTGCAATTTAGGTCAATGTACAGCCTGCCCACAGTAATTATAAGTCAAGCTGCAGGAAGGAAATTTAATAAGACATTATCTGCAACAAAAGCCTCACAGAAGTAGAGTGAGAGTCAAGCGCAGCGCACAAAGAAAGAGGCCAAAGATGGACGTGAAAATAATTCTTAAAATGAGGCTCTGTCAGATTATCTTTGCAGGGGAAGTATTGTTATGCTGATTAGGATCAAACGAACAAAAGGCTTTGGGTTTAAAGTGAAAAAAAATTGCCACAGGATTCCCGAAAATGGCTTTTTTCCCCCTCCTGCTGTCAGAAGTCACACAACAATTTGGTAAAAGTGTCACCCGCATTATTATTCGTTGTCACTTTCATCATCACCAAGTTGTGCTGTAATTTATTCAGTGCTGCTGGAGTTTAAAAGAAGCTTGAAACTTGGATTAGGTGAGAAAAAATCCAAAGTTGGTTGTGTTTATTGAGAATAATGGGCTGTGTGAGCATGTTGTAATAATGGTCGCAGAAGGATGCCCTTTAGAAACAGGAAATGTGTTGTTTTCTAACATTTTTACCCACTCATGATTCTCCCTGTGGCAGACTTCCCTACTTTAAACTGGTTTTTGCACACTTAGCTGCTCACAACATATAGACACAAAACAAGAGCAGAGATGAGGAGCAAACTATCTTTAGGATGGGAGCAGCAGCGTCGTCCCTGTCACCTTGTCCCCTTTTTGGAATTTCTTTAACATCCTGAGAGGTTTGCCAGGATTCTGCAAGGACACCTCATTCTATCAACATCTGCATACAAGGAGCTGTAGGCTGCTTCCAGCTTTTATGCGCAACTTATGGATAAATCATACTAACACTTCATACTAACATATTAACAAAGTAAACCTGACTTGCCCTCTCTTACTTTAAGGCCAACAATTTGTCAGCTAGCTGGGTCACGGTTGTGAATGGGTGTGTTTTAACCTAAACCTAAGAAGTGAATGCAGGTAAAGGTTAAAGGAAAGGTGAAAACACAAGTGAAGTCCAACAGGACTCCAACCAGCATCTCTTGGCTGTAATCTCTCAGTGGCCAACATAACTGCCACCACCATGCTTGGCAGTTGGTACAGTTTTCTTAGGTTTCAAAGCCTCACTTTTACTCCTCCAAACATACCTCTTGTCATTGTGGCCAAATAGCTATTTTGTCTCTCTGACCATCAAGCTTTTCTCCAGAAGACATTTGGCTGGTCCATGTTGACCGGACGCTGCAAATTTCATTCAGGTTCAATTTTGGAGTTTTGTTTGATGTGTAATCTGGAAAAAGAACAAGTGAAAGAAATCATTAAAACCCCAATGACCCTGCCGTTCATGCCCGTGATGAGTGGATATGAACTTCTTGCCACAGCAGCTTTTTTCTGGGTTCCAAGAAACCATAAACTGTGACAGAGCACATCCCATCTGCACCCAATTCTTCTTTTTTAAAGTCATTAAAGATGTATAATCATCCACCTGGGAAACGAACAGGTCAAAGAAATCATGATGACCTTCATCCTCACGATGAGTGGACGTACACTTCCAAACACAACTCTAATTGAGCTGTGAAGCTGACTCGACTGTGAGGGCATCGTTTCTGGTCACAATCAACAAATAAATAAATAAAAGCAGGATTATGGGGTTAAATTAAACATACGTTACCAACATTGGTGGCAATTATTTTTCTGTCAGTCATCTAATGCATTAATCTCCAATGTCTGGCTTCGGGCTGTCTGAGAAAATAATGATACTGTGATAGATGAAGTGAGGCAGGACAATGTTTTTGCCTTCATGCCCTCAGGAGGTTAACCCGGCCATCATGAATATACATAATAAACTTCACTTCCAGCAGATGACAGGATCTATAACTCTGGAGTAGACAGGTAAACAGTCTGACCACCAGTGTCACGAGGTTGGGCTGCTGCTGGAGGGGAAAAATGGGTTTTAATCACGATAAAATTGGGAAACCAATAACTTTAAATGACTAGTTGGCAAATTAGACTCAAAGACATGAGGGTGAAACTCCCATTAGCAGCATTTCCACCTTGATGAGCTTTAAAACTCACTCTGACCTAAAAACAAGGAGCACAAATGAAATCAGTCTCCTTTTGTGACCAAAGCAACACATTAAAATGCACCAGATTTTTCCTCCCCAAGTGTGAATGGGCAAACACAGCCATTATGTCGTCATGTCGCCTGAATTATTTATTCGTTGGTATTTTTCAATTCAGTTCTCTATAAATGTTCCTTTACCTTTGACGCTCCGGCCTGTGCTGAAGTGAGGAGTTAAAACGGGGATAAAGGTGAATATAATGCCTCTCCCTGGTTCAGTGAATTCATATTAAAAGTGCTCTGCTGAAGCGCAGATGGAATCGATGCTGCTCCAGCAGGCCAAAAGGGCTCCAAGTCTGAACCTCGCCTGCTTCAACAGCCGTGGCTTTATTGGATTTTCTTACTGCTTCCAACAGCTGTTTAAATTTGCAAAAGAACAATGATACATAATTTAGAAAGAGCCGTATATGACACGATGCTTCACGATATACCGACATGCCATGCAGGGATGCCATCGCAGCCGGAAAGATGTTCGCCCGCGGCTTGCTGGCATCAGAAATCTGGTCATTTTCATTCAGGTGCCACCCTGCTGTTACATAACACATCAGGACTCGAATGAAGTAAAGAAGAGGCTGTTAAATACGTGCTGCAGCTCCTCTCTGAGCCTATGACCGGCTGATTCACACCTGGAACATCAGCTGAACGCTGTTAGCTGAAATTAGCTGTGTAGAAGGGCAGGAAGGATGGGTGCACTCAGCCTCGCAATAAATGTTTGCCTCTGAAAGACGTGTTTTTCTCTCTCAAATGAGTCGATTAAAAGACGGCTGTCAAACAGAGAAACCGGTACAGCCTTCATGCCATCAGAAGGCACAACTCCCACCACCTGGAGCAGGAAACACCGATAAAACAAAACAGAGTCAGGCTTAACCTCTAATAATGGATTGTATGTCTCCCACAGTCTCATGGTTTTTATGTAATATCATCGTCTGAAAAATAACAGGTAAGGGGAGCTGTGAAATGAAATTCAGTATTTGTCAGTGAAATGCAGCAGAGTGGAGGGATAAAGTGGCGTGAAAAAGAAAGTAAAGTACCTCGAAGTACTAGTTTTATACTACTTTATTATGTAAGTAATGGTGGATGAGTGAATGAGTGAGGGAGAGGCTGAAAAGCACAGTATTTAGGTTCCATTTACCTAGTGTGTCAAATTTGGATTAAATGCAGCGAGCCATGAAGGAATTACATTTCTCAGGTTTGAATTTCTCGCCGGGTAAATTGGCTGTTATTCTTAATTACTGCTGCAGAACTTGGATTCATGTGTAAATATGCATTAGACTGGGGAGAGAACTAAAAGAAAACATCAGCTCGGGTTTTTAAGTCGTCACGTCGGTGAATAATAACGACCTTTCTGACAGCGGGTCTGTTTAATATGCAGGTGAAGCTAATGATAGTTGCTATTAGCTCTTCTCTATTGTGTGTCCTTCTTTAAAAAATCTGCTGCAGGTACAGACGTGTTATTTGTGTCACCTCCAGGTGTTGGTGAAGAATGATCTGATATCCTCGTGTCGGTGTTGTTCCCACATCATCATAATAAATGTTGTTCCAGGTTCAACATTGCAAGTGACCAATCACATTGCAAGTGACCAATCACATTGTTGTGACGTCCCCTTTTTGTGCATTTGAAAAATACTGCCTTAAAAAAATCGACTTCACTTGCGAGAAGAGAAACTGCTTCTGTCCGCCGATCCAGGAACTTGAATTCTTTGAATTTCAGGATACTTTTTTTTAAATAAACGGTAAGCATTATACATATTGTCCTTACAGAGGCGGTTTCTCTTCACGCAAGTGAAGTAGATTTTTTGAAGGCGTTTGTTTTTTTCAAGGTCGCGGATGACGTCAGGAGAAGGTGATTGGTCACTTGCAATGTTGAACCTGGAACAACATTATTTATGGTGACGAGGGAACAACACCAACACGAGGATATCAGATCGTCCGTTGGGGAATCTGTAGCTGACCCAAGACAAACCTAAAATAATCCAAAGATCTTGAACACTGAGGAGTGAAGTTTTTATGAAGTACTGCTCTTTGTGCTGTGCTGCTACGGCCACAGGTCACTGAGCTGCTGAACCCAGCCAATCAGGAGTCCAGCACCATGTTCAAAGACAAGTAAAAAGTAAGAGAGTTGTGCTTTCATTCAGGGCTGCAGAGGAACTGAAGTTTCCCAGTGGAACGGGTCTTCTGGTTTGGTTGTTAATTCAGGTGTTGGTGGAACAGTTGACACTTCTTTCAGGTTGCAGATGTTGCATGCTGGGGAATTACTGGTTCAATTGCAGTTGTTTTCAGCATGCATGGAGTTCAAGGATCTGAATAATAACCATATCTGTTACAACCAGACTTATAAGCTTAAAATGGGATTAGGTGATGAGTTTTATTTAAAGTTCTAAAAAAAAAAAATCTAGTTAAAATGTGTGTATAATGTAACCAGGTGTATGTGATAAGGTCGAACAAGACATGGTGGTTCTCCACAAGCCAAGCCAGCCATGCCTTTAATCCACAGCTCATCTGACGAGGACAGGAAACGGGTGAAAAAAAGGAGAATGCCCTGCTTTGTAAGGCTTAAAGTTAGCTGCTAGCCATCTGCTAGGTTTCACCTTCAGTGATAATAGTCACTGAGTTGGACCGTGTGTCACAGTCCTGATTTTTGGTAATTATTTTACGTTTTCTTTGTTCTCAGTCTGATTGTTATTGTTTGTTTATGTTTGCCACATTTTTAAGTACATTAATTTTCAGTTATTTTTTTCAGTTTGTGGTTATATTCTACGTTTACGTTTATTTTGTTTAGTCTGTTGGAATTTTCTCAGAATTGTCAGATAAACCTGTCTTTATTTCCTTCCCAAGACACTTGTAACCGCCTTCCAACTGAACCTCCTTTTAATGCTCGGTCTAACTCATCTTACTGAATTTTTTCCTATCTTCCTTCTACACAATGCTTTCTAGTTACTTCCTGTTTTTATTTTGGTAGTGTTTTGTCACCTGTGATTTATATTGAATTTTACTTCCTGTCGTATTATGTCGTATTATCCCTGAGTTGTTCCCCCTGTATTACCCACCTGTTTCCCCTAGCCTCTTTACCGTTTATATTTACAGTCTCACTCGCCCCTTGCCCTTTGTGGAGTCTTCTCCTTCCACCTTAATATGACTGCTGTTTTGTTTACTGACAGACAAGAAGTGTGTATCAGTTTTTTATTGGTCTATTACTTACACAGACACAGGTACCAGTATCTCTGTGCTTGACCCTTACCAACTTTTAGCGCTCCACCCTTCACCTTCTCATCCAAATATGGACACCACACCAACATGATGGCACTGAGGCTTCAAGATCTTTTAGTGAGTCCAAAACCAATAAGTGAACTCACAATGGCTATGTCTACATGAAGTCGGTGTTCTACTTACATAGTGTGATCAGATACTCATTCACACCACAGGTAGATCACAGAAAGAAGGAAAACAGGTCAGTCAAACAATACTACAACCAGACTGTCAGAATGATGATGCCGTCAACAGAGCAACTAGCACTGAGATTTCTCACATGACGCCATGTATGCATTGCTCAAGAACTATGTGCCATATTAGACGTGATACAGCTGACTGTCTATTTGCTGACTGGTTGTGTCACGGTCTGGCTGGGGCAGACCGTATGTGTTGCAGAGGAGGACTCAAACGCAGACCAAAACGTAGTGTGGATAAACAAAACAAGCCGTTTATTGAGGCTAGCAATAAGGGTAAAAATAATCGGGCATCGGTGAAAACTAAACAATAACCTAAACTGGGTGAACTAATAACAAAACATGAAAAAGCTTAACCATAGTGAACTGACATGGGTACCTGGGGATGAGACATGGATGAGCAGACGACCTGACAATGGCATGCAGAAAACAAAGGGCTTAAATACATGAGGTGATCAGGGGAGGTGGAGACACATGGGGGAAACAGCTGACAGACATAAACCTAATGACAGGACCAGGAGAGGAAAGCTAAATACAATAAACAAAGAACACATGACATTGTCAGAATAAAACAGGAAATACTAAAACATGACAACACAACTTAACAGACCTAATATGTGATGAATAAATACAAAACCCCAAAACATAGAAAACCCAGGAACAATAACTGCCTAAACTAAAGGCAGATAGGAAATAACACAAACTAAATCACATAACAAAATGAGACAAATACAAACATGAACTCAGAGCGCTGGGTCAGAGACCCAGCCTGTGACAGAGCCCCCCCCTCAAGGGCGGATTCCAGACGCCCAAAACCTCGAAAAACAAAACCAAAAACAACCCACCAAGGGCGGGCGGTGGGGGTCCAGGACGGAGGGCCAGAAACAAGGCCAAAAAAAACCAAAATGTCCATCAAAATCACAGGAGCACAGGGAACAGTTCATGACTCCTCAGGGGGCCGACCCGGAGGGTGACGGTCCAGAAAATCATAGTTCATGTGATCAGGGGGCCGGCCCGGAGGCCGACGGCACAGAAGTCCATGGTCGAACAGTTCCGGGGGCCGTCCGTGCGGACGGCAACGGCGTAGAAACAGTTCAGGTGGCCGACCGTGCGGACGGCAACGGCGTAGAAACAGTTCAGGTGGCCGACCTCGACGGCGGTGACGTCCAGCAGGTGGCCGAAGATTCCCAGGTGCAGAGCGAGGCTTGGGCGGCGGCATAACAGCCGTAGGACCAGGCGACGCTGAAGCAGAGGCTGGACCAGGCGTAGCAGAGGCCGGACCAGGCGAGGCAGAAGCAGAAGCCGAGGAAGACTCGGATGAGGCCGAACCAGGCGAGGCAGAAGCAGGAGCAGAGGCCGAAGCCGGACCAGGCGAGGCAGAAGCAGGAGCAGAGGCCGAAGCCGGACCAGGCGTAGACGAAGGCTCTGACGAAGCCGCACCAGGCGAAGACGAAGGCTCTGACGAAGCCGCACCAGGCGAAGACGAAGGCTCTGACGAAGCCGCAGCAGGCGAAGCACAGGCTGGAGCTGCAGCAGGCGAAGCACAGGCTGGAGCTGCAGCAGGCGAAGCACAGGCTGGAGCTGCAGCAGGCGAAACAGAAGCAGAATCTGAAGGTGGCTGGACGGGCTCCTCGGGCCCCCCAGCTGACGTGGCATGAGGCTGGTGCGGTTCTCCTGAACCCCCAGCTGACGTGGCATGAGGCTGGTGCGGTTCTCCTGAACCCCCAGCAGACGAGGCATGAGGCTGGACGGGCTCCTCGGGCCCTCCAGCAGACGAGGCATGAGGCTGGACGGGCTCCTCGGGCCCTCCAGCAGACGAGGCATGAGGCTGGACGGGCTCCTCGGGCCCTCCAGCTGACGAGGCATGAGGCTGGACGGGCTCCTCGGGCCCTCCAGCTGACGAGGCATGAGGCTGGATGGGCTCCTCGGGCCCTCCAGCAGACGAAACTTGAAGCCGGCTGGGTTCACCCGAACCCCCAGCAGACGAAACTTGAAGCTGGCCGGGTTCTCCTGAACCTCCAGCAGACAAAACATGAAGCTGGCTGGGTTCTCCTGAACCTCCAGCAAACGAAGCATGAAGCTGGCTGGGTTCACCTGAACCTCCAGCAAACGAGGCATGAAGCTGGGTGGATTCTCCTGAACCTCCAGCAGACGAAGCATGACCAGCAGGTGTAGAGACCACCGGCTGGACAGAAGGCTGAGCAGGTGATGGAGCGAATGACTGAGCTGAACAATGGGGAGCTGGCTGAGCTGCACAGTGGGCTAAGGGCTGAGCTAACGGAAACACAGGAAAATGAACTATTGACTGGGCTGCTAACAGAGCTAATGACTGAGCTATAGACTGAAAAGCATGCAGTAGTGATGGTGGTGTTGGTTGCGGACTGAATTCTCCTGAGCCTTCAGTAGAAACAGGAACGGGTGCAGGCACCTGCTGGACACTAGCCACTCCCACCCGAGGAGTAGGTATGGGTGCGGAGACGGGCTGTATCCTGGCTGACCTCACCCTGGGGACCGGCATGGGTGCAGGGGTGGACTGGTTCACAGCCCCCCTCACCCCGGAAGCCGGGACAGGCACCGGCAACGGCTGGGCAACTGCCCTTCCCACCCGAGGAGCTGGTACGGGTGCAGAAACGGACAGAGCCTCAGCTGGCCTGGAAACCAGAGCAGGGACCAGCTGGGCCTCAGACTCCCTCACCCGAGGAACTGGTACGGGTGCAGGGGTACGCTGGGCCCGAGCTGCCCTGGCAGCAGAAACACGAACAGGCAAAGGAGCAGGCTCAGAAAAAACAGTCTTAGAAACGGCAGGCTTAGGGTTAATATGTATTGGGTCGACAAAAACAGACCTAGCAAAAATGAATCCGCCGTCCACTTCATGTTTAGCAGTCTTAGTATTAGCAGTCCTTGGGTTAATAGTTTTCGAAATCCTTGGGTTAACAGTTGTAGAGTGAGCTGACTTGGGGATGACTGAACCAGACTTAACAAAACCTGAACTGACAGAACCTGAACAGACGGAAGTGGAACTGAGTGTGTTTGTCCTGGTAACGTAATTAACAGTCTGTCCTTTAACCCTATGTGCAGGCTTAGGCGAGCGGGAATTGTCTTTCATCCCTCCCTGTGTAGAGGGAGTAAAACAAAACGGATCCTCCCAGTCCACGTCGTCATCCATAAGGGAAATTCCCCATGGATCGGAAGTGAGCCGATTGTTGTTAGCATCAGACGGGTCGTGAGGGTAATAGTCATTGTTACTCACCACCGTGAGCTCGGCATTGTCCAGTTTATGGCGACGGGCGCGCTGCTTCCTTCGAGTGGAGGAAGCCGGCGGAGCGAGCGACTGAGCCCCCGGTGCACAGAACGGAGACACCGAGGCTGGAGCGTGAGCGCCTGAAGCCACACGGAGGACTCCCACCTGAAGCGAGCGAGGCTTAGATGCAGGCAGCGCAACAGGCGGGGACTTTCGGCAGCTCTTGGGACCTCCGAGAGCTAGCCGAGTCCCGTGGAAAATGCGCTCGTAGTCGGGGGTACGCCACGGCTTCCAGCGGAGCTCCTCCTCCAGCTGGGCGAAGGCTGCCTCCCGACGCTCGTAAAGCTCGCGGTCTGCTGAGTCCATAGTGGTCAGGTCGTACTGTCACGGTCTGGCTGGGGCAGACCGTATGTGTTGCAGAGGAGGACTCAAACGCAGACCAAAACGTAGTGTGGATAAACAAAACAAGCCGTTTATTGAGGCTAGCAATAAGGGTAAAAATAATCGGGCATCGGTGAAAACTAAACAATAACCTAAACTGGGTGAACTAATAACAAAACATGAAAAAGCTTAACCATAGTGAACTGACATGGGTACCTGGGGATGAGACATGGATGAGCAGACGACCTGACAATGGCATGCAGAAAACAAAGGGCTTAAATACATGAGGTGATCAGGGGAGGTGGAGACACATGGGGGAAACAGCTGACAGACATAAACCTAATGACAGGACCAGGAGAGGAAAGCTAAATACAATAAACAAAGAACACATGACATTGTCAGAATAAAACAGGAAATACTAAAACATGACAACACAACTTAACAGACCTAATATGTGATGAATAAATACAAAACCCCAAAACATAGAAAACCCAGGAACAATAACTGCCTAAACTAAAGGCAGATAGGAAATAACACAAACTAAATCACATAACAAAATGAGACAAATACAAACATGAACTCAGAGCGCTGGGTCAGAGACCCAGCCTGTGACAGGTTGTAGTGTTTCTTGGAAGTTTCTGGCAGTCATTGGATGAATTCAGTCGCAAAGACAGCTCTGCGTCAAAAATCTCTTAGTGATTGCTGTGATTGCTCGCAGATTACATTTAGCTTTTCATATTTGTCAGCTGTGCTCACTACCAGTCCAGCAAAAGGTTACTTTTCAGTGCTAGAAAGGCAACAACTTTTACTTTGAAGGCGAAACATCTTCATTTCCAGTTTGTGCTGCATATTTCACAGTTTCATCACTGCTAAGGGAGAGTAGATAAACAGTGTTTGTACACAAGTCCAGCACTGGGCCATGCAAACTCTGACTGCAGAAACATGCAGTCAGAAGCCAGCTTCTGCCAACCAGTTGGGGAATACAGTTTTTCCTGGTGACAGTTGTTTCCACCTGCAGCACAGGGACTTCAGGAATCATTTTCCAAGTGACTCAAGTCAACTTTCATAAACCACTCACAACCACTCGTGAACTACTCATTTTTCCCTCACAACTTTAGCTTGCCAGATGGTTGCAGATGAGTCTCTAGTTCTGTGACTTGTCACTTGGTCCTACATTATCACATGTCCAAAATACAGAACAAGTTACCGTAATGTGGTCCATGTTCAGGTGTCTAGGTGTCTGCAAAACCTCAGGAAATACACTTGTGTCCTCATCTCTTCAAGAAAAAGTGCCACAGTGTCAGAAACCTCTGGTCATGCGATCAGTTCCACCTCCTCCTTCCTTTCAAGAGGTACAGCCAATTTGACACCACTGAGCTTACATCAGTACAAAAATGACCCAAGTGCACAGTATTCGGACTCTTGATGATTATGTGAAGCAGAAATAACTCCAGGACCTCTCCAAATTATGCTAACAGACTTCCGGTTTTGACAAGCATGGGGTAGTCACACTTTTCCTTAGCTCCTGCGACTTTTAGTTATTTGAGCGAGCCCACCTAACTTATCTTTTGATAAATATCTTGGTGATTTAGTGAAGCCGTCGGAACATTTGATGCCCTATCATGTCGCCTAAACCTGCGAAGCCGAATGGTAAAACAACCGAATGCGCGGCTTCTGGCGTTCCTGCGAATGTTAGCAAAGCCGACATAACAGCACTGCTAGCGGAGCACCGTTCAGCTTTACTGGCAGAGCTAAAAGTCAGCTTTTTTGATGATGTGAATAAAAAGCTGGACAGACTACAGAAGGCATCGGACAACCATGGTTGCTACGTGATGAAAACTTTATAGAATTTATTTTGGATCAAATTACCTGCTTTTTGGAATTTAATTTAACTCCAGATATTTCCATCTCGTCGGTCTGGGAGGCTCTTAAGGCTTATCTTCGCGACCAGATTATATCATTTACAGCTAATAAGAAACGTGCTTCTACTTCTAAACTGAAGGATTTGGAAAAGCAAATAACAGACTTGGATAATAGGAATTCTCAGAACCCCTCACCAAATTTATATAAAGAATGTTTGAAACTGGGTGCAGAATATGACGTGCTCGCCTCACATTCTATAGAATATTTATTGTTAAAGAACCGGAGTGATACCTATGAAAACGGAGATAAGGCGGGAGAGATTCTAGCAAGACAGTTGAAATGTGCAAGAGCCAGGCAAACTATTAATGGGATCGCAACCCGAGATGGTGGGTCTGTTACAGATCAACAGGGAATAAATGATGCTTTTCAGCATTATTATTATAAGTTGTATAGCTCTGATAGTACCAATGATTCTAACCTCCTTTCTGATTTTTTTAGAGACCTAAAGATTCCAACATTGTCCCCAGACGAGGTTTCCACCCTGGATGCACCTCTGCAGCAGCAGGAGATCATAATGGCAATAAAGTCAGTCTCGTCGATCACCAGGCCCTGATGGCTTACCGAACGAGTTTTATGCCGCCTTTGCTGGAAAACTAGCCCCTGTGTTAGCTACGTTATATACTGACTCTCTTGTCAAAGGTGTTTTGCATGATAGCCTAAATCAAGCTTGTATAACATTACTTCCCAAATAAGATAAAAACCCTTTGGAATGTGGATCCTACAGGCCGATTTCACTCCTGAATTCAGACTATAAAATACTAGCGAAGGTTTTGGCCAACCGATTGGAAAAAGTTTTACCCAACATAATCTCTTCAGATCAGACTGGGTTTTATTAAAAACAGGCACTCCTTTTTTAGTATTCGCCGACTACTTAATATAATGTACACCCCCAGCCAAGCTGCTTCCGAATGCCTTCTCTCCACGGATGCAGAGAAGGCTTTCGATAGAGTAGAATGGGAATATCTATTCGAGGCCTTGAAAAGATTTGGGTTTGGAAGTTCCTTTTTATCCTGTTTGAATTTAGAAGTAATCATAGCTATAAGAAGTAATCATGCTATTCAAGGCATTTCGCGATATGGCACTGAGCATAAGCTATCTCTCTATGCCGATGATCTCCTGCTGTTTGTATCCAAGGCTGAGGTAACAATTCCCTCCATTCTTGAACTTTTTGATACATTTGGGATTGTGTCAGGCTATAAATTGAATCTACACAAGAGTGAATTACTGCCTCTAAATATGCCTCTCTCCACATTAGCAAACATTACTGTTCCCTTCAAGATTGCAACACACAGTTTTGTCTATCTAGGCATAACTGTGACGAAAAACTTCAGTGATCTCTTTAAAGAAAATTTTATCAAGTTACACCTCAGTATGCAGCAAGACTTGTCAAAATGGTCGCCGCTTCCTCTCTCGTTAGTTGGGAGAGTGAATGTGGTTAAAATGTCTGTATTGCCTAAATATCTTTATCTGTTTCAAAGCCTCCCTATATCCATTCCGAATGCTTATTTTAAGAAATTGGACTCTGTAATTACATCATGCCTTTGGAACAATAAGAAACCATGTTTGCGCAAAGACCATCTGCAAAAGTCAAAGCAAGATGGAGGCCCGGCTCTACCGAATTTCCATTATTATTACTGGGCCTCCAATTTATGCTGTCTGACCTACTGGCTGCACTATGAGCACGATTGCAGTGGACACGTATGGGTAGAAATGGCGAAGCTTTCTTGCTATCGTCTGTCGTAGGTGCATCTATCCCATTACCCAGAAGCCTAACAATTGAGAATCTTATAGTCAATAATACTATCCAAATTTGCTTTCAGTTTAGAAAACATTTTAATCTTCTGAAGATGTGCTTAGGCAGCCCAGTAGCTTCCAACTATGTTTTTTCTCCTTCAGTGTATGATGCCACATTTCTGACTAATGAATACAACTTACCCCCCTCTCATTTTTTTAGGTACCTACAAATACGACACTTTCTTTCAGGCTCTATCCCAGGGTTCCCGAATAAACCCCCTCATGATGTAATGGATGACATTATGTGTTTTAACCCGGCTAAGAAAAAGGCCATATCATCAATACTTGTTCTGATTTTGCGCCTGGGTTCTTGTTCTATGTCTGCAATTAAGCGATCCTGGGAAGAGGATCTTAAAATCTGTATTACTGAAGCAGACTGAGGAAATGTTTTAAGTAATATTCACTCATCCTCCATGTGTGCAAGACATTGCCTTCTGCAGTTTAAAATAGTGCATTGGGTACATCTCAGCAAACCAAAATTGGCAAAGATGTATCCTCAGATTGACCCAACGTGCGAAAGATATAAATTGACAGAGGCCACCTTGATCCATATGTTTTGGTCCTGTCCCAAAGTACAAAAGTCCTGGACGGATGTCTGTGAGGCTTTGTCATGCATATTTGAAATGAGAGTAACACTCAATCCACTTTTATTTTTATTTGGGGTCAATTCCGATGGTCTGGCACTACCGGCAGGGGGTCAAAGACTTATTGCCTTCTCTACACTATTGGCAAGACGTCTAATACGTTTGAAGTTGAAGGACGCGGCCCCCACCCACGGTTTATTTTTAATTATATTTGTTTGCTTATTTTTCTTCCTTCTTATTCTGTATACCTTGGTTGGCGTTATTTTGCACTTTTAAACTTTTGATTACTTGACAGCGAACAGGGGTTTTGTTTGTTCGGGTGGGTTTTTTATTTTAATTTTTCTCTCCTCTTTTACTTTTATTTTATGCTTTGTATTTTTGTATTTCATTGTGAAAAATAATAAATATATTAAACACCAAATTATGCTAACAAACCCCAAAGGACCCCATCGAGGACCCCTGGGGAGGAAGGAGGTTCCAGACTCCACTTTGGGAATAAACTCTTCTTCTTCTTCAAACAAGTGTGCCTATAAAAAGAGATGAAGGAAACTTGTGAAGCAGCTCCTGTCTTTGAAAAAGTCTGTTTTTAAGTCAGTGGAGTTTTGAACTGGGTCATGTTGTCATTGGCAGCTCTGTCTCTGGGCTGGGTCCTGTGTGGCTCAGAGCCCTCCTCTGTCCACTCATGACTGATGCCACTGCAAACTGGGTTAGCTTGATATATAGTGCACCCACTGCATAGCTTTATATTAAATGTGACATGATAGGAGGAGGTGAGTGTTAAGTTGAGTTGTTCTGGTGTATCAGCTCTTATTTTAGTGCATTAAATATGTCCTGGTGATCTTTTACCTTTTATTTAAGCGACTTTAGTTTTTATCCCGCGTGTCTCTTCACTACATCTGCATGATGGCAGATTTTAACATCAGAAAAGGAACGATTCTGCTAATGGCTAGAAAATTGCCTCAAAATGCAAAGTTTTCAGGCAATATATATGCTAAACACTCCTGCTCACCTCAATATTGCAGTCTTATAACTTACATCATCCTGATTCACTTGGAAACCCCAATCAGCCATGTTTTCTGGTGTCTTTGACAGACAAACCCAACCAGGGGGACCAGCCAAAACCAATTAACCAGTTTCTGTCCTGCTGGATGAACTTCATCCTCCATCGTGGACAGCAGCTGGTAGTCCTCGCTTTACTCTGCAGCCTTGGTGAGCTCAGTGTACCCTCACATGAAGCCATTTCTACCTGCTGCAGGTTCCGGTTAGAGTGGCTCAAAAGTTTACAGGTGATCTCCAGAGCAGAGCAAGGACTGCTGTCAACCTGCTGCAGCCCAAGATGGTGGAGTTAGAAGTGGAAGCTAACTGTTTTCAAGGACTACAACCAGTAAGCCAAGGCAGTAGGGAGAACCCATTAAGGAAAGCACTGGTCTTTTAAAGTTAGATATTCACGAAGGTTGCCTGATGGATGGATGGTTAGTTGGTGCATTGGGGTGTAGCAGGAGAATCCACACAATCACAAAATGGTCACAGGGATCTGCACATCCAAATGAGATCTAGTGCTCATCGTCTAATGACAACATTTCCACCTGCTGGATCAAAGCAGACTTTTGCAGACTAGACGTAACAACTGTGATGTCACACAGTGGCTTCAGCATTTTGGCCACCAACATGTAAAATGCTCATATCTGGACGAAAGGGTGCAAGGTTCATCAGCTTTATCACCTTTAACTGCACGGGTGCAGCACATAGACACATATAACTGCTAATTAATGCTAAGTAACAGATGATTAAACTATCAGAATTTCACTCACAGTGTGTACCACACAGCGATCCGTGTCATTAGTCAGATAATCCCACTGAAATCTCCCACAGACACCAGCACCGCACACATCCAGTATAATAAGCTGAATTAGTGGAAAAGTATGAAAAATAAAAATGGCATTTTAAAACTTCTTGATCATTTGACTACTCCAGCAATTAATGCTAAACATTAACTTCATCACCAGGAAAATGAGAGAGTGCAGCTTTTATTAGCAGGAAATGTTCTTTGTCACTCCATTATTTATGAAAAATGTCATTAAATCATTTCTCTCATTTGTTCAGAGTTAGGCAGACAGATTAGTTTTAAGAGTCCCAAACTCCATCAGGATTGCTGATGTGCATAATATACTGCCTGCTACTCCATACAGGTTATTTATCAGTAACAGCTCATTTCTTCTCTGACCTTCTGCAGTATTCAGATTAAACAGCAATGCAGTGAGACAGGCTGACACATCTAAAGCCATCAGAATCACAAAGTCCATTTATACAAAAAAGACATTCACATGTAATAGACCTTCCTCTCTAACATCAGTCTTTGAATACAAGTCATTATGTCTGTGGCAAGAGAGAAAGCTGCTAACTTTGCAAGGTCTTTCATTCAAGCTTAGAGAAGATCTCTGTAGACAGAATGACTCTAATCCTCTGTATCCTCCATTCATTGGACTTTGTGTATACACATGATGTCCTCTGCAAGAGTCAAACAAAGCCTACAAAAGCAAAAGCAAAACTATATAAAATATAGTTACAAAAATGAAGCAGGCTGGTGGCTGGGTCTCTGTGTCTGTCCTGGATTATTGTATTGTAAATGAGAATGTTACGTTTCTGTTTATTGGGACACTTCTGTACATGTTCATGAAGTCCATGTGTGGATTTTCCCACAATAGGTCTCCAGAACAGCATCAGTGATCCTTATGTCACAGCCGGGCGGCCAACACAGGTGAACGGACTCAGGAGCAGAAAACACTCGGAGGCATGAGGGATGAGTGCAAACCAGAATATTTACAAAGAATAAAGTGAGCGACAGAATGAGAACTAAATCCATGAAACATTAAACGCGTTTTATGAATGAGGCCATATATATATAGAACTATAGAGCAAACTATGAACTTAGATAATACTATATATTTCCTAGTATCAATACTGTGAGAAACATGACACCACAAGCACATTATTCATGAACCAAGCAACACTAGCGGCCAGGTAATGAGGTAAAAGATCACCAGGACATATTTAATGAGTCTTAGGCTGATGTGGACAAGACTCAAGGGAACCTGATACTGGGTTTTTTTTTAAGTGAAAACAATCGCTGTTTAAAAAATAAAAACATTAAAAACTTAAAGCATTGAAAATCCAGAACCCATCCATCCACCCTGGCCTCCTCCCTCCGTTTGCCCTAAAGACAAACGGTCACACTTCCTCTGGCCACTAGATGGCTCTACCACATTTGAATATGACCTGTTAAGGCATTTGCTTTAGCAGGTAGAGATAAAACCTTCTTTATACACTTGTGTCGCTCAAATATTTTCAGAGCGATCATTAATACTTGTGTTGAGCAGGCAGCTCTCTTCTTTGTGTACTTTGTGTTTTAAATCCGGCCCTTAATGAGCCTCTTCCTCCTGAACTGTGGGGATAAGCTGAGCGCCTCGTGTTCATCCCTTACACTCTGAACCTGTCAAAGAGACAAATTGCATCTCCTCGGGGTGAGAATCAGGAGGTAAATGTAGAAGTAACCTTCGGCCCTGTTTCAGCCCACTTTCCCAGCGCCGCGGACGACTCATCAACTTTTTCCAGTTTAGCAAATTCTTCATGCTGCATGAGGGAAGGCGGCCAGCGCAAACACCTGGAGGAGGCAATTCAATGGGTGGTTAGCAGCTTCCCGTTACTGCACAAACCTGCCTTCACAATGCCCAGGAGTGGCCTAATGTGCTATTTCTGTGCATATAAGAGGGTGCACCCTATAGAGGAGATAATGACCGGAAAAGCAGCCAAGAAACATCAGAGCTGAAAATATCTTAAGTCCAGATTTGGTTTTTCAAGTTTGCACCAACTTTAAAGATGTGCTCTTACAACTTGGACTCTTACAATACTGAAGATTATTTAAATATTATAATCTGCTGTATTACAGATTTACTGAGAAAAGTAGAACACTTTTGCGGTGACTTATCTTGACTTGATTTTATCTTGACCTCTGAGTGTACTGACTTTGACTTCAGTGTAAAGCACATCATGGCAACAAGCCTGTTAACAGTCTCTGTTTGGTCTCTAAGCAGTCTGGTGTTTCCTGTTTTACTTCAGTCTAGTTTTGGTTGTGACCTCCTGTTTTCACCTGTGTTTAATTGCTTTTTCCCAGTTCTCCTTCGCTTCCTTTGTTTCAGTTCTGGGTACATACTGTACACAGCCCCCACCTCTGCAAAGCCCTCAACTGTGAAGCAAGTTCAACATGATATCTTTGCATTATCCATCTTTACTTAACCTAACACTGGCAGCCAGGCTACATAAAGCTGGTTAGTAGCTCAGTGAGTTAACTCACTGTTCAATAAATCTGCAAGTGTGTCAACAGCATGTGACCAAGCAGAAACATGGATGAGTGTGCTGGCAGCAGAGTGGATAATTTTACAGAGAGCTTAAAACTAGTATAATAAAAATATGAAGACGTTAAACACACAATACAAACTGAAAGTAACACAGCAGCTGCAGATGGAGCAGAAAACGAAACTATCGAAGGGACTGTGAATGTGTGTGCTTTAAGAGTAAGAGCGGAAAATACCTACTACATTCATAACATTTGGCTTATTTGAATGCAGGTTAACAGGTTCTGTCATTCAGACACATTTGACGGATTTTATTTCATTAAATAAATGTTCAGTTTTAGTTTTTATTATTTCAGCTGTGGTGCTCAACACTGAGCGAGGGTAAAGATAAAAATCAAAACAGGATAATGTCCACAAGTACAAACAGGCCTCCTATTTCAGGATCATACAGTGGCTTGCAAAAGTATTCGGCCCCTTGAACTTTCCCACATTTTGTCACATTACAGCCACAAACATGAATCAATTTTATTGGAATTCCACGTGAAAGACCAACACAAAGTGGTGTACACGTGAGAAGTGGAACGAAAATCATACATGATTCCAAACATTTTTTACAAATAAATAACTGAAAAGTGGGGTGTGTGTAATTATTCAGGCCCCTTTGGTCTGAGTGCAGTCAGTTGCACATAGACATTGCCTGATGAGTGCTAATGACTAAATAGAGTGCACCTGTGTGTAATCTAATGTCAGTACATACAGCTGCTCTGTGACGGCCTCAGAGGTTGTCTAAGAGAATATTGGGAGCAACAACACCATGAAGTCCAAAGAACACACCAGACAGGTCAGGGATAAAGTTATTGAGAAATTTAAAGCAGGCTTAGGTCTGCAAACAGATTTCCCAAGCCTTGAACATCCCACGGAGCACTGTTCAAGCAATCATTCA
Source organism: Diplotaxodon limnothrissa (assembly GCF_057381915.1). NCBI lineage: Eukaryota > Metazoa > Chordata > Actinopteri > Cichliformes > Cichlidae > Diplotaxodon > Diplotaxodon limnothrissa. Next base: position 25,739,696 of record NC_140610.1, read on the forward strand.
GAAATGGAAGGAGTATGGCACAACTGTAAACCTACCAATAGTGATGGGCAGATGAAGCTTCATGAAGCACTGAAGCTTTTCATCCAATTGGTTCATCCCAGCGCAAAGCTTCTTGAAGCTTCATTTGCTCTAGTAGGACACCTACTGGACGTAAAAATATTAGTTGGCATGAATTTGAAGAGTGTGGCCTTTTGCACACAGCCTGTAAATGTCAACAACAAAAGGAGTGTGTAAAACATCTATATTGTAGTGATGGCAGTATACTGTGTATATTTATACTGGCAGTATGGAAAATGATTATTTGGAAATGCTTAAAATGGAAATGATCATTTACTGTGAGGTGAGGTGTGGTTGGGGTGTGGACAGTGGTTGTGCTTTTGTAACGTTGAGGTATGGACAGCTACACACTGAGGCTTTGAGCCTCAGTCCTGCCTGTTCATATTTTATTCTGTAAAAACTACATTTTCACTGCTTTTATGACCTTTTTAGTGGGGAGAACATAGCTAGGATTTAATGATTTAACAAATCTTTTAAATCCTTTGTCCTCCACAATGCTAAATGGCTGGGAGTCCTCAATCACCATGCTAACCAGGTCTTCATCTATTTGAGATTGTTCTCCTGAGGAAAGACAACAAAATCAAAGCACAAATATAAATATCAAACACGTAACTTATTACAGTTGTATAATATTGTTATATTATTTAGTAACATTACTGCATGCTATATTATCATGGCATTTGATGGCTCACCTGGTCTTGCTCCACAATTGCTGTTCCCCTTATTCTCATACAAAGCTCTGTAGTGCCTAAGCATGGATGAGGTGTTGTTGTTATATCCCAGCTCCCTGGCACATAGCAAACACTTCACCTTGTACAAAAGTAAAGCCGCTGAACATAAATTGTATTGCACCATCAGTATTATGAAAATACATCTTCTGTAGAAATTTACATACCTTGTTGGGAGGAATAAAATCAAAATGTTCCCACACAGGGGAGGACCACCTCCTCTTCTTAGCTGGCTCCATTCTCTCCTGACTTTCTCTCCTCACTACAGCTCAGGTGGGGGAATCTGTCCATAGGACAACTATTAGTCGTGCACTGCACAAAGTTGGCCTTTATGGAAGAGTGGCAAGATGAAAGCCATTGTTAACAGAAAACCATAAGAAGTCCCGTTTGCAGTTTGCCACAAGCCATGTGGGGGACACAGCAAACATGTGGAAGAAGGTGCTCTGGTCAGATGAGACCAAAATGGAACTTTGTGGCCAAAATGCAAAACGCTATGTGTGGCGGAAAACTAACACTGCACATCACTCTGAACACACCATCCCCACTGTCAAATATGGTGGTGGCAGCATCATGCTCTGGGGGTGCTTCTCTTCAGCAGGGACAGGGAAGCTGGTCAGAGTTGATGGATGGAGCCAAATACAGGGCAATCTTAGAAGAAAACCTCTTGGAGTCTGCAAAAGACTTGAGACTGGGGCGGAGGTTCACCTTCCAGCAGGACAACGACCCTAAACATAAAGCCAGGGCAACAATGGAATGGTTTAAAACAAAACATATCCATGTGTTAGAATGGCCCAGTCAAAGTCCAGATCTAAATCCAATCGAGAGTCTGTGGCAAGATCTGAAAACTGCTGTTCACAAACGCTGCCCATCTAATCTGACTGAGCTGGAGCTGTTTTGCAAAGAAGAATGGGCAAGAATTTCAGTCTCTAGATGTGCAAAGCTGGTAGAGACATACCCTAAAAGACTGGCAGCTTTCATTGCAGCAAAAGGTGGTTCTACAAAGTATTTACTCAGAGGGCTGAATAATTACACACACCCCACTTTTCAGTTATTTATTTGTAAAAAATGTTTGAAATCATGTATGATTTTCGTTCCACTTCTCACGTGTACACCACTTTGTGTTGGTCTTTCACGTGGAATTCCAATAAAATTGATTCATGTTTGTGGCTGTAATGTGACAAAATGTGGAAAAGTTCAAGGGGGCCGAATACTTTTTCAAGCCACTGTATATCAACCGTCACAGAACAATAAAACAGTTGTGAAGAAGTCTAAGAATCTATATTTCTCACTGATGCTCATCAGGGAAACATTAAGAGGTTATTAAAAATAATTCAGACCCTCCTACTATCTGCACACAATTCTTTTTTTTCTTTTTTTTTCTTTTTTTGTGTCCCGTTTGGATCTTTAGCCATCAGAATTGTTGTCTTAAGGCCAAGAAAGATGCCAAGCGGATTTATTTTACCAAGTGGATCATCATGGCCTTGCCATATTGGTCCATTTGACCTTTATTATAATTATGAATTTATTATTCATCTGCACACAATTCTTAAGGGTCTTCCAGGAGTGATGACGCTATTTTCCATAGATTTGATTGGTCAGTATGAGATGACTTTACACCCGCTGATGTCTAATTTGCAATGTGGCTTGCTCTGGAGCAGGTTTGCAGTATAAGTCAGCATGAACCAGCGTCATAGTACAGAAAATCCACAGTTAAACCTAAAGTTATCTGAGTAAGTTGAAATCCTAGCGGCCTCAGATAGGTGTTAGCTGTTTCCTCAGGCTTGCTGCAGTTTTCTTGGGTTTCTGTTTGTTTTTGACTTAATTGGATTTTCCTACTGACCCAATACAACGTTTGCTCTTCATGACTTTGCCTGCTTGGAGTCCTGCATTTGGATCTTTGTGCAAACCAACCCAAGCTTGGATTCTTTGATGCATTTTGAAGCATTTTTTACGAGGACATTTTATAAACATTATGAGCTGCAAAACATGAATCTTTATAAACAATAATTTTACTCTAGCAGCTAAAAAGTATATTTAAAAAAAAACAACTATATTTCAAGGAGAAACATGGACGTGAAAGAAGGTCTGGTTGTTTTTCCGGTTTGCCAACAGTTATTTTTAATGTCACACCTCCAAAGCGTGTCCCCCGACCTCTTTGTCCGTCTTCTCCTGTAATTTCCTCTCGCTCTATCACCTTCTCTAAAATCTAATAAAGCAGCTATGAAGCTGCAAAAATAGATTTGGGCAACATCCCCGGAGCTCCAGCGAGCTCTCCCTGGCCCCGTGTCTGTTTTTATAATTGAATTATTAAAGTGAACAGCATTTAAAAACTCAAATGCAGCCCAGAAAAATTCCCAGAGCAATCGTTGGCAATTTGAATAAATCCTATTACGAGATAACTGCCGAGTCTTTGTAGCATCATTGGTAAGCAGGAGCTGTAGTGGCCGTTAATGGCTCTCCTCCACAGCCAATCACAGTCACTTGTGCGCCCACTCACTCGCACAAAGACACACAAATCCACTACTCAGGGCTGTGTACAAACACACGGCTGCAACCTGCTGCCGCCGACCCACAGTTTGGTTTTGTGTTGTGTTATTACTGTTTCAGAGACGCAGCAAGTCTGCTTATTAATCCTCCCCAGCTTCACTCAAAGCCACAGCTTATTTTAAATTCCTCTCATTCAGAGGTAATTAAAGTGTTATCTAAATGCTGCTGTAATAATCATATCCTAATGGAGATCTGATTGAATCATTTTAGTAAGTTATAATGTATTAATTTAAATTATTAATGAGGATTCATTAATTAATTAATGTTTTTACTGAAAATCACACGTGACTTTACAGTATGTAGAGATTGTAAGAGAGATGGAGGTGACCTTTGGGTTGGTCAGGTCACACTTTGAAGCTGAAGATGAATTTTTATGCTTAAATTTGAGAGATTTTATCTGCTGTGACTTTTTTTGTAAAAAGAGAAATATATGAAAACCCTCAGTTTTGTTATGTGCCAGTTATTTCTTATTATTTATTCTTAATTATACTATCAAAGTTAGCAACAGCCAATTTTATTACATCCCATGTCTTCAAATTTAAGATTTAACAACAATAGTGTGTGTGTTGGGGGGGGGGGATTTTTGTATTATATATTAGAGATTTATTCATGCATATTGTTTATTTTTTCTTCATCAACTTGCATTTTTTCCTATTTATTTATTCATTTATTTTTCTTGTTTGTTTCATAAATTTGCATTTTATTTTATAATTTTTCCTCTTAATACTCTTTTAATGTATTGATTAATTTTTACCCTATAATTGTATTTTGAAAAAAAATGTTTTTAACTTTTCCTCTTATAAAGTTGTGATTTTTTTTTTCTTTTAACCCTGAAATTTTTACAGTTTGAACTAGAGCTTCTTTTACTTTGGGTTTTTATTTGAAAGAAAAAAATAATATATATTAGTTATCCTAATAATTTAACGAATCACTGGAAAACAAAGAAGCTGATTAGATATTATTCATGTTATTCACCTCCATCCCAGTGGATGTGACCGCGGTGTCCTCAGTGGTGCTACAGCCCCGGGTCATGATGATCTGTTCATGTCTTTTTTTCTGTTTGCACAGTGAACAGAAAAGAAAAGCTTCCCTTAACCCTGCTGCTTCTCCTTTCTGTTTTCAAGGATTCAAGCTCTGGAGAAAAATCCATCACAGGCAGAGCCAACGTCCATCTGAACAGATTTATCTGCCGGGCTGAAAGCCTTTTATTCTCCCTGAGAGTGATTGTATCTGCGAGCACTTGTACAAAGGGCTGCAGCATGTGACTGGGCTTCAGAATGCTGCCTGGCTCTACGGTATGCATAGGTACAGAGTGTTTCATCTGCAGGTGAATAATGCAACAGTGGAAAAGGTCTCTGTGGAATCTACGCATTACAAAAGCATCCTGGAGCCTGCAGGGCTGCAGAGAAATGTACAAGGATTAATTATGTTCATGAGGAAAGATTTACAGAGCAGATTCTAGTTTGCAGAGATTGTAAAAGTCGAGATGAAAGGCAAGCGGCTGATGTGGGAAAAAAGGCTTTTCTCTGAGTTATACATGCAGCATATATCCCCTAGGCAACGGGTGGTCTGGGGAGCAATGTGATGCATGACAATGATGCTTTCCAAATTCAAAAAGGCGGACCAGTGCTCTGTTTTTGTGCAGTTTTAATCTCTGCAGGTCACCACAGGGTCAGTTTGCACCAGATATCTAATAGGTTCAACCTGATTATGTTCAATGTGACACATTAAAATGTCAGCTTGGATTTTGGAGTTGGTCTTGAATAGATTTCGTCAGCAGGACAGTAGCCTGGAATTTCTATTTAAATTTGTCTTGGTGAGTTTGTGGGAGAGAAATTTTCGAATTTCCACTGGAGATTCAAATTACGCACTTAGACATGGACGAGATGGAACCACTGAGTGTTTGCATGAGCAAATATTAAAGTGTGAGAGGGAAGGGGGGGTGGCCGTACTTTGATGTGAAGTCTCCTGAATTACACATGCAGTGTACAGCAGGGAACACAGTGATGTTGCTCTCAGACTCACTTTATGCCCGTTTCCATTTCAAAGTTATCGTCTGGTACCATTTTACAGCCAGACGACAGGCAATTATGTAAAAATTAGTGTGACAAATGTCGTGACGGGCTAACAGGGACGTGAACGAGTTTCCCCAGTTTGGTTGACATTGGTTAAAAAGCCTGTAAGGAATTTGAAACCTTAAAGGAGAATCCAAGAGTGGAAAATAACTGCTTCCAACCCTCTTGGCCTTTGTGTTGATGTTAATGAATATTTCTTCATATTTTGCTTGCAGGGAACCAGACTTGAGCAGATGTTCTCCAGGATTTCTGAAGGCCTTTCAAAGCTTTTCGTTAGACGTCGGTCAGCCAGACGTTGACCCAGCGCTTTGAGTTTTGTGTATATGTTTTTAAGCTCTTGCAGTAAGTCCGAGGCATGACTGCTTCGAACAGGAAACAAACCACTGGATGACTTTAGAGTGGGCATCTCTTATTTTATGGTGCAGTGTTAAAGACCAGAGCCATGTTGTATGTTTTGATCTCTCGGCAGGATGTTCACTCTGTTTTTATACTGCATTAACAATAATATTTGGATACTCTCTTATTGAGTGAGCACCATCAGAATCCCTGCAAATTCACATGGGTAACATCCTAAAAACAGAGACACAGCTATGAGGAGGTGATATGCTTGCCTTTACCATCCCAGTGAGTCATGAAATGCTAAAGCTACAAAACCACAAAGTCACTCTATGTTCTGAATAGAAAACGGGAGCACAACCCTGATGACTGATTCAATCAGACTTTATCTGAGTTACAAACGCTGCATGATTCACCTTCAGCCTGACCACGCACAGCAGAGACGGTGTAAACCTTTCTCTGCAGAGAGCCGGCCAAACAATTAGTACACACGCATTATCGGCTGACACATTAATTATTCCTACTGATGTCCTCACAGTCAATCTTCTGACAGACAGAACGTTAAGCTCGGGCCGATGTGCAATTACCAAACTGATCGCTAATGAAGCCAGAAAACACCGTTAAATACTGTAATGCAGTGTGTCAAGTGTGGCTGTTTATTTATAGGCGCGCAGTGGATTTCAGACAGTTTACATGCATATCACATAATCCAGACCTTTCAAAGGAAACAATTATCCTCATGTTCTGCTTCTGTTGTGCTGCTCCTATTTGCTTCAAATGCAAACAGACACAAAGCTTCAGAGAGGGAAAATCGGCCTCTATAATTTTTATGTTTTCCATCATCATGTTTTATTACTCGAGTGTTATTACTGTAGTCATTACACGTGTCATATGCAACAAAACTAGAAGGAAAAAACCGAAGCTCGTGTCTTTGATCTGATTCTTTGAATTCCTATCGACACCTTGAGGTCATAGGTGAGGGTATGAATGTAGACTGACTGGTCTTCTTCACCACAACAGACTAGTACATTCCATATCAGTGCAGCAGCTGCATCGGTCACCTCCCCTCCTTCCTTTCCTTAAACATGATGAAATCCTGAGATACTTAAACTCAACCAGCAACTCATTACCAACCTGAAGTGGGCTCTGCAATGTGCAGCATGTCGCCACATCATCCCAAAAAGAAAAAAAAAAACAGTCCTGAGAACACCAAACTGTATACTCTCCATCTCTCCATCCTTCAGCTGTGCTATAAAATTACAAACAGAGTCAGTGACAAAGGGTAGCCCCAGCGAACACTAACCAATAATTCAAACCAAGTTTTGGAACAATAATCCTGGAATCACAGCTCTGGTACCACAAACTACTGGGACATTCCCTAAAGGACACGCAGAAGGATGCAGACTGATGGGGCAAATTCCCACACACCACCAAATATCCTCAAGGTGGTAAAGAGCTGTTCCAAAATGATTTGGCGCAGAGTTTTGAATTTGTATATCCGTAGCTCTCCATCGGAGCAATCTAAGTTAACATGTAACAAAGTAAAGTTACCTCTCTCCTTTGATCTCATACAGAATGCTGTCATGAATCCTCTTTCTTACCTGTTTGCCCCCATCCATCCGTTACATTACTGCCATCTTGTGGCCACAGTTGTTTGTCTAACCCGGTCTCTGAAAGCAGGATTAATTCCGCTTGATTGTGGAATCCTGGAATCTGAATAGTGGATCAGTGATCGATGGTCATCTCTGTGTTTGTTTTTTCTGCATGCTGTAATAAACCTCTGCTCTTTGAGACTGATGGGAAATTACCACATTGCTCTACTTTCGCTGCTCTGAGATAAGTTACCAGCTGTGCTTTCAGAGCTAGCATTAGCAAGTGATGAAATGAGCAAGACAAGTTTTTTCTGGTTTAGCAAATTTAGTAATGAAAACTTTGAACACTTTATGCTTAGAATCTCTGAGAAGTTTAACCACGAACGTTTTTCATTAGTCTATAATCCCACGATCAATGTTGACAAGATAAGATTGGGGAAACCTGCAGTCAGCTGAGACTGAAGAAGTCACTTTGATGAGTGATGAAACGTTTCTCCTACATCCAGATGAACAGAATCAACTTTTGGAGATTTACTTACCTGGATGATTGAGAATGCATCAAGACGTCGACAGTTAACCATGTTGCACAGTGTTCACAGTGTTTTTCATGATTTTGACCGACCACTCAGATTATCCAGAATATATAAATAATGAGGAAATATATTTTTACAGTCTATGAAAAGCAGACATATTCAAGTAAAAAAATATCAGCTTACAGGACTTTTTTTGATAGGTGAGGTCAGGTTGTTCTCTGTGCTTAGGGGAGTAAACGTTTCTCTTTATCTGTGCATTCAGCATTCAGCAGCAAAGCACTGTGTGTTTTTTACTTTGCTGTTTTTCTATGACCAAGGTCAAAGCGAGTCCAGCCTGATGACAAATCTGCAGCAGAGAAACTCAACCAGACTACCGATGATAGAGAAGACCTCTGATTACCTCCCATGAGACAGCTCGACAGCTCAGGCACGAACCCAAAACGCATAATCTCACAGGTGGGCTGCATGATGGCATTTCAAGGACTCTGATTTGCTTTTATCGAGTAGAAAACAGATCTTGTCTGTTTTCCATTCAGGATGGAGGAAGGTTTGTTTCTCTTTATTTGTATGACCACTGAAAGTGCTGAAGTAAGCAGGTTTAAAATGAAGGTAGTCTTTTTTCCCCCCATCAGGCTGTTGTTTGAAACAATCCAGGTTTTTTTCAGCTGGTATTTCTCACTTTGAAATAGCTGTTGATTGAACTATTGTGCTCTCATGTGCAGCACTATGATTTAATTAACTGCAAAAAGCAAAAACAGCCTTTTTTTCTGTTCTGTTGTATTTCTGTTGTATTAAAGCAGATGATATTACACGCACGAGAATCGATCTCCTGCACAAATCGAAGAGGCTGCTGTCCCTGTTGCTTTAATAAGCTCGGTGATGTGTTCTTTTAGAATTAGTTCATTACGTGAGATGTGTCAGATGGACTTGCCGCTCTGCTGGCCTCAGTTTTTATTGTATAATATAAACTTCTATTTTTCATCCTTTTATTATTTCCACTTCTTGCTGTTAAATGTTAAATTCCTTCTAGGCTTTTATTTTTGAAATATCCAAAGAAAAAATCTCAAGAACATGACTTTTCTCCCCCCTCATATGTTTTTCCTGATTGTGAACAACAAAAATAACTTTCATAGCGCACACGTGTCATGGTGGAGTGAGCAGAGGAGGGCGTAATGTCAGAAGAAAAGCAAGTTATTTATTGGATGTTTGAAAATCCATGGACTATGACAACATTTGCATCACATAATAATTGTTCCCACAGAAGATGCAAGTTATTGTTTTTGTTAAAAAAAAATTTATTTCAGGTTTTAATCAACAAATCAATAAATAAAATCCGGCACAGGTCGGTGGAGGTTGCTGGCAGTTTCTAGGTGAAGTCGGTCGCATAGAGGTGTAGGGTGGTGAGCCAGAAATCTCCTTGCGATTGCTTTGATTACAGCAGGTTACTATGGTTTCATGGACGATGGTAAGTCATCTTCAAACAACCGCTAGCTAAACATGAGATTCAGATTCCTTTCTAGTACGTTACAAATGAATTACTGAATAAAATAAGAAGCACAGAAAAACACACAAAAAATTACAGTATAAACAAAACCAGGTTAACAGACAGTAGTGCAGCTGTCTATTTAGACAGTGAACGGTGAGACAAATGAGTGCAGTATTTCACTGTGTTAGAACATTAAATAAAAAAAAAAAAAAAAAAATATATATATATATATATATATATATATATATATATATATATATATATATATATATTCATTCAGAGGCATGCTCAGCTATTGTACTGGATAATGACACTAAAATGTGTCTTTAGTGCTACATGTAACATTTCAAGCTTCCTGCACAGGGGAATCATGTGTCAGCCTATCGTGCTAATTAATGTTTTAACACAAGAACATGGATATTAGTTGTTTAAGGTTACCCACTCTACAAAAAGAAATGATCTTGTGCTAGGTACAAACTTAGACTGGTTAAGACTAACCCCAGAAAAAAAATTATAATTCAGTTTGAATTTGGAAATGGATCTCAAAATAAAAGAATAAACTAAATAATTAATTTTAAAAAATGAGTCTTGGTAACAAAATTAGTCAAAATGATCAGAAACCATTTTTCGCAGTGGATAAGAAGGATATAGCAGTCAGTACAAAGTGAATCTAAATTATTCCCAGGCTCATGGTGTGTTTTGATGCTCCAAAGGTCTTGGAGAAATTCATCCCAATGTTGGTACAACTGATTTTGGAACAACATCAAAGCCAAAACATCTTGATTGAACATTTTAAAGTGTTTTCTGGTGCTGCCCCACAAAAATCACAATTTTTACACTTCTCAGTGATCATTAAAAGAAAGCTGTGATTGCACTAATGTTTTTTAATCACGTTCGGACAACAACAGAGCTCTGCTTGTTGGTAGAAGTTCATTGTTGATTTTCTTTTCCTGATGGGATTCATGACAAAAAGAAAGAAAATAGAATATCACCCAACTGAATACATCAAATCTCTTGTAACCTCCTTTGTGTATATTTTCAAAGAGTTTTCTGTCTCCCACTGTGGGAAACATTCAGACGTGATTTGAGGCTCAGCTTTTGTTTAAAATCTGTCACCTCTGGCTACAAACTTCTTTTGTCTCAAAGAACCTTGAAGCAGCGGGAAACATCCAAAACACATCCAATACCTGAATAAATAGTGCTCGACAGGCACATCTGCAAGAGACTCTCAGGCTCATGTTCTCATAAAGCTGACAGACGAGATTCACTCATACAAACCGCTCTGTCCTCAGTGGAGTGGAGCTGGCAGAAATTCAAGTCTAGCATGTTAAAACAGAACAGAACCACAGTTTGTGTAGAAGATACGAACATGTCACAGTCGCCCTTGTCGCCCAGATGTGGACTTACCTTATATCTTTTGTGGATGTCATGTCTTGAGCCAAATGTTGTGATTTGGTGCCATATAAATTAAACTGAACCCCTCTTTTTCAGCAGTCGGTGTAGTCCATGGAAGACTCATGGAGGCATACCGGTTTCCGATATTACCAGAAGTATTTAAACACAGCTCTCACATGATAATATAGCTCAGGCTAAACCTACCTGCTGTCCAGTTGTTCGTGTCCCTTGTGAAACCCTAGTCTGGAAAAAAAAAAGCCTGGTTCTGTGGAAAACTGAACTTGAGTGTCACCCATTGATTTCTGAAACCTTCATTACAGCCTTTAAAACATTTAACCTGTGTCCAGTGTTTCCTCAGAGTCAACCATAACAAACTAACATTATCCATTAGCTTGATAAGTCCCATCTTTAAGCCTCGAGTTGGACAGATGTTGACATCATTGGCATTACGAGAGCTTGATGTGATCCAACAGGCACAAGTCAACAACACAGACTAATATTACTGGATTCCAGTTTTAAAAAACAAAAAAACAAAACACGCTTATGTTATATTCATGCACTACTGTGTAAATTCTGTATCATCTGTTGCATAATGAACCTTCTTGTCTGGACTTACGCAAGACTATATCTAGTCAGTATCTCTCAACCTCAGGGTCCCTGCTGAGGGTCCCACCAGAGAGGTGACCTTCCATGCTCCTATTGCTATTATCAGTAGCTGGGGGAACAGTTAGCCAGGGTTTACCAGGGTTTACACCCCCGTGCGCTTACTCACAGGGGTTTTTAAATTGCTCTTTGTCTGGTCCCCCACCCAGGACCAATTTGCCATGGGAGACCCTACCAGGGGCAAAAAGCCACCTGACAACATAGCTCCTGGGATCCCTGGGACACACAAACCCCTCCACCCCAACAACGTAGCGATTCTGATCAATATATAATTATTTCTCCATCATATTTCACAGTGGCAGTTTAGGTTATTTCTACTTTTTTTGTTGTGTGGGCTACTTTCCCCCACTGGGAAATGAAAGTCGTTACTGTTTGAGCAGTAGGTGGGAAGGTAGGCCTGTCTTAAGAGATACCCTAACTTAAATTTTTCTTCTTCCCTTTTTTTTTTTTTTACTTCAGTTGGAACCATAACCTACAAAATACACAATTTTTTATTTGCCAAGATTGGAAAAATAACTCAACAGGTAAGCCAGATGATGTTCATCACGGAGATTGTGGTTCTTTCCTGTGTGAAAAAAGGACAGTCGCTGTTAAGGCACCAAATACACTTGGTTAGCTTCGGGAATATCATGAGGCGAAACCTGATACAAACAGTCTTTTAGGTCTGTTACACGCAGTTTCACAGGTTCACCTACATCATCTGGTCCATACAGGTGCAGCAAATGGAGGTGCTAAATGTAGGTGCACTTTTGCCCAGTATGAATATATGAGGCAGGTGTCATAATCAGCCTTAAAGAGCATAAATTAAAGGCTGTATATCTCAACTGTCTGTTCATCTAGTAGCTTTAGTAAACGCCACGTAATGCTGTTCTGCTGGCTTTAGAAGTGGATGACATGTAAATTAAAAAGCTTCTTTTGTCTGAATTTTTTTTCCACTGCAAACAAATGTTTGAACAAAAGAGTGTGCCACCAGCTAGAGAGAGCTTTTAACTGCTTTCGGTCTTCTTCTGAAATCTAAAGCCTTTTAAAATGCCTGTCAGCCAACTGCCAGGTGAGATTTTGTTTTTACAGCCTACTTTGTTGTTTACACTTTCTGTCACAGCCAGCATGGCCGGTGTTTTTGAGGAGCGGATATAAAAGAAGGAAACATGGGGGACAGAACTGAAGTTAAGAAAAAAGCGAGCCTTTTATTCTGGCTGTTAGAAAACAATGCAGAAGCAAAATAGTAATGGCAAAAAGGAAATTATAACCTAAATGGGGAAAGCTAAAGCTAGACATAGAAAACTCTACATACATACATAAAACATAAACATGAGCATGAACCTGAGAAAAATGGAGACTTGAGATGACGTTACATTCCAGGAACATTAGGTGAGCTAATTAGACGACCTGACAATGAACAGAGGGAGACAGACGACTTAAATACAAAGAAGGGTAATGAGGGAAGTAGAAACACATAGGATAACAAAGCTCACACAAATGAACATGAGGCCACAGGGGAAGCAAAACTAAACACACTGAACATGGAAGACAGGACTCCTCAAAATAACATAGAAAACATAATGGGATGTAGACATGACAACACGATCTTGAGAACATGGAACACATGACAGACTTGGGAGACACGGAACACAAGGAGAGACACATGAGAACAGATAAGGGAGACAAGGGCGCGAGCATAACTAAGAGGACAACAAAGACTACACAGAGAACAGACGAAGACTCAAAACTAAAGGGACCTTGATGATAACATAGACTAGACCAGTCTTTCTCAAAGAGTAGTGGTACGCAGGCTCTCTCTGGTGGTACGCAGGGAATCTCCATTTTTAAAAAAAGATTAAATAATATACTATTGTGGAGGTATGCAAAGACGACATGAGAGTTCCCGACGCTCAACCAGAAAACGTGTCCCAAAGCGCGAGTCCTCTTTAAAGAGTAGCCTTTCCTTATCGCCAGAGAGAGGAGTTTCGGAGAGTGAGTAGCGCCGCAGCAGCGCCTTGAGCATTTGTCTTGGGTGGGGGGATTCCGGAGGAGGGTCATCACCCGGTGGGTGGACAGCGGATCCAGCGAGGCCACCAAATGATGGTATTTCGTGTCAAAACGCTGCGAAGAACAAACTGAGTTTCGACGTGCACGAACCATAAAGGAGGGTTGTGGGTTGTGAAGCCAAAAATCTGGCAGCCTAACTGCCACAGCAAAAATGAAAACATATAGCTCTGCTATGACTTTCGGCATAAATGAAGACAGAATACTAAACAGCAGTGGTGTTTGTAGGGTTACTGAAGTTTGGCTAGCTGGTATATAACGATGTGCTACGTGATGGCTAGCTACACAGCTATGTTAGCATAATATAAACACAGTGAAGCTGGAGGATCAACGCTAACCTTTTTCCACTCAATAACGATTCCCGATGAACAAAGGTAACTGCATGGCAGGATGCTGTTAATGGACCAAACTTCAGTCAGGAGAACAACTGCAATATAAGGTTAGTCATTAATATACTACTGGGCTGAGCTGTAGTTACATCGTAAGGTTTTAAAAACTGAGCTTTAAAATGAATAGTGATGACAAAAACTGAAAGAGGCCGACAGATTAAATAGAACAAAATATAAAGCATTAAAACATGTTAAAAACACAACAGCCTTAATAAATGCAGAATAGATTGGACCGGAAGCAGGTTTCATCAGGTCATCACTTAAAGAGTGGATATCCCACCTGTTGTGAATGTTTTAATGCAGTACAATTGTTATTATTATCACATGTCACATCCTGTTTATGACAGTTAAAATAAATAACATTCATATAAGAAATAAAATTGTCTTGTGTAAACTGTATGTGTTGTTAAAAAGGCCTATACTACTGTACTTTAATGTCGGTCATAAGGGTGGTGCTTCAAGAGCCATATATTTTCTGAGGCAGTAAAAGTTTGAGAACCACTGGATTAGACTAAACCTTAACTAAAAAAAAAATAACACAAGAACTTAACATATTTAAATAAAACCTAAGAAATCAAAAATACAAAATAAACTCAATAAAAACCTGACACTTTCAGGGATGTAGTGTATTTGAAAATAAGAAAAATATTTGGTGTAATAACTGACTTTATTCATGGATTGATTTTTCAAGATAAGGGAAGAAAGAAAAAGCAATCTGTCACATTTCACCAGTGCTTGATGCTTAGTGAGAGGATAAAAACTTTCTTATGTCACTGTCAGATTGTCCATAAATGTCAGGCAAAAACATTTCTGTAATTTACTCACTAAATAGCTTTTAATGAAGTTTCCTTTTTATGTAGTTCTTTTCATTGAGAACATGCTGAGAAATAAATCACATTTTAATATTTACTTTGAAAATTGGGAGTTTTAATTACAAATGACTTTGGTTTGATATTCTGCACAGTTAAATGACTGCATCTGTAATTTCGGTTTCCATAATTGCTTATTACAGCAAACGAAAATTGCAGTTTGAAAATATGTGTGGTCTCTGAATCTGCGGGAAACAAATAAATTGAGGCTGTTTTCAGTTTGTCAAGCAGCTCCAGCAATCTGCAAAACTTTATGTAATGGAAAAAAGTCAGCTAGTGCAACTTATGAGGTTATTAATTGTAATTAAAATTAACAATCAAAATAACTTGCACATGAAACAGAAACATAACACAACAACAAAAGAGCTTTAAGTGAGGCTCTCAATTTCTCTGTCAGACTGAATCATCTGAGACAGCTGTGGTACCAGTTTCAGTCAAACAGTTTTTGAAATTCGGTCTTTTTTTATATAGATGGAGATCACACAGAATCAGAAGTGAGCTTCACCTTATGCAATTCTGCTTCATCTCAGACTGAGGATTCATTTAATGCTTGATAAAGGAGTTCCTATTTAGGCCTGCAAGGCTGAACGTCTTGTTAGATTAGAATTTACTGAAGCACCTTGAAAAAACAGTCTCGGAGATGAGGTTAAGAGAAATGAAAATAAACCTGAAAAAGTAACCACACAGACAGCTTTGATTGTCATAATGAAAGACATTTTTTTGCCTTTTCAAAATGACAAAAGTGGTTTTGTTCAGACGTCCATGGCTGGATCCTGATCATCCTGAGGTTTGTTTAGTTTTAGGGGTTAATAGAGTTGAAACAGTGGCTGAATTTTTTTTGCATGCCCCACTTCAGAAACCAAAAGAGTTAAAGCCCCAAACTGTGGGATCACATCAGTATCTGACAGCACAGCATGTTACTGTTAGAGCTCGTCAGGCTGGAAATAATATTACTGTTTTTTGTGCAGCCTGCTTAGGTCTACATGATAAAAACTCCACGAAAACAATAAACTATGTTTGTGCCACTAAAAATGGAGAAGTCAAAATTTTAAGTGGTTATCTCAAAATGCTGGATAATTATCTCAAATTATGCACCTCAAACTTTGACTTAGTTCTGAGTAACTCCAATTAAGATGATCCAAAATTTTTGAGGTATTGGCAGCAATGTATTTATTTATTTTTCTCAGTGAAAAGAAATTTCTATAAAACTAGCATACAAAAAGTTAAAACTACGAAGCTTGCATTTAGCAAGCTAGTTTAGCTACCTGTATATTCTCTCACTGGGTAAAACTTTACAACTAACTGAATACATGTATGCACAGTGTTGGGGAGTAACAGAATACATGTACCGCCGTTACGCATTTAAAAGACAAAATATGAGTAACTGTATTCCGTTACAGTTACCGTTTAAAAAGGTGGTATTCAGAACACAGTTACTTTGAAATAAAGGAATTACACGGTGATCTTTCCCTGTTTCATATATTAGGCGACGCCCTCTCTATCTCTGGTAATTCCACGCTGGTGGAAACCTAAACAAAACATGGATTAAGAGGCTCAAATGATCGTGTCTCAATCGTGCGGCTCATAATGACGTGAAGAAATATTTTTTAAAATTATTTAATATGAAGGCAATAGGCAGAGTGTTACAGGCATCGCCCTAAAGAATGTAGCCCCATGGGCAGTGTAGTCCGTGCTGCAGGGAGAATGGACTGCCATACCCATTATGTGTCTGTGAGCGAGGGAGGGAGAAAAAGGACAGTGGAAAAGTACGAGTTGTCACCGAGCAGAAACCGGAGCTGGAAGCATGTAAATATAATAATAGCCACTGCAGCCAAAAAGAGTGCCTGACGAGCCCAGCTGTAAGTACGCTATTAAGACTCGACTGTACACTGGGTTCGTGTTTTTCTCCGAAACAATAAGTTCCTTTGGAGCAGCCTTTCAACGCCTCTCTCTGTCTCTTGCTAGCAAAGTTGACCCACACAACAAAGTAAAGCTAGTTTTCGGCTACGAGCCCGACACAGAACCCGACGTATTAGCCAGAGGTCCCTTTACGGTTTTACGCGTTTACGGTTTGGAGCCGCAGACCTGTTTTATATACAAGATCGCTGCAAAAAGTGCAGCCTTACCTAATGTCCACCTTACTGTTACCCATTTTATATTAAGATTTACAAATCTAGTTGCTATTTGTATGGCGAGTAGCCTTCAGTAATAGTAATAAATCACACAGCATTAGGACATTCATTAGTTGTAAAAAAGCATGATAATATATTAAGTAATCCAAAGTATTCAGAATACGTTACTCTCATTGAGTAATGAGAGTATAGAGGCCGACTGAGTGATGGGCCCCGGAATATGAGAGGTAAGCACCGTCTGTTGACGTCCAAAGGTGCTGAATTGGAAATTAAAACCAAATTAAATGTTCACTCAGTGGGGCTTCTGTTCTGTTCTGATCTTGAGTAATTAGTTTTAAAATAGGGAATATTAGTCTGACTAAATTCATTGCTGTTTATTTTGGGGGTGAATTTTGAGTTAAGAAGTTATGTGTTTAAGTCAAGGTGTGACAGTGTGTGAAAACTGATGTGGGGTGGTTGGATGCCAGCCAATCACCCGGTAGTGTAGGAAATTTGGTTTTTATTGGGTAGCAAAAACGCGGTTTTGGGCTTCAGATAATTAAACTGGGGGGGCAGAGTGCCCACAGTGAGGCTTTTAAAACAATTAAAAAGGTTGTTAGGACTGGGGACGGGGATCCCCTAAGAATGCAGTTTTGTTCAGCAGGTGGCACTGACCCCTAATCGCGGACGCGTGGTTAGGTTTTAGCCCGGAGTTGGCCTTCCGTTGAGGACTTGGGACCCTCAGGTAAAAGGCCGGCAATTCTATGAGTGAATTGTCTTTATACTGCATTTTTTGATCGACAGGGTCGCGGACCCGGCCGGGACCACTCAACGTCGTTGGCCTGTGAGCTTTAAGTAAAGCTGAAGGCGTGGGTTTGATACTAGCGCCAGAGGTGGAGCTCCTTTCCAGCTGCGGGAAACGGTTATAAATTAATTAGAATTTAGTAATCTGACCGTTTTCAAGGCGGCGTCCTTGAAACGTTAATTGACCAGCAAGGGCGCGGCCCTGGGCTATAGATGCTTTTAAATCAGTCAAAAAACTTAGGAACACCGCTAGAGAAATAAACGAGATAAGTGGTTCTGGCATGCGGTGTGTCTATGTCTATACGGGCCCGTGTGTAAATAGAATATATATTACGTGGGTGTGTAAATAAAGTGTAAATAAGTTCTATAAGCTGTCATCCTGTTAAATCTGAAACTCCTGCTAAACTTCCTCTCTACAAACTCTTTTCTCTTCTCTCCCTCTTTCTCTCAGATGGGATTCTGTGTGTGTATGTGTGCTGGAGAAAAAAAAAGGAAAAGGGTCTCTCTCTCTCTGTCTCTGTGAGAGAAAAAAGGTGGGGGCCGAGTGAGCCCGCGGGGCCGAGCGGGTCCGCGGGAGCGAGCGTGTATGCTGTATGGGAAGAATGAGGAAGAAGGGAGTGAGAAGGAGCGAGTGAAAAGAGTAACCGAGTGTTTGGTGATTTTTTTTTATTATTTCAGAGGCTGTGTGTAAGAGTTTTGACTATATTGATTAAATTCTGTGGTTTTGGAGTTGGTGACTTTAGCTGTGAGAGTTGTGAAAAGAGCAGGTTTTTCTTTTGTTGTGATGTTAAGTATAAATTGAATAGACTGTGATTAATCGGTGTTTTTCTGCCTAGTGTGCTGCGTGGAAGACATAGAAGTGTAGAAATGTTTGTGGTTTATTTTTGTTTGACGTTTTATATAGAGTTGGTTGATTCAGGGTGATTTCTCCCGTTTGAGGGAGGAGTTGGATTATGGTTATGTTAAAGCTTTGCTGTAGGGGTATGAGTGTGAATTTGTGCTGGCTTCGCATGTTTAAATGGATGCATAGAAGTTTGTGAGTGAGAAATTGTTATTGGTGGGGTTTAAAGTTAGTAAAGAGTTAAATCAACCCTCCTCAAGAGTTCAATAATTTAGGCAGTTATGTTTATACAAATACTAAATGTATGTTTAGTGTCTTCATACAGGTGGTTTTTTCTTAACCTGGAAACCTGAGTACGGCAGCAGGAGACAAGCCAAGCGTTGGCTCAAAAAATTCACGGCTGGACACCAGAGTTGTCCCCACCCCACCCGGGAAAAAGAGAGAATGAAGTTTTAGGCAGGTTTTTCTCGCTGAACTGCTCCTGGTGCTGTGTCCCTGAATCTCACCAGTGTTAACCTCTGGCGGAAGACATGGAAAAAAGGAAAAGATGTTCCTGGTAAATGACTGAAACAAATAAAACCACACACAACCAGAGAAAGGTATGAGAAGTGTGTGGAACAGACACATGTGCGTGTTAGAGAAATGCCTCGTTTGAGAAAAAAGTTAAATTAACCCACATACAGACGCACCCATACATGCAATGAAGAAACAGCTTACATACATGTGCACGTACAAGCAAGGTTAAAGTAGCGACACTTAACATACACCTGTTTTTAAATGATATAGTTTATACACTACTGACAAATAAACTCTCTGGGTTGCAGGACAACAACTTAACTTCAAAAGAAAAGACACTGGTCTGACCATCCAGTGAGGACACGACAAATTTAGTGGTTAAAAGAGTTAAATTGTGACATGTTTTTGTTGATTGCTTAAGACAAATGACTACTGAATGACAGAAAATTCCTTTTTAGGTTTTTAAACATGATTGTAACAATTTTAACACGTACCTGTGTGGTCCTGCCAACTTGGGGGGTTATGAGTTGATTATATGGTGAGAAAAAACAAAAAAGGGGGGAGAGGAGGCCCCGTTGTTTCTCCCCTCTCTGGATAACACAGCCAACACAACACAGCCAACACAACATCATTTTCCTGTTCGCCTGTGGTTGTTTTGTTTTTGTTTTTTCTGAAAGCCGAAGCTGACCTGGACTCCTACCCTCCCCTCTACCATCGTTGCCCTCTCCGCTACCATCTTTGACCCTTTGACCCCTGAAGGCCACAGCAGCTGGACTCACAACAACAACTTGAGGATGTCAACAGTGCTGCAAAAAAGCAATCTCATGCAGAGGAGATGGAGAATGCTAAAGCTTCAGCTGACAGAGCTGTGACGAGACGCGCATTAAGCCCGGAGGAAAAGGGAGGGTGACCAAAAGAATGCTGACCTCTGAGAAGAGCCGTGGAGCAAAGTAAAGACAACATAAATAGACTCCGATCTGACGTGGAAGGAAAAGACTCTGAGGTTTTTGCCCTCAGTAAGAGCTCAAGGCATGAGAACAGAAATTGAGCATGGCTCCGGAGGAGCTGGCTGCTAATTGAACTCATCAGTCAGACTTGGAGTTTCACGTACAGGACTTGAAATCAGGCGGAAGCTTGCTGGAGCAGGAGGTCGTCAGACCTGACGCAAAGCTCCAACAGCAGGAGTAAACCCTGAAAGAGCTACAGAAGCAAAAGGGTCAAGTTATAAGGAAGAAGATGCAGGCAGCTGCAACAACGGATGCAAACAGACCCAAAGAGGAGGGCAGGACCCCAGGGCATGCTTCAGGCCGCTGGTTTACCTAAACTACAGAACAGGAAGGTGATGAACACAAACATACACCAACACACAAACACACACTTCTGCATGCGCCGACTTAGAATGAAGAGAAACACACACATGAACACTTATGCACTCGTTGAGGGAGTGAAAACTGATACATACCCATGCACCAAAATCAAAATGTTGATTTAATTCACTAAGAAGTGACACACAATGCTCCAGCTGCTGCAATGAAGAATGCTTTACTGACAAAGGCTCAATGCTGCACACAACAAATTCAAATACAGAATCTGTTACAATAATAAGCCCAGAGGGCATTTGTGTGGTCTGGGGAGCAGAGTCCAGAGCGGTTTGGTTATGAAAACGATGCCTGTGCGAGATATCTGGGGCTTAAGGCCTCGACTTAATTGTTTACTGTACACTAAAAAAAAAAAAAAGAAAACAGCCTGAGCAGTGGTGCAGAGTGAAAACGATGAATTAACAGTGTGAGTCTTATTTCAGAGCGCCACATCATTGTGATGGAGATTTAATAAAAGGAGGAACACACGGACAAAGAAGAAGAGAAAGGGGGGCCAGCCCTTGAACACGATTGCCTGAGGTATTAAAGTTCTGTACTAAATTCTGGTTTCCAGTGTGAGAAAAGTCACGCAGTGCCAGTAGTAGAGCTAGGTTGAGTGATGATTCTAAATTACTGTAAGTAAATCATTGTACACCCGTTCAAGTTTCATGATAACTGGGATCTAGACTTTGTTGAACTCTAGGCAATTTGAACAGCTAAGATTTGAGTGACCAAGTAGCAGTTGAATAAAAGTCATTGAATAAGTGTTGAGACAAACTGGCAGAATTAAGAGAATTAAAATATTTCAAGAGCTCAAATTACTTAATATGGAAACGGTTCTATTTTGTTGCACCGAACGATCCAAGATCACGCGAAATCGTCAACAATCAAATCCAGCTAACTTACTTAGCGAGGTACGAAGAACGGGCCCCTGCTCTAATAATAATTTGGTATGGCTTCGCGGGCCAAATGTAATTTGGCTGTGGGCCAAATTTGGCCCGCGGGCCAGAGTTTGACACCTATGCTCTACTCACTTCACATTTCTTCTGGGATATGTTTGGACCAAGTAAAGATCTATTTCAGTGGTTCTCCTTTTAAATAGACCAGTTTGATGCAGTCTGCAGATCCCTTAGCTGATCTCCTCATCCTGCAGATGATTTCAACACCAACCTTCAGAGGTTTTAGAAAGGACTATGTATTTCCAGGCCGGGACCTTTGCTTCAATTTTCTGGTCACTGTTGCAAAGCCAAAAGAAAAAAATTGAAACTAAATCGCTGCCAGAAAATAGACACTGTGGCCTCAACATTCACAGCTCTCCACTTTTACATACAACTTGTATGAATCTTGATCGGCTCTACTTTGACTCTGAAACTAGACTCTGCACTAACTGATCTTGTTCCTTTCCTTCAGATTACACATATTTATGCGCAGGAAATGCAGATGTTCATGACTACACTAATGCATATGCTGCTGCACAACTTTTTAGTCAGCAGGGTTTATGGGCACCCATTGGTGATTAGGTTAAGCTTCTCCAAAATTCAAACCCATTACACTCCATCCATCCATCCATTTGCTTCCGCTTATCCTTTTTCAGGGTCACGGGGGGCGCTGGAGCCTATCCCAGCTGCCTCAGGGTGAAAGGTGTACATGGTTGCCAGTCTGTCCCAGGGCTACCACATAGACAAAGACAACCAATACAATTCAATTTTATTCATACAGTGCCAAATCACAACAACAGTCACTTTATATTTTAAGGTAGACCCTACAATAATACATACAGAGAAAAACCCAACAATCAATCACGAGCAAGCACTTTGGCGGCAGTGCGAAGGAAAACTCCCTTTTAACAGGAAGAAACCTCTGGCAGAACCAGGCTCAGGGAGGGGCGGGGCCATCTGTTGTGAAAGAGGAAGGAAGACAGGATAAAAGACAGGCTGTGGAAGAGAGTCAGAGATTAATAACAAATAATGATTCAGTGCAGAGAGGTCTATTAACTCATAGTGAGTGAGAAAGGTGACTGAAGAAGAAATACTCACTGCATCATGGGAATCTGCCTATTGCAGCATAACTAAGTGAGGATTCTGTCTTTACATGTTGGCAACCTTCATTTAGGGATGAGTTAACAGTTTAGCATGCCTCTTCACTTACTTTCGTTCCACTTTCCGATAAAACCACCAAAGTCAACTCTACACAGATACCACTCTTTTCGTTGACTTTGGTGTTTTTATGGCAGAATTTGGCCTACATCTACGTCAGTATTTCTAAACTCTCGGTTCTCAAATCTATTCTGTAGTAACTGTGCTGCTCATCTCTTGAGGCCTAAATCATCAAGAGACCCATTTTCATTCACGCAGACAATCTAGCCACGGTCAACAAAACCATCTGAGACAGAAGCGACTGCCATCTTTGTCTTCATCTAATGTGGCTAAATTTAGAATCTTCAACTTGCTTTTCTGAATTTTCAGTGTTGCTACCTCATCTCCCATACCCATCTGTTCCTGCAAATTAAGAGCACGTCCCATAAACGTTATCACAGTGGCATCCTTTTCATCTAAATTAGACACTGGTTCCTCCCATCCACGCTCAGCTGTCGCTACTCATTACAAGCCTTCAGCATCAGTGAGAGGATCAGAAGCTAACAGTAAACAGTGAGTTTACTGTTAGCTTCTGATTTTCTCTTCTTCTGCATCATAAAACTTAATTGAAAATACACTAACAAATCATATCCTCTGGAAGCAAAGCTTCATGATTCAAACACACTTAACCACTCCTTACTGCTCCATATTTGTATTATTGGAGGCTTGTTCAGTAGCTTTGGATGATTCATGGCTCAGAATAATCCTTATTTATCCTACACTATGCTTTGGCTGAGCCCCTCACTTCATGCTCTGTCTGGAACAAGCTGTTTTGGGTCCCGGCCGTTTTCTGATTGGTTGCTCCTCATGAGCAGAAGGTTTCCAGAGCTGGTGGGCGGGACTTCTGTGTCTACTCTTCATGACCTCAAACAGAGCCAAGAGTAGAAACCCCCCCCCCCAGAAAAGCAAGAGGTTTTTTTTTTGGAGCCTTTTGACTTGAAATGGTGACATCATTATTTGAAATCTGTGCACATTTCATATTAACACTGACAGCTGTAGGACTAGATAATCTGACCTTTCCCCTGGGATACGTTTACCTTGTGAGAACCCGGCAGGGAGTGTTGGTCCAGCTAATACGGCTGCTGGACCACAGCAGCATGAAAACCCCTCCACTGTATTATGGTGGCGATTCTTTGGTGGGTTGACCTTCCTCAGGCCGAAGCAGACGGCTGAGGACTCAATCAACTCTGAGACAACCAAGGAGCTGGTGCTGGACTTTCAAGGCACGAACATCCTGCACGTACATAGAGACCGTTTATGAGTCTCTGGTGCCATCGGCCATCTTTCATGGTGTGGTCTGCTGGGCACAGAAAGGAACTGAACAGGGTGATCAAGGAGGCCAGCTCTGCTCTCGGATGTCCTCCACACCCAGTGGAGGTAGTGATAGTAGGATGGTGGCTGTTAGAGAACACCTCCCACCCTATGCAGCTCCATCAGAGACGGGCTGCTGGACCCGCAGGGTGTGGTGGAGGTCCACGTGCACACAGTGGGGGCTGATAAATCCCATTGTGCAATGCTCAACACTCCATCTCTGCAGTCATTAACATCCAATATAAAACATCTTGTTTTGCTGTTACACAGTGTGAGTGTAACACAGTGTGTGTCACTCACACACGTCTATTCTTATTTTTAAATCATGTTTCTTCCATCTTGTATAGTGTCTACTTTTTTTGTTGTTATAAGTTATCCTGCATTTATTTATTCTGAACAGTTCAGTTTGCTTCTGTAATATTGTGAATTTCATAATTATTCTAATAAAGGCTGTCTAATCTACCACAGAGCTCTAAAGTCTGATGCATCAATGCTGCCTTTATCAGACAAAAGTAAAACAAAAAGACTTTTTTCTGCAGAAGATTTACCTAATTTCCTGTTTCACAGATCTGACGAACATCTTTCTTATAACGAAGGGAAGATTTGAGAGACACAACAATGCAATTAACCAGGAACTGTGATGTTACCGCGTGGGACGTCACAGTCATCAGGACTAAAATCTTAATGATTGTAAATCACAATGCGGTAATATTCAAATCAGCTAATCAGATGGAGGAAATACTGATGGTGTGGTATGAAAATTAAATCTCTCCTAAAATTCAGCCTGTTCCCAGCCTCATTCTGTCCCGCAGATGGAAGGGGTCACGGTTGCTAATGCATTTCATAGGCACCAATAAAGTTCACCAATAATTGGGGCTTGATCACTCCAAGATCAAGGCCCAATTATCTTATGGTTACCTCCAGATAATAAACTGCTTCCTTGTCATGACTTAATACAAAAGCACTGACTCATGACTTATTACATTAACAGTTGAAGCTGTCATCATCTGCAAATTAAGAACCCAAATGTGCACTGTCAGACAAGCTGAAGTAACCAAAAACAAACCTTTGTTTGGACAGTGGCCTAAATAAAGTCCATGAAATAAAGATGAGAACTAAATCCAAAAACTAGCGAAGAAACATGAAGGAATGTTAAACAGAGATGATGACAGACACTAAGACAAAGACTGAGGGCAAGACGCCTCTACATACACAGTCAGGGAAAGTGGACACAGCTGGGAAACAAAACACAGATGATCACAGAGACAATATGAAGAAGGGACAGTACTTAACCTGGGTGTCTGTTGTGTAGTCTGGGAGATGATTGTGTATTCTGGGAGATGATTGAATGTTGGGGTGGGTATAGTTTCCTCTGTGGTGGGGTAGGGTGGGCTGCCCCGGGTCCTGTGGGGCTTGGCAGTGCTGCTGCCGTAGGCCCCGGTCTGGATGGACCTGGGCTCCCTTGCCTTGATGGGTACCAGAGGACGGGGGTGCCTACTGGGGTCAGCAGGGAGCTGGCCCTAGGGAGGGGCATCCTCCCCTCCCTCCTTTTCCTCCCCATCCCCGATACCTCCCTCTTCCCGCTCCACCACACTCACCCACACAGGTAGGGCCTTGGGGTGCGGGTGTGTCACCAGGGTGCAGGGGAGACATTCCCCCCCCTCTGTCCCCTCTGTCCCCTTCTGGCCACCTGTGCCTCAATTTTATCTCACAACTTAGACATCCACATTACTTACGCTCTCATAACACACACACATATATATAGGGCCTTGAGGGTGGGCACGTTAACGGCGTCCAGTGGACGGTCTGTGTACTCAAACCTACCTCTGGCGCCGGTGCCCACCTCTCATTTTTAAATCCATGTTCTCGGGAGGGGCCGTGCTAACACCTGCTGCTCTCTGGCAGCAGCACCATGCTCTCCCTTGTCTGTGAAGGTTCTCAGTCATCCAGGTCATCATAGTGAAAGGAGCTTGCAAAGAAAAGCGTCTGGACTTCTTTAAGTTACTTGAAGACGTTTCACCTCTCATCCGAGAAGCTTCTTCAGTTCTAAGGTCAAATGGTGGAGAGTCCCACATATAAACCTAGTGGGAGTGACCCCCCACAGAGGGACAAAAGGACCCCCTGATGATCCTCTAATTGCCTGAGCCAAGGTGTGAAACTGGGTGTGGGTCCCAATCAGCCAGAGTTTCGGGTGAGTTCATTGTGAAACCTGGCCCCACCTTATCATGCGAATTCCTGAGGTCAGATGGCCCAGGATGTGAGTGGGCGTTAAGGCGTCTGGGAAGGGATCTCAAAACTGGATTATAGATGGCAGAGAGTTGGTGTCGTAAACCACCGCCTCTGTTCAAAGATGGTCGCTCACAGTGGACATAGATGGCTTCTTTCACTCCTCTTTCAAACCATCTGTCCTCTCTGTCCAAAATGTGAACATTGGCATCCTCGAACTTTTGTTTTAAATGCACTTTAGAGCAACACGCAGCAACACTACACATGAGCGGGAGGAGGGAGGTATGGGGTCTTCACACACCCCCGCTCTCTACTAGCCATCGGGGCGGGGGGGCTGGGAGGAGATGTTGGCTGTCCGATTGGCCTCCCTGCTTCTGCGGAGCCTGGGACGGTCTGCTTGCCTCCACCCGGGGGGGAAGGGTAACATCTCTTGGGTCTGGGTTCTGTTTCCCCCTCTGGGGGCGAAGGTACCTGGATTGTGTGTACGTGTGATTGTGTGTACATGTCCATTTATGTCAATCCTTACGTTGGGTGAGTGCTGAGTGTTTGTATATGTGTGCATGAGGGTGGTAATGTATGTTTGTGTCTGTTTGTGCCTGTTTGTCTGTGTCTATATGTTAGGTCGGGTCTTAGACTCCACCTCTCTGGGAACTCCCAGGCCCTCCAAAGTGTGGAGGCCTATCTCCCCTCACCACACTCCCTGCCGGTGACTGATGCCCTCAGGGGTCAGTGCATTGGTGGTTCTTGGTGTCCGGGGCTGGGCGCTCAGGTATGTACCAGCTCACTCCCGATGGCTACTTGGCGGGGCCTGGCGCCTGTTGCTCGGTCAGGCCTCCTCCGGGGTGTGGGGGGCCCTCAGGCCTCCGGCCTCTGGGCCTGCGGCTCGGTTCACTCTGGCACAGCTGGCTGCCGGCAGAGCCGGCGGGCACGCCGGTGCAGCCCCCTCTAGCTTCTGCTCGGTGGCTACTGGGTGACACCTCGTCTGGGGATCCTCAGCCCTTCCCATGAGGGTGGCACGAATGCCCCTCTGGTGGTCCTCCTTGGGCTCTCGCACTCTGGAGCCTCTGGATGTCTGGGGCCTGGATCTCCTCCATGCCTGCTTCATGCCCTGGGGGACAGGGCTATGGCTCTCTACATCCTCTTGAAGACCATTACATGTGGAAACCATTTGAATACAAGCGCGCTGATCCACACAGGTGTGCACACGCGAGGAAGACGACCTCTCTGATGCTAGCAGTCAAGCTAACTCTGCAGGTGATGCTAGCCCTGGGAGTCTCCTGGACGTGAGTACTGGAATGGCCCATAACATGGATGTTATTCAAATACTCGACGGAATCAGAAATGACTTTTCCACAAAACTTGATGTGGTCCTGTCAGCGATCCAAGATGTTAAAAGAGACGTGCAGGACTTTTCGGTGCGCATGGATGGGGCAGAGATGCGCATTAGCAGCGTGGAGGATGCCATTAACCCAGAGAAAGGCAAGACAGATGCGCTAGTTAAACAAGTGGCTCTCCTCACGAACAAACTCGAGGACCTCGAAAATCGCTCTCGTCGTTCCAACCTATGACTAGTTAATGTGCCGGAGAAAATAGAACGAAATGACGCAGTGGCTTTCCTAGAGAAGTGGCTCCCCGAAGTGCTGGGAACAGCAACATTCCCAAGACAACCTCTCATCGAAAGAGCTCACCGGTTGCCCGGCCGGACGCAACCCACCCTCACCGAGAGTCCTCATCGTGAAGTTTTTAAACTTCCAAGACAAGGTTCGGGTTATGCGGGCGACTATGGCCAAAGGGAAAGTTATTTGCGGGGGTCAAGAGGTCATGTTCTTCCCGGATCTTTCTACAGATCTCCACCGACGGAGGAGGGGCTTCGACCGGGTCAAACAGCAGCTCAGGGCGATGAACGTACGTTACGGATTAATTTACCCGGCGAGGCTACGAGTGTCATCTGGTGGACATATGCATGTCTTTGAGACCCCAGCAGATGCGGAAAAGTTCATCCGAGGTTTGCAGAATACAGAGGACTAGCAGATTATCTAATGGGAACTGCCGAATCCTTCACTATCTGCCCATAACAACTGTAGTTTGAAATTGTTGGATTTAATGGTCAATATCGCTCATCCTTACTGTTGAATTTTTTGAGGAGAGTATTTTTCTTTTTTGTATTTACTTTGGTTTACCGTTCCTTCGTTCTCCTCTGTTGTATTGGGCATTTTATTTATCCCTTATAGATAACTAGCCACGCCCACTCGTTGATTGGGCTTTCATTTGTGTCTTGGAGTACTGGTTGTTTGACACACAGTCGGCTCTCCGGGATGAGAGTTATGCTACAAGAAAGTTTGTAATGATCATTGTATACATACTTGTTCATGTAGGATATACATTTTCGTCAGGAGACGCAATTGTCTAGGTGGTTTGGTTTTGTTTGACCATAATGTCAGCTCGGTTTGGTCTAGCTGCTCCCTTGTTTACATTGGATCAGCGTGTGCACTTAACTGCACCCCAAGGTCAGGGGGAGGGCGGAGTAGGGCGAGGGGCTGTCCAGTTCAGGTTGACAGCTAAGGGGGTTCATTTATGGCAGATTTTGTGTTATTTGTTTGTGTTTTTGTATTTTTCACAATGTGTTGCTTTTTACTGGTTTACTCCCAGCACAACAGTTAGAGATACTAAAAGGTTTACCAACAACCAAATGAAGATACTATGTTGCACAATCTGTTGTATTAATAAGAATACAGAAGAATGTTCTTACGATCCAAGATGGCGCCGCGTATGGATGCCCTGGTGCTTCAGTGCGTTACTTCTGTCTTGTTTTTGTGCATAACTTCTGTGTCTGGGCACTCCTCTGGATATTCTTACACCAGAGAAGAGCTTCTTAACCACAGGACTACAACACCTGTGGATTTACTTCCAATATTTGTCGCATCCGCGGCAGATTTACTGCAGACTCTGATCAGGAAAGTGAGACGCCGAAAGAGAGGTAAGCGAGCCGGCGCACTCGTGCGTCTGAGGAGACGTGGACTGCGAACTGCTCTTCCTGGGATCTTCCTTTCCAATGTACGATCACTCAGGAATAAGACAGACGAACTGGCCCTGATGAGAAGCATGAACAGAGACTTTGCCTCCTCCTGTGTGTTATGTTTTACGGAGACGTGGCTCTGTGAGGACATCCCGGACAGCGCGCTCAAGCTGGAGGGCTTTCATCTGCTGCGCGCTGACCGGCAGGCCTCTCTCTCTGGTAAGACCAAAGGTGGAGGTGTCTGCTTCTACATTAATAGTGGCTGGTGCACAGATGTAACAGTGATTGCTCAGCACTGCTCTTCCTCTCTGGAATACCTTTTCATTCACTGCAAACCGTTTTATTCTCCGCGGGAGTTTGCTTCATTCATCCTGGCCGCTGTTTACATCCCGCCAGATGCGGATGCGCAGGCAGCTCAGTGCGCACTCGCGGAGCAGATACTGCACATGGAGCGGACATTCCCGGACTCTCTCATCATTGCTCTTGGGGACTTTAACAAAGCCAATCTGAGCCATGAGCTTCCCAAATACAAGCAGTATATTAAATGCCCGACCAGAGAGGAGAGGACATTAGACCACTGTTACAGCACGAGCAGCGGGGCCTATCGTGCGGTGCCCCGCGCTTCACTCGGACTTTCTGACCACGTCATGATCCACCTAATCCCCGCGTACAGACAGAGGCTGAAGCTCTCCAAACCTGTCGTGAGGACCAAAAAACTGTGGAGCAACGAGGCTGTGGAGGAGCTTCGCACGTGTTTGGAGTCTACAGACTGGGACACAATGAAGGCTGCTTCTAACAGCTTGGACGAGTTTACGGACACTGTCACCTCCTATATCCACTTCTGTGAGGACAGCATTGTGCCATCACGCACCAGGGTGAGTTATAACAATGACTAACCCTGGTTTACTCCTAAACTCAAAAAGCTGTGGCTGGAAAAGAGAAAGGCGTTCAGAAGCGGAGACAGGGACTGCTACAGAGAGGCCAAGTACAGGTTCACTAAAGAAGTGGACATTGCTAAACATCAGCACTCTGAGAAGATGCAGCAGCAGATCTCAGAGAATGACTCGGCCTCTGTGTGGAAAGGTTTTAGGAATATCACCAACTACAAGCCTAAAACCCCCCACTCCACTGACGACTTGCTCTTGGCCAACACCCTTAACGACTTTTACTGCCGTTTTGATGAGCCATCAGGCAGCCTTCACACCTCCAACGGCCCCAACAATAGAGACACTTTGGACACTCATTCCCCCACCTCTCCCCCCTCCATAGAGCCATCACCACCTTCAAACTGTTCACCTACAACACCCCCCTCCTCACCCCACACAAAAGAGGATTTCACACCACCTCCTCCCACCACAACTCTTCATATTCATGAAGCAGATGTGAGGAAGCAGTTTAAGAGTCTGAATGCTCGAAAAGCTCCCGGCCCAGACAGTGTGTCTCCTGCCACCCTCAGACACTGTGCAAACG
This sequence comes from Diplotaxodon limnothrissa, assembly GCF_057381915.1. Lineage (NCBI taxonomy): Eukaryota > Metazoa > Chordata > Actinopteri > Cichliformes > Cichlidae > Diplotaxodon > Diplotaxodon limnothrissa. The sequence goes on from NC_140610.1 coordinate 25,770,200, forward strand.
AGCTGGCCCCAGTGTTTTCTGGCATTTTCAACTCCTCACTGCAGGCATGCCATGTGCCTGCCTGCTTCAAGTCCTCCACCATAATCCCTGTCCCCAAGAAACCTAGGATCACTGGACTAAATGACTACAGACCCGTGGCTCTGACATCTGTGGTCATGAAGTCATTTGAGCGCCTAGTTCTCTCCCATCTCAAGACCCTCACGGCCCCCCTCCTGGACCCCCTGCAGTTTGCATACAGAGCCAACAGGTCTGTAGATGATGCCATCAACATGGCCCTACACTTCATCCTGCAGCATCTGGACTCCCCAGGAACCTACGCCAGGATCCTGTTTGTGGACTTCAGCTCTGCCTTCAACACCATCCTTCCAGACCATCTCCGAGGCAAGCTTTCCCAGATGAATGTGCCTGATCCCATCTGCCGGTGGATCACTGACTTCCTGACGGACAGGAAGCAGCATGTGAGGCTGGGAAAGAATGTCTCGGACTCCCGGACCATCAGCACCGGCTCCCCTCAGGGCTGTGTTCTTTCTCCTCTGCTCTTCTCCCTGTATACCAACTGCTGCACCTCCTCCCACCAGTCTGTCAAGCTAATCAAGTTTGCAGATGACACCACCGTTATCGGACTCATCTCGGACGGGGATGAGTCTGCCTACAGGAGGGAGGTTGAACGTCTGGTGTCCTGGTGCAGCCACAACAACCTGGTGCTGAATGCCCAGAAGACAGTGGAGATTATTGTGGACTTCAGGAAGCACACAGCTCCACTCCCCCCCATCATCCTGACTGACACCCCCATCACCTCTGTGGACTCGTTCCGCTTCCTGGGTACCACCATCACCCAGGACCTGAAGTGGGAGCCCACCATCACTTCCGTCATTAAGAAAGCCCAGCAGAGGATGTACTTCCTGAGGCAGCTGAAGAAATTCAACCTGCCAACACGGACGATGATGCAATTCTACACTGCAATCATCGAGTCCATCCTCACCTCCTCCATCACCGTGTGGTACGCTGGAGCCACTATCAGGGACAAACAGAGACTGCAGCGTGTTGTGCGCTCTGCTGAGAAGGTGATTGGCTGCAGACTCCCATCTCTGCAGGACCTGTACACCTCCAGGACACTGCGGCGTGCAGCTCGGATCTCAGCTGACCCTTCTCACCCTGGACACAGTCTGTTTGACCTGCTCCCCTCAGGCAGGAGGCTCCGGTCCATTCGCACCAGAACCTCTCGCCATAAGAACAGTTTCTTCCCCTCTGCTGTCGGACACATGAACAATAACCGTATGACTGTTCCCACCACTAACACATGACCCTACGCTGTGTTCACTGCATCATTCCATGTTTGGCACTGATCACCACCTGCACTCATGTATATATCATGTATATATCTATCCACTTAGCACTTTTAATTCTTATTCTTATTTTTATATTTTTATGACAGTATGTTTGCACTGAAGCACCGCAGCAATTTCCTAATGTTGTAAACCTGCTCAACATTTGGCAATAAAACCCTTTCTGATTCTGATTCTGATTCTGAATAGATGACTTCATATAAGAATTTTAAATTTACTTCTTGGAATGTGAGAGGAATGATAAAAGTGGTTAAACTAAAACAGGTTATTACCAGGCTTAAACAACTTGACTCATCAATAGCGTTTATCCAAGAGACCCATTTACTCAGAGAGGATCTGGTGAAAGTACGTAGGACATGGCCAGGCAAAGTGCTAGCATCCTGTTGCCCTTCGCACGTGAGAGGGGTTATGGTGTTAATTCATAATTCAGTGCCTTTCCAAGTAAATAACGCTATTAATGATAAAGCTGGCAGATTTTTGGTGGTTCAAGGAACTCTCTTGAAAGAGAATTTCCATTTAGTTAATGTTTATGGCCCTAATGATGATAACCCTTCATTTTTTGAGAATTTATTTCTATTGATAGCTACCCTTCCTGGTAGGATAATATTGGCAGGTGACTTAAATTGTACCCGAAGCTTGACCGCTCATCAGGGATAGACACTTCACACTCTCAAACAAGAAAAAAAATACAACAATATTTGAAAGATCTGAACCTCTGTGATCCATGGAGAATTCAAAAAAATAAAAGGGAATTCTCATGCTATTCAGCAGTATTTAAATCCCACTCCCGAATAGATTATTTTTTAATTTCCTCATCTTTGCTACCCAATATAACTAAGTGTATATATGACAGCATTGTGTTGTCAGATCATGCCCCAACCTCACTATTTTATGAGGTGGAACAAGTGAATAGCCGCTCAAACAAGTGGCGCTTGCACCCTAAATGGATACATGATTCTGACTTCATGAAATTTGTAGGAGAACACATTGATCTCTACTTCTCAATTAATACAATTCAAACAACTGCAGCCGTTAGGTGGGAAGCTTTTAAAGCATATATTAGAGGACAAATGATAAGTTTCACCAGCTCTAAATTTAACAAATTCAAACAGACAATGAATGAAATAGACAATAAAATTAGAGAATTAGAGAGAGAAGTTAACATAGATGATTCAACACAGAAAAAACAGGAATTATTGACCCTTAAAGCTAAATACGAGGAGCTGTCTATGCTTAAAGCTGAAGATGGTTTAATAAGATTGAAACAGACGTTTTATGATCAGGGTGAAAAGCCGGGTAGACTACTAGCTTGGCAGATAAAGAAACTTGAATCTGACAGAGCCATTAATATAATTAGGAATGATCAAGGGGAATTATCTACAGATCCCACAGAAATTAATAACACCTTTGTCTCGTATTATAAAACCCTATATAAATCTGACAGCCCACTGGACCTGGTAAGCCAAAATGCTTTCTTGGATAGATTGATCTTTCCCTGTATTTCTGAGGATATGAAAAATGAATTGGAGAGAGAAATAAATTTCAATGACGTTTCTGATGCCATTACGAACATGAGAGGTGGTAAGGCTTCGGGTCCTGACGGGCTTCCGATAGATATTTACAAGCTATTTAAAGCAAAATTAATTCCCCCATTATTAGATGTTTATTTGGAATCCTATGAAACAGGTCGCCTCCCTGCTACATTTCGTAGTGCCCTGATCACTCTCATTCTAAAACCGAGCAAAGCGCCAGCCGAAAGCGGTTCTTACAGACCCATATCGCTGTTAAATTCTGACTCCAAAATCATAGCTAAGGCTCTGGCTATGAGGCTGGAGAGGGCTCTTCCAGCCATTATACACGGAGATCAAAATGGTTTCGTTCAAAATCGTCAGGGGTTCCACAACGTGAAGAGAGTTCTCAATATAATCCACGAATGTGAAGAGTCACCTGATACTGCAATACTATCACTCGACGCGGAGAAGGCGTTCGATCAAGTTGAATGGCCCTATCTAATTGAGGTGCTTAAGCGTTTTGGATTTGGTGATCACTTCCGCCGATGGATTGAAATTTTACTTGCTGATTCGGTTGCAATGGTATCTACCAATAATCTCATCTCTAGTCCTTTTGAGCTATCTCGAGGCACCAGGCAAGGGTCTCCGATTTCACCTCTGCTTTTTGTACTAGCCATGGAACCTTTAGCGATAGCAATTACAGTAGATCACATCCCTCGATCCATGGTATTAAAATCGGGGAGATGCTACACAAAATTGCAATGTACGCTGACGATACTGTTGTGTTTCTATCACACCTTGCAGAATCAATACCATCTCTCCTGAAGCTATTCGATCAATTTAGCAGTTTCTCTGGGTTCAAAGTGAACGAAGAAAAATCATCCATTATGTTTTTAAATATGAACGAGAGGTTGAAACCAGTTGTATCCCACCCATTTGTGAATGCCACAGAGGGATTTAAATATTTAGGCATCAGAGTAACCCCAACGATAAGCAATCTTAGTTCAGCCAATTATGAGCCCTTGGTGGTAGGGTTGTCGGATGAAGAATAAACATAGTAAAGATGACTATATTACCTAAATTCCTATATATCTTTCAGTCAATTCCGCTGGCCCCTCCTCCTTCCTTTTTTTCCAAGATCAGAAAGCTTCTTTCTAATTTCATCTGGAACAATAGGAAGCCAAGACTCAGACTCTCCCTCTTGTATTTACCATATGATAGGGGAGGACTACAGTTTCCAAATTTAAAATGGTACTATTGGGCTGCTCAGCTGAGGACCACTATGTTTTGGTTTTCAAACGATATTTCCCTTCCCTGGTTAGCAACTGAAAGAATGTCCTCAAAGGGTCTGTCGTTAAATAGCTATTTATACTCAGCACCCTTTAAAACTTTAAAGAAAATTACTACTAATCCCTTTGTAAAAAACACTGTCTTTGTTTGGCATGAAGTACAAAAAATGTTGAATGACTCTCCTGGGTTGTCCTGTTTCTCCCCAATTTGGGGTAATGAACTCTTTGCCCCGGCTAAGAATGACATGGGCTTTAAAGCTTGGCTGAACAAGGGCATTGCGAAACTACAGGACGTATATGAGGAATGTTCTCTAATGTCATTCAGTGAATTAAGGGCAAAGTTTGATTTACCGCAGAAACACTTTTTTAAGTATCTACAACTTAGAAGTTTTATTCTGGCACACTTAAACAATTCAGTGCACCAACCCCCACTCTCCATCCTAGAAACTCATGTTACAAAAAACTGTTTTGGTAAAAGACTGGTGTCCCAGTTTTATTGCATGTTAGTTGAAAACCATAAGGATAACTCTGATAGTAAAAGACGGGAGTGGATTAGTGACTTACAAGAAGATATTTCATATACTGAATGGGGTAAAATATGTTCAAAAACACACACTCAGACCATTAACACTCATTTGAGAATGATACAATTTAATTGGATAATGCGAACATACATATCCCCTGTACAATTAAATAAATTTGATCCTAATATAATTGATCTATGCTATAAGTGTAATAGGCATCAGGGTACACTATATCACTGCCTGTGGAAATGTGAAGAGATCCAAAGATTTTGGAGCTCTGTGTTAAAATATATCTCTCAGATCACAACTTCTCCTGTACCGCTTTGCCCTAAGTTATGCATTTTAGGCTTGTATCCAGATGACTGTACTCTGTCGTGTGAGGAAAGAAAAATGGTCAATCTTTGTTTGCTACAGGCCAAACGCTGTATCGCCTTATGCTGGAAGAATGTTGGTTGCCCCTCTTTTAACCACTGGTTAAATAACTTAACATCGAGTTTAGCTCTTGAGAAACTGCCCTATATTGTTAGAAAGAAGGCTTCTGAATTTTACAACATCTGCAAGATATTTTTGGATCTACTGAGGAGTGGGGATGTGTTGGGGGGGGGGGGGCGGTGAGTGAATAAGACAACTAGATAATGAATAATGTCTGACTTGTTGTTGGGAATATACTGTGTAACCTATATTATGATTTTTTTTAAATTATATTTATTTGTATGGCTTGCTATCTTAATTTATTTAACTATGCATTTATTTGGAATCTTTTAGGATTAACACTTCAATTATCGTTGTTATTATTATTATTATTATTATTATTATTATTAGTGTTGTTATTATTATTTTAATGACTGCCATACGTTCATTTTATGTTGGTGTTGATACTGTTGAAAAAAACAAATAAACAAACGTTTAAAAAAAATAAAAATAAAAATAAGCTTACTGAAGACGGTGGTGTAGAAAACTGGCAGGAAGAGAGCAAAGGCTGGAAATAAAGTGCACCAAGAACTACAAAATAAAACAGTTAAATCAAAGTAGACAGAGCAGCTATTGCTATTGGTCGATGGCACCAGTCATCCAAACTGAACTGAACACTTCAAAATCTGTTCAAAGTACATCATTGTACTTTTAGGGCGAGAGCAGCAGGCAACTGTTTCACCTTACAGAGACTAGTGCTGAAATTTTAAGTACAGGGGGATCCATTCATTTATACCTGCTCTAGTCCGGCAGACCGCCCAAAGCTTGTAAATCTGTGCCGAGTATTTATGCTGGTGTCACTGGGCCTATAAACTGTCATCGAAATGTGCATGAGGCATTATCATTTCCGTTTCACCAATTTACCCAGAGGTTGGAATCTGAGCGTGGTCTTATGAATCTATCATATGCTCTTAAATACTGATTCACAGTGTTTAAAGCTAAATTTATGTGCTTGCTTAAAGGCTTCATCTCTAATGTAGTGCCATACATGAAACGTCATATTTCTAGGTGGAACGTAGTGATAGAACATCCGATCGGGCATTAAATTAAAGGACTGCAGATGGCCGAGCTGAGGTGACCTTTTTTATATACTTTGAACATTTTTAGCTTCACATTAAAACTTTTCATTTCCCACTTTAAAGCTTCATGGAGTTTGAGTAAAGAGAAAAGTCTGATCTAATAGATGCTGTGATTAACCTGGGCATCTCTCTGGTTGGGTGATTTTCAGTTTAGTTTTCCAGTGCGCTCATTTTTTCTGCTCCCCTCATCTGCTGCGGTGATTTCCTGTTTCCCAGAATGCATTCTTCTTCAAACTGTCTTGTTGCTGAATCACATTTTGCCTGATTTCCTGCCCCTCAGGGTGCAGAAATTGGTATCTGTGTTTCCTCCCTTGTGATGGATTTCTCCCTGTATGACTTTTGAATGCCGGGAAAATAACATGGAGGCTCTGTAAAATCCTTTGATCCTGAAGAGATGGTATCAAAACATGTTTACAGCTGCTAATTCCACATCATAGAAACATTTACGTCTATTAAAAAGCCTCCAAGAAAATTCAGTTTCCACTGGTGGAACACATGTTTGCTGAGCAGGTAAATCTCCCCATCAGCAGGATCAGAGTTTACCTGACTTAATCCATCCATGCAGACACACCACTCCTTTGATGAAGTGTCAGGGAGTTCATATAGGACGCACTGGGTGCAGGTGTCTACTGCTGATGGTCTACTCCGCCCACCTGCTCCACCACAGAAATACAATGGTTAGACACTCTCAAAAAAACAAAACGAAACAAAACAAAAAACCTCACCTTGGGCCACTCGAGACCCTTTTAATGTTTGCATCTATGGTAATTTTGCCCAGCAATCATTAAAAGCCAAAACAATACAGAAGTACAGATCCATGGTGTCGTCCTCTAAAGAAACACCTTGCAAAAATCAGATCTCAATAAGAAAAATCATCTAGAATGATATGTACTGGGTAATGTGTTAGGAATGAAAGGACGCCACATTGTTGGATGGAATTTAAAAGGATCAACCTACAGAGTGCTGAATTTAAAGACACCTTGAAACTCGAAGTAGATAGTAAATGTCTTTGGCCCCCATGACACTTGCATGTATGGCTGACAACCCTAGGGCTCCTAATGAGATGACGGATGGCGTCCTGAGGGAAATCCTCCCTGGGATGCTCTGAACCAGAGCATCACTGAGCTTCTGGACAGTCTGGGGTGCAACTAGGAAGCATTGGACAGACTCAAACATCATCTCCCAAAGTTGTTCTGTTGGATTTAGGTTAGGCGAGCATGGGAGTCAGTCAGTGGTATCAATTCCTTCATCCTCCAGGAACTGCCAGCATATGTCTCATCACATGCAATCAGGCAATTCAATTCAATTCAATTTTATTTATATAGCGCCAAATCACAACAAAAGTCGCCTCAAGGCGCTTCATAATGTTGTGCACCAGGAGGAACCCAGGACCCACTGCACCAGTGTAGAGTCTGACAGTGGTCCAAGAATTTCATCCTGATCCCTAATGGCATTCAAGGAGTTTATCTGGCCTGTAGACATCTGTGCGTCCCTTCATGGATATGCTTCCCCAGACCATCACTGACCCACCACCAAACCATTCATACTGAGCCATGTTACAGGCAGCACAACATTCTTCATGGCTTCTCCGGACCATCTCACATTTGTCACTTGTGCTCAGGGTGAACCTGCTCTCATCTGTGAAGAGCACAGGGCACCAGTGGTGGACCTGGTAATTCTGGCATTCTATGGCAAATCCAAAACAGGCTCCATGGTGCAGGGCAGTAAGCACATGACCCACTAGAGGACGTTTGGCCTTCAGGCCACCTTCATGTCAGAGGCACTCACACCAGCATCCTGCTCATTTTGTAATTCTAGCAGCCCTTATTCTGTTCCTCCTTGCACAGATAAGCAAATACTGGTCCTGCTGATGGGTTAATGGCCTTCTACGGCCACGTTTAGCTCTCCTATAATAATGACCAGTCAACTGGAATCTCCTCCTTGTTCTTGAGACTTTGCTAGGAGACACAGCCAGCAGTGACACTGACCCTAGCCAAATGTAAAACTAGTGGCAAATGAAACACCTAGTCACTCTGCCTGACTTTTACCCAACTTTTGTCCTGGTTTACAGGTTTAATTTACAGCTTTTTCATCCGAAGAACTTAACAACAAGAACAACAACAACAGTAGTCTAAGATGCTAGGAAAGAAAGTGACTGGACTTCTTTGAGTTTCTTGAAGATGTTTCACCTCTAATTTGAGAAGCTTCTTCAGTTCTAAAAAGCAACAACAGTAAATGCTTTTTGAGCCAGTGGCTCAAAAAGCATTTACTGTTGTTGCTTTTGACTCAATCAGAAGTGTCATCCCTTTTGAACAGAATTAATCTTGATATAACCAGCCAAGATCTGTGGTGTGTTCATATAGAAAAACCTCTCATGGAGATGTTAAAACATTAGCACATTTCGTATAGCCTTCAATTAACAGATCTTGTCTTTGTTATTACCCAGTTTGTAATTGTGCAGACAGTAAGTTCAAAGAAAACTGTGAATCTTAGTCCTCATAACTTGAGTCATGCACACAGTGAAGAAAGTTTTATTCTTTTAGTCTGGAAGGCTTGTGGATCACTCCGGACCTGTGACCGGGGTCAGGTCAGGCCTCTTAAAAACATATTTTTTAAGGTTTGGTATCCAAACTCCAGGTTGAGTTTCTTGTCTAAATGCATTCTAAAGAAGATATCTTTACTGAAAGTTAAGGTGTTGGACAGAAATATGTCAGCACACTCCAGTCTTCACTGCTGAACTACTGCCTGCATCTACAACCTTTGCTTTCAAGCATCCACCCTTTCAGCCGCTCTACAGTCAGTACCTCCAATGTCACCTATGGCTAAACTCAGCCACCAACTCTGTGTCCATCTACCTCCGACCTTTGCCCCTTTCATGTCCTGTATGAAAATAAACCTTTTGAAACTTTGACTCAGTATTTATTTATTTTTTAGTCCCGCCATCTGTGGCTGAAAACCTCACCTCTTTCGGCCTTTACACCCAACAGTTGGAATCTAATGTAGTGCCTTCACAGAAATCTCATACCTGCACAGCATCCAGCACGGTTTAAATAAAACAGGCAGCAGCATCGCTGTGACAGCAGCATGAGTCAGGGATGACTAAAAGGAAAAACTCAACTACAGATGGACAGAAGCAAACAAACACGATGATTGAGTCTTTGTGGAGTTGCTGAGGGGTTCTGTTTCTGTTCTGCGGCAGAGTAAACTGCATCTATCATCACCCTGAAGTGCAGAACTACTAAAACAATTCATTCCACTTCAAAATTTTCCCCAAGAATCCTTCTCTCTGAAGACAGCAGGCAGCTTCCTGACCTCTGACCCCCTGTTTGTTTCTAATATCCCACATGGAGGGTCTGGAGCTCTGCTTAAGTGAGTCAGCTAACTGCCTAAAAGGTCACTTTTAATGCATTGTTGTACATTTTGACAGCGTTCTGTGGCGATCTTTGACTTCCTGCACATCAGCTCTTTTAAAAGTAAAAGCACCTCCAGTGGGAGTCTCGACCTCCACCTCGGCACACATTAAGAGACAGAAACCCAAATGAATGTAAATTACAGACATCTCACACAGTAGAAAGCCACGGAGGGTGCCAGCTTGACATTTTCTCTTAAACTATTTCCATTTCACATGCAGCGAATCATCAGTTTATTCTTTGAGCAGATCAGCTTATTGTTCCCACGGCGCTACTTGTTTAAAATGTATTCACCAAAGTCCAAATGGGGCATCTGTAATTCTAAAAAGGAGAGGAGGGGTTACAGGATAATCACGCTTACATGATTCCTGCAAATTGCATGTCATGATGCTCGAGTCAGAGTCGAATCCTCACACTCAGGATGGAAATTAGACCGTCAAGATGAAATAACTGAACTGTCTCGGCTTTCCGTCTGCTGCCGATGTGGATAAAATCAGAACAAGAAACATTTCATTTTCACTGGAAACATTTTTCACAGCCAGAATCGGAGCCTGCATGTGGATGATTTTACAGAAACTGAACTTTTATCAAGCTCCAGGGACAAAATGTGAAGTGCGGTTGCAGGAAAGATACAGTCCAGAGTCCTGGCAGCCTAAACTGCAATGGTTGCTCATGTTTTAGGGAACAGCACAGTCCCTGCTCTGACAGGGATGTTATCTTTTTTGTAGCTGCACTTTACTGATGTCCCCTAAATGCACCACAAGGAGGTGACTAACCCTAACTTTAAATTGATGTTCTCCTGTGTCTTCATCGTTCAAATGTGGTCAACTGTATTAACACAGTAAATGCTGATCAAAGCAATTTAAAGCAAGGAAAGGCTTTCAGTCTGACTGATAAACCACCTGTCCTGATTGCAGATGTTAGGATAATTGAATCCAGGGAATGAGAAGATATCCCAGATACTTTAAGCTTGTTCTCACTGCTTGGTTCGTGCACTCACTGAGTTCTCCTCAAACTTGTGCAAACATCAACTTCAGATTCAAACTGACTGTGATATAGTATAAAGAACTAACAGTGGTAAGGAAGGTTGGGATCGCTGCAGTTTTCAGTCAAAAAGTTCACACTTTCCAATCCCGAAGGCAGCAATGCGGAGCAAGATGAGTGTTATCAACATTTACAGGGTTGTGAACTGCAAATTCACATCCCTGTAAATGTCACTGCAGAGATGTACTGAGCAATCCAGAGGCAAAACACTTAGCCGAAACGATTTGCCACCTCACGTCGTGTTGATTTTGCCCTCAACATCCTTTTTCTCCACCTGCACAGCTGACACTTAGTCCACTGTCTCAAAATAAAAGATCAACTGAGGCTCACACTGAAGCAGAGGAGTTGGCACACAGGGGAGTGATACAGCACTTATTCCTTCAATCTGTCTATAAAATGTCACAGGATTTAGAGAAAGTGTTCAAATCTGCCAGAATCATCATCGTCTGCAGTTACTGAATCCATTTAAGGTCATTCTGAGTAACCTACACGCCATGTGTGTCCTGAAATGATGATTTATTCCAACGCCTGAAGTGCATCGGTGTGTTGCTGTTTTTATTACAGTTTAAATAAATTGTTAAATAAAAAAAAACAAAAAACAGAGGTGCACAAGGAGCACATTTTCTCGGGAAGGTTCTTGTGCTGAGATCTTTCTGATTTCACCTCGTATACGTGACATTAAATAAATTCAGTGTGACACAGAGACCCCTGAAAGTAGAAGACTGCTATAATTTCATTACATAATCCATATTCCTTCACACACGGACAGATTGTGTTTAAACCTGCGCTTCACGAAAACAAGCCGACGCCACATCTAATAATACCGAAGCGAAAATTACATTTTCTGTCTCCTTCCTACGGCGGCTGTCACAATCGTTTCTGCTTGCTGTCAGTGAGCGCCGCGGCCCGTCTCGTCCCCTGGCTCTGATTTTGTTCTCATTTATGAAAAACAAATGCACCTCAGAGGTCTGCTGATATTCAGCTCTCCTGACACAGACATTAAAAGAACCAAGCTTTTCAGGATATGATGCAACTGAGTGGCAGGTTTGAACGGTTCCACGCCGATTTCTAAAGACACCTTTTTTATTTTTGCTTTTAGGTGTTGTTTCCTTTCAGTTACAGGAAATTGGATGGTTTTTTTCCGGCGGGAATATCCGACATGTAGAGAATTTCTGGTGGAGCCGAGCGTTTAAGCATCCGTTACGCCTCCTCCTTCTTTAAACGGAAGAAGCCTTAAAGCTCCACATCCCTCCTACCATTCACGACACGTCTTCTTCTTTGACTTTAACATCTCATCTTTAGCTCTTTAAGTCTGTCTTTCGGTCTTTCTTGGATAAAAGGCTCCTCTTGATGTTACACCACCCACCGTCCTAAAGGAGACCCTTTAAACTGTCAGTCAAAAGATCGTCTACACTCACATACTCCGGGATAGTGAATTTATTTTACACAGTGGTCACAAAAGGGTGATCTTTAGACTAGCCGAGTTATAATTTGCATCCACGATTGCCCCAAATAAGGATATTTAGTGAAGTATTGAGAACTTTGACCCAAAAAACTGATTCGGATGTATTTTATTTAATTTATTTGATTTAATCGTCTTTTGAGGGTTACAATGCTTCTAAGAAGTATTTTCATCCTTATTTGTCACATTTACATGTTTCAGATCATCAAATAAATTTTAATATTACACAAACAGAAAATTCACTTTTTAAATGATGATTAAAACCAAGCCTAACTGCCCCTGTGGGAAAAGTAATTGCCCCCCCCCCCCCCCCCCCCCTTTTTAAACATAAATTAACTGTAATTAGAAATCAGTTAAACAGAAGCTGTCTGACAAACAAATTCAAATTCAAATTTTATTTGTCACGTACACAGTCATACACAGTACGATATGTAGTGAAATGCTTGGACAACTGCTCGTGACCTAAAGAAAACAAAAAAGGAAAAGGCTATGAATAAGATAGGAAATAAATATGAAAATTAAAAAGGGTAAATTTAACTAGGAAGGAATAAAATATAAATTGAGGTTAAAAATGAAATAACTGTACAACACAAATTAGAATGAAGGGTAAATTTAACTGGGAAAGAATAAGATAAAATATATAAATTAAAGTTGAAAATAAAATAACTGTACAACAAGATACACAATATAGAACTATATAAGAATGTATGAAGAAATGTAAATAAATATATACACAATAACAGCAGCTGTACAAGTATTAACCGGAAATGAAGAATGTAGTGACCAGTGTTGTGCAATCCACATTATGTCTTGTGCAGTGCAAATATGCTTAAAGTGATTTAAGTGATGAAGTGAAAACAATGTCCAGAATGTCCAGTGTGTGTGTAAGAACCATATGTGTGGGTCAGTACTGTGTGGTGGTGTGATTGAGAGACCGTATCGCCTGCGGGAAGAAGCTCCTCCTCAGTCTCTCTGTGTTGGTCTTCAGGGAGCAGAATCGCTTTCCTGACCTCAACAGAGAGAACAGTCTGTTGTTGGGATGGCTGAGGTCCTTCACGATCTTCCTGGCCTTGGTCCAGCACCGCCTGCTGTAGATTGAGTGCAGGTCAGGGAGCTCGGAGCGGATGGTGCGCTCAGCTGACCGCACAACCCTCTGTAGAGCTCGTCTGTCCTGCATGGTGCTGTTCCCGAACCAGGTTAAGATGTTTCCCGTCAGGATGCTCTCTATGGTGCACGAGTAAAAGTTCCTGAGCACCTTGGAGGGCAGTTGGAAGTCTCTCAAGCGTCTGAGGTGGTAGAGACGCTGACGGGCCTTTTTCACCACGGTGTTGATGTGACAGGACCATGACAGGTCCTGCGTGATGTGAACTCCGAGGTATTTGAAGAAAAAACTGAAAGAAAGCTAAAAGATCTCAAAACAGCACGAATCATGCCTCCATCTAAAGAAATAGCTGAGAAACAGTCATAACATCTATAAGCTTGGAAAGGCTGATAGATGACAGAGACATTTCTAAGGCTTTGGGATTCACGTGAACCACAGTGACCATATCCACACAGGGAGAAAAACTGGAACTGAACCTTCCCAGGAGTGATCAGCCTACCAAGATTGCTACAACATCTTGGTGATCCCAGAGACCTCTGGGAAAATATTCTGTAGACTGACGAGATAAAAGCTGAACTTTCTGGAATGTTTGAGTCCCGTTACATCTGCCATCCAACACATGTGATGGTCTGGGCTGCTCTGCTGCTTCGCGACGACTCGCTGTGACTGAGGGAACCATGAATTCTGCTCTCTATCAGAAAACCATGACGGAGGACGTACAAGTGTCAATTCATGTCCTGCTAGTCCACCTTTGATTGGCTCAAAAAAACACAAAATTAAGGTTTTGGAGTGACCGAGTCAAAGTCTGGACTGGTGTGACCCTAAACAGGCTGCTTATGATGGAAAACCCTCCAACGTGACTGAATTCAAACAATTCTGCTAAAAAGAGTGGACCAAAAAATGACAGCGTCATTTAAAAACTGCATTTCACGTTTACTTGTGTTATCTCTATGTAATGTTAAAATTAGTTTGATGATCTGAAACATTTACGTGTAACAAGTATGGGTAGATACTCCTCCAGCCTGGGCTCATTGCTCCATAACCCGAGGAGGTCGCAGCTGTCAGTAGCCCCAACAAAAGCACACCTTTCCCTGAGACCAGCCTCGTTCTGCTGCTGATTCATCCAGCTTCAGCCTCGGTTTGACTGTCAGCCTCACGTGGTCCATGAAATTCCTCAGCGGTGCAATTACTGCTCATCTTTTATCACCTTGACAACGCAATTATGACTTTTTCAGAGGAGAATAATACCTAATTTATTTCCACTGAGATTAACTAAAAATTCAAACTGAGGTTATTACAGCACAGAGTGGAGTGTAATCAGACATTAATATTTGCAAGCAAATAAAGGATGTGAATGTTTTCACTGTGGCTTAGTGTTTTGTTTTTAAATATCTTTGGGGGGGTGTCGTTCGTCTTAATCATGTGACACAGGTAACCTTCTGACTTGTCGTGGTTGTTACTATCAGTCCCAGCTCGTTCGTCATGGAGCGTGCATATGATCGTCCGCAATGTTTAAGGACCCAAACCCATGAGCGTGCTCTGCCCCCTCCCCTGCATCTTTTTTTTATCTGTTCCTCCTCAGCCCCAACTCAACACGGGCACCCGTTTAACACATCAAATAACAGATAAAAGTCGCTCGATTGAGCCGCATTCTCAGAAGGAGCCTCCCTGCAATATCTTGACATTTACTGTCCAGAATCTGCAATCACACGGCAGCGCTGCTCCTGAGTGGAGGCGGGCTGATAAGGCAGCAGAGACGCGGCGCCTGAGCGGCTCTTTATCCCCGGCCAAGAAGCTGTGAAGGACTGGGCTTCTGCCATTGTGGGGCCATGCTGAATCTCCCCTGAGATATCTGTAGCTCAAACAGCCGAGGAAATTACTCTGAAGGTGGAAAAAAGAAAAAATGAAGCACAATTTCAGGAGAAATGGGTGAAAGACGCCAATGTGCAGCAGATTTCTGAGGACAGAAGTGGAGGTTCAGTGTGTGTGTGTGTGTGTGTGTGTGTATGTGTGTGTGTCAGCCTCACACACAATCAGGGCTATGTGGCAGCGTTAAGGACTCACCTGACATGTAATATTCTGCTGCCAAGCCACAGAAACGTTTCCTATCTGAGAAGCAGCACTGAGCAAACACCGGGGCTGAACGTGCACATAGCACACTAGCAAGCATCCAATCAGAGGAGGCGGCGCTCTGTGTGAGTTGTACTTCAGTCGGTTTAAACTGCAATGGGGCGTTGTATCACGCACAGCCGTGGACGGATTACTGAACCAAAGAGTCTGTAAGAGCCAGAGACTTAGGTGACCTGAGGTTCAGTATCTCGCCCAAAGGGCAGCATCTCCAGCAGTGTTTAACCCGGACTCTGCTTCACACCCATCACCCTCACAGTTCCTTTAATAGCCCAGGCTGGTAGAGGATCCAAAGAACAGGTTGTACATCGAGCTGCATTTACAACCTTAGTTAATCCAGACAAGGAAATAACCTTGAAGACAGAGAATGCTTCATCAACACTAATGGGCAAAGCAACTGAGTAGTCTGACAAACTGCCCAAAGAGGGAACAATTTCATTTCTAAGTTTTTCAGCCCTGTTTCTAAAAAACATAAGTAAGTCATGAGCTGTCAAATTTGAACAGCTAGGATAGTTGACTTACTTTCTGTAAGTTGCGACACCGCGTTGAAGAAACATTTTGAGTTATGCCTATGATTCATAATGAGAGTTGAGAAATAATCTGTTTTTGCTGCAAACATCGATGATTGAAAAAAAGACAAAGTGTCTTTCCAAGCCTGCAGAAATACTACTAGTCTGGAACATCGCCAGTGACGCTCTGCTTTTCTATTTCTATTTTTATTAATTTCTTCTCAAATTCATTAGTTCCTCATTTAGCCAGGGCATAGGGCTCCTTTTATGACGTTTTAACTTCTTTACAGGAGCAACAATAGTCCAATAGTTCAAGAAGTGCTTTATTAAAGTTCAGTCAACGTGTCCACACATAATTCATGGATAAAAATGGGATTCAATACATCAGGTAAATGAAAATCAACTCTAAGCGACGCTTCATGGCTAATGTGACGAGATGATCTGAGGGGCAATTTTCCCCTCTCAGAAGCTGGAGATTTAGGAATTAAAATATCAAAATTGCTAAATGGTCTAAAGTAGGTAAACCACAAGTTTCAGTCAGCGATACATTCAGTCCATAACCCAAGACAAGGTCGATGGTGTGGCCCTTACGTGTTTATTTAGGGAATCAATTATATTCAAGAAATCTTTAACCGGGGATTTATCCTCACAACACAGATTAATAGTCCCCCACTATAAGAATCCTTTCATAGTGAGTGATAAAACAAGTCTGAGAATTCCAGAATGAACAAGTCATTATATTTAGGTGGACGATAGATGGCTATAATTAAAATCACAGGACAGCTGAGACTCAAATCAGGTAAGAACACCAAGACTTTGTATCTGTTTGCATTTAAACAGTCTTTGATGATAGAGGCTACTCCGCCTCCCCTCCCAGACAACCTGGGGGAGCTGAAGAGACTGGCATCTGGGGGGCAAAGTTCCAGCAAAGGTGAGACTTCACCAGCGTGCAGCCATGTCTCAGTTAGGAACATGACTTCCAGCTTATAAGTACTGAAAAAGTCCTGAAGCACATTTGTTTTATTCAATAAAGATCTTGCATTTAAGAGAGCTAACTTAACTCTCTGCCCATCCATGGTAGCAGAAGTAATTGCAAGTTGTTTATGACGCAACTACCCATCAGCTCATCTGGTCATAACTGCAGGAACATAAACCTGAAAAGCTCTTCAAGGGACTGGACTTGAAAATGTCACATATGTTTGTGATTGATGCCTTTCACGAGGAAGCGTAGGCCTACTTCATGTCTGAAGCATGTTTCATAGGAACAGTAAGTGATGGATGAAGCCAGCGTGGCGTGGCCTCAACTCTTTACCCCTCGAAAACTACCAGGAGTAACTGTTGAACTGAGTGGGTTCTGGCCTGCTGACTGGGTTTACATCAGAAGGTAGTGAGAGTGGTCTTTGTGTATGCAGCTACCCTGGAAAAACCAAGAAAACTCTTGTAATGGTGGTCAAACCGAATCTTCATTGATGTGCAGCAGGTAAAATAAGTACTGAATTTTCCAAATAAATATATTTCTAAAGGTGCAATTGACCTGAAATATTAATCAGAGGTTGGCAACAACACATCCAAATACAAAAACATCACACCATAGATGTCCAAAAATTAAGTACAATAATGAGAACGCTTGAATAAAGGGACACCAGCTGAAATCTATCGGTGATTATAAAACAATCCTGCTACTCAGAGCAAATTCATATCAGCTGGTTCAGCTGATGCCTATAAAAAGGTGTTATTACCACAATATCACACAAGAAACATCTCACGATGGGTAAAGGCAATCAGCTCAAGATCTTCACATCCTTAAACTCATCATTAAGGGTTCAGGAGAGCTCATCTTTATAGGTCAAAGAGTTAAACCAGCTGTCTTTTTAATGGCCACACCTGTGGCTGCACAGGGACGTCTGTTCCTACAGAAATTTATGGAAAATATCTGATCTCTGAACACGATGATGATAGGTTTGCTAGCACAGACCTATTGCTGGAACGACCAAGACAATTCTACTACAACAGAAAAAGCATTAGACACCAGGCTGAACTCTTTGGGTAATCTCGTGCACGAGGGAGAGAACTGTGACGAGCGCTGTTCCTGCCGCTCAAACCCCAGTCGCTCTCAGTGAGCTCCCCCATAGTTCTGCTCTTCATTGAGGTTTCATGAATATGCATAGATTCATTAACATATGACAGCTTACACAAGAGTACCTTGTCTGTGTGTAGTATAGGTATGTGTGTGTGTGTGTGTGTGTGTGTGTATGTGTGTGTGGGTCAAGATATGACCCTGCGAACGCCTCCTTAAAAAGCCGGTGCCAGGAGTCCAGTGGTCCACCTAAACAAAGGGCTCTTATACTTAAACAGATACAGAGTAGGTGTCCTTCCATAGTATAAATCTGAAAGACAAGGTAGGACCGTGCTGACATCTGATGTTTGAATTCAAAGAACACAGCGTTAAAAACAGTACACAAGGAGCTTGGTGAACATGAGGTTTCCAAGGAAGCAGGGCTTTAAGAGAACTGGAAACCATCGAACTGTGATCTTTATTTAAATCTGAGTAGTTTTACTATAAATGTAGCACAGAGATCAGTGCCGTGTCATTTCCACCTCTTCCGTGAGGAGCAAAACGATTCACTGCCCTCCAGTCTTCCTGCTTGGACTCTTTCACCCTTTAAAAGTAGAAAATATTAATTTAGTGTGCATGGACATGAATGTGTAAATATAAGAGCAGGCAGATGATGAAAAAATGTATTCAAGGACTCAAAAACAGGAGGAAATTCATATCCAGAAACAAATCAAAGGATGGAAGGTAATGATTACACAAGCAGCACGGGGACACGGGTGATGGACACAGATGATCTGGCAGAGGGAAAGAAAAGCACATGGCTGCAGGCTGCAGTCCAGAAACTTAATTCCCCAATCATTTTACCTGGTGTAAAGAAAATTCATAAAGAAAAAGAACTATCGATTTCCCCTTATGTGATTATCTGTGCCACTCTGATCGTTTTCATTAGCGCCGATGGTCAGCTCCTGAGAATTGTGGGATGGCATTATTTCCTTTTGTTTCATAAAGGATGGTCCAGTGTATCCTCTATTAGTGGAGATATCATCTGAATTTCAGGGGACCATTCCTCCTTCACGCCCCCTCTGGCCTCGGCCTATAAAAGCCCCCGTCCAATACCCGCTGTTCTCATTTTCATGCAATACTCCAACCTCCGATCTGCTAGAGGACGATCCCCTCCCAGTAAAAGTTCTCGGCAGAACTCCACTCCGGATCGCCCTGAGGCGCGTCTCCAGCCCCGCGGAGCTTCCCGGAAACACAATCGATCTCAGCGTTCAACTCCGAGGTCGCGTCGCCATTTCCACGCTCCGGTAAGGTCTCCCGAAGCTTCTTTGCCCACGAATATCTCCGACTTTACTGTCGCCTGTCTCCAACGAGCCCTGAAAGAGAGGAGCATTCACTTTCGTTGATCCGATAACAAGGCTACATTATTCCGTTTCTTCTTAACATTTCAGCGCTCCCGCTCTCATTCACCGAACGCAGTCTCTTCCGGACACAAACTAAGCTAGCGCTTCCATTAACAACGCTTCCTCGCTCCTTTCAGCCTCACCCAGCCAGCTACAGCCACAGCTCGCCACCACTCCGCATGCTCCCTCCTCAGCTGCTCCTCCCACTCAGCGTGACACTCGTCAAGGGTTGCCAGTTCTGTGTGCCCGTATCCCTTCGCAGCTTGCCCCAACAAACCCTCTCGGCACCGAGTTGCCAGGCCCTCAGCCACACATTCCTCCATTGCTAAACTCTGCCAACAACCTCGGCACCGGGATGCCAGGGTTTTCAGCCACTCATTCCTCCTCTGTTAAACGCCACAGCTAACACCTGCACAGCATTGCCAGGTCCTCTCACCTCCGCTACTTCCCACTGTATTTCAGCTAACATTCCTACAACCAGCCGTCCGACTGCTCCAACCTCCTACCCAGCAGCCTTTCCTTCTCACATTGGTGAAGTTCAGAGCTGCACCTGGCCTAGCCTTTTCGCCCAGGCTCCATTTCTCCAAGCTAACACCACCCAGTTTTTGCTGGCCACAGCAATTCCTCCTCCCAACCCACTGGCCCCAAAGCCTTCTCCCGTATCTGCTAACCTTCGCCAACTAATCACCGCCAGTAATTACGTGGATTTAGCTGAGCTCATTCTTCCTCCTCCCTCGCAACCTGCTCTTCTTAGGGTGCTAGATGGCCATGACGGTCCCATTATTATACATGGTGCGGCCCCTTCTAAGTTGAAAGAGCTCACCCCGGTCAAGTTTGCTCTAGCCTTCTCATTATACAGCGACGTCCTCTGCACCGCTTTTTCCTCCCGAAGACCATAGTTTGACTCCTATCTGACCATTGTTCTCTACCTCGCGCTACGATTCGGCAGCACCGGATTCTATCAGTACCACATCCAGTTTGCTTCAAAGGCAGCTCGCCTTCAGCAATTTAACCAAGACACCTTCTGGGGCAGTCTCGATCAGGAAATCTACTGCCGCGTCTTTGCTGCCCGTTCTTCCCTCTCCTGCAAGTTGTGCGGCACCCCCCCACATCCCACTTCCGCCTGCATAGTCCCGGCCCAAAACGATTCGCAGCCCTCGTGCTGTCCTTCCGTTCTCTCCCGCAAAAGCAGCCCCAAGCTCTTTGAGTCACTCTCCGAAGCTTGATGTTTGATCCTCTCTAACAACCATAAGCTGCCTTTTTTGGTTCACCTCCTCGACGACTTCCTAGTCATCTCCCCTCACACGTCACCACCAGCTCACGGGTTATCCACTCTGAGGTTAGTCTTCTCCGAACTCGGCGTTCCTTTGTCGGAAGAGAAAACAGAGGGACCTTCGACATCCCTGGAGTTCCTCGGGATAACCCTCAACACTGAACGTTTCCAGGCCTCCCTGCCCACCGAAAAGCTCAACCCTTCTCCTCCCAAACTTTCTCCTCGCTCCCACTTGCTCAAAACGACAGCTGCTCTCCCTGTTGGGACACTTAAACTTCGCTCTACACATCATCCCTCAAGGCCGCTCCTTCTCACTTGCTTTCACTCGCTGCATCTAAACCGTCACTCCTCGACTCCAGGGCCGAACTGCGTCTCTGGCAACTTCTGCTCACCAACTGGAACGGCATCACCTTCTTCTACAACGATCGGCTGTCCCACCCTGATGGTGTTCAGCTCTTCACAGATGCTGCCCCTTCCGCCGGTTTTGGGGGCAATTACGGCCGAAGGTGGTTCTCTTCAGCTTGGCCTCCCGAGTTCCGTAAATATATCCACGATCGGTTCCTGCCTTCATCAGCTGTTTACGAAATCTACACTGTAAAAAGAATAACCCTATTCAAATTTTAAAAAATGATGTCCAATTGTCACATCCAAAATATTTGGCTTCATAGAATCCAAATTGAGTCACTTGATATGACCTGATACTTTTATGTTGATATAAACAATATTACTATACTTGACTGAAACTTTAAATTTTGCATTGATCCAAATTGATTTTTTTACATAGAACCATATTTTAATTATTGAACCAAGCTAATATATTGAAATTTAACCAACCTAATGTATTCACATCGAACCAAATTAACATGAACTAATATGTTTGTGTTGAAGCCAGGTAATTGATTTACATATATTCAAACTATATTTTTTACATTTCATTTTATTTCAGTTCAAAAATGCTCTGCATTTCCTATAAAAAACAAGACAGTTGGCCAACCAATTATTTCAAAATTGTTTATTGTTCCAAACCATTTTAACTATAATCAATAGAGTGGATTAGTAATATACAGATTTAGTGCTGCGGCAGAAATGATTAGAGAAATGTTTGTTTTATAAAACCTGCAACCTTTTGAAAACCAGTATAAAACCTGCAACCTGTCTAAAACTGGCATAAAACCTGCAACCTGTCTAAAACTGGCATAAAACCATTATAAAAACTCTTTTTAAACCAATTTGCAAGTACTCAAAAATGTTTATATGTGCACTGTGCCTGTACAATGTAAAAAAAAAATCTACACATGTATCAATGAAATCAACTTAAATCTCCCTTTCAAATGGGTGTTCTTATAATTTTTGAATGTAGAATACCACTTCAGGCCAACCAAGCAAAATAACCAAGCACACATGCACATGCATGTGCACATACACATCCACACATGCATGCAAACACACTACTGTGCAGTGTTAAGTTCACAATTAAGTTTGCGAATCTTAGAGGTCATCTTGTTAAAGTCAAGCTCCATCATAATCTTTTGAAGAGCCTCAAAGGTGAACCTGAATCCTCGTGGATATTCCATATTAAGAGCATAACAGAGTCCAAAGACCATTGCCACTCCAGCTGCCACAGAAGGCAACTCATTCAGGACTTCCACACCATCAATGATTATCCCGATGTCTCGAGGCTGATGTAGGAGGCTTGAGTTGTCCCTGAAGACGAAGAGTGCCATGGTGGTACTCTGCAGCTCTTCCTCAGCTTCATCTTTCTAGGATATCTTGAGGTAAAATATGGAACAAAATGTACAAGTGAAGAACTGAAGTCTGGCACACCTGATAAATCTTTGACCATAATAAACTACTATTTTGATAGTTGTTTGGTCACAGACTATTAGAACAATTATTTGACTAATCAGATTGTGAATTGCATAATCATTAAATTAAATCAATGGTTTCAATTAAATCAGTTTCATAAATGTTCCACAAAGCCCAAGAAAAAAAAGAAAACGATACAGAACCCTAAGATATTAACTTGATGAGTTGATTAATCGTTGCTGTCCTACATTAAACACTGCATTTAATAGCAGAGTTGTCAAATTTACATCAAGAGACTGCATCTCATGTAGAGACAGAACAGATATGGACATACCATGTATTCTTTTATCAAGTCCTCAACATCAGCAAGGTGAATGAGAGGATAATGAGGGAGGGTCTAGATTATTATGAAATGTTTAAAAAGGATGTGCAGTGTAAATGCAAAATGATACCTGTTCAAATTAAATGAACATGTATGCTTCAGCCATGGAATGGATGGAGCAATCTGTGGTTCTGAAAGCATACAAAAAAAAAGAATAATGTTACTTCTCTATAAAACACATAACATAGAAAAACCAAGAAATACGTAACATGACATACACATCCTTATAAAAAGCTAGTACTATAATTTGATTTAGGTTTACCAAACAGTCTACAGACCAGCCATTAGCGACTAAGTTTGGCATAGGGTCAATTTTTTTGCTGTTAAAATTAAAATTTCTTCAGAAAATGCACATTTTTCCGAGCCGCGCCTGAAAGTCAATTGAAGGAATTAGTCTTATGTCATTGATCTTATAGGCTGGCGTGTTATTTCTGTCTCTAAATCATGCACATTAATAATTATCTCTTGCGCTCGGTGTACACACACATAACACACAGATATTTATATGAAGAGAGACAGAGACAAACGTGAGCGCACAAACACAAGCTTGTGTCTAGAAACAGCGAGCTCACCAGAAAAATTCAAACGAAGCGGAGCACGGAGTTATACTATGAATGTTATGAACTATGAACTTATACTAGCTAGCTGTATCCACCACCGATGCATCGTGGTAACGCTAGCTAGCTAATTAGTATACTGGTAAAAAACGGCTTTTTGCCTAACTTGCATTCCCGACTGTGATGGTCGGTTTCTGGTAACCAGTTCTAACGTCGCGCCGGATAGCTAGCTAGCTTGAAGCTAGCAGCTACAATCATGCAAAAATTAGGGGTGGCTGTCGACCCAGCTTAAATGGGGTTATTTTCTGCAAATTTGGCAATACAAATTATAAAAGCTTTTGTAACACACTTGGCTTTACTTACGTTTATTTTCAGATGAAATTAATCAAAGATGTGACACGATGTTTCCAGCAGCCATGCAGAACAAAAATGGGTCCCGGTCTATTTCTGGTGGGCGTGTTCAAGTGCAAATCACTTTGACTCAAATTAAAGATATTATCTGTTCAACATGAAAAGAAATATATGTTTTGAGAGAAATCAAAAACTTTGCGTTGTGTCCTTTGTACAGATATTTAGTTTCATCCAAATCAAAAGTGGTATTTTAAAATGCAAAAAGAAAGGGTTTCACAATCAAATCAATGATTTCATTCTGTTTTGAATGGCACTTATTAGATTGAATGAATGACTGCATGTTAGACTTTTTTCAGTGTACCCGGTAGTCATCGCAGCCTTACTGTGGGGCCACGAATGGTCAAAAAAATCCATCCTCATTCGGTCACACAACTTAGCCGTAGTCGACTGTTAAATGCACTATACACAGGTACACACACACACACAGGTCTTTATCACCAGGTTCCACATTTATTTACAATTTTCCCAGGTTATGACTGAACACAGTCTGACAGCTGTCGGTCCCAGCTGATTTCCCTCTCTCTCCGCTCCTCGCCGTCTCACTATAAAAAGGGAAGGAAACCATTATCAGTCCAAATCGCCATCAGCTGTTCTCACCGGCATCTCCAGCACCGCCCCGTTGAGCCCACTGCACCACTCCTCCCCTGCAGCCGCGCCCAGGACCACACCTCCGCCACATCGACATTATCAACAAAGGCCGAAGCAACTCTCCTTCCATCATGCCCTTCATGCGGCGGCTCACGTGGCTATCAGTCACCCATCCGTTCCTATTCAGAGCAGAACACATTCCAGGCCACATCAATTCCATTGCCGACTCCCTGTCTTGTCGCTCCCTCCAGACATTCAGAGCCTTGGCGCCCCACGCAGAGGCAGCTCCGACCCCAGTTCCTCCATTTTCAGCCACGACGATCTAAACCCCAGCATTGCAGAACTCATCAGCATCTCCCAAGAAGCGATTTTAAATAGCCTCATAGCATCAAAACTCCAACCTGCCCTTCCCATCATTCGACATTGCAACAGTTTCCAGCTTCATATCCATGCCTTCCGGTTCCAGAGCATCAAAATTCCCTCCATAAAGCGGCATCAATTTCCTTGCCAAACTGCTCACAGGTTCACCATGCCCAAACATTGAGTCATTCCAGATATCGCTACTCATCAAAAGTCTCCAGCGTCAGTCACCTGCCACGACCCTACACCGCTTACCCCTAACTTCAGATCGTCTGCATCGCTGCATCTCTACCCTCCGGCTGAAGTATAGTGACTACTTCCTGGCACGCACACTCGAAGCCATGTTCCTGCTCACCTCTTTGGCCTTACACTGTTCCAAATTCACCCCCTCATCCTCGAAGTTCCATCCGACTCTACATCCATGCACGAGTGCCATCCACCCAGACTCCGAAGACTGCTTCATTTTCATACTCAAACAAAGCAAACCAATCAATCGGGCAGCACCATGCCTACATACTACTTCAAAATAAACTCTCCTTTAAGACCCTTTGAACGACTAACCCTTTACCTTGACTTCAGAAAATCTCAGCACACCTTACCTTCAGATTCTCCGTTCATCACCGAATCTGGCCACGCCCCAATCAGGACATGGCCCCTCTCACACTTTCGCCAAGCGCCCTCGTCTTCTGGGATTCCTCCAAATCACTTCCCTGGCCATCCCTTCCTCACCGGCGTCGCGACTTCTGCCTCCCACAAAGAAATCCCTGACCACTCATGCAAGCTCTTGGGTCGATGGTTATCACAAGTCTACCTGGTATACATTCACAACATTCTCCAAAACCTCCATTATGCCCAGTCTTTGCTTCTGCAGGGGATGCCATCTTTGGGGGTTCTGCCCGGCCCGAGAGCCGTCACCAGTCCCCTTCAAGGCCTTCCACAAACCGCAACACTAATCACACTTCCTCATCCCTCATTGCTCATCATTGCCAAGGGAGTGGTCCCTGCTAGTGAAATGCAGGTAACGGAGGAAGCACTGAAGCACCTTTCTTGAGTGTTTGGAGAATTTGACCATATGTGCAGAGACCACCAGGAACCTTCCAACACAACACTCAGTATTCATTGACACCCTTAAGCTTCACGAGGGCAGAATGGGCAACAAGGCAGGGTGCACAAACACAAACAAGGAAAAAGAACAAAGGCAGGAAGCAACAAGAAGCATGAAAAAACGCCCCTTCAAAGTAAAAACAAGGAAAAAGAACAAAGGCAGGAAGCAACAAGAAGCATGAAAAAACGCCCCTTCAAAGTAAAAACAGCTGTACCAGCTGGGCTTGTGCTAAGTTAGCCCTGTGTTAACCACCTGAGGGTAAAATAAGAGCGGTTTGGTTAGAGCAACATAAGATCTACCCTGAAACCTTAGTAAAGACTAGAACGGATATCCGTGCAGTGGCTCCTGAATGGTGTACCATGGGAAAAATGGACATTTAAACTTTTTTTTGGTAACATACAACTGCACAAAGTAAACATTTACTATATTTATGCACTCATTTATAACACAAAATAAATACATGAAAACTGGAACCATGATCCATTCATAAAACTACCAGATCACAGAAAGTGAACAATAAATCACTGCCTGACAATGAGGAGAATAACAACAAGTGAAATGATTTGCTTACTTGTCTGCAGCAAACCACAAATCACCACCGAACAGAGCAAACTGGGACTTTAGCCTTCTGTTGGCACTAATGAGGTGCCAAGGATGCTGAAGAGGGGCTGAACATTCCCTCTGAGGGCCACCTGAATTAATCGTGGAAACCTGATCACCTGGACCAATATTGATTATCACGATACAGGAACAACACCAGCATGGGGATAACAGATACACCTGTGTGGGCGGAGTTCAGGTGTATCTGTTATCCCCGTGCTGGTGTCAGCTGACGCGGTGGCTGCTTGGCACAGAGGTGATGCAGCGGTGCTTTAAGGTTTGCTTCCCCTTTGGTTACAGTGCATCATCATATGCTGTGCGCAGGGACTAGAGGTTGAATCGTGACAAACACAACAGCACTGAGTGATTGTCTCACTTTAAGCTACATCAGCAGACAAATAAAGGTTAAGAGAACAGCCCAGACAGCATAGGGCTGTGGGATCGTGAATTTTGTAGAAAGTGAAATAAAACAAGCTGTGGGACCTGACCTTTGATTTTCAGAGTCGCTGAAGTGAACTGTCAAAACCAATTTCTGTTTTTATTCTTAGACATGATCGTAGTTCCCTGCTGCAGAGGCAGCTTCTCCCATTAGCCCAGAGCTCACTTTGTCTCACCAAATGCAAAACTTTTGCCACAAAACTGTCGATACTCAGATAGAGAATCATTTTGTGAAAGAAAGGTTACGGCGTGAATTTCACTGTTTTCCTCTTCAGAGTTTCTCAGTCCTTTCCTGAGGTCACTCGGCCTGAAGCGGGGAAATACTGAGTGCACAATGGCTCTCCATTGAAGGGCCGGAAAAGCACATAATCCGATCAATAACAAGCACAGTCAGTATAAAATGATAGGAGCAGACAGAAAGTCAATAACTCAGCAGAGTGTGAAGTTACTCATCAGCTCAAAATCCCTTGTAGTAGCATGTTCCTTCATTTCCTTCATTTCTGGGGGAAATTAAATGATGCTCAGCTGCAGCTTAAGTTTAATTTGCTGGAATGTTTGAAGGTCATCTCGGACACATTAAACTATGATTTGCATGTTTGCGGTGCATTCGTCATGCCTCGTGCTGGGCTCTGGACTTTGACTCAGTCAGTGTTGTAATAACTTGTACAGTTTTCCTTCAGAATTGCCAGGTTAAAGTGAAAACGATTTCTATGTTCATATCCTGAAATTATCTGAAACAAATGGATTTAAACTTGCTTTACAGCTGCAATTTTCTCCTGATGCGAACATTTTTTGAAGTTCCATTTTGCTTCCATTACCATCAGATAGCTCGTTTTAGCTCCTGATGGCTCCTATTAGGTTTCTTTATGCCCTGTTTGCTTCTGAAAAATCATCTCAGGTAGCGTGTGCACTGGCAGATTTCAGGTTTTCCATAAATGTTCTAGACTACTTTTTTCTGCTCTTTTGCAGCTTCTGACAGCGTCACCACCACCAAAGGACACTATTGCAGGAAAGCTGAGGAAGAAATATTTAGGACCAATTTTAATTAAAATCACAGCATTCAGAATTTTTTTTTTTAGCCTTTTAAGAGAGAGTGGACCTCCTCACTCACATCAGGTAATTATTCACCATCTACAGCTCATGTTACCTGTGGTAAGGTCTGAGTTTAAGCCCTATTTTATTTTCTATCTGGTCTTTAAGTCTGACTTCAGTTCCCAAAGTCAAATGAACACTGCGGCATCAGTGAGAGTTAAAAACTGTCTAAATTCTTTCATCTTTAATAAAATGATCAGCTTTACCAGGTGTAACATTAAGTTTAAAATCCAGGCATCCATGAAAATAGGATTTATGAAGTTTAACAGAGTTAGCTAGTAAGCACAGAGTTAGCTTACTAGTTTCCATCTAAAGATGATATACCATGTGCTTACTGCTGGTATATATTGATGTGCAACGTAGTGGCTAGCTACACAGCTATAGTTAGCATAATATAAACACATTGAAGCTGGAGGGTGAACGCTAACTTTTTTCCACTAGATAAAAGCTAATGTGAGGGTTCCCGATGGTTAGGGACAAATGCAATCACATGGCAGGATGCTGTAAACGGACCAAACGTCAGCCAGGAGAACAACTGAGATAATCCATCCACAATACGAGGTTAGTCATTAATATACTGCTGCATGGGCTGGGCTGTAGTTACTTTCTAAGGTTTTAAAAACTGAGCTTTAAAACGTGTTGCTGATGAATAGTGGTAATAAAGACCGAGAGAGTCCGACAGTGATCACTGTCTTTTTTTAGGGGCTTGTTCAGATTAAATAGAACAAGATAAAAATCATTAAAACATGTTAAAAACAAAACAGCTTAAATAAATGCAGAGATGTTTGGACCCGGAAGCAGGGTTCATATGTCATCACTTAACAACCGGATTTAGATGCTTCCCCTTGGCCAAATTAGTCAAAATAATTGTGGCGGGGGTGTGGTCTCTGGCCTGTTGCAGAGGAGGGGTGACACAGTGAGCTGCAGGGGCAGGCTCCGGGGATGGGTTGGAACAGGTGTGCTCGGCCACATTGATTGACTGGGTGTTTCTCTTTTTGGACAGTAAGAGCTGAGCAGGAAAAGAGTGCGGCAGCCATCAGCCATCCAGGAGTATCTGTGTCCTGGGCTGAGAAGCTAAAAACTGCATTGTGTGTGTACACGTGTTGCCACAAATAAAAGAGCTGTCGCTTGACCTTGACGCTGGTATGTGTGTGCGTTTGGGAGTCCAGTGTCACAATAATAATGTCTCTTTCCACTTTTATACCTTATGCAGATGTACTTACCACTGAACCTTGAATACCTGGTGAAAGCCTAGCTGCCATGATCTGAGTTTATTTTCTCATTTCTATGTCCAGTTTCTCTTCCCCTGCCTGTTGTCTTAATTGTTTTCATCTGTGTCCCCCGGGCGTTGACTGATAATGTCTTTGTCACGGCATCTGTTATTCTTCCAGTATGTTTCCTTGTGTGCCTCTAGCTGCTGGATTTATGATGCCTTCTATATGGACATATTACTGGAATGTCATTCCCCAAGAAACGTGTATTTAACTCTCTTGTGTGTCATCCAGACCACATCACCTGTTCTGAAAGTGTCCACAGGCCCTTATATGCCAATTTGAACCCCACCTCTTGAAACTCAGGGCTATGTTTGGACTCAGTCCTGACCTTTGAACCACACATCAGAAAAGTTGGACACTGCAAAAATTAAACCAATACTTCCAAAATCTGCTCTTAAAACTGCATCCATGCGTTTGTTTTCTGTAGGCCGCAGCTCTCTGGTCACTTTGTGTCTCCAGCTGGTCCAGAATGCAGCAGCTTGGTTACTTACTGGTCGTTCAAGATGGCATTACATCATGGTCCAGACTTCCATCGGCTTTGTGTTTTCATTGATTTTAAGATTTTGCTGACCAGTTTTAAAGCACTTTTTGGTCTGTCTCAAGCTCTAGAGCACATATGTTGACTCCATATGAGATGTCTCACAGCCTTATAAATCTTGCTTTGATGCGATTTTATCTCCTTATCCTCGTGTCCCCCTGCATTCTCTTGTTGTTTGTGTACTGCAGATGTGTAACTGCTGTCTAAAGCTGGGCATACACTGTGCGATTTTTAGCCCATTTTGAGATGATTTTTCAGTCATGCAACCGTTTTGGGGAGCGGCCCAAGTTTCACCTTAATCACGTGCATCATGTAGTACACATGGGGTAACAAGAAGCGATTAACACCTCACGACCAGCTCCCAAACAGCAATGGTATGGTCACAAGAAAATAAAACCTGTTTGAAATCCTGGTCGCCCCTCATGAGAGTATTGCACTGCTGAAGCAGTGCCACGAGCCAATTTAACACAACCTCTCACACTGCACACGCACAAACACAGAAATGGAAATGAAAAAGACAGAGTAGCACGGGAGTGCAGCGTGTGATCTGGACACAAGCGATGGAGGCCGAACTTGCAGAACTTTGGCAAGCTCATCTGAGCCTGTGGCCTCACAAAATTGTCACGACTGCAACAATGGAAAGAGTTGGACATTGCTGCTCAATTGCAGCTGCCTGGTCAATGTTTTTCATTAGCAATTTAACAAAGTTGATGGTGGTGGTGTGTGTGTCTGTGTGAATGAAAGATACAAAGAGGGAGAGCGAGAGACAGATTTTGCATGATAAGCTTCATGTTATGGATGCACAGTTTGAGCACTCAGGTCGCATCAGAGCATCAGGCTGTATAGTGTGAGACCCCGCATCGTGACCTATGAACTTCTAACCCCTGCAATTCAATAGTACAGTTTGAGCAAGAGCTGAATAATGCGAATGAAAAAATTGCACAGTGTATGCCCAGCTTTACTGAGTCATCCCCAGTGTGTCATGTCTGTTTCATGGTAACTCCTGGCTCTTTAGAATATGGATTTCTCTGGATCTATTGTGTTTAAGTTTGACTGATCAGCCGCAATACAGGCTCACCTTGTCATATTACGGATGTGTGAGCAGTGGATTAATTCGCACAACCAAATGCAGGAGACAGAAATAACACCAAACTGAGCTTCAATGCTGGTGGTCCAGGTCTAAATGAGACGTGTAAGTTCATTACTATATATTTATTAAAAATCTACATCTCTGTAAAGCCGTCGCAGTAACACATAGTTCTACCTGAAGCGTCTCTGAGTATTTATTTGAGGAGGAGGAGGTGTGCCACCTCGGTGGAGGTGTGCCCTCTCTGGGAGTTTTCTCGTCTCTGCTTTGATTTCCGCCCCTTTGAAGCTGTTCACCTCTGAGCACATACACAGTTCACTTCCTGCCTCACACCCGTGACCTCCCCAGCTTTCTGCGCCGTGACTCCACAGTCGATGCATCGATCAAGGCTTGAGGGGCAAAACAAGGCAGAGATCCAAAAGCCTCCGGCGAACTCAGAGAAGCAGCACGCAAACGATGACAAAGGATTGACGCTTCATGCTCCTGGACGGCGTCTTTTTTGTCTCCTTCTTTTTTCTTTATTAGTTTCTGTCACGGGAGTGGAACGGACTCAGGCGCAGACTGAGGTAGCACAGTTCAACGACACTTTATTAATCACACTGGTGCACTATATACACGTGAAGGGGGGGGAAACACCAGGGTCCCGGGGATCACTTGGCTGGGGAGACACACTTCTTCGCACTCGCTCTGCTCCTCGTCCAAACAGTCTCCACACAAGCAGCTCAGCTCACTCTCCTACTCACGGGGTCCAGGGGTCACAAAAGGGCTGATCCAGGTAAACCTGTTTACACAGACGAGGGTAAGTCGAAGGCAAACACGGGAACAGTAGAATCGCAAGGAAGCCAGGCAATACTAACGAGAGTTACTCAATATTCCAGCGACGAACAGCTCAGAGCCCCAGCCTTAAGAGCCAGAGAACTGCAATCCGCTCGAGATCAGCTGCAGGTGCGTGGGCCAAGGGCAGGAGCCCAATCAGAGCTCCGCCCAGGCAGACAGGTAGGAGAGACAGAGTGAGAGAAAAACAAACACTTGTGGCCACACTGGGCTGGCCGGGGAGGCACAGGGACCATGACAGTTTCAAAGTTTTGATGTATGTGAGGAAATGCCCAGCTTCAGTAATGAGAACAAATGTAATTTAGCACTTCCAACCTCGTTATGGATCGTAATGTCTGCAGTAAAGACTTCATAATTCAGCACATATTGAGTTCCTCACTAATTACAGGATGGGTGTAAAACAGAATGCAGAAAAACACAAAAACACTGGTGGGAGAACGAGTCTGTGTGTTGTGGGTAATGTGCACAAATATGGCCTTAACCACTGAAGCTCCTCCACGGTGATCCGTGTGATGAACGAGCATTTAAAGAACTCCAACTGTCTGATTGTAACGGCTCGAGTTTGACTTTTGTCAATGCTGCAGACAAACACAGTTGATTAAGCTTTCACACTCGACAGAGTCGCTCCCAGCAGACCTCCGCATCAATACGAGGCTTTAAAGCAGCTGTGTAATTGTGAGGAATGAGGTGTGTTTGGAGCTGAGGGGACCGGCCGGCCTCTGCAAACTGATCCATGAGATTGACCAGGTTCAGAGAGCTGCCTGACAGCAGCCGCCGATGATTTCCACCGTAAAAGACTGCCGAGGCACACGCTGCGCATTCATAGCCGTACTGAAATGATGGATTTACAAATTCATAAAAGGAGGATGGAAACATGGAGACTGTGCCCTGGACGGACTCTGTAAACCTGAATATGGTCCCAGAAATTGAATTCAGCAGGTGAAAGAATATTCATGCTTAACCTCGAACTGCAGCTAGAATTTATTTTAATTTATGGATCATCTGATGGCTTTGTGTTTTCTCCTGGAGTCACAGCTTTGGATTTATTTTCTGCACAATGACTGCTTAATGCTTAATTACTTCTCGTGTAAGCATCACAGGACCTTTGCTAATGGGTTTAACTGAACAAGATGCATTACCATGACAAAAAGGGACCTTTGATACACATTTTAATATAATTTATAAGTATTTGTTGCTCAGTGAAGTATTTTACTGACATGAATTTATTATGCGGCTCCTTTGATGGTGACTATTTGTTGGTTGTAGAAAAAGATGGTCAGAGTGGTTTGAAATGTTCGTAAATGACCCGTCAGGTGCATATAATGTACACACGTGATAACAAGATAGGGTGGATGATGCTAATGAGTCTGAATCTTGTGCTTGGACCTTGTATATATATATCAGGTGAGGTTACTACACATTTACTTTGATTTCATCACACTTCTTTAATTCTTAATGGCCGTTTTTAATTCATGTCATGCTTTTGCTGTAGAGTGGAAGGGAATGAATCCCTTTGACATTGCATCAGGAAGGGCAAAAATGCCAAATCAAACATGTGGAGCTGCTGTAGTTTGACTAAAGGAGCAGTTGAAAACAGCTTTTCCTCTTGCTTTATTGGCTAGCAATAACCACAAAAGGTGGGCTTTATGTGCCCATCATCCGCCCCACCACCTCCTTCGGGCTGCGATTTACTTACGAGGTGCTTAATTGATCGTTTGTGGCCCAAACATAACAAAAGTGACACACTTTCCTCCTTCATTAATCTCTGCAGCAGAGTACCAGAAACAGCTCAAGACCAAAAACCAACTTTCATTTAGTGACACTTGCCAAAATACAGAGTATATCCTCGAGGTCTAACAAATAAGCTGGATGCATTTCATTTAAACCTGCAGTGCACTTGAGGTCAATAACTCCACGGGGAGCCTTTAACGTCAGGCAAGTAAAACAGTTTGTTTCATGTAATTTTGGGACTAAAGGAGCAGTTTCTAATACAGCTTTGTGTTCAGCACAGAGCTGGAGTCGGGATGTTGTTCACCCGGCTTAGCATGGAGCCTGGAAGCAGGGGAAGAAGAGGAGTGCGTTTGTATAACAGAGATAATTTAATCTTTTAGGGGCAATTAGGGGAAACATAAACATTAATAATAACATTTTGTGTTTCACATATTAATTGCTCCTTTCCAACTCTTTTTGTTTCCCCACTCGGCTCTTTTCCAGCTGGTCCTGAACGTGATCTCCTCAGGCTGCCTCTTGCAGCATCTTCAGTTCTGTTTGCCAGCAGCACCGATTTGTTTTCCTGAGCTGAGGCGATCATTACACCCACTCTGCAGCCTCGCTCTGCGCAGGCCCTCGCCGGCGGCCACCCAGTCAGGCCAGCGGTCTGTTTCGCACATTGCCTCCTCCTCTTCTTGCTCTTCAGCTCCTCTTCCTTCATCCACCACGAATACAGCAGAGACCGTTATGCAAAAAGGTCTGTTTGTCTCTGAATCACCGTCAGCTGAAGGCCTGATGTTGGCCGGTTTGGCTGATTGCCAAAATAAACGTGACGTTATAAATTGCCGTGCTGTGAGTGCGAAGCTCTGGGAAGGAGCAGCTGGGTGTCACGGCTGGCGGGGTGAGCCGTGTGGTGTTGGAGGAAAAGGAGGACCCAAAATGCGGCAGTGACTGATGATTCGAGTGATGTTTATTTACAAGTGGTGGAGTGGCAA
Source organism: Diplotaxodon limnothrissa (assembly GCF_057381915.1). Classification (NCBI taxonomy): domain Eukaryota; kingdom Metazoa; phylum Chordata; class Actinopteri; order Cichliformes; family Cichlidae; genus Diplotaxodon; species Diplotaxodon limnothrissa. The sequence goes on from NC_140610.1 coordinate 25,804,583, forward strand.
AAACAGGCAGTGAGGCATGACAAAACAACTGAAGAAACCTAAACTGGGAGAACTAAATGACAAACCTGAGACCATACAAAAGGGGTGCGGGGCAGAGACAGGAACGGAACACCGATGAACGCAGACGAGCCGACAACGAACACAGACCGACACCCAGTATATATACACACACACACACACACACACACACACACACACACACACACACACACACACACACACACGGTAATCGGGTAATCGCACACAGGAGGGAAGAACAGCTGATCTGAATACACATGATGAGTGGAGGACACAAGCTGAACACAATAACAGACACAGACCGTCAGAATAGAACAGGAAATCCAGAACACGAGCCTTCAAAGTAAAGCAGGAAACACACAGACTGATTTACAACACAACACGGGGACATGAACAGAGCACCAAGGACAGACACAGGTAGGGCTGAATATACACCAAACTTCAGGTTCAACCCTAAACTAATACAAAATCAGAATAAACACAAAACGCTGGGTCAACGACCCAGGACCATGACACTGGGTTTCAGCAGGGTTTGTGTGGGCGGAGTCTACACTTTGTACCCATCCAGGTAAGTGTTCGGCTTTAACAGGTCACAATCAAACATGTCTTTTATTGCGTAAATAAAAAATAAATTAGAAAGTCAGAGAATTATCTTTTGTATAGTGGCGTTTTCGCTCCAGCGGTACATGAATAAAGACTGTATACAAAGCTGGACATGACGATGTGACATCACTCATTTTGTTTTTGTAGACCTGGAAGTGACCATACTTGGATGGAAGGTGTAATTTGATTGGTTAGCAAACAGCAGTCAGAAATGCGTTTAGACATAGATACCTGCTAATTAGTGTTAATTCACAAACTAATGAGGTCTTCGACAGGCTGATCTGTGGGTCATGTGCTCTCTTTTGTCTCTCTTTTGTTCTATGCTTAGAGACGTCACAGCTGTCTTTAATGTTTAGTTTGTCCTAAACGCTGACCGTGGTTGCTGTCCATGGTGCTGATATTATTGACGATTGCTGCTTGCTCTTATTTTGCACTTACAGTGTTGGTGTGTGTGGAGAGAGAGAGAATGTGAGCTGCTGTGCTCGCTCTGACGTGATGGGGCCTGGAACACAGTTGTTGCACCTCTGATGTCAAACATTACTCAGCCAAATCAAAGACGCATAATTTACATTTATTTTCTATAGATCAGCCAGCGAGCTGTGACTTAGTTAGGCAGCATGTATCTGACAGTGGTGTTAGTGTAACCGTGGGTATAACTTCTTTTAGTAATGTCTTTAATAAAGGTGTAACTGGCAGATGATTAATGTGGTATAAATGATCGTTCACCAGGCATCTTTCTCAGTGTATATGCAGTATTTCTTCACTCTCTCCTCTGAAAGTTTTTTTTATTTCAGAATATTTCGCTTTAATCAAGCTCACGAGGAACTTGCAGCAGCCAGTTTTAAGCTTCCTGGAGTTAAATGTTGAGAAACTGTGAGCTCACACTGTGAATGTAATGATTTCCTGACAGCACAAAGTGAAACCATTACCTTTTCCCAGTAAAGTGTCATCCTCACCTCCATCCTTGGCCTCACCGGGACTACAGGCTTCCTCTCTCGTCCATAATCTGAATTATTCTTTTAATCATTGCTCTTCTGTCTGCTGTCACCTTAAGTAATGACCTACACTGGGTGGAACTATTAAAGCCATTTATTATGCCCTCACTGGCGCTAAATTCTGCTGCCTTTATAGCCAACAGCTTTCCTCTCTTTGCACCTGAGACGTCTCTAGCTGAGGGATAAATATGCACCACTTGGCCACAGTTTGGGGAGCAGGAAGTTTCTGAGAAGCTGTCAGCACATTTCATGCAGCTTAAGATTGATGCTTTGCTGAACTGTGGGAGTCTGAATGAAATGCTTCATGACCAACAAGCATCCATCCTGCTAAGGCAAAAACAAACCATTAAGTGGTTGTTTGGCTGAACGTTATGGCAGCAAAGGAGCCAATTTTAAATCTGAGCGGGGGCACGATGACTGACAAAGTTCCAGACTGGTTTGTAAAAGTCAGGAAATAGTTGCTTATTATCACAAATAGCTACATTATTGCTCATTTAGAGGCGAGTTTGTGTCTATCTAATCGATGCGAGTACAACATTTAGCCTCACTCAGCTCTGCCTCTGGTTTCCAACAGTGTCTGCTAGAATAGTCCTACTCTTCATCTGACACCAGAATAATGGACTGTTTGGATATTTAATAACTGTTGAGATCCTCATGAGACCTTGTTGTTTTTCACTCACACCTTCAACCCACCGGGTCACCAGTGAAACACTTGGGGTCAGAGTTAGGCAGCTGAAAAAAAAGTTTCAGATACAAGACAAGAGAGAGATGCCAGGGATACATGCAGGTGGGTTGGAATGATCAGCTAATCAATAGTTAAATTTGATTGGCTGATTGACGCATCATACAGTTGGGTGAGCTGATTTTTCATGTCATACAGCCTGGCGTTCCAGCATGAAGATACTTCCTCAAAAATAAGGTAATAATGTATATCCCAAAGGCCTCCTTACATCCTCAAACCTTTCCGTGCAAGCAGTTTTTCCTTCCCATGACGCATTCATGATGCAAATGTCTGTAAAGTTGCTGTTTCTATACTTCAGCATCTAACTGGTGCTGAAGGAGTGAGAATAAATTGAGCCCTGTTTACTTTAAGTTGCAGGTAATACCAGGTAATATCTGGAGCTACTATTGTAACACTTCTACCACGAAGACACACGTCACAGTTTCTGTGTCCACGAGACGCTTTGCAGTGAGTGATGTAAATGTCATCTTCAGGTGGTCAGCGTGAGGCTCCGTGCAGATGCCCATGTACCTTTGTTCTGGTACTGTCTCTCTCCAATGGGTTGAGCTGTCAAGAACCGAAGTTCAACACACAAGCTGGACCCAGGAGCAGAACACACACACAGCGGTACGAGAGAAAAAATAAACTTTATTATAACTGAGAGTGTCCCGGGAGAGTAGAAGGGAGAAAACGCACGGAACCAGAGAAACCGAGGGACCGGGAGAAGAATCGCGCAGGAAACGCCGAGAGCGGGACCGTGGGAGGCTGAAACAGAAAAAGAAAAAAGGATTATTGGGGTGCGGGTAAACCGGCAGCATACGAGGGGAGGTAGTGTACGCGTCTTACGATGATAGCGGGGCCAAGGGAACCAGAGGGAGGGGTGAGGGTCCGTGGGGAGAAGCTCCAGAAAGGGCGAGGCGGCTGGGGTTGATCGTGATCCAAATTCTGGACAGGCAGGTGGACAGGCTGGTGACTCAAAACACGCCGAGCAGTGATCTGGGTATACAAGGCAGAGTTAGTACTAGTTCACACGGATAGGATTGCCTAAGGACTTTCCCGTAGGTGTGCGTTACCGCTGAAGGACGATTACGGACTGGCGTGGAGCAGCAGGCTGGGCAGGATTAAATGGTCCACCTGGTGATCGCCTGGGATGGGATGCAGGTGTGGAGTCAGCGGCCACGCCCATGGGAGTGGGCATCCCATCAGCACCTCAGACGCCGGGCCGCGGACCATGACATGAGCAGGCATTCTCCATCCCTCTGGGTGGAGTCCGGACAACCTGCTTCTCCTTAACCTCATCACTCTATAGTTTCCTTGCTGGCTGAAAGTTTCCTTTTAGCTGGTCTGCTCCACCCACACACACCCCTGTAAATAATTTGGATTTGACTCACCTAGACTGTCTCCTCTCTCAGAATCTTCCTCCATGGCCTGTGCTGCTCTCCTGAGTCCTCCTTGTCCCCTTTCACTTACCTGACCACCGGTAACATTACTGGGCCTTGACAAGCTATTCTTGACCTTGCCCAACAATGCAGACAGACATCAGACAAGTATAAGAGGAGCTCCTTATCCATGATGTCTGCAGCTGAGCATAATCCCCTCCTTGAGCCCTCTCAGACACAACAGATATAATCAACCTTCACCTCTTGGCTGCAAACTCTGTCATGAGATTTAAGACATTTTCTTCAACCCTTCAGCCATTTTTTTTTTCAAATATACACAAAACTCTGTGGAAGCTCTTGATGGTGTTGAGTTAGGAAAACCTCTACGCAAAATTTTGACTATTTGTTGTAAAGAAAAAATATTGAGAGAAGTAGTAATGTGCTCCTCGGTTTGTTCTGACGCTGGTGTTTGGTGCTGGCACAAAGCATGATATGGATTGTCAGAGCGTTCTGTTGGAGTCTGGTCTGCACAACAGCCAAAAATCAGTCTTTGAGAGCAGTAAGAGTAAATCAGTAAATTTATGGACCAGAGAGGCGAATGAGACAGAACTCACTACAAAGCTTCTTGGAGCTGCAGATTTAGATGATGATTCGCTTTTCTAATTGGTTCCCCCTTCATTTAATAGATTTTTTGAGCTGTTACATTAGACACTCGCTCACACGGAGCATCTGTCAGTAAAAAGAATTGAGTCTAATTCCTGCACGATGACTCGAGGTGTGCATGCTGCTTCTTGTAAGGTGCACTGACCCATTCAGAGATGAGCACATGTTTGATAACGAGAGATGGATTGAAGCTAAATGACCCAAACGCTGCAAGAAGAGAAAAAAGAAGCAATGATGTGTGTAGGCGAGGTAAAGCTCAGTGAAGCATCCCACTGCCAAACAAACAGAAAGGAGCTGAACAGAATCTGTTCGACACGAAACAACGAAAACATGCCGACGACAACGAAAGACGTGAATTCACACACAGACGCTGAGGATGGATGAAAGACGTGTTAATGTGTGTATTCAGCTCCTCCAGTCGTCTGTTGACATATGCTCCAGTCTTGCATTGATTTTGTTATGTGATGAACTGCTTGTGAAAACACTGTCCTGATGACAGTGTTTTCAATTTACTGTGAATGTACAGTATCTCCCTTCTTCTGGTTGTGTTTGCACAGAAATCCTGACGAGCTGCTGGAAGATGGTTTCTGCATGGCTGGAAGGCTTCAGATTCAGATGCGTCAGCAACGAGGACAGATGGAGGCGGAAGAAGTGTTTCAGATCATTTTCTGATGGAAAGGTGTCAGAAATAGTTTACTCACTGCTGGTTTCAACAGTGGAAATCCACTCAAAATGCTGTGTTTGAGTAAAAATTTCAGGTACTTCAGTCTAATTCTGTTTTACTTTTGGAAAATTCTGCACTTTTTACTCAACATCTGAGGGCTTTTGGGGCCTAAAGGTTCCACAAAAGAAACAGCAGGAACCCCACAATGAACATAAACGAGGAGCTGGGATAGAGGAAAGTTGCAAAGTGGCTTGCAGCAGCAACAGTGATTAAATGCAGTCTAAAGCAGCTTTAAGAGTGAGCCACGTACCAATTTACCATTGGACAAACACAAGAGTATGAGCAGTAACTGCAGCACAAAAATACTGGCGGTTGTGCCTTAGTAGATGCACCTAAAGCATAAATTTAAAATTCTTAAGTTGCCTTTTTTCAAGTTATTGAGTTCACAAGATTTTCAGAAAACCTGACCTCTGACCTTGATCTTCAAACTCCTCTAAGATTTTTAGTAGATGCATCTATGCTATTAATTTGAAAATCTCAAGTTATTATGTTCAAAAACTTGGGGTCCCATGCCCTCTGACGCCCGTCCACCCAGCAAGGTGACGACAATCCCTTATCAGCCTTTCATGGCTGAGGGGTCAAAACGTGAGTGAGTGAACAAGGAGAATTTCACAGAACCATTCAAACAAATTCAGGTTGCAATCGAGCTTATAAGTAAACAGGAAAACTCCATTAAGTGGAAGTGTGTGTGTCCATTACAGGATGTCAAACCTTTAACCTGCGTAATTCCACGTTATCCTTCAGAAACATAGTTTTTAATTCCATGTTTAGTTTGGTTCAATGAGCTGATCAGCTGTGATACCGGCTGAGCAGAAAACACTGACCTTTCTCAACAAGAGCCACGCTCAATTTTTCAGTTAGTTCAGTATCCCTACAGCAAACTATAAAGTGACGCAAAGATCATTTTAATCCGTATGAAATTAATTTAGAAATTGTTATTCCAAACTGGGAGCTTCTTCTGGAATAATGAGGAATTTTAACAATTGTTTTCTTGTATAGCTGACATATAATGTACTGAGTGAACTTTCTCAGAATGGCATTGTCTCTATTTTATTTTTCCACAGTTCACTGTTGAAGTGGGGCATTAATCAGTGGGACACCGCTAGTAAACATGTTGCATGTGTGGGGGTTCCCAGCCAGAGTTGCATGGACTCCACAAACGTAGCTCATCTCCCTGTACTAAAAGTTTCAATTTAGTGTATTTTGCTTTACTAAGTATTAGTTCTTAGGGCTAAAGGTGGCCAAAGTGCTTTTGATTACTTTGAACGAGGAAAATAGTAATTGAAACTGCCTTTTATCCATTGTTCCACCCATTTGTGTGCTTTTCACTTGAGCTATACAGGGATGAAGCGAGGCCTGCTGCTGTGTGTGTCCACTGATTTTGCTGCTGCAGTTTGTCTTTTGGATCCACATGTTAGTGGGTTGTTTTTGTAAAGCCAGTTTTGCAACCAGCCTGTTTGTCGTCGCAACGCAGTCAACCATTTGATATCTGCTACACTTGCCTTTGTTCATTCTCCCACTCTGTTATCCTGTCACACTTCACCTGTGTCTTATTATCTTCACTCAGCATTTATCACTGGTCTGGTCTTCCTCTTGTTCTTGTTCGATCCCTCCCTCATTTACCACATTTAGTGTTTTTCACCTGTGGTCTTCTGTCGGTATTTGGCTTCACTGTATGAATATTATTACCAGCGTCACGACATGCTCGGTTTGTTTGTCTGGTCTCACTATCAGTAAAATGTTTCCAGTAGGAAAGTCATTTTGTGACACGCAAAATTCAGAGACCTTCAGGATGAGAATAATCTATTCACCCTCTTATGTTAATGGGTTGTTTTTTAGATAAAACCCATAAATTCTGAAAATCCAGTACCAACAATACAAAAGGAAATCACAATAAAATAAAGTAAAACACAGAGGCTGAGTATTGTAAAAATCCAGCTCAATAACATGGATCATAACAAAATATTGAAATAAGTAATGTAGCTCAATAAAATGAAAGAATTCCCAAGAAAGAAAGAGAGTGCAAAGAAATAATAGTCTCAAAACACAATAACACAGAACAAATGGCTCAATAAAATTAAGTAAAGTAAAATAAAAAACACCAAGTAAACCGAATGTTCATGTGCACTGAAACAAGCTGACCTACAGATATGATTGATGAATATTTTCTGTTTAAATATCTGCCCTCACTGCTTCTGCAGTTTTGTGTGTAATAAATGCCAAAATGTACCTTAGAATACCAGAAAACACTCTGAATCCATTCTTCCATTCAAACTGATCAAAGTAATAAAACTATGATTCATTCAAAAGCTGCAGAGCAGAGACTTTTAGACAGAGACAACTTAAAAATGTAGAAATTTGCAGGAAAATGCAATAACATATGTTTAAATGATCCTTACATTCAGTGTCTGTGGGCGACAGATTGTGTGGTCGGAGCAGCTTCAGGCCCAGGTAAAGATCTGCTGCTGTGAGCAGTGAGAGCTGATAAAGACACAGAGGCTGTGCCTAAGCACAGCCGGGTAAAGCTCAGTCACACCCTGAAGCTCAAACTGACCATCATCTTTGTCCTGAAGATGGACGTTACAGCATCACACATGTGTGGCTCTGTCAGCACAAACAAATTAGTTCCAAATTAAACCTTCCAACAGTGTGAGAAGCAGGTACGGCGCTGTGACATCAGCTCTGTGCCTTCATCTACATTCCAGTCGATGTGTTTATTTGGCTCCTGCAGCAGGATACACTTCCAGCAGGGCTCGCGTTGCCATGGTTTAGCCGAGCATCAGACCATGGAAACAGTGTTCAGCGGGCCACGACGGACTGATCAATTTCAAAGGGAGCCGGCGATATAAATTTCTGACAAGAGGAAAGGATGACATTGGCTCTGGGTTTCTTGGCAGATACCACAAGCTTCTAAATTTGTGTTTAAAAGAGGAAGTGTGGCAACGGTTTATATTTTGTCGCATGTGCGGAGCCAAAACAACAGAGAACGTGTCTGCTAACAAGTACTGTGTGTGTGTCTGTCAAAGCCTCCCATTCTTTGTGCCACAGAGCTCAATAGTTGTCCAAAAACTGATAATTATGAGGCACACTTGCTCTGGGTGACATGTTCTTCAGAGCTCAGATTCACACAAACAGGTGGAGATTTCAGGAGGACCAAGCAGTTGACATTAGGCGTGTGTTTTCTAGCAATGGGCGTATTTCTAAGAATAATACCTGATGAAAATGATGGTTTTCTATTCTGTTGGGTTGGGGAAACTCTTTAGGAGTCGCCACAGCCGATCTTCTGCCTCCATCTGACTTTAGCATCCTCCTCTGTCACCACATTCATGAACCTCCTCTGTGGTCGTCCTCTTCTCCTCCTGCATGGATGCTCCATCTTCATCATCCTCATTCGCCATCATTTTGCCAAATATATCTACTCTCTCTCCTATGCACATGTCCAAACTCCTTAACCTGAGCCATCCCCCATTTCTGGTCCTGTCCATGCTGTTCACGCTTCAGCTCGGTGACTTTTTGTCAGTGCCACTATCTCCAAACCAAACATGACAGCAGCTTTCACTACCATCTTGTAAATCTTTCCTTTCACCCTTGCTATTATCCTTTTGTCAAAAATCAGCCCTGAAACTCGCCTCCACCCACTCCCCCCTTCCTGCACTCTCTTCTTCGCTTCTCTTGTGGACTGTCGTAGCTTTGGTTGACAGTTGAATAAGGACGTCATCAATAACGAAAGGGTGACTGAACCTCACGACATCGATCTGGAGCACACTCAGAGCTAACCAACAGCTAACCCGCTGGGTTTTTTTTTGCTGATGGCCTCTGACCAAGGAGGTGACATCAGGGTCTCAGACATGTAAAGCTGATCAGGTGGTAGCCTGTGCAGCCTGTTGCTGTACATCAAAAGGAACAAGGATTGGATCATTGTGGTGAGACGTCAGCCTGTTCTATATCAACAAAGTTTGTGAATGAGTCTCAGTTCGCTTTCTCAGTGATTGATTGTTGTTGCTATGATGATGGTACTAACAAATACCCACACTCCACACCATCACAGCGAGGCACAAGTCAACAAGCACGGAAGCACCGTCCAAGGGCGTCCACAGAGAAAGCCCCTCACATCTTGGACATTGCTGTATAGCTGACTGCTGGTCGCTGGTTCCAGGCTTCGGTTGACTAGGCAACGCTCTAATGTATTTACATCATCCTCATATGTTGATCTGCAGTATCCTCTACGATCACTGGCAGTTGGCTCAATTGCCTGCTTCAAAGTTGAGAAAACATTGACTTATGGAAGTCACTAAATGTCTCTAGTCGTGTCCAAATTCATGGGCTGCATCCTCCTGAGGACTGGCCTTCGCGGTCTAAGTGGGCTGGGTCCTCAGGAGGTCAGGTAGGCCGGAAGTAAATTAGCAAATATTGGACGGTCTAGCCTTCTGATTAGCGTCACCGCTGTCTCGGTGGAGTTTAATAAACTCAGCTGTCTGCTCCTTGCTATATAAAATGTAACAGGACACTGGCGTAAATTCTCGACCATCTCACACTTCTGTTTAATCAGTTTTCTGTTTGACGTTTATTCAGCTGTGGGAAAATCAGTTTTTTTTTAATCTAATCTAATCTAATCTAATCTAATCTAATCTAATAACTTTAATCTCAGCCAAACCGATTTACTCACGAACAAATAAAACACTGAAAAAAGCCAAACAATAACATTGTTAAGTGACTTATATATTACGTTTAACCTGAGTGGTGAAAGACCGCAGTGATCTTTAAATGATGTGCCGGGAGTTTGCCATTCACGGCGGCTTCAGTGACCCTCGAGCTCCCGGCTAGCTATCGAGCAGGTGGATAACAGGCGCCTCTGAAAACGTCGGAGCACTTTTGAAAATATGTGGTGTCTTGATAAACTGAGCAGATATCTGAAGTTTACACAGCTACGTTCTCACCTGAATATATGTTAGAAGTTTATTTTGTGACCCAGAAAGAGTAATAAGGGTAATATTAAAAAACTTGGTAGCGGCCGCCATTGTTGAAAACTGGAATTGGCTGAATTCTGGGATATGGTGGGCCACGAAGGACACACCCAACCCATCCTTCAAATTCGGGGAAAAGGAGGACGCATTTGTCGGCTGCATTCGGATGAGTCTACGAATTGGGACAGCCTTCATCGCGTCACTGTGACGTAATCGGCCTACAAATCCGGCCTCAGGAGGACGCAGCCCATGAATTTGGACACCCCCTCTGACTTCTATTGGTCTCTATTGGTTGTCACGGATACTCTGAAGTATCGCAGAATCTTTTTCCGGAGTGATGGGAAGACAGAGTAGGAGATGGACCAGCAGATTGGTGCAAAAATTGCAGTTATGCGGATCTCCAGTTGGGTGAAGACACAGATGAGTTGCAAAGCGATGCTTTCCATTTACCAGTTAATCTTCATTCCAACCTTCATCCATGGTCATGAGATCTGGGCAGTGAGTGAAAGAGAGAGATACGAGCAATCAAAAGGAGTTTCCTCCATAGAGTTTCTGCACTTCGCCTTAGTGATCAAGGGGGGATCTTGGAGAGTTGGAGGAGGCTCTGAGTTGAGATAATGGGCCTTAAGATCTAAAGGAGCCAGCTGGGGGGGCTCGGGCCTCCTGGGTAGCTGTTGAAAACAGTCCTGGCGGAAGTGTATGTCTAGCTGAGATGTTACGATTTACGTTTACATCCAAACTTGCTTTTGCGCTGTGTTTTCCAGATGTGGCTTGAAAATAGTTCCTCTGTGAAACTGTTCACATTGACATTTGAGGAAGATTTTTGTCCTGAGTTGTTGGGTCACGTTTTCTGGAAACAAACACTGCTGCTGAAATTTTCAATATATGTTTTTAAGAGGTCTGTCAGAATCAAAAACTTTAAATGATTTAAATTTGGTCATTGTCCCACTCAAGGCCATGTTCTCAGGCATGACTGGACGGCTTACACAGGGCTGCTACATTCAGACCTCTGTTTGGAAGTCGCTTTCTGACCACTTACAATCCTCACTCTGTGATTTCACCACCAACAAAGCTCTGTCTTCTGTTTTAAACCAACCCAAATTTTATTTGAAGAATCTGCACAGGTAAGTAGAACCGGTCTTTAGCTCCAACTGAACATCGTCCAGCCGAAGAATAGTCCAGCCTGAAATTGGAACTGAAAGTGGGACGGACACCAGGAGTTTATGGTTGTTTAACACAGATCAGCTGGTGCACCATGAACTCATCCCCTGGACCGAGACTGTCAGCATCTTAGGGCATAATTCCCCAAAATGCTAATCAAGTTGAAGGACCGCCTTTTTTTCTACACGGGAGGAAATCCAGGGTCCATCACAGAGGCACAAAGTATAAAGTGACATAACAGGTCCTCCATCTAAAGATGACAACAGCACCGAAACAATCCAAAGGTACACAAAAAGATGACATTGAAGGGGAGTTCAGTCAAATTTAAATCAGGAAAGGCTTCTGGTTTTGTTCCTGGAAGTTTTTGACTGCACCTTGTATTCACGAAAAGCCGATATCGTAACTAAAAATGGGCAACTCGCACCAGAATCATCTCCACACACTAACAGGGTGACTTTGACCTTGCGGTGAATTGTTGGGTCATTTTTTACTGCAATATGAACTTAAATATGTTTCTAGTCACTCTGTGGTTTTAAAGTGCACATTTGGTGTTTGTGAGAATAACTGTTGACTTTTAAAACACTGCACATCACTTAAAATGCAAAAACAGCAATAAACCTATACACTCGCAACACAACGGCCACCTAACTGCTGTTGCGTGACAAAGCCCTTATTATGCTGTATGTATGCTGAGCTGGGTGCATTAACATATAATCCCCACTCACGGTGGAGGATGCAGATTCAGATAAGAAGCATGGAAAAGACAAAAAAGAAGCAGGGCGTGCATTTCATTAGGCAGTCACAGCAGACATTTTCCTTACAGCTTCCACTTTTTTCCCCTGCTGATTAATTAAGTTACGAACTGTTAATGTCGTCACGCAGCACCTCTATCAGCTCACATCTGTCAAATGTTTTATCCTCTCAGAGCAAACTGAAACGCCAACAGATTCTGGCAGATAGAAGAAATGCCAGCGCTCTCTTTGACGCCTCTTTTTAAGGCTCAGAATCATTCAAATCGGAATAAATGAACACAAGTGAGCAAACGGTCACATCCTCATGATGCCATAGACCTTTTTTATTCATTTTTTAAGTTTTCACAACAGCAGCAGTGCTTTTTGTGCTCCATCCGGGCTGGATTTCATCCTGCAGAGCAGAGAGCAGTTACAGTGCATCGCCAATGTGCGCAGAAGCGTTGTACAGCAAAAAGCTAACCTGGATGAAATGCAACTTCCATTGGACTGACGGAGCCACCAGATGAATTTCACACTGAGCTGATCAATACTGTACACAAAGAGGCGACTCGTCACAGAGCTGGATTTGAGCACAATGGCTATCCTAATCCCAGAGTGGCCGCCGTTCAGTTACAGGAAGAGGTGGGATCTCTTCGAGAGAAACTGCACCGGGATTTCCTATTTTTTAAAGTGGATAGACACTTTCACTGTTTCTATTGGGGAATCAAACTCATTAATTTCAGTGTTGATCGGGAACAACTCAGTGAATTTTCCCTTGTTAAAGGAGACTGATCCTGCTCTTCATTATCTTCGGAATATAGTCGTTAAATGTGCCGAAGTTTCAAATAACGCAGTAAAAAGTGAGTAAAAATAATCTCTGTCGGCCAAAAGCAACAATTTTAATCCCTCAGCTGGCTTCTGCAAGCTAATCTGCCTTTTTTGGTAGGTGGGTCTTAAAAAGACAGGAACGGGACTATTTAAGGGCCAGTATGAGCTTAATAAGGATTATTTTGAACCAGGATTTATCCAAAGTTACTCTCGTGGAGTCTCAAAATAAAAATATGGGGTTAGGTAGAAGCAGAATAGGTCACCTTTATGATGAGTAGAAAATTCAGCCTTTTAATTTTGATGGAAAAGTTTAATATATATAATATACAGCTTTCTATGTGAGATATATCAATACCATTCTTTCTTTTGTATGTCAGCACCTGCTTAGCCTATCTTAGCTTAGCGCAAAAGCATAAACCAAGGAGAGAAAGCTAGCCCACGACCTTTCACCTTTAAAGCTTGCGTACTCTCTCTAGATTTGAGTAAAAGAGATGTGATGCTAGCTGTTTCTCCTTTGAGTTCAATGTTTATGCTAAGTTAAGCTAATATTATCACCTCCTGACTTCACATCAAAGTCTGAAGATCTGCTAGATCTCTGTAGCTACGGGGGCGCATTGAGGGTAAGAAAAAAACAAAAAAAAAGAGAAAATCTTCTTTTCAAAGACAGAAGTGGCAGAATTGTAGATTATAAAGCCGAACACATTTGTGAGGAAATTTTTCATTTTAAGTGAAAATTTAGATTTTTGTGAAATTTCTTTGTGAAATTTGTGAATTTTTACAAGGCTAGTACAATATTAGAAACTCACCTTCCTCTCCAAACTGTTTATTTATTTCTACGTGTTACTTCAGACTCTTTAGTGTTGCTGTAGCTGCTCCTGAACTGATAGGAGGGAAAAACTGTCTGACAGCATTGTATGAGTGTGACGATAAATATTTGGATGTCTCGTCTTGAGAGTAGCCTTAACCTTTTCCTTTAGCCCTAGGGCAGAAATCCAGTAACCATTTAACAGTTTCCATAAATTACCTGGACATGGTTCCAACCTGCTTTCTGGGATTATATATGTTCAGGGCATCGCTGGAAATTTTACAAACACAGGTCAAATTAAGAGTCAAATGCAACTCAGTAAATAATAATCCATTCATTTTTAAAAAACAAACAAACAAACAAACAAACAAAACGTTTTACCTTTTATATATTTAATTTTTAAATTGTATTTGCTAATTTATAATAAATAATTTGTTAATTTCAAGTCTAAAATATGGTAAAATACTGTAAATCACTTGAATGTCATATGTTGTTGGCCCAAACTGAACAGAATAAGCTTTAAAAACTAACCAGTGTGTAAACTGGGTATAACTGTACAAACAGAACTCCAAGAAATGACACCTAAGACTGTGCAGTTAAGTTGGATCTTAATTTCTTGGACAAGTTCAGCTTCCTGTTACGAAGCGTATATAATGAAGATAAAATAAATCAGATTCACAGTCAATTTTCCTTTACTTTTACCCTGCAAAAAAGCCAAAGTTGCCATCACCCTAAAACTGTAGTTATTTCATTTATTCAGCTGAATTTAAAGTTAAAGGGTGAAAAATCCACTGTCATTCCAGAGGATTTGAACCATCCTTTCAGCTGTTCCCTTGTTTGCTAATGAGTCACTACATGCTTGATTTGGATGCCCTTCCTGATTGATCCAGGCCTGAGACCATCAGGCAGGGTTTTTATCTCTCCTGTTGGCCTTAAATTAGGCGTTCTCTCCCGCGTTGGGTGAATAACTAGTACACCACACAGCCACAGTAGAGCAGCCCTAACAAAACCAAGCCCATCACCTCACTGCCTCTGCTATGGTCCTGCACATGTGTGGCTTTTTTTTTTAATCCATAAAATGATTTTTTACATTTTTTTAGAAGCTGCAAGCAAACAGATTTTTTTTTTTAAGATTTTTTCCCTTGAAATGTTCTTTTAAGGGATCAGCAGCAGCAGCTACAGCCTGACATTTAACATGTGATTTTGATCAGAATATCGTGACATTTTCCAGCTTTTTAAAAATAAATAAATTTGCACAACTTTTGAGGTGTGGAAGACACAAATGCCAAGAGATGGGAGTCTGCATCAGCAGCCGTTAGAGTCAGATCTGAATTGTTTGAGTCTGATATGAGACGGCACATTAAAGCAAACATCAACACTTAGGAATGCATCTTTAGAGAGCTCTGGTAGATAGGTTGGGTTTTACAGTACCGGCTCCTCCCTCTCTCTGAGATTAGCACTATTTTACAGTATGACCAAGCAAAATCCAGCCTCTTTTTTTGACAAATTAATGTAAAAATCACACTGATGCATACAGATTCGTACAATTACACTCAGTTCTGAGCCATGGTTAAAGGTGAACATCAGCCACAGCAATAAAAAGAAACAGAAATACACACACTGGCCACAAGAATAAACCAAATTTGGATCTTTTCCCACAAACTAAAATCATGCCTTTGCCCCCGTTAGGGCCAGGCACATCTGAAGAACTGAACTAAACATGTTGTAGGCACCGGTATTTCCCCTTATTGACGGGAAAATGAAACACAAATCTTATTTTTTGCCCTTCGGGCTCATGGTAGCTTAGTCTTAAGCTGTTTGTGCTTACGAGCCAACTGAGGCTGGCTGTCAAACTCTTATGGCAAAGTGAGTCTGTATGCTGCAGCCAAGTGCAGCACATACAGGCGGGGGGTGGCCCCTGTATGGGGAAGGGGGAGCTTTCTCTGAGTCTTTATAGCAATACAATCACCTGCAAACGAGTCACACGCCTTACACTCACTGACACCTCTCATCTGCACCAACATCCTCAATAGCAGCACAGGCCGGGAGGCAGGTCCATGTCCACCACCTGCACCACCTATCAGGCAGACGCTCCTTCTGGAGCCACTGTGCCATAAAGAAATCTGGCTTTGGGTGATGGCAACTTTAGGAGAAGGGGAGGGGGATTGGGGAGGGGGGGGGGGATCAATGTTTGACTCAATCCTGGTATTTTACAGATGGGAGCTTGAAGGAGGTGTGTGTGTGTGTGTGTGTGTGTGTGTGTGTGTGTGTGTGTGTGTGTGTGTGTGTGTGTGTGTGTGTTGGGGGCGGGGTAAAATCATGGCTGGCATCGTCCTTCAGGCCCTGAAGCATCTGAACCGTATCAGTTTGTGGAAGGCCTGCTTGAAGTCCTCGTTGGACATGGTGTAAATGATGGGGTTGATTAAGGAGTTTAGGTAACCGAGCCAGGTGAAAATGTCAAATAGCTCCGGGTGGAAGCAGGAATCGCACAGAGGCACTAAAAGAGTGTAAATGAAAAACGGCAGCCAGCAGATGATGTAGGCTCCGAGGATTATTCCCAAAGTTTTGGTCGCCTTCTTCTCCCTGGCGGCCGAGATGCGCTTCTTCTCCAGCAGCGCGTCGGACACAGTGACTTTGACTTGGCTCACGTTCGCGGACGAGGTAGTGTCACAGGAGGAGGAGTCGTTGGTCCCGTAGTTCAGGGACGTGGTGGACGCCACCGAGCCGGGGGAGTTGGTGATCAGGTGCGCAGAGGTGAGTCTCTTCCCGGGCTTGCTGTGCGCCTGCTTCAGGATGCGCTTCCGGGCTTCCACGTATATCCTCCCGTACAGGGCGATGAGCAGCAGCGTGGGGATGTAGAACGCGCCGAAAGTGGAGTAGATGGTGTAAAAAATGTGGTCGGTGTTCACGTTGCAGCTCGTCACCTCCTCCGCCTTCACCTGGCGCCAGAAGAACGGCGGCAGAGAGATGGAGATGGCAATCACCCAGGCGGTGGCGATCATCCCGGCTGCGCGCGCCGGCGTGCGCTTCTTGGAGTACTCCACCGCGTCCGTGATGGCCCAGTAGCGGTCCAGCGCAATTACGCACAGGTGCAGGATGGACGCGGTGCAGCACGTGATATCCGAGGACAGCCAGATGTCGCAGACCACCTGCCCCAGCGTCCATGTCTGGCTCACCGTGTACAGCGCGCTGATGGGCATCACCAGGATAGACACCAGTAGGTCCGTGACCGCCAGCGACGCGATTAGAAAGTTTGCCGGCGTGTGCAGTTTGCGGGACTGGTAAATGGTGGCGATGACGAACGCGTTTGAAAGCGTCGTGGCCAAAGTTATGAGCGCTAAGGTGACGGCCAGACCCGCCTGGAGAGCCACATTACTGTCCTTGGGCTCCGCTTTCGCCGTGAAATTGGCATGGGTGTCGTTGGTCGAGATGTTTAGCAGCTCTCCGTAGATGGCAGGAGTCGGTTTAAGCTGACTGGCATTCTCCATCCCTCCACCTTCCCCGGTCAGACCCCGCTGTCATCGAGCGCAAAGGAGACCGCTCCGAAGCTCCTCAGATATTCATCCACCGCGCGCGTTTCTCGTCTCCATCTCCAGCACTTATCCGACACATTTCTGCCTCCTCCTCTTCATCCTGTTCGCGTCACCCGCGGCATGTTTAACATAAAAACTCTCTGATCAACTTAAATATCCAGCAGCTGAGAATTAGAAGGCTCAGAGGGCGGCCTCTCCATCATTCTCCGGTCATTTTCTCTCATATTGGACTCTTTTTTTTTTCAGTATAAAACAAGAAAGCGGGAGTTTCATCCGCGTTCAGCTCTCCTCACAAGTTCAGAGCTGCTCAAGTCTGACTCCAGGTTTTATACTGCCAACGCACCGCACGCCTATCTCTCTCTCTCTCTCTCTCTCTCTCTCTCCCTCTCTCCCTCCCCTTCTTTTTTTTAAAAATCTCAGATGGTTAAAGGACTCTTGCAAATATTTTCCCCCGAAAATGTTCTATTCTTTTACATCTCAACCAAAGAGTCTGTGAGCAACGAAGACGCAAGAATCAATTTAAAGCATCACATATTTATAGGTTTGGGAGGTATTCAGTTCAACAACAGTTGCCTCAAGGTTCTATGTACTTAACACCCTGCAATAATACAAAGTCTGTGCTGAGGACTCAGTTACTACCCAATCAGATACTTTTCTGATTTTTTCTTAAATGGGGGATCAGTATCTGAGTTTATCTGTATGTTACCTGTAAATGAACAAAAAAGCAGCCAATGTCCAAAGAAAACATTGAAAGACCACAAAGTTGAAGAACTGCTACTTATGACTACTTTTTAAAAAAATGACAAGAAAATCTGGTTCCTTGGAAGCAAACTAAAGAAATGCAGATCCCAAAGAGTTGATTCTGTTCATCTGGACACTGTCCAAATGAACAGAATCAACTTTTTGGGCTTTACTTACCTGGATGATTGAGCATGCATCAAGACATAAAGAAATGCAGAGTAGTTGAACCCAAAATATATCTCTGAAGAAGCTGTCTGATTAGAGACTTCTTTTCATGTTGTATTCATAGATGGGTTTTCTTTAGTTTAGGATTTGGTGTATTTGATATCCTCTGCTGTTGTTGTTCCTGTATCATCATTATCATAATAATTCTTCAGTTCAAAGCTGAGATCCAGAGATCACATTTTGGATCCACAGCCAGGAAACTCAGGTGATCTTAATCTAAATGAGTGTAGGCTGAAATAATATAAAGTTTTAAAGTTATATTGTGTGTCAAATCTCATCTCTAAATGTCAGTAGATTGCAGTTAGTCTCAGTTAGCTGCAGAGGTGGGTCAAGTATCCAAAAATTGTAGTAGCATTACTTTAAAATATTATTACTCAAATAAAAGTGACAAGTAGTCGTCAAAAAAGTTACTCAAGTAAGAGTAAAAAAGTACTTGGCGAAAAGACTACTCAAGTAGTGAGTAACTGTTTGAAATGTCCAATTTATTTTATAAATAAATGCTATCAGACAAACAAAAATTAACAAATATACAAATTTTTAGTATTTTCAAAAGGAATATATGTAAAAACATCAACAAAATAAGGCACAATTCTAATTTCCAGATTTCAGTTTTTCACAACATAAAGCTTTTTTCACCTTTTTTCACCAATACCTACAGTAAATAATATAAATATATAAACAATTTCCAGTGACAAGATATGCTGTAAACTTTATATTCATTTTTGCTCCAAATGGCACAGCAGCCTCAGAGAAAACATTAGAACGAGGCATCTTCAACATATGTACATTTTTTTTTAATTCCTATTTATCCCCTTCGTATATTTTATTTATATTTGTCTCTGTATTTATATATGTGTGTGTATGTGTGTGTGTGTGTATATATATATATATATATATATAATATTCTGTAACTTCTGTCGGTGCTGTGCTTTTTGGAAATCAAATTTCCCAGAGGAACCCACCCGAGGGATTAATAAAGTTCTATCTTATCTTATCTTATCTTACATACAAGGCAGCTCAATTTACCATAAATTGTATGGGTGTGCATTTATTTCTGCATATTTAGCAAAAATGTGCCATTTCTTCACTCAGTGAGGTGATAGTTAAGCTTCAGCAGCAGTTTGCTCTCAAGCTCATCTGAGTACGTAAGCGTAGAGCTGCCACCCAGGCAAAAGAAAAATAGAGTAATGGTAAATGGTAAATGGCCTGTATTTATATAGCGCTTTACTAGTCCCTAAGGACCCCAAAGCGCTTTACATATCCAGTCATCCACCCATTCACACACACATTCACACACTGGTGATGGCAAGCTACATTGTAGCCACAGCCACCCTGGGGCGCACTGACAGAGGCGAGGCTGCCGGGCACTGGCGCATTAATATATAATGTCACGTTCATACAATATAAATATTATATTGTAGGAACGTGATAATTATATTGTTCAAACGTGAAAGGTATATTGCACGAACATGAAAAGTATATTGTTATGACAATAAACTGTTCACGTTCTAACATGATATAGCTCTATTTTTCTTTTGCCTGGGTGGCAGCTCTACTCTTACGTATCCGAGGCTTTTCAATGTGGCCTCACAAAATTACCATGACTACAACAACCTCAATTGCAGCTGCCTAGTCAATGTTTTTCATTAGTAATTTAGCAAAGTTGATGGTGGTGTGTCTGTGTGAGTGAGTGAGTGAAAGATACAAAGAGGGAGAGCAAGAGACAGCCCTGACTTATCGAAGAATTAAGAAAGCGGAATCGGCTGTTCAAACCCCCACAAGGCTGCCCGCTGGGATTGGAATGATGGGACGAGGCGTGAGTTTCTCAAAATGGTTCATTGAGTGCAGCACGGATAAGATCTTGGAGAAGCTTACGGCTGCCGTGAACACTCAGAATAAGACCTCTGAGTGCAAACTGGATTACATCTTGGAGGGGCTCGCTCGGAATAACACCTCTGAGCGCAAATTGGATCACATCTTGGAGAAGCTCACTGCGGTCATGAGTTTTCAGAATCGGCTCTTTGAGCACAAGAATGACAACATCACGGAGCGTAAGGTTGATAAAATCATGGAGAAGCTCGCGGCTCTCCAACGGGAGATTGAGAGACCAGTGTTGCACTGTTAGAACAGCTTTGAAATTCATATGAGTTGTCGCACTAAAGTAAAAACCACCATCACTTCACCCTACCCTTTCGGCGCCAGCTGCGGTCTCAAGGCTGGAGCTGAACAACAACATCCTGATAACGACTGTGTTTAGACTGTTCTTCCCATCCTATGCAAGGCCACCTTAGCCTGGCAGGGCGAAGGACACTGTCTCAGCTGAACTCTGGACACATACATACACACACACACACACAGACATATATACACATGCAGATGTACACTCATCCCCCCTCCCCCTCCAAACGCCTTCGACGCTCCGATGCTGATGGTGGATCAAGGAGACCAGCGCTTATGCTGCAGGCCCGGATGCACTGTCTACACTGGCTGTCTCTCACCCTTTACCCATCCCTGTTGCTTGTCATGTGTTGGTGTATTAAGAGTTTTTTCATGTGCTATGTGCAGAGGTGTTTTTTTTGTTCTGTTCTCAAACTGATCTCCCTGTTGGAGCTCAGTCTGGGGGGAGTTATTTTTTTCTCCTTATTTTTCCTCATGTGGTGCATTTTCCATTGTTATACCTCTCTGACCTGTCTTCCCCATGTGATGTTTTTGTGTAATGTATGTATGGTCGGAGGGTAAGATGGCGCCGCCACTGCGTGCAATAGGTCGGCAGCCTTAACATGAAATTTCCCCTTGTGGGACTAGTAAAGGTATCTTATCTTATGTGTTTCTTGCTGCTAGTTTTATCTGAAGTCTTCTTGGATGTCTCCACACAAATGTTTGTTTGTTTCATATCCCGGTGTGACCTTGTTAAGGAACATACTGTAAATGCTGCCAGCGCAGACGTCTGCTGTTACTCTCCTCGTCTGTTCTCCTTTCATGTCCATTTGAACACATGACGGCTGGAGGTGGCAGCAGCAGGTGCTCGGCATCATTGCCGTGATGGATTGTGGTCACTGAGGTCACACGGTTTCGATCCTCTGCAGCCTTCAGGTCCTATCAAGATGAAAATGGAGAGACAGTTTAGTTCAGATAACAACTGTGTCTGAGTAACACACTGTTTCCAGGCTGCACTGATACTCACTAAGAATCAACTAAATAAACCCCATGCATGAGTGCAGCTAATTCAACATAACTCAGTGGTTTAAAAAAACAAACAAACCAACCATTTTCACAAGTCATTTTCATCTTCATGGTCATCATATGTTAATTTGTGGTAATTCTGAGTGTTTTTATAACCAGTTTACATGTGTTTTGGGAATTTGGAGTATCTCTATGAATATTTAACATCAGTGTTTGGTAAATTTGAGTATTTTTATGATCTTTAAGGCGTGTTTCTATTTTATGTCAATGTGTGGTCATTTTATTTATTGCATGAATAGTTTGAGTGTCTCTGTGGATGTTTTACAACAGTTTTTGCTTTAATTATGTTTATGGTGGCTTTAAATCTGTGTGCAGCTATTCTGAATGCCTTTCTGACTATTTTATGTAAATATGTGGTCATTTTCTCTTAATTTGTGAACATTTTGAGTCAATATATTGTTATTTTACATCTGTTTGTGATTATTGTGGGTGTCTTTCTGGCTATTTCAGGCCAATTTGTGGTGTTTTTGTTTGGTGTTTTACACTCACTTGGTGTTGGTTCACTCTGCGGTAGAGTATCATTTCCTGTTCCTCATTTAGCCAGCAGATCATCATTTAGCATGGAAAGTCAGTTTATTGCTCTATTTTAAAAAAGCCCTCTGTAAAGCTAGAACATCTTATTATTCATCACCGATCGAAGGAAATAAGAACAAGCCTAGGATTCTCTTCAAAACTGTAGCCAGACTGACAAAAAGCCAGAGCTCTTTTGAGGCAATCATTCTTTTAACATTAACTTGTAATGACTTCATGAAATTCTTTACAAATAAAATTTTTACCATTACAGAAAAAAAATACTTGTAACCATCACACAGACATAGCATTATGTACAACTACTTTCAATAGCATTGTTATTTATGTTGACTCTTTTCCTTCGGTTGATCTTTCTGAGTTCAGGAATTACTTCCTTCAAATCACCGACATGTCTTTAAGACTCCATTCCCACAAGATTGCTCAAAGAAGTCCCACCATTAATTAATGCTTCAGTCTTAAATATAATTAACTTATTTTTAACTCCTGAGCTGCAGTGGTTGGAATCATATCTATCTAATAGACTCCAATTTGTTCATGTAAATGAAGGGTCCTCTTCAGGTTAATTATGGAGTTCCACAGGGTTCAGTTCTAGGACCATTTCTGTTTGCATTATACATGCTTCCCTTAGGCAGTATCATCAGAAGGTAAAGGATACATTTTCACTGCTATGCAGATGACACCCAACTTTATCTATCTATGAAACCAGATTCACACACCAATTAGTTGCACTGCAGGAATGTCTTAAAGTCACAAAGACCTGGATTACCTGTAATTTTCTGCTTCTAAATTTAGATAAAACTGAGGTTATTTTACTTGGCCCTGAAAATGTTAGAAATATGGTATCTAACCAGATTCTTACTCTGGATGGCATTACCTTGGCCTCCAGTAACACTGTGAGGAACCTTGGAGTTATTTTTGACCAGGATATGTCCTTCAATGCACATATTAAACAAATATGTAAGACTGCTTTCTTTCATTTGTGCAACATCTCTAAAATTAGAAATATCCTGTCTCAGAGTGGCGTGAAGTGGCTCAGAGTATCTATGGCGACTTTATGTAGTTTTGTCATAATCTTGAGTGTATTGCTTATTTTATTTTTTTGTGTTTTATTTTCTTGTTGTTGTTTTTACATCTGTGTGTATTTATTCTAATTGTCTTTGTGGATAATTTATGTCAATATGTGGTCATTTTGAGTGTCTCTATCATTATTTTACATATCTTTTCGGTAGGTCATTATTAGCACTGTTGCCTGGGTTCGAATCGACCATCTGGCCCTGGTCTTTCTGTGTAGATGTTGCATGTTCTCCCTGTGTCTTCCTGGGAGCCAAGTAACTGTCTTCTAGCTTAAATTACAGGCTATTTCATAGTTTAATAAATGTTCATATTCAATCAAGGTTTTCGGGTTTAAATGTGGATTTAGGCTGCAGTGTATGTGACAAGTTTTTAAAAACTGATGTTAAAGACGTGTTGCATGTGAATACTTCTAATAAAAAGCTGTAAAGGTCGAGAACGATGAGTTTTTGGGGGGCAAACAAGGAACAAAGGAGCTTCAGCAAACGCTTGGAGAGGAAACAGGGTCGACATGTCAAGCAGCCAGTGTTATAAATAATGTTAAACCACCTTAGAGAGACATCAGTAAAAGTTTGCCTTAGTTTAGCTGAAGAATCCTGTGGACACTTCTTTCCCTTCAGCAAACGATGTTCAATTTTTAAGCTCTGAGCTTCCAGCAATATCAATCAGAGCAAGATTTTCAGCATAAATCATTCAGCACACTTCATCTCTCTTTCTGTCCACGTCGCGTCCATGCTGTGCAGCTCAGCCAGCTGAGTTAATGCAATGCTCCCTTTCCTCCACCCAAACTCCTGCCGACCTTCACCCGTACACCTGCACGTTGCAGACACTCAGAAATGAATTCTTCTGGAAAGGCCTCGGTCTCAGCGGGGGAATGAGGCGTTCAGTGAACCAAAAGGGCCTCTGTAACTAGCTGCTGCTTCTTCACAATGAAGAAAAGCTGGCTGGCTCATTTCAGCAGCAGCAAACATTCATCTCCATCCAGAGTGGAGGCGATTGTGGGATGTAGAGCTGGAGAAAAACAAACACGGCTAAAACTGCTAAGACAATAAAATGTTTCTAAGGACAAGAAACTAATTTCACTTTCTTCAGTTGGGTCCAGGAGAGAGGGCAGATACAGGGCTTGTTGTTGTTGTGTGTCTCTTTGTGGGTGTTGTACTTGATTTTGTAGCTGTTTTGCATGCATATTTTTTCTTCTTTGTGGTCATTTGTCAGTTATCATGACTGTGAATCTGCTTGCTTAGGCTGCTGCCCCCGCGACCCGGCCCCGGATAAAGCAGATGAAGATGGATGGATGGATGGATGGATGGATGGATGGAATCTGCTGGGTTCACTTTGTGATTATTTTGAATCTGTTTGTGGTCATTTTGCCTCCAGTCGAGTTGGTTTGGGCATCTGATTAGGATGCCTGCTGGGTCTGGCATTTGGGTGTGTCCCATTGGGAGCACACGATGAACATGTGGCTCAGCTGGCTCCTCGGGCTTCTTCTTGAAGAGCTGGAGGTGATGGCTTGGGAGGACATGTATGTTTAGACAGCTTGAACCAGGATAAGCGACAGAAAATGGAGAATGTAGGTGAATAATTTTTTTTTTTTACATTTAGCATTAAGGTCAAAATAATTCTGCTTGGAGTCTGAAATGATTTCCACACTAATAAAAATGTTGCGACTGCATCTGAGACCGGTGCAGCTGTGTTTCTGCAGATGTGAAGGCAGTGTTTTTGCCATGCTTCTTCAAACTGACTGACATGCGTACACTTCAGCATTTCATTCAGCAAACTTTCAAAAGGTGAGCCATCACTGCATGGAAACGTTGGTAATTTCCAGTGAATTCTTAGCTGAACCAGGAGAAAAAATTACAAGCTGCTTTTTTTTCCTGCTGAAAACACCGTTTGTAGATTTGATGTTGAACGCAGGAAGCCAGGTTGTAATTGATCCTTAATATCATGCAGATCCAACATGTATATTTGAGTTTTTACCACCAGGGCTGGACTGGGACAAAAAATCGGCCCGGGAATTTTGACTAGAGACTGGCCCACCAAAAATGTGACGTCATTCAGGGGTAAAACCGCAAAGGATTCTGGGAACTTGTGGCAAGAGTTACTAGCGCATGCAGGCTTTCAATTGAACTCAGTTACACAGCGATAAAAAGAAACACAAAAAATGGCAAGAAGCTGTTGTATTATTAACTGCAATAGCCGGTGTTGTGCCAAAAAGTGATTGTCTGCCAAAAACTGATTTCCGGTATTTGCCAAAAACTGATTGCTCGTATTTAAATTGCTATAAGTAACTTGTTGGGCTATAATATGTGAAACATATGTCAAATGCATCCCTCATGGATGACATAAAGTCATCTCTCCATCTCCATCTCTCTCTCCTGCTCTTTTATTTCTCTCTCTTGCTCCATCTCTCTCTCCTGCTCTTCTGTCTCCTCTGTCACAGACTTCTCCACTTTTGATGATAAATCAGCCTGGTGCAACATGTAAGGATTGGCACAATTTGTTAAGATTTTGAGGAGTTTGAGAAACTAACCTCAAGCATAAAATAAAATTTACTATCAGTAACTTCATAGCACCCGCCCAGCAGTATATAAACTCCGTCATGCTAGCTAGTACGCAGTACCAGTTATTTTAAGCGACTGTAAAAAGTCAACACAACGAAAACAAACTACAACTAAACTTGGTTTATATCTGACACAGATAGACAGCAGGTCATAACTCCTCCTCTTGCCTCCCCTTTCCCTTATCCACCTGCTGGCCTCCACCACTTGCTGATGTTGCTAAATCTGTGGAAGCTATGCCATAGCTACCGACAAACAATTCAGTTATTTTTACACATTTGGCAGCATCTGCCTGAAGGGCTTGTTTCTTTTTGGCCCTAATTTTTTCTTTTTTTTTCTTTTTTCTTTTGCCTGTCCCGTTTGGCTCTTTTGCCATCAGAATTGTTGTCTAAAGGAAAAGAAAGATGCCCAATGGATTTACTTTACCAAATTGACCATCCCAGCCTTGCCGTAATGGTCCATTTGATTCACCTTTTATTGTTTATTTTATTTTCACTTACTGAATACGGGACAGACTTGACTGGGGGAAAGAAGGGGAGAAAGAAAGAGGGAAAGAGAAACAGCTGAGAAGAGGGACGGGGGAGAAGGGCAAAAAACAAAAACCAACAGAATGAGCAGGAAAAAAAAGAAAAGAAAATGCATATATCAATCACCTGGATCACCTGCTGAGAAAGAAAAAAGAAAACATGCAGAAGAGAACAAGAGTAATAGAATAAACAACATCACAATGATATATGGTAAATGGTAAATGGCCTGTATTTATATAGCGCCTTACTAGTCCCTAAGGACCCCAAAGCGCTTTACATATCCAGTCATCCACCCATTCACACACACATTCACACACTGGTGATGGCAAGCTACATTGTAGCCACAGCCACCCTGGGGTGCACTGACAGAGGTGAGGCTGCCGGACACTGGTGCCACCGGGCCCTCTGACCACCACCAGTAGGCAACGGGTGAAGTGTCTTGCCCAAGGACACAACGACCGAGACTGTCCAAGCCGGGGCTCGAACCGGCAACCTTCCGATTACAAGACGAACTCCCAACTCTTGAGCCACGATCGCCCCACAGTAAATACTAAATATTAAACATTATTGTGCAGCACATAAGATCAACAGAACACAGTGTGCTTTGAGGTAGGAGCCAAAAAGGGTGTAGTTTGTGGGTGTGATCACCCGTGTGTACACCTGTGAGCATGGACGCACTTGTTTTTTTTTTTTTTAAAGGTTCCTTCATGTAATGATCTGCTAGAGGGTGTGGGGGGGCCACAGCCCCGTCCTCCAGGGCATGAAGCAGGTATGGAGGAGATCAAAACTCCAGACATCCAGAGGCCCTAATTTTTTCTGCACCTCCTTTCCTTTTTTTGTTCTCCATTTTCTTTAGTTCGTCTATAAGATTGCTAAACAAGGGGGAGGGTGCATCCGACCTCCTCGGCTGTAATTGGTCCAGCCCAGAGTCGATCATGACCAATTGGCCAATCCAACACCTTTCATCATTTATACCCTTCCAAAAAAAAAAAAAAAAATTGATCGGCCCATAAAAACAAAAAATCGCCAGCGGACGAATGCCCGGTATGCCCGATGGCCACTCCAGCTATGTTTACCACTGTGGTAGCTTTGCAAGTGAAATACATATAAATATATTTGTGTATACATGACACTGTGAACTCAAAGGCCCAATAAAAATCTTTTAAAATGGGAACATTTTAAACTGTGTCTGTGTCTCTGGTTATCCTTTAGTCTTTTATATTTTTTATCTTTATTTTTTTATTTAAAAAATATATGTCCAACACTCCTGCATTTACAGTGTAAGCTTTACTGTGTGTAACTGCCACTGCATGTGAAGGTATAAAAAGAAGGTGAATAAAAGTCCTTAAAAATGTCAAGACAGGTGAAGCCAGAGGAAGACATGAGGAAAAAAGTAAAACAGAACTCTTCAGTTCAACCCGTTTTATCTGTGTGCTACCTAAATAATAAATAATCAAAGCAAATTAATGTATGTGTCTAATGCATTTGAATGTTCCTTTACGATATTTTGACTTTTTCCATCTTATATATGGGCGTGATCTTCAGCAGACCAAACAATAAATATTAATATATATTTTAAAAAATCACATTAAATTAGTATAGTTATTTATTTGTTTTATTCTTTTAACTACCATGGCACATTTTAGCGCAAAGAGAAAAGTTTTATGGAGCAGTGTTGCATTAAAATATCTTGTTGATTAAGTTTTGCTTTAATGACCAGTACTTTAAGAAAAATAATCATCACACTTTAAACATCTGGTCTTGAAAGGAAAGAATAACACCTGATATGCAACATCCAAACAAGCTAATTATCCTCTGCAGTAGGTTATGCTTTTATTTTAAAATGTTTGCTTCTACTTTCCACTTTAAAACAGCTATAGATATTTTAAATAACCAGATTAAAAAAACATAAAATTAAAATTAAAAATAACATTTTTAATGCAGTAATTTAAATCTCATAACTTATCTTATATCCTTTTTTCTAATGGCTACCTCTGAGAAGCAGAATCTTCCCAGTAACAGATTTTTAGTGTACCATCTTCTAGTGATGGGATTTCTGGCTCTTTTTAGAGAACCGGCTCTTTCGGTTCGGCTCACTGAAAAGATCCGGCTCTTTCGGCTCTGAACCGCTCTTCAGGTTGTTTTGTTGCTTTAATTAATTTATTATTAACAATAATATGAAATTATGCACAAAAGGAATTACTAATGTAAAAAAAAAGTGGTTTTATTTATATATGTTTATACATAAATATATACAGTGGCCCATAGAGACAAAACACATACAAACTCCAAAAAGCACGTACAAACTCCGAAACACATTTCTAGCGTTAACTGAACTTCAGAACAGAGCTACCTAAATCACTTAAATTACACAATTGAAAGCATATGTGTATTGTTTGTGTATTTCTACACAAGCACTTATATATATTCAAAAATTTAAAAAAAATGTTCATTTACCTGCTACTACCACACACCAAACCCG
The DNA here is from genome assembly GCF_057381915.1 of Diplotaxodon limnothrissa. Classification (NCBI taxonomy): domain Eukaryota; kingdom Metazoa; phylum Chordata; class Actinopteri; order Cichliformes; family Cichlidae; genus Diplotaxodon; species Diplotaxodon limnothrissa. The sequence continues at coordinate 25,833,086 of NC_140610.1, forward strand.
GTCATTGGTACTTGCTGGCTTGTGTAGCCTCTAGGTAACAAAAGCTCAACGCCAGGCCTAGCATCCTGGAGCACTTCTGTTGTGTTTTGTACGTGTTTTGGAGTTTTTACGTGCTTCAGGGTTTGTGCGTGTTTTGAAGTTTGTACGTGCTTTGTCTCTAGGGGCCACCGTAAATATACTTTTATTTATTCACTCCACATAAAATGTAATAAATAAATCATATAATACAAATAGGGCTGTTCGATATAACGATATATATCGGATGACGATATAAAAACATCTATCGTTTCATTTTACGCTATCGTTTGTTTTGTGGTGTCGCAAAATAAACTGTTTACGGCAATATTTTTTCATTATTTTGATGGTTATTGTAGTGGCTTTATTAATTTCCTACAGTTCTCTCTTTCTCTTATATTTAATATAACCACACTACAGACAGACAGGCGTTTGTTTTTATGCGTTGTCGTTATCAACAACGACGGTAAAACCACTGCGTGTCCGCTTGTTCTACATAAACCTTTCACAATAAAGCTCAAGATCCTGTTAAGACTTCAGACTTCAAAATAAACTGAATCACGTGAAAGGGTATGCAGAGTGTTTGCGGATGAGAAGCAAAAAAAGAGCCGTCAGGTGCTAAAAAATAAACCTTAGACTCAAACATTAGAACAGGCTTTTCCCTGCAGCACGCTGTGTAATAAATACTCACAAAGAAAACGGTGGCCGTTACAACTTGTGTCTAAAAATGTATAGTTTCATGCATCAGTTAAAACACTCGACTCCAGGTACATGACGCCCAGCTGGAAACACTTCACGCAAGTTGAGCTGCCCGAGATTCACAGAATTTACATAAAAAAGCTACATTTTTGTGATTTATATCGTTATCGGACGATAGTAGAGGTGGGAATCACCATATATATTATCACGATACTTAACGCACAATACGATATTATTGCAATTTTTAAAAATATTTTGCGGTATTCAGATTCTGTACATAAAGGTAAACTTTATCAATATTCATTTTATCTAATGTCAAAGTCTCACACTCAGTCTTTGTCTCATTTCAGTCAGTTTTATTGGTGACAAACTGAACGGTTTGTATTACAGTCTAGTCCAACTTAACTGAATGCAACCATCTGGTATAATTATAGCTATTCTGAACTATGCAATTTATGATAACTATGCAGCCCATTCAGCAACTGAAGAATTTGAAAGTAAATTAAAACAAAATATAATTTTACATTAAATAAAAAAGTTTTAAACTTAATTAAAATAAATCATGTCTTAAATTAAAAGAAGTAAACTGTCATGTTTATTGCTGCCAAAAAACAAGTTAAACACATTTGGACAGTGAAGGAATGTCAGGATTCTTGCTCAGAAAAAGGATCAACATGCTCTGAAGTCAGAGTTCCAGTCCACAAAAACTTTTTTTGTAACAAAATATCGATTTGTTCTGTCCCTGTATCGATACATTATTAGCAAACAAAATATCACGATACTATACAGTATCGATTTTTTCCCCCACCCCTAGACGATAGATGTCTTAATATCGGGATATGAGATTTTGGTCATATCGCACAGCCCTAAATACAAAAACCAACTATTTACATTTCAACTTTTAACTATTTAAATTTTCAGCTTTTTCCTTTTAAACAAATTTAAAATGAAACAACACAAAACCTGCAAACCACAACACAATTAAATATAAATTACAATATGAAAACAAAAAGAAGATGCACATTCTCTGTCATATGGGCCTGCATGAATAAACTTTCTGAATCCTTTATCATCCACAGCTTGTTGAAAAGGCTGTGGAAGTCCCTATATTAAACACGTAGACCTGTGACACAAAAATCACCAAACTCGGACGACCACAGACTGTTTTCCTTCGTGGTGATTAAAGAAAACGCTGGGTTGGCATGTAAAAGGGCATTTATTCCCTTCAAAGACCTGCAGTTCAAAAAAGCGCCCCTCTGAGAGCCAAACCCATCTGTTCTCTGATTGGATTGTTACATTTGTGATTGACACGACATTGACCAATCAGATGAAAGGAAGAAAAATAGGGTCAAAATTCGTACTTGTAACTTGCAGGTTTTTTTTTGGCTAAGTCCACACACAAATCTTTTTTATGCACGCACAAATCTTTTTTACGCACATACAAATCTTTTTTATGCACACACAAATTTTTTTACACATGCAAATCTTTTTTAGGCACACACATTTTTTTTTTACACATACAAATCCTGATTTACAAGTACAAAATATTTATGACCACATTTTGAGCCCATACCTGTGCTACTGCAAGTGTAACTACTGCCCCTCCCCCCTCTGCTCAGCGCAAAGCACAAGGCTGGCATGCAGAGTGAAGCGGAAAAAAAGTGCGAGAGAGAGGGTGAAAGAAAAAAAAAACCAAAAGGAGCCAGCTCACGTAGTTCACGTCAAAGAGTCGGCTCTAAGAGCCATTTCGTTCGCACCGACACATCACTACCATCTTTCTAGCTGCTGAAGATAGGCTAGCTCTGAAAGTGAAGGACTTTCAGTTAAGTTTATTCGGAAGGTGAGGAGGACAGGCAGCGGCTAATGGAGAAAGAGGATGACGGCTTAACAGGTAAATAGTTATTTGTGTAGTTTGTATATCAGTTTGTTGAAGAGTGCAGAGAAAAATGGTGAACATTAGCTGGACTGTTAGCTGTGCAGCTAGCTAGGTCCCATTAGATTTTGTAGTTTGTAGTTTTAACCTGAAGCAAAGTTTCACTCAGTTTTAGTTCTCCTCTCAGCTAAGGGTATATGAAAATATAGAAAATAAAAACGGATGGACTGTGTGAGCTGTAAAATAAAGTCATGGGTTTATTTCTCTCTAGCGCTCTATTAGCTGCCTGTCCAAAAATAGATGCATAATATATTTGGATAAAATTGGGACAAAATGATCACCACTACCACATGCAGCATGAAGGACATAATTTCATTGTATCAGTGAATAAATGCGTTATATATTTTGTATTGTCCTGTGTACTGTCTATTATACTGTGGCTCATTGGATAAGCACTCAGTTAAAATGTGACAGAAGACACTCACTAAACTTAGTTTAGTTAACTTAAACTATAACAATTAAATAAATTAACACCTTCAAATGTAAAAACTAGACTATAAAGAACAGTAAAATTAGCGATAAACAATAAACAGAAAAAAGGAAAAATGTGTAATTTTTGTTAATTTGGCTTTAATATTTAAGTTCAGTCAGTAAAGAATTTAAATAAAATATAAGAAGTAAAAATACCCCCCCCAAAATGCATTAAAGGTAAAAGGAAAAAAACTCCAATGAGCAAAAAATGTAAATAATATCCAATAAAATTAAACCTGAGAAGTAAAATTAATTAAAGGGAAGGAGAACAAAAGTTAAAGTTTCACTTTTTTATTTTAAGTTAAGACTGAAAGAAAATATAATTAAACCTATTTAAAATATAGATATTATTTAAAAAAAAAAACACACATTAAATATGCTTAACCTAATAAAACTATGTTTCTAATAACATTTCTACATTCTACATTCATGCAGTTAGTCAGCCCATCAGTTTTTGGAATGTGGACTTCCTGAAATATTTGCCCCTATCTTTTAGGACTGAGTCGAGCCGAGTGGTTTTCCACGCAGGCTAAAGTGGCGGTGGCGGTGGCTTTAATAAGAAACCGCCCCCCGGGTATGAGCGGCAGGCAGTACGCCGAGGCTCTGGGCTGCAGGCTGAGGAGTCAGGATGAAGGCTGGAAGAAGAAAGCAGAGGAGCTGCAGCGGGAGGTGCTGAGGCTGCGGCAGGAAGCACTGATCGCCACAGCGACATGTGCCTCAAAGAGCAGCACGCAGGTGGCAGGTAGGCCTTCCTCCAGAGTCAGCTCACTGAAGTCAGAGTGGCTTATTAGTATAATTAATAAAGAGTTTTTAATTTGAATTAAATCCTGTAGAAATGCTGCTTATTTACAGTCTACTTCTAAAACTCTATATGGCACATTTATATGCGCTCTCCTTCTTTCCACACTTACTGCCCATCATTCCTCTTTTATGTGGGAGACCTGTAGCTGCCTGCTGGTTCTCGCCAGGTGCCATGACAGGCTTAAATGATGATATCATTCATTTCCCATACCTGAATGAATCCTGGTTCCCAGCAGAGGCTCCATCTTTTTGTCATTTAACAGACTGTTGCATATAAAAACAAACAGAGCTATAAATAGAGCCACCTTTATGAAACCTTTTGTTTCAAGGAAAACGTTTGTCCTCCTAAATCTAAACCTCAAGGGCCGTAGGGAGACATTTAGGGCTACCGAGGTGCATCTGCTGTCAGGGTTACGAGGTAAGACGGCTGTAATTCTGAGATCAGAAGCCCACTGATCTGTTTTTAGAGACCTTTAAAACAACAAAGCATTAGGGTTCATCTCAAGGTCAAAAATGAAGTTTTACCTCTGAGAAACTCTTAAACGTACACTTTAAGTAAATACATATTTATACAAAATTAGACTATCAGTCTGGCCCCTAATGCTTCTTCATTAGATACTATAAATGCCACACCATTAACGATAATGTTCTAAAAGTATTTAAAACAGTTTCCCTCTTTAAAAAAAATGAGGTGTTTAGAGGTGTGAGCTCTCGATGTTTTTGAGTGTGAAGAAGAGCGCAGGCTGAAACATAAACTCCAGTTTATGAGATGTCGGCACCTTGTAACTTCCAAGGTCGACAGTAAAATTCGGCTGAAGGCAGCTCAGTGACAGCTTGTCCTGACGACGGGGATCATATTGGAAATAAGTGACTGTGATTATCTTCTTTATGGCATAATTACATGATTATTATACTATTTATATTAAACCAAGCCATACATATGCTGCCAGTATTGCCCCGCCCACAGGCCGCGATGGCCTCTTGCCCCAAAACCGCTTTATTGATGAGAGTCTCCTGACCTTCATTCGCCTTTTAACTTAAAGCATTCAGAATTCAGATGTTAAAATACCAAATTAACGCAAACACACACACAAACCCATTGAGGCAGCAGGAAACGAACATGCTGTGCGCTCGATTCATTCTTCTGTGTAATTCTTTTTGCAGACAGCAGCAGGATGGATGACCCTTCCCAGGATTTGTTTGGTCCAGGAAGAGTGGAGTTCAGCGAAGAACATCAGCAAGACTTTGACTCAGAGACTCCCGAGCTCTTCCTGCATAAAGCCAAGCCTGCCGCCGCTTCCCCTCCACCGCTGTTTCCCTGCAGTCACCGTGATGAAGCCACGCTGCATCCTCATGTGCAGTTCATGCAGTCGCTGTGTGCCCTGCACCGAGTGGATGGGAACAGCAGAGGAGTGGAAGCTCTGTGGTTCGGGTGTGATGGAGACGTGGGGTCAGTACTCGCTGACACCGTGTGCCAGCTCCTTGACTCTGTGGCGGCCGCCTGCAGGGATTCTTCCACGCTGGAATCACACAACCTCCTCCTGAAGGCCTGCCAGATCGCTGCCCAAGCGATGGACCTCTACTGCTCCCAGCAGCTGCCGTCGGCTGAGCTTGTAAAACGTGTGGAAGAGCCACTGAGGGAGCTGAGCAGGATGCTGCTGCACAGTGATTGGCCCAACGGGGTGAGTACAGGAAAACCTTCCCCGAGGTTAGAGCTGTACAGTTACAGGTTTAAGCTTCTCAGTGCGGGCTGCAGAGGGTTTGCTCTGTTTGAGTCTCCATAATTTACACAGTCGCTTTGTTTACAGAAGCTTTGAGCTATTTTACAGTTTTTGTTTAGTCTGCAATGATCTGCAGATTCAAAGAGATTTTTTCTTTACATTCTTTTGCTGTCTCACCAAACCTTTCCCAACTTCCTGGATTTAGTTTTTGGGTGTGTTTGTTTTTAACTTGTTGCCTGATGGACATGTCCTCATCGTTTTCTGTTTAGTTTCCGCCTCAAGACAGCCTGTGTGAATGTGTGTGTGAATGGGTGAATGTAGTGTAAAGCGCTTTGGGGTCCTTAGGGACTAAGTAAAGCACTATACAAATACAGGCCATTTACCATTTGCAGGCCATTTACAACAAACGCTCCCAGTTTGTAGACCAGTTGGACTGTTGTGTGTTGAGCCATTGCTGGCTTTCAGTATGCCAGTCAGTTATGACTGGAGCCAGTCGTATCCTCTTTTCAGCGGTGGTAATCGTGGGTAGTTTGGCTTCAGCCCAGTGCTGTGAGTGTGTATCGTGGGGAGTTTCTTTGTTTCATGCAGCAGAGATCTGCAGAGTAACTGGCAGACAGAGAAGCACAGAAGAATGAATGATGGTGAAAGTCACAGAAAAAAACAGAGTGTCTTTGTTTGGAGACGTTCAAGGGCACCACTGATGTCCTAAACTAAAGTCAGCCTCACACTTCTTTTATGACAACATAGACAAAGTATGTGAAGATTTTCAGAGTTTGGACACCAACATGGAGAAAAGACTACAGCCCCCAAAATGTGCTTACTGTAATCATGTCTCACGGATGTGTTTTTGCACTGCAGTTTTTCTTTTGTGATCTTTTCTGTTTGGGTATTTTGTGTGAAACGTGCTCAAAGGCTCATGCTAACGGTTTCATTCACACAGGGATCATCTCCTTTGTCTTTGTGTCTGTCTTTATTTAATTTTTGGGGGGTTTGTGTGAAAATATGTGTCGATTCAGCTGAATGTAGCAGCAACGGAGAGCTCAGAGGCAAATGTAAAAAATGATCATTAGCCCAGTGAACCACCAACAACCACAGAGTGTGATTAGGGGTGAAAGAGACGCGTCGCTGGGGTGGATTTAAAAGCCGGCTCTGCAAACAGCACAACTGTTTTCAGTCTCTCCAGTTTTTCTTTTGATCAATTACTCTGTAAAAAACAGAAAAAAGAAAGAAAAGACTCAGTTACAAAGATATAAAACAGAGGAGCAACTCTGAGGCTCTCAGAGAGGCTGCGAGTGGCTGTAGCAACGCAGATATTTGTTGTGCAGAGAGTTAACATGTTGCTGTCTTTGTTTTCATCCTCATGAAACTGGAGATTTTTCTTTTTTCCACATGAATTCTGAACAGTGTTTGTTCGATGTTGCTCTGCCGTAAGTGTACACAGTTCGACATAACCGGTGGCCCGATGTCCAGTTTACGGGACACTAAACCTGGATGCACTACAGTCGACATCAAAACCTTCACATGTAAAAAAATTATATTTCCTCCAACCAAGATGAAGAGAAACATCCAGCCACCACTGCTTTGTGTTATACAGCAAAATAAATGAAAAGCTAAAGCTCTCTGTATGCAGATGAAGTTTTATTTCTCCAGTCTCTCAATTCCTCATATTTCTTGTAAACTTTGCTGCAGGCCAACAGCAGCTGTCCTCCTTCTTTCTAATAGAAGTGCCTGTAGCCAACAGGGGTGACTGAAAGCTGCAGTTGGTCAGTTATTTGCAGATGTTTATAGATTAATAATAGAAGACTGATAGGATGTGTAGTGGGGGTCACAGGTCAGGTGTATTTTCATTACTGAAAATCCTCGGCTTGGTTTGGATGAGGAACTATGAATTAAAGTGTGAGTAACACTGAAGTGCTGCCAGTCAAATCCACTTGATTGATTTATAATCAGTAACTGTGAACACATACTGTAAAACAGCTGCTGTATGTGCTTACAGCAGTTTGCTGATCTGCAGCATTCAGTTGCCACATTGGATTAGACATCCCATCTCAGATTCACCCTGAGGTCAAACTGTGCAAAACAGCAAAAGACCCAAGAGCTCCATCTGAGACTCTACCGGCCTCAGTCAGCCTGTGGGAGGTTAAAGTTCACGAAAAAGACTGAACAAGTACGGCCTGGTTGGAATGGCAGCCATATCTTTGCTCTAAGCTTCCTGGAGCCATTTAAAAGAAATGCAAATGAAGGGACAATAATATGAAAATAATAAAAACTGTTAATACATCAAACAGATGTAGAGAAAGAGAGAGCATTACAGCATATCTAACCAGCATGTCTGAAGATCCAGAGAAGTCATGTGATTGTAAATGATTTACATTTACAATTTTATTCTGCGCTTTATTTTATATATTTATATATTTTACTAATAATCACAATAATGCAGAGTGAATTCAAACTGAGCAACATCAGCCGGAAGAACAGGGTTTAACTACGACACCAGCAGCAGCGCTTGATCATTTTAAAAGTATGTGATATATGCAGTGTTGGGTAAGTTACTTTAAATTAGTAACTTAGTTACATTACTAGTTACTTCTATCAAAAGTAACTCAGTTACTTCAAGTTACTCGTTACTTTCAGAGTAACTAGTTACTAGGGAAAGTAACTTTGGTTTTACTCAGAATTCTCTTGTTAATGTGTTGCTTCCGTAACCCAGCAAGATTGCCAGTCTTCTAGCTTGCTTACTTGCCACAAGTGCACTGTGCCACCAACCAATAGAAAGGAAAAGATAATGTGCACATTCCCACGAGAGAAATCCCACGCCTGATTCTATCCTAGCCTGCTTTTTACATCCAACACAAAAACTGCAGTCGTGGTGCTTTCAATTGTACTCAGAACTCGGAAATTCTGCCTTCTGAATAGGAAGATGTAGGTAACACCAGACTGCAGATGAGCTGCATACAGGGCTGGACTGGGACAAGAAAATCGTCCCGGGCATTTTGACTAGAGACTGGCCCACCATTATAGGAAAAATCATGAAGCCTTTGAATGAAAATAAACACTGTTGTGACAGTGATGTGCACTGTTCTGATGGTATATATGCATCAATCTATCAATTGTTTGTTGTAAGATTCAGATAATTATTTTTTAAAAGTGAGACATTTTAAATGAGAATAAAAAAGTATTTCCTTGTGCCCCCCTTTCCCTTTTAATGCCCTACATGGACCCCTGGCAACACTTTGCTAGACCCGCCCCTGCACAGTTACCAGCTGTCAGCTACTTAGAAAAGGATCCTGGTGTTATTTGTCTCTCAGAAACAGTTCATAACTTCCCTTCAACTCATTCATGTTAACTAAAAGGTAAACCTGTTTCTCCATCACAGCTCTGATGATTCAGTAAGGACATCTCCTGGTTTCATCTTCATGTTTCCCTCTCACCAGATAACCAAACAGACATCATGACCAGCAGGTTTACAGCTGTGGCTCCAGCAAACATCAGCTGATACTAGAAATTAATATTAAATAAATTCTAACAACAGCTGATCAAGCTTAAAAGTGCTGCTGTTGTTTAGCGCGACATCGGCTGGTTTCCTCTTTCTGGCGCAAAGTGGGCGATAAATAAACAAGAGAGCCGATCAGCTGATCATTGATCAGTTTCATGACTGAAGTAGAAACAGGAGAGGGAGGGGCAGAGAATGAGAGAAGAAGAGGCAGCTGTGCAGCAAAGACACAGAATAAATACAGCTTTGTGCCTTTTTCATTCTAGCTGAAGTCCGGGACAAACTGTGTTCCTTTTCACCTCAATACGAAACGCGTAATTCTGAATACCAGACGATTCCGTTTTTTACGGGACGGTTGGCAACTCTAATAATTAACTTTATGAACAAAATAAAGTTCAACATCAGTAACATAGCACCCACCCAGCTGTATAGAAACTCCGTCATGCTAGCTAGCACGCAGTACGAAAAAGTCAGCATAACGAAAATAAACTCCACCTAAACTTGGTTCATATCTGACCCAGATGGACTGCAGGTTATAACTTCTTACCTGAAGTTCAGTTCACCTGACACTCTCGGACCAGCGGCCACTTCGGGTCTCTCCTCTTGCCTCCCTTTTCCCTCATCCACCTGCTGGCCTCCACCACTTGCTAATGTTATTGAATCTGTGGAAGCTCCACGATAGCCACCACACGAAGTAACGAGTAACGAGCCTATCTAAATCCCAGTAACGAGTAACGCGTTCCCAGTTTTGGCATAATAACTAGTTACCGTGCTCGTTACCACAATAATAACGTAGTTACTGTAACGCGTTACTTAATAACGCGTTAGTCCCAACACTGGATATATGTAATGGGCACATTTGATCTGTTTAAGCTACACTCGCATTAAAAGAAATTTAGCCTGGAGAGCCTCAAAATTGTAATTCGTATTTATCATTGCTGTTAGTGATTCTTTACAATCTATGAATGTAAACCTGTATAGCCACTACACAAAAAAACATAAACATCAAAAATCAGTAGTTGCACTGAAAGTAGTTGCAGCGACCAACAGGCCATCTGGAGGTTGAGCATTTAACACCTTTGCCTGGCAAACTGTCTCCAAACAATCACTGTCTGAATCGGACTGACTGCAGTCACTCTGAGACATTGGTAAAGGTTTGCAAATAACTGCCGTCTGATGTAGAAATGTAGAGAGTTTGCCAAGAAACTGCAACTACTCAGGGTCAGCCTGCACTGACGAGTACAGCTTATCTCTTTGCATTGGGGGACTGAACTGGCCATATTTCTGTATAAAAGCAAGGCTGCTGAGCTCCTGTTGATTTGCAGCTAGGAGGCCGTCACTCACAGCATGGCCAAGCTGGTGACCACCATGAGGAGGAGGTGCCAGGTAGGGCTGCTCGATTATGGCAAAAATGATAATCACGATTATTTTCACTGAAATTGAGATCTCGATTATTTGACGATATTTATTTAACCCTTTAAGACCTACCATAGAACCAAGTCCGCCAGAGCTTATATTATTTTTTTTACATGCTGTAGTGCCATTTGTGGGAGCATTTCAAGTTGCTATACATCAATACAACTGTTATAGCCCATATTTTAATAATATGTATGTATTAAGTCCATAGTAACTACATTAATTCCAAAAAATTGCAATAAACTACAAAAAAATTGAAAATCATTTTTTTGTTTTTTTTTTACATATATTTCTACTTGGAGAAATTTAAGAGGTTTATCCCTCAAAACTTTAAATACAAAAAAGTTGCAAAAAAATAGTTTACAACAACAGGAAATTTATTTTGAGCGTCTTCATAGTTTTATTTTGGAGATACAGCAATTTTTATATGCTGCAGGACAAACGAAAAACAATCCTATGATGCAAATTTGCAAAGAAAACAGCATGTGCATCAAAATAAACTATTTCCAGCAGTGCAATTCGAGTTCTAAGCATCAGAGAAACTATTCAGAAAAGTCAAACCTGACTTATTAAGAACACCAGTATAGGCTTTTAAGGCCTACAAGTAAAAAACTACATTTTCCGCGAAAATGACGTCACTTCCAGTTTCGGGCAGGAAATGGCGGACATGCGTGAGTTAGCGGTGACGTCTGTTTCAATGTGGGAAGTGTTAGGAACAGCTGATCGGATCGGTAAAGCGTGTTTCTGGAGTATTATGTTTTTGTTGCTGCAAGCGCTTTTTATGCAATATTTGCAAAGCTTTATGTGGAAGGAAATCGTGACCGAGGACAAGCTGATGGCATAAGATGTAAGTACAACTCCTCTGGTTTCATATGCAAAAAAAATTATTGCGCTAGCTTACATGGTTCAGGTTCTACAGGGATTTAAAAATAGTTACACAAAACAGAGCGTGCTGCTCTGACCGGCTTTAAAGGGTTAAAAATAACAATGTATTGAATAATGACTTTAAAAAAATAATATAAAACAGTGTGCAAATACTGATAACAGTGCAAATGTTTGCAATATAAAAAATAAATGAAAAATGTAAACATCTATGTTTAGTGAACTTTGCAGTGTTGCTCTGTGGTGCAGCTACCACACCATAGCAAAGTTTACACACTATGTCTACTTGATCCACATCTGACTCCGCGAACCCATAATGTTTCCACACCACTGAAGTTTTTTGGGTTTTTTTACCTCTTTTCAACCAACGGCAGTCACTCTCCTCTCCAAATAACTTCTGCTTAGCTTTCCGAGCTTCCCTCGGGTCCTCCTAATTGTTGTGACGGGTGTTCGAAATGCAGAGAGGTGCGCTCGATTTGCCACACGGAGCAGCGCGAGAGTAAAGCATGAGGGAGGGGCTCATAATCGGCTCAGTCATTTTTAATGATCGTTGAAAGCCCAGCTCGTAATCGTGATTAAAATTTGATTAATTGAGCAGCCCTAGTGCCAGGCGTTTGTGGCTGTGTGCGGTTCTTCCACATACTACTGATCCCCCTGTTTGCTAAATCAATAAATTGCTAAATTGCCATTATGTGTCGCTTCTTGACCTTTCAGTCATCCAATCCAACAAGCCCAACCAAACAAAAGTCAACAGCAGAAAAAGCTGTTTGGCACTGAGGGGGAAGATTGAACAAGTTTTTCAAAAAAAAGTACAAATTTCCTTATTTTCTTATGCTGAGATTATATATTTTTGGGTGTTTTCAGTCTTTAAAATAGAACAGTCTGGAGAAAACCGGAAAGCTGGAGTAAAATTGGTTCGTTCGTACAATATAATATTTATATTGTACGAACGTGATAATTATGTATATTGTAATAACGTGATATTATGTTGTTCAAACGTGAAAAGTATATTGTACAAACATGATAGTATATTGTACAAACAGGAAAAGTATCTTGTTAGAACAATAAACCTTTCACGTTATAACGTGATACACTTGTATTTTTCTTTTGCCTGGGTGGCTGCTCTACGCTTCCGTAGATTTGTGATTTTTCACTGATTTATCACATTTAATGACCGTACTAGCAGAACCAGAACCAGAACCAGATTGCATGCAGTGGCCTGTTATTTTTATGTTTTATCACCATCTTCATGGAGCAAAAGTCACTTTGAAAACGATGTGGTCCCTGTCTTTGAAGCGCCCATTTCACAGGGGGCGAGATTCAAAGTTTATTGCATACGGTTCCAGTAACTTCTCCTCCAACAGTTTTCCCCAGTGTGACTCCAACTCAGAGCAAAAATCCTCTTTGATGGTTCGATTTGACCAATCAGTGATGCATGTGCAATCACTGTTTCTGATGTGCTCCCTCCTCTTTCAGTCTGGGGTTTGATTTTTTTTTTTGCAGAATGAAGCAGCGCTCAGCACAGAGGTGTAAAGTTTCTCCTCTGAGTCAGACAGAGTCAGGCAGAGAAATAGCTTTTAAAATGTGATCGTTCTTCTGTAGGTGATGCAGTTCACTGAGCTCAGCTGGGCCCGTTCTTAAAATGCAGCAGCTCCAGGCTGTGGTGCACTCTGGTGCACTGATGCTGCCGAGCCTGGAGAAACTGGTTTTTCTACCTCTTCTGTTATCGATGCGCTCTGGTGTGGTGGATGAACTATAGAACAAAACAGCAGCTTTGGGACGAAGCCTTTGCATGTCAATTCAGAGCTGTTGGCACTGAAACATCCCAGATAATGCGCACTGCTAACAGTAATACTGTAAAAACATTTTACAGAGTGTTTAACTCATTAAAGCATTAAAAAGCAGCAGCAGATGATGATTTCTGGAATAACTAGTGCTGTGCAAAAGTTTAGAGCCATCCCTTTAAATTTATCTGGGAAAATGGGAAATGGGTTTAAAGATTTTGTAAAGCTCTGAGCAGCTCTCTGTCAGCTCTGTGAGGATCTTCAGGAATCGTTCTCCAATCAAAACTCTTCTTTGGATGCTTCTACGTTTTGTTCTGTTCTCTGTCAGGATGATCTCATGCTGCTTCAGAAATGCTGAGGTCCAGGCTCTGGGAGGCCCATCCATGACTGATATATAAGGTATATGTTATTATAACTGTTTGAATATTTAAAAATCATGCACATCCTTTGTTTTGACTGGGGATGGCACAGGTTTTGTAGTTTTCTGCTCTCCTCTTGTTTCCAGTGTTTGCTTTGGTCTGATGAATGAAATGTTGCATTCTCCAAGTTAAGAGTTCGCAGTCTGTCGGTGTTAACAGAAAATAGGGTAATGAAACTTTTCAGCACGACGTTTTCATGAAGTCTGAGCTCTTCGACCTCGTGGTTGGCAGTTGGAGAGGCAGATGCTGTCTGTTTACATGTTTCCTGTCACTCCTGATTAACCTATAACACGACCGGACTGGAATACGGCTCATCATTAGCTCATCACTGATAAACACAGCTGCTCTGTCATATCAAATGCAAGCATACAAAAACCCCTTTAGCTTGATTTTCCTGGCAGGAGGAGTGTGGACCTGGCTACAGAAACCAGGTGTAACGGCCTTCATTGTTGAGCATGTGAAGCGTTTTCACTTGTTAAAATGGAAAACACACTGAACCCTGCTGTGTCACATGTTTTATGCCATCCAAACATTCACTTATTTTTAGGTTTTTAAATACTCAGAGGTCCCACTTATTCTACGTATTTGTTATTAAGTAGTTTGCAGAGGAGCACCTTATGAACCGTCTTATTAAATAATTAAGAGCGCTTATATCTGAAGCAAAATGTGGTCATTCACTGCTCTATCTTTAAACGCGGGGCTCTGGGGTCTCCAGCACACTAAGCATTTTCATTGTGCAGCTGATAGCCTTCTCTCAGCTTCCATTAAAAATTTGCATTCTTTGTAACTTCTTGGGTCAGGACGTTGGAAAGGACTTTGAGGATAGCCGTTTAATGAACTCTTTCTGTTTCTGACGAACACGCCATCGCTCTGCCAGTCAAACTGATTGTCACAGACAGTTCGTATATGTCATGGTCCTGGGTCATTTTGACCCAGTGTTCTTAGTTTTTCTGTAGTTTTGTATTTTGTTTCTTATGTCCATTGGATTGTTTGGTTTGGTATTTGGATTCCCCCTGTGTCCATGTTTTTATTGTGGTGTTTGCTCTGGTACCGTGTTCCCATCCTATGTGTTCTGTGTTCTCCTCATCCCCTCGTATTCATCCTTCTTCTCTGCCTCTCTCTCTGCCTCTCTCTCTCCGTGCTCATCTCTGTGTACTGTGTTGTGTTTAAGGTCCACATCTTGGTGTCAGTATCGTCAGTTTCGTGTCCTCCCTGCTCGGCCATGAGTAATTGTCTTCAGCTGTGTTCCCCGTGTGTTCCCACTTCCCTCGTTACCTTCTGTGTATTTATGTCAGAGTGTCCCTTTGTTCTGTGCTGCGTCGTCCCTCTAGGTTGTGTGCATTTTCCGTGTCTTCCCAGCGCCTCAGCTTTTAGTTGCTCCCAGTATAGTTTTGTATGACTTCTTATGTTCCTGTTAATAAAGACCGGCCTTTGAGTTCATCCCCATGTGTCTAGAGCCGTGCATTTGGGTCCTCTCTTGCCTTCACACAGCCGCCGCATGACAGTATATGGCAGAGGAGGTCAGAGATGAAGGGCAGGGGTAATTATAATACTGGAAACGGCTCCTGACATGATCGAGGAGGAAAAAACGGCAGCTGGGACACGACTGTAAAGCTTTCTGACACCAGACTAATCTATTAAACACGCCGTTCAAGAACAATTTCATATCTGTGAGCAGACGAGATTGTCTGGCAAAGTTCGTGGAGCTTTGAGTAGATTTCAGTGTCTCCCTTTAACTGACAGAGATGAGGGAGAACACTATCGTGCATTATTACGACCTCCCTGCCTATTAAAACTGTTGAAATCATTTAATAAACAACATCAGTCTTGATCCAGTTTATCGTGAGATGTTTTATACACAAGCAGTCGCTCTGTTTCTGTCAGGAACTTTCGTTTAATTGCAAACACAATTGAACACAAAATAATAAAACTTACTTTTAAATAAATGATTAATCTGCTTGTGATTACCTCATGCAATTGCTTTAAAAAAGAGAGGACTTAAATGTTATATCTTTCAGGATTTTAAACTCAAAGTATTCCTTGTCTTGCCCGGAGTTCTTCTTCGTTTTGCAAATACATAAACCAAATGTGCGGAAATTATAGGTTATATAAAGCGAATAATTTTGGATCTGCTTCCCCACCATAATTTATCTGAAATTAAAAAACCTAGGTGTGATTCACAGTCTCAGCTTTAATTTTAGGTTTAAAAACTCAAGCGCTTACAGACATTTTTATACCCAATTTCCTCTTATCGAGGACTAACATGTAGCTGGGCAAATTGTCATAATCATTGTTAAAATGCTAATTTGTAATACGCTGTGGAGAGTCTTTTGCATGCGGCTCAGTCTGACCCTTCAGTCATTTGTGATGGTTTGTCAGGATTTATTGTAGCTGTTTTTAGTCTTCGTTTGTTTGTGGGTCGAAATGCTGATAAAATCAGATTAATGAGCAACATAGTCGTACCTCAACCTTCAAAGATTTCTGGATCGACTTTGCTGATTATTTTGGGTCATTTTTGGTCTAATTCATTGTTCCTGAAAGGTTTGGTGTGAGTTAAGGCGGGCCTTGGTATTTTATTATTCTAATATACATCAGCATACAAAAGTAATGAATGAATTATTGAACCATTACTCTGTAGGGACTTATCTAAAATTTTAAAGTGAAATTTTATACATGAAATTTCGTTTTTAAAGGGATCCAATCAAACAGTCCAGCACTTTAAGAACAAAAGCATTCAGAGAATTAGTACAGCCCTTCCCCTTTAGGGTAAGGGCTGTACTAACACTTACACTAACTTGTATTAGCACTTTGTTTTTATGATGACGTTAGCCTGTTATTGTGTCACTGTCATGCTGAATTGAAAAAATAAAAAGCGTGTTGGACAGCTGTCTTCGTGCCTGTTCATATGATGTATTACTCTATGTGGTTTCTAGACATTTTTTTTCCCGAGGTGAACTTTGGGCGCTAATAATGAAGGTGAAGGTTAGCTTAGCAAACCTAGGTACTTATGTCCCCAAAGATCAGGTGTGTTGTTGGGAAGCTTGAAGATGTTTTTACTGATTTTGACATTTGTTGTGACCTTGACCTGATTTTCACTAAAATTAAATCAGCTCAAATGGTTATTGGTATCTGCCATCACACAAAATTTTAAAATTATATCTCTCAAACTATGTTTGTCTGTCCGTCTGGCTGTTAGCAGTCTAGCGTCAAACAGAACTGATTGACACGAAGCTAACATGACGACCTTCTGGGAGAAACCCATCCAACTTACCTGAAACCTCCATATTTTCAGTCTTCTCTCTGTGGTAGACTTTGCTATCTTGATAGGTTGAGAGGATCCTGTGATCAGCCACCACTACTGTTCTCTCCTGTAGAGACATCAAGAATTTTTTTTATATTTCAGATTAAGTTATTTGGCTCTCATGCCTGTTTCACTTGCACAGAGAGCCACAGTCTTGACTCTTTGCATGTTTATTTGATGAAGAAATGTAAAAGAATTTCCCAAACTTGTTTGAAATGTGCTGTTACAATACATTCAAGGCCCTGAGAAAGACGAGGTTCCATATCCTAAACCCTTTCTCCAATTTGTGTGTGAATGGCATCAAATAAAACAAATGTGCACTTGAATATGCTTCGGTCCAGAGTTCACTCCTTCCACACATCAGTGAGCATCGGGCTGACTGTGTTGCTGGCTCACTGATTATCTTTGGACCACTTTTGGTGGGTATTTCATCACTGGTCCTTGCTGTTGTCGAGATGCTCTGTCTCAGTCATTCAACCATCACAATCTGTGACTTTCTAAAGTCTCAGATCCATTTTCTTTCCATCAGTGAATCAACACCAAGAACTGACTGTTCCCCCGTTGCCCTCATGTATCCCACCCGTTGGCAGTGCCACTGTAACAAGATAATCAGTGTTATTCTCCTCACCTGTCAGTGTGTTTGGTGCTGTGGCTGACAGTTGCATGTTGTAATATTTAACTTGTTTATCTCATCTTGCTGTGTGGACATATTCACTCATGCCATCTGTTGGGTCTGTCTAGCACAGGCCCACCGCACACCATCCAGCACAAGTCTTATCAAAATCGACGCTCTAACTCTTCTTTATGTGATGACTTTTTTTCCCCACAAAACAAGAGGTGGTCTGTATACATGAATCAGAGGTCCTGGAAATTAGGTTTTGGAGATGGAAGGCGAGGTTCAGGTGCAGTTTAACACGAGTCCTCTCGCAGTTTTTCTTTGTTGGGGGACAGCTATAAAACAACTGATCATCCAGGATGGAGTGATTTATTCTTTAATCTTTTGTTTTTCTTATTATGACTTGAAATGTTGAATCGAGTGACTCATAAGAAATAGGTTTTAAAAAGTTAAAAACACCATAAAGTGACTTTAATCACTGCTTTTTTAAAACTTTGTATTCCTAGAAATATAGAGTAGTGCAGGGGTCGGCAACCCAGGGCACGCGTGCCACAGCTGGACTGGCCATCGGCCCACCGGGCATTGTGATGGTGATTTTTCATTTTTATGGGCCGATTGTTTTTTGTTTGTTTTGTAACGGTATAAACAATGAAAGGTGGTGGACTGGCCGGATGCTGGTCGATGTGTAAAAATAACTCAGTTGTTTGGTGGTGGCTATGGCGGAGCTTCCACAGAGGCCAGCAGGTGGATGACGGAAAGGGGAGGCAGAAGGAGGAGAGAACTGAACTTCAGGTAAGAAGTTATGACCTGCAGTCTATCTGGGTCAGATTTAAACCAAGTTTAGTTTATTTTCGTTGTGCTGACTTTTTACAGTCAGTTACAATAACTCTTACTGTGTACTAGCTAGCATGACGGAGTTTCTATACAGCTGTTCGGTTGCTATGATGTTACTGATAGTGAATTTTATTTTATTCATAAGGTTAGTTAATAGAGTTGCCAACCGTCCTGTAAAAACCGGAATCGTCCCGTATTCAGAGAAAATATTACGCGTTTCGTACTGAGCTGAGAAGGAACACAGTTTGTCCCGTACTTCAGCTAGAATTAAAAAAGACACAAAGCAGGAGTTTTTTAATCATGAAACTGATCAATGATCAGCTGATCGCCTTTTCTCTCTTGTTTATTTATCGCCCACTTTGCGCCAGAAAGAGGAAACCAGCAGATGTCGCGTTAAATAACAGCAGCACGTTTAAGCTTGATCAGCTGTTGTTAGAATTTATTTAATATTAATTTCTAGTATCAGCCGATGTTTGCTGGAGCCACAGCTGTAAAGCTGCTGGTCATGATATCGGTTTGGATATGTGGTGAGCTGAACAGGTAAAGGACAAACAGGTTTACCTTTTAGGTGAAATGAATGAGTTGAAGGGAAGTTATGAACTGTTTCTGAGAGACAAATAACACCAGGATCATTTTCTACGTAGCTGAAAACTGGTAACTGTGCAGGGGTGGGTCTAGCAAAGTTTTGCCAGGGGGGCAGGTAGAGCATTAACAGGGAAGGGGGGCACAAAGAAATACTTTTCTTTCTTATTCTCATTTAACCCTTTAAGACCTACCATAGAACCAAGTCTGCCAGAGTTATCTTTATATTTGTACATGCTGTAGTGCCATTTTTGGGAGTATTTCAAGTTGCTATACATCAATATAACTGTTATAGCCCAGATTTTGATAATATGTATGCATTAACTCTATAATAACTACATAAATTGCAAAAAAGTGCAATAAACTACAAAAAATAGTTGTTGTTTTTTTGTTTTTTACATATATTTCTAGTTAGAGAAATTTAAGTTTTGTTCCTCAAAACTGTAAATACATTAAGGTTGCACAAAATAGTTTCTAACAACAGGAAATTTATTTTGAGTGTCTTCATAGTTTTAGTTTTGAGATACACAAATTTTTATATACTGCTGGAAAAATGAAAATAAATAGTGCAATTTGAGTTCTAAGCATCCCAGAAACTATTCAGAAAAGTATGAAGTCAAACATGACTTTTAAAAACACCAGTACAGGCTTATAAGGCCCCGAAGGTACAAAACTACATTTTCCACGAAAATGACGTCAGTTCCAGTTTTGGCCAGGTAATGGTGGACACGCGACAGTTCGCGCTGACGTCTATTCCAACATAGGAAGTGTTATAAACAGGTGATCGGATCGGCAAAGCGTGTTTCTGGAATATTATGGTTTTGTTGCTTCAAGCGCTTTTTATGCTGTTTTTGCAAAGCTATATGTAGAAGGAAACCGTGACTTAGGACAAGTTGATGGAATAAGATGTAAGTACAAATTATTGTGCTAGCTTACGTGGTTCCGGTTCTACAGGGATTTAAAAAATAGTTACAGAAAATGGAGCGTGCCCGCTCCGACCGGTTTTAAAGGTTTAAAATGTCTAGCTTTTAATAAATAATTATCTGAATCTTACAACAAGTTTTTATCTGATGTAAAATGTATACATATACCAACAAGACAGTGTACATCACTGTCACAACAGCATTTGTTTTCATTGAAACGCTTTATGGCCTTTCCTATAATACCTGGTAGGTCCGTCTCTAGTCAAAGTGCCGGGCCAATTTTTTTTCCCAGTCCAGCCCCGGGCATGACACACAGTGAATTAATCTGAGATGGTGCATTAGAAAATAAATGACCTGGCCAGTGGTGCACATCGCAAATTAACTCGCATAGACACATTAGTTGTGCCACTTCTTAATGACGGTATCTTAGCTAACAACCCCAACTACCAGATTAAACTTGTAATTGGCTAAAAATAACTTAGCCTACCGGTGAGAGGGACGTTGCTAGCTGGCAGTTTTTTCAAGCAATGTTGAACGTTCCATATTCAGACACTTCAAAAGCTTCAGGAGCATCAGCACCACCTAAATACACGGATACATCCGGATACTCGAGTCAGAATTCACAATGGGTTTTTGGGACTTTCTTGTGTATGGACCAATGTTTTCTTTTCTGATCAAACCAGAAAGCTTTAATGAGCAGCTGGATTTGTGTTGCATTAACTGGCTGGACACAGAGGACATCGAAATGCAGCTGATTGAACTGAAAAGCTCGACTCTGTGGGGGTCAAAGTTTGCAGAACTACGAACGCTGGAATCCACAGCTGTGCGTGTTCATGGAGCTTTTCACCTGCTGGACATCACTACCTGACAAGTTTAACTGTCTTCAGAACATTGCAGAGGCCTTATTGACAGTATTTGGCTCTACATATCTGTGTGAGCAGATTTTCTCTCACATGAAGAGTGTCTTCAGGTCTGAACGCTGGACACTCGGAGACCTGTGTCTCTGAGTGGGAGACCAGAGATCACATTGACATGTGTGTCTCTGTATTAACAAACATGCCATATTGGCCCAGTTTACTTTTCTTATCATTGTTGTGAGGAGGCCATAAATAGCATTTGTATTTTCTGTTGTACAGTTCATTTGCTGTTATGGATAAAAAGTCTTTTTTTTGTTTCAAAATAGTTGATAACTATTCGCTGATAGCTGCCAACATCTGCGCACAAATATAATTCTATAAAGTGGTTCTATATAGTGTGTAACTGTTAATATAGAGCGTTATTAAATTTATTGCTAATGCAATCATATGGCACACTGACTTCTGAGGACATTTTAGATGGCACTCTTCTAAGGAAGCAGCTAAATTATCTGTTATGTAGTGACAGTCAGCGTTGTCAGAATCACAGCAAAGATCGTCGCTACAGCTCAATGCTGAATGTCAGTAATGTCAGTTTTAATAAAAACTATTAACTAAAGTTTAGTTACAGATAATAAGTGCTAAACTGGCAGTTATGAAGTGTCACCTTACAGATCTGCTCATATTCAGGTCATTTGCTTCATGTTTTTACACAGATTATTTTTGTTGTTGCTGCTGTTTATGCAACTAGTTTTTAAATAGATTAGATACCCCTGTTCACCCTTCAATAACACTCGAAAGGTCCAGTTTTATTTATGTCTGTCTCCTATATCCCAACGGGGAGCTGGCTCCAAAGAAGAGAGGCCTGAAATGTTCTGCCTCCCATTCTACTTTTAAATACTTGAGGAACAACAAGTAAGCCTGCAGTCTGAGAGCAAACAGCTCTGCTCGGTTACTATGAGGTCTTCAAGGTATGATGGGGCCTGATTATTCAAGACTTCGACTTTGGAAAGGGTTTTCAACATCACTGTGAGACAGGGCGTTTATAATTTTAACATTCTTCTAAAAGTTGGGATCTTCTGACAAACCTACCTCGTATTCATTCACATGCTCCAGACTTCTTGGATAAGTTGCTACAGGTGTTTTAGCACTTAACCCCTTTGTGCTCATTAACTTGATCACTTCTATCAGCTACAGTCTTCATTAGATGCATTTCAGCATTTTGTTGAGCCACTCAGTCATTTTGTAGTCGTGCAGAAAGGAATAACAAGAGATTTCACTGTTTGGTGTTACTAAATTTGAAAACGGAGACCCATGTGACAGCTTTAGACAGTTTTATACCATCATTGTTTGGCCTTTTTCTGAAACCCTGGCTGTGTATTCAAACAGTGAAAACAGCTGAGTAAGAGTCCTCTGCAAGTTTCAGCAAACTGCTTACAGCCTCAGTTTACAGCTGCAGTTTATTCGGTGGTAGGTCCTGCCTTCAGAGCTGCTCAGGTCCTCACGGTGAGCTCTTATTTCTGCCTGCATTTCTCAGACACACCTGGACGAGCTGTTGTGTGCCAAGACGAATGAGATTGGACAAGATGAAGAGCTCACAGGGTGAAATTGCCAGCTCCGGATCCCCGAGCGGCTTCGTTCAAATGTCACTCTCCCTCTGTGCTGAACTGCAGACATATTTCATGCAGTAACCTTTCAGAGGGTGAACAGTTTGGTGTCTGTCTGACTTCTTATAACTCCACCGCTGCCTCATCTTACCCATGTCATCCTTTTGTCTGCTGGACGAACTTTTATTACCTTCTCGTACCCTGGATCCAGCCAGTGTTTAAACTCGCCTTCATATCACACCATTAATTTTTCTGACGGTGCTGCCTTTCACTCTTACAGTGCCTTCACATATGCAGACAAATCAGGAAGCTAGGCTTAAAAAAATAGGCCTCTTGCACAGGTTTGTACTCTGTAACATCATTTTTCCAAAGGCATACAAAATAAATGCATTTTTAAAGGATGTGCAGGTAACGCATGAAAGACATGAAATAAGAAGATGTTGCAGTAAATTTAAGGGGGGAAAAAAAACTTCCAACGATCAAACCAAAGACTGTGAGTAATCCTCAGTCTGTCTCACAGCTGAACAGAAGGAGAATAATAAACCTTTACAAAGAGTGTGTCATACTGGTTGAAAGGCAAAAATTTTTCCAGCAGCAGAAAGGAGATGCAGGCTGGCTTTTTGTCTCTTTCATATAAATAAATAAAGATTTACACCTCTCTGCTGGGCTTCAAACTGCCAGGTCAGTCGTAGGTTAACTGGACGTGGTCCCTGCTCAAAATTGAAGTTTTAATGAAGTCTGAGAGTTGGGTATTTCACCCCCTGGTTGCTGTTTTTGGAGCTGCCAGGCGGAACTACATCAGAGGACAGTTTGGATGTGTCGGCTGTAAAATGGCTGACAGTGTGTTTTGGGATCAGTATACTTTTAATATTCTAGTCAAAAAACCTCTTGTGTGCTCCATTAAAACTATTAAAAACACGTCAGTGAGCTGCACTGCTACCCTGAAGAGTCCTGCTGCCACAAATACTCAAGAAAGCACCAAACACGCCACTGAAAATAGTCCTAAACAAATGCACTGTTTTTGTATGTTTGATGGGTGCAACATCACCTAGCTGCCTGGTTAAAGTAAAGACCCCTTTTTTAAAGATGGTGTTGGAGGTGTGTCACCGAGTGAGGACTTGGTGATCTGCTGGTTTCATATGGGCTCAAAATGTGGTCATAAATATTTTGTACTTGTAAATCGGTTTTGTACTTGTAAATCACGATTTGTATGTGTAAAAAAGATTTGTGCGTGCATAAAAAAGATTTGTGTGTGGACTTAGCCAAAAAAACCCTGCAAGTTACAAGTACGAATTTTGACCCCATTTTTCTTCCTTTCATCTGATTGGTCAATGTCATGTCAATCACAAATGTAACAATCCAACCAGAGAACAGATGGGTTTGGCTGTCGCTTTTTTGAACTGCAGGTCTTTGAAGGGAATAAATGCCCTTTTACATGCCAACCCAGCGTTTTCCTTAATCACCACGAAGGAAAACAGTCTGTGGTTGTCCGAGTTTGGTGATTTTTGTGTCACAGGTTTACGTGTTTAATATAGGGACTTCCACAGCCTTTTCAACAGCGCTGCGGACCGCGGGGTGGGGGCGGGCAGTGTTTTGGAAATGACAGTCTTCATTACAAAGCTTTCTTCGTTATGAATTAGCATAGATGTTTTTATTTAACATTTGAAGAACTAGCAAAAAAACCAGAAACTCTTGTAGAGGACATAAAGTCAGAGATAGAAACGACAAGGAGCAGGTGCATCTAGTACAGGTAGAGCTGCTGCAAAAACCCACAGAGCCCAGCAGCCAGCGCAACAAATTCTGGATCCTTTGCTTTTAGTTAGCAGTTAGCATTAGCAGCACATCCTGCGTCCGATGTGAAAGGACTTTTATGCTGCGCACTGTGACTCACAGCAGTGGTCCCGGGTCAGCCCTAACTTTGTGTTAAACTAATCCTAAAGTAATAATAATATTTCTAACCACTGATATACCACAACTTTATCCTTTCAACAGTTAGGGGACCTAGCTGCTATCGGATATTTATATAGAGATCCTCCAGCTTCAAACTGTATTACCCTTCAAGGACCTGCAGTTCAAAAAAAGCGCCCCTCCGACAGCCAAACCCATCTGTTCTCTGATTGGATTGTTACATTTGTGATTGACATGACATTGACCAATCAGATAAAAGGAAGAAAAATAGTGTCAAAATTCGTACTTGTAACTTTCAGGGTTTTTTTTGGCTAAGTCCACACACAAATCTTTTTTACGCACGCGCAAATTATTTTTTACACACACAAATCTTTGTTACACACACACAAATTCTTTTTACACATACGAAACTGATTTACAAGGAAACTGATTTACAAGTACAAAATATTTATGACCACATTTTGAGCCCATAGTTTTACCCAACCTGAGAATATTAATCTGAGTTTGTTTGATTGGTTTCTGTTGTGAACCTTTAATCGGGCAGCTTCTGTTTGGTTGGGAGGTCATTTAAGTTCGTAGTGTCAGCCTCAATCAGTGTCGAGTGATTGTTGCCTTCAGGATTCTCGTGTGTTTGAGAGTTGCGAATTCTCAGAAGGATTTAAGACTGTGACTGAAGTCTGTTCTAATAGGGCTGGGCGATATGACCCAAAATTCATATCTCGATATTTTTTAGCTGGATGGAGATATAAGATATATATCTCGATATATTTTTTTTTAAGCCATAAAGTAAGAACAAAAAGAGAGTTCTTAGTCAAAGCTGTGTCCCAGATGTCACACAGGCACTTTTATTGACATACAGCGCAGATGTACATGAAAAATTACTCAAAATTAAATTATGAGCATTCATTAAATAATAATGCTCCATAAATAAAAGAAAACAAGGTTGTTTTTGTGCTAAACAAAGAGCTCACAATTGTGCAGTCAAAATGTAAACTAAAAGACGCTGAGCGTAATAACAAAGACAGACAGATTTCACAGCTGCTCTGTTCCCAACTTGTACTGTGTGACTGATAGCCTGGAGTTTGAAATCCGCTTCATAACCACGTCTCTTACAGGTGCCATTTATGGTCCTTATACACACACAGTACGGTAATATTACGTTGATGGACAGTACGTATCACTCCGCGAAGCTCTTCGGTAGCCGTAATGCGCCGACAATCTATCAAGCGCTGCAGCTCCGTAGTTTACCAAAGTCGTACTCAAACATTTTTGACAGATTGCTGAACGCCGTGTACCACATAAAATCGGTTCGCGGCCATCAAGCACAACCAGAATTCATACATAAGGCGCACTGTCAACTTTTGAGAGAATGAAAGGATTTTAGGGTTAGCGCGGTTAGCTCGTTAGCATGTTTAGCTCGTTAGCACGTTGACGCCGTCCAGCCCCACGCATGGGGCGATGCGCAGTAACTCGTTAACGGAGATTTGCCGTGTCCGTCTTGTCGCTGCCTGCACGTGAAGCGATGGGGTAGGAGGGGGAGTTGTCTTCAGTGAAGGCGAGGCGGAGTAACGTTGCGTAGAGACAAAAGTGGACGAAAGAGAGGCAAACTTGCGGCTCCACAACTATAATTATAACGTAACATAGACTATATCGATATAAACGATATTGTCACATCTTATATCTCGTATAAAAAAATATCGATATGTTTTAAAAACTCGATATATCGCCCAGCTCTATGTTCTAATATTCATGCTGCAGAAAGCGAAGGAGACGACAATCGTCGAAGGTTCTGAAGAACTTTCAGACAGGAGCTAACCTCACAAAACAGATTTCTCACAATGGATTCAGTCGCACATTCAGCCTGCTTTGGCGAGCTTTCCAACCACCACAGTATTTAACCACAAAAATCACATAATCTTCACCAAATCAATATTTAATTATCACATATAAGGCACCTGTTTTCCACAGAATCGATCTACCAGCATAATTTTTTTTCCAGTCCACAGGTGAAAGATCATTAAGTAAAAGCTGAAATAATGAAACAAAAATAATCTTACTGGAAATGTGTCAAAGTATATTTAAATTCCCAGACTGGAAGTGCACATTATGCAGAACTGTATACATGGAATTATTGGAGTCGGTGTTAATTACTTTATACACTCCCGGGTAACTTAATCTGTAAAAACCTATTAACTTATGTTAATGAGATGAATCTGCAAAATTAAAGTAGTAGTACAGTACAAAAGACATTTTCCTCTAATATGCACGTTCGTTGAAAACCACAACCGATCAAAATAACCGCACACATGCAAGTAAAGGTAGGTGAACCCCAGCTTCTTTAACAGAATAATGCATAATAATACATGTTTTGTGACTGTATTAGATACACAAGCACTAATTTATCTTTTTGGTTTCACAGACAAAACTCACAGATTTTAATTGATAATTAGAAAAGTTATTTTCAGCTGGTATTTATTTACGAGAGGTCGCCACAGCGAGGAGCTCCACGTGTTTGATTTGGCAGAAAGGGAACTAACATGAAAAAGTGGAAATGTAACACATAGAGCACAAACACCACAGGGTTTTCATATAAAGATGTTTTTATGATTTCCACCAATGGAAAACTGACAAGGCTGATTTAAAAAAGGAAAAGAAAAATGCTAGAGTTCAGTTTATTCATCCATCTTTGCAAAACTGGAGCCTTGGCAAAGGATGCGCTCTGAGCGTAATCTGGAATTTAAAAACAGCTTTTCTGAGTCGACTGCTTCTACACCTGGGGCATCCAGTTATAGGAAAACAAGGAAAGAAGCTCTGCTGCGGTTGGATCGAAGTCTGAGTGTTTTATCATTGAAGTAAAAAACTTATTCTTTTGTATTCATTTTTGGAATTTCCATTGACAAAACTGCATTATTTTACAAAATGGAGCAACTTTTGCTCCACTTGAGTATTTCCATGTCAGATATTGAGCATGCTGCTATAAATCATGCTCTAAAATATTCTCAAGACTAAAAATATTTGGCTGCTCCTCTGTCATCGGGTGTCGGAGCACTTTCTCAGCTCAGCAGAGCTTTTCAGTGAAATTAGATTTTTTTTCCCCGACTGGAGTTAAATCAGCAGCTGAAATAATTTAAAAAGTTTGTTAATGAGCTTCGGGCAGTGTTTGTTTGTTCTAAATGTGAGGCGTCTGGAGACTGTGGAGCAGCACAGAGGATGTGTTGGTGTGTGGAGAAGTTTCTTTGTGGCGCACAAAATAAAAGGAAAATCTGAAATAGGTAGGGTCCTGATCTCTTATAAATCCATTCATCATTCCTGAGTCAAATAATGCAGAAAATAAAAGACAATAAGGGAAGATGTGCGTTAGATATGCTCTATAATCTGTGTCCAACCAACTAACTAATATTAAATAAGTAAATAAATGTGACATAAAATAAACCTAAAGTACAATTAGGGCTGGGCTATATCATACCGTTCGCGGTAATACCGGTATAATGTTGGGCAACGATAAGAAAATGAAATATCGTGATAGAATATGGGTAAAACGCGCATGCTCAGTGCCTTTGTTTTCATAAGCACATGGCGGAAAAAGCATGGCGGCAACGGAGAATAAGAAGGGCAAAAGCAGATCGTTGAATGAAACGGATGAACCAGAATTGGTTTGTAAAAATGCTGCAACTTCAGTGTGGAACTGGTTTAGCTTTCGTCCGTCAGATACACAACAAAGCACTATTTTTGGTAGAGCATGCTAGCGGGCCGTCGTTATTACCGTGTTTTTTGGAAAATACAGCACACTTAAAATCAATCCTTTGATTTTTCTGAAAATCGACAGTGCCCCCTTGATGGATACGAACCCGCACCGCTTGATGGATTGTCGGAGGATTATGGCTATCGTTGGCAGGAGCCTCGCGGAGTGATACGTACTGTGCTTCAACATAATATTACCGTATTGTGTGTGTATAACCTCTTTTTAAGTTTTGTGGATATTATACATGGTTATGCTGAGGATATGTCTTTTGGTTAAACTGTCAGCGAGGAATTTGCATTTGCACTGTTAAATTTTTATATAACTTTAATGCACATAAAAAACAGCTACTGTTTAAGTGAAAATACATTGATGGTTTTCTTTTTTTGCACTAATAAAGTTGTGGAGTTGTAAAGTATTCTATCTAGTGTAATTATATTGTCAGTTATATCGTTATTGCAAATTTTCAAATGTATATCGTGATAAATATTTTTTGGTCATATCGCCCTGCTCTAAGTACAATTACAGCCATTAATATTCAATACTTTAGTATGTTTGTCTGAAAGAGGTTTCTCTTTTAAATGAGACTCAATATCATTACCTGTATAAATAAAGGTTAAATGAAAATTATGTTAAATTTTAAAAAAAAATCACAGATCGTGAAAGTGGTTTCTTCTGGCTCAGGTTGAACCATTCACTGGAGCCATTTTTTACATTAAACATAACAATGTTATTCTTATCTTTTTTATGTCTTTATTTGCTGGGTTTATTCAGAAAAGGTCTCACTTATTGCATTTTTCGTGACCTGCTGATCAGGATTGATCCTGATTCTGGTTGTCTTTGTTTTGTTACATCAGTGTTTTTTTTCATAAAAGTTTGGTGAATTCAAGTCGTTATTGAGTTGCCATTGGTCGTGCCGCTGCTGTGTGACAAACCCTCTGTTGCTGCACAAAGGCCCAGTATCAGATTAAGAAAGCTTATTTTGAACTGGGAAACATTGTTCTACCTTTTCCTCATGTGTCAATAGAAAAAGCTTTATTAATTTCATAAACTAACTATTTATTGTGTCTGTTGTAAAATGTGAGTGTAGAGAGATCCATGTTAAATGCATCACTAAATGATGTCCACGTTTTAGTTTATTTTACAAAGTTAGATATCATGATGAACTGTTGATGCTGGAGGTGAATCCTGCAGAAACTCTGTTTATGATTAGTTTAGAATCTTGAGAAACAGAATCAGTGTATTTACAGATTTTATGTTCTGTGTTATTAAGTTCTAAAGTTCTAAGGAAGCATCATCGTGGTGTTTTTCCAAACTCAGCTCGAGCCTGCGGAGAAGCTGATGGAGTACGTGATCGCGCTGGGTAGCAGCCGCATGTCAGCATCTTTGCTCGTTCGTCACATCCTCTCAGAGATCGGCGCCTTGGCCGATCAGCTCTGGCAAGCCTTCCAGGTAAACGCCCGCTGCCTTCCCCACACCTGCTCCTCCACCTCTTCTCCTGTGTCTTTATTTTTGGCTCAGTGACAATGCTGATCCCTTTTGTTTCTTTCGTCCTCCGCTGCCCGCTGATAAACTGCAGGTTTATTTTCCCAGTCTCTGCAGCTTTGCAGCTCTTTTTTTTAAAAACCATGTTCAGATCATAAATGTGTGACTTGTGCTCACTGTTTTTTTTGTTTTGTTTTTATTGTTCTTCCCCACAGATTCTCTCTCTCTCTCATACATCTATTTTTTATTTGACCTTTTTGCTCCTCAAAGTCGCCCTTTGTACGAGGCTTCAGGCCCAAACAGTTTGCCCTTATCGACTCATTGCCACGGTCGCGTCTGAAAGACCGTAATCAATACCGCTTCCTACAGGTTTCCTGTCCACCGTATTCAAGAGTTTCTCAGTGGGTTTCTCTGACCAGGTGAGAGCTGCGTGTGACCGGCGTTGCTTCCTGTGAAAGACAGAGGCAGGTGTCATGCCTCCGGGGTCCTGCGAAATGGAAATGTGTAAAAATCAAAATTAAAAAAAAAAGGATACAGACAATTTTCCCCCTTCACTGCTCCTGCTGAGCTTCCCTCCCACTCAGCAGGGTCGGTCACGCTCACTTGAAATTTATCCATGCTGCATTTTTTTAGAGCCAAGTTAAAGAGGACAAACAGCTGAACACACTGTTCACTGGAGATATTGACAATGCAAAACAGCCTTGAGCTGCAGTGAAGCCTTTGTCTCCAGCAAACTAGCAGTAATGGGTATCTGTAAGCAAGACTCTGAAGAGGTAGTCCTTCGTAAAAGTGCGGCCCTGTTATCATCCTGTGTGCATGCACGAGGCCTGTAATTGCGAACTTGAATTAAGCAGGATGTTAAACCTGTTGCTATGACGGTGTGACATTTCCAAGCACACGGGCAGCCATCAGTGTGTCCATGGAAATGTCTCAGAGACCATCCCTCCCCACCCCACAAGCCTTTTGTTCCTCTTTTCTTTCAAGGCTAGAGAGATGGGATTGAGATTGGTATTTGCAGACGGCGGTCCCATATTTGCCTGCAGCTCTCTGTGGTTCAGCCTCTTGGGGGAAGAGCTGTGTGGCTCCCATTATGTAAAAAACTGGAGAGCAGCATTTGAAACACACAATCATGCTCTGCTTCACAGTAAATGATGATGGCTGCCTCTGTTGAACCTTCAATTCTTCAATCACAGCCTTCAGAAGAAAACTATTTCAGCCCGCAGTCCTCAATATGTTTTAAATGCCTTCTCCTAACAAAGTATGCTATTAAAAACTAGAGATGGCACGATACCACTTTTTTATGTCCGATACCGATATCATAAATTTGGATATCTGCCGATACCAATATGAATCCGATATAGTGTTTTTTAATCAACAAAACTTTTTTTTTAAATATCTTGCTGCATTTTGTATAAGTTCATACTCAAGTTTAAAACAACAACTACACTAAAGCTATTCTGTTATACCTGTATGCAAAAAAAAAAAAGTTTCATAGTTCAGCAATACTGATCAATCTAATAAACTTAAACCTACACCATCCTTGTCATGGATTGCCGGGGCAAGCCGTGTGGAATGTAGAAAAGGACCCAAAGGGCAGCAGCTCTGGAGCAGGTGAGTGTTTATTTAACAAAAGAAAATACAAACAGCAATGGCGTGGGTGAAGGTGAAACAGGAAAACCTAAACTGGGTAAAACTAACAAAACAAACCAGAAACGAAGATGCAGAGGTCCGGGGAAATACATACGGAGAGACGCAGGGAGACCGAGGGGAAACAACACAGACGAACCAGCAATTACTAAGACAGAAAATACAACTTAATACACTCAGAGAACACAGGGAGATTACACACAGGTGGGAAACACAGCTGGGAGTGATTAACATAACGAGACTAGGGAGGCAAACTGAAAACACTCACATAAGACGCAGACCTTCACAATAAAACAGGAACACACGGGCAGAACAGAGTAAACACTAAACAAAGGAAGAACAGAACCAAAATCGAAGAGAAAACACAAAATGCTGGGTCAAAAGGACCCAGGATCATGACAATCCTCCCTATTCTGGTATTTTAAAGAGTACTTAGCGTAAATATTAAGCAACCTAACTAATAGGGTTCCAACTCCCAGCAACAACAAAAATAAATAAATAAAAAATAGGGAACCACCCCTCACGCTCCACCTCATGATGCTTAATCAACGTAATCAACTTTAATTTGATGCAGTGTGGAAAAAAAATGCACAGAAATCAATTATTTTTCAAGAAATATTAAATAGATTCAACATCTTTCTTCAACAAAATTGCAGACTGCACAGATGGTACCTTCCCAAAGGAAAAAGTACTATAGCTTACTAGGGTGTATATATATTAGACTTAATAGTCACTATATACAGTAATTGACTTCTATTCATTTTACATCAAATTAAAACTTTGGGTGTCAGATAATTATTTATTAAAAGCTCGACATTTTAAATGAGAATAAGAAAGAAAAGTATGTCTTTGTGCCCCCTTTTCCCTGTTCATGCCCTATCGGCCCCCCTGGCTAAACTTTGCTAGATCCGCCCCTGCACAGTTACCAGCGTCAGCTACGTAGAAAAAGATCCTCGAGTAGAAAGTAATATTAAATACATTCTAACAACAGCTGATCAAGCTTAAACGTGCTGCTGTTGTTCAGCCGCTGGTTTCCTCTTTCTGGTGCAAAGTGGGCCAAAAACAAACAAGAGAGACGGACTCGCGACAGAAAAGCCGATCAGCTGATCGTTAAGCAGTTTCATGATTGAAGTAGCAGCAAGAAGAGGCAGTCGCTTGTTAAGCTTAATGCAGGAATGCTTTACAAACATTCAGAGATGGACTTACACACTTGCTTTACTTCTCTCGGGGATAACTTTGTCGGAGATGAAATGCCGGGTTGCTAGCAAAGCTCCAAATGCTATCCAGACCACCGACAGGTCCCGCATGCCACAGCCGCTCTATCACGTGATGCATACTGCTCCGACGTGCTAACGTTCTGAGGTGAGTTACGGTGTGTTGCAAGTTTTGTGAGGTGCTTTCGTGATATTTAATGGATCGGATTGCATTTTTTATTTTTCCGATCCAGTAATTTAGGTCAGTATCAGACCGATACGTAATATCGGATCGGCCCATCTCTATTAAAAACACATAGAATGTATTCGTGGTTTGGGGTAGAGCTGGCTGGACTCAAATTAGAGGATGTCTTTGACTCTGTAGTAGTTTTTCTGCCCCAAAATGGACCTTCAGTGAGATTGGTCCACATGAAGAAAAGAAAGTCTGCATCACCTTGCTTACATACACCATCTGTGCATTTTCCCTTTGTTTTAATAAACAAACATTTATTTTAAGCTGTAGCAGATTAAACATTACTTCAGAATAACCAATTTTGACCAAATTCCTGGTGATTTTTCCTTCCTTGTGGTCCTACTTTTGCTTCATTGCACAAAAAGCAAATGCATACATTTGCCTAAGGAAAAAAGAAAACACTGGGCCAGTTTTTTATATCAGGAAAATGTTTTAAACCCATTATTTGCACTCTGTACAGTTTTATATACAAGGGGAAACTGCTGAGTTGTCCACTTATTTAATGTAAAACCAAATGGAAAGCCTCAGGACAAAGTGAGAAGTGCTTTATGTAAGACTGCTATGTCCAAGTAGGGGATTAGTGACTATATGAGTTCAGACTGATTTTTAAAAATTTCTGCCCTTCACCCCAAGGGTGAAGTGCACAAAAAAAAACTCAAAGTAAAGGTAAATGACACTCATTGTCAGCATTCATGAGGAATTAACTTCACTTTTAACTTAAGTACCAAGCAAACTCCTCAACAACAGCGATTTCAGGTCTATTGGGCTGAAATGTAAGTAGAGTAAAACATAACCCCTTAAACATTTCACCAGAGACTTGCGGGATGTTAACTAGTGAAACAGAAACATCCAGTGAAAGTTCAGTGAAAACTGTACTATGTCATAGATAAGAAGATTGAAAAGCAGTCACAGGCTCTAGTCTGATTTGTGCATGTAGGTCATTCCCCAACTGTGAGGTTCTTAAAATGCTCCAGCACCTTTAGTTTCCTGAAAATACATACAGTGTATAAATAATCTGATACACAGAAGTAGAGATCTATGTAAACTTTTGTATAACAAAGCCTAAAGGTCAACGTTCTTGGGTTTGCACTGGTTTTACACTTAGCTTTGGCTTTTTGGCTTGGGTTTGGAGTAGTTTAAGATCTAGTTTTGGTTGTGGGTAAGTTTTTCTCTTCACTTTAGGCTTGGTTTTGAACTTGTGTTTAGACAAGTTTGAGACTTGGTTTTGTTCTAGAGTTTGGGCCTTTTTGTAGACAGGTTTGTTTTGGGTTTGGACTGGTTTTAGATTTATTTTGGTTTTGGGCTGATTTAGATCTATTATGGGTTTGGATTGGTTTTAAATCTAGTTTTGAACTTAGTTTTGGGTAGTTTAGGGATTTGATTGGTTTAAGACTTGGTTTTGATCTTGGGTTTAGGCTGGTTTTAGACTTTGTTTTGGGTTTGGACTCATTTTAGATCTAGTTTGGGCTGGTTTTAGATGTAGTTTTGGGTTTGGGCTGGTTTTGATGTAGTTTTGGGTTTGAGCTGGTTTTAGATCTAGTTTTGAGTTTGGGCTGGTTTTAGATGTAGTTTTGAGTTTGGACTGGATTTAGACTTTGTTTTAGGTTTGGGCTGGTTTTAGATCTAGTTTAACAGCAAAAATTAAGAAAAATTATGGAATAGGATAAGATAAAAAGAATAACTCACTCTAAACAATAGAATACAAATCAAAATATCAAATTCAAATTTTATTTGTCACGTACACAGTCATACACAGTACGATATGTAGTGAAATGCTTGGACAACTGCTCGTGACCTAAAGAAAACAAAAAAGGAAAAGGCTATGAATAAGATGGGAAATAAATATGAAAAATTAAAAAGGGTAAATTTAACTAGGAAGGAATAAAATATAAATTAAGGTTAAAAATGAAATAACTGTACAACACAAATTAGAATGAAGGGTAAATTTAACTGGGAAAGAATAAGATAAAATATATAAATTAAAGTTGAAAATAAAATAACTGTACAAAAAAATACACAATATAGAACTATATAAGAATGTATGAAGAAATATAAATAAATATATACACAATAACAGCAGCTGTACAAGTATTAACTGGAAATGAAGAATGTAGTGACCAGTGTTGTGCAATCCACATTATGTCTTGTGCAGTGCAAATATGCTTAAAGTGATTTAAGTGATGAAGTGAAAACAATGTCCAGAATGTCCAGTGTGTGTGTAAGAACTGTATGTGTGGGTCAGTACTGTGTGGTGGTGTGATTGAGAAACCGTATCGCCTGCGGGAAGAAGCTCCTCCTCAGTCTCTCTGTGTTGGTCTTCAGGGAGCAGAATCGCTTTCCTGACCTCAACAGAGAGAACAGTCCATTGCTGGGATGGCTGAGGTCCTTCACGATCTTCCTGGCCTTGGTCCAGCACCGCCTGCTGTAGATTGAGTGCAGGTCAGGGAGCTCGGAGCGGATGGTGCGCTCAGCTGATCGCACAACCCTCTGTAGAGCTCGTCTGTCCTGCATGGTGCTGTTCCCGAACCAGGTTAAGATGTTTCCCGTCAGGATGCTCTCTATGGTGCACGAGTAAAAGTTCCCGAGCACCTTGGAGGGCAGTTGGAAGTCTCTCAAGCGTCTGAGGTGGTAGAGACGCTGACGGGCCTTTTTCACCACGGTGTTGATGTGACAGGACCATGACAGGTCCTGCGTGATGTGAACTCCGAGGTATTTGAAGCTGTCCACTCTCTCCACTGGGCACTCGTTGATGACGGGGGTCTGGTAGTTCCTCTCCTGCTTAGTGCTGAAGTCCACTATCAGCTCCTTTGTCTTACTGACGTTTAGAAGGAGGTTGTTCCTCTGGCACCAGTTCTCCAGATTCCTAATCTCCTTCAGGTAGGCCGTCTCGTTGTTATCAGAGATCAGGCCCACCACGACGGTGTCGTCAGCAAACTTGATGATGGTGGTGGAGCTGGTAGTGGCCACACAGTCATATGTGTACAAAGAGTACAGCAGGGGGCTCAGAACACACCCCTGGGGGGCTCCAGTGCTGAGAGTGGTGGAGGCTGAGACATGTCCGCCCATCCTTACTGCCTGTGGTCTGCCAGTTAGGAAGTTGAAGATCCACTGACACATAGATGAGCTGAGTCCCAGATGCTCCAGCTTGGTGGTGAGTGTGGAGGGAATT
Organism: Diplotaxodon limnothrissa; assembly: GCF_057381915.1. NCBI lineage: Eukaryota > Metazoa > Chordata > Actinopteri > Cichliformes > Cichlidae > Diplotaxodon > Diplotaxodon limnothrissa. The sequence goes on from NC_140610.1 coordinate 25,868,831, forward strand.
ATGGTATTAAATGCAGAGCTGTAGTCTATGAAGAGCATTTTAACATAATTCCCCCTTCTAGTGTCCAAGTGAGTGAGTGATGTGTGGAGGAGATGAGAGATGGCATCGTCTGTGGAACGATTTGGACGGTAAGCGAACTGTAGTAGGTCCAGTGTGTCTGGTAGTGAAGAAATGATGAAGTCTCTGACCAGGCGTTCAAAGCACTTCATCACTACTGAGGTGAGGGCTACAGGGCGGTAGTCATTGAGAGAAGCAGGGTGGGGTTTCTTCGGGACAGGAACAATGATGGACTCTTTGAAGCATGTGGGGATCACCGACTGAGATAAAGAGATGTTGAATATCTCAGTGAACACAGGAGCTAGCTGGTATGCGCAGTCTCTGAGGATACGACCTGGGATGCCGTCTGGTCCTGCTGCTTTCCTGGTGTTCACTCTCATAAAGGCTCTCCTTACTTCATGCTCGGAGATGACGAGCACGTTTCCGGTGCTGGCAGTATCTTCCTGTCTGCAGCCGTTAGCGCCGCTAGCACTAGCATTGTTGGAGTCCTTAGCTGCAGCCTCGAAGCGAGCATAGATGAAGATGAAGATGGCGCCGGTGAGGTCGGCTGCCGTCACGACTGCTCCGACCACTTTTTCTTTGTCTTTGTTTTTTAAGTTAGTTTTCAGCGTTTCTAAATCGGCAAAATCATCACCATTGGGTACATTAGGTATGACAGTGACACTATTGTCTCTATTGGTATACAATTTACTCACAATTCAAAGTTTTTAACTCCGGATCCGAGCTGGCCGAGTGAGATCTTGAGGGAGAACAAAGGGAAGCGGTGGCAGCCTAGAGGGAAGCGAGCCGGCGTCAGGAACAGGCTGAGAGCTCGTGCACACCGCACACCTCTGCCTAGCATCCTGCTCGCCAACGTCCAGTCACTGGAGAACAAGCTTGACGACCTCAGGGCCAGGGTAAATACAAAACTATATGCAATAGAATAAAATACTGTGTCAGAAAAAATCTAACATTTTAGATTTTGGGTCTAGAATGAATGCTTTAACATTTACTTAATTTCTATTGCAGTTTTTAGGTAAAAATAGTTTGACTACATTTTAAAGTGATATAATAGGCTTCTAAAGCCCAAAGAAAAAGTCCAAAGTGCTTCAAATCCTCTTTTAATGACTAACTTTAGTCTTTCAACTAATGAACCAATTCAACACTATACAGCATTAAAATCACTAAAACTTTCTGGCACATTCCTTAACGGCACTACACATAGCAGCTAATTTCAGCCTGAATGTTTATGTCACTAATACTGACTGCGTGATTTGGAGTGACATTAAACTACATATTACTTTGCCGGCGACCCGCTGGGACGCTACATAGACCCTCTAAGAGCTTCTTGTTCGTCATTCGAAAACCACTGAGCTCTGCAGTTACAAGCTCGCCCCATACAGAACTGAGATCTTTCACACTCTCGGCAGGCTGAGTCAACGCCATGAACAGACCCCTGCCTCAGCTCTTTGTCAGTAGCAGCAGACCCCATGAGCAGTGTTGAGTGAAAAGTAGTTCTCAGCCTGGAGGATTTCTTTTGACAGGAGAACCATCATGACAGTGGCAGAAGTGAGTGGGTGGATTTTATTTGTCTCCTTTCATTTTCAAATGTTTTGATTTTTCTTGCCAACATTAACAGGACCATCAGAGAAAGTGAACACTCCTTCATAATAGCATATCACTGGGTGACAGAAATTTTTCACCAACACATTCATTTCAAAACAAAATACCCAGTGGTGTGTCTTTATTTCACCTCACGGTGCCTTTAAACCTTTAGCTTAGGTTAATTAATAATCTAATTCTAAACATACTCTGCCGCAGAAATATTACTACTAGTTTCACTACTTACCTGTAGCAGTCACATGATCCGATCATCTCGGTAAATTAACCTGTAACGATAGGCCAGCATTTACTGTGTTGCGCCAGAAGCTCGGGAGGAATGAACCAACAAAAAAAACGGCTTCCCTTCATACAGACAGACACCACCCTGTAATCAATATGCAGGTAGGTTCCTAATTAGCCCAATCACATGATACAAGGAGCGAATGCAGCGGAAAGAGAGAAAAGGTGAAGCAAGCAAGCAAACAACCAAGAGAGAGAGACACGCGCAACCCATCCGGCCACATAAGTATAAAAGTACATCCAGTTCTCAGTAGGGCTGCCACGATTAATCGGCTTGGCTGAGATTAAAGTTATAGTTTTTACACAGCTGAATAAACATCAAGCAGACAACTGATTATCAGAAGTGTGAGATGCTGGAGAATATACTCCGGTGTCCTGTTATATTTTAAATAGCAAGGAGTTTATTAAACTTCAAATCTGCAAATTTCATTAAAATTTAATAAACCATCATCTTGTCTTTATTGTTAGTTAGCACATACCTGAAACACTTAAGGCTATAAGCTAATGATAGTTATATAAGAGCAGATGCTGCTGGTGCAATAAGCTGTACGTCCAATGGGTGATGATCTGATTAGTCGACTAATCGCAAAAATAATCGGTGACTAGTCAACTATCAAAATAATCGTTTGTGGCAGCAAAGTAATATGTAGTTTAATGTCACTCCAAATCACGCAGTCAGTATTAGTGACATAAACATTCAGGCTGAAATTAGCTGCTATGTGTGGTGCCGTTAAGGAATGTGCCAGAAAGTTTTAGTCATTTTAATGCTGTATAGCAGCCCTAGTTTTCAGCTGGAGATACTACAGTTTTTTGGCTAACCTTCATCTTTAAACTAATGATTCAGATCAGATTCAGTCCCACGCGGGCTTAAAGTGACTAAAACTTTGCAACACATTCTCACTCCCAAAGTGTAATATTTTATGCTAGGTGACAAATCGTCAACATCTTACACTTCTGGGCACCCAACACGTCCCTTAATTATGAAATCGGAAAAATTAGGAAACATGAGAACCATTTGGAATCAATCTACACATGTTTGTTCATTTTACTTAAATCGCTTTGGAAAACACTATTTAGGCTACGTCCACATGTACACGGGTATTTTTGAAAACGGAGATTTTCCGTTTTCATTTTAAAAAATAATCCCGTCCACACGTAAAGGCAGAAATGAAGGAAAACGCTGCTAGGAACATGCCAAAGCAGCAGGTGGCGATATATTCCTAACCGTGCAGAAATGTTGGCCAATCAGAAGTCTAGAAGCCTCGGTGGGAAAAAGTAAACAAAGCTGGGGCATAGAAGCAGAACCGAGTCGTATGTGTGGAGGGACAGTAACTGTATGTGTATATGTAAGCATTTAAACACTGCAGAGAGTACAATTAACAGTAACAGTATTGTAGAAATTCATTTCACCGAAACAATAACGTGGCGCACAGTGTGACATCAAAAAATGCGCACACATTTGACGCTGCATTTTCTCCGTTTTTTTCGTCCGCGCGTAAATGCAAAAACAGAGTTTTCAAAAATATCCACCCTGGCCGGAGTTTTTAAAAATCTTCGTTTTCAGTGACCAAAAACGCCGTTTACGTGTGGACGAAAGGTGCAAACGCATAGAAAAATCTGCGTTTTCAAAAATACCCAGGTACGTGTGGACATAGCCTTAATGTCATTATAGTGCTGGATAAGGTTAGGGATCAGGTTAGGGTTAGGGCTGGAATACATGGCTGGAATGTGTATTACCGCGGGACCGTAATTCTATTGGATTTAACCCATAACCTGGCGCATAGCATAAGAACGCTGAAGGTCACCTTTCGCGTTCCTCAGGAACGCCTTGGGAATAAGAACGGGCTGAACTTTATGGCAGATGAGTTTGGAGTACATTTAGTTTTTGACTGGCTTTAAACGTGGTTTGGTGGTTTGGACATATTTTGGTGTATGTTTTAGTCTCTGTTTTGCAATTGCATGAAGATTTATTGTCTTCATGTAATACCTGAACGATGTAAATAACTCGCAAAAATAACATGTTTTTCATGCGATCAGCAGGTCAGTTTATTTATTGTGTCTGTGATTTGTCATGTCATTCAGTTGATTTTCTGTCTAACAGCATCTAATAATGTTCGTAATCATTTATTCCTGTGGGAGATCTGTGACACCGGACAATCTAAATATGCATATAAACAACGTTAAACTCTGGATTGCATTGACAAACACGCTGCTGCCCTGTAGCACACGATCATAGAGCTGTGTGCGTCATGAGTTATCCATCAAATAGTGAGTTGCTATGCATTTCTGTCTACTCTTGATAAAAAACACTGATTACATTAATCAGAGCTGAGCATTAGTCATACGAGCAGCACATTGAAATTTACAGGAAACCTTTGGGAGCTGGAGTGATGAGAAACCTTGGTTTGAAACCTTGTTTGGTTTGAGCGTGCCTCTCTCTGGGTTTGTGATTTTGCCTTGAAAAATGAAGAAAATAAATGCAGCTTTCTGTTGGCATTCATTCTGCTGTATTTCCCTAGAAATGAAATACATCATTGAGGGCTAAACTGAGGTTCTCAGGCGGTGAGTAAGAGGATGTTGGATTTCTGCAGACCTACCAGATCGTTTTAGAACGACGCTGATAGGCTGGTTAATTGAACAGTTGATTGTTTAATTAGTAATTTCTTTCCATTGAAGGGACAAACTTAATGTTATGAATGCCTCTCTCCTTGGCTTCAGTAAACTGAAACTTTTTAGATTATTTCAAAACCTTTCACATTGTGTTTTGATGATTTTCTTTTCCCCTTTGGTTGTTTCTTTAAGTTTAACAAATCATTTGTCGCAGTTTTCTTTCTCTTTAATAATGGTGGCTTTATTGTTGGCCTTTTTCTGCAGTGCTTCACTCACGTCCAGAACATTTATTGCAAAGGTTTGCTGATTGATTTTTGTGTAATAGACCAGTGTACCGCCTTCAGCTAAAAGCAAGGATGTAAATGTTGCTGTCGAAGACGTAAGCCATGATAAACAAGTCAAACTATAAACTCCCACATGCTGACTTTTGTTGGTGGCTATTGAAGAAAGGCTTGAACTGGGCGCTCAGGTGGTGCATTAAGAACGTTTCCCCTGGGAGACGAGAGCTGAAACTTTGTAACTTTACAGAAAAAGACTTAAAGGCAGAATTTGAGTCCCATGCTGTGTTCCCACAGGTTACTCAGACATCCAGGTACTGTGCACTCTATTTTTAGTGTCTGTCAGTGAGTGATTTATGTGGGCATTGAGATTCAGTTAACCCTTCACTCCTGCTGATAACAGAAGCAGATGGCTTTCCAGTCCTCTCTGTAGGACCCTCCCCCCGGACAGGAAGCAGTTCATCTACCCGAACAAAAACTTGACTTTAAGCATTTCTTTTGCAAACCTCAACACAGATTCCCGACATTTAGCTTTACTGAGGAAACATCGAGATTTTTTTAAATCTCACTATAAAGTCATTAGATTTTTATTGTTACTTTTGAAGAGGCAGGTTTTCCCTTTTCGAAGTTCAGACCCCACTTTTGTCATTAAGTAGATTTTAAAACAGTATCTTTATTCTTGTTTTCATAAATATTAATAGAAATGAGCAAAACTGGACAAAACCCAGAAACTAACACTATTTACTATTTACCCAACTAACTAACTTTAATCATAATTTTGTCCTTCTGGAAAGAAACCAGAGAGCACTGACATTCAGGTTTACGAACGCGTAACAAGTGTTCAGAATAACATGTTGGTTCCATATCTTAAATTTTATGCTCAGTTTCCATTTAAAGTGCGCTGTACCAGTAACTGTTGATACATGGAAACATTTTTTAAATAATAAATGAAGAGGAAGCTCCATTTGGTTGGCTGTGTGTACGGATACTGTTAAAGCAGTAATTAATTGAAGTGGTCAGGTCATCGGCACACTGCCGGCCCTCTTTTTCTCCAGCTGGTGGTTCAGAGAGCAGATTGTTCCCATCTGTCCGGGGACTCTCCGCTGACTCAGGCCTTCTTTTTCCAGTGGTGGAAAGGACAGGCGATGATGGCTGAAGGGCGTGGTGTCAGGTTCACACATCATCAACCTTATTTCCTTGTTGTCAATCGTGCTGTCTAGTCAGAGACCTGAACATTGTGCTATGAGCCAGTCTGGAAGCACATTCAAGCGAGAATTAAAATGGATACCAGCACAGGGATGTTATTTGTTGGTTTTTCAGTGGCTGCAAGTGCTGATGACACTATTGTGAACTGTATTATTACAGTTTATATGTCAGTATGTCAGCAGTTAAACTGGTTTTAACAAGTCAGCATTCAATACTGGGTGCAAAAACACATACAAAATTATAATTTAATATATATGTATTATTTGTGATATATTAATTCAAAAATGTTTTTTAAAAACATTCTGAAAGGTAGAAATGTCTTCCACACTATGAATGCCTGGATCCAGATTAGTTTGAGATATTTTCCTATTATAAATATATAAACTGAACGAGCAGCCTAACTGACAGACCCAACAAACTATTTAGTCCCACAGTTTGATTAGATTAATCATAATGAACAGATTTGTCTTCTTCAGGCCGAAGCTTGTAATAATGTTTTTGTTGGAAAATGGAGCACCAAAACATGCAGTTCCACAAATGTCCACTAGGGTTTCCAACAGAGAGTCGGTTCTCATTGCGTGCATTACTAAAATGTCCAGCAATAAACTGTTTTGCTGTCTGTTAGGAATAGTTTCCGTATTCCTAACAGCAGTCCAGGCAGCTGGTGAGCATTAAACTCTATTAAGGCTTTAAAGTTTGAATCCTTAGGGGTGTGGTCTCTTGGACTGACAGGTGTATGGTGAGAGAGGTATTTGTGTGCTAGGCTTATCTGCCATCGTCTGCTGTGCAGCTAATCGTCACGCTGTCCATGACACCTGAGTTCCAGTTTTAGTGAGTAATATTCTAGGATTTAAAATTGGACGTTACTCAGAAATGATTAATTGGGATCTGTATTGCTGCCTTGCAGCTTACTCACTAACCTGGCCAGAGTTAGCTCTGATAACTTAGCTGATAACTTAGCAGTCCTCCCTCTTGTTCAAAGATTGTATTAAAAAACCAACATGGCTGTGGCAGAAGTGCTAACACGGTAGAGTCCTAACCCCACTGACTTAACTAAAGATTGGGTAGCTGTGGTTGTCTTTGGATTTTCATATATGTCGCTTTTACCCTTCTGATCCTAGTTGAAGGAGAGATCCTAATCTTCAAACGCCTGTTTGAAGACTGTTGGCAGTGTCATGCTTTTTTTCTTCTGCTTTTGTTTAGTGGAGGTTTGCAACCTGCTTATAGCTGCATTAGCACCACCCTCTGATGGTTGTAGCACATTACGTCCTACCAGGAGCTTTAAAATGCACACTGACCCGCTGGAGGTCAAGAATTCATCATAAACCTGAATTACAATGTTGATAATCAGATAATGTGAGTCTGTGATGAGGCTCTGTGTTAATGTGTAGGTAGACTTGATGATTGTACTAAAGCAAAGCAGACACTAGCATGTAAACTTCCATATGATGACACTGAGGTGCAAGATGATAAACTGCGCATCACTGAAATTCAGAGCTGTCACGACTAAGGAATTTTTTTAATTTTTTCACATGCACGGCTTCAAGGACACGAGTTCTCAGTGAGTAGTGAGGAGGGCGAGAGGATGAGGGGCTGCGGCACTGTGTAGGCGGGCGTTCCTGTCTGACATATGCCCTCAGAGATGCTCCAGCCCAGTGCCGCTGTCCTTGGAGCGACGCAGCATACAGATAAGCCTCACCATCTGGACGTTTCGCTGTTCTGTCAGAGGTCCGTGACACTCGGTGGCAGCCCCTTAGGACAAAGCACGCAGAGATCCGCCAAACCTCTGGGCAGTGTAAATGCCACTCTGACGCCATTACTATGCACCCTCAGTGGTTGCTGTCCCGGCGTCTGCCTTTTATGCAAAGTGTCGGTGGATACTTCATCCTTTTCTTTTTCTTTTTTTTAAACTGATAGTGCAGAAGATTTTTAGGAGGGTGAAAACAGACAAAAGCACCAAATCTCAGCTGCTGAACAAGCTGAAAACCAGACGACAAATAAATGTCTTTACGGTGGAAATGGGCCCAAATCATGCAAAACTCTATAAACTAGCACTGAAACTGCACGCACGACACAAGAAGATGTAAAACTCGGTCAACAGACCGACGTGAGCAAGTTAATTAATAAGATAAAAATGAGAAACAACAGAAAAAAAGAAACAACAGTCACCGGCAAACACAAACAGAAAGGCAACAAGAGGATGCTAAAAACTTATTAAAACTACAGAAGACACAGAAAATGATTACAATCAAGAGTAGAATTTTAAAAATGTAAGAATCAAAAGTTAAAACCAGTGAACAATCAACATTAATCCAGTAAAAATTATTACAGGGTAAAAACAGACCATAAAAATGGCCTCCCTTTGTTTGAAGGTACTTAATATTCCTTCAGGTCAATTTTAATCTCTAGGATGTGGAGGAAATGGCAGGAAATAAATCTTTGGTGTGGTAAAAGCGTTTTCAGCGTGATGTGACGTCACCGCTGCAGTTCTGTTGGTGCCTCTGAATCTTCTCCCTCAAGCCTCAGGACATCATGGTAGGTCTCACGTTCTCAGTCTCACCCTGGGGACAAATTCACGGTGCATGATCCGGTGAATCCTCCCAGTTACCTGAGGTGCTGTCTCCGGGCTTGGAACGTGCGGACTCTTCAGCTGCAGTGCCAGCTCTTAAAGGACGATCCTTAAATATAAATTCAGGTCAGTTTGAAACAATTTTGGGGTCTGCAGTGAAGTCAGAAATAAAAAAAAAGCTGTGGACATACCTGAGAAGATGGTTGTTTGGACTCAGTAAATGGTGGAAAATAAAGAGCATGACAGTTTGCCAGTGAGCACAAAGTGACGAGGAAGAGAGAAGAAACACAAACGGACACATCTTAGGAGCTGAAGGCAGAACCGGCTTTTTTTCTAAAGGCTCCAGAGACAAATATCTGGCTCTGGATGCTAAACATCCGCCTTTCTTCACTTCCTGCCTGCGTCCGCCTGCTGCTTTGTGCCGGGCAGGTGGTGTTTGGTGACTTTACTGCAGCTAGTTTGATGAAAACAGCTGCCCGCTGCTGCCACCAAACACAAACCGTGAGCTGGAAGAGATCAGCATGCAACGTTTGATGAGGTTCTCTGTGGTTTGTGACTAAGCAAATGACTGCTTTTGCTTCATATAAAGTTGTGGTAGTCTGCTCTGACACAGCGGTGCTTTCAACTAAATGTCATCATTTTAAAGCAGAGAGAAAATTCATTGATTTCCAGACGTTTGCACGTTCAGCAGCAGCTGGAAAACCTGCTTTCTGTATGCTTTTGAGCACACAAACCATAACATCAAGTCTTCCAGTCTTTTTCCAATGTGGATATTTCTTACCAAGCTCTTTGTGACATAAATAACATCCAAGACAGGAAGCTGGAGTTAACGGGTTAACTCCAGCATCTCTAAATGATTCTAAGTTTGGATTTGGGGGTCAGGTAAGTTTTTAGACATCTGATGACTTTGTGGCTGGCAGGTTGGGGACCCACACGCTCACGATTCAGGAAACCAAGAGTCTACTCAAAACACAGATTTAATGGTGGTAATTCAAAATACAGAGAAAGCCAAATTCTCAGGGAATCCAGGGCAAGGAAACACAACAATGAGGGATGGTGCGACAAAGGACAAAAGGAGACAATATGTACAGTGGGGCAAAAAAGTATTTAGTCAGCCACCGATTGTGCAAGTTCCCCCACTTAAAATGATGACAGAGGTCAGTAATTTGCACCAGAGGTGCACTTCAACTGTGAGCGACAGAATGTGAAAAAAAAATCCATGAATTCACATGGTAGGATTTGTAAAGAATTTATTCGTAAATTAGGGTGGAAAATAAGTATTTGGTCACCTCAAACAAGGAAAATCTCTGGCTCTCACAGACCTGTAACGTCTTCTGTAAGAAGCTTTTCTGTCCCCCACTCGTTACCTGTATGAATGGCACCTGTTTGAACTCATCATCTGTATAAAAGACAGCTGTCCACAGCCTCAAACAGTCAGACTCCAAACTCCGCCATGGCCAAGACCAAAGAGCTTTCGAAGGACACCAGGAAAAGTATTGTAGAGCTGCACCAGACTGGGAAGAGTGAATCTACAATAGGCAAGCAGCTTGGTGTGAAAAAATCAACTGTGGGAGCAATAATCAGAAAATGGAAGACATACAAGACCACTGATAATCTCCCTCGATCTGGGGCTCCACGCAAGATCTCATCCCGTGGGGTCAAAATGATCATGAGAACGGTGAGCAAAGATCCCAGAACCACACGGGGGGACCTGGTGAATGACCTGCAGAGAGCTGGGACCAAAGTAACAAAGGTCACCATCAGTAACACACTACAACGGCAGGGAATCAAATCCCGCAGTGCCAGACGTGTTCCGCTGCTGAAGCCGGTGCATGTCCAGGCCCGTCTGAAGTTTGCCAGAGAGCACATGGATGATACAGCAGAGGATTGGGAGAATGTCATGTGGTCAGATGAAACCAAAGTAGAACTTTTTGGTATAAACTCAACTCATCGTGTTTGGAGGAAGAAGAATACTGAGTTGCATCCCAAGAACACCATACCTACTGTGAAGCATGGGGGTGGAAACATCATGCTATGGGGCTGTTTTTCTGCCAAGGGGACAGGACGACTGATCCGTGTTAAGGACAGAATGAATGGGGCCATGTATCGTGAGATTTTGAGCCGAAACCTCCTTCCATCAGTGAGAACTTTGAAGATGAAACGAGGCTGGGTCTTCCAACATGACAATGATCCAAAACACACCGCCCGGGCAACAAAGGAGTGGCTCCGTAAGAAGCATTTGAAAGTCCTGGAGTGGCCTAGCCAGTCTCCAGACCTCAACCCCATAGAAAATCTGTGGCGGGAGTTGAAAGTCCGTGTTGCTCGGCGACAGCCCCAAAACATCACTGCTCTCGAGAAGATCTGCATGGAGGAATGGGCCAAAATACCAGCTACTGTGTGTGCAAACCTGGTAAAGACCTATAGTAAACGTTTGACCTCTGTTATTGCCAACAAAGGTTATGTTACAAAGTATTGAGTTGTATTTTTGTTATTGACCAAATACTTATTTTCCACCCTGATTTACGAATAAATTCTTTACAAATCCTACCATGTGGATTCATGGATTTTTTTTTTTCACATTCTGTCTCTCACAGTTGAAGTGTACCTCTGGTGCAAATTACTGACCTCTGTCATCATTTTAAGTGGGGGAACTTTCACAATCGGTGGCTGACTAAATACTTTTTTGCCCCGCTGTATACACACACCAGGTAATGAAACAGGTGATATGATGAAACATAGCTGACACTAATTGGTTTTATGAGACAAAGGCAGAGAAACCTAAGAAGGAGATGACTGTGGAGATTAGACTAACTCCACACAGGACACCCTGAAGGACAAAAAAACTAAGACCAGAACAGAAAGGAACAAAAAAGGAATAAACTCAATACTATTTACCCAAGCATCACAGAGATCTCCACAAGATAAAGGTAAAACATAAACGGACAGCCTGTGATGCAAAAGGAGCAAAACTCAAACACAAATGATCCTCAAAACTAAAACAAAATCACAACTGTTCACAGAAACCCCAAACTGTGGGTCCAAAGCCTAGGCGGTGACACCGGCACTGTTGGGCCTCAGCTGTGTGTTGCATCTAATCTTCAAATATCAGGACTTTCAAATACTCAGTCCTCTTTTTTTCTCCAGAGCCGCCTGATGCTTGTTGGTGATCTCTGACTCAGAAAAATGTGGCTTTAATGGGATTGTGCTTTCAGTTTGAGTGGCAGAGGTGTTCTGAAGGAGAAAGTCTCAAGGAGAGATGAGAGGTGAACTGATGAAATCTCCAAAAAGCGTTCAGCCTCTGTAGGTGTGACGGTGAGAACTGAAATCCTTGACTCGGTTAAGTCCTGATAAAAGTGATCGTTGGTAAATCAGCTGTTAAAACCCATCATTTGAAGACAAAATGATGGGCTGCTGTATTGAGGAATTGGGTAAGTTTTCCCACAAATGTCTCTTCATACAGAAGATTCACACTGAGGTTTAAGGACATCACACTGAGATGGTGATGAGAGAATCAGTTTGATAAGAAACAATTGAGCAAAAAGGACCTTTCTGTGTGTGATGTTGAATCTCATCTCCACACAAAAGGGAAAAATATGAATCGTATGCTCACAAGCAAAGTGTGCAGCATGCAGTTCTGTCAGTTATACTCTGAAAACGTGGATGAACATTAAAAACTGAATTATAAAAAGCCCGAGTCTCAGCTGGAGTTCCTGCAGCAAGCTTTGTCAGGACTTCTTGGCTTTCTTATTTATCCTCACTCACCAGCTCCGCTCTGTTCCTCGCGGGGACAGAAAACCAATAAAACACCTTAACGGAAAAACAAATGATGACATCAATCCTAGAGGCGGTGCTAAAGTTGGTGAATGCGGCCATGTTGAGTTGAGTCAGCAGTACGTTGAAAAGCGGTTGAGAACATGGGAGGCATTGTCAGGTAATAATCAGTGAACCGTCAGGTGCTGACAAGGCTGAAAAAGGCAGATTAGCAGGTCCAAAAAATTTTATTTCTGGTACCAAAAATAAGAAATTAACTTTTAGTTTTAATTAAGTTTCCTGTCTGACACAGACAATAAGCTTCACCCAAATCTATGGTTTTGTGAATGAAAGAACACATGAATTTACCAACTTCATGATTTGAGGCATGTACTCTGTTGGAGCCCACCTCCAGTGGACGTTAGAGGAGCTGCAGTTTTTTAGCATCTCCTTTCAATAAACTTAATGACTTAAAGGATTACCCACAGTCATCCATAGCTGTTACGGTAATACACTTGAAGATGCAACATCATTAATCTAGCAGCATGCATGAGTTTGGCTGAATCTGTCCGATCAGGTTCTCGTCATGTCATGTGCTGCAGTGCTTTGCTTCTTATTGTCTTCTCTGCCTCTCCAGCTTTTTATTTTCACGGTTTACGTGCAGCACACCTTTAAGATTTGGCCTAATGGCCACACAATATCCCAAACACCAAGAAAAGAATCACTCAGATTTTAGTGGTGACATTTAGTTCAGGATCAGAATACTTATATCGAGTTGCCCAAACCATGCAGCTACATATTAATGACTTAACCCGGTGCTCAGATGTTCTTCGACTGAAGTTTTTTCCATTTATGGTGCCTTCTTCCTGCTGTATGATGGAGTTTGTCCAGCGAGGCCATCGAGGATCCCCGGCATGAACTTTTAGTCTTCTCACCAACATTTATTGATGAAGACCATCTTAAAGTTGCACTCTTGTGATTAAAACTCAGGTTTTACATTGGTCACTCCTCAGTTGGCCTTATACTGAATGACCACATGGCCAGCCCATCCCTGCTGGTGCTCCATTGGTAGATGTGTATGTTGGATATTTACAGTTGGTTGTTTTGTCCACTAGAAATATTTTCTACTAAAACATCAGTGCTATTTAAAGTATGTCTGGAAGATGTCTCGATGATCCTGATGAAGGCTACAGGCTGAAATGTGCTGGTCCAGAAGTAAAGTTGTTCTTCCAGATGTTACTCGAACTTCAGCCTAGTCAGAGGTTTGATCTTCTCCATGCATCTCAGAAGCACTGCCAGTTGCATCCTTCGTACCATCCTGTTTCGTGGAGGAGCTACATCACTAGCATGCAGCTCTGCAAAAGCCCACTGAAGATCTCGAGCATCATATGAAATTGCTGTCTCATTCCTGCTGGCATGTCATTTTGTTAAGAGGAAATAGGGAGCCAGGCACCAAGAGGTGTGAAACTGACTGAAGAAGATGTTGGATTGCAGAATGAAGACCAGCGGGATCTGGAAAATGATGATGGTAAATGGTAAATGGCCTGTATTTGTATAGCGCTTTTCTAGTCCCTAAGGACCCCAAAGCGCTTTACACAACCTGTCATCCACCCATTCACACACACATTCACACACTGGAGGATGATGATGATTATGATGTGTGTTACACTAGTGTGGTAAGCAGCAGGTCTGTTATTTTCTTTAAAGTCACAGATGGAAGCCACACAGAAGAATTAATGTCATTTTTATACTTTTCTTCCTTTTCTGGGGAGTTTTCTTTTTCCTTTGCATCCTTTGTCTTGAAGCTCTGGTGGCATCTGTGGCGACGGCTTAATTAATTAGCATTCTTGGGCTCTCGGGCTGTCTGTTGTCTTTATCTCTATTTGTCGTCTTCCTCCTACAGTGCCCGCCTGTCTCAGCTGTCACTTAAATAATCAATTGGATCCACTTTTCTGCTTAGTCTTTAGTATCACATGCGTCAGGCGACTCGGGATGGATAACCACATCGAGGAGCTGCAGTGACTCTAATGAATTGGCAAAGACAGGATGGGAAATATATGGTTTCATCGCCTTTATGGCCTTCATGTAACATGATGAGTTAATATAAGCAGAAAAGACAGAGAAGATATTCCTCTTTCCCTTCGTTGACTCTTTTTTTTAGTGCTCAAAAGCATTATTTAGTGTCTTACTGTCAGTTAATTGTTCCCCACGTAAATGCAAGCTGCAGCATTTTCATGTAAAGCTACCAGCTCCTCACAGTTGTAACGTCTTTGGCATTTTCAGTTGAGCTACTGTCTGACTGGCCTACAAATCTGCTGAGAAGCAACATCCTGACACTGTGGTGTGTCTGCATAGTAGCTCAACTTTGGCTGTCACTGCTGGAGAAAATATAAAATTAATTGAGCCAATATTTAGACCGATCTCCGGTGCTGCCAAGTACATTTAAAGAGCGGAAATTTGGCAGACAAAAGCCAGTTTTCGCCAAAACTTTCTGGACTATAATCCAAGTTATGACTGAGCTCACATAGAGAGAGACTGTCTGCCAGTTTATTTCCAAAATCCACTGATGTGTCTAACTTTAGCGACCTCAGAAGCACATAATGTAGGCAAAAGAGAAACAAAACTAACCAAGGTTGTGTTAAGGGTGCTAGCAGTGGTGTAGCGGTAGTAAAATCATTTTTTTATTCTTGGAAAGTGGTGTTAAAGTTTCATAAAGGAACCTTAGCAGATCTGTTGGAACGAAAAGAGCAATCAGGACAATTTTTTTTATTGAAGAGGCAATAAATAACACACAAGTTCATATTCAGGGAGAGCAAACTCTTACTGCAGAGCCCCCCTTTTCTATCTAAGGGGTTTTCTTGGTAGTCCATAGTGTGCTACCAGTGCAGAACTATGCATATTTGCAGTTAAGCCCAGCTATTTTCACTCTACTCCTTTTAACTCTGGCCTAAATCAGAACCAGATTGAATCATTAATCCGATAACGGAGATAAATGAGGTTGAGAGGCCTCCTAAAACTGCAGATATTTCATCTGCTTTCAGCATAGGTTTAGAGATCTGTTTAGAGTTAGAGACCACTGGTGGCTGGTTTTCCGCCTAAACAGCCTGATGATGGACATTCTCTCTGTGCGGTGAGGTGGGCTCTGTCCGTCCACCGGTGCATGTGTGACATCTGAAGAATGGTCAGATTAAACAGGATGAGGCGAATAAACTGACGGACAGTTAGCTGCAGATCAAAGCTGTCCTCTGTCCTCACAGCACACCGGCCTCATTAGAGGAATGTTCAGAGCAGCTGATCAAAGTCACTTTAGAAAAGTAAACGTGGAAGCCTCTGAGGGGTCACTTTACTACTCACAAGCTCCAAGTCTGAGGGGTTACTTTACTACTCACAAGCTCCAAGTCACAAACACGAGGTCATACAAAACAGGCTTTTAACATTCTGCCCATCCATTTACAAACGGGGAAAGATTACTGCTTGAATCTTAATTTTAGAATTTCTAAGATGATTATTTCTCATAGAAAGCATTCACCATTTCAGTTTTTTGTCCTGAGCACACCAAAAACTGCATTTCCTCTGATGCTTTTATAAACTCATGCTAAATCTTCACAACAGCTGTAAACATGTTTACAGCCTGATACTAAAACTGTTTGGCATTTATTGCTACATAACAGCTGTGTGGGGGATTCATTTATTAATAACTCATCCATTTGGTTACAGTGAAGGTTTAAAGGTAGGGGTATAGTGGCCAAGTTCCAGTTTAATGAACAAGTCATTAAACTGGAGCTTTTGACTGTGTGTTTGCTGCTGCTGACATTTGGAGCATTTTAATAATTTTTTTTCCAAAAAGGCCTCCTGTGTGGTGCAGACCACCCAAGAAGGTGGTAATAAAACTGTTTTATCAGTGTATCAGTATCCATGTAGTGTGTTGTACCTGTACAGTTTAAAGGTGTAGTTTGCCAATTGAGCTTGCTAGGTAAATATTTAGCGCTCCATGCCCGGTTCGTAGAGAGTTAGTAGTGACTGAAATTTCCCTGGTCTGGTGTTGTTATGGTGGTTCTCTGTGTCATTCAGCTGTTTCTCTAATGGTGCTCCTGTTCTGCGAACACCAGCATTTTAACCTGCAGCCAGCGATTGTGTTGGTCCTGTTCTTCAGTTTTGGTGTTGGTGGTGTCGTGGCACACGAAGCGGCTCGGTACCTGCTGCAGGTTCTGCGTGATGTCACCCGCTCTCCCCTGATCTCGTCAAAAACAAATTTAACCTGACCAGCCGGCTGTGAAGTAAAGTTTACCTGCTGATGGAAAGACTGAAGTGCTGAAGCTTTGGCAGTGGTGCTGTTACAGAACTTTCTTGACCTTGTTGGCCTATGTTTGTTAAGTTTGGGCTGTTAACATTAAAACCAGTGGTTTATGAACCACTTCATTTGTATGTTAAACTGAAAGTGAGCTCCAATAAAATGTGTCACTGCTAGGGCTGCCACGATTAGTCGACTAGTCACAATTATGTTGACTATCAAAGTCGGCGACGACTGATTTAATAGTCGATGCGTCGTTTGAAGCTTTGTAAGATCACAAAAGACGCAGGAATAAGTTGTTATGATTCAGTGTCATGGATATTTTTTTTGTACTGTGTTTTTTGTCTTCCACACCAGGGGTCCGTTCTTCGTACCTCGCTAAGTAAGTTAGCTGGATTTGATTGTTGACGATTTCGCATGATCTTGGATCGTTCGGTTCTCCGAAGCTCATCCGGGACTTGCTGTCATAGCAACAGATCCGTAAGCGTAAACCTGCTTGGGAGCAGGCTTACTTTATGCATTTCCCAGAAGAACCCACCCGAGGGATTAATAAAGTTCTATCTTATCTTATCTTATCTTATCTTATCTTATCTTATGTAAACAGGATTAGATCGCGGCCACTCAGGTATGTCCGCTTCATCTATATGAAAGCAACAGCGATATTTTTCCACTGTTTTTCCATAAATAAATATTATCAATGTAACTAAAGCTAATGCAGTATTTGATTCTGTTATTGATTTCATACAGATACATACAGGCCATTTCCTAAAAAAAGGGAAATGTACTATTAATCATTCTATTCCATGTATTTGATTATTTCAGGTGTAATTCATATTTTAGAGTAGTAATAGTAAATTACTTCGTGTAATCAAGATGAGAGACCACGGCTATAAAAACGAAGGGGGATTTGGGAAGTCTGTCGCAGCCATGTCCTGTCCGTATACGCGAGCCACCCATTGCGGAAGGTGCAAGATTGATAAGGAGAGTCCTCAGAATTCAGCGTATATTGCGGGATAGACAGGATCCTTTAGCTCAGCGTGACAGTGTGCTCATTGAGAGATATCGATTTTCCCGTGAGGGTATTATTTACTTAACCAACTTGTTGACGAGGGGGTGCAGGACCACCACCTGTCTTTTTTTGCTCTGCCCTTTTCTTGGTTGCTGTTATAAACAAACAAACAGATTATTTCAGGGTCTCTTTCCAAGAGACTAAAAGCAATATAAGTGATAAATCTTACCATTCTGTAGAATATTCTTATATTTCACCTTTACTTGTTCCCATGTTCTAGTGGGTCCTGTTGTGGCTCTAATGTGAAAGAGGATTTAATGTAATATAATATAATATGATATAATGTAATATAATATAATAGATTTACCCTACCGCCTACTGGTGTTGGCCAGAGGGGCCGATGGCGCGATATGGCAGCCTGGCTTCTGTCAGTCTGCCCCAGGGCAGCTGTGGCTACAACCGTAGCTTGCCTCCACCAGTGTGTGAATGTGAGAGTGAATGAATAGTGGCATTGTAAAGCGCTTTGGGTGCCTTGAAAAGCGCTATATAAATCCAATCCATTATTATTATTATTATTAAATTACTTACGAGTTTAATTTGTCAGCAACTTTCTGCCAGCCCTCTCTCCTTGCTTTTGCAGCCTTTGCAGTGTTCCCTTGCGTTTTAATTAAACTCTGAAACTCCTGAAATCCCTCAATCAAGAGTTCTTGCTCTGCTGCCGAAAAATACTGAGCGCGCTCCTTCGACATTTTCGCCGACCAATCAAAGGGTTGCCGATCAATGTTTCTACTATCGATGCGTAGCCCCTGTTAAGCCACCCAGTGATCTCACATTACTTCATCCAGCTATACTAATCGTCAACAACAGGTGTGTTCGGAGAACCGGAATAGCGAGCTCAAAGTTGGCGCGATGATTTGATCTTGGATGTGTCATTTGATCTTGGATGTAGTAAGCGAGGTACGAAGAACGGACCCCAGAGGGTGCCATAGTTTGTGTCCTGTGTTATTGCTGCTATGTGAGTTACAGGTGGAGGCTGACCATTGGTGGAGGACTGGGAGAGGCCGGCTATAAATGAGGACCCTTTTCAACTGACACGCCCTTGCCTACTTCCTGTTCCCAATGAACTGTGCATGTGGCTGCGTGTGAATTTGTATTCTGGGAGCTTTTGCCGTGTTGTAAATAGTTTGTTGTATATAGATGTAAATAGTTGTCGATACTTGTTTTTACTCGGTGGCTGTAGGGGTGAGAAGCCATTTTTCTTTGGGAACCTTTTCTCCTGTTTTTGGTTAGGGAGGCAGGTAAGACACCTGTAATTTTCTTTTGGGGTTTTCTGTGAAGGTAAGCCAGCTGCATTTCATTTCTAGAGTTTTTTGTTTGGTGTTTTGGCCATGCTCACCCTGACGCCTGCTACCTTTTGGAACTTAATAAACTGACTGGCTGTTGTGAAATCCGTGGTAGCTGTTTTTTGTTGGTTTCTTCCTTGAGAGCAGGGAGTGTGGGGGCATTTCTCCTTATTTTTATTTTCCTTATGTTGCACGCCGGTTTTCCCTGGGCTGGGGTGTAACGTAATTGGGGGCTCGTCCTTTCCTTTTTTTTCGTCTTGTTTGGGTTGGCTTGGGGCGTGGGCTCGTTCGTTCTTTATTTGTTGTAGTCGTCGTTGCCGGTGTCATTTGTTGACTCTGTTTTTCTGGTTGGCAGTTTTTTCTTGTGTGGGGGGCAGGGTGTTTGTAGTGGGTGTGTTAGTATGGAGTTTAAATTAGAGGAGTTCACCATGAGTCCAACTAAGGGGAAGTTGGAAAGGTGTAAAAAGGGTGATTTGGTGCTCATTGCAAACTTTTTTGATGTACCTGTGCCATTGAACGTGAAGAAGAAAGAGCTGAAAGAGCTCCTGTGTGTTAAACTGCATGAAAGGGGGTTGTTTGGTGAGCCAGCTCCTGCAGAGGGAGTTGAGGCGGGAGCTGTTGCTGGCATTCCTGCCCCACTGAAAGATCTCCCTCCTCAAACTGGCCCTTCTGCGGTTAACACTGCGCATAAAGGAGGTTGAGTTACAGAAGCAGCAGTTGGAGGTGGGAGCCGCTGTATCTGCCAGTCCTCCTACACCTCGGTCAGCCCCGCAGTCACCATCCCCGCAGTCAGAGGACGGCTTTGATGTAAGTAGGCACATCAAATTAGTCCCAGCTTTTAGAGAGACTGAGATAGATTCGTATTTCATAGTGTTTGAGCACATTGCAGGTGCACTACACTGGCCAAAGACTGTATGGTCTCTTCTACTCCAGTGCAAATTGGTGGGGAAAGCTCAGGAGGTGTGCACAGCTCTTTCATTGGAGGACAGTTTGGATTATGAAATGGTAAAGGCTGCTGTCCTACGTGCATACGAGCTTGACCCAGAAGCTTACAGGCAAAACTTTAGAGGTCTTAGAAAAACTGCTACCCAGACTTATGTAGAGTTTGCCAGGGAAAAGAAAACTCTGTTTGATAAATGGTGTAACGCTACCATGGTAAAAACCTTGGATGATTTGCGTGAGCTTGTGGTGTTGGAGGAGTTCAAAAGTCAACTCCCAGAGAAAGTAGTAACCTACTTAAATGAACAGAAAGTTACAACTCTTGCCGCTGCTGCTGTACAGGCCGATGAGTTTGCATTGACACACAAAAGTGTGTTTTCATCTCCTGTTTACAGCACACCAAACTCAGTCAGTCCAAAAATCTGGTCTCCAAAGAACACCCGCAGTATCACATCCGCAACCACTGAAAATAGAGAGTGCTACTATTGCCATGAGCAAGGACACCTCATTGCTGCCTGTCCCGTTCTTAAGAGGAAAGGAGCAGTCCAGGAAGGCTAAATCTCCTTCCCCAATCAGCTTTCTGCAAACCAAACCGTATGCTCTAGAAGGGGTGGCCGTACTTAAAACTGAGAAGGACAGGATAGATGACGAGTTCAAACCGTTCGTGTAAAAAGGTTTTGCTTCTCTGCAGGAGGGGGAGATACAGGAGAGGTGGAGGAAGATCTCAGCCTGGGTGTTTATTGTCTTATGTAGTCTGGAAGATGAGTGGATGGTGGGGTGGGTGCAGTTTTCTCTGTGGTGGGGTTCGGTGGACTGTCCCGGGCTCTGTGGGGCCGGGGGGCGCTGCTGCACTGGGCCCCGGTCTGGATGGGCCTGGGCCCCCTTTCCCTGGCGGGTCGCGGAGTATGGGGGTGCCTACTGGGGTCAGCGGGGGAGCTGGCCCCAGGGAGGGTTCACTTGCCCCTCCCTTCCTTCCCTCCCCATCTCCAGCTGCCTCCCTCTTCCCGCTCCGCCACAACCACCCACACATGCAGGACCTTGGAGTAGGGGTATGTCACCAGGGTGCAGAGGAGGCTACCCCCCCCCTCTGTCCCCTTCTGGCTGCCTCTGCCTCAATTTTATCCCACAACTTAGACATTCACATTACTCACACTCTCATTACACATACATATAGGATCTTGGGGGTGGGCACGATACACGGAATCCAAAGTACCATCAGGGTGTACACCCCACCCCTGGCGTCGTTGCCCACCTCTCAAGGTTAAATACACGTAGACATTGAGGGCTAGCAGGAGGGACCTTGCGCTTACCTGCTGCTCTCTGGCAGGTAGCTCCATGCCCTCCTGGGTTTTAAATGTACCTTAGAACACACATGCATCAACACTACAATGAGCGGGTGGAGGGAGGTTTGGAGTCTTCTCTCACCCCCATTCTCTGCGACCTGCTGGAGCGGGGGGGCTAGGAGGAGGAGTTGGCCGTCCGACTGCGGTCTGGAGTGTGGGGCCTCCCTGCTGCTGCGGAGTCGGGGCGGTCTGCCTCCCCCCACCGCAGGGAAAAGGGTAACACCACCTGGGTCTGGGTGCAGTTCCCCCCTCCAGGGGCAAGGGTACCTAGACCCGGTTTGTAGAGTACGCTTGGGGAGTGTGATCGTGTGTACAGCGTCTCTTTATGTCTGTCTCCACGTTGGTTGAGTGTGGAGTAAGTGCATATGAGAGCATGAGGGTGGGAATGGATGTTTGTATCTGTGTGTGCCTGTATGTCTGTGTCTATATGTCAGGTTGGGTGTCAGGCGCCACCTCTCTGGGGACATCTTAGGCCCTCCAAGGTTTGGAGGCCTATCTCCCCCCACCACCACTTCCCCTGCCAGTGGCGGACTCCCTCAGACATCGGTGCGTTGGTGGTTCTTTGTGTCCGGGGATGGGCGTCCAGGTACACACCGGCTCACTCCTTGGCGGCCGCTTATCGGGGCCTGGAGCCTGGGGCTCGCTCGGGCCACTTCGGAGGTGGGGTGCCCCCGGCCTCTCGGCCTGGGGCTCGGTCACTCAGGCATGGCTGGCTGCCGGCGGAGCTCACGGGCGCGTCACTGCAACTCCCCCTGGCTTCTGCTCCGCGGCTGCTGAGTGAGCCCTCATCTGGGACTCTCCTCAGCTCTTTCTGGGACAGTGGCGCGGCTGCCCCTCTGTTGGTCTTTCTTGGTCTCTTGTGTTCTGGGGGCCTCTGGATGTCTGGAGTTTTGATCTCCTCCATACCTGCTTCATGCCCTGGAGGACGGGGCTGTGGCCCCCCCCACACCCTCTAGCAGATCATTACATGAAGGAACCTTTAAAAAACAAAAAAAAACAAAAAAAAAACCAAGCGCGTCCATGTTCACAGGTGTACACACGGGTGATCACACCCACAAACTACACCCTTTTTGGCTCCTACCTCAAAGCACACTGTGTTCTGTTGATCTTATGTGCTGCACAATAATGTTTGATATTTAGTATTTACTGTCATATTCCCATATATCATTGTGATGTTGTTTATTCTATTACTCTTGTTCTCTTCTGGTTGTTTTCTTTTTTCTTTCTCAGCAGGTGATCCAGGTGATTGATATATGCATTTTTTTTTCTGCTCATTCTGTTGGTTTTTGTTTTTTGCCCTTCTCCCCCGTCCCTCTTCTCAGCTGTTTCTCTTTCCCTCTTTCTTTCTCCCCTTCTTTCCCCCAGTCAAGTCTGTCCCGTATTCAGTAAGTGAAAATAAAATAAACAATAAAAGGTGAATCAAATGGACCATTACGGCAAGGCTGGGATGGTCAATTTGGTAAAGTAAATCCGTTGGGCATCTTTCTTTGCCTTTAGACAACAATTCTGATGGCAAAAGAGCCAAACGGGACAGGCAAAAAAAAAAAAAAAGGTTTTGCTTCTTTGGTGGGAGGAGAGAAGAAAGTTGCTGTTAACATTCTGCGTGACACTGGGGCAAAACAGTTACTCATTTGTGAGGGTGTTTCACCTTTTTCAGCCCAATCGTATTGTGGCGCCGACGTATTAGCGTGGGGAGTTGAAATGGGGGTTATGCGTGTGCCATTGCACGCACGCGTCGTTTGAAGCTTTGTAAGATCCCAAAAGACGCAGGAATAAGTAGTAGGATTTAAGAGTGTAATAAGATAAGATAAGATAAGATAAGATAACCTTTATTAGTCCCACACGTGGGAAATTTGTTTCCCACGGACTGAAACAGAAGATGGCAGCAATGCATGTACAAGGATGCCAGCTGCCGTTAAACCGTGAAGAAGTAGCTCTGTCCCAGAATTCATAGCGCGGCCCAGCTCAGTTTTCAACAATGGTGGCAGCTAGTTAGTTTTAATATTACTTTTATTATTCTTTCTGGGTCACAAAATAAACGTTTAACATATTTTCAGGCGAGAATGTAGCTGTGTAAACCTCAAATATCTGCTCAGTTTATCAAGACACCGCATATTTTCAAAAGCGCTCCGACGTTTTCGGAGACGTCCGTTACCCACTAGCTCGATAGCTAGCCGGGGGCAAGGCTCACTAGCGCCGTGAGAACACCGGACTCCCCGCAAATCATTTTCAAACCCACCGCCGTCTTTCGCTACTCAGGTTAAATATATATAAGTCACTTAGATAACTTACAAATGTTATTGTTTGGCTTTTTTAGTATTTTATTTGTTCCTGAGTAAATCGGCTTGGCTGAGATTAAAGTTATAGTTTTTACACAGCTGAATAAACATCAAGCAGACAGCTGATTATCAGAAGTGTGAGATGCTGGAGAATATACTCCAGTGTCCTGTTATATTTTAGATAGCAAGGAGTTTATTAAACTTCACCGAAACAATCTGCAAATTTCATTAAAATTTAATAAACTATCATCTTGTCTTTATTTTTAGTTAGCAAATACCTTAAATACTTAAAGCTATAAGCTAATGATAGTTATATAAGAGCAGATGCATGCTGGTGCAATAAGCTGTACGTTTTACATCCAATGGATGATCTGATTAGTCGACTAATCGCAAAAATAATCAGTGACTAGTCGACTATCAAAATAATCGTTTGTGGCAACCCTAGTCACTGCACAGGAGAGCTGTGAACAAGTAACTGCAGCAAAGGCAGTTTAGTTAAATGTGTAATAAACAGACTTTACAACAGTCCTTTAACCTGAGCTGATGCATCATGTGTCTGAACATTAATATTCTGGATTATTTCTGACCTTCAGAGGCTTCAGAGACAGGGAGGCAAACAGAAGGAGGAAAAAGAGTAAAGCTTATTTGTCAGTTCTGGCATTTCTACTCTATCAAGTCTTTCCAACTGGGTAAACACTGTAAATACTGTGGTTTGGTCTATGGGGGAACGCCGCTGTCAGATCTGCCACCTCCACTTGACAAATCACCCAACCCAGTGGAACTTTCTAAGTTTCTGATCATGAGAAACTCACAGGTGTGTGTGTGTGTGTGTGTGTGTGTGTGTGTGTGTGTGTGTGTGTGTGTGTGTGTGTGTGTGTGTGTGTGTGTCAGAGAAACCTGTGTTCTTCCACCTCCCCGGGCAGCCGAGATGTCAAGATATGAGCCAAGAGAACGCCGACTAGGATGAGATTGTATCGACTTTCTGTCAGTTGAATCAGTGGACCACCCTGAACCAGATGGTTAGCAGGGAAGGAAAATAAAACACGGGTAGGAGAGGCTCCTGAACGGACAAAGAGAGGAAAAAGGAAGCCGTCAGTTTCGGGGACTTGTTTCCTCCTCTGTTTGTGCGGAAAGCAGAGAGTGGTCGTGTTCACGTCAGTGCAGAACCAACAGGAATAGTCTGTGTTCCTCACCTTAGGTCCAGGTAAACAGAGTCAACAAAACATTAAGATAATAATAATTAAGATTATTGTGGTTTTATTTATGTGGAAATAATATTTCTGAAAGCATAACAGATGCTTTTTGACACATGTAGACATTCAGAGATCAAAAAGTCTGCCACTGCTGAACTCTGTCGAATAGTTCTCAGTGAATAGTCACTGCTCAAAATGCCCATTACCAACTTTACAGTACTTCATGTTTAAATACTTTGGTCATTTTTACAGTATAAACAGCTAATAAATGCAGTGAGTCAGCCTGAAAGAGCAGCGCAACAATGTAAAACTGATTATGCTTTAAGAAAGGAAGCAATTCTTCACATCCAAACACGTCTGGAGTATTTTCTAATTATTGCAGTTTTAGTTTGTTTTGACTTTTTGTTATTAATTCAGTTTAGTCTCATTTAGTTTCCAGAGTGAGTTTTGATTGTTTTGCTTAAGTTTTTATTAGTGTTAGTGTTAGTTTAATGCCAGAAGGAAATCAGCATAAAAACACAGAATCTTCTGAAAGAATCTCCAAAGGCTCAATAAACAGGCCCATCTAAGCTTCATCTGCAAACTGTGATAACCAGTTCTCTCCAAGTTAATGAATACTGAAGCTAGGGCTTAGTTGTAGTTTTAGTTTAGTTTTCAGAGTCAACAAAATCATTTCACATAGTTTTGTTTTCCAGTGTCAAGCTTTTATTTTTTATTTTAGTGATCTAGAATAACCTTACAATCCCAAATTTCAAATCAGAGTTCCCTTAAAAGGAAAAAGAAACCAGATTTTAAGATACAATAGTAGATTTTAAAATTTGACATAGATATAAACACTCCACCAACACTATATGCAGTAACAAGAAGAGACTGACAGCGATGTGGTTATCATTAAACTCAACAGGAAGTTAAACTGATCTCAACTCCGAGCAATTAAAATCGTTGGAGCTAATGCGTGACATGCCAAGCTACCTGTAACTCCCAGTGGAGCAGGAGCCCAGAGAGAGAACTCATCCCACTGGAGGGTGTGAAGTGATTATGATCAGTTACTCTAGTTTCTCAGTGAAAGCTCGTGTTCTTCCAGGCTTTACTGTTCTGGAATAAAAAAGTGATTAAAAGCCGACAGCACGTTCAGATCGAGACAAACTGAGTCACAATGATGTAAAATACCCAGTTTAGTTCCAAATCTAAAGCTCTTATGTCTTCTGTGATTTCTAACATATGAAATAAATATAATGAGTGATGAAAACGACAGACGCGAGACACGTGGGTTAACCTTAATTAAAGTACTCAAAGTTTCTCATGTAAGGTAAATGGTGCCTTTCGTTTGTGCGTTTTAGAAGCAGAATATACTTGTTTACACCAAAAGAAATTATGAAAATTAGTTCTTATGTGATGGTTTTACTGGGCTCGGCCGGCCGTCGTTGTGGGTCTTGCTGATGGCGGGTGGGTTGAAGCTCTGTGTACGGTGCTGCTGTGCAGGCTGACTGACTGACAGAGTTGTTGTGAGTGTGGGCTGAGAAGCTGAAGCTTCTCACTCTCACTGTGGGCTTTCCCCTGCACTCGGGTGACAGATGAGCCCGTCCTTGATCTGTAAATTACTGCCCTTCATGCTGGCGGCCGAGCACAGCTTCATTATGTGCCTCTCCCTCTGCCGCTCTGCCTCTGATTCCCACTTCTCCTCCTTTAAAAAAAAAAAAAAAAAAAAGACTTCTCTGTTTGGCTTTCTGGACCAATTTCTGTGAACCACCTTCCCTCTGCTTTTCCATGTGGTTTCCTGTGTGTCTGCACCTGCATAGTTATAAAAAAGAGCATATAAAAAACTGAGTAAACTCTGGAGTCTACATCAGAATTGCAAACAGACGTGCAGCGATGAGTCACTGAAGGCTCAAATCTAATTAGCACCATTTATCTGCTTTAAAGGAGTTTCGTCAATTAGCACTTTGATGTGAGATTTTTTGAAAGCAATGGTAAGAAGCTCCTCTGAAGGACTGAAGTCCAGAAATCAGCCGGTTCACATTTAAAAGGGCCTGAACTTTGGTGTGTGTGATCCTCGATGCTTTATTGTCAGTCTCGGTTGGGTTCGGGTCTGATCATATAGAGAGAGTTGAGTTTTGTTGTCCTGATGTTTGGTGTAAACGCCAGGACCAAAGGTGCGAGTCGTCGTTAACTCTGTGTAATCTATTCAGTTTGCTGCCGGTGGGCTTCAGTCACGTTTTCCACATGTCTTAAGGAAAATTCAAGGAAACTGATGAATCTGACCTAAGTTTAGATCCACAGCAAAGAAGCTGAATACATCACATGGTTTCACATATGCCTGCTTGAATTTGGCTTAAAATGCTTAAAAATGCTTTTAACCTCCTAGGACCTGGCGTCCACATATGTGGACATCACATTTTGGGTTATTTAGACCAAAATACTCCATTTTGCTCTACAAGGGCCTGATATCCACTTACTGCTACTGTTCTATCAAAATTTTAAACGAATATCCTCATATGTGGCTCTTATTTTTCTTAAAAACAAAAATAAGGTAAAAAAAAAATAATGGTAATTCTTTGTTTTTACATTCATCGGGCCCCAATATCCCCAAATATCAAAGAGAAATTAAAAATGCATGCTGTGGAAGAGTTCGTGTCTTAGAGAAGGTTAAAGAAGGTTTAAAAGCATTTTTCTTTCGGATGTGTGTGTGTGTGTGTGTGTGTGGGGGGGGGTGATACTTCTTCCAAGCCAAATCTTGGTGTATTTTTTCTCTTGAAGATGCAGCTGTGAACATATTTGTGTTTGTATTGTCTAATTTTTGCTTTAAGATTTAAAAATCAGGCCTGTGGTAGCGTCTTGTCTCTGTGGTCAGAGATGTTCAGCTCAAAGTTTTTAGTTGATATTCAGACCAGGAAACACATTTGACATCATTGTCATGACTGTACTGTTAATCTCGCTCTCTCTGCCTCCATTCTTGTTTTCTTCTACTGGAGAAACTCTGATTAACACCTCGGCATGACCATCCCTCCATCACCATCAACGGTGTGCGTTGCTGCGGTCCAGTTGTGGTGTTACGAGCTCCGAGTCTAATCAAATGGACGATTAAATACCTTTCAGAATGCTGTGCTTTAATCTCAGGGCAGCTGATGCTATCTGGGTCGTGGTGCTTCAGACTGCCTCGCTGCATACAGATCTAAAAGGGTTGCCAAGTGCAGGTCCTCCACCTCCACCCATCCACCTCAGTGCAAATTGCCCCGCATATTTCCAAATCCCCGAAGTGGTAATTAACAGGTTCACCCAGCCTGTTAGCCAATGACCCGCTGCGACCCCGCTTGGATGAATGATGGAGGAAATGGGTGAATGAATGGAGATTTCGACCCGCTGATGACAGGGTTAGAAATCACCAAAGCTGTTACAACTTTTCCTGAGGGACACAGTAATGTATGTCCCAGTCTAATGGACTCTGGCTCATAACGTAGATATTTTAGTCTGGATCGATGTGATGGACTGCTAGCACAGTTAAAGAATATATTTTTTATGGAACTGTAAAAACATAGACTTGTTTGTGTTTTGATAATTTAATCAGGTACTCTAAGTGTTTTCTTTAAAGGCCCACAAGTTTTTAATGCCTTTATAACTCAATTGCACGTCACCGTCATGAACACCTGAAATATATCAAGAGGTAACTGCAGAGTCAGAAGCACAAACTCCTTTCCCCTCCTTTCTCCAGGTAAGTCTCCTTACCTGCTGCTTTTAAACATGTCAGGAGCTGTAGTACAGTTAAGTCCATATTCAAATCGAATAATGACACAACACCACTAGGGCTGCCACGATTTGTCGACTAGTCACGATTACGTCGACTATCAAAATCGTCGACGACTGATTTAATAGTCGACGCGTCGTTTGAAGCTTTGTAAGATCCCAAAAGACGCAGGAATAAGTAGCAGGATTTAAGAGTGTAATAACGGACTGAAACAGAAGATGGCAGCACTGCATGTACAAGGATGCCAGCTGCCGTTAAACCCCGAAGAAGAAGAAGAAGAAGCAGCTGTGTCCCAGAATTCATAGCGCAGCCCAGCTCAGTTTCCAACAATGGCGGCAGCTAGTTAGTTTTAATATTACTCTTATTATTCTTTCTGGGTCACAAAATAAACGTTTAACATATTTTCAGCCGAGAATGTAGCTGTGTAAACCTCAAATATCGGCTCAGTTTATCAGGACACCACATATTTTCAAAAGCGCTCCGACGTTTTCGGAGACATCTGTTACCCACTAGCTCGATAGCTAGCCGGGGGCTAGGTCACTAGCGCGGTGAGAACACCGGACTCCCGGCAAATTGTTTTCAAACCCACCGCCGTCTTTCGCTACTCAGGTTAAATATATATGAGTCACTTAGATAAATTAAAAATGTTGTTGTTTGGCTTTTTTTTTTTTTTGTATTTTATTTGTTCCTGAGTAAATCGGTTTGTCTGAGATTAAAGTTATAGTTTTTACACAGCTGAATAAACGTCAAGCAGACAGCTGATTATCAGAAGTGTGAGATGCTGGAGAATATACTCCGGTGTCCTGTTATATTTTAGATAGCAAGGAGTTTATTAAACTTCACCGAAACAATCTGCAAATTTCATTAAAATTGAATAAACTATCATCTTGTCTTTATTTTTAGTTAGCACCTTAAAAGCTTAAAGCTGTAAGCTAATGATAGTTATATAAGAGCAGATGCTGCTGGTGCAATAAGCTGTAGTTTTACGTCCAGTGGATGATGATCTGATTAGTCGACTAATCGCATAAATAATCGGTGACTAGTCGACTATCAAAATAATCGTTTGTGGCAGCCCTAAACACCACACAACACCTCTGATCACATGCTATAAATGTATTATTTCCTGTGGAGTTACTGAATAACATTAAAATGAAACTAAAATCTGGGTGCTGAGCTCCTGCTGCACAGAGTAAACATGAACTGATTCTAATTGTGGTCTTTTAAGAGGACACGTCTCTGTAACATCTCAACTTCCTGCACTCCTCCAGAAAATTGGCTCAAACTCCATTTTGCCAGCTTTCAAAGTTAGCACTTGCCTGGACCTCGGCCTCAGACTCAGGTCGCTGTGAAAATGTTTAGGTTCATTGTGACCTCATGGTTTGGCCTGGATTAAAAATCTGTACCTGGCGTGGAGGGATAGGGCAGTTTATCAGGATCAGCTTGTCTCATCACTGTCAGCCTGCAGAGGAGGAGGAGCGCTAACGACCCGACACTCAGCCCATCATGTTGTCTCCAGCTTTGCGTTTACAGCAGGAAACATGCAGTTATCCTCTGCTGTCTCCTGGTTTCTCCTGTATGCCAGCTCTGTGGTTCTGTGAATAACCACGTTTACAGTGAGTTTATAATGATTGCTGCTGCTGCCTTCCTGCCTATACCAGGATCTGGCAACTTCTAAAGCTGCTTTTGAGCCTATAATAGACACAGCCTGTTAAGTATAAATGATCCTCTCATATCCCTCCTGGGTGTAAATAATGCAAATCTGCTGCCATATGTGCAGTTTAGTTCAGCTGAATGCAGCATTCAGCCCTCAGACCTGTAGCACCATTAAATGAAAATTAAAACGTTAACCAATCAACACAATCAGTTCATCACTGTAAAGAGAACTGCAGGAAGAGGAGGTCCGCTTTTCAGGGAGGGACCTGAAGCTTGTGTGGCCAGAAACACAAACTTTATTATTTTTCATGCAGCAGAAGCTTTTTTTTTTATTATTATTATTGTTATTGTAGTTCTGTCAAAGTTGCTGAATGAACACAAAAAGAGAAACTCTGCAAATAAGTTTGTTTCTGCTTGGTCCACTGGATTTCTCGTTCCCTTCAGCTGCTGTCTGTTCTTTTGCTGGTCGCACAATTTTAACTGGAGGTTTATTTGGTTTTGTTTACTCATTAAAATCATCTGGTGGATTGTAAAAGAGAAGTATTACCCGAGGGAGATTTTAATCTCTCAGACCCACAGAGAGGATCAGAAGCACCCACTGATGGAGGGGTCTCAGCTCATTAGAAAGTCTCTTTAACATCTCCTTTCCTTTGTTTGGAGACGACCTGAGGAAGAGTGCAGTAGATGAGATGCTGCTCGTCTCTGCGTGCGGACGCTCTTAACCACTTTTTCTTCAGAAAGCTTGTTTTCTCTCTGGTCGGACTGTAGTTCTGTAGTCACAGCAGAGTTCACGCTGACTTTTTTTTGCAGCACATTAAAGGAGGAGTTAGATGTGCTGTTGAGCGGGGGAAATGGAAGAGTGATTATTTAAAGTCTGTGGTGTTTGTACCTCGTGTTTTTGGGGCAGATACTCCTAGATGAGGGAGAGAAAATGGTTTGGTTTGATTGGTTTGGTGTGCATTGTACTTTGGATTGGAGGAGGAGGACTGGTTCAGACTGCCTTTAAGCAGTCTGCTGAAAAGTCACAGATGTATTTGAATGTTACAGAAGCTTACAGTACAGTACCTCACACTTCTAATATCTGATCACTAAGAAGTGAAGCCAGCGTGGAAGCACCAAAAGCTGCAGTTCCTCTAATGTCCACTAGTGGCTGGCAGTCAGTCCTCATAACCGCCTAGGTTAAAATGTCTTTATAGGAGAAATTAACACATTTACAGCCTGAAAATATACTCCCATCAGCTCGGGTGAAAGATGGGACAAAATGAAGGTTTTCTTTGTGAGCTTTCTCCTGCAAGATTCACACAAATGCCATAAATCACAGGCTGAATTAACTGAAGACTTACAAGTTAATTATGACACAAAGCCAAACAAGCTCAGATTTCACTCAATGATCCTCATTTCGCTTTCATTTTAAATAAGAAGCAAAGTTCTGTAGTCACACTGAAATCCCATAAATATTCACCCCAACAGCCAATGGGATGAGGAGGAGGCGATCAGGTGATGGCTACAATCACAAACATGTTTTCAGGACTTAACACGAAGTTTCATGATTTTACTCGCTTTCCTCCAAGCTTCCTCTCTCTGTTTTTCTGTATTGTAAAACAAAATTTAACAGCAACGACAAAACCTGCCCTCCATTTCTTACTGTTGGTGGCATCGTGAAAATCCAGTCTGTGGAAGTATCTTAGCAAACACGGCGTGAAGCTGATTTTATTCCCAAAGTTTTTTATTTGTAGTCCCACAGAAGCAGATTCACATATGTTCACCTTTCCTGCCACCAATTTGTGTCTTTGCAGAGACTTTAATGTAAACATGGTGGACAGTTGTTCAATAACTCTGTGACCTCTAACTGAAACTAACATGGCAGCAGCCGCAAAGCTAATGCTGAGGCTCCTTTAACCAGTGGGTGGATGCAGAAAGCTGGATGCAGCTTCAGATTCTGAAAAATGAAGCTTTTCAGTGCTTTAAACTGGTATTATTTTTAATGACCAGCAGGGGGCGATTCTTGTCGTTGCAGAAAGGCCCTAGGTGCTTTTTGTCATGGTCCTGGGTCAAGCGACCCAGTATTTGAGTTCCATGTATCTTCTGTATTCATTTGCACCTAGCTTAGTTCACCTAGTTAATTTCTAGACTGCAGTTTAGTTTTGTTCCTTAGTTGTTTATGTCATCTTCCCCTGTACTAAGTCTCCCCGGTTCATGTGTCATGTCTAATCTCCATGTTTCCTGTTTTACTTTGAAAGTCTGTATTCACTGTCAGTGTATTCAGTTTCACTCCTCCTGTCCTGTCGTTAGGTTCATGTGTGTCAGCTGTGCTCCCATGTGTGGCCACTTCCCCTGATCATCCCTCATGTGTATTTAGACTCTGTGTTTCATACAGTCTGTGTCGCGTCGTCTGTGTTCTCACCTCCATGTTTTCCCGGTCAGTCTTTACAGCGAACATCATAGTCTCTGAGTTTCCTTAGTTTGTCACAGTAGTAGTTTTCCCAGTTTAGTTATAGCCTAGCCACGCTATCCTTGCTTTGTTTGTACACCTTGTCTCCAGCCATAATAAAGGCTCGCTTTCTGTTAAGTTCACTCCCGTCTACTCACTTGTGTACGCACCTGGGTCCATTACACACATTTCCGCACGATCTGCCTCCGCAGATCTTGACACTTTTGCTCTGTGACCTCAGCAAGCGCTTTCCTGATGAGTTTCTTGGCTCACTGAATGAAGCCTGAAGTTGATTTTGTTGTTTTGTAAAATACAGCCTGTGACTAAAGAAACATTAAACTCCCTGAAAAATGAGTTTTATTGGAGTAAATGTAGAAACTTTGGGAGGTTGTTGATTTTCTTAATCAGATTTGATAGGAGGAGGCCCAGCAGGTCCTCTGAAAGTATTTCTGTCTCCTGCAGCGGAGCTCGAGCCCCCGTTATGTTTCTATATGCTCCTCGCAGATGCTCCATCACCGCTCCCTCTGGATCCTCGTTCCAGTTATCGATTTCTGCCGTTCATTGAATCTCGCTTCATGGCTTCATAAATTTCATGGGCATGTGAGTGTTTGACAGGTTGGAGATTAAAATGGAATATCTCGCCAACCTCACGGGCATAAAGCTGCTCGACCTCCTTGACGTTGCTTTGTTGTTGTCAAATGAAAGTCGTGGTATATTCTCCTTTACAGAGGTTTAAATCTGGTGGACGCACAGGTCTGCAGACAATAAACCATTCAGGTTGCACATATTTCAAAGGTAAAAGTTGGGTTTTATTGTTTTCCTCTTATCAACAGTCCAAAGCCCACAAATGAGATTGTGACTTTCCTGAAGGAGGACCCAGAGACCACGAACTCCTTGTCGGTTTGTTCGAATTGATTGGTTTTGTATCACCTGCAGTATTTCTTTTAGGCTGATGGATTTCACTGATATTGATGAGTCATAATATAAGAGCCATTAAATTATTGACTTTGTTTTTTTGGTGACCTTGTTAGAACTGAAATGTTTCCCCAGTTCCTCAATAAGTTGACTGATTGAACTCGCGAACAGTTTAGCAGCCCCTCTGTGTGTCCTCTGGCCGGTTTGTCATGTTAGATTTCTATCAATTAAACCGCAAGTCGGTTAGCTGAACCAGTGATGGGTAGTAATGAAAATAACTGGACTTCATCAACAGTGATTAGGTCTGGTTGTTTTTAGGCCTGTGCTAATTACAAGAGAGTAAATGGTAAATGGCCTGTATTTGTATAGCGCTTTTCTAGTCCCTAAGGACCCCAAAGCGCTTTACACTACATTCAGTCATTCACCCATTCACACACACATTCACACACTGGCGATGGCAAGCTACATTGTAGCCACAGCTGCCCTGGGGCGCACTGACAGAGGCGAGGCTGCCGGACACAGGCGCCACCGGGCCCTCTGACCACCACCAGTGGTCAGAGGAGGTCTAGTCCCTAAGGACCCCAAAGCGCTTTACACAACCACTCATCCACTCATTCACACACACATTCACACTTTGTAGCCACAGCCACCCTGGGGCGCACTGACAGAGGTGAACAAAGATAGGTCATATCTTTGTTACATAAACTCAGTGAAGGTAATAACAGAACTACAGTCAGCGGCTTCATGTGAAGCCCGAAGTGTGATTGACATTTTGCATATTAAAACATTCAAACATTCAAAGTCCTTTAGTTGAGCGTTAAAAAGAAAACAAAAAAATTTATAGCACAAAAACTATGTAGTGATCATTTTTGAATCGTACATAGTTATATTTCACATTAATACTCAAATAAAACAGAATACTTTTTGTAAATTCTTTGTCACAAAAATGAAGTAAATGCTATTTTCACTTTTATGCTTGACTTAGCAAATATCACAAGCTGTGCCACAAAAACAAAAAGTTGACGGTCTAACCCGAATAGAATAGAACAGATTTCTACTACTCTAATTTTAACTGATTAATTCACAGGCACCGTTATATATGTGTCCAAACTTTTTATCATAACATTTTTATGCAAACTGGAGAAAATGACCTGAGTGTAAGTCTGAGGGTAAATGCAACGACGTATGTAGCCTTAAGACTGAACTGAAAATCTGAAATCAGACGCTGAATGTGTCCGATATCAAACAGCAGTTAATCAAGCAGCATGTAAGCCTGAGCTCTGCTCTCATCCACAGCTGCTGTATTTCACTCAGGCGATGGATCTGCTGGCCGAGCTGATGCACTAATAGTCTTTAATGCTCTGACTCTCCTGGTGTTGTTAGTATGCTCCAAACACAGACGTTTGCATTCAGTGATTAGCTACCAGTGCTGGTCCACTCTCACTAATCAAACGCCGCATTTAGATTAAACAATAACAGAACGTTCTCACTCGAGGGGTGTAACACAACAAAGGGCCGGCTCATCTGCAGGTAATGAGCAGGACTTTTTATGTTTGAATAGCTCCATGTATTTCTGTCAGGTTTTCCACTTTGCTGCTCAGGAGACAGACAGCAGTTGTGCGAGCTGCTTTCCCCCCCACGATTGAATATTAATTTCACAGCTGAATGTCTAATTTTTTTTTTAACTGATTATATAATCAAATTATGAAACACTGGTTGACAGCCCTCCTGAGATCAGTGCAGAGCTTTGGTTGTTTTTCTGGTATAAAGCGAGAGGTTCTTTTAAAAATTAATCATGATATTCTCTCTGCACTTATCCCTCTGTGTGAACCGCTTTCATTCCCTCGTCTCAGCTTCACCACTTGGTCGGTTTGTTGGTTTTAAACGGATGGTAGACCAAAGCCTGTCGGCGGCACAACGACGTGAAAGAGGAAGGACTCAGAGCGGATTGAGTTGCCTCTCTAGCAAAGACCTGCGAAGCCTCGTCTCTGCCTTCACGCCTGTGTTCACCACATCAGATGAAACCGTCTCCATCTTGCTGACAGCCGCTGACGGCCGATTGTGCGAATATCTGCGGCCTCTTCGTGTTCCACCAAATATAACCACATGC
The DNA here is from genome assembly GCF_057381915.1 of Diplotaxodon limnothrissa. Classification (NCBI taxonomy): domain Eukaryota; kingdom Metazoa; phylum Chordata; class Actinopteri; order Cichliformes; family Cichlidae; genus Diplotaxodon; species Diplotaxodon limnothrissa. The sequence continues at coordinate 25,904,430 of NC_140610.1, forward strand.
TGTGAGTATGTGCATACCATAAATTCACGGTTCAGACGCAGAGCTAACAGGACTGTAACCTGCTGTCACGCTCACACTGACTGACATGCCTCTAAATAAACAGCACAGTTACATAAGCATGAGCTTTGCATGTGTGTGGTGCAGTCTGGAAACAGCACAGCACATATTGAATAATCATTATGTGTGAGCCCTCCAACGAGCTATAAACATTAAACATTTCCAGCTTTGTATTGTTACTCTTGGATTCTATTAGAGTAGCTTTGCATGATTTACGGATCATAATAAACATCCTTTATTTCACCCTGAGCCTCGGTGGAGCTCGCATCCCTACTGGTGCCTCCTGGTGTCTCCTTCACACCCCCGTGATTGTGCCAGGACACTTGGCAAACCTTCTTCAGGTGACACGTATGGATAAGCTGGACTTCCTGTGCTAACATAAAGCTGAACAGGCTGAAGGTGACGTAGAGGACACTAAGAAAAATCAGTGAAGAAAATGCAGCGGTCTGTGACCACCACCTGCAGAAGTGAGGGTTGGTTTGTTGTTCCCTCTCCTGTTCATCTGTTTTCACGTCAGTTTGGATGAAAGCAGCTGAAATGGATTAACAGTGGTTTGATATCCCTGACTTTGTGTTGTACTGAGCCGATCGAGTGTTCCCTGAATCTGTTTATTAACAGTGTCTTATCGGTTGTAATTCAGCTTCAGCTGGCTTTTTGGGAGCTCTTTTCATTACCATGAAACATGTCATACATCTATAGTTACATTAAACGACCAGTGGGTGGCAGGGTGTGGAGTGACACATCGCTGTCCAATGTTGTGGTTTATGTGCAAGTATACCATTAACACTGACACAAATACAAGAGAACAGTCTTTGACTAGCTGTCCACTGTAGTCACCACTATGCGTGAAAGGGTTAATACATTTAAATTCTTACGTTTTAGGATTTTAACTGATTTTTTGTAGCTTTGCCTTTGTACAACACCACAGTAGATTTTAAATTAGTCAAGAATTTTTTGGCTTTAATTCAAGGAGTTCAACAAAAGTTTTTCATGAACTCTTCAGGAATTACTGACATTTTTATAACTATACAAGTTAAAGGTTAGTTAGTTAAAGTGCTGTAGCTGCTTGGGTTTAAATGTGTTGGTGGAACGATTAAATGTACCTGCAGGTGTTTCTGGAGCTCTGATCTCAGAAATGTGACGCAGTGATTGAGCAACTCATCACGACTGTTAGATTTGTATTGTTTATTGTCATTTATGCTTAGAAATATTTAACCATATATGCTTGGAGGTGTATAATCGATTGTGTAGTGATAGGATGTGTGATCCTTAGTTGTCTGCAAAGACTTTGTGTGCATTCCAGAGCACTCTGGCATTCACACCCACATTCTTGTCTTATTGTTTTATGGTAGGATAAACTTATCTGTTTTAGGCTAGGTGCCTTTTGTTTAGATGAACTGCTGGACTTCCAGATTTAGGGAAGTCATTTATGGGGTCACACTCTGACCACACACACACACACACACACACACACACACACACACACACACACACACACACACACACACACACACACACAAGTATACCTATGTAAGATGTTATATGTTAATGAACCAATGCATATTCATGTAAACCACAATAACAGGAGTGCTATGGGGAACCTGGCTGAGAGTCTGGCGGAGGTCAAGTGGGTGGAACGACACTTGGCTCCAGGCAGGTCTCCCTCATGCATGAGTAACACGAAGAACTTTGCCTACTTGCTGTTCAATGCTTTTGGCTGTGTAGTTAAACTGTCTCGTTCCAGCGGTGGGCCTGTGCTAGACAGACCCAACAACGACTAAATATTATCTTATTTGGTGATGGTGAAATTGGCTTTTTCCTTTCTCCAGTCAGACTATCAGAGGCATTTTTAATTCAGTGAGTTCAAGTAATGAACAACAACAAAAACACAGTTCTAGTATTCTGCGTGAGCGGAAGTTAAAATACACCCAGGATCCCAAAAATGTTGGGACACTTTGGAAAATATAAATATTTATTCACAGTACAACGCACAAAGCATCAGATGCTTACACTGAGAAACAGTTGAAGTCACTTTAAATTTGATGGCATCTGTGTTCAGTGATTTCTGGAAGTGTTCCTGATCCGTAGTCTCCACAGAATCAGCGCTTCCGGAGGACCAGAGATCCCAAAGATTTCGATTTTTACAGTTGTTACAGTGGAAGATGACATATTTGAAGTGTTCACAATTTCACATTTCCCTGAAATATTTCAATGATTTTTTGACAGTTTATGTGTTTTTGGTGAATCTGTGTGTCTCTCAATGTTTTGTCTCTTTGTGTCAGCAGAGGAGAAGCTGGAGAGCTTTCAGGCAGAAAAACATGAATCGGGATTTTAAAAAATGGCTGCTGACCTGATGCTGATGGGGTCCGGGCATTTGTGTTTGTGTTTGTGTGTGTGTGCATGTGTATGTGTGTGGGGTTAAGAGGGTGTTGTTGTCACATCCTGTCGGTTCTCTGAAGGTTTTTGCCAGGAGGAATACCTGACAGCCATCTGGCGCTTGTTTTTCTTTGTGATATCCCTCACACACCAACTTTGACATGCAAATAACACACACACACTCTCTCTCTCACTGGGATGTAGTTGGTATGAGATGCGGCAGCTTCTGCTGGTTTGAATAATTACGTTTTGATTTGAGCTGTTGTGTGTTGTATTTCCTTTCACTCAGTTTGTGCTCTGAAAACAGTCGGATCTCGTGTTTCTCATCTTTCATCTGCAGTTAAATAACTCGTGGTACGAGTATTTGTTGTTTCATCATCTAAAAACCCATCGTCTCAGGGATTACCCCAGTGCTCCAGTTCTTTTAATAATCATTTGGGCTCCTGCAGATCCTTCAAGTCTTCAAAGTCAATGATCTCAGTTTGAAAATAAGCCCTTAATTGACGCTAAAATATTTCAAATTACTTTTTTGTTGTTGTTGTCTCCTTAAAAACGAGGATGAGTTGCGACAGCTCGTCTCGCTGTTGTCATGTCTGAGACCTGCCAGCACCTTACGCAGACCTTCATCACATGAGACCAGTTTGGAAACCCCCCGTTTAAAAAGATCAACAATACAAAATTATCTCCTCCTGCTTGTTCTTCATGTCCTCCTTCTCCTTCCTCTTCATCATCATCTTCTGTCTTCTCATCCTTGTCTTTCCTCTTGCCCCTCTTCTTGTCCTTGTTCATCTTTTTGCCGCGTTTCTCCCCTCATGTTGATGAGATTTGTATCGCTGTAACAGTGAGTGAAGTGAGTGGAACAAGTACTCCTTGTTTTGTGCTGAATTCTGACCTTAAACCTCACACAGGAAACTGGTCCTTTCATAGATTCGAGTTTTGGTTAAACTAATTTTCCTTTACAGGGGCGTGACGGCTCGGTGCTTGACACGTTTCCCGTCGACCGGTACCAGAAGTCATGCTACCTGTTCACCGTCCTGGAGGAGCTCCTGCAGAAACCCGAGGTGGCGCACAGGGTCGAGGTGGGCCCGGAACAGTTGGAATTCCTGAGCCATGTGGAGCAGCAAGTCTTCCTCCTGTCCGATGAGTTTCCGTTATTTTCCATCCGAATGTGGGGGATACGAGGTCTCCTCACCCCTCTGAGCAGATAGGATATGTCTGGAAACATTATTCCTTTCTCTTAATGCAAAAAATCTGACAAAAAAACCCCCAAACATTAAATAAATGTATCGCTTTGAGTGCTTTATTTTCAGATATCTCATTTCTTTGTGCCACAGCGGGCACACACTGTAGTTTCTTAACCAAAACACATCATTTATTTGCCACAAATACCAAAGGCGTCAGATGGTGCAGCAGACAGAGCTCCAGCACACCCTATTATTGTAAAAAAAGAAAGGCTTTAATTGGCATTGGTAGACGACCCCAACCCTCCCATACACAGAAGTCTCACAGACATATTAAAAAATTAAAAACACATAGCAAGTATTTTTCTCTATTTACAGCCTTAATTTGATCTATTTGTAATGAATTTATCTGCGTTAGCTCCTGTGTCAGGAGATAATATATTTTCCTTCTATCACTTTAGATAAAACCACCAAAAATGTGTGAAATGTTTCTACTGGAGTCTGTTTTTTTTAAGCGTCTTTATTCTGCTAAGTGGTACAAAAACATTAACTGTCTCAGTATTTCATTATGAGCTCTGTGTGTCACGGTCCGCTGTGACGGACCGAGTGGAGAGTGCGTGGAGGACTCAGGTGCAGACACGAGTGATAAGGAAGTGAACTTAAACAAAAGCGAGCCTTTTATTGTGGCTGATGAATACAAAAGAAGCAAACCAGAATAAGGGCAGCACAAGAGCAATAACTAAACTGGGGAAAACTAATACTGTGACAAACTAAGAGAACTCTGAGACGAAGATGATCACAAAAGACTGATCGTGAAAACATGGGGGTGAGAACACAGACGACGCGACACAGACTGTACGAAACACAGAGACTAAATACACATGAGGGATGATCAGGGGAAGTGGATGCACACGGGGAACACAGGTGACACTGATAATCATAACAAGACACGGCAGGAGTGAACGTAACACTGATGGGAGATGGGCAAAGTAAAGCAGGAAGTACACAGAGGTTCAAACAGGAGGAGAGAGAGCACGGGGAGAACGCAGACATAACGGGCTGGGGAAAACATAGAATAAAGCACAAAGAGAGACGAGGGCTCATAAATACACAGAGGGGCACACAGGGGGTAAGAGTCACGAAGGGAAAACACATAAGGAACAACGTAACAGATCAACCCAGGAAGCATGGCCTAAATAAAGAACAAAATACAAAAATACATGAAAACTAAGAATACTGGGCCCACATGGCCCAGGACCATGACACCACCCCCCCCTAAAGGGCTGGCTCCCGACAGCCCAAACCCGAGAAACAAAACACAAGCGAAACAGAAAACACCCCACCCAGGGCGGGAGGCGGGGGACCAGGACGGAGGGAACAAAACGAACCAAAAACAAGGAGCACGAGAACAAAACTGAGTCCACAAATACACAAAAGAGTCCAGAACAGGAAGGCGAATGTCCAAAGAGGCCCGAAGGCCAACCCGAGAGGCGACAACACAAAAGTCCAGTCCAACCGTTCCGGAGGCCGGCCACGGGAAAGGTGGCCACGGTGACAGAACAGATCCGGAGGCCGGCCGCGCGGAAGGCAGCGGCGAAGGCGGAGCAGTTCAGGGGGCCGGCCGCACGGAAGGCAGCGGCGGCGGCGAAGGCGGAGCAGTTCAGGGGGCCGGCCGCGCGCAAGGCAGCGGCGGCGGCGAAGGCGGAGCAGTTCAGGGGGCCGGCAGTGCGCAAGGCAGCGGCGAAGGCGGAGCAGTTCAGGGGGCCGGCAGTGCGCAAGGCAGCGGCGGCGGCGAAGGAGACGACGGAGCAGTTCAGGGGGCCGGCCGCGCGGAAGGCAGCGAAGGAGACGACGGAGCAGTTCAGGGGGCCGGCCGCGCGGAAGGCAGCGGCGGCTTTCCAGTCTCAGGCGTGCTGGCCATGGCCTGGTGGGCACAGGACCAGCCGATGGCGATGCGGGGGCCGGACCAGGCGTCGCTGCAGAGGCTGAGGCTGGGCCAGACGAGGACGAAGAGGCTGAGGCTGGAGCTGCGGCTGACGAAGACTCTGAGGCTGGCGCTGCGGCTGACGAAGACTCTGAGGCTGGCGCTGCGGCTGACGAAGCACGGGCTGGAGCTGCGGCTGACGAAGCACGGGCTGGAGCTGGACTAGGAGGAGCAGAAGCAGAAGGTGGCTGGATGGGCTCCTCGGGCCCTCCAGCTGAGGTGGCATGGTGCTGGACGGGCGGCTCGGGCCCCCCAGCAGACGTGGCATGAGGCTGGTGCGGTTCTCCTGAACCCCCAGCTGACGAGGAAGGTTGCTGAACGGGCCCCTCGGACCCTCCAGCGGAGACAGGAGGCTGGACGGGCTCCTCGGACCCTCCAGCGGAGACAGGAGGCTGGACGGGCCCCTCGGACCCTCCAGCTGACGAGGCGTGAGGCTGGACAGGCCCCTCGGACCCTCCAGCGGAGATAGGCGGCCGGGGCAGAAAGCAGTCTGAGGCGGAGAGAAAGCTCACGCCATTCCTAGCAGGCTCAGAAGCAAACTGTACAGCCGACGTGTGAACCCCTTTCGCTGTTTCATGAACCTGGGCTTCATGTGGTACGACTATGAGAGCAATGCTAGAAAAAGTCCTGGATTCTACAGAGACAAGAACATGGTCTGTGGTTTCGTTGTGTGCTCCTTCAAAACAGTTACACACAGTTCTTTCAGCTCTGGAGCCCAATTCCGTTATAGTCTCCGGTCCCGGCAAATCAACACTCATCTCACTCTGCTTCATAGAAGGGACGTGAGGCGCAAAAACGCAGTCACTCACCGGAGTTAGTGCGGTGCAACGGCGGCGCCGGCGCCGCCCCCTTCTGGTAGCTGGCGCGATGGGCGCTGATGCCACCACTGCAGAGGGTGGCGTAGCGGCAACATCCTCCTCTGCCCATATCCTCGCTAATGAGGCAGGGGAAGCGAAGTCTGAGCGGGTTGGAGACGGCGAGCGGCTGGTAGGCGGTGCAGCAGGTGAGAGTTCCTCCTCTGGGATGAGCCAGGGTTTCCACCGGAGCTCGTCCTCCCGATAAGCCCGTAACACCTGCTGACGCTCATCGTCCCCGAAGTCTATGGCCTCCACCGCCTCCGTGTGCCGGTTAGTGCAGCATGACGGTGGCGGAAACGAGGAAGCCGATCCACGGTGAGGCGATGAAGGGAAAACACATGGCCCAGGACCATGACACTGTGGGGATTTGCTGGACTTTAAAGTGTTTGTCTTTGGATGAATGACACTGAAACATAATTGAAATGATTCACGGTGAGCGCTAATAGGATTGATTTCCCCGTGAAGCCGACACAGACCCGCTTTATTTCTGTGAATAATGACTGGAGCTCTTGACCTTTGATATCAGAGCTTTTGGTGTTTAACAGAGTCAGAGCAGGTCTGTGAAACTTATTAGCTGTTGGAAGGCAAGTGTTTAAACTTTGATCTGATAATTTGATCCATCCATTTTATTCATGTATTTCTTAACGCAGGTATAAAATGAATCCATTAAAAATCTGACATGGAATAGATGAAACGTTCTGGAGGTCTTTAAACTCCTCTACAGGTTTAGGCCACGCTGTTAACGTTTGGGTAAAGACTATGAATGACTCATGATGAATGGTACCATTTATTATTAAATGCCATGTACAGCAGGTCCCCGTGGGTTTGCTGTCTTCCAGGTCATGGCAGCCTTAGATTAGGCCCATGTGACCCTGATAGGTTGGCAACACCTCAAGATGACAACCCCACTAGAGGTTCATTATCTCAAACTCCTCATCAGCTTTGATAACTAAAGAAGCCTTTCAGATAAAAGGTGAAGCATTCATGCATCCATCCATCCATTTGTTTTGATTCTTTCTGTCCGGGTCCTCATTAACTGCCCCTCCCATTCTTTAGGAAAAAAGAACTTCACTTGTTTGGGAGCCTATATGAGCTGATATCGTTCCAAGATGGCAGCTCCTCACTCTCTCTCCTCCCAGAAAGCTGGTGCCTTTCTGGCGCCCCACTTAGGTCATCTTTCTGCTTTGGTTTGTAGTTATTTCTAATTTCAGTCACGTGTTGGTTATAGGTTAGCACGTAGTTTTCTTTTGTCCTTCTTTTCCTCAGTTTATACTTAACAAAGGAATCTGCTTTATGTCCTTAGCGAGCCGGGCATAACCATATCTCTGTGCAGGCTGAAAACATCTTCATGAACCTAAAAAGAAGTTTGCACCAACTTGAGTTTTTAAGACTTACAGAATATCTAATAAATACATTTTAACTAATGAGAAAAGTTTTTCTTTCTGAAACAAAGACATTACGTGGCTGATCACTTAAAACAAACCATTTGTAGGCAGTGTATAGGAGCTGTTTTGTTTTCTGGTTTCATTTTGGCCAGTTAAGCTCAAACTGCAATCAAGCTTCAGTTTTTGTTTCCTGCAGGTTAATAGTCCATCTGGATAATAAAACAGAGGGATCCTATTTCCCAGAATGCATTGGATAATGATGAAATAATGGTTAGTCGTTTATGAGCTTCAAGTTTTCCTTTCCTCCGTCATCCACAAAGGGAATTGATGTGTTTGACGGCTTACAAACATCAGCTTCGGCGTTAAATCCACCATGTTAGTTGTTTTGATGCCAGAAGTGATCAAAACTAAACTGTGTCCATACGCTGTGGCTGATAATTAGTGCTAACTAAGTTTCCTTATTCACTAAAATTGGAGCACAATCTTTGATGATTGTAACAGTCACGGCCCTAATAATGCAAAGTTTAAGGCTGCGTTATTAAAAAAATCACTGCCTCTGATTAACAGGCAAACTATACATAGAAACTAGTAACAGGTTGTTTTTTTTATCAGGCTGTAAACAAGTTTATTTCTATGGTAAGATTGGACATCTTAACATGTGTGCCTGTGGGGACTCAGGCACTGTTAGAGACCCTCAGAGGAACTGCATGTTTTGGGACTTAAGTAATGGCTTAGTTTTCCGATAGTTTTTCCGATTTTAATTTGCAGTCAAAAATAAATGAAAATAGAACTCACTGTGGTTATTACAGTGAAATTATTGTAAATGTTACGGCTGATGGAAATTATTTGACTTTTACATCCACTCATCTCTCTCTCTGAATTTTAGGAAGGGAAAAATGTAGAGGGACTAAAACGAGGTTTTAAAAAGTCAGAGGAGACGTGCTCTATTATGTGGAGTGTAAATGACTCCCTGACTGTCTCTGGTATCGGATTCTTCTAATGGAGGCTGTATCTCTGTCAGCATCCTAATGATGTGGGCTGCCATCGTTCGGTTTCCAACTCCCTCCTCGGGAAGCCGAGAGGCTCCATCAGCAGTGCTGCTCTCTCCCCTGCTGTTCATTCGGCGTGTGAAATAATAATTTGGGCACGAGCGCGGCTAAATAAGCTTCCTGGTACGTCATCGATACCATCGCTCCTATTGTGTTTGCTGCAGGCTTCTGGCCCTCTCCGTCTGTGATCTCCTCATCTTTCATATCCTGTTGAGAACAGCAAACCAGGCATAGGGCTCGCATTAGAAAAAAGAAAATTGGGTCGCTCATACGTGCGCTGCTGGTTAATGTGCCTCTGTGGAGAGGTGGATACGTCTCTTCCTGTTGGGGGTGTTTGACGGGCGCAGGCATGGCGGATTGGGTCATCAGCTGAGTACCCCAGTGAGAGGCACTCCCAATGATGGATGATGGGAAAATGACTTCATAACATGAGAAGTTCAGAGGCTGGTCCTGGTTTATTTGTGTTTAGCATATAGAGCCTGAATCATTTGTTCTTCTTTTTACATGTCTGCACTTTCTAAATCTTCAAACTTTATTAGCTTTTTAGCTTTACATGAAAATTTGCCCCTGTTGTGATGTGGTTCCTCTTGCATGCTTCCAGCAAAGGTTCAAAGTTAGTAATTGGACAAACATTAGTTTCATCTTCTTTCCTTTGACGTTATCTAAGCTCTATATTAGCTGGCCATTCGAATCATAAAGGAGTTGTTTGGTTCAGGCTCTGTTTGGTCTTTCGACTGGATAATGTCTGTAAATATTAGTGTCACTGCCTCTGCTGAAGTTCCTGAAATCTGCATTCTATTTAATGGCGACCAGGGGGCAATACCTGTGTTTGAAAAATGACATCTGCGTGTATTGAGATTTCTCACACGACATGAATTAAGGGTTGTGTGCCATATTGGATGCGATTCAAACGCTGGCTGAGGAGACATTTATTCTGGTTGGCAGTAGTTGTTGGAGGTTTCTGGCTCTTGCTGGGTGAAATCAGTTCCCAAGAAGGCATGTTGGCGTTGTTAGAAGATTGCCTGGTTTTTCATTTTTATCTGCAAATGGTTGCTAACAACTCAAGAAAGTGCAAGGCAAACTTTTTCAAAGGCAAAACTTTTAGTTTCCGTGTTTGTGGACGAGTCTATTGCTTCCATTCAATCTATGACTGCAGCGGTATGCTAACAGCCAAAACAGTCGGAAATATACATTTGTCCCCCAATGACCACTGGTTGCCAGGTGGTTGCAGATCAGACTTTAGGCCTGTGTGACTGGAGCCTACACTAGCCTACCTTGCTTCTCACACACTGAAAATGGCAAACAGGTCAAAGTTACGTAGTTGGTGGTCACGTATCTGCAAAACCTCAGGAGAAGACTGTGGAGGCAGAATAAAATGCCAAATAAACAGGTGCCTGGATAACAAAAGGCTTCTTCAGTTCTGACACCTGATGGGGATTCCCAATATTTTTTACCACCTCAAATGTCGTCCTGAGAGACGATGCTCCCGCCTCCCATCGTGTGAGTCATGAAGATCACGAGTCAGTGTGTGAGTGGGAAATATAGTCTGGTTACAGCAGTAAATATGTTTAGTTTTCGTGCGTGGCAGAAGAAATGTTTTCTTATACTTCCTCTGAAGGAGCAGTGGTACTTTAGGCAGCAGACCAAACCTCTCTGAGGAATATAAGTGATGTATTGTTTTTCACTTATCATTAATTCAACAACTTTGACTGCCTGTAATATTATTATTATTATTATCATCATTATTATTATTTACAGTGATGTACTGAGGGAAAATAAGGGACGTTAAACCCTGTGATTTGCACTGAGCGGTGGGGGAGGCAGTGCAACCCTATAACCATAATGAAGACTCCAAACTGAAGACTCAAAGAGATGCATTGCAGCCTCACAAGGCTTGATTTAAGTTTGTACTGCTGAAGTTGTATGGGGTATCCTCTTCGGTGTGGAGAAGTGAAAACCATTAGAGGCAAGTTTTTGGTAATTTCATGGCGTTTGTTGGGTCAAAAAGCTGCACCCTCAAGTGTGTCTATGCTTATTTATTTGCGAGTTGTTGTGACGGAGATGAATCTAGTTTGTGGCAGTTGCTGGACGGGCTGACCGTGAAATACTGAAGGGATGATGAAAAGCACAGAGAGCTTGAAGTTCAGGTGCAAGAGCATAAATCAGTGAGGCTGTGAGACGGCTTAGTGTGGAAAGCCCCGCAGAAACTGAGCAGGTTGTGTAAATAATGCATCACTAAGCTTTATCCACACTCTCCCATTGGGATTGGATAATTTATGAGCTCTGACTTCTTCAAACTACACAACCCTGATTGATCTGAAGCTAATTTTCCATATGTTCTGTCACTGCTGTTATAGGTAAGGAAAATACTTAAAACCATCTAGTGGTGTAAAGGTCAGAAATGTGAAGTTGGAGGTTTCTGAGCTTTCTACAGGTTTATTAAATTCAGCACATGCTTCATCAAATCTGTATTTGAAAGGATGACAAAAATGGAGTTAAGCAGCAGAACAAGTGAAGAGAGAAAAGACAGCATGGAGGCTAACATGAGGATCACCATAAATACAGAGAGAATTGAATTTGTGAGAGAACTGATTCAAAGAAACATGCATCCGAATCCTCTGAGCAAGAGAAGAGGATTAAGCCTTTATGTGTTGGCACATTTTGGATGCAAAGGAGGTTTAAAGGGAGTCAAATGGGAGGTATAAAGACTTTTTCTTTATATCCGTGAGGGCTGGGGCTGGGGGGTTGATCCATTTAGACTGATAAAGATGAGTTGTTGTGACCTTGACTGATCCGGGAGCTGATTGAACTTCCAGATGCTCAGTCTGTGGCTTTATATGACAGATGATTCAGAAATCAACTGTAACTGCCGCGAATCATTTTATTACCAGAGAGTAATTGGCACACCAAATTGGGACCTTGAAAGGATATTAATAACTGGGCTGCAAGGTGCTCGTTGAACTGATGTTAGTCTCTCTCTGCGTGAGAAGACAGATAAATGTGATTTATCTGGTAAAAAACAAAGTGCTTGCTTTCTTACATTGATTTATGATTTATAAACATTAAAAATTGGGCACACAGTGGCCTGGACACCAGATATTTGAAGACTTGGAAAAGTAACGCTCTTTCCGTATGGACATGAAGCTCAGGATCAGGACTTTCACAGCCAGTTATCCAAACCATGCAGCAGCATATTAATGAATGACCTCATGTTGTGGATGGATCATGTAAGGTGTTCTTGTGGCTGAGGTTTGGTCTGTTCTTCTTCTTCCCATCGTATGATGCCGTTTGTCTTTGCCCATCGATGACCCTCATCAAAATTATAAGAAAAGGTCTGTGACCTCATTGCGCAGACTGTTCTGGGCAATGACAGTCTGCGCAAAACTGAAAATTTGTGTTACCTGACACAATTTCAGAGACTTTATGTGGCGGGGCGTGGTCTGCGGTGCCGTGCAGAGGAGGCGGACGCACCTGCACGGCATCCGCAATCACGCCCCGCCGAATTAAATATTGTACTGGGTCCTGTGGTTGGCGTTGTTGTTGTGATAATGTTGAGTCGGCAGCGGGAGAGCTGCAGCTCTGTGAGTATTGTGGACAGCAACCGTCAAAGCATTAATAAAAAGCATCAAAATGCCACTGGGTCTGCCGTGTATGTTTACACTTTAATTTAAATTTCCTACAGTGAATCCACTGCAAGAGTCATACATTTCTGTTGTGGATAGTGGAAAAACAGGAAGTTTCTGTCATTTGTTTATCTATTACTCATTTACTTTCTTTGTAGTATGAATGTCCATAGGAAGGGTCTTTATCAGTAAGGAAAACCTATGAAGTCTCAGATCTATGCCCTCCTTCATATTTTCCAAAACTGTCCAGAGGGCCAGATTGTCAGAACAATGATGGCCCCTAGCCCTTATGTTTGACACCCCTGGTTTGGAAGCTCCAAAGACTAGAACTCATCACCTGCCTCTCACATGCACTAACTTTCACTGTTGTTCTGTCAGGTTTGTCACTTGTTTTTTAACCTTTTACTTTCCTTCTTGCAACATAGCATTTTGTTTTCATTAAATCACCTGAATCTTATCTGCTCTGTTTGAGAATGCACACTGACATTGAGAAATGAAACTAACGTGTATGGAAGTAAGAGCAGTAAAGACTTTTACACTGAGCTGAAATCTGAATACGTTGATTAAATACTTTTTGTGTTATTTATCTTGGTCCCTGTGTATTGTTTCACTAACAGAGTACAGTTCAATACATTTTATATATACAGTGGCTTGCAAAAGTATTCGGCCCCCCTTGAACTTTCCCACATTTTGTCACATTACAGCCACAAACATGTAGGCGATCGTGGCTCAAAGAGTTGGCAGTTCGTCTTGTAACTGGAAGGTTGCCGGTTCGAGCCCCGGCTCAGACAGTCTCGGTCGTTGTGTCCTTGGGCAAGACACTTCACCTACCGTCTGCTAGTGTTGGCCAGAGGGGCCGATGGCGCGATATGGCAGCTTCGCATCTGTCAGTCTGCCCCAGGGCAGCTGTGGCTACAGCTGTAGCTTGTCTCCACCAGTGTGTGAATGTGAGAGTGAATGAATAGCGGAATTGTACAGCGCTTTGAGGGCCCCGAAAAGCGCTATATAAATGCAATGTTATTATTATAAACATGAATCAATTTTATTGGAATTCCACGTGAAAGACCAACACAAAGTGGTGTACACGTGAGAAGTGGAACAAAAATCATACATGATTCCAAACATTTTTTACAAATAAATAACTGAAAAGTGGGGTGTGCGTAATTATTCAGCCCCCTGAGTCAATACTTTGTAGAACCACCTTTTGCTGCAATTACAGCTGCCAGTCTTTTAGGGTATGTCTCTACCAGCTTTGCACATCTACAGACTGAAATCCTTGCCCATTCTTCTTTGCAAAAAAGCTCCAGCTCAGTCAGATTAGATGGACAGCATTTGTGAACAGCAGTTTTCAGATCTTGCCACAGATTCTCAATTGGATTTAGACACCAGACAGGTCAGAGATAAAGTTATTGAGAAATTTGATGTGTTAAGATTTTGATAAAATAGTAATAAATTTACAATTGAATGGAGTCAGGTTAGAATCACATGCAATCGATTTGTGATAAAAAGTGAATTAAATGTGAGAAGTTGGTGACAATCACAAATTTGTTGCTGTCTAGATGCACAGAAATTCCTATTAACCACTTTGGTTCAAAATCCAGCCCGAGCTTCCTAAATGTGAAACAGATGTTCAGAAATTCGTCCACAAATTTTTGTGTTACAGCAAACTTGGCAACCTCGCTTTTATATAAGGAGACTCCAGCCCAATGGTGACCAGGCGAGTCGAATCCCTTATTGCAGAAAAACAGCAGTAATCTAAAAACATTGAGAGAGTGACTGCAGTCAGTCCAAAGCAGGCCACAATAGGAAAAAAGGTTAGAGATTGGTTGGCTCCCACCTTGTGTCTTGGAGTCGAAAATAGTCGCTCAGAGCGTTCAACCACTGGGGAACCAGCTACTCACTGCAACTTCTTACTATGTGTAAACCGCTGCACCCTGATGTAATAACAGAAAGTGTCTTTAACTCAAGCAGACGTGTTCAGCTGTATCCGTATCCGCCAGTGTCCCTGTAGCCTTCTGTTTCCCCCTAATAACCTGCTGTCAAGTCAGTGCAAACATAGTGACTGCCTCCGCTTATTCCCATGGTTGCTCTGTGGGAACACAGTCAGGCTGATGAATGTAATGTGCTTTAGCAAGCTGTAAATTCAGGATGACTCTGCTCATTCATCTTAATTTTACAGGTTTTTGCATCACTGGAATATTGCAGCACAATTTCCACCCCGGTCACGTTCAGTTTGTGTCTCAGCTTATCAGTGGAAATACACAGGGGAAGAGATGATGTCAATCAATCTCAGTATATAAAGCTTTTCTTAGTAACGCACACACTGTCGAGCAAATACCAGCCAGGGAAAGTGCTCACATTTCTCATTTCTTTTGTTTATCATGATGTGACCGAGTCATGTTGGGAAAGGAAATCTCATTTTCACTGTCATAGTTTTGTCATCTCAGCGGCTCATTTTAGAAATGGCTCACCTTTTGCTACCTTTTTTCATGTATTAAACATTTTATTGCCAATGTGTGAGTTTATTGTAACTTAATTTAAAAAATGAGATCTTCTCTAGCTCTCTTGCTTGCTTCAAACCTTTCGGTGGAGCGACAAAATCAATGCTCTCTCCTGAACGCCCCACTGCCTCTCTTCTGCTCTTGGATTAAAAGGCAGCCATATTAACTATGTTAGCTTAGAACTCGTGATCAAATGACCAACAGTATAAACACAGAGTCAGACTCCAAACACCGATTCATCATAAGCTCCATCGTAGAGCCACCAACACGACCTCCGTGTTTTCCGTGTTAAATCTGTGTTAGAATAAAAAAAAAGGAAAATAGCTGAGGCTTTGTGCCTCTGAATCTGATTTACACGTCTGAATCCATCCTCTCTGGTAAATGGATGATTTTATCTTTAATTTAGGCTAATTTGACAGCCAGCATCTGTCCTCCACGGCTTCCTGCTGGCTAGCTCTCAGTCTTTCCAGAGGCTGATTGTGACCATCAGTACCAGGTGCTGTCCACTCCTCATTAATGACACTCATTTATCAGGAGCACAACCAGTAATGGATGCATACTGTCAATAACACAGTCAGCAGGAAGTGTTGCTTGTGATGCCAGTCCCACCGCCACAGCGGCTGAGTGCATGTTTGTTAAAAAGCTTCCCCCACCCGGAGACCGCATCTCCAGTCCGGAAGTTTTCAAGTAAGACCTGCAAGTAGATGATTGATTCGAAAAGCCAGCTGAATGTTTTCATTCATCTTAATTCCACTCTGCACCTGAATCTAATTTAGACCCGATAAATGGATTTCAGCTTTATATTTCTGGGGACTTTCGTGGTCTATTTAGGACTGCTGGAACCCCATCTTTATTATTACCTGAATAAAGGGCCACCCTGATGAAAAAATACCTCAGATTTCCCAGAAAAGAGGGGAAAAACATTAATGAACATTGGGGAAACATTGGGGGAAATTTCTGAGGACCATTAATCCAAGACATTTCTCTTCATCAGGTGTCATCAGTCAGGAGATGATGGACTTCATCCACCTAAAGGTGTGTCAAAATGTTCTTTCCTTGCCAAATCTGGTTTTAGGAAAACCCGCTGGTCTGGTGAAAAACACGCCACCTTTGCATTGGAAAATGAGAAGTTGTGAGTGACAGCCTCATATCAGTAATACCATAACCCTGTGTGTCATGCACCACCTCCAAAGTACATGGTGTGCATAACTGAGACTCTCCAGCAGCTTTGACAAAACAACATTATTTCAAACCCACGGAATGATAACGACCCGCTAATGCATAGATAAAAACCTCTTGCGCGGCACAGACTCTCCTCTTTCAGGCTGTCAAAGCTCTGAATCATTCTCTCTGAGTTTGTCATCTGCGGCATTTGTAATTCTTGGATGGTTGACAGACTTTCTTTCTGCTTCTTTTCTGTGGGACATTTATGTGGGGAGTTTAAAAAGCTGTTTACAGTTTTCACTAATTAATTTCCTCCATGGAAAAAAAAAGCATATTACGAGAGCCTACAGAAACTCCTGCAGGTGAAAATGAACCACCTGAATACCTCAGAACTATACTGATGTCCCCTATTTCACTCAGGAGAATAGGGGATATTATTCTCACCACTACAAAAATACTTCTTTTTTTTTCAGTGTGATTTACCTGCTAAAAACTCTCAAGATTAACACCTGTGCTGTTGTATTGTTGGTTCAACAATGTAGCTAGTCCAATTGTACATGTTTTTGCAGATTAAAGTTCTGTTTGATTGTGAGTCCATTGGAGCCAGAAGACCAGGCATAACGTGCAGGTGGGAACTTTATACTTCCTAAATTGGGTTTTCTTTTATTTTCTCTTCAGTCTAAGTCAGGAGTGACAGATGTCTCAATAATGCCATAATCAGGTGTGTCAAGCTCCGCCTCCGGAGGAAACCTTGTGTATGAATAAGCCACTCTAGCACCTCAGACTGGAAGTACACATTTGCTGATGTGAAATTTGCGCCTGGTAATGCAAACGGAGGCAAATCCACATTTCATGACTTGAAATATTTTAACATTGGTTAAAACAATAAAATAGGATTGTTTTGTCTTACATCATGAAAACCTATTAGCTAGGATTTCCTGATACCACCAGTCAGAAAGAGGAGGACCTGTCCAACTTTTCTTTCAGATGAAAACCAGAGAGGAAATCATAAGACTTCGTGGTAAGTTCTTAAAATCAGTTTCTGTAAGGTGAAACTGTGTGTTTTTAGTGCAACTGCGCAAACATTTGGTGTTCCTCAGGGCTCGATCCCGGGTCCTTCTACAAAATGCGGACACACTTAGATTCTTGAATATTAGCTGCTGGGTTTTTTTTTCACTTAAAATTAACACTTTATAAAAGAAATTAAATGCAACAATAATGAATATATTGTTTATACTTTTATTTATACATCTACACTGAACTGAATGCTTTGTCATTATCTCTTGCACTTCTGTACAGTAAGGAATAAAATAACCGTTTCTCCTAAACAGTCTTTTTAATATTAACTGTATCATCAGCTCATTGTTTTTAAATTATGACACAATAAATGTGTCATTCGATATAGAGTCATTCAAAGCTCCCATCTGATCCCCTCAGAATCAGCAATTGTTTTGTATATTAATGACCCTTGATCTATAGTTTGATACTATAAAAATCTTTGACCTTTACGAGTGGGCTAGAGTTTGCACATTGGTGTCATGGGCTATACCCCAGTGTCAGAAAACTGTACCAGTTTCTTGTCTGTAACATGTGGTACCCTCTGGCTGTATCACCACGAAGGATAGATGGCTACTCAGAACAAGTGAGAACGTATGACAGGTGTCCTTTTTACCTAAATTTGATACCAGGATCATCTAGTTCTGTCTCAAAATAATTTACTGGTGTAGGCGACTGTAGCTGTATGGCTGTGAAATGCAGAAACAACACTAGTGTTCACATTTTCTATACTTTTTTTCTGTACTTGTTTTGACATGTCCTACAAAAGGCTCCAGGCTATTAAAATTAGAAATAAAGCACCAAACACAGTGTGTATTTGCAGTGCAGGGCAGCTGGATTGGTAGGATGATGAAATGAATTTGAAAATCCTGCCAGACTGAATCTGTTTTGCAGAATGAAATTACTTGTAGCTTTCCTGCAGCACAAGAAGAGTGTTTGCTTTTCCTTGTAAACAGTGTTGGCTCATATGTGAGTAAGCAGAAGCAGCAGCAGAGGATTGTTATGCAGTGGAGTAAAATATCTATAAATACCAGAATCTGATTTTAATTCATTCCTTCTTACACGGCAGCCAGATTGTTTTAAAGCTAATATATTTCCTTAATCAAACTGTATAAAATAAACAGTATAGCTGTCTTATTTTTATTTTGAACACACAAAAAATCCACCTTAAGTAATTTTCTTTTTTATTATGTCATTTACAGGTTAAAAGTGACCCTAAATGAACTGTCAAACCTCTTAGAGAGCCTTCCCTTTGAAGCAGAATGACTTTTTAGCAGCTGCTGATTAGTCACTAAGTTACTTCAACACAGAATGACCATGATTAGATTTTTTTTCTCCAAGCATGTCGGGTACTGCTAAAGTTCAGTTTCAATTTATCTAGGCTAATTTTGGCCTTTGCTGTGTGTTTCGACCCCCATGGGAACAACCTAATAAGTCGTGAGAGCTAAGTCAACGGGAAGGACCCTCATTTTCTTGTGTTACTGGCCGGTTTGATCTGACTTCTGTCAGAGTCTACTTAATTCACTCTAGAGTGAAGTTTTCATTGCTTCCCTCTTGCCATGCAGCCCTCTAAAATATTCAACAAATAGCGAGCTGAACTCCAGCAGCAGCGGGAGCTTGGGTGTCTTCGAATTGCCTCCGGTTGTCAGAGTGCAGCTGAGCGTGCATCCTTCCAAACAATCCCTTATTTTCTGTCTTGTGCCATCCTTTATTGATCACCTTCTTTATACCTTTTGTCACGTCAGATACACATGGATTTGTGAGAGTAGTCAGAGGGCAGTGATTGGTGAAAGCTGGTGAGAGCCGGGGTCCACTGGTGTTAGAAGATTCGAAAAACTGGTGCCATGACAGGAAGCAGTCAACTTTGTCAAAGTGTGCTTTAAGAAGATACTGAAACTTTTCCTCCTTTATAGCTTATGATTCTTTAAGATAACTGGCTCAGCTTTATATATAAAACACAAATTTCAGTCATTTGTCAACACAGTTAGTTAACCTTTACAAAACTTTGCTCAGACAGGTGTAACAGCATTTGTTGGGGATTATTTTTCAGCGTTGAGATGATGTTGATGATGCCAGAGACCAAGGCATTCAGGGACTTTGCCTAGTTTCAATTTGGCAATAAAGTTTTAATTGCAGTAAGTTTCTTGCTTTATTTCCATCCATGCATATAATATTGATATTCCTGCAGGGTTGCCTAGACTGATAGAGATGTGTTTCTAAGATGTGCTCACTGGTCATTCTGGAACTTCCAAAGATAGAAAAGGGTTGTCAGAAATATGATTGACACGATAAAAAGGTCTTGGTTTTTATGTATTTGAGAGATATTAAGTTTGTCTGAAGATCCTCCTCTGTATTTCTGTGTGTGTTTGTGTAAAGGCTGATAATCTTGGAAACTTCATCTATCGAGCCTCGGACCAGCTCCGTTTAGTTCTACCCTTTCGTACCTGTCCCTCTGCATTCCTCAGTGGATCTCCGCTACCTTGTCACAATGGTAAACTTTGAATTATAACGTCGGGGAAAGGCGGTGAACTTGCAGGTAGGCGTATCTGTCAAGTCGATGTGTGGTGAGCTAAAACTGTGGTGTTCTCGTTGACAGTGTCAATCTTGTAAAGGTCACAGCCGAAAGTAAGTAAGTAAGTAAGTAAAACTTTATTTATATAGCACCTTTCAAGATAAAAATCACAAAGTGCTTCACAGAAGCTAAAACCTAAAAATAAAAATCAACTAAAACCAAGTTTAAAAAGATGGGTTTTTAGCTGTTTTTTAAAAGTGACCACTGAGTCCACAGATCTCAGGCTCAAAGGGAGAGAGTTCCACAATCTGGGGGCCACAGTTCCAAAAGCTTTGTCGCCTTTTGTTTTCAGCCTCGTGTGCTGGACAGCAAGCAAGCCCTGGTCACATGACCTCAGGGACCTGCTGGGAATGTATGGATGCAAAAGTTCACTTATATATGTTGGTGCTTGTCCATGCAGGGCCCTGAAAGTCAAGGTCAAAACCTTAAACTGGATCCTGAATTTAACGGGGAGCCAGTGCAGCTGAATCAGCAGGGGTGTGACATGGGAAAACTTGGAGGACTTGGTCAGAAGCTTTGCAGCAGCATTCTGAACAACTTGCAGACGATCCAAAGAGGCTTTACATAAACAAGTAAACAAAGAATTACAGTAGTCCAGACGAGATGAAACAAATGCATGAATGACAATTTCTAATTCGGAGCGCGATACAATGGGACTCAGCTTAGCAATGTTTCTCAAATGATAAAAACAGGAGCGAACCAAAGATTTTACATGGGCATCCAAAGTCAGAGCTGAGTCAATAGCTGAAACCCAGGAGTTCATCACCAGTAAAGCTCCTTCCTATAGAAGTCGAGTTAGTTGGACACAGAAGAGATCTGCTCTGTTTGAAAGAAGTTTAAGTTGTCATAATGAGATTTCTGTGGAGCTTCATAAAAATTAGCTGGCACACCGAAAGGAGGTACAAAAGAAGGTGACGTTGGTATCACTGAAAAACTTTAGCTCTCTCATTGCATCTGATATCTCTTATGCGTTTGTCTTGAATATGTTTGGGCAGCCACAGAACGATGGGATATTATTAAGCCTTTCGATATATTTGGATATATACAAGCACAACAATTGTTTGTTAAGCCAGCGGTCCCCAACCCCCGGGCCTCGGACCGGTCCGTGAGTCATTTGGTACCGGGCCGCGAGAGTTGAGGCTCAGGTGTGAAATGTATAGTTTTCAGGGTTTTTATCGGTTTTCAGCGTTATTTTGTTATCGTTTTTATCGTTTACTCGGTTTTCCTGGGTCTTTTCACATGTGTTATGAATAAATTTTATTTTTTTTCAGTACCGGTACTAGTTTTATTTTGTTGTATTTATCCACACCTTAAAGGCCGGTCCATGAAAATATTGTCGGGCATAAACCGGTCCATGGCGCAAAAAAGGTTGGGGACCGCTGTGTTAAGCCATCGTGCACCGTTTCAGAATTTCTGTCTCTAACGACATTAAACATTTTGTTCTAATTTTTTTTCACATGACAGGAGAAAATATGCAAGCATAAATTATTTGGCCTAGAACATCAGACGAATTAGTTTGATATAAAACCTAAATGACCTAGGCCTACAGAGAATCATTTGAAAACCTTTTGGTAAGGACGGCAATTCTCTGCTCTGTAGTTAGCATACTGTTAAGTGATTCTTGTTGTCATTGTAAGGAAAATGTGCACATGAAGTTGACAGGTTTGGATAAACCTTCATTCATAGCTACAACCATGTTGGCCAGTATTTGGTCTGTACCAGCTCTTTGATTGTTTGAGCCTGGTACGATTAATTCTCTCGTGATTGTGATTTTACAGATCTCGTCATCTATCTCCGGACTGACCAAACAGCAGTTTCTAGGTCGAAGGAAACAGGGATGGTCTCAGTCTAGAGACATTTTGTTCATTATTTTGGATAGTTCAGACTAATAATGTGGAGAATGTCAGGTTAACTTTAGAACCAAAACAAAGAAAAACAATAATGCAGGATGAAAGTCAAGCAAAAAAGAGGTGGTGAGAAAGATGAGGCAAGGTATTGGAGGTAATAAAGAAGACAATAAAGCTGCGGCAGCAGTGTGCAAACACAATACAGTGTGATTACAAAATTAATCTGTTAATTGATTTCTTCAAATAATACTCTAAGCACTGCATTGATGCTAGACACACACTGCTTTACAAACCAGTCATTTTGAAGTAGATATAGGTAAGTCATGTAGAATAATTTAGTCCTTGGGTGTACGTGATATGTGAACAGAAACTAACTGCACCAAATATTATGCATTTGTAATAAAAAATAAGTCTTGGTTTGGGCTGTCAGGTGTGAAAAGGCTGTAAATCATGCAAAGTGTTGTCATCTGGCCTCAGCCATCAGCAGGAGAGCTGAATTGAAATGTAACTCAAGTAGTTCATGTGACATTTTGAAAGATCATATGTCAAACTGTCAGAGAGCTTTAAATGGAGTACTACAGGGACTTTTATTTCTGTCAAATGTCATTTAAGCACTTTCATTTCAGTTATTGACTGACTCATTAGGCCCTTCTCATGTTGTGGTATTGAGCTGCTGTTCAGTCTCTATAAAGTTTTTGTCACACTTTAAGTTCTCCTGGTTTGAATGAGCCTATTTGAATGGGGAAATTCCTTCCTATCCAAGCACAGTTTCACAACATTACAACTTCAAACCTGTGGAGAACCTCTCCTGTCCTCACAAGCACCAGCTAAAAAAACATCCATCCCTTTTCTTACGGAGAAAATCTCAGCTGTCACCAGGTATGTTAGTTCTGCCATCGTAGCTCATAGTCTCTTTTTTTTCTCTGATCACCTTTGGACCTAGTGGACCAGCAGATTCAAACACAGGACTTCTTGCTGTTGGACGACGGCGCTAACCACCGCACCACTATGCCATCCGCAGAACACGACTTGCTGACATGTTTCTCAATTCAGCTGTCAATTGGTGATGGCAGCTAAGAGTTGGAGACTGTTCGATAGTGCCTTTGGTGTCTTGTGGAGAAAACCCAGAAAGGTCTGCAGAAACCATCTCATGTACCATAGGAACACATCAAGATCCCTCAGAAGCAAGGAGAGAGAAGTGTCTACACTGAAAAAAGGGATTTGCCATCTCTTGAATTTATGTAAGCATCTTACGTATATTTAAAACAATTGCCTCATGCTTTAAAGTTAAGTGTAATTATATAGTGCAGAAAGTACATGATATGCAGAGAGGGTATATTAAATTGTTCATATCATGTTTGAGCAAAGTAAGTCAATAATATGGCAATGTTAAATCTCACATGATTTAATCTCACGCGCTTCGGATCGTGGTTTGAGGAAGGTATCCATCTCAGTCAAGTCGAGCAGTCGCCTCTACTTTTTTCGGTGTGGTTGTTACATTTACAAAAGTCTAACTTGTAATTTGAACAAAATAATTTAATGTTTCTATGGTGAACGTAATTAAATCATGTAGGATCTGTAAGTTGAGATGACATGATACACTGTAGTAAGAGTGGTTAGTTTCTGGACTGATGAAATTTACAAGATCGCATGAGATTTCAAACTGCAGGAAAATCACTGGAGTTATAAAAGGCAGACAACCTGTCAAGGACAAAAACATACAGGAAATTCAGCATCAAGCCTTCAAACCACAGCTTTTCTACTTCTGTTAACCCTGGGTTGGTGGCATGGTGGTTGGTTCAATAGATCCAAGTTGTCAGGGATCCTGGGTCTGAGCGACCCAGGATCCCTGAGCAGTTATGGACTAATATTATAATGTATATTTTGTATTGCTGTCCCTCGTTATCCCTGCTTGTGTGTGTGTGTGTGTGTGTGTGTGTGTGTGTGTGTGTGTGTGTGTGTGTGTTTCTGCGGGCGCCTTCAGGCCTGGTGGGTGTGGCCCTGCTGGTGGACTGGCCACACCCGAAGCCACACACCTGCTGCTGATCAGGCCTCGTCGGGGGAGCTACTTAAGAGAGTCTTGGAGCTCCCACCGACACGGGATCATTTCGTGAGACTTCCCGTCAGTTCTCCAGCTGGTCTGTTTGTGAGTGTGAGCTTACCAAGTGAACTGAGGGTACTAACTACTGCCTCTATTTTCCCAGGAAGGATTGCTGGATGAGAGGGCAGCAGACACAGAGTGCACTGGCACGAGGGAGCAGACACATGGGCACAAACACGGGGAGAAGACACGGAGTGGAAGTTGGGAGCACACGGGGATGTATTATTGTTGTGTATCAGTTCCATCACTGTAAATAAACGCACTGCTTGTACATAGAGCACCGCGCCTGGGTCCTCCTTCCCCACACCCCCCACGGTTTGCCATGCCGAACCGTGACACAAGTAGTATTGGCGTAAAAGTTATTGTATAGTGTTGGAATAAAATGAAAAAATTGTGGGGATTAAAATATTCCAAGAGCTCAACTTACTTCATCTGAATATGTTTCAGTCACGTTTCATCAACACAAAATACACTGGCTTATTGAATATGAATAAGTTGTGTTGATTTAACTACGTCATTTAAGTTTCTGCCAAAGCAAAACAATTGTGTGCAACCAATGTCCACTATTGAATTAAGTAAATCCAACATGCTCTTTTTTTCAGTGTAGTCTGTCTTACACGGTCTCTCACAATAGATTGCATTTAAAAGATGCTAGCTTCTAAACATACAGGGTGACTCGTCTGGGTGCAAAAAAGAAATCTGGTTTTAAAGCACCAACAAACGGGTGACATCACGGCCACCATCCCTGCATATATTCAACCACTTAACCTCTGGTTTATTAAAGGATTCGACTGGCGTGCTAAAAAAGATCATTGCAAACTTTGCTACTCTCACAAATCCATGTGTATGTGTATTCATATATACAAAGGTGTCTTTATTGGTGGCAAAAATAATGTCTTTTCACAAAATCTACTTTTTAGAGAAGCATGAGTTTTCTCTGAAAGCTGCTTCATGATGTCAATACCAAATATTCTTTTTTTTATTACACTCGCACTGATTAAATGAACGAGTCTCTACATGCAGAGCTGACTTTATTCATACTTCACATAGGTGTCTGTTTGGAGTAACTGCTAAATATGATCCTGTGTCTTCTGCACATCGTGATACTTCAACTCTGTTCTGCAAAGTGGAAGAGAATAAATATGAGGCTGAGACCTTCTGTAAAGCTCAGTTAATCACTCTGTACGGATAACTAATGAATTAGGAATTCCCTGCCAGGCTGAATCCACCTTTCAGACTGAAATGACAGAAAATGACTCAGATGAAACGCATGAAGCTCATTTCTGTCGTGCTGCAAACAATGCAGAGCTTAATATGATCAGACTTCTTGCTCATACCTGCCTCATCTCGCTATGATTCATCTGTCAGTAGCAACACGATCAGCATCCACATTATTAGATTTAAATGTTTGTTTCAGGGTTTTTTTTTAACCTTCTTTAGTCACATTTTAAAAGATGAAGCTTTGGTAAAAAATCCCAGGATCCTCCAAGTATTCCTCATATCATCATATAAGGAAAAGGAGGACACTAACAGCATGAGGTCAACTTCTTTTCTTATTTCACAGATTTTAGTGTCACATGTTGTACCTGCAGCTCGATAAGTAATAAACTATGAAAAGGTAAAGAACAATATCTGTCAGAAGTACCTCACACTGTCGATACAAGCTGCTGGTAGCTATTGATTTAGAGTACCAACAACTTAATCCTTTATTTTCAGGTGAGGCATATAGCAGTGACCAAGGTCAGCAGCAGCGCAGTCTGACTCAGCAGAGGATGAAACTTTGTCTCTGGCTGCTCGTTTGACCTTTATTTTTACAGTGGAGAAGTTGCTGAGCTGGCACGATTTTCCTCGAAGCAGCTCTCCGGCAGATACAGCCCCGGTCCTCCGTGGGACACTGAGGCAGGCCCAGCGATTCTGCTTTAGATTAAAGATGCTGTGATGTTTGTCTGGGCCATAGACTGTATACAAGACTGCACATTTTAAAGCCTCTGTGTCACCACTGCGAATTTCGAGCATGAAAAAGACCATGTTTGGATAAGATGGAGTGTGAAGTTTTCAGTTAACTCTAGCTAGTTTGCTTCAAAAGATGCATCATTTCTAGTAGCCGCTGCTAGGAACATTATGTACATCCAAACATCTTTTTTTAATGACTTGAACAATTTGAATTATGAAGCCTAACTTAATATTGTTAGTGCTGACATTGCTGCTGCAGTGAACACGGTCGGAAACGGTTGTGTGTCCCTAGTGACGTACCTGCTTTTTGGTAAGTCACTACGGAACTTACTGATACGCAGTATATTACAAGTAAGCGCCCCCTAGTGTTCAAACATGTAATAATGCAAAAACAGGGAGTAAGTGGCTCTTATAGCACCCATCGATTCTAACACACGGAAACTGATATCTGCTCATTTGTGCTTAATAACAGAAACATACTCATCAAAACTGGAGTACAAACTTCCTGGACTTGTACTACCTTTTCAATTCAGGGACTTCCTGCGTTCATCAGCTGAGAAACTAGGCCACCACTGCTTTTGTGACCGGCGTTAGTTCATAGCTTAGCACTTAGCACTGCTTCTTCAGGGGTTATCAGCATTCACTACATCCAGTATCCTCGTCTGTAGTCTTTGCCTTTCCCCCTGCCTGGTAGCTCCATCTTCAGCATCCTTTGTCCAGTATATCCATTATCCCTCCTCTGCACATGTCCAAACCATCTCTTTTGCCTCTATAACCAGAGATCCTCGTTTCGTAGTGTTTTCAGCACATCCTTTGTGCTACCGACCTTCCAAAATAACCCAATACATGAAACATGCAGTAATGCAAAAAAAGACCTAGAAAAGAATCACTACAGCTACTTTCACTTCCTCCCATATTTGCAAGGGGTCACCACAGAAGGTAGCTCTGCACGTTTGATTTAGCAGATTTTTAAACTGGATGCTGTCAGCGGTGACATCATGCTGACGTAAGATTCAGGAAGTAGCTTTACACTTCAGAAATATGATGGACCTTTACATTTACTCTCATCACTAATCGATTTTAATGGAAAAAATGCTTCTGCTAACATTTACAACCATCACCTGAAGCTCAAAACCATAGAAATTCAGCATGAATGGTCCTCTCTGACTTCCAGGCTTCACTGCTTCACTTCACTGCTTTCCTGTTGCTCCTCAGACTGAAGGAAGACATGGACTTTGCAGTCAAGCTATATTTTGAGGGAAAGAGGAGTAAACAATGTATAATTAAAGGGATTTGCATTACGTTAGTATTCCCCAACACTGTCTGCAGTGACCCTGGAGGCTGATGGAGCAACAACAGTGTTCACAGATACATAAATTAGACTTGCAGAGCTAAAACAGCTGCTTGGGAGAGCGTGGCAAGAATGTGTTTGAGAGCCCTGTGACACAGAGCGGGCGTGTTGCTGCTGGGGGGCTGGGGGGGGGCCTCAGGGATCACGAAATCACTCAACGAGATTGGCAATTGCACCAAAGCTCATTTATTTGGTTTATGAATGTTTATTTCATTTTTTTACATTTAGTTTTTCACATTTTAACAAAATATCTTCAGGGAATCCTTTTATAATTACACTCAGTCCAGATTGGTTTGTTTAAATACTTTCTTTTTAATCAAAGGAACCTTTCAATGTAGCCCTGCTTTGCATTCATATGGAAGCCAGAGGTATGTATTAATTACACGTAGGTGTTATTTTAATGTGAACTGTCAAACATCAGATCACATAAGCAGGATGTCTGTGGACCCACAAGGAAATTCTGACCTTCAGATATTTTAATTTCCCTCAGTTTGATGAATTTTTTGTACTTTGACAACCAGTTTTGGAAAACTGCTGTCCAATCTAGCTCATTATACTCTTAAAGATATTTGAAGTTGTGTGAGAGTTTGCTTAACTTAACATGTGTTTTGTGCGCTTTGGGAAATGCATGGATGAGGTATGGGGTCTGTTGTTGTTGGCTATTTAATTCCCTGTACGTTTGCATTGCTGCAGATAAGTTTGACCTGTTCCTGGTGTGTGTTGGACTCATGGCTGTCCTGATTCTGTTTGTAACTTTTATTGACAGGATTTGTAGGCACAGCCAGGAGGAGGGTGTCTGGTTCAACAGCCTTAGGGTCAAATTCCAATCTATGCAGATGATGTGGTTCTGTTGGCTTCATCAAGCAAAGACCTCCAGTTTGCACTAGAATAGTTTGCAGCAGAGTTTGAAGTGGCTGGAATGAGAATTAGCACCTTCAGGTCTTAAGCTATGGCTCTTTGCTGGAAAACCGGTGGACCAGGAATGCCTCAATTGGAGATACAGTGTCCTGGGGTCTGGTTAATAAGTGGGAAAAGAGTGGAGCAGGAGATTGACCAATGGATTGGTTCTGCAGTGATGCAGATACTGTACCAGCCTGTTGTGGTGAAGAGAGAGCTGAGCGTCAAAGCAAAGCTGTGGATTAACATGTCGACCTTGAGCTGCAGGCAGTAACCAAAAAACATGAGATTTTGGAAACAAGTAGTGGAAATGAGTTTCCTTTGTAGGGTAAATGATTCACAGTAGAGCAGATTCTCTTGCTCAGAAGGATTCAGAGGATGTAGTTAAAGCATCTGTCCTGTCTGGACACAACGGAAGCATCCTAGTGAAGCTGAAGCAGTTCACGTTCAGCTGGAAGGAAACCCAGAACACACTGGACAGATTATGTCTCTTGGATGGCTTGGGAAGACCTTGTCCGCACAGAAGGGTTGAATAAAGGGAGGTCTTGGTGTTGCTTAATTAGCTGTAGAAAATCATTAGATTTAACTGACATTTGTACCTTTTGTGGACATTTCAACTTTTATTAGAATATACTACAGTGACTTTCTGTAGAATATTTGTCTGCAGTGGTCACAGATATTTATTCTGAACTTTTGTCATTATTGTTCCTACCGAGTCAACACACATACAGGTACTTACTCTTCTATTCTGTTTTTGTTTTCTTGGTTCCAGAGGTGAGAATCAGACTGGAACGAATTGACAGTCTTGTTTGATGTCAGGATGTTTTTATTTTATCAAAATAAGATTGTACTTGTCTAAAAGCATAATTTATGCCCATAATTTCGGGGTCAAAAACACTTTTTGTTGAGAAAAACAACCCATTTCATTTCTAAGGCATGGCATATCCTCTGTTTTTCTTCACATTTTTATTGAGAACAAATCTATGATGTTTACATCTTCAAAGTTGCTGGCATTTCCAAAACCTTAGTAGCAGTGAGTGATGGGTGTCAACTGTAGCAAGCTAACACAGCACATAAACCAGGAAGAAACAGCAGGGAGTTCAATCTGAGTTTGTCCCAGATCGTTAGCCTCAAGCTATTATGTCACTGGACTAATATCCTGCCGCTTCCCGTTCTGCAGGGCAATTAACTCGGGCGGTAAACAGTGAATAACTGATTGTGTTTGTACTGAGCTCCTTTGTTCTGGAGGTGCAGGTGTGAACCTTATTAAATTAATGAAGTCTATAGCATTGCAGCATCAGCAAAAATCATGTGAGCGGTCAAGACGATGAAGGTTCGTTGAGTCGTTTCTTGGGCGTGTACTGTGAAGGTCACTGTAGTCGTAACGCAGACTCACTGTCACGGCGACGGATGGCCGGTACTGAATAGGACCCAGGTGCAGGAACCCAGAGCGGAGACGGTAGATGATTTAATAGTTTATTACGGTTAAGTGCAAGGGGAACAAAAAAAAAGGGAAACGTGGCAAAGACAGAAAATGACGAGACGTGGAGCCTTGGTGTGGCGTGCCCAGGGGAACGTGGCTAGGGCGAGGGAACGAGGCCTGAGAAGTGGAACGGAGCTGAGTGGGGAACAGTCACACTGAGGGGAGAGGATATAGAAGTTAGGCAGGTAGTGAAGGCAGCTCAGAAGTGGCCAGTATAAGAGCAGCAATTCTTACTTTGCAGTTAGGGACCTGGAGTGTTTGAGAGGGGGATGATGAAGATCCAGGGGAGGCTGAGTGGCGTGGAAAGGCTGACCTGAGATCCGGGGCTCCAGATGGAGTGTGATGGCAGGAGGGCAGGCAGGTGAGGCACAGAGGGATTTCCAAAATGATCACTAGGTATTCCGAGTCCGGAGGTGGAGTGAGCCAGGGTGGGTACAGCGACTGTAGCACAAAAGAGTCTTAGTTAGTAAGATGAATCACAGCGAGAACTTGAAACACAAGACCTGTTACCAACATGGGTTGATGACGAACTGGCAGTGAGTGAACATCGATGTGTGGTTTAAATCCCTCTGGCTTGATAGCCTGCAATAGGCTCCAGGTGTGCAGGAGCTGGAGTTGGCCCTGCCCAGGGGCGGATCCCAGGTCAGTTCAGGAGCCTAATGGAAACTCCAGCCACCCACCGTAGACCATGACAGTACCCCCCCCTCAAGGGACGCCACCCGGCGGCCGACCGGTCCCCAGCCCGCGACGTGACCTGAAAAAAAAAATCAGAGACAAGAGCAGGATCAAGGATAAACGAGCGAGGAACCCAGGCACGTTCCTCAGGCCCATACCCCTCCCAGTCCACCAAAAACTGGCGACCCCGACCACGGCGACGGACGTCAACGATCCGCTGAACCGTATAGGCCGGATGACCATCGATGAGCCGGGCGGGCGGAGGGGGGTCGGAAGGCGGGCACAGCACGCTGGACAGCACAGGCCTGACTTGGGAAACATGAAAAACCGGGTGAATCCGCAGACTGGGAGGAAGCTCGAGCTTCACAGCAGAGGGCGAGATGACCGAGTGGATGACATACGGCCCAATAAACCGAGGAGCCAGCTTGCGGGAGGAAACTTTAAGGGGAACATCCTTAGCCGACAGCCACACCTTCTGCCCTGGAGCGTACCGAGGAGCTGGCGACCGTAGACGATCTGCATAGCGGCAGTGGCGGGCAGCAGCTTTCTTCAGTGCCTCCTGGGTCCGAGTCCAGACGCGGCGGCAGCGCTGGAGATGGTGCTGGACGGAAGGCACAGCCAAATCAGCCTCTTCCTCAGGGAAGAGGGGAGGCTGATAGCCCAGGGACGCTTCAAATGGAGAGAGACCAGTGGATGCGGAAACATGAGAATTGTGCGCATACTCCACCCATGGGAGATGTGCTGACCAGGTAGCCGGGTTATGGGAAACCATGCAGCGGAGCATGGACTCCAGCTCTTGGTTGAGCCTCTCAGTCTGCCCGTTGGTTTGAGGGTGGTAACCAGAACTGAGGTTGGCTCGAGCACCCAGGGCAGAGCAGAAAGATTTCCAAACCTGGGATGTAAACTGAGGTCCCCTGTCAGAAGTGACCTCGGCAGGAATCCCGTGGAGTTTGAAGACGTGGTCAACCATCAGTCTTGCAGTTTCCGTGGCAGTGGGTAGTTTCTCCAGGGCAACGAAGTGAGCTGCTTTTGAAAACCTGTCGATCACGGAGAGTATCACTGTTTTACCTGCTGACCTAGGCAGTCCAGTGACAAAGTCCAGGGAAATGTGGGACCAAGGACGAGAAGGTACGGCTAGAGGTTGCAGAAGACCGGATGGTCGCTGATTTCGGGTCTTGTTCCTGGCGCACACGTCACAGGCAGAGACGTAGTCCCGCACATCATGTTCCAGAGTTGCCCACCAGAAGTGACGACGTAGTAGTGCGATGGTGCGGCCGATTCCAGGATGGCAGGAAAACCGGGAGGTATGAGCCCACTTAATTACAGCCGAACGGGTTGCTGTGGGAACGAAGCGGCGGCCCGGAGGACCTGTGCCAGGGTCTGGTTCATCCAGTAAAGCACGCTGGATGGATTCCTCTATGTCCCAGGATAAAAACGCTACGCGGCAGGAGGCAGGAAGCACAGGAGCTGGTTCGGTGGGTTCAGCGTCTGGGTCGTAAAGACGAGACAGGGCATCAGCCTTGGCGTTCTTGGAACCTGGACGGAAAGAGATGGCAAACTTGAAGCGATCAAAGAACAGAGACCAACGGGCCTGGCGGGCGTTTAGACGCTTAGCTGTTTTGAGGTAAGTAAGGTTTTTATGATCTGTGAAGATGGTGAATGGGTGTTCAGCTCCTTCCAATAGGTGACGCCACTCTTCCAGGGCTAACTTAATAGCCAGCAACTCTCTGTCTCCTACATCATAGTTGCGTTCAGCTGACGAGAGTCGACGTGAAAAAAAGGCACATGGGTGTAACTTGGCCTTGGAACCTGAATGCTGTGAAAGGACCGCTCCGACGCCGACGTCGGACGCGTCTACCTCTAGAACAAATGGCTTGGAGTGATCTGGGTGACACAATACTGGAGCTGAAGTAAATAGGCGCTTGAGCCTACTGAATGCTACCTCAGCTTCAGGTGTCCAGATGAACTGTCTTTTGGTGGATGTGAGTGTAGTGAGAGGAGTGGCTACCTGGCTGTAGTTGCGAATAAACCTCCGGTAGAAATTGGCAAAGCCGAGGAAACGTTGTAAGTGCTTGCGTGACGTGGGCGTGGGCCACTCTAGGATCGTGCGGATCTTGGCTGGATCAGTCTTCACCTGCCCTCCTGCGAGTATATAGCCAAGAAAAGTGACAGATTGTGCATGAAACTCACATTTCTCGGCTTTGACGTAAAGTCGGTTTTCCAGGAGGCGTTGGAGGACTGCTCGGACGTGGACATGGTGTTCCTGGGGGGTCTTGGAGAAAATGAGTATGTCATCAAGATAAACAAAGACAAACTGGTTCAGGAAATCACGGAGCACGTCGTTGACCAGGTTCTGAAAGACAGCGGGGGCATTGGTTAACCCAAACGGCATGACCAAATACTCAAAATGACCTAGGGGCGTATTAAAAGCCGTTTTCCATTCGTCCCCTTCCCTGATGCGGACAAGGTGGTAGGCATTGCGGAGATCCAGTTTGGTGAATACGGTGACTTCATGGAGGGGTTCGAAGGCTGAGCTGATAAGGGGTAAAGGATATTTGTTTTTAATGGTGATGTCGTTTAACCCTCTGTAGTCTATGCATGGACGGAGTGATTTATCCTTCTTTTCCACAAAAAAGAAGCCGGCGGCCACTGGAGAGGAGGATGGGCGGATGATACCTGCAGCTAATGACTCGTGGATGTACTTTTCCATGGACTCTCTTTCTGGTCTGGAGATGTTGAATAGCCGGCTAGAGGGAAGCGGAGCACCAGGTAGAAGGTTGATAGCGCAGTCATAAGGCCTGTGGGGTGGTAAGGACGACGCTCTGTCTTTACTGAAAACTTCCTGGAGGTCATGGTACTCAGGTGGGACGAGTGTGAGGTCAACCGGATCAACGCCCGAGGTGTTAGTGTCAGGGGCCCCCGGCGGTAGGGCAGACTTGAGGCAGTGGGCTAGACAAAAGGGGCTCCAACTAGCGATTTTACTTCCAGACCAGTCTATATGAGGGTTATGTTTCTGTAGCCAGGGGTAGCCTAGGATGAGTGGTGAATCAGGAGAAGAGAAGGTGAATAAGGTAATGGCTTCATGGTGGTTTCCAGAGGTGACGAGGGTTACGGGGCCAGCCTGATGGGTTATCTGAGAGAATATTTGATCGTTTAATGCGGTAACAGGGATGGGAGGATCGAGAGTCTTGAGTGGCAAATGAAGGCGTCTAGCGAGAGCTAAATCTATTAAATTTTGCTCTGCTCCGGAATCAACGAGAGCATGGAGGGGGTGAGAAACCTTATTTAGACACAGGGTGACTGGTAGAATTAACCGGGGTTTGGAACTGAAAGAGGATCCGCCCACCTGTATCCCCGAAATTACCGGCGGGCGTAGCCTTTTGGCCGAACCGAACACTGCGCTAACCTATGCTCCACTGAGCCACAGTAAAAACACGCGCCCGACCGAAGCCGTCGTTCTCGCTCCTCTGGTGTGAGACGAGAGCGGCCGATTAACATAGGCTCCGGAGCGGCGTCCGTTTCCACGGAAACGGGAGCGGATGTTGACACCGGACGTGACGGTGGAGGAAGTGAAAACGTACGAGGCGCAGGTTTACGATGTTTCTGGTTCTTTTCTGCCTCCCTTTCCCTCAGGCGATTATCTATCCGAAGGGAAAGGGAGACCAAGTCTTCAAAGGATTTGGGCTCATCGCGGGAAGCGAGCTGGTCTTTGAGCTCGTCGTTTAAGGCGCGACGGAACACTCCCCGAAGGGCATGATCGGGCCAATTGGCCTCGGCGGCTGCAGTACGGAAGTCGATAATGAACTCCGCGACACTCCGGCTCCCCTGTTGCAACCCGAGCAACCTTTCATCAGAACTACCCTCCGATACTGGGTGAGTAAAGGTCTTTTTAAACTCGCACAGAAAATCATCAAACGAGCAGGTTGGGAGCGGGTGAGCCGACAGGTACGCCTCGGCCCATAACAGCGCCTTGCCCTGTAGCTTAGCCACCAGATATGCTACCCGAGCTGATTCGCTAGTAAATGAACGGGGTGAATGCGTGAACGCGAGAGAACATTTCAGTAGAAAGGCCGTACAGCGGCCCCGCTCCCCAGAGTACGGCTCGGGTTCTGGGAATGCAGCATCGCGAAACACGGAGCCCGAAGGGGTCGGAGCTGGGGAGGACTGGGGAGGTTCTGCCACGGGCGCAGGGGACGCGGAGGACGGGCCTGGAGGAGGGGAAAGAGCCGACTGAATCTCCTGCAGGGAAGCTAAGATCCTAGCCTGGGTCTCGCCTATGGCTTGACACCGGGTGTCGAGAACCTGCAACGCTTGCTCATGAGCCCCTAAAATGGCTCCCTGCTTGGAGACTGCTGCACGTACTGGGTCTGCTGAGTCCATTTGTTGGCCAGTTCGTACTGTCACGGCGACGGATGGCCGGTACTGAATAGGACCCAGGTGCAGGAACCCAGAGCGGAGACGGTAGATGATTTAATAGTTTATTACGGTTAAGTGCAAGGGGAACAAAAAAAAGGGAAACGTGGCAAAGACAGAAAATGACGAGACGTGGAGCCTTGGTGTGGCGTGCCCAGGGGAACGTGGCTAGGGCGAGGGAACGAGGCCTGAGAAGTGGAACGGAGCTGAGTGGGGAACAGTCACACTGAGGGGAGAGGATATAGAAGTTAGGCAGGTAGTGAAGGCAGCTCAGAAGTGGCCAGTATAAGAGCAGCAATTCTTACTTTGCAGTTAGGGACCTGGAGTGTTTGAGAGGGGGATGATGAAGATCCAGGGGAGGCTGAGTGGCGTGGAAAGGCTGACCTGAGATCCGGGGCTCCAGATGGAGTGTGATGGCAGGAGGGCAGGCAGGTGAGGCACAGAGGGATTTCCAAAATGATCACTAGGTATTCCGAGTCCGGAGGTGGAGTGAGCCAGGGTGGGTACAGCGACTGTAGCACAAAAGAGTCTTAGTTAGTAAGATGAATCACAGCGAGAACTTGAAACACAAGACCTGTTACCAACATGGGTTGATGACGAACTGGCAGTGAGTGAAAATCGATGTGTGGTTTAAATCCCTCTGGCTTGATAGCCTGCAATAGGCTCCAGGTGTGCAGGAGCTGGAGTTGGCCCTGCCCAGGGGCGGATCCCAGGTCAGTTCAGGAGCCTAATGGAAACTCCAGCCACCCACCGTAGACCATGACACTCACTCTCTCATGACTTCTCTGACATGTTTAGGTGATGAACACATGCAGAGGAGATACACTCATTGTCTGGACTAGTTTTAAGTATATTTTGCACATAAAAACGTATACTTACAGTCCTGTAGTGGGATATTAACAGTCTTTACCTGCCTAACCACAGCACCAGTCTTAATTACTTTGGGAGAAAGAGAGACAGGAGAGGTCAAAGCTCCAGCAAGGATTGCTTGGTAGAGTGTAGAACAACTTTATTGGTAGGCCCGCTCATAATCGATATGATGGGTTTTGTGAAGAGTGTCTTCTTTTAGCTGATTTGGCAGTGCTGTTTGAACAGTGTAACAGTCACTTTAATTCTAACCTAGAGGCTCTTGGATCTGTCCATAAAAATAAAAACCTTTCCTTCTCGGCCATGTTCAGTCCTTTTCTGACAAATTACAGTTGTCTTTCTGATTTCACCACAGATATCAAAATAATTTTGTATTACCAGCCATTCTGGTGGTAACAGCTGGGTTTGCAATGATGACCAAGTTTACAGTTTCCAACCCTGAAGGCAGCAAATCAGGCATCTTTCCTTCAAACCAGGAGGATGCTCATCTTTATTCCAACATTTACAGGGCTGTGTGGCGTGAATTTGTCCCCCAGGGTGACAAACGATAGTCAAATAAGACATCGTTCACCTTTAGATTAGATTAGATTAGATTAGATAGAACTTTATTAATCCCTCGGGTGGGTTCCTCTGGGAAATTCGATTTCCAAAAAGCACAGCACCGACAGAAGTTCCAGAGTTACAGAATATTATATATATATATATATATATATATATATATATATACACACACACACACACACACACACACACACACACACACACACACACACACACTCACACACACACACATATATAAATACAGAGACAATATAAATAAAATATACGAAGGGGATAAATAGAATAAATAGGAATAAAAAATAAAAATACAAGTGAATGAATTGCACATTTCGAGTATTGAGGTCTATTGCACTGTTGACTATTTACAAAAGTATTGCACAAAAGGTATTGCACAGTGGGGTGAAGAGGCACTACAGCTTAGTTGTTCCCCCCTCCTTTGTCCTCCTGTTTCCCCTCCCTCTCCCCTCCAGGGAGGAGTTAAACAGTTTGATGGCGTGTGGGACAAAGGAGTTTTTAAGTCTGTTAGTTCTTGTCTTGGGGAGAAGCAACCTGTCACTGAACAGACTCTTCTGGCTGTTAATGGCCGTGTGCAGAGGATGCCTGCCTTTAGAGCTATTCTATAGACCTGTTCAATGATAAACATGAGATATATCTGAAGCTGATTTGCCGTCTGCTGGAGCAAGTTCTGCTCTATTAGTTTGGACCCTTCAGCAGCCGGTAGTGCTTTCCACCTTTAAGAGGCAGTATGAACACCTGTGGCATCTGAGCTCTCAGACAACCAAAACCTCATAGCCACAGATACACTTCCTTTTCCACTCCACTGTGATCGTGTTTCAGATCAGGTCTTCCATTATGATGAATCTGTCCTCTCACTGCAGGTCTTTGGGCGTTTTCAGGCTCACCACAGAATCCATCATTCTTTGACATTTGTTGGCGAACAAGCTGCCAGCTAATTGAGACGTTTGTGTAACAGCGCTTCTCTGAGAATTGGTCAACACCTCCTGGAGTGAAGGCCCATTAGCACACAAACACTGCCTGCCAATGTTTGTCTGAACCATACAAATCATCTCAGCTTTGTTTTCATTCCCTGTGAATAAAAACATGATAAGTGAATCATCTGTCAGACTCTGTCAGTGGGGAAGGTTTCCTTCAAACCACTAATCATTATTGTAGTCCATCCATTTTCTGATCTGTTTAGTGGCTGGAGCCTACCCCAGCTGGCTTTGGCTGACATATTATGGCAATTTTCATAGTAAATATACGCAGATCAGGCATAACATTGTGATGATTATTATGTCAGCCCCACTTTTGCTGTCAAAACAGCCCTGAACCCATTGAGGCATTGACTGCACTAGACCCCTGAAGGTGTGCTGTGGTATCTGACACGTCAACAAGTCATTCAAGTTGTAAGGTTTGTCCAGAACATCCCACAGAGGCTCCACTGGATTCAGATTTGGGGAATTTAGAGGTCAAGCCAACACTTAAAACTGGTTGTTGTACTCCTCAAACCATTCCTCAACCATTTCTGCTTTGTGGCAGGCGCATTACCCTACTGAAAGAGGCCACAGCCATCAGGGAGTACCATTTCCGCTAAAGGGCGTACATGGCCTGCAACAATGTTTAGGTAGGTGATAAGTGTCAAAGTTGCATCCCTATAGATGGCAGGACCCGAGATTTCCTGGCAGAACATTGCCCAGAGCATCGCATCGTCTCCGCCAACATCTCCACCTCTTCCATGCATCTTGGTGCCAGGTATTCCCCAGGTAATCACCCAATGATTCATGTGATTGATTAGACCAGCACACCTTCTCCCATTGCTTTGTGGTCCAGTTCGGAGGCTCAGGTGTCCATTGTTGGCACTTTCGGTGGTGGATGGCATCAGCATGAGCTCGCTGACTGGTCTCCAGGTCTGCAGCCCCATATACAACAAACTACTACTAATAATAATAATAATAGATTGCATTTTATATAGCGCTTTTCGGGACCCCTCAAAGCGCTTTACAATACCACTATTCATTCACTCTCACATTCATACACTGGTGAAGGCAAGCTACAGTTGTAGCCACAGCTGCCCTGGGGGAAGACTGACAGAAGCGAGGCTGCCATATTGCACCATCGGCCCCTCTGGCCAACACCAGTAGGCGGCAGGTGAAGTGTCTTGCCCAAGGACACAATGACCGAGACTGTCCGAGCCGGGGCTCGAACCGGCAACCTTCCGATTACAAGACGAACTCCCAACTCTTGAACCACGATCGCCCCAAACTGTGGTGCTTTGTGTGTTTGGACAACTAGCATGAACTTTTTCAGCAGTTTGAGCGACAGCAGCTCGTCTGTTGAATCAGACCACATGGACCAGCCTTCCCTCCCCATGTACATCAGTGAGCCTTGACCGTCCTGTCGCTGGTTCAGCAGTATTCCTTGCTTGTGTAGCCAGATGGGCTACTCGCCTTCCGTTGTTTTTCTTCTCTCATTCTCTCTCTCTCTCGCTCGCTCTACCACCCTCGCTCTCTTTCCACTGCACTCGCTCCTTGTATCAGGTGATCGGGTTAATTGGGAACCCACCTGCACATTGATTGCAGGGTGGCGCTAGCCTGTATAAAGCTAAGCCGATGTCTTGTTGGATTAATTCCTCCCGAGCTTCTGGTACGATACAGCAGTAAATGCTGGCGTACTGCGACGGACTGATCAGCAAGAGCCGATTATATGACAGCTACAGGTATGCTCTCGCTTAACCTTGGATTCCCTCCGAATACTGGAATTGGTGTTAATATCCTTTTCCGGCCTGTTGTAGCGCAGCAGTCTGTTTAATTCTGCCATTGCGGAGAGAGGTGTTCGTGGTATCTCCACCAATGAGAGTATAGTGCCTCCGGTCCTGGGGTAAGCTGTTAGAACTACTTTTATTAGCATTCATAGCTATAAGAGTTTAAGGTTACACTTATCTGTTTCAGGGTTCACTGCTGTACTCACCTCTCCATGGTAAATTGTCCAACCTAAATTGGAAGAGTGGACTGCCTTCTCAGTTGCTGTTGTGAACTCCTCCTTGGTGGAGTCTGCTGTCTTGTCTTGTCTTGTCTTATCTTGTTTTTATTAAGTAGGCTTACCTTTTTTTGGGTTCGCCTGGTGTTCTATTTTACCCTGGACTGTTGCTCGTACCCACACTTCTGTGATCGGGCTGAAGTGATTCTCTGCCCGAGTGTCGTGCTGGGACTCTAAATCGCCTGGGTGGCCGGTCTCAGCCGGTGGGGAGCCAGACCGGCCTACGCCTGAGAATAATTATTACCAGCACGAGTGGTAGTTTGACCCGTGGGGAATAAGCCTTTCCCGTGTGTGTGTGATTTCTTTTATTAAAGTTATTAAAGTGTGTTTTAGTCTTTTTATGATTTGTAGCGAGCCTGACGCTCAGTGTCCTTTTATTCTTTTAACATACTTTTCTGTGTTTTATTTCAGTGAAGGAGGACGAGCCAGTGGCCCTGGGACCTCAGGTGGTGGGTCGTTTTCACACTTTCTTTTGTACAGCACTGGGTGGTCTGCAGTGATTCTTTTGGTGTGATTTTCTTTTGGTTCCACGGCTGCTGGTAAGTCCAAGTTCCACGATTGTTTATTTTTACTGTAGGACACTGTCAATAATGACGCTACATCTTGACTTTTAATATTTTATTTATAAAATATTATTTATAATATTTTATTTATTTCTATAAATAAAACTGTTTTAATATTGGAAGCCAACCTGCCTCAGTGTGCATCCTTGAATCTGTGCGGTCTTCTTTTATTCCTTTTATTTATTTTTCTTAAATATATTTCCTGGGGGTGTAATTCCCCTAGGTGGCGTTGTCAAGTTTATTTATTTTGTTCATAACCCCGCCGACCACTTG
Source organism: Diplotaxodon limnothrissa (assembly GCF_057381915.1). Classification (NCBI taxonomy): domain Eukaryota; kingdom Metazoa; phylum Chordata; class Actinopteri; order Cichliformes; family Cichlidae; genus Diplotaxodon; species Diplotaxodon limnothrissa. Next base: position 25,944,255 of record NC_140610.1, read on the forward strand.
GTCACACTTGGACCACTTTGATCAACACTGACGCCTGTAGACCGAGAACACAGCTGCAGGTTTGGAGATGCTCGTATAACAACAGCAACCATGCCAGTTAGGTTTTCTCTAGCTAGCTGCTACTGTAGAAGTAAATGCTAATGACATGAAGATTTACAACTAAGTGATTTACTGTGTTTTTCTTTCTTTTAGCATGTGGATAGCCCTTTACACCGTATTTGATGTGGTAATAACTGTATAATTTTCGTGTTTTGGAAGCGTACACAATTTCCACTGTTTTTCTTAGATGTAACATGAGGGAAAGTACATTTGGAGTGCAAAATGTCCTTTTTTTTAAATTATCAGGCTCAGAGAATTCAAACAAAGATGGTAAACTTTTATTGTGAAATATCCCCACCATTGAGCCAGCCTTATCACAAATCACATTGAGTCTCATCAGGAGGAGAAAAAAAATGCACTAATTGCAGTTTTGATATTTTGAAGTCTTGACAGGTCTCTATGTCTGGCTCCATTGATTTACCCATCAGTCAAAGTCAGGATCTCGCCCACCGCCTCCAGACTTCCCCTCAAAGCACAGAGTTGTTCCTTGACTCCGGTTTTCTTGTTTGTTAAGAAAGTGGCACTTAAGAACCTGCTGATAGCGGCCAGCAGCTGCCTGAGAACAAGTGCCAACACGTTTTGATTATGGAGATGCTTCGACCCCGTCCTCCATCATGCTATTATCGGTTTACCCCCGTCACATCCACCGTACTGACTCCAGCTACCACTAATATATCCCAGACCTCCCCATGTTCCACTCCTGGAGTTAATCAGCATTATTATTGTTTGATCCCATCAGTGTACATTAATACTGAATACAGGGTTACCCAAAGCGCCAACCTCCATCCTCCTCCACCTCTCTGCCAGGCTTCACCTCAGCTAATTGGAGACTCTGAGCTGGACCTCTGGACTGTGTTTGTTGAGTCTGTGTCTTTTGGAGCATTTTTAATGCAGGTTTCTAACTAATAATGTGACTGTTTTCTGTCACAGACAATCTCAGGGGTTCCTGTAGTAGGAAAATTTTCATGTTTAGTCTATGGCAGGGCTCAGCAACCTTTAACACCCAACGAGCCATTTGGACCCGGTTTCCACGCAAATGAAAACACTGGGAGACGCAAATCCTTTTTGACATCTAAAATGAAGATAACACTGTATATATTGTTTTTTACCTTTATGCTTTGTGTGAACAACTAAGGTGTGTTGCTTATGAAATCCATGAAGTGCTACAGATAAAATAACATTTTATTTATGTAATTAACACATTTTGAACGTAAAGAAATATAACAAAAGGAAAGACGCCCAGCTGAACTAAAATGATCCATGTAGCAAACAAAAACTGTTGTGAGCCGCCACCCTTATATCGCCTTTGGGCTTTTGGAGCTTTGACCTGACTTTTAAAAAATTATTGGAAAAAAAGCACTATGCTGCTAAAGATGAAAAATAGATATTGGCAAAATTCTGCCTAAATATGTATTTTACTTGGTTAATGTGTGTGGCGGGGCGTGGTCTGCAGCGCGGATGCACCTGAGCGGCACCCGCAATCACGCCTCGCCACCTTAACGTATGTGCTATCTATGCTGTTGTTGGTATATATGTTGGGCTGTGAGCTGCAAAACTACAGCCGGCTGTATGTGTACAGCAACTGTGTGTGAAAAGTGGTCAATAAAGAGATGCTGAAAAGCGTGTTCATGCAAACATCGTCAGGCTTGCCATGGTACAATGGGACTTCTGCTCCTGAACCTCTGCGCACAGCGTCTGCAAATCGGGGCTGTACGAAGTCACTTTCATCTTTACGCAGGACTGTAAGCTGTCATCTGTGAGGCATGAGCCGTGTTTGTTTTTAACATAGTTCACGGTGGAGAACAGCTGCTGACATAATGTGGATCCGAAGATCCATAATTGGCCTACCTGGGGCTGAAAGTTTCGATAAATAAATAAATATAATTTTATTTTTATATTTCAATATCACAATAATCTTCCAATTTAGAACTACAAGTTAAAAAAGAACTAACATAAATAAAATACACTTCAGCTAAATACTTCTAATTTATTTTCCCAAACCACGCAGAGCCGCACTATAAGGACTAAAGAGCCGCAGGTTGCCGACCCCTGGTCTATGGTCTACCTTACAATATAAAGCACCTTGAAGCGACTGCTGTTCTGATTTGGAGCTGTATAAATAGAATTGAACAGAACTGAATTGAATGTTTTTGGCCTCAGCATGAAATGCTTCACCAGGGTGGTGCATGATTATTTACTTATTGTTTTTACTTAAATATATTTAAAGTTTATGGGGAAAGAGATCAACAAATGTGACTAAAATAAGAGAGTACATTTACTGACCAATGTACTGGAGATTATGGTTTTTGCCATAAGCAAGCAGCCTTACACTGACTCACCAAACATTTCACACTCGTAAAAATAGTGTTTTTCTGAGTTACATCACTTCACTTTTCAAGGTTAAGAACTGAATAACTCATTAGAAACATTAATAGAAGGCCAGCAAGCACTCTTCCAGTCACACCATTAAAGCCGACAACAAATCACAATCTCATTTTCAGTAAAACGAGCCATCTTTGACTTCTTATGACATGACTGTACAACACTAACAATACCCAATGCACACTGTGCATGCATGCATATCACTGTACATATGCACAATTAGCTGTGCTCCGTTACAGTGAACTGTAATGTAATGTTGCTGCTTTGGTATTTTTTTGTGAACTTTTTCCAGCCACCTTCAATTTAAAAAAACGAACCCCAAAGTGACCCTAGTGCAATGTTATACTGTTTTTCTTCATGTTTTTTTACACCCTTTTCCTATATGACTGTTAACTAGGTCGTAAATTGCTTCCATAAAGGTCTAAAAAAGGGCCTTTAACAGTCTGCACTTTAACCCCACTTATACCCGTCACATTATTCCGACCAGCCTTTGATTTAGCCCTCTGATTGTCAGTGGGTGGGTTAAAGTTTTGCCTCAAACAGGGTAAAATAATTCATAGATTTCCTTCCCTCTATAAATCCAGCATCTCTTACAAAAACCATGGCAACGTGGGCGTTATTACGGAGCACTGAGGGATTTTCGGAGCAGCAGATTGTCGGGCTGAAGCCACACATACCACACACTCATGAAATGCAAGTTAATAACTTTTACCGACAGTTTTGGTTGTAACATCGATGCAGACCCAAGCTCATGTCTGCTCTAACCAAAGATAGCGAGTAGCTTTCTGTGGGGCTCTCATCATCACCTGTTACCTCTTTTAATTTTTGAGAGCACCCTCAGTTACTTAGACAAATATCAAGTATTTTTTATTCTCTTCAGTAATTGAAAATCTGAGTTTGCAGGCAGATTCAGATTGTTTTTAAAATTAAGTGTCTGAGCTTCAACATTTATTATTCTCTGGGCATAAATATTAAGAACTATTCTGCTTACATTATTCACATGATGCGGTCAGTGAATGTGTGAGTACATTTGAATAAAACTGCATTATGAAACAATTTAAACAAGTTTGCATTATTTCACTTCCATTAACATGTCAGTTTACTTCATTTGCATTGATTTTTCTTGCTTTTCTGTCCATTCATTTCATATTTATGTAATCAAGTAACACAATATATTGCCATATACTGTAGTAAACGGTAGTACTGTAATGTGTTTTACTTCCAGTTTTAGTTCGAGAGCCACAGACTGGATGGGCAGAAGCTGAGACCTCTTTAAAGGCTCAGATAGCTTTGACATTTAGCGCTCGTTTGTCTCTGGTTTGGTTTCGTCTGGTGATGCTTTGCCATAAAATGCTGCAGTACTTGTTTTGCAAACATCCCTCATCCACATTTTCTCCCACTGAGACCAAATCTCTGGTTTTACGTGCTGCTATTCCTATTTTTCCTCTGTAGAATTGCTAACATATATACGATCAGCAGTCTGTTTTCCGATCACATCTCCAGTATCTATTAACCTTCATCATTAATGGTCTTTACACGATCATATAACAGAAGGAAACGCATCAAATTCTCACCTTTCAGAAACTGAAACCATTATTTTCTTTATTTAGTTAAAGAATATTGTACAAAATGCAGACTGACACACAAGCTTTAATCGAATAAAATCACAGTTTTTAAATCAATCTTTCCCACAGTTGTGATGATGAAGTGTCTCCTTAGCCAAGAGGACTGAATGAATTATTATTGGCAGCTTTTCTTCGAGGGCACGAACAGATGAACAATGCCACATCGAAGCTGCACAGCCTGGGATCTGCAGAGGGATTCTGTGCGGCATCAGAATTACACTGTTTGCTGTCTCGACTGCTGGGTGGTGGTCTCCATGCATGCAGTTCAGCTCATTACAGCAGGGCTGTTTAATGTGACTAACAGGAATAATGAGGGATGGAAAAGTCATCTGTGTGTGCGCCTCCTGGGGGAAAAGAAGCTGCCAGGCCGGAGCCTCCTCCGGACAGCGAGGGATGAAAGCCGGCGAGTGGAGTGCACGGAGCAGAAGTGCAAATGTGCAGATGTTCCTTTATCAGGATGGGAAAGAAGCTTTTTCCTTTTTTGACAGGAATGCTGAGATTTAATCCCGGTGGAAAGTGAATAAAAATGTGGAGAAATGAGATGACTGCTTGGGCCACGATGGGAACAGTTCAGTTTGATGTTTGACCAAGTTTCTCAAACATGGCATCTGCAGGTAAGGAGTCAGATCAGTCATGGGATTCATAATGTTATTGATAACTAAAATGATAAATACCCACAGCAGCAGGTTTAATAAAAAACTTCAGAACGAAAGCTGCTGAGCGTGAAATGGAAGGAAAAGTGTGTCGAAAAGTGATAAAATGAAAGACAAACAGGTCAAATCCAGCCTCCTGACATCAGTTGAATCTTCACTGGTTTTAACATGAAAGCAAGAGATGGGCAGTAATGCGTTACTGTAATCCGATTACTTTTTAAAGTAACAAGTAAGGGATTACTATTACAAAAAAATAATTAGATTACCGATACTTTCCCATAAGCACGCTGCGTTACTAAACCGTGATTTTGTTTGTGAGAGTGTCTCATGACAATGACGTACGACCATGCAGCGTCCGTGCAGCGTCCGTTTTTCCATATCTGTGTGGGAGGATAACTTCTTTTTACAGCAAAAAATTCAACTTCAAATCTGAGCGAGCACCGAGCACGCTGCCACGGGAATGTGAAATTCACAGAGAATCTCCCAGGTCCCCAAACTGAGATGACCACTGTGGCACCAGGCAAACCTCTGCCTGCTCCACTCCTGTGAAACAGGTGATAATAGATTTACCGGTAAGAGCGACAGGACTTAGTGCCGCTGAATCTTTGATTTTATTTATTTTTTCTGTGTTTTATTTGAATGTAATTGAAAGAGTGAGTGTAAACACAAAACATTATTTTATTGTATATGCTGGAATATGCAGAAAATTGGTTTAAATGTTAAACACATTTCTTAAAGCCAAAGACTGTTGCATATAATTGCATTTTTGCTTGAGGCAATGTTCATAAAGTTAAAAGAATAAAACTAATAAAACAAGTTTTAAAAAGAGAAAAAAGTAGAATTGGGCTGAAAGGTTTATTGCTTTATTACATATTCAGGTTGTGTATCTTTTTTTTAAAGTAACTAAGTCATAAAGTAACTAATTACTTTTGAAAATAAGTAATCAGTAAACTAACTGGAGTTCTTTCTTGGAGAAGTAATCAGTAATTAGTAACTAATTACTACTTTCAAGTAAGTTGACAACCACTGATGAAAGCATAAAATGTTTATTCACTGCTAGAATGGTGAATAAACTCTAACAAACCTGTTAATATTGAATATGCCTCGTCTATGGCAATGTAGTGTGACGGATGAGCCATCTGTGGTTTTGGCCGGAGAAATATCAACATCTGCTGTGGGAACTCGAGTAAACCCTGCCCTCAGACACAGTCCGACCGCTCTGTGAATCAGTTTGATTCTGTATGGACCTGCATGCATCTCCACCACAGGTGTGTGTGGGTGTTTGTGTGTTTGTGGCAGAAAAGAGAGACACAAATGGAAAGCAACACAGTCACAAAGCGTGAATGCCGCTGAGGGTTCTTTGGAGGTGGAGGACCTTTCCCCCTCCAGGATCCTCTGAAGTAGGTTTCAGTGTGGTGAAGGACCATCTGTAGCCATTAGCGAGCCATGTGAGGGTCTGAAAGGGAGGAAGGAGATCAGCCCAGCAGTGCTTCAATTGCCATCGGAAACACAAATGTGGGCCTACATTTAAAAATACTCCTGGGTATGAGAAGTCTCCATCAGCATATATTAGAAAATGAATGCAGCTTCACAGACCCCCTCCCCCCCCCACCTCTGAGTAACAGCCTTTATTTCATGCATGTTTCATAATACAGGATATTATCAGCAGAACTTATAGGATAGGATCCGTTTTCTGCTTCTGTGGGATAAAATCCTTGGATTGGATTGGATCCAAATTCAAGTTCAACACGCAGATTCTCAAATGATCGAACTGAATCACTGAAAACAAACAACGAAAATAATTTGTTTTTGGTTCAGGCTGTGCTGAAAAATAAAGGCAGTCGTACCAAATATTCACTTTCAAGTTTTTTAGAATAGTACCAACTTTGTTTTTGTACAAATTTCGCATTTTACTAACAAAGATTTAAAGAGGTGAAGGGTGACTCCAGACTTTTGCACAGTACTGTGGTTGAACTCCATCTGTCTTCCATAGTCGGTTCCAGTAAATCACGACATCCCGTCTGAGTTTGGTGCTGAACAACTACCTACACTTCTATCACAGTGGAGCTGTCAGGAACACAGTGAACACATCTTAATTAGGATGCAGTGGAGTCAGTGATGAGTTACACTCGGAGAAACTCGGTTTCATCACTCGTGACTGATGACTCGTGCTGTGTCTCCTTTTCAATTCAAAAGCAGAGGCAGGAGACAGAAAAAGTGTCTTCATTTCTCAGGTAACTGTGTGTGTGTGTGTGTGTGTGTGTGTGTGTGTGTGTGTGTGTGTGTGTGTGTGTGCGTGTGTGTGTGCGTGCATGTGTGTGCGTGTGTGTGTGTGTGTGTGTGTGTGTGTGTGTGTGTGTGTGTGTGTCAGAGCCAACAAGGCCACTGTAGTATTTCCCTTTGGAAAATCTCAGTTTTCAATTAGACATTTGGATGAAAGGCTCCCCGAAGCTACATCATGTTTTTTTTTAATCATGTTCATTGACTCGCTGGTAATTGGAACAAATTATCCAAAATGAGATTTACCCCGTCTGGAAACAGGGAGGGGGGAATTGTAACTCAGGAGATTTGGGTCTGAATTAGACAGATTTGTGTTTTTCAATTTTACCTGCTGCAGCTACAGGAGGACAAAAGTGGGTTTTCAGTTTCTATGACTCCACAGGCCGACATGATGACTTTAAGTGGACCTATAATGACTTTTAGCTATTTATATTTATAGTAATTAAAATTTAAAATGAGGTCAGTTTAATCCCTTCAAACTAAAAACTATTCGAACTGCTCCAAACACTCACTTTGAGGCTGTTTTTTCTTACTCCTGGATCTATATGATATCATAGAGAGAGGATACCCCTTAATACGGTTATCTCAGCTGCAGAAGCCCCTCCCATCTTCCATTTAAACACTTTGCTTACAAGACGTAGCAAATCAGAAGAAAGTTGGATTTAAAGGGAGAGGTGCTAAAATGTCTTAGCTCATTGAATGAGATGATGGACTAAGGTGCTGTAGTGGATAAAGAAGGATTATTTTGAACTGTTAGTCATGCAAAGCTACTGTAAGGCTACTATCATCCAAAACAAAGAAATAACACTGAAGTGATTAGAACAGACAAAATATTAGCACCAGTTGAGGGGGCTGGAAAATCTTTAAAAGGGTAAGGCCAACACGTCTTCAGTTCATTTTTTCTGCCAAGATATGCGGCTGGGATGGTTGGTTAGGACTTCACTTGTGATGGCTGAGGGGTGAAAGGTTGTTTCTTGCTGTAAATATGTATTTCCTGTAAAAGGAAGTTGGGTTGTCTGGTTTATTACTTAGGATAGACGGCAGCCTGCATGGCCTCACATTTAGGAGGAGAATAGAGTTTGAGTAAAGACAGCAGTTACAGGTGTGTGCAGGTTCATTGTGCAACAGGTCAGCAGGTCAAATGAAGCTGGGATAGATGTATACTCAAATTTCTGATGTCCATGATTGAAATGGCTTGTATGGTAGTTGGCAGCAAATTCCAACCTGCCTAAATTTATTTTGAAGGCCTGTAACTCAATTTTCATCATATGAAGGTAGAAAAGTGCATGTCCTCATTAGATATACTAAAATTATTGCTGATTTTGAGGAGGCCAGGTGGGCACTTTCTCTAAAGTTCAGGCTGCATGTCCCTAATGCCAGTAATTCTGCTTTTGTTTTATTGGTGTGTCTGACAGCATCTTGTTTACCTGTGGCACATCCATCTGGACTGCCGTGTGCTGCAGACCCTTATTGAGTCCGTTACAGCCTAGCAGTCTGGACAGCCTGTCAGCAGCCGGGCAGGAATGATTTCAGCTGGGAATGATTGACACAAATACCCAGTGAGCTCCTGCGAGAGGAGACTGTGATACAGCCAGCAGTCAGGAAATTGCAGTCAGTCAGAGCATCGCTTCAGAGCTGATCCTAATGAGCGCAGGATTGTCACGACTGCACAGAGTTGCCACCTTCTGCTGGAGGACTCACCCTGCTGTCAGCAGCCAGTAAAGCAGACGGGAGGTTAGTCTCAAAGGAACGGGGGCAAGGGGTTTTCTTAAAGGTTGCTTGTAATTATTCCGCCTTATTTCTAATTAGTTTCAAAGCTTGTTTGGTGGCTTTATTTAGGTTTGCAGCTCATTAAAAAGCCTGTTAATCAATCGAAAAATGGTTTTGGTGTAATTTAGGAGAACGTCTGGGCGTCTTACGCCGTCTTCTATGGTCTTCTACAGTGGACAGCTCTCTGGGGTCTCCTACATACCCCGGATGTTTCCATTTGGTAGTCCAAAACTATGAGTTTGGGGCTTGTCCACTTCCTGTCCCCTGTTGTCTTCTTGTCATTTCCATGAGTTAGCTCAGGAGGATTAAATGTGACTGCAGAGTGAGATATCAGGGGTTTAAGTTACCTCACCATCCTTTGGTTTCTGGACTGCTGCTTTGAAGCCACCATACTTGGATGAGAGGCTAGACGTTGCAGGGTTTTGAGCTAACGCTAGTTCTGCCTAGCAAGCAAGGTGCACTTGGATGAATCATCCAGGCTGGAGTGGGTGGAGATGAGTATCAGGGATGATGTGTGACAGGTGAATAGCAGCAAGAGTGAAAGGGAAGGTTTATAAGATGGTAATGAGACCTGGTCTTATGTTTTGTTTGAAAATTGTGGCACTGACACAAAGACGGGAGGTCGAGCTCAAGATGGTGAGATCTTTGTGAGCAGGATTGGACATGAGTCCATCAGACGGACAGCTCAGGACCAAGAGTCTGGAGAAAAGGTTAGAGAGGTGAGGCTGAGATGGTGTGGATGTGTGCAGAGGAGGGAGAGTGGGGGTGCTGGATGAAGTGTAATGAAGATGGAGCTGCCAGGCAGGATGAAGAGAAGAAGATTTTAGAGAAGATTCATGGATGTAGTGAAGGAGGACATGCAGGGGGTTGGAGTGACAAAAGAAAATGCTAAAAACAGAGTGAGATTCAGGCAGACGATTGGACCCCTGAAGGGAGCAGCTAAAAGAAATACAATAAATAGAAGGGTAAAACCAACCAGATAATGCAGACTTTAAGTGTTAATTCAACACAATAAGTGAGATATATGAAAAAGCAACTCCTGTTCAGGTGTTATGAAGGAGAGTTTGGCTTTCTGTTGTAAATCTGGACATTTTAACAAGGGGACTGAGTCACTGTGAGAGTACATGTTACTTACTGCTGGTTCCTGCTGGCCTTACAGTCAGGCCTCTGTTACTGCCGCAGAGTTCAAGGGTTAATCGATAAATCCATCCAACCATCCATCATCCAACCATCCCTTATTCATCCATCCATCCATCATCCATCCATCCATCCATCCATCCATCCATCCATCATCCATCCATCCATCCATGCATCATCCAACCATCCATCATTCATCTATCATCCATCCATCCATCCACCCATTATCCAACCATCCATCATCCATCCATCATCCAACCATGCATCATCCAACCATCCATCATTCATCCATCCATCCAACCATCTATCATCCATCCATCATTCATCCATCCAACCATCCATCATTCATCCATCTAATCATCTGCTGCTTGTCGTACTGACTTAATTCGAGTTTGTTGCAGAATTTATTCCTGTCTTTGATCATAATTGAAAATATAATTATTTTAAAGCTTTAAAATTCACCTTCATTAAAAAAACATTTGTGTTGCTCTCCGATTTAATCTAATTAAATTGGGGTTGTTTCAGTGTTTAAAACTGACTGTTTCCAGTAAATTTTATTATGAAGTATAATTAGAATAATTCCTGGTGATTGGGTCTGAATCTATATTTTAATTTTAGTCATGCTGCCGGCAGACAGAAATCTAATTATTCTGCTTTGCATACTGATATTGGATCAGGCTAACGGCACCGCTGAAGACTCGGGAGTCTTTTCAGTTTAATTCACCGCTGTGCCGACGTGTTGTCATCAGATTCCACTTCCAGCCTCTTCACTCACAGATGAGGCCTGTTAGTATTCTGGCTGAGGAGGCAGCGTCTGCAGTCGGTCAGCAGGGCAGTGCCGGCTCTTCAGATGAGCTGAACTCTGAAATCTGGGCTAAATCTCCGGCCTCCTCCGCAGGTCATCCCCTGGCCCGCAGCAGAGTGGAACACAGCTGCGAAAGTAAAAAGTGACTCCTGGAGTTCATGTTAGGCTTTTGAAAAGTGGAGAGAATCATTAGGGTAAAGGTTCTCTGTGGCTGAGAGGTACAGTGTGACTGAAGGAGCCGAGGCTCTCTTTCTACCTTAAACTTCTTCTCAACCTTTGCCCTGTGATTTCCTGGGAGCCATTCTCCGGGGAAAGTTGGTTTTAACTTCAAAATCAGTTTGCACAGGGAAAAAGTGCAGCTCACTGTCTGCTGCATTTATCTGTGCTACACTGGGTTTGCTTTAAACCCCAAATCAAGGTTGTTAGCTCGAGAGACATTGCAGTATTTATGAGAAAGAATTTATTTTGTATGTTTGTCCATATTCGCCCACTGATCGAGGTAACAGTGAATAAAACATTTTGCGTTTTGGCTCCTTGGTTGGTTGAGAGGAGATGCAGGCATTGTTCTCATCAATGAAAATCAGACTTATGCTTTAACTTAACCGAAATCATGCTCAATCATCCGGACTGTCATGAATGTAAACCTTAAAATACTGAACAGCTTACTGAATGAAAGCTTTTTCTCAGATTCATCTCCGTACAACATCTTTACCTCTCTGACTTCTTGTCAGACAAAATCAGAGCTACTGATAGAGCTCATCTCAGATTTTTCCTCAAGCATCAACTCTTCCTAATTTGTTTTATAAACTTTTATGGGTTCCCTCCGGGTACTCCGGCTTCCTCCCACCGTCCAAAGACATGCAGTTTGTGGGGATAGGTTAATTGGAAAATCCAAATTGTCACTAGGTGTGAATGTGCGAGTGAATGTGAGTATGAATGGTTGTCTGTCCTTATGTGTTAGCCCTGTGACAGACCGGCGACCTGTCCAGGGTATACCCCGCCTCTCGCCCTACGACAGCTGGGATTGGCTCCAGCGCCCCCCGCGACCCTGAAAAGGAAAAGCGGTAGCGAATGGATGGATGGATGGAACTTTTATGATAAACCCCACCCACACATCAGATGCTACGTTACACACTCACATACCTCTGAATTCCCACCAGATTCAAAAGCAAATGGAAGGAAGTGGCCGTTCTGTCCATCTCTCCAACGCCAGCCGGTCGACTCTGACAGTGTGATTAAAGGTTTGTCATTTGTATGGTTCTCATCTGTGCTCGTGTGTCTGGATCCAGCAATACCACCAAAACCAAGAGAAAACCAGACCTCTCTGAGTGAGACCTGGAGGTAACGTTGACATTTCTGCAGTGCAGAGTCACGAAGGAATACATTAAATAAAGAAATGTAGGCAAACTTAAGTCTTAGGCTGCCTGTTGCTGATGAGCCGACTGTGAGCAGCTGGCTCTGGGAGCTGCCCCTGATGTTGAACGTTGTGTTGAGTTTCTTTCTGCTGTGTGGGTCTCGTGTGCACAGCTGATGATGGGGATTGGTCCCAGAGCCGGCTCCTTAGCAGGGTTGACTGCTTATAGCTAAACATTGTCATACTGTGGCATACTTTCTGTGGCAGTGGATCATGGATCATGGTCAGTGAGTTGGATCACCTTGGTCACTTTATATGACTAAATAACTGACAGGTTATGTTAGAAAACAGCAAAAATGCCAGCGTTAATTATTGATCGCTGACTGCGGTGGTCTGTGTGCAGTAGACGAGCGGGGCTGTGTGCTTGTGGCACTGCATCGTAATGTTTGCATTAATATGTATGAAGCATGTTCATTATGCAACCATGAGTCTGTAAATGCAAAGTGGATGTGAACAGCGGTAATCAGAGCTGCAAACTTGGGCCGGCTGGTTAAGTCTCATGGCCCGAGGAGTCCGGACCGTGTCCCGCATCCATGCTCACACTTTCTCCTCAACATTTATTGTCTCTTAAACTGCTGCTATCAAACAGGAAGGACAACTTCCTGTAAACACGCAGCAGTTGAACAGTTCAGTTCAACACTTTTCATCTTCATGATTCATGAGGGCTGACCTCTGCACCAGACCTTTAAGCTGATCATTGCTAGCAAAGACTTGTGACTCAGGGTTCATTATGCCCGCTGGATTGGTTGATTCATATAATGACAGTGATGTCATCACACAGCGAAAAACACGTCTACCCGCCATTAAAGTGTGGTTACAAAACTCAGGACGTGCACGGCCGGCTGAAACGACACCAAAGCGCGCCACACGTGAGTAGCTGTGACGTCATGTTTGTCGTACAAGAACAGCGAGCACGACGGCCCCATCATGGGGGCACGCTTGTGCAATGATTAGCACCGTCACCTGGTTTGGACCACCTGATTGGCTGGGACCTTTCTGCAGTTTGTATGTTTTTCTGTTTTTGTGTTTGCTCAGGTAGGTGTGGATGTGTTAGCCTGGCACGGTCCTTCCTCTGGTGAGAGGAGGCTTGACTACATCTGAACTCATCAGTTATTTAAAAAGTTCACTCTGTGAAAACGAGGTAAATGCTCCAGTACATCAGTTTGTGGTGCTCCACCACTCGTGCTGTGTTGGGGTAATTGCGGCAGAACTAAACTGCAGGAAAAGTTGACAAAGTCATCTCTCCGTTTATAGTCACCAGGCTCAGGTCGGCTCTTTCCTTCCTGAAATCCACTATTTTCTTCTCGGTCTTCCTGGTGTTGAGGGGGAACTCTCTGGTGGAGCACCTCTTCCCTGTACACAGTCATTGTTGATTGCTGTTGCTTTTCTATGATGGTTTTAATTGCTTGGACAGCTTGAGTACACACAGGAGAGGAGATTTCTTTCCTGACTTACATGAACGTGCGTTTATATTTCCTGCTTTATGATGTCCTCTCAGTCTTTTGGATTCTGGAAAAGCTTTGTGTGTGAGTCATCGTTGAAAACAGTAAAATAAGTTTAATAAAGATGTTCGAGCTGTCAGGAGAGAGTAGTGGAAACATTTTCCTAGGACATTCGGTGAAGTAAACTTTAGTTTTAATTGAATTCCAGATTTGCTTGCACAGATTGTGTTTGTATGTGACAGTCAGCGGCTCCATGGGTGTCTCTGTTTGTTTGCATCCTAATTACACCTTGAACCCAGCAGTCAGCCGGCTGCACGGCTCTCTGAGCCTTACAGCACACCGTACAATATGCTTGGAAATCATTGCTGAGCTAGCGAGGGGTTACCAGGGAGCTAATTAGCCCCGAGTGTATCTTCAGTCTGTATTTATCAGGTTTTTTTCAGTTTGAATACTGAAGAAACATTTTCATCAGTACTTTTGAATCGACAGTCAAGATATTTAGTCTGAGGAGTCAGCTTTAGGATATCTGATATCTATGTTTGAGCACATGAGGGGCTCTGCAGAGGTTCAGGAGGGGTAACGCCACATTGCCTCATCAACATTTGGCTTTCTCATGATCTGGTTTCAGACCAGATCATTTTTTATAACTTGAGGTGCAAACTTATGTCCAAATTCAGCAAACAGCAACGTTATATATAAGTATTTACATTAACATGCAGGCAGTGCCTCTGGCGTTTCTTCTACAACTATTTGCAGAAGCATCAGGTGTCACAATAAGATGCAACACAGATTATTCGTCCCATTCTAGTTCCTGACCACAACGAGACAGAGGGGCACATTACAGGCCTGACACACAGGTGTATCACTCCTCGTGGCTTTGGTGGCTCTTCGCCAGCACCTGCGACCCTCAGGAGTTGCCTCATGTTTCGATTATACTGCACACTAACTACGCAAAATGTCTAGAGTCTTTATACGCGCTGATAATATCGCTCTTCTCGCTTTTGCCATGACTTTCACAACTTTTCTTCCTCAGAAACAACTTCAAAGATTTGCCTTGACATTAAAGTGGTTACAGTTCATTTATTTTAAGGTATTTTTGTGCATCTAAAACTACAAACCATAAATGAAAGGAAATAATATCTGTGTTTAGTTTTTAATGTTTATGGATGACTCGTGTAAATTGCACGCCACTTAAGTTCAACCTTGAGTTCAAAGATGTTACTGAAAGAGGTCGCAGGTATTATTATTCCACCTGCAGTGAAGCCATTTTGCACATGTCAGGGATGCTCACAGCTAGGGTTGCCAACTCCCTGAAAAATAAATAAGGGACACCTCGTGGCCAGGGCCGGGCGACCCAGTTGTCTTCACCCTTCCCAGTGTGGTGAATTTTCTAGCTCTTTTTTTGTGTGTGAAATTATTTTTTTAACCATTTGACTTGAAGTTGATTTAAGTAGATGTGTATTCTTTGTGATATGAACACATGTGAAACAAATGATCATTTAGCCATTTATTTTTAGCTCAAAATGACAACATTAACACAATAAAACAGGTCTCCTTCTTAAACAGAAGCCTGTCATGCTTAACTTTTGAGAATATAAGTAAATCTTTCTTTAAAAGAACTCTGTCCTGCTTAACTTAAAATAATAGAAAACAATAGAAAGAAAAATATTCTTGTAACTGTGCACATTTAGTGCATTTAGTACAATTGGCTTCAGTTGAGGTATTATTTCAGCTTTTCTAATGCTAATCAGCTGCTCCTGTTTGTAAACCCGCTTGTTCCCATGATTACGCATCATAACTCATCATCATTATTCATCTATGTATTACTTTTATGTATTAGTCATCTATTTGTTGTAATCATCTATCCTTGCAGTTGTTTATTACACAAAATAAATTATATTATCACACTTCTGGCCACATAGCGCTGATATTCACTGCACATGCCCATATTAACGTTTTCCAGCCAGGTGTTTTCCTTTTCCCATTCTTCCCTTTCTCTGAGGGGAACAAACATTGCTGCTCTAATGCTGGGCTCACACTGTGCGATTTTTGGCCCATTTTGAGCCGATTTTTGAGTGATCGGACCGATTTTGGCCTTCATCGTGCGTCGTGTAGTATACGTGGGGTAACGAGAAGTGATTAACACCTCACGACCAACTCCCGATCATCAATCGCTCGTGAGGGTGTCACCACAGGCGCTCACACTGCTCACGCGCAAACGTAAACGTTGGTGAAAAAGACGGCGCAGCACGGCTGTGCAGCGTGTGATCTGGACACAAGCGATGGAGGCACAACTTGTAGAACTTTGGAAAGCTCATCCGAGCCTTTTCGATGTGGCATCACAAAATTATCACGACCACAACAACCGTGAAAATAGTTGGATTTACACTGCTGCTCAATCACAGCTGCCTGATCAATGTTTTTCATTAGCAATTTAGCAAAGTTGATGGTAGTGGTGTGTCTGTGTGAGTGAAAGACAGGGAGAGCGAGCGACAGATTTTCTGTTATAACCTTCATTTTATGGAGGCACAGTGTGAGCACTCAGGTCGCATCAGAGCATCGGGAGGTATAGTGTGAGACCCTGCATCGTGACCTATGAACGTCTAACCCCTGTGAGTCAATCGTGCAGTTTGAGCAGGAGCTGAATAACGTGACTGAAAAAATCGCACAGTGTCTGCCCAGCTTTAGGTGTACTGTCATCCGAGACTTGCACCGCAGAGTCGGCGTTTGTTCCCCTGTTGGCCATGCTTCTTGTTGTGGTCATCTGTTGTCTTCCGGTATTTTCTCCGCAAGCGACCTTTCCTCGACCAATGAGATGAGCGGTAATCTGAATTGTCATACTCGAATTGTCATAAGTGTGCTGTCAGCTCATTGGTCACAAAGCAGGAGAGGGGCTGGGAATTATGTTTTCAAACAAAGTGTTAATTCCATTAACATTTATAGACTACTTTTGATTCTCACTGTATTACGGGACAAAGTGCGTCCCTTATTAGCTCAATATGGGACGTGTACTTTTGTTTCGAAATACGGGACGATTCCGTATTTTAAGGGACGGTTGGCAACCCTACTCACAGCACTCTGATATTAAACTGAGATTTCTTTAAAAGCCCTTTCTTTTCCTTTCGAGGCTTTTTGTCGGAGCCCCCTGTAGTGACGTTGCTTGGCAATAAGATAAACACGTGGCCTGTGAGGCGATGTGGCGTTACGCTCACAGCTCTGCAGCATCAGACCAGCTCTCCAGTGTCCTAATGGAGGCACAGAATAAAGATACTCCACGCTTCTCCCATTTTATCTGATCTTGCCACTGCCACTCAAACCCACTTCTGCAGCATGTTGCAGTCACATGACTCACCCAACCAGCACTAAAATCACCTGCTGAATGTGAAGGATTATTACTTGGGGGAAGTGCAGTGACTGCCTCTGTTCGGAGTCCTGACTGAATCAGAGTAAATGGAGCTAAACAGCTTGTTCACCTCATTATTTGCACCATTTCAGTATTTGATGTTTTCCATGTATAGAATTCAGTACGTGAATTCCCTGTGACAGACTGGTGACCTGCCCACGGTACCCAACCTATCACCCAATAACAGCTGGGATAGGCCCCAGCCCCCCTGTGAACCCAAATAAGCGGATGGATGGGTTTTTGCCTTCATACCACCTTGAGCCTTTACATCACCTACACCCTGATTTGAGGCGTGAAACAAGCAGCAGCAGAAAAATGATAACAGCGAGTTGCTTCTTACCAAAGTATGTCTAAATTCCACCCATCCATCTTCTGCTGCTTATCATGGGGGCAGCAGTCCAAGTAGAGATGCCCAGACTTGCCTCTCCACAGCCACCACAGACGTTGGCTGATTTTTATATATTTGTAATATCAGTGAAAACCCCCAAAAGTTTATTCTGTTCATCTGGACGTAGCGCTTTCAGTGGGAGAAACGTTTCGTCACTCATCCAAGTGACTTCTTCAGTCTCAGCTGACTGCAGGTCTGACTGCCGAGCATAGTGTTACCAGTATTTTAGGGGTAAAGCCAAAGAATCATTATTTATTATTCATTTCTGACTGATGGCCATCCTTCACTGAGTCTGATTCTTCCAGAGATGTTTCTTCTGTTTAAAAGGGAGTTTTTCCTTCCCATTGTCACCAAGTGCTTGCTCATAAGGTGGTCGCCTGATTGTTGGAGTTTCTCTATGTTATTGTAGGGTCTTTACTAGGGATGGGTACCGGTACTTTTGAAACGGTGCCGGTGCTTAAACGGTGCTCAAACCGGTGCTTAAAGAATGGAGAACACAAAATTGGTCCAAAAACCTCTCATGTTCAGCTGTTTTTTTGTAAAAAGATAACAATGTTAGCCTTTTCTGCAGCTATGGGGCACATATGGTATCACTCTTGGCTGGAAGCAGTGCTTAAACAATGGAAAAAACACAAACTTTGTCCAAAAACCTCTCATGTTTAACTGTTTTCCACTTTTCCTTTGGTCATTTTAGCCTTTTTGGCCAGGGTGAAGGGAGTATCTGCCATCAAACAAGAAGACAGCCACATGTAGCTATGATGGTGTTTGCTAGTTCACCTTACATGCATTAATTTAATAACGTGGTTAGCCTACTCAACGTAAATTACACATGAACAACATTAAGCTACTCACGCAGAGAAGAACGGCTGCTGCTGCCATCATCATTTCTGTTACACTGGCAGGGCTAGGGGCCAGGACTCTCCTCTTCGGGTTCTTGGGGGATGTTGCTAACTCCGGGTCCGATAACAGGCACCACACCCACAGTAGATGTGCTCGGTGTGAGATCTCACAGCAAGCTATCAAATACGGCGCATTTCTCAGCTTTTAAAAAAAACGCTATGCGTCGCCAGCTGTTTCATCGGATTTGAGGTGTTACCTCCTTTGACAGTATCACAGTATCAGCTTAAAGCACTTGTTGCAGGCTGCTGAGTTTGCATATTTTGCTGTGAAGTACAGCCAGACTTTTGACCACTTCGCCTTGGGCATTTTTAAGCTGTAGCTCTGCTCTAAAAGAACGTACGTACCTGGCCCCGCCTCTATCCTCGGAAACGTAAAATGATTGGCTAGAAGTGTATCACAGCTCAGGAAAAAAAAAGCACCGAAATAAAGCACCGAAATGTGCGCTGCTTTTCGGTCTGGTTACTACCGTTTATGTCAGAACCGGCGCCATGATACCGGTACCCATCCCTAGTCTTTACAATATAGATCGCCATGAGGCAATTGTTGTGATTTGGCGCTATATAAATAAAATTGAATTGAATTCACTCCAAGCCAATGCAGAGGTCCTCAAACCTGCACTCTTTCTAATGGCCGTCACTCTGTGGTCTCTGTCTCGAAAACGTGTCAGTTCAGTGTTTCAAGTCGTACTGAATCCAAAGTTGTGTTTATTTTGTGTTTAATTATCGCTCCCATAGGGTACGCTGCAGGCACCGGCCTCGGAGCAGTGTGATGTTAACTCAAAGCCAACGACAAAAATCAAACCTGTGGCATAAACATGATGAAAATCTCAAAATTCACAAGACCATCATCTTAGGCCCTTCTGTTAAAAGATAATTACGTTTTCCAGAAGAAACCCGTTTCGAGCCGTATTCATGTTTTTTGAGTGTGGCTATCACAGAGAGTGGGAGCTCTCAAGAATGTAGAGGCTCTTCGGTGGAGAATTTTTCAGGTGGATCATCTTCAGTTCATCTTTCTGGAGGCATCGAGGTCAACTTTGGTAGAAGCAGCATGGAGAGCACAGCCTCATATTATTCCTCTTCAAGTGTGGAGCAGATGTGGAAGGTGGTATAAAGAAAACTGCGCTGTGACACGTGAGGTTTATTCTGCACAAGGTGAACTTATTTAACTTTTATTCAGAGGAAGCCAGCAGATCCATTTTATGGCAGCAAACAGTCAATACCCAGATGAGCCACTGCGCCCCAAAAGCCACTGAATTTGTACTCGAAGTACAATCTGAGCTTTCGTCAATACTCTCCACGGCCATGCACAGACAAGATGTCACAGATTTACCGAGATGCTGATTCAAGCGAGGCCAATAAAACCACATTCGACCAGGAAGAGGATCAAGATGGCGGCTCCAGTTTGATGCTGGCTGTGAAAATCGCTTTACAGCATTTTTATGGGATATTTTTTGTTTTCGATTTGCCGTTGTCGCCTTCCTGTGTCGAGTATTCTTCTGGTTTATCTTCCTGCTGTGATGTAGGGAGGACGTTTTTATTGTTTACCAGAATCACGGGTTGGTCTGTGGTCTGGAAAACATCCAGGCTAACAATTTTACAGCTGCACAGTTTGTTATTCGATAAATCTTTTTTCTGACACTGTGTACCGATCCAACTTCCTCTGTTTCTGATTTGATACCAGTACCTTGGCTTTGGCTGTCTGCCTGTGCCGAGCATGATCTGAGTTCAGTGTTAATTTAATACACAAGTGTCTTTTATGTTTAAGGCGGCATCAGGCCCAGGATAAATAAAATGAAAAGTAATTAGACTGAGGAAATTCATTTATTTGAACTAGCTCAGAGCTGTTTCTGTTTTCACTCTGTGTTACGTGCTGATAAGAGACAGGTAAATATTAATAACCGAGTTGATGGAAACATGTTACCGTGACCTTAAGTGTAATAAAAGTTTCCCAGAACTGTGAGGAGAACGCATCGTCATCGCCTCGACGATCCGTGGCAGCAGTTTGGGTTTAAGTAGAAAAAACATGCAAACGCACAAAGAGATGCTGATGATGTCGCTGCTGTTAGACCTCTGCTGCTGCTGCTGGCCTGCTGCATGAGTACGACACCGACCCAAGTCAGAAACCTCAGCTCTGTTTCCACCGTGCCCAATTCAGTTTCCTGAGTCTGGATCAGACCAATGTCCAGTCAACTTTCTCCAAATCCGCCAATAGAAAAGCAGAGATGAACTCATGGGTGCCTTTTTTGTGGAAAGCAAACTTGATTAAAAAAAAACCTTTTCATTTCGTATTTATTACCAAACACCTAAGCAAAATGTACTAAACAGTGAGTGCTGCACATGTACTATATCCACATAAAGTTTATGGTAGATTAAAACAAGTTTCAGTGGGGCAAAAGACACAATAAGCTGCACTTCACACTGGTTTTGCTGCACTACAAACGTCTTAAACTTAAAGGAACAAAGAAAACTGAATATACAGAAAATATAATACTAATTCCTTAAAAGTAAATACTGCCTGTTGTGCGCTGCCTTGGCAGATGGTGGCATTCTCTGAGTGGATCTTGTTGTTCGTTGTTTTCGGGGCTCAGTTTTTGTTGTGCATGAGTTCTTGTTTTTTACGCTGGGTGATGCCGCCCTCTGCTCCAGATGTTTAAGAAGTCTGCAGATGAGCAGACGCTCCCACTAAAACGATGTAATCAGTCATTTGGTTAATCATTTCCACTGTAACTTGCATTCATTTTGGCCCTTTTCTTGTCATTTCACCTTTAACCCAGCAGCCCTTTCGTCACTTCACTGCATGTAGCTCAGAAGATCAAACTGAAGATCAAACCGGAGCTAATAACCCGACCTCTGTTTGAAACCTGCTGTGAGGAGTCGGCACTGATGCAATCAAACATCAACCAAACTCAGCGGTGAGAGGACGTTGATGGATTAATGTGATGGAAATGGAGTTTTCCACGTCGCTTGGTGCACGTTTCGCCCTTTTGTGCTGAGTTGGTCTAACCCAACGATCCCTGGCGGTATCAGACCCTCGCCTTTATCGTTGCTTTGACTCGGCACTGATCCCACCAACACAAATCCTTCCTCGTCCTTTGTACTCTGTAATTAAAGTGATTCTGATTCAGAAACTTCACTTCCCCCATCCATCTTCTATAATTATTTGTGAAGCCTATTTTAAGTGCAGGGTTATTAATCATGTCATGGTTGAAGCACCCCCGGGTCTCTGAGCATGCTCGGAGAGATTTCCTTTCATGAGCGGCAGGCTGCTGTTGGTATCGAGCCATCTCAAAAGCACTTCACACACCGTTAACCATCTGGCTTTTGTTGAAGGAAAATCTAATCTTCACAACAAACTATTGTGAAATGTTTGCATGAAAATTTATGCTGCAGAGAAGCAACGCTGATTTGGACGGCCGTGCTAAGGCGCCGTTTTTACTTCTTATAAGTCACCTTTACTCTTTCATCTTCAGCATCATTCTGTCATCTGCACAATCTTTTTCCCCGATCCCCCTTTTTTTCTGGGGCAGAAAGTATTTCTTATCCTCCTCCTGCTCCAACTGTCATTTGCCAACGAGCCTCAAGGATAGAAAAGTGGGCGTGTGAGCAGCAAATCACTGGCTCCAACTTCCAGACCATCTGGGAAAAAATATGTGTGGGGAAATGAATGAATAATATTCCTCTCCTCCTCCACCTATATCTCATCAAAATGTTAATCCAAGTCATTTTTGATGTCTGCGTGGACGCTAAATTTTCTCCCCAAACTGATTTATGGCCTGTGACACTCTGCAAACAACTCACACGAACTCCGAAGCAGCCAAGAAATCCTGGACTGGCGATGTATAATCTCTACTAACTGTAAGTGTGTCACACCTTAAACCTTCATCGGCTCTTTGAACGGCACCGGTGCAGGCCAGCAGTCACTATGGGGCAGGGCTGGGACAAAACCCTGAGGTTAATGCCTCAGAACATGGAATGACATCAAGGTGTCATCATGCATTTTATGGTCACAATATCAAAGTGACCAAACCCCTAATTACAGCATCCAGAGCAGTGATTAAGCCCTAGTCATGGAGGCCTGGAGACTGGTCAGTGAGACCCTTGGTAACCACCAGCTGCTAGGGAAAAAAACTACATTTCTCTTCTGTTTGGCGAGTGGTTGCTGGTCGTTTTAGAAAACCCCTCAGGTAACCCGACAGTGGTTATGAAGAGATAGATTTCTTCAGAGAAGCCAAAACTCTTAAATATCAGGCTGTAAACAAGGCAGACTTTTTAACATGGAAGTCTTGGGGGGACTAACTCACCTAGAGCCTCAAGTGGACATTTGAGGAACTGCAGTTTATGCCACCTCCATAGTCACTCAGCCCTCAAGATCGATTTTTTTGTTTTGTTTTCTGTTTAGAAAAATAGCACTCATAGTTTCAGTATCTTTTTCTGATTGGGTAGGTGGCTTACATCCTTCCTTCAGAATCACCTGCTGCTTTCTTCACTCTTCGTCTTTACCACCACACTAACCTAAAAATCCTTGGAAAAGTGATTGAAAGTGTTGGCTCGGAGGTCATACTTGAACATCTCTGAAACAGTGCCTTCGAGAAAAAGGGGCTAGTTCACAATAAAACCAATCATTTATTTTATAAAGTCATTTATTCACCAAAAATGTCTCATATAGAGAAACCTTGGCACCATTGTTTAACAGTAAAACCCTCATGTGGCTTTGCCTGATAATAGAAAACTTCAGGAGTGCTACTTAACTGAAGTGGGGGAGAATGGGTGCTAAGAGGTAGTCTCAGTCTCTCGGATGTCCGTGTGGACATCTGGATGGGAAGTTCCTGGCTCCAGGTGGAAAATATTCCTGCCAGGTTGAAAAGAGTTATTTCCCAAAATGTTATACTGCTCCATTTTTCCGATGTGTTTAACTAAGTTTTGGTTTTCAGGCTCTCGGGTGCACAGGCTTACGTCAGAGCCGTACCGCGAAGCCAATGATAACAGCTCCCTCCTCGTCCTCGGAAATCCCGGAGAGCGGTGAGTGTGTTTGAATGCTGACTGTATTAGACTTGTAAATGCAATCTGCATTTACACCCAGCTCCCTGAAGGTCATCGTTTTGTTATGTTTTGTTTGTGATGCTCATTTTACTTTCACCCTCTACCCAAGAGTGGGGGATACATTTCCTGCTCGGAGGATGAAGGCTGTTATGATTTTTGAGCTCTTACTCCAACGTTGTTGTGCAGCTCAACACGTGAGGGACTGATTGACAACATGATTTATGCTTTTCTGTCCCAATGACATTTGGTCAGAGTTTAGTTTGTAGTAGAAGCACAAACAGAGGAAATCCATCTATCCATCCATGTATCGTCACTTCAGACCCCGAGACTGAAACGACATGGTGGCAGGCAGAACACCAGAGTCACTGCTGAAAACCAACAAGTGTGCCTTTATTCATATTTTAGGCTCTCGGTTGTACAACATGGTGACCTCTGGCTCCAAAGAACATCCATCAATCAGCAGGTGATCAATTGCTGTGTCCACCTTTTATATTCAGTTCAATTCAGTTTTATTTGCATAGCACCAAATTACAACAACAGTCACCTAAAGGTGCTTTATATTGTAACGTGAGGTTCAGATTTAATGTGGAACTTGCAGGTTCAGTCTGCTCATATTGTAAGCCCAAAGCTCGGATCAGTGGGGGTAGGGGGGTGTCGGGAAGCACTCCAGTATAAAATCCTTTAAATGTAGCGGCTCCTCCAGGGAGGAGAAAAAGAGGAAGACCACAGAGGTTGTAGGTTGTAGTGAAGGAGGACGTCCAGAGGGTTGGAGTGACAGAGGAGGATGCTCGGATAGGGTGAGAACACGGCAGATGATCCACTTTGGTGACCCCTAAGAAAAGAAATCTTTATGAAACCAGGACACAGGGAGAAGATGCAAACTCTTCACACAGCAGAGCAAAGCATTTAATGGGCTCGTGTTGGGTTTTTACCAGATTTATTGCAATTTCATGACTAATAAAATACAGATGATCAGTAAAATCTGTGAGCTTTTGGCAGCTTTATTTTTATTGAGCTGCTTTCGCAGTATTTCCTGCTCATACATCTAATCAAATATTTTATTAATCCTCTCATCGTTTGACAAATGATGTGGAGCCCCTGAATATTTGTCTGTATTTCTGGGAAGTGCTGGTGAAAGCAGAAGAGTCAGAGGCTGGTTTAGGGAAGCAGATCTAAGTTTTCCATGTCTGTGGTCTTCAAAAGAAGAAAATGTGATTCCCAGGATATGTGACTGCGTTTGCAAACTGCAGATTTCATCCTCAGAAGCGTGGCTGCTCCGGTAGTGGTAATGATTGTCTTTGAACAGATAATAACCTTGATGGCTTTTTCTCAACATGAGAGGTGGAAAACGAGGAATGAAAACATCCAAGCTTTTCGTGTAGCGGAAATCACGAGATTCAGAGTGAATGTAAAAATAAAACTGTGTTTTTCTGGAAGATTGCCGTGTCTCTTTGTACCTACTGACATGTATTGATTGGGTGGTAGACGGGTACACCTGAGGCATCAGCGTATGAGGAGAAGAACACGCTCTCCATCATTTATGACATCTTGTTTTGTAGAGAAACCCCTTCCGGTGTTCCCCTTGCACCTCAGTTTGATTCTCCGTCCTCGGGGCCTCTCCGATGTCTTCGTTGCCTGTTTGGAAGGATTTCAGACACGGACGGGTTGACAGATTGAGTTGAAGCTGAGGTCTTGACTCTCAGCGGCTGTGACAGGGCAGCAGATCTCACCTCATCATCAGACCTCTTCCACGCTGTGCTCGCCGTGGGAGGCGCGTCGCTGGCAGCTGATGTGCGCCGACAGCCGGAGAGGAGATCGTGACGCAAATCGTGACAGGTGGTGAGCGGCGTGTTGGCGGGTGTTGAGCCTTCTTTAACCTGTAGTATCTCCCGTGTTC
Source organism: Diplotaxodon limnothrissa (assembly GCF_057381915.1). NCBI lineage: Eukaryota > Metazoa > Chordata > Actinopteri > Cichliformes > Cichlidae > Diplotaxodon > Diplotaxodon limnothrissa. The sequence continues at coordinate 25,969,489 of NC_140610.1, forward strand.
TGCTGACAGATGGGTTTCTCTGTAAATCACTGTGTTCACCACTCGCTGTTTGCTCCACCTCAGGTGAAGCAGCCTGTGTGGGGATTATCAGCTCTAGACTCTCAGACTATAAGTTGAAGCCACTACAATAATAACAACAGAACCTCGACAATCACATGATTCTCTATGGGCTGAATCTGGCGACAGTGGAGAGGAAGAACTCCTTTTTAACAGGAATAAATCGCTAAGAACAACAAACAGGAAAAACCACAAACTGCATAAAAGAGAGAAAAGACGATGGCAGTGTTGGAGGAACGTCAGTACAAGAGGAGTGGAGGTCATGTTAACAGCATTAATTTGACCATGGGAGGAGCAAATGTGGTGTCTCTGTATCATAACATTGAATAAAAATCCTCCAGTGTGGTCCATCTGTGACCATGAGAGAGTCAGAGGTCCCAAAGGAGCACGTGCAGCAGATTTCCTCCTGGTGAAGTGAACTTCTGACCATGACAGTATGGGTGAAATCCATCCTTCCACTTCAGGCTCGTGGCGAGCTGGTGCACACCTGGAGAGTGTGTCACAGAAAGACCATTCACACCTACGACCCATTTAAAGTCGCCACTGTGGAAGGAGGCCGGAGCACCCAGACAGGACCTATAAGGACACTGGAGGAACATGGGAACTCCACCCACACGGCCCTGGCCGACCCAGACAGACCCAGCAGTGTGAGACAGCAGTGCTAACCGCTGCACCACTGTGCCACCCTGTATCGATGAAATGGTGCTTATGTTGAACATGATAGAAACTATCACACAGAAGACGAAGGCCAGTATATTCTGAGAAACTGTTTGTGTCTTTTTGGCTAGAGTTATTTTTTGCGTGGCACAGGAGGGAAAATGTGTGTGATGTGACTCAGTATGAGTGTCAGATAAAAGTACGCCAAACAAAAGTCTGACTGCATCCAAACTGAAGCCCAAAAACTGTTCCCAGCAGGACAGCAGCTGAAATAAAAGGAGTGCAAGAAGACCATTGCACAAGACCTTAAGAACAAACCCGGGCTTCCTTTTTATTTACTCAGGAAGAGAGTTAGGAATAATGTGATAGAGTTCGTCCTAAATGACAGGCAGTGTCATGCACAATTTATTAGATTTTGAAGTTGCATATGAAAGAATGTTTGTGTTTGTTGGGATCTGGGACCTTAATAAAAACTGGATGTCAAGTACCTCAAAGTAAACAATGTAATTTGTCAGTTAATCGTTGAAACTTTGAGCCTTAATAAAATCCAAATGTTTGAGTCATTAGAAAAATCTCCCCTATAAGGCAGTTAATGAGTCACTGACTGTGTTGGGGTGCCTGGGTCGTTGACCCAGAGTTCTGAGTGTTCATTATTATTGTACTTTGATTTTTTGCCTTTATTTATCATTTCTAGTCTTTTGGTTTCTTTGTCAGAGTTGTGCTTTCTGCTTTCTGTTCTGTTCCATAGTTGCTGTACCGCTGTGTCTGTCTACGTCTCTGTTCCCTCTGTTGCAGTGCCTGCCTGTGAGTCTGTGTCTGTAAGTTCAGTCTGTGTTATGTTTCCTGTTTTACTTTGAAAGTCCGTGTCTCATGTGAATGTGTCTGGTTGTGCTTCCTTTGTCTCATTAGGCCTGATTTACCCCAGCTGTGTTTCCCTCCTGTTACCCATTCCCTGATTGCTCCCTCTGTGTATTTAAGCCCTGTGTTTCTCTGTGTCAGTGTTGCGATCTACCGTTTACTATGCTGTGTGTCGTGCGTGCGTGCGTGCGTGCGTGCGTGCGTGCGTGCGTGCGTGCGTGCGTGCGTGCGTGCGTGCGTGCGTGCGTGCGTGCGTGCGTGCGTTGCTTGTTGTTAGGGAAAATATTCTAAAACACTTCTTCAGTAAAGACTCAGAGAAGAGAAACACACAGAACTTCTTGCTAGCAAGGGCAGCCTCCAGACTGAGACTCGCACTAAGAAACTGCCCCGGTCTTTATTTATACTTGCGCGTGTGTGTGTGTGTGTGTGTGTGTGTGTGTGTGTGTGTGCTTTCATATAACATGAAGGCACAAAAGGTACATCCTTGGTCACAAAGAGGGCAATCTCCCCCTCACCCTAAATAACATGGTGAGGAAGTCCAGCAGTTCATCTATATGTAAAGAAGCACTTAAACTAAAACAAACATAGCTACGTTAATCCTACCGTAAAACAATAAAACAAGGTACGAACTCTCATGCTCCCAGGACGTGGGGGTGCATTCCTGGAGTGCACACCAAGCCTGCAGCCTGTTAGAGATCACACACAATTGATTATATGCCTCTAAGTATACATGGTTGAATATTTCCTAATACAAATAACTACATGCAGTATTCTACTATATGCAAACTTATATCACTAAAAGATTATACTGACTACTAAATACAATTTTCCATTGACACTTGTATTTTGGAAGTTTGTTACTTTGAGTTCACGTCTGTTTCCGGAGTCTGCACTTTGGGTCCTTTTCCTGCCTGCACAAAACCGTTTCATAACAACACAAAAGATGGCCATTTCCTCTGTGACGCCAACCAGTTGTGTTAAGATTACTGCTTTGAAGCATCAAGCTGAGTGTTTTTGTTTTTGCCATCACCATCTTGTTTTGTTTTGTTTTGTTTTTTGTTGTTGTTTTTTAAACAAAGCTCGAACAAGAGATTCCCATTGTATCCTTGTATCACTCTGGTGAGTATCATAATTTCCCCCGAAAGAAAGAAAAACATGATTTTTCATTCAGTTAAACTTGAAATGAACAACTGAAACCATTAACCCACTGCTGGTCATTAGAAACCGTGCTTCTTCTGAACTGCCTCTTCACTAATGAACTCTTAAAGTTATAAGGTAAAGACCCTACAATAATACAAAGAAAACCCCAACAATCAAACGACCTTCTATAAGCTACTACTTGGCGACAGTGGGAAGGGAAAACTGCATTTTAACAGGAAGAACGGAGGGGTGGGCATCTGCCACAACCTGTTGGGGTGAGAGGAAAAGGACAGGACAAAGACACGCTGTGGAAGAGAGCATGAGATGAATAATAACGATTAAATGAAATCCAGAGTGATCGTAGCCAAAACTGTCCAGGTATCTTCTGCAGAGCGCAGGACACGAGTCACCTTCATCTACAGGGTCTCATCCCTCATACAGAACCTTGTGACTCAATTCCATTTTCCATCTTCTCCGAGGAAAAGGTGAAACAAGTTCACAAAGATGGCGGCTGATGTTCCGTCACCTTCGCCGTCGAATGGGTTTTAGGTGCAACAGAGAGAAGAAGAATGAATCCGTGGGGGCGCGCCGTCACTGCGTGCGGTATTAATGCAGGGCGAGCAGGATGAAGGCGTGAAGGAGGAGTTTTATTATTCGCCGTACGCCTGCTGCATTCTTGTCCTCCTGATACGTCCGGCCTCTCTCTGGAGAGCCGTTGTTATCCATCAGCCGGAGTACGAAAGGCTGAAAGGAAAAGGCTGCGTCACTCTGCTGGTCCACACACCCTCATCCATTTCCTTTATTCCCCCAGAGCGAGCGTCAAAATACCCAAACATCCCTCATGATAACAGACCAGCACCACCAGTCCATTATTCATACAAACACAGAGACACACATGGAGACAAATCAGCTTTAATTCTGCTTCACTTGTTACTCTTCTGCCTCTGAGAGGCTGGCCCAGACTCATCTCTATCATTCTACTGCCCTCTGCTGGACAAAGAAGGAAAGGTTCAGCAGGTTGGTGTCACAGGTAGGAGGCCAGAATACGAGGATCCAACAGAGGTCGACGAAAGGAGCCCAGCCTCTTAATGAAAAGTGGGCATAAATCTAAACCAGGCCATAAGCTCTGTGACACCTGTACCTGTTCTAAATGTCGTATTTGATTGACATCAGGCTTCGGGACAGTAACCAGGAAAACTCCATCAGAGCTCAGAAAACAAATAAACACCGCCAATATTTCAAACCTTTGGAAGGAAATCTTCTGTGACCCACCAAACCTCCACGCACGGCTCTGAATCAGAGCTGATGTGTTGTTGGACGGTTTGCAGCTGTTTTAAGGAAAGAGAAATGGTGACCTGCCCCCCATGTGGAGTCTTCATGGTGCGTTTGATCTCTGTGGGGGCATTTCATCTCATCTACATCGAGGTCAGATGCAAGCCAGCGCCGCTGAAATTAGAGGGGATTAATAAAAGCTGTGCTCATTAGTGGAGACACTGATTACCACCACGGGACTCCGTTTACTGCCTGATTCATTAGAACAACTTATTCACATCGAGTCAGACACAATTATCCAATTAGGAGGCTGCAACGCGTCCAGTTAACATTAATGAGACACAGAGAAAAGGTCTCTGCTCGTCTTCTCACTTCCACCTGGCGCACTCTGAAAAATGATCATGAATGTAGAGTCTGCGTTTGATTTTCCAGCATAGTTAACATCTTTGACATCTCTTCGGACCTTGCTGAAAATTCTAAAGGAAAGCTACCAAATCCTGTACTGTGCAAAAGTCTTGAGCCACCCCTGATTTATTTATATTTTGTTTCCAAGGAGACAGATTTTCTAGTCATTTTCAGGAGCGTCAGCTGATCATCTACTGTTCTCTGAAGCCTCATCACAGGATTTCTCAGAGGAAGGACGGCTGACAGGAAACCGTTCTTAATGAAGGGAAACAGGAGGAAAGGCTGAGTCTGAAGATCAGAAGAACAGTCTGATGGAGAGATGGATCCACATCATGATCAGTATATATAAGAGAGTATATATAAGGAGGAAGTCCAACTGTGAGAGTCTGCAGCCATCAGTGAAACAGGGTGGAGACTCTGTCATGGTTTCAGCTGCAGGTCAGTCAGTGGTGTTGGAGATCTTTGATGAACTGATGAATTATGAAAGAAGAAAAGTTCCATCAGAGTCTGATCCACCATCCAGTAACATCTGGAAACATCTGATTATAGTAGCTTCATGTTTCAGCCTGACAATGATCCAAACACACTGCTGTGGAGTAAAACCTGGATAGAAACACACAGGGGAACTCTATCAGAGCTCTGACCTCAGCATTACTGAAGCAGTGTGAGATCATCCTGGCAGAGAACACAACAAAAGGCAGAAACATCCAAAGAAGAGCTTTGAACATCCTTCCAGAAACCCGAAGAACTGTTCCTGGAGATCCTCACAGAGCTGCTCAGAGAGGTCAGCCTGAGCTGAAACAAACTCTGGAGTGTGAGTGTGTGTACATGTTAGGTGTAGAAAAAGCATGTATATAATGTGTTTGAGTGAATGGGACTAGTAGTAAAAAGGCACAGTTTAGGTGAGCTTCTTTCTGGTTATCCAGATGTTGTTTCAGCTTTAAGTAGTCCTGACTTTAATCATTTCTTTTATGGAGCTTTGATTTCATCTGCTTTGCCTTTATTTTAATGTCCTCCATTTCTGCAGTGTGTTTCCCATCAAATGTCTTGGATGGTTGCAGTTACAGCGAAGGAGAGGGCGATGTTTGCTGTCCCATCCTTGTGTTCTGAGATGTGAAATATACATAATTATAATGCTAAGCTTACTTTCTATTGTAAATAATTAAAAAAAAAAGACAGAAAGCAAAATTGAATTCACACATCTGGCACATTTTCAGGCCTTCCTTTTCTTGGACTAACTGAATTCACACTTGTTTCCTCCCAGAGTAGCATGTGATGCAAAATGGCAGTGTAAAGATTGGGAAGAGAATCCAGGCTCTCCACATCCATACAATCAAAGCTCTCAGAGGCAGGTTGATCTTCCTCCTCTAATCGAGCAGACACGTTCATCCCGAGGGAACTTGGGTTAAGGCTGCCAGCCTTGCCATCACCATCTTATCCTTCCGACCATACCTACATTACACAAACATCACGGGGAAGACAGGTCAGAGAGGTATAACAATGGAAAATGCACAACATGAAGAAAGACAAGGAGAAAAAAGAACTCCCCCCAGACTGAGCTCCAGCAGGGAGATCATGTGCTCAGCACATAGCCAATGAATCATCACATCTCACAACATAGAAGACATAAGCTTTGAAGGCGTTTGGACGGGGTGGGGGGGGGAGTGTAGGTGTGTGTGTGTGTGTGTGTGTGTGTGTGTGTGTGTGTGTGTGTGTGTGTGTGTGTGTTCCGTGTTCAACCGAGAGAAAGTGTTTTGAAAGGATTTTGAACAGCTGTAGCCGCTTCTTGTTCTTCGATAAGCCAGGTCTGAGCCAGCTCCATCAGCCAGAACTCTGTTACCGTAATTCCGAATTGGTAGATGTCGGTCAATGGTCAATATCCTCCAACAAGAGTATCGCTAGACACACAACGCAACCGACCATCGAGTATCCGGCAGCAAACATCTCTGCACGACAATCGGGCTCTCCCCAGCCCAGGAGGGTGTCAGTTTCATTAAGGTACCAGTTTGATCAAATCCATAATTCTTCTTTAGGTTTTTAGAGAACAAGTCTGGGAGACTCTCTTAGGGTTAGAGAATAAGTGAGACTATACAAAAGACATGAGAAGCCAAGCAGGAAAGATAAGGGAGAAGGAGAAAGTGCAACCACCTCTGTCAAGAGCCAAGAGTAGTATGGTCCATTTTCACTAAAACAAGCCTCATTAATGTGATTGAAGTCCTCTTACCTGGGTGTGCAGGCGCCGTAGTGCCCTGCTCTGTAGTAAGAGTTTGTCATTTTTAAGAGCTTGTGCTTATGAGTCTTCTGCTGCAGCACATAAGCTACTGTAAGGAGACTCCAACAAGCACAATGTTTCCAAGCTTTTTCACCATTTTCAGTGAAAACTAAGTTCCAGGTTTGGTGTTTTAGTGCTTGGAGCCAAAACCAAAGCCAACAGCTTGAAACTGAAGCCAGCGCCATTCAACAGCACTAACGCCGCTAATCAGTCTGCGGCTCAGAGCTTCTCCCATTAAATATTAAGTCTGTGTACTGTTTTGCTATCGTTGAGTGAAAAGCCTAGTTCACGGGTGAAAAAAGGGCCTCGCTGAGCAGATACCAGGCCTGAGGGAGAGCGCCGTCTGTGTGTGTGACTGGCTCGGGTTAGGAGTCACGCTGTGATTCATGCTGTGACTGCAGGCTGATTTCATGAGTGACACATGGGTAAAGATGATGACTGAGCTGTGGCACATTCACATGTCACATTTATGAGTAAAAGTTAGAGAACAACAACAGAAAGTCGTTTATTATTTCTCTTGTCACGTTCTCCCATTGAGAGAGAACTTGTTCACTTAAGTTGCTGAGCAGTGCTGTGGTGCAGGGATTATTGTTTTTTCCCCTCATATTTGTTCTTTTTTTTAACGTAAACCTGACCAGTGTTGCTGCTACAAGCATCACTTGGTGACAGTTTAAGGAAGAACTCTAATTAAACAGGAATAAACCTCTAATAGAACCAGGTAGCAAAGACTTCTGTTAATTTGTGTCTTCTGCAGTTCTTTCCTCTTGGAAAGACTTGAGTTATGCATTAAACAGCAGCATTAACTTCAGGGCTGAACACTAAGCACGCTGTTAGCAGATCATCCCGTTAAAAACGCCACATCTTTTATTCGTTTATCATAGTGAACGTGGTGAGGACTCACCGGGTCCATTTGATTTGTGGGTGTAAGTGTGCAGACAGTTTAACAAAACAAACGAACTGTGCTCAAGTCATCTGTTATTCAGGTTAGAAGGAGCAGCTCAGCGTAATGAGATGTTTTTGTGTCCGAGCTGCACTATAATTAAAGTCTGAGGTCGAGTGAATTATTGGGTTAAATTTGACTTCTGCTGAACAGCTGAAGCCAAACACAGAACTGAAGCTCGTTTCCTGTGTGGTCGCTTCTGCAGACACGGGGGAGGACTAACGCGTTCACAGACTTCATAATTTACCATAAAGCCGACCCCAGCACAGATGTTAGGGAGGTTTCTGTTCTGCTTGCTGAGAAACCACGAGATGACTGTGCACTCGTTACTGTGACGCAGAGTTTGTCCCATATTGGTGGTTTGAGAAGTTTAGCAGATTCACGATGACAGAACAACTTTTGGTCTCATTCCTCTCACCTCCGGTCACGGCAGGTGGAGGCCCTTTCCTGAGTGTGATTGGGGGATATCTGGCTGTGTTTATGCTTCAAGGAGCCACTTGAACCCAAAGACTGACCTTCAAGCCTCATATAGGAACATTTTTCACGTTGAGCCGCTGTCCCAGGTTCATGTGTAGACACTGTGCTGGTGTTCGAAGGGACAGCGGCACATATCGAACTTCTAACTGAACAGATTGTGGCTTACAAAGAGTCCATTTCAGCAAAGCCGTGGACGCTGTGAGGGAAAGCTCTGTCTGCATGTCTCAAAGTTTCTTCCATCGGTGATGGTGGTTTTCCAAATATGCTCACTCACAAAGATCCACCAGACTGTATATGAGCAGAAGGGGTTACACGAAGCATTAAAGGCTCACCACAGGGGGGATTCATGCACTTTGGAGAGAACAGAACTCATGAACATAAGTCCAGGGACTTATTCCTGTTCCATTCTTACTCCACCATTGCCGAGTTTTCAGCTCTCTCTTTCTTTTCTCTCGTCTTCCTGACTGCTCTGTTCTTTCTGTGCTCAGCATCATATTTTACAGACGTGTCTGTTGCGGATTCTGGTTAACATTACATTTTCTGGGGCTGAGGTTTGCATTGGTCTGTTCACAGAGCAGAAATTCACCTCCGAGTTCACAACTATGCTGGAGAGACTTCCTGAAACAGCAGAAGGAGCTCGTGGACTGTTTCATTGATGCAAACGTCGGGGTGACCATTATTAGATTTTATTGTCAACTGACAATTATTTCCCGGCCTGATGTCGGGTGTGAACTCAAACAGGCTTGCTGTACACCACATGAAACCACCCTGAGTCACATTTTTAATAAAATCTTTTCTTTCTTTCTTTTTTAACTTTGAGCAAAACACATCTGGGCACAATCTGTAATTTTTTTTCATCTTTTTCTTTGGTTTCATAATAAAGGAGCAAAAAGTAAGTCGACACCGCGGCACCTTCAGCTGTTTATTTCCTGCCCCATCTCAGTTCAGTCATCCATCAGCGAACGCTGTGAGGACATTTCGTTCCAGTCTGAGCGTCGCTGCAGGTGAAGCAGCTTCACTGAAGTGTTTGTGCACGATTAGAAATAATAAACAAGTGTAAAGCGAGCTGGAGGATAGATGAGCTTTATGTGTGTTTCTGCACATGGACACTGTGTGCATGTGTGCGTGCTGTGTACACAGAGGGTTCATGTCTGTATGAGGCAGTAAAACAGCTGTGTTTGTACAGCATGTGTCAAAGTGTTTTACAGGAGCAGAGGTGGGTAAATTTAAAGGTCGTGTCACTGCGGAGGACTGAGCTGCTCATGTAAGACGTGCTGAATGAAGTTAGAGAGCAGAGAGGGTCACAGGCCTGATGGATGTGCAGTGATATCCCTGCAGCCTCATTACGTCCTGTTTCACAGATCACCTGAAAATGATGCTGACATCCAAAAGGAGGCCACGGTCACGCTCACAACTCTGTTGTCTCCGTGCTGGCTTGGCTGTTTGTTCGTCATCACAGAGCAGGATGAAAATCTTTGAAAAGTATATTTATATATCAACAAAATCTGAATCGTAAAGATGTCAAACATTCCTGCTGTTTAGTTAAGTGTGTTGTGCAGTGAGCTGTAAATGGTTCTGTGTATGTAATGTTGGAAGAAAAGCTGCTTATTTTTATTTTTTTATTTTTTTAATGGATCCTTATGAAAGTGAAGATTCTCTTTACACCTGTAAGGATTTCAGATGGTTTTCTCCAAATCGGATGGAGAAAGATGGATGGATGTACTTGCTGTGATGGCCACCTTTATTGAACAGGGGTCCGTTCTTCGTACCTCGCTAAGTAAGTTAGCTGGATTTGATTGTTGACGATTTCGCGTGATCTTGGATCGTTCGGTTCTCCGAAGCTCATCCGGGACTTGCTGTCATAGCAACAGATCCGTAAGCGTTTACTTTATGTAAACAGGATTAGATCGCGACCACTCAGGTATGTCCGCTTCACTTATACGAAAGCAACAGCGATATTTTTCCACTGTTTTTCCATAAATAAATATTATCAATGTAACTAAAGATAATGCAGTATTTGATCCTTTTATTGTTTTCATACAGATACATACAGGCCATTTCCTAAAAAAAAAGGGAAATGTACTATTAATCATTCTATTCCATGTATTTGATTATTTCAGATGTAATTCATATTTTAGAGTAGTAATAGTAAATTACTTCGTGTAATCAAGATGAGAGACCACGGCTATAAAAACGAAGGTGGATTTGGGAAGTCTGTCGCAGCCATGTCCTGTCCGTATACGCGAGCCACCCATTGCGGAAGGTGCAAGATTGATAAGGAGTATTTTTAGAACTCAGCGTATATTGCGGGACAGACAGGATCCTTTAGCTCAGCGCGACAGTGTGCTCATAGAGAGATATCGATTTTCCCGTGAGGGTATTATTTACTTAACCAACTTGTTGACGAGGGGGTGCAGGACCACCACCTGTCTTTTTTTGCTCTGCCCTTTTCTTGGTTGCTGTTATAAACAAACAAACAGATTATTCCAGGGTCTCTTTCCAAGAGACTAAAAGCAATATAAGTGATAAATATTACCATTCTGTAGAATATTCTTGTATTTCACTTTTACTTGTTCACATGTTCTAGTGGGTCCTGTTGTGGCTCTAATGTGAAAGGGGATTTAATGTAATATAATATAATAGATTTACCCTACCGCCTACTGGTGTTGGCCAGAGGGGCCGATGGCGCGATATGGCAGCCTGGCTTCTGTCAGTCTGCCCCAGGGCAGCTGTGGCTACAACCGTAGCTGCCTCCACCAGTGTGTGAATGTGAGAGTGACTGAATAGTGGCATTGTAAAGCGCTTTGGGTGCTTTGAAAAGCGCTATATAAATCCAATCCATTATTATTATTATTATTATTATTATGTTACTTACGAGTTTAATTTGTCAGCAACTTTCTGCCAGCCCTCTCTCCTTGCTTTTGCAGCCTTTGCAGTGTTCCCTTGCGTTTTAATTAAACTCTGAAACTCCTGAAATCCCTCAATCAAGAGTTCTTGCTCTGCTGCCTAAAAATACCGAGCGCGCTCCTTCGACATTTTCGCCGACCAATCAAAGGGTTGCCGATCAATGTTTCTACTATCGATGCGTAGCCCCTGTTAAGCCACCCAGTGATCTCACATTACTTCATCCAGCTATACTAATCGTCAACAACAGGTGTGTTCGGGGAACCGGAATAGCGAGCTCAAAGTTGGCGCGATGATTTGATCTTGGATGTAGTAAGCGAGGTACGAAGAACGGACCCCAGGTTTCTTTCTGCTGTAAAGTTGGATATTTAGAGGACACTAGTGGACGTTAGAGGAACTGCAGTTTTTTAGCACATCTTTCAGCTCTGCAGGTCACACCCATTGGAACGTGCTTCAGGTAGGGGTGCTGCGGGGAGAGCTGTATAAATGAAGTTTTCTAATATGATGGTGGGTTTTAGGATGAAGTCAGATGTGGAATAAAAACTAATCTTGGTGTCTTTTTTGAAGTCTCAGGTTTTTTTTTATGAATGGAGGAATGCACTACAAGATCAAACTGAGCTCTGTGGGACCGATTACACTCTTGCTTAAGAAGGAACTTTTCTGTCCAGCAGGGTTTGCACACTTGGTCTGTAAACCGGAAATCTCACCACAGTGAAATTTCTCACCTCTCTTTGTATTTTCTTTTTGTAGCTCTCTAAGACTCTGAATGCAGGATTATTCATTCATTCATTCATTGGAACTACCGTACAGACAGGGCAATGAGTTCTGGAACAATGACACATTTCTCTGTGATCTCTGCTCAGGAATTACAGTTTAGTATCTTTCCATGAAACTCTAAAATAAAAGCTCCAAAGAAAGGTCATTGCATTGATGGAGGCCATCATTAGGCTGAAAATTTAAAATAAACCAGAGAGAAAGCAAACATTTTAGAGGTGGAAAAATCAGAATGTCACTGAGCAGCTCGGCAACAACAAAAGGCCTGAAAACGTGCATGATGACAGAATTATTTCTGTGCTTAAAAAAATAACTTTTAACCCACGAAAGTGATGCTCGAGGGGCCAGAGTATCACTGTCCAGGTCTACATTCAAGAAATGCCTTCATGAAATACACAGACTTTACAACAAGGTGCAAACCGCTGGTTACACTCAGGAGTGGGAAGGTCAAAGTTCACAAAAAAGCATCTAAAGAGCTGTGCAGATCTCCAGAAAATCCTTTGGACAGTTGAAACCAATATATAAATCATTTTGACAATAAATGTGGAGATTATTAGATTGTTGTTTCACTGCCACGGCTGCTGTTCCCTTTCCAAAAGCCTTGGTGGGGGAAAAAAAGTGCTACGATGGATGCATCGTCTTTATTTCAGGAGGCCATAACCGTCAATCACCCCACATCCGACCACCGCAGATATGTTTCATTTTGGACAAATAAACTCTTCCACATTTGGTTGTTTGTCCTTCTGACCAGATGCCGCTTTCTGCTACATCGCTATTCAGTTCATTTCAGTTTAGTTTATACAGCGCCAAATCACAATAACAGTCGCCCCAAGGCGCTTTATATTGTAAGGTAGACATAATACAGACAAAAACCCAACAATCATATGACCCCCTATGAACAAGCACTTTGGTGTCCAGGGGACTGGATAATAAGGACTGATAAAAGGAGGTTTGATCCTTATATTTAAGGTTATGTGAGAGTGGCCGGTGTTCCTACTTTGGTAAAACATCCTACCGTAAGTAGTTTATGCACATTTCTGCTGTCACAGAGTCATTCCAGCACAAATGTAAGTAGGTATGACGGTTTGCCACTTAACTTTGCCCATCAGAGTATGCTTGTAGCTCACATTCATAAAGCCAGGATGGTTTGCCACTTCATTTTACCCGTTAAAGTGTGCTTGTAGGTCCCATTCAGAAAGGTAGCATGGTTTGGCACGTATTTATACCCGTCAGCGTATGTTTCTAGCTCTTATTAACAAAGGTAAGATGATTTGCCACTGAATTCTAGCTGTAAAATTATGCTTCTAGCTCATATTCACAAAGGTAGGATGGTTCGCCACTTAATTTCGTGTTGTGCGCATGCGTAGAAACAACGGGTAGGATGGATTCCCAGAACACCTGTTCGTTCTAAGAAAACTGGGCACTGGGTCTGAAATGTTTGTTGTTCTCAAACAGTGAATGCAGCACGTTTATCAAAGTCCGTGAACTCAACATCACACTGAGTGTTTCAGAACAAACATCAGGCGAATGTGAAGAAAGTTCAGAAAAAAGCAGGGATCGAGCATGTGTCCTGCCCCACAGTTCAAAGAAGGCGAAGCTCCAAAAAGATGAAAAACTTGCTCCAGGTTCTCATGCTCTGTTTGCCCCCTCACAGGGAGCAAGTAGCGGGTCTGAGGGCGGGGAGGAGGAGGAGGAGAGGGAGCCGCCGTTCTCCGGGCTCCTCCTGCACTGTTTTTGCGCGCAGCGATGGAAGCGGTGTGCCTGCTCCCCCTCCTCCTCCTCCTGGGATTCTCCGTGTCCTCGTCGGCGGTCTGGGACCTGGTGCTGCTCCACACCAACGACGTACACGCTCGTGTGGAGGAGACCGACGTTAATTCCGGGAAATGCGGCGTTAACGGGCAGTGCTTCGCCGGCGTGGCCCGGAGAGCCACGGAGGTCAGCAGGATCCGCAGCACCGAGAACAACGTGCTGCTCCTGGACGCCGGGGACCAGTTCCAGGGTACCGTGTGGTTCAACTTCTACAAGGGGGCCGAGGCGGCACACTTCATGAACAAGCTGCGCTACGACGCCACGGTAGGAGCGCCTCCTGTCCTCCCCAGCTCCGCTGTTCAGGTCCTGTAGATGCTGGGTTAACTGAGTAATGCTGATTAATCAGATTACTCTCTATGGTAGTGATCGTAATTACCCGTCCCACACAGACATGACCCCCCATCCACCTCCTTCATCTGCTCTCTGCTGCCAGACAAACAAGGATGGGGGGGGGGGGGGTCTAATGAAGTTCAGTGGAGGACTGAAATTTAGAAAATGTTTCTGAGCTGATGAGATCCAAAGTTTGAAGAAAAAAGCACAAAACAGGCAGAGAGCGAGCTGCTTACTCACATCTGGAGAGCACAGCCACATGTGCACCAGCTCAGAGGGGTGAAACAGAACATCTGACAGCCCGAGTGCATGGTGCTGCTGTCCCTGAGTTAGTGTAAGAGCTGAAGCATTCAGACGGTCTGATCTGATAATTACCCAAATAAATTACTGCAAGATCCTAATTGCTTTTATGCCTTTAGGGGCTTTATGGAAATCTTAGCATGAAGATGAAGAGCAGGAATATAAGCATCTCAAACACAATTTTGATCTCTGCAGAGATGGTGGGGTCCAATCATCGTGCTGGTTTTAATTGGGAGAGGCAGACGCAGGACTGCACTCAGTGAAAGGCTTGATTTATTGGTTCAGGTTTAAAGGCTGCACTCGATTTTAATTCATCTAATTATTCAGCTTCTTCTCTCTTCTGCTTTTTAACTCTCAGACAGAATCAGAGATCCAAGTTTAGAGTCTCCATTTAATTTACTTTTGGTGGGTAACAAAAGTACGTTTTTATTGGCTCAGCAAGTCTAAACATTTCGTCTTTTAAATTGTGAAAGTGGGAAGAAGGATTTGTTTCTAGCGGCCAAGAGAGCTAAATGTTACACAGCTGAATACAAGTTCATGAATGAAAAATAAAAACACATTACATTTAATTAATTTATGTGAAAATATGAATGACCTCACTGAGTACACAACAAAGCAAGTTTCCATAAGGCAAAACAATTTGCGGCTTGGTGAAACACTACGCCCACTTAAACTCACACCATCCAAATTTAAAGGTCATCTTTACCCCCGTCAAAGGTTTTTGGTTTGGCCTGGAAACTCCAGCTCATCTCCTGTCATCGTTCACCTTCAGAGGCTTCAGGGTGTTTTACTAGACGTTTCTGCACAAAGTGTCACCTCAGCAGCTGAATTCAAGGTGTACAATCCTGCACGGCAAACTCCTAAATGAGCCCCCTCCAGACTTAAATGTGGCCGGTTCCACTAACTCTGCTGTTTGGTCTCCGAGTTGTTTGCTCAACTCTGATCACCAGAAACAGAAACTACACCAGCGCAGTTTAACAAGGTTAACGTTTTCTTTGTATGAAGGTTTGAGGTCTGTGGTGAGTTTATAGAAGCGCAGGAAGTGCACACAGAAAGAAGAAAGGAGCTTTATAGATCACGTACGAAATCATACAGAGTACAACATGCAGTGACATGTGTCGTGTCCGAGCTGCGGACGTAGCCGCGGCATTCCATGGCTTGGTGTTTTGGCATGGGGGGCCTAGCCAGGACCCTTACTGTATACTGGGAGGGAATCTGACTTGCGGCTTCTTACCACTACACCATCCAGCTGCAGCAGGATTTTTATTTTAGCCCCAAACACTGAAACAAGAAAATAATTACATTTTCAGAAGAAACTCTGTCTATATAACCAGAACAGGTTCAAAAGCAAGAGAAGGTTTTTCATATGAAAGCAATGTTTGAGAAGGTTCCGTGGTTTTAGTTGGTGAGTGGACGGCTTCATGGCCATGGGTGATGTGAAGGCAGTTATGGTGGTCCAAACCAGAAGAAACTGAAGGACAGAGCGTGAGCTTAGTTGGTGGGGTGTTTTGAGTAACAACCAACTTCTGCTGATCAGTTCGTTCTTTGTCTCCAAGCTCTTCATTCCTTGTTTTCTTTTTCAGGTTTTTGGGAACCATGAGTTCGATAATGGAGTCGAAGGACTCATGAAACCGTTCCTGGAACAGATCAAGTGTCCCATTCTCAGTGCTAACATCAAACCGGACCACACTCTGAACGCAACGTTTGGGATCACTTATTTACCTTATAAGATATTTACCATTGGCAGAGAGAAGGTGGGCGTGGTGGGGTACACCACACAGGAAACACCGGCTCTCTCCAAGCCTGGTAAGTGGCTCCTCTGAGCTTCTGACACATTTATAGTAATGTGAAAAAACTCCCATGGAAACTGTTTAATGGTTTATTAATGAACAAATACATCAGTGGATGTAGTGTTTTCCTGTGAAAGGAAGTAACTGGTATCGGGAACTGGGATCACGCTTTAATTTGGAAAATAACACCACAGCATTTCCATGAGGATTAAAACCCAAGCTCTGAGTTGGGCCTTTCCATAATCCTCCATTCATCTTATTTATTAAGATCCTTTTAAATCAGGTTACAAAGTGTTTCACTGGACAAGATTGGAAACAACCATCAAATAAAACATCTAAAGTACAATGCATTTTAGATGTGTTCTGGTAATGACTGCACCCTGGCACAGTGGAGAAACCCCACAGCAGAACATTTCCACTGCCATGCTTCACAGTTGCTGTGAAGTTCTTCTTAAAGCTCTTTGTTTCCAAAAAAGCCAGCTGGGGCTGTGGCCAGACAAGAAGACCGTTGATCCATCTGCCCAGGTCACGTGACTTCAGAAGGCCCATTCTGTGTTGTAGTCGAGTATTTATTTCCCCAGGAAGCTTCCCGTGGAGGTCAGATTTGTTCAGATGTGCCTTTGACACGAAGACTGCAGATCTGCTGGCGATGTTTTGGGGCTACTGAAGACTTCTGTGTTTGAATGAGCTGCGACGGCCGGTCCCAGGTGTTGGAACGTGCAACATTTATTGTTCCTTACAATGGGATGAATATACTTTGTCTAACTCGAGCTGTTAAAACATCCTTGTCTGTTGGCCACCAAATGGTCTTCAGGCCTACATGAACACTGAAATAAGGACAGGACATAGAAATACTTTGTTCTTCTTCCTCTTCACAGAAGTTTGTTGGTCACAGCAGAAATAACTGTTACTTATGATAAATCACAGATATAAATATGAAAATAGTGCCTGTGCTGTTTTTTGGATTTGGCTGAAAAGCAGACAGACATGCACAAACTGACCGGTGCCAGTGTTTCTCCCCAGGACCTCACCTGCAGTTCCTGGACGAGGTGACCTCTCTACAGGTACAGGTGGACAAACTTCGGACTCTGGGGATCAATAAGATCATCGCTCTCGGTCACTCTGGCTTCACTGTAGATCAGATGATCGCCAAGAAGGTCCGTGGGGTCGACGTCGTCATCGGCGGACACACCAACACGTTCCTGTATACAGGTAGGAAGGCGGATAAAGCTGTCACATCTGCCACATCTGTCACCTACACTGTGGGGCTCACACTATTACTGAAGGCTCAGGCAGTTTTTAACGATTTAAACTGATCAGCAGGTTATTTAATGCATTTAAATAAAGTTTATTTTGCTTGTTTTTATGTTTCTTTTTTTTAAGTAATCTCTTTCAGTGGTCTGTCAGTGTTGTAAGTCCTACAATGCTGATTAGCATTATAGGCGAAACAACAGATTTTACTTAGACGGGTAAAATCCTCCTCATACCTCAGCTGATTTTGCCCTGTTAATGGTCAGGCGGTAAAAACAGTGACCTGATTTTTCATCCAACCAATCTTAGTTTTGTTTTTTCGATCTGCTGCTGTGGCTCTGCTCTTTCATGCATCTTCATGAGCAAAATCATTTACATCTTGCTTCATGCATTTCATTCTCCCGCAGTCCATCTCTGTGAGGCATGTCTTTGTTTCTTCATGGGAGGAAACTTTGAGTCTTCATCCCTCTGGCTCGCTTTGGAGTAAACAGGCTGTCTGTGCGAGTGAGCCTCTTATAAATAACTCTGAAGTGTTGCATGTAAATGGGCAGGACGAGGTTTGGACCTCTAACCACACAGATGTTTTCCTGCAGTGTGGAACTGCCTTCACTTAGTGGCTTGGGCAGCGCTTCATCACTATTTGGGGATCAGGAAGGAAGAGAGTCCTTGAAGTCTTCCTGTTGTGCTGATGTTGTGCAGATAAACCTGCACAGCGAATTGGACTTGTGTTTAGACAGCCAAGCATCATTAATCAGCGTTGGTTAGTGGATATTCTAAACGTTGCTCTTTTTAGCCTTTAGCTTCTTCGTGATGGTAAACATTCCCCTGGAAGTGTCACGAATGCACAGATTAGACCTCAGACAGTGAAAGGATGTTACTGAAGAACAGGAGAGTAAAAAAGAGAACTGTTTGGAATTTCATTGAATGAATGAATATTTATAAGTGCAGATTTCACATCTTTGTCTCGGAGTGATGTCATCAAACTGAGTTGATATCAGACTAGAAGAAGCTCTTTGAGCCGCCTGCCCAGGTCACATGACTTCAGAAGGCCCGTTCTGTGCTGTAGTTTTGAGGCTTCCTTCCAGGAAGATTACCGTGGAGGATGAATCTTTTCAAATGTGCCCTTTGACACAAAGAGCTGAGAATGTTTTGGGGTTCCTGGAGACTTCCAGGTATTCTGAAAGCTTCATTTGATGCAGTTTCATCCTTCATTTTTGAGAAACTGCCGCGTGATTAAGTGATGAGATGTTTAGACCATTAATGGAAGACCAGCTGACAACAGTCTTTACACTTTATGATGTGAATTACTGCTTTTTAAAAAGTGTGGTGAACATGTTTTAGTCGTAGGGGAAAAAAATCTGCGTGTAGTTTATATTCAATGACTTCAATAATTCAAGTTTATATTCAGAAAACTTATCGTCTTTTACTTTCCATCTTTTGTTTTTTCTGCTGTTTTTCCAGGAACTCCTCCCTCTACTGAAGTCCCAGTTGGTACATATCCCTACATGGTGACCTCAGAGGAAGGGCGAAAGGTTCCTGTTGTGCAGGCCTACGCCTTTGGAAAATATCTGGGTTACCTGAAGGTCTCTTTTGATGATGCTGGGAATGTAGTGAAGTCAACTGGAAACCCCATCCTCTTGGACAGCACCATCAAACAGGGTAATGAAGCAGAGTCTGCCATCTTTGTTCTTCGTTTTCTGTTTTTTACCAGATTCTTAGTGCCGTCTTTGTGCTGTTGGAGGATTTCTGATTGTAGTTGTCACAGAGTGACAGGGCACATGAGGGATCTCTGGCGTCTTTTGTGGATGTTTTGCCTCAGCAGCTGAAATCTGAATGTTCCTTGAGAGAGTTTGTGGGATCTTTTATCTTCTACTTGGTGCAAATTGGACAAATCTGATTGGCTGTCACATTTAGAGCTCACATTCTCTGAATGTATTTTGCCATTTTTGTGCTACAGTTCTGATTTTAAATTTCATGAATAGCACAAAAGCCCCTGGGACACCCTCCAAGCTGCACAGCTGTTGATGTTAAAAGAACATGCTGTTATGCATTAAAATTGTAGCTTCTACCCATTTCTATTACTGTGCTACAGAAGGCGTATAAAAGATGAGTGCGCGCACTGTCGCCGCCGTCTTTTATTAGTGTAATGTTGGCCGTAATTTACATAGCAATCAAATATCAAACCTTCTTTAGTATTCAGTATAATTTGAAGCTACAATATGATACCATCAGTTCATCAGGAAAGTCTTTAAGGTCCCAGATAAGGGAGATATTTGTCTTTTGCAACCCCTGCTGATCATTAGCAAAAATCCAGGTTAAAGGCACTTCCATACTGACTTCATTGTTTAGATCCAGTCTCTATGTCCATCTTTTATACTTGCTATGCTGAAAATTGTGGATTATGGGGAGAGTAAGGACTTATTAAATGTGCTGGTTTCTATGTAGCATCTTTTTCTATGTCTTTCTATCCAACACTCACGGTCTAATGAATGCAGGCAGTATCTTGCCCAAAGATACTTTTTGGCCACCACCAACCTTCACATTAGTGGGTGGTCTGATCCGCCTCCTGAGCTACAACCACCTCTGAGGATCCACACTTAAAGTCCTCATCTTGTCATTAACCCGAGGATTCTGTCTGGAAGTATTTTTATGACCTTGTGTATGCTTGCAAATAAAATTAGCTGCTGTCATGTGCATATACCAAAGCTCTGCTTTTTGCAAACAGACATCTTTTTTTTATCAGATTGTTTATTTTTTTTGATATCAGAAGATTGTAAAACAGAAGCAGGGAGCTTGGATGGAGTGGAGTGGATTTTAGTCGGTCAGACAGAGTGGGTTATGTAAATGATGTGTAGATTGGGAGCTTGGTGTCAAAGCAGTAACGCAGGCATTTAAAACTGTTAACTGCTTGACTGTTTTTAAAACTGAATAATGTCTTGCACAGATTCGGAGGTGCTGGCTGATGTGGAGGAATGGAAGAAGAATCTGGCCAACTACTCGGCTCAGGTGGTGGGAAAGACTCTGGTCTTCCTGAACGGCTCGACTCAGGATTGCCGCTTTAAGGAATGCAACCTGGGAAATCTCATCTGCGACGCCATGGTGAGCCTTTAGAGAAATACTATTACTATTATGTTCCTCCTCCTAGCTCTCAGAGGCTTGTAGCTGAGGGTTAGCAGTTAGCATCATCTCCATGAATCAAACTTCAGACTAACTCCAGTTTAGCAGTTTAGGCAGTGCTATCTGTTCCAAAGTTCCAGAACTATGAATTAAACAGTATAAAAGCACTATAACAACGGCTAGCATATACATCTGTCAGAGGTGGAGAAGTTGTAGCAACATGCCATAGATCCACGTGTGACCGAGGAAATCTGCTTCCTGTTTCTGTTCCTCAGCTCGACAACTACATCAGCTTCTCAAATGATGTCCAGTGGAACCACGTCAGCGCCTGCATCTTGAACGGAGGAGGCGTTCGGGCATCTATCGACGAGCACACGAGGAATGGTGAAGTCAAATAAACAGAGCTGTATTTCATGTGCAGAGTCAGAACATTGGGACAACCTGTTATTGACTACTTGGGATTTTTCTTCAAAGCAGTTTCTGATTTGTGTCAAGAGGATTTTATAAAACTGTTTTCTGTGATGGACTTCCTGTAGGTTCAATCACAATGGAGGACCTGATAGCCGTCTTACCCTTTAGCGGAACCTTTGACCTGGTGGAGCTAAAGGGCTCCACGCTGAGGAAAGCTTTCGAACACTCGGTGGAACGATACGGCCAGAGCACCGGAGAGTTCCTTCAAGTGTCCGGTATCTGCACGTTTACATCTACTCTGGTTATTTGGTTCATACAGAAATATCAGCGTTTTTTTTGGCACACAATTTTAATTGATGTCCAGTGGAACCATGTGATCTTCTGACTTTTACTCTGGTGCAGCTTTGAAGTGCACAATTGTGATTTTGTTGGTACAAAAACTTATGTCATTGCCCTCCAGCGCTTTCACTTCATAATTTCAGGTGGTCCAATATGAGGTTCAATAGGTTACTCAATGTCACTATAAAAGCCATACATTCTCTGATGTTCCCCTTCAACATCATCTTCCTGTGTATCTCTGTACAACTTCTGTACACCTCCACAAAGAGTAAATGAGCTAAACTTATATAAGCATTCTTTTTACTCTTTACATCCAGAACTGGGTCTGATCGATTGCATCTCATTTTGGACAAATTCAATTTTTAATATGACGATGGTACCGGATGGGAAGAGTTCAGTAAAGCATCTAAATCTGTTGAACCTGAACTTTTTTTGAGAAACCCTGAAGTAGGAAGAAATCTTTGTGGGAACATTGGGTTTGCTTTAGATAATAAAACCATTCGATAACATTTCCACAGCCCACCCATTCCTGCTGCTTTGGATTTGCTCTCCTTTTTAAAATACCTGCTTGTGTTCAGCTTATGAGAACAGTTTTTCGCTCATCCGGCCAAAGAAACAATGAGCTTAAGCCATTTCAAAGCGACTATCTCTCCAAATTTCACAGTGGCGCCCGCTGCTATATTATTGGTCAGAATCTAATCAACTTCTATACAGTGTTCACCAAATGGGTTTTCACCCAAACTGGCCACATTTTTTTGTTTTATAAAAACCTGTGAATTGTAAAGGATCCTGAGCCACATGAGCTACTGCATCATTGATATTCTGGTTTAAAGTTACAGTCTTCTTCATTCAGATGAAGAACTGTGAAAGTTTGACCTGGAAAGATGGACTCAGTGTACATGTAGATGGTGACATTACTTAGTTTTTAGATTGTGCCATCAACATTTGCCTCATTGAGAAAACTTAAAGAAAATTCTTGTCTTTTGCAAGGCAACAGAATCTGAAGCTATGAATAACGTGGATGTACAGAACATCAGCTACATTTGATAGATTGTACCCTACTTACTTAAATCCAGTGTTGAAAAGCACAGCGTGCCTCAAATGTTGTCCAAGTACTAGAAACCGGGCAAGAACTTAAAAATATCATCATCTGGTTGGTTTCAATCAGGATCTATCTGACCCAGGAATTAGTCAGCACCAGAGAGAACCTGAGTACTCTGTTGTGTCAAGACTCTTTCACCACATTATACATATTCCTCATGTATAAGGAGCTGGAGAGAACGTTCTCTGTTCTTACTCTCCGGCTTCCCGTACAGTACATCTGATTCAGACTGATAGTGTCTCTGTTTCCTCCAACAGGAATTCGTGTAGAATTTGACCTCTCCAAACCACCGCAGCATCGCGTCAAAAGCCTCAGCATCCTTTGCACCAAATGCCGCGTTCCTGTCTATGAACCCGTCGAGAATGAGATGGTTTACAAGGTGGTGCTGCCGTCATACATGGTGACAGGAGGCGATGGATTCTCGATGATCAAAGACGGGTTCCTCAAACATAACAGCGGTGAGGGTTTTGTTAGTCTTGCGCTTGGTTTAATGTTTTTCCAGCGCTTCTTTTCACACTTGTTTCTTTTGCTTCCAGGGGATTTGGACATTTCAGTCGTGTCCAGATACATCACACAAAGAAAACAAGTTTATCCCTCTGTCGAAGGACGCATCAAGCTGTACAACTCAGCTGCTGGACTTGAGGGCCAAACAGCTTCCCTGATTTTTATGGTTTCACTCGTGCTTCTCTGGAGTTTCCGTGGAAACATCTAACTTTTAAAAACTTTTTTCAAAGACAGTGAAACCACGACGGATTAAAATAACACCCTGATGTAATCATGTAGGACCGGGAAAACTTTCTTCATAAAACCCTGACATTAATGACTAATACTTTTTTTATAACGAAAAGGGAAGCCAGTGTGGTAATACCTTTCACTTCCATCTAGGAACAAATGTGGACAAAAGTGCAAAAAACGCAGCCAAGAGTTGAAACAAGTGCTGCGGTTTCTCCAGTAATCACTGGCAGCCTCGAGGGGAAAAAAGTGCTGTGGTCAGAAGAAAAAGTGTAAAATATCTTTTGTGTGTAGCTATAACTCGTCTTCCGTATACTTTGGCCTCAAAATGAAATCAGCACCAACAAGGCTTTTTGTGTTTGATCTTTTTTAAGCTCTGCTAACTGTGAGATCCGGAGGAACCATCAGACTCCCCCACACCACACCATTAGCCAAATACCTGCCTACTGTGGCAGATGCACAGTGGTATTAATATTTTGCACATTTGGGTACTGACGGGTATTGCACTGCTAAGCTGGACAGTGCTGCCATTTCATAATAAACATATGGTAAAAACTGAGTGTGCGTGTTGAGTGTTTAGCTGTTAGCTGGTGGAAAGCTGGTCACTTGGTCTTTCTACCAAAATGGACCAGAGTGAAATACAGAGATTGTTTGTGTGGTGTGGTGGTGGGGACTTGCATATATTAGATGTTTCAGATCATCAAACTTTTTTTTAACATTAGACAAAGATAACCTGAGAAAACAGTTTTTAAATCGTGATTTCATTTATTCAGGAAAAACAGCTATCCAAACCTACCTGCCTCATGTAAAAAAAAGTCCCCCCATGATTCATGAATTGACTGTAATAAAGAAAATTTTTTGAAAAAGTTTAGTTTCACTGCTACACCCAGACCTGATTACTGCCAGACCTCTCAAGAAATCACTTCAACAGAACACATGGATGAATCACCTAGGTGGTCACAGGAGAACCAGAATAACATCTGAACAACTGCAGGCCTCACTTGGCTCAGTTAAAGTCAGAGGTCATGATTCAAGAATGAGAAAGAGATTGGCCAAAAATAGCCTCCGCGGGAGAACTCAAGGAGAAAACCACTGCTGACCAAAAAGATCACAATGACTCGTCTCATATCTGCCAACAAACATCTGGGAAAATATTCTGCGGACTGATAAAGTGTTTGTTTATCCACCTTGAGGAATCACCAGTGAAGCACTTCTTTTGATTATTTATCAAAGCATTGAATGATTAAGACAGTTCGCTGCAGCCAACTTTCCAGAAGAGCTTAGCCTCCCTAGCAGTTCACAGAGCTTTATATGAGAATGTGCATCTATCTAACCAGTTAAAACTGGTGGAATGAAGCTGCTTGTTTTTTGCAGGCCCTGAGCTAAGAAGTGGCTATGATGGATATCAGGCACCAGTCATCGTGTCTACAACTGCCTCAGCACATTCTTTTATACTGATATGTCTGCAAGTAATTATTCAATCAGTGAAAAACTAAACATTCTATTAATCCCGAATGATAATCAAAACCAAAGGGATTGATACGGTGGCCCTGAGAGGCCAAACGGACTGCAACTTCAGAAAACACTTGCAAAAAGAAAAACACCTGCAAAAAGAAAAACATGTCACTCCTGGTCCAGGAGTGACATGTTTAGCCGCTTGTTCTCCTTAAATTGCTGGCTGTCTGAGTGGTGTCCCAGAAACGATGTGGGCTTCATAGATAATTGGCAAACCTTCTGGAGGAAACCTGGTCTTGTTAGGAGAGACGGCATCCATCCCACTTTGGATGGAGCAGCTCTCATTTCTAGAAATATGGACAAATTCATTAAACCCCCCAAAATATGACTATCCAGAGTTGGGACCAGGAAGCAGAGTTGCAGTCTTACACGCCTCTCTGCAGCTTCTCTCCTCCTGCTACCCCCCAAAAACCCATCTCCATAGAGACTGTGTCAGCTCCCAAACAGACAAACTAAAAACCAGCAACAAACAACTTAAACATAAACAATCACAAAGGAAGAACAATACAGTATCCACATCTGAACCAAAGAGTAAAACAGTGAAATGTGGATTATTAAATATTAGGTCTCTCTCCTCCGAGTCTCTGTTAGTACATGACTTAATAATTGATCAACAAATTGATTTACTCTGCCTTACAGAAACCTGGTTGCAGCAGGATGATTATGTTAGTTTAAATGAATCAACACCCCCGAGTCATTCTAACTACCAGAAATCTCGAAGCACAGGCCGAGGGGGCGGTGTGGCAGCAATTTTTCACACCAGCCTATTAATTAATGAAAGACCAAGACAGACTTTTAATTCATTTGAAAGCCTGATGCTTAGCCTCGTCCACCCCAGCTGTAAAACTCAGAAACCAGTCTTACTTGTTATCATCTATCGTCCACCCGGGCCTTACACAGAGTTTCTGTCTGATTTCTCAGACTTTTTATCTGATTTAGTTCTGAGCTCAGATAAAATAATTATTGTGGGTGATTTTAACATTCATGTAGATGCTAAAAGTGACAGCCTCAACATGGCATTTAATCTGTTATTAGACTCAATTGGTTTCTCTCAAAATGTAAAAGAACCCACCCACCACTTTAATCACACTCTAGATCTTGTTTTAACATATGGCGTAGAAACTGAACATTTAACAGTGTTTCCTGAAAACCCTCTGCTGTCTGATCATTTCCTGATAACATTTACATTTACAATAATTGATTACACAGCGGTGGAGAGTAGACTTTATCAAAGTAGATGTCTTTCTGAAAGCGCTGTAACTAAGTTTAAGAATATAATCCACCCACTGTTATCATCTTCAATGCCCTGTACCAACACAGAGCAGAGCAGCTATCTGAACGCTACCCCAACAGAGGTCGATTATCTTGTTAATAATTTCACCTCCTCACTACATACGACTCTGGATACTGTAGCTCCTATGAAAACTAAGGTCTCTAACCAGAAGTACCTGACTCCGTGGTATAATTCTCAAACACGTACCCTAAAGCAGATGACTCGTAATCTGGAGAGGAAATGGCGTGTCACAAATTTAGAGGATCATCATTTAGCCTGGAGAAATAGTTTGCTGCTTTATAAGAAAGCCCTCCGCAAAGCCAGAACATCTTACTATTCATCACTGACTGAAGAAAATAAGAACAACCCCAGGTTTCTCTTCAGCTCTGTAGCCAGGCTGACAAAAAGTCAGAGCTCTTTTGAGCCAACCATCCCTTTAACGTTAACTAGTAATGACTTCATGAACTTCTTCACAAATAAAATTTTTATCATTAGAGGAAAAATTACCAATAATCATCCCACAGATGTAACATTATCTACAGCTACTCTTAGTACCATTGATGTTAAGTTAGACTCTTTTTCTCTAATTGATCTTTCTGAGTTAACTTCAATAATTACTTCCTCCAAACCATCAACGTGTCTTTTAGACCCCATTCCTACAAAACTGCTCAAAGAAGTCCTGCCATTAATTAATTCTTCGATCTTAAATATGATCAACCTATCTCTAATGATCGGCTATGTACCACAGGCCTTCAAGCTTGCTGTAGTTACCCTTTACTCAAAAAGCCATCTCTAGACCCAGCAGTCTTAGCTAATTATAGGCCAATCTCCAACCTTCCTTTCATATCAAAAATCCTTGAAAGAGTAGTTGTCAAACAGCTAACAGATCATCTGCAGAGGAATGGTTTATTTGAAGAGTTTCAGTCAGGTTTCAGAGCTCATCACAGCACAGAAGAAGCTTTAGTGAAGGTTACAAATGATCTTCTTATGGCCTCTGACAGTGGACTCATCTCTGTGCTTGTCCTGCTAGACCTTAGTGCAGCGTTCGATACTGTCGACCATAATATCCTATTAGAGCGATTAGAACACGCTGTAGGTATTACAGGTACTGCACTGCAGTGGTTTGTATCATATCTATCTAATAGACTCCAATTTGTGCATGTAAATGGAGAGTCCTCTTCACACACTGAGGTTCAGTGCTAGGACCAATTCTGTTTACATTATACATGCTTCCCTTAGGCAGTATCATTAGAAGACATAGCATACATTTTCACTGCTATGCAGATGACACCCAGCTCTATCTGTCCATGAAGCCAGATAACACACCAATTAGTTAAACTGCAGGAATGTCTTAAAGACATAAAGACCTGGATGGCCGCTAACTTTTTGCTTCTAAGTTCAGATAAAACTGAGGTTATTGTACTCGGCCCTGAAAAGCTTAGAAATATGGTATCTAAGCAGATTCTTACTCTGGATGGCATTACCTTGGCCTCCAGTAATGCTGTGAGGAACCTTGGAGTCATTTTTGACCAGGACATGTCCTTCAACGCACATATTAAACAAATATGTAAGACTGCGTTCTTCCATTTGCGCAACATCTCTAAAATGAGAAATATCCTGTCTCAGAGTGACGCTGAAAACTAGTTCATGCATTTATTACTTCCAGGCTGGACTACTGCAATTCATTATTATCAGGATGTCCAAAAAACTCGCTGAAAAGCCTTCAGCTAATCCAAAATGCTGCAGCAAGAGTACTTCCTGTTACTTTACACATTAGTCATGCAGAAAACTGAAAGGTATTGTTGAAATTGCACTTCATTTTGTTATATTAAGATATGTCAGAGATTAAATATTCTATATCAAAGTCTTTGCACCAACAGAAAAAGGAGTTTCACTGGTTCAGCCTGCCTGAGATTAAAGTGAGCCACTTTTAAACGCACTAAAGAGTGTTTTCATCATGTGGGATTGAAGCTGTGAAAGGGTGTCCTATCCCTGCTGTCACAGGCAACAGCTGGGATAAACCGCTGACAGGTGTGTGACAGGTGTATGTCACAGGACTTGTGAAAAAGTGTGTTTTAGTTGCCAAAGAGAAAAATGAATTAACAACCAGCTAAAATCTTCATAAGCTTTTAGGGGTTCAGAACTTTTAAACTCACGAAACAAGGGTTTAATAACAGCTGGTTTACAGTGTCATGTCTATAACCCCATCTCAGACTTTAAATTCAGTTTCATGTTGCCTTTCCTGTTTTTCTGTTTGGATACTTGGCACTGTGGGATTTCCTTTCACGTCTCTGTATCTAAATGCTCCAACTTGCAGATAAATAAATTTTCTTTCAAGGAAAGTCAAGCCAAGTTTCCACATCTTTGGGAATTTTAGGCCTTTGAAGTGTGGAAGCTGGCAGAAATGGTTGTTTAATTTCAAAATGAAATATGTAAAAACAGTAAACGGATAATTGTGACCTTCAAATCTATGTGTTGCACAGATGTTTCCACTCAACTTTAAGTAGTTTACAAACCCTTAAAGAGCTCAGCGACGTCTTTTCACTGCAGTGATTGAGTAGTTAACTTTCTTACTACATGCATGAAAGATGGTAAATTTAACATTAAGCTGTTGAAATAAACTCAGATTCCTCTGTGCAGATTAAAAAGAAATGATTTGAAAGGCGAATTGAATGTTTGCAAGGGTTAAAGATGAAAGTGTCAGCAGCAGTAAAGTGAATTTCATACAGTTCGGTTGGTTTACGCCGTCCTGACTCAGAGTTTATGCAAAGCTCTGGAGTGATTTAGCTTTGTTAATTGAATTTGTGACAGAGCACAAATGCTGCCTGCTTGCTCTTCCCTTTTAATAATAATAATAAAAAAATAAATAAAAAAAAATCGGTCCTGCAAAATGTTTAAATTGCTTTATCTGCAGTATTTGAACTCAACTATCACATGACGTCACAATTCTGCATAAAAACAAAAATGGTCAAAATCAGAAAAGCTGAAATAAGCAAAGCTAAAACCTCTACAGATCATGTCTCAATGGTAAATATGAAGCTAGAGCTAATAAAACCACACCTGTGATGATGGATGAATTGCATATACTACATATTTAAACAGGATTTTGGATTCAAGTTAAAAGTTTTAAAAGTGTTTACATTATACTGAGCCATTTAAAGTATTACTGAAAGCTACAACACATGTAAAAGTATTTTGTAAATTTGCCAGTTTTCTCATAATCTTTCCTTAGTTTTAATTTTTCTTTCAAAATCTACATTTGTCATAAATTTGTTTTTTTTCCCTAATGAAACTGCCTATTTTGTCACGGAAATGTTACATTTTCCACATTTTTTTTTCCTTTTGTCTCCGTTTAGCATGAGTATTTAAGGAAGATTTTACTGCCAGCCCTTTAATTTTGCCCCTAAAACAAAAAAATCAAAGATGTGCAAAGACTGTTTTTAGGGTAGAAAATAGGCTGTGCCATTTCCCTCATGTCTTTTTTTGTCCTGTAGCAGAGTTCAGGAAATTCCTGTGGCTGTCAGGACTTCTCTCATTTTCCTTTTTAACCAGAGCTTCCCAGCGATACCCTAAACAAGGCCTCCTCTGTGTCAGGGATCTCTCAAACAACGCTCGCTGCCTGCTAATGTTGGAAGCACCTTATTAGTCGCTGCACTGAACATCTACTTAGCTGGCTCCGGCCTGCACCAGGACAAGCTGCCAAAGGCTGGAAAACAAGCTCATTAAAACCGCAGAACTGCTCTCTGTCTGCGTTCTTTGAGAGTGCAGCCGACAATGAAACACACTTAGGACAGGTTTTATGTTTCTTTTTACTTTTGGAGAACCCCTGAAAGGAGCTTTCAGGGATTCTCCGAACTCATGTTGGTCTGTTTGTGGTCCTCTAACTGTAAACTCATACAGAGAGGATGATAATCACCACTCTTTGATTGCCAGCCAGAATGTTTCCAGTAACTGTTTCTTATCTAAGGAGTGTTATTTGAAGGTCCACCCACAGATGGAAAAAAAAACAAAAAAACGAACTCTGTTGCTTAATTCTTGTATTCGTTGACCTTGTTTTTATGGAAATTCTGACTCACTTTGGCACATTGTTGTGCATTAGAAGTCTTCACAGAGCTTGTTTTTCTCTCTGCAGGCAATAATGTAATAAATAACTTTATTACAGAATCCATCACTTTTATGTTGTTTGCACATATATTTGTTTGTCCAGATGGTTTTGTCTTCTTCTGTTTGCACACAGAAATCGGAAACAGGAAAAAGTCTGAACTATCCTAAAGTTATACCTTATGGCTTCCTGCAGCTTACAACAACTTGGCAGTTCACGGTCCGTAGAGACTGGAAACTAGCCAGTTTGTAGCTGAGGTTTGAACTCCTAACACAGATCAACTGAAACTAGCTGGGTTTGAAAGAGAGCAAGGTAGCTTGTTTCAGTGTGAAACAGACCAAGCAAGCCTTTCATTACAGTTCAGCTAAAGCAGAAGTGAAAATATGTGAAGCTGAGCTGGGATGAAGCAGCAAAAAGTTCTGATGAGCAGATGAGCTCCTTGGTGTTTGCAGAGAAGACGACTGGCAGTGTGATATCAATAAATATCTCTTTATTAGTGCATTAATGTACATCGGAATGCAGAGATGGTCTCAGAGCCTTTGGAAATATTCTGACAGTATTGCACATTCCAGCATGGAGTTCGGTTCCTCGTCCGGGTCACACGATGAACGCCTCCTTCGCCCCCTGCTGAGGAGGAAACAGAAAACACCTGTGAGGTCACATTCGAGTGTTTGAGAGAACGAGGCCCGCCCGATCTGTGACAATCTAAAATATCACCCTAAACTATCACAGCATTCAGGGTTAGGACCGAGGTCGGCATGACGAAGAAGTGTGTTATTGTGGAAAGCATGAAAGCATAGTTGTGTCATGTGCTCACGGAAAACTAGCTGGGGTGTGGATGTCCACATGGACCCTCACGCTAACTCTCTGATGATGAAATTTACTGGCTTGAGGAGATTTGGAGGAGGTAGCTGGGGAGAGGGAGGTGTGGGCGTGTGAGCTGCATGTGAGCTGTGGTTTCTCACAGAGAGAAAGTTCCAGTTCTCTCGGCTGCATCTGAATCCAGCTGAACTAACTCTGCCTATGTTACTAGCTTTAAAGACGCTTTACAACAAAGAAGGAAGAAGAAGAACAACAACAACAAAAATCAGGGCTGATGGAAGCATTTCGTTTTTCGTTTCACTTGCTTGGGACATGGAGGAAAGATGCTAACTAAACGTAGCATTAACTGAAGAGCTGCTTCAGGTGAAACCAGCCTGAATCCCTTATCACCTGGTTTCCCGTCACAGCTGCAGTGAAAGGAGATGCGTTTCTCTGCTCACAATGTGAAATTAGTCTGGCTTTAAAGTAAAATGAACAGTTATGAGAAGCTGATTTTAGAAGCAACAAAATCAATGTTTGGGGAATGAAAAACAAAATAAAGCCTGATCGTGACATAATAAATCATCCATTAATTTTCTTTGATTTATCCAGGTCTGGGCAGCCTAAGCAGAGAAGCCCAGATCTCCCTGTCCCCGGGCACCTCCTCCAGTTTATTTGGGGAAACACTAAGGCATTCCCAGGACAGCCCAAGAGATATAATCTCTCCAGCATGTCCTGATGGGATGTGCCTGGAAAACCTCATCTAGGAAACCCCCAGAGGCATCCTTGTCAGATGCCCAAACCACTCTCAAATGACTGAACTCCTTACCCTCTCTCTAATGCCTGATCTGATCTCCTGCAGGAAATCTTTCTAAAGGTACGAGATCGCCTACTTAAGTAGAGAGATCCTTGGCGCTACTGATGCTCACGATGGTGCATTATGTGCTAGTTGCTATGTGTTTGTGTCCCAGTGTCAGCCGACTGAAACATAACATGTTGGGCATTTTTTCCCTCCTGCATCCTCGCTCTTTGTTGTGGTCAGGTTTCTATGGAAGCGGACAACAGTTTATACCAGTTTCCTCCACATGTATCTGCAACATCCTGGTTCCTTTGGTCACTACTCAATCCTTTTATCTCAATCATCATGTTTTAATAACGATAAGTCAAATTAAAATTCAGTTTAATGCATAGCTTTGCTATCTGTAGATTTTCTCTGCTTATTCACACTCAGCTGCAGAAATCTGCAGCCTCAGTTTGACTATCACGACATTGATTCATCAGAACAAATCCACTCAGTCGTTCATCATCGTTAATTAGATATTGATTCGAGCATCATAAACTGCTAAATGAGCACTAAGCACTTAGTGTAGATGCCAACAGGAGCCTCCACAGCTGTAGCCAGCAGCACTAATGGTTAGCAGACTCACTGAGAATCTGAGCTGCTTACAACAGTTTATTTCCTGTCTAAGCAACAAATCTGCTCACTAACACACAAAATAAGTCCAGCATTCCCTAAGTATCCATTAAATGCCTTCAAATGTATTTCCATCACTATGTGGATGACAGGATAAAAAAAATGCAGTTAAAGATTGCACAATGAGGATCTGCTGTTAAAACTGTATTTTCAAGATGCACAGATGTCTGTCGGTGAAGGTCAAACAGACCTTTTTGCTTTTGCAGACCACGTGCACTTAAATGTGCAGTAAAACATCTGTTTTGACCAGGAAAAAAAAACTCATGTTTGGAAATGCACACGTGCACATACAGTGAACTCCTGAACAGGTCTTTTCCTGCCTGATATATTCTGAGAATGGCGTCTTATCTTAACTTCCAGCTCATCCTGTTTTATTTCTTTACATTCCCCACTGTCAGCTGTTTACCTTGCTGAGTTCAGGAAAAAGCTCCAGCACGGCGATGTCCAGCAGGACGTACGTCATCTGAGGAAGAGAAATGATCAGGCCAGTTAGAGTCAGAGGGGAAACGTTAATCTCCTCTGACTGTTCATTGTGCCAGTAAGACAAAGTGAAAACATACAGGAAGTATGTCAGTACTGAAAGTTAACATCCAAACACTCCTGATTTCAGATATTAATTTATCTTATAGTTCAGAAAACATGCATTTTAGTCTTTCTGCTCACTCAAACATCACCATTGGCAAGAGCAGCAAATTATCCCTGAGTCATAAACCAGTGATGACTCAGTTTAATGTAAACTCAGCCTGAGAGGATCCCTGAGAAATAATTTAGCGGTGTTTAAGTACAATGTGAGTGGGAAGAGCTGCACAGTGATGAGCTGAAAACAGGACAGGCTCAACTGAAAGTCATCGGCTTGCATCCTCAGAGTGTGGCATTAAGCAAGTACTGGCGTGTGTGTGTGTGTGTGTGTGTGTGTGTGTGTGTGTGTGTGTGTGTGTGTGTGTGTGTGTGTGTGTGTGTGTGTATAAAAGAACACTTCCAGTGGGGGGGGAAAAAAGAAAAAAAAGGCACCTGACTTCAATAACCTCGTGTTTTCTGTTTTCACTGTGTGTGCATGTGTCTGCACTTATGTGCAAACAAACTACACAATGCAGCAGAGCTCGCAAGCAAACATGTAGAAGAACTCATCTGTTTAACAGATATAGAAAAATCCAACATGAATGCACAGAAATTTGCATTGCTGCGGTGGTCGTTTAACACATGTTTACAGCATTTACACTGGAAGAAAAGTGTGATTAACTGAAGCTCAGATTCAGGACCGCTCACAGGAACTTAAAAACTTTCGTGGACTGACAGGGAATTAAGGGAAACATTCACATGTAAGTGAAAAAGCTGGGACCAGTAAACATGTAAATCAGGACAGCTGTGAGCACAGCCTACACAGGCTGCAGGTCTGCAGTGATTCTGTCTTTTGCAGCTTTGTATAAAA
The DNA here is from genome assembly GCF_057381915.1 of Diplotaxodon limnothrissa. Taxonomy (NCBI): domain Eukaryota; kingdom Metazoa; phylum Chordata; class Actinopteri; order Cichliformes; family Cichlidae; genus Diplotaxodon; species Diplotaxodon limnothrissa. The sequence goes on from NC_140610.1 coordinate 26,003,020, forward strand.
TCAAGTCAATCTGAATAAACTTCCCACCCCACTCATTTAGAACCAGCTGATTTACAGTAACAGTGACAAGTTGAATTAATCCATGTAAGATTTTACCTTTGTACTATGAATATTTTCAGTTACAGCCCCTCTAAGTTACTTGAGTGGGTCCAAACGTGGCGTTTGCCAACATTTCTGAGTATAAGAGCCAGCGACACAAAGTATATTTTCTAACACAGTGGTTTTAAACACTTCCTGTTAGTTAGTGTCTTTAAATTCTTCTCTGATAGGATGAAGGTCTGCTTGCATCAGAGTAATCAAGCTATCAAACAATTTCTGCACTTTTCTACAAAGTGAAAGCGCTTAGTGCAAGGCGTCATGCATAGGGAAGGGTATCGTTTAAGTTTTATCCGATACCGGTGCCAAATCAGTACTTTTGAAACGATGCTTAAAGAATGGAGAACACAAACTTTGGACCCACCCTGATGCTAATGGAAAAATGCACCCTAACATTACATTACACATCACCGTTGAACCTGCCTGAACATACAGGAAGCTCTCGTAAATGCTGAGCTGAACCGTGGATTAGGAGAACGACTGTTTACCTGCTTGTTGAGCAACGGCTGCTGAAAACTGTCAAACAGCAGCTGGATACCTTCATACTTCGACTCCTCGCCGATGCACTTCACCACAAAGTCTGAAATCGAAGCACATCGTCCAGCTTTATTAAGCCATGAGTATGTGAAGCATGCAGATTTATTGAGTTTGACCCGAAACCTGTTAAAAACACACAGCAAAGACCAGGACTGTTTGTCTATAAGATCAGAGTAGAAGAGTTGGAGGACAGTCGGCAGAGACACTCTTCAAGCTTCCAAGCCCTTTGTGACTGTGTGTTTTATGAAGTGCTAGGCTAATACAAGTTATTCATATTATTACACTGGAAACTCTTGTCTGAGCAGAGCAACCTGGAACTGCAGTCCAGAACTTTAGATGTAAGAAACAAAATACTCAAATTGATAACAGGAAGGAGATAAAGTGGCGCTCTCGTTTCCAGGTTGTAGTTAAAGCAGCTACGTTCTGTGCAGGAATCCAGCTGTAAGAAAACCTCTGTGTCTTTAAAAGCAGATGAATCTCTTCCGAATGACAAAAGGAAAAGCATCACGGACAATGCCAGTGTTTAAACTGGGACTTTAGATCCAGTATGACTGGCAAACTGGGAGGTGAGAACACCTCAAAGGTCTTGTGGTTTCATTTCCACTTTTACTTTTAAAGTCACAGATCAAAAGAAACTGCCTGCACGCTCACAGCTAACTAAATGTTATTACCCCCTTTAAATCAGATTTGTGACGTGTTTAAAACAGGCTCTGAGATGTTCACTGGCACTTTAGAAGAGTCGGATTTTAACACGGATACAGTAACATACTTTATTATCTTTATTGATGTTCTGATATGATAGGGTATACTGCGATGTTGTGCTGATATGCACAGCCATTATTAATTATAATGTCTCCGAGTGAGCAGATAAACTTTGAGCACAGCTTCGGGTCAGAGTTTTGAAGCTGGAAGTTCAGGATGTGACGTCATAAACCGGCGTGGCCTGGTCTGCAGAGACAGCCTCACTGAATACTTCAACGTGAAACATACCAGGAGATGATTATTGATTATTAATGATTACTGTGACTGAACTAAAACCCGACCTGGCAGGTACTTCATCATCTCCTCGAACGTCTGCTTGGCTCTGGCTTGTTTGGCCTCTGCTGTTCGTTCCTCGCTGCTTTCACAGAAGACGGCGTCTGCAGAAATGAACAGGAACAAATCACAGAGTTAATGTTTCCTCCTTTGTTTTTGGAAACTGAAACATCTGCACAGAAGCAGAGATTTTCTGTAGGGTCACACAAGATGAATCATCTTCAAAAACAAGTTTTTTTGTCCAATTAAAAAGGTGCTTCGTTCTCTGCATCAACACATCGCTGCTGATCACGTGTGCTGAGTGCTCCGATTTCACCTCAGCTGAAGATTTGTTAAGAAGTTCAGTGGCATCAACCGAACGCACTGCCTAGAGGCAGTGGGTTTGGTGAGGAATTGACAATTCCCAGAAATTCAATTTCCTGGCAGGAATGTAATGATGGCAGCATGCTGGAAGCTGTCTGGGCACACCTGAGGAGATGGGAGATCTGCCAAACCTAAATCAGATGCAGCTTCTGAGATTTATGTGCAGTTATAACCTTCTCTCTGATTAGCCTTTTGAGCCCTTCGCAGGATGAGGAAGGATAAAAGGAATCATTCTGGAATAAAAAAAAAAAAACCTTTGATGTACTAACTGCAGGTTTATATTGCTGACAGGATTCAGATCTGCATTTTTATGATTTGAACGTTAATAAAATACTCAGACTCTCTTTTCTTTCCGGTTCACTCACTGTTGACTCAAATCCTGAGCTCGATAAGTTTAACTCCTACCAGCTCAGATCAAGGAACAGCTATCGTGGTGATGCAGGAGCTTAAAATGATGCTCAGGTTGAGTCGTGAGGCTTTTTTTTGTGTAACATTTAAAAAGCAAGAAAAGACCTTTCCACATACTGACGCTTCTTTTGGGGTCATAAACAATCCGAACACCTTGGAAATCATCTTAAAAGCAGCGATACTGAGGCCGGAAATAAGAAAAGACTTCATCGGTGCGGGTGGCGTCCTACCTCGGAGCTGAGTGATGAGGGAGACCACGCGGTGCTCCTGAAGGATCTGCTCCAGTTTCAACTGCATGTACTGATCCATGTAGGCTTCGAATGTGCTCTTCAACAAGATCCTCCCAGCAGACAGAATGTGATGCAGCCAGTCCGGCATGCGAAACACCACCCGGCCTGCGAGTTCAAACACCAAGACGGATACAGACAGTCAGGCCCGAATCAGTTCAAGAAACACAGATCGAAACATCTCAGAGGCTTTAGGTGACCAATCTAAAGTCTTCTAATCATAACAGGTCTGCGCGTTCAAAGCAAAATCTCTGCTTAAAGAAACGAAAGTAAAAAGAGCTTCGGTGGGACAAGTTAGCACGATGGCTGCTTTCTAAGCTAAACTGTGGGTCTGTGATTAATGCAAGTGTCTTCATCCCTGCTTTGATTATCAGTACAACGTGTATCATGTTACCATTAAAGGCCACAGTATCTGCTGCAGGAGGAGTGAAACGTAGAAAGGAAATCATTGGATGCTTTCCTGCAGTAATTTTTCCCTCAAATGTTCTGACTGCAGGAAATTCCAGCTTCCAGCATTTCCACATGTGTGCGATTTGGTCCCGTCATCGTCGTGTTTCTGACTTCGATTACTTACACGGACACTGTGACAGAGGCTGTACAGACTTCCTGTAAAGCTGTGATCTTGCCTTTAGAGGCTGCTAACGGCTCCTCGGGCTCACTCACCGACATACATCATGTAGTCGTACATGCCGTCCACAGTGAACGTCTCTGCGAAGAAGTTGGGGTTGTGCTTCCTCTCCGACAGGTTGCCGTTGTTCTTGAACAGGTTGCTAACGAGCTGCAGGACAACGAGCACATACCGTTACCTCGTAACGATTAAAATGCTCGACGTAATTTAAAACACGAAGAAATATTGAAAAAACAAGGCTAAGCTACAGACGAGTACATGCAGAGGATCTTTAGTTCATAACACACAGGAGACAAAGTCTTGAACAATCAGGCCCCATCTTATCCTAGTGACCCCACAATACCGTGTTACTTTCATAGAGCATATACTTCAAAATAGAATGGGACACAGAACCTTCAGTTTTCAGGCTCCCATCTTGGATTCAGGAGACACAATCTGTACTTTTGAGATTAGGATTAAACTTTCCTTTTCACCGGTTGCGGCAAGTGGCCGCCCCTCCCTGAGCCTGGTTCTCCTTGAGGTTTCTTCCTGTTAAAAGGGAGTTTTTCCTTCCCACTGTCGCCAAAGTCCTTGCTCATGGGGGGGTCCTATGATTGTTGGGATTTTCTCCATATGTACTATTGTAGGGTCTACCTTACAATAACAGCTTGAGGTGACTGTTGTTGTGATTTGGTGCTGTATAAAAAAAACTGAATTGACTGATTATATCTTCTTTTCTTTGAACCAGGCTTCTACAAGTATTCATGACTAAATGCCAGGATATGACTGAGGCTCAGACATGGCGTTAAAGCTTCCATATGCATTTATAGGACAGATGTTTATTACCTTCTTGTTCCCCGCTGTGGGGCTGATGATGGTCAGCTCGGGCCGGCTCGGTTTGGGTTTGGGAGACTCGCACGAGTTGACGAAGGACTGAAGGAACCGCTCCAGGTTCTGTCCTCTCTGCAAAACACACGTCAGCGAGTTTCACAACATGTGCAACATATCTGCAGAAAGTCTATTATAGCTTATCACCTACTATCATTAAAGCTGCTGATATTGAGATTGTGGAGTGTTTACAAGTATTTAGGGATTTTTCTAGACCGTAAACTGTGTTTTGAACCTCATGCTGATGCCACTAAGTTCACCAAACACTGTTCTTTTTACGGAAAATGAGATCTTTTATCTGAAATGTTGTCCTTATTTTACAGGAGTTTTATTGAACCTGTTATTTCTTTCTGTATCACTGCCTGGTTCGGTAACATGACTCTGAAGAACAAGAATCAGTTGGGACTTTTGGTGAAAACTGCCAGCAAATTCTCAGGGAGTTGGCAAGACAGAGTTTTGGCCGTTTATAACAAGTATGTGAGGAAGGTTCATTCTATTGTTAATTGTTTTAAGCATCCACTTCACAATGACTTTGACTTGCTTCCCTCTGGCCGTCAGTGCAGGAGCACTGATGAATAGGATGTTTGTCGTATCGGTTCCTGAAATTCTTCTCACGATTTTCTCAACACAAATTTTTATTTTTATTTTATTTTTTTTAACTGAAACAGTTGTTTTACTTGAAGATATTTCCCACTCATTTGCTCGAGATTCATTACATATTCATTTATTATTCATGTATGGTGGGACACAGCAAAATTTGTGGGTCACAGAAAAAAGAAAAAGTTCAAGCACTGCCCCCAGGTCAGACTTTTTAAGCTTACAGCTATATACACTGCCAACCAAGACAACCATAACCAAAATACATCTCCGTCCTTGAATATACAAGAAAGCTCTACTCTGTGGGTAAATTCCACCTTAAATGAAAAAACCAGGGCAACAACATCAGGAACAGGAAACGATTAGATGTATTTTTAGACATCGTTTTTCTTCGAGACCCTGTGAATTTGTCCTAGAGGTCGGGTCAGCTGCATGACACCAGATGTCATTGATCACAGACTCTGTTTGTGGGGTTTGGCATGTTTCCGGCTGTTTCTGTATATCTGTGTGTATATTCCCAATGCTTGTGACTGCCTGCGACTCTAGAGGTTAGACAAAACGAATCGTGAGTAATTTTGCTTTCTGGTTTTGGCTCACAGTGAAATTCTGGGTCTGCAGAGGGAAATATCAGCTTACCAATAAGACGTGGCTTTTAAAGGTGGGACACAGAGAAGCTGCACTTTCACACGCTTCTAAAATCACTCCAGATAACGGGAGACGTTTGCTTCATTAACTGAGATAATGCCTTCGCAAAGTCAAAAGAAAAACAGAGAAGATCCCCGGCTCAGGAAGAGATACTCACCTCCTTTATCAGCTTTCCAGGAACAGACTTGAAGATTTTTCCTGTAGAAAAAAACAAAACAAAAAACAAACAAAAACACTTTAGTCACAAACCGAACACAGAAAGATGGCGGCAGCGAGCGCTGAATGAAAAATTATGATATTTGCTCCCATAGTAACATTAACTGCTTTATACAGGTTACAATGCAGAAGCACTGATGGTAAATGGTAAATGGCCTGTATTTATATAGCGCTTTACTAGTCCCTAAGGACCCCAAAGCGCTTTACATATCCAGTCATCCACCCATTCACACACACATTCACACACTGGTGATGGCAAGCTACATTGTAGCCACAGCCACCCTGGGGCACACTGACAGAGGCGAGGCTGCCGGACACTGGCGCCACCGGGCCCTCTGACCACCACCAGTAGGCAACGGGTGAAGTGTCTTGCCCAAGGACACAACGACCGAGACTGTCCAAGCCGGGGCTCGAACCGACAACCTTCCGATTACAAGGCGAACTCCCAACTCTTAAGCCACGATCGCCACAGTGCACAAATTCAATTAATATAAAAGCATGACACGGCCACTGACACCAATGCTATTTAGTTATTTCATCACTTTCTTAAGTCAGTCTGAGTTTTATACAAATGTTTCACAATAAAATTATTTTAAAAGAAAAAAGTAATAATGAGAGATTTTAATTTGCAAAAGAAAATGTTGAGTAAAGACAGACATGATGGCATCACCGTCTGATTATTAATCACACGAAGTAGAAAAAGGTCAGGCATGTTCACTGTGAGTAAAAGTCAGTGAGTACAAGCTGATTAAAGCCCATTTACCAGTAAACCAGCAGCTACCGCCAGCTTTCAAGGTGGAGTGCTTTGTTACTTCATGCAAGAGATGACTTCAGTCATGGCGTTGAGCCATCCATCCACAATGTCAGTTTGAATTTGAACCAGAATAACCGACAGTGACTGTCTTATTTCTTTAGTGGGAGAAGATGAACTCTCTTAGACTGCACGTGTGCAAGACATGCAGCACAAAGTCTTCATTTTGACTTCATAATCATGCTGCTTTGCAACATTAAATAATGGAGCAGATTGCAGTTTCTGATGGTGGTCGTTCTGCTCTGCAGCTGTGGCGAGATCAGTGTAGTGACACATGGACCAGGTCTCCACCGGCTACAGGTGAGCTAACAGCACCCTTTATTAGCGCAGCTACTCTGAAATAGTCACATAAAAAAAACCCCAAAAAAAACAGAGGGCATGTGTGATGCGTTGGTTACGTACCCAGGTTGACATCGGGCAGCATCCTGTCCAGGAACTGATGCTCCACAAGAGGAGACAGGAAGTCGAACAGCAGCTGGCTGTTGCTGAGCTCCGGATGCTGTAGGAGAGCCTGCGCACAAACACAAAGAGCCAAGAGTCAGACTGATGCTCACCTCTCAAATAAAGACTTACAGAAAAATACAACAAGCGCTCAAAGTCATCAGGCCAAGCAGCGGTGCATAGACTAACTGATAACTTTACTGCTTCTCTTAGGTTTGTTTTTCTGGGGGCGAGATGCTTTATAGACTGACCAATACCTGCAAATATTTCTCAAATTCTTCCCTTTTAGATTCGAGGAACTCGTAGTTCTTTGGTCCGATGATTCTTTTGGATGGAAGCTGTGCATCTTCAAATGGGCCTGAGAACAAAGTCAAGCGGGGGAAAAACGGGGTAAAATACCAACAGCTGAAATATAACACGGTCATTTGATAAAGTGAGGTAGGTACATAGACTGTATACGAAGAAAGGACATAGCCAGCCTGTGGTTTGTGGAATCCTTTAACATTAAAACCAGATGCAAGAGCCATCACAGAGTCTCCATCTGTTGGCCATTACAAAGAACTTCACTTTCCACTTTTACCTTTCAGCCCTTTTTCAGCAGAGTCCATCTCTTATATACAGTCTCTGGTTTTGTAAACACTGTATTACCGTGGAATTCGGTGAGTTTTGACTCCAGGACGTAGAACTCCATGTACTTCCTTTGCACCAACCACTTGTCTGCTTCGTGATCAGCTAAAGTAGACGAGAGCAAAAGCCATTACATCATCTGACTGATGAGTCACTGAGTCTGGGCTACCTCACAGGACTATTTCTGATTATATAACAAACAAATGTCTGCTCTGAGCAAATAAAACCTCATTAAAGGTTATTTTCCTACAAACATCTTCAGGTTCGTCTGTGCAGGAAGAACCTGAACCTTCCTCTCCACTTGCTCACCGTTCTTCTTGTCGTTGCGCTCGACGTGGATGGAGAAGACTAGGATCCGCTCCTTCTTGATGTCGTCGTCGTAGAAGTCGATGTAGGGGATGGTGATACTCCAGGCCAGAAGGTTCCTCTGGGGTTCAGGTGGGATGGCCGGCTCGTCGGGGGAGTCGTCTTCCATCACAACTGTGGCCTCCTCCACCTTCAGGACGGACAGAGGAGACTCACAACTAAGACATCGAGCACCGATGTGGAAAAACCATCGATCTATATTTAAACGCCGCTGCACTCACCATATCGTCGTCGACGTCATTCATGGCGCTGGACGGCAGTAAGGCGCCCTCCATGGTCGTGCTCTTAAACACGCCTTTGATTTTACTGCCAATTCCTCTGATACCGAACGACTCCCCTCTTTTGGACGTGTTTCTAAAGATAACAGAATATTTCATCTCGTTTCTCTGGACTCCATTTACTGCAGGACAAATTCACACGGAGGATTTCTCTGTGCGCTAGGACGTGTAAGTAAAATGTAATCAGAATACAATGATCTGCAAATCATGTCAAACTCGTATGAAGTTAAGTACAAAAGAGCACTTTGCTGAATCACCGTTCCGTTAACAGCACTCGGTCTGCGCTTGGAAACTTGATAAACACTCTTTAGACTCAACAGCTCAGTTTGCTTTCATAGCACTCCAGATGTTTTCATATCTGGACTCAAACTTAAATCATCATAAACTTCCCGCGGTCTCGCTCTCCTTTACTTCTCTAAAGCGTCTTCATACACGATCATCTTAGTAATTAACTTCTTCTTTTAACCATTACACGATTTTTCCAGCCTGTGCCAGAATTTTTTTTAAAGATATGTCATTAGATTTTGGGTTTGTATCTTTTTTATGTAACACAGGTTTGAAATGACTTGCAGAGGAGTGCATTCTTTTTTCATCATTATATTATCATTATTATTGACAGTTCTTTGCCCTCAATTCTTTGGAAACGTGTTGTGTGGTGCACAAGTCATGCAGCAGGCATGAACTAAGAAAGGACAGCCAGCATCAGCATGTCTGTACTTCTTCCTCAAGAATTTTGTATTTAGTAGGACATCTGGGGAAAATCTGTTTGCCTTTCTAGCACTAAACGCACGACTGCTGAGTCCTGAATCAAGAACAGTGACTAAAAACGAAAAATCAGTGTCAGGCAAAAATGCAAATGCGATGCAAAGACTCAGTGCTGCTCATCCGACCACAAGGAGAAATTCTAATGACTCTCCAGCATCTTTATTCCATCTTCTCAAGCAGGAAGTTAAAATCGCTGAGCGAGCATCACGCAAACAAATCTGCGGTCAGCAGTGCTCTATCCGCATGCATCGTACCGTGTGCTGTTTGCAGGCAGTTTCAGTGCAGACGAGCAACATGCTGCTCGAGTGCTTACCTGGTCTCGTCCCAGCTGAAGCTTCTGGAATAAGAAGCGCATCTAAAGACGGGCGTTTGGACAAAAGACAACCTCAAAGAAATAAACATGAGCACAGTGAGCTGCTCTGATTGTGTGCTGCCTCACAGTGAAAGGTTTACGGTGGTCACTGCGAACACAACGCTCAAAATGAGGAGGAACAAACCAAATTACTCGGACGTGTTTGTGTTTATGCACGTGTTGACAAATTTGTGTTTTCAGAATAAATGCTTCCCCCCCACCCCCTTTCATTGTTACTTTTTTTTTTTAAATTTTAAACACCTATCAAAATAAACACGTGAAGTTTAGTGCAAATCACAAACCTGCTGACTTTCGAGCTCCTCGCTGGAGACTCCACCCCCTTCAGCAGGTGTCTGAAGTACTGCACGGAGAAGAGAAAAAGGTACATAAGTAGTGACTAATATGAGATTCTGAAAGTCCTGAGAAATGTACGATGGAGTGTGATCAAAATATTTCAGAGAAAAGGAGAAGAGCAGTCAAATTTAAATCGGGTACGTTTTTGGACAAATTGATGAAAAAGAATCTGTAAATAATCCTGTAAAAAAGTATTTTAAGTGTAACAAATAGAAGTCAGATCAACTTCCTCTTCATTTATATAACTTACAGCTTCGTGTATATATAGCTATTACCTCAACACTGTTAATGAATAAGAAATTAAACTCACTAACGGCTCCAGAATTCTATTCTTGGACTCTAGAGTAACTTTGCATGATTCACAGTTCAGAATAATCTTTATGTGTCACACACTGGACCTTGGATGCAGAGCCTTAGTTAATATGATAAAAAACTTTTTAGGTCCCTGTGTTTGAGCTGATTCTTCTGATTTCTCCTGATTGGCTGCCCCTCACAAACGTAACGTCAACCATATTAGGGATATCGGCTCTTAAGCTGAGAGTATGGAGGAGGCTGGGCTTTTGGCTCAGGTTAACCCGTGCACCTATGACAAAGTGGAACAAACAAGGCAGCTAGCAGCTGAAGCACAAACTGGTGACCTTGTGATGTTGTGCTTTGATGTGCTGCGTTTGTGTGGGTCAGTCTGGTTGCAGAGGTCTTACCTCATCGCTGTGACAGAATATGGGCGTGAAGACTCTTTCCAGTAGAGACAGGACATGCTCGTACGCCTCAAACAGGCAGCGCATCTGCTGCAGCTTCACCACCTCAGTGTACGGACCTTTGGCGACTGACAGAGAACACGAGCTGATGTCACTGCGTGCTTCCGCTTACTGAGTTACAGAGCTTAGAGAACATGCTATATACATAGGTAACACAGGCACGTCAAACACCATCGTAACAGTCATGTTTCACAGTTTCTATGAACTGAATTTTGGATCAGATTAAACCTGAGCGGCTGTTTTCCAACAGCGTCCACACGTACAAGGTTCCAAAATCTTTATGCGCACGAAGCACAAACAGATTTTTTTTTCTTTGTAAGAATAACCAGAACGTGTGCAAAACACAGAAGATAAACAGAAATATTTAAAGTGTCCAACTCAGTAAACACAGGATTTAACTAAATATATACCAACACTTCAGCCGTCATTGTGTACTCTTGCACAGACTTGTAAATACCAACTAGTCTTCAATTCTCTCATATTTAATACTTTCTCTTCTTTTTTCCTATTATTATTATTATTATTATTATTATTATTATGCTGCTAAATTCTGTTATTTTCTTCTTAATATAACTGCACACTCTCTACATGCTCATGTAAAGCTGAGGAGCACAAGCCAAAGAATTTCATTATGATAAATGTGGCTACACTGTTTATCTGTACGTGACAATAAAACTTGAAACTTGAGATATCCCCACAGGCTAACAGGGGAGAATGTGCATGAAAACACAGTCAGTGCACACAGCTGATGCAATGAGCTTACACTCCCAGAAACTGAGTGCCAGAAGAGTTTGCATGGCCAGCAGTGTATACGGTCAATAATCAGAGATAATGATCGAAACAAAAATATTAATATTAAAATATTTCAGTTTAAACTGATGCAAACACCAGCTGTGGATCCATAAGCTGTGAAATGAAACACCATCTTCACCAGCGCAGGTTCAGGGGGTCTCACGATGTTCGATATCAAACACCATTTGGATGAAAATGGAGCCACGATGCAAACAAAACTTTCCATCTTCGCCCTGCTGCTGTCGGGAAAATCTCACACAATCAGTCACCTGAGTTATAATAACAATGGTGATAAATGTGATGGCCCCACATATGGCACCGACTGGCTGGTGTTTAGACCTGTAATCGTGCTCATTGGACCACTTTTGGACCACGCTTATTTAACCAAGAAACAACAATGCTATGTAAACTGGCCAACGCAGTGAATTTGCAATAATTTAGTAGTTTTTGGTGACCTTTTCTTTTTCTTTTTTTAGGTCAAATCAGTGACAGTTTGTTACTGGATTTAAAAAAAAAAAAAAAAAAAAAAAAAAAAAAACTTGTGTAGAATTGGACATTAATCGCTTCCAAAACACTCTGTATCAAGAAATTTGATGGAATTTGAAGAATATTTCATAAGAAAATTCACAATTAAATTTTCAGAAATGTGAATGAAATCGTTCACAATCTGCCGCTTGCAGTTACAGAGCATCATACAACACAGCTCATCTCTGAGCTTTCACATTTAGCTTCAGGTCAGGTGACAGGTGTTAAAGCCTAAAGGCGAGGTAACGATCATGCAAACAGCAACTCTCACCGTTCCTTATCTCTTCTACGATGAACGGGTCGAAGCTGATCTTGTCGATGCTCTCCTCGAGGCAGTACGTCTCGTACATGTGCACCACCTCGCCGTGCAAATGCAGCAGCTCAGAGTCGCTCAGTTCCGGACGAAGGATCTTATCGTTAAGCTCCTCTGGGGGGAAAAAAGTTTTATATAGTCAGTCCGACACATTTATATAACAGGCTCCAACAGGGACCTCACTGCATGTCTTAGAACTCATAATAATGATGATAAAAATAAAAAAAAAACGTTATTAATCAAGTTACAAACTGCTTGACAGAGAAACATTTTCATGCTTGCTGCATGTAAGTGGAGCAAAACTGTTTACAGGATGAGCTGTATGAGGAAATCAAATGTATGGACTCCTACCGACGGCGAGGCAGAACTGCAGCACATGCACGGCTCCTTCCTGCTTCAGGAAGTTCATGAAACGAAAGAGGAGATCCTGCTGCTCCCTGATCTCTTTCAGCTCCAGCTTCAGCACCTGTAGCACCACACAGGGAGGGTCAGACAAGCTTCAAAAATAAATCTGCGCCACATTCACACTGTGTGGAAACTGATCAGAAAATTTTTATTTTTTTTATAAATCACTACATGTTTATACAACTTATAAATAACACCTTAAACCAGCCTCCAGACCTCAAATTAGACCCTCGATTATTATTCAGGCTAAGAACAAAAGGGGATCATGTTTTAGGGATCAACGTTGTGGCTATTTACCATATAAGGTTTATTATTATTGTTATTAGAAACACCAGTTCAGTAAATGTATATACACTTGAATTTACTTATTACATTTATGAAGTTGGGAAAGCGCTGTTTAAGTTGACTTAAATTGCTTTAAATAGAAACAATTCCCAGCTCTATCAGGAGAAGTGTGATCAGACCTTCATTCTTAGTTTGAGCTGCTGAAGTCACAGCAGTCTGGAGGAAAAGCTTTTCTCCTGCCCTGTCGCACTCTGAGGTACTTACAGACGGCTTCTGGCTTCTGATTTGATGCGTTTCTTCGTATTTCTGTAAAAATGGAACCAGTGGAGACGGAGGCTCTGTGGCTGGCTCCGGCTGGACAGGACAGATTCAAAGAGGCCATTAATTCAGAACACTTGACTACAATTAAATTAATTGATTTGAGTATAAACGAGTGAAAAAAAAAAAAAAAAAAAAAAAAGACTCTTCATCTTTAATGTGTTTGTTTTCCATGCTGGACACATTGTATGTTATAGGTCCACTGTGCAGGATTTAGATCACCTACTGGCTGGACTCAGGTCTGATGTTTAGAGCTTTGTTCATAACGGTAAACCTCAACGCGGAGCTTATAAAGGAGCTGACAGGCTGAAGTGAAAGGTTTTGGTTTCAAATCCGGGGACCAGGAGGCATACAGTGCTGCCAGGGCCAACCTGAGAAGAGGCATCAAGACTGCCAAGCAGCAGCACAGGAGGCGTATCGAGGCCAGGTTTGAGAACAACACAAACCCAAGGCAGGTCTGGGAGGGCATCAGGGCTATCACGGACTACAAAAGGAGAACACCATCACCCTCAGCCGACAGTTCTACTCTGGCTGAGGATTTAAATCTCTTTTATGCCCGTTTTGATAGGGAGAACACCGACCCTGTCCTGTCCCCTCTCCCCTCAACCGACCCTGCTCCAGTCCTGAGCACTCATGAGCTGAGGCGTGTGTTCCGGAGCATTAACACCAGGAAGGCGGCCGGGCCAGATGGAGTGCTGGGACGGGTGCTAAAAGACGGTGCTGCGGAACTGGCGGATGTCTTCACCTCTATATATATATATAACACCTCGTTGTCCTGTTCACTGGTACCATCCTGTTTCAAAGCAGCAACCATCGTTCCCATCCCAAAACAGTCAAATGTCACATGTCTGAACGATTTCAGACCTGTGGCACTCACCCCCATTCCCGTCAAATGCCTGGAGAGACTGGTCATCAAACACATCAGAGCTGCTTTTCCACCATCCCTGGACTCGCACCAGTTTGCATACAGGGAGAACCGGTCAACCGAGGATGCGATCGCCACAGTGCTGCACACATTACTGGAGCACCTGGAACACAGGAACACCTATGCACGGCTCCTCTTTGTAGACTACAGCTCGGCTTTTAATACCATCCGGCCATATAAACTCCGTCCCAAACTCCACCAACTGGGACTTAACTCCTCTCTGTGCAACTGGATTGTGGACTTCCTCACTAACCGTAGACAGAGTGTCAGAGTGGGTAAGAACACCTCTTCCACCCTTGTGGTCAACACCGGTGCCCCTCAGGGGTGTGTTCTGAGCCCTCTGCTATACACTCTCTTCACCCATGACTGTATTTCCTCCTGCGCGTCCAATCTCATTGTTAAGTTTGCCGATGACACCACAGTGCTCGGACTTATATCCAACAACGATGAGACAAACTACAGGACAGAGGTGCAACAACTAGAGTCATGGTGCCACGACAATAACTTGGTCTTAAACACCAAAAAGACCAAGGAGATCATTGTAGATTTCCAGAGGAAGGGTCATAACAACCATCTGCCTCTCTTCATCGGCAGTGAGGCGGTGGAGAGGGTGAGCAGTTTTAAATTCTTGGGGGTAACTGTGACCGAGGACCTGTCCTGGGGCAACCATATCACCTCAGTTGTACGGAAGGCCCAACAGCGCCTCTACTACCTGAGGAGACTGCGGAGCGCACACATTCCCAGATCTCTGATGTTGAACTTCTACAACTGTGCCATCAGCAGCGTTCTGACGTATGGATTTCTAGTGTGGTTCCCCAGCTGCACCAAGGCCGATCAGCAAGCACTCCAGCGGGTGGTGAAAGAAGCTGGCAGAATTATTGGAATAAGTCTGCCAGAGATCAGTAATATCTTCCCCACTCGCTGTCTGAGGAGGGTGCACAGTATCCTGCGGGACCAACATCACCCTGCGCGCCACCTTTTCCACCTGCTGCCCTCAGGGAGAAGGTACAGGTCTATACAGGCCAGAACATCCAGACTGGCCAACAGCCTGTATCCACAGGCTGTGAGGCTCCTGAACTCTCTGCCCCCCTCTCACGGACAATAACCATATCCAACTTCTTAATAGCACTGAACTTACTTGTCAGGTTCTCATGTTTACTTGTCATGTTCTCATGTTGTTGCTAAGGATTGTCTTATTGCACTGGAGTCACACTGGGTTAAATATTTACACTTGGGTTTTAAGCGGTATTTATTATTTTCTTCATTATTTTATTTACGGGTTGTACGGAAGCCCCAAATGCAATTTCATTGTTCTCTGACAATGACAATAAATAAATAAATACTAAATACTAATTCAGCTGGAGATAACTGGATTAAAATGAGCCTCCTGAATCTACACTGTGACACGGTCTCTCATAGCAATGTCGGCTCTCCTCCACACTTGACCTTTAAATTTTGTGGGGCGCAGATAAAAGGAAGGCGGTTCACTTACTGGAGTATCATCAACAAATAGAAGCACCATGAGGTTCACTGTATCCTGAAAAGGAGGAGAAACAGGACATGATGTAAAAAAAGTTTTATACTGTCACAGCGTTTCATCATCACATTAGGATTCATATTGTATAAAACATTTATAATTTCACCAATTTAACAGATAATCTTGATTAATTTTGTTTTAATTTAATATATTTTTATGTGATTGAGAAAATGCAGTTCAACAGTTCAAAACACTGAACTGATTTGGGGATTTTACGTACACATATTTGTTTTGTTTTTTTTAAATCAAACTCTGATGCACCAAAGATACAGACCAACGCGATCATGTGGCTACTTACAGGGTCGGCCATGAAGTCCATGGTTGGTAGGATGACGGATCCAGCCATCACCTCCCGCAGCAGCAGAGCCAGAGACCTGCACCACATGAAGCAAAAACCAAAGCTCAGAAATTTATCAGAAACTCTGCCTGAGACTCCCGCGATGCATTAAAGTCGTATAAGAACACCTAACGAGGCAAGAGAGAAGGTTTATGGTTTTTTAGATCCAACCGACTTGGAACTTGATGGACAGATTAGAACATTTGAAGGTATCTGAGAAGAAACCAGCTGCAAACCAACTTCAGATAAGTGGAAGAAATCGATGGAAGGCTGGAAACTGGACTGAAAATCTCCTGTTCAGAGTTTGAGAGCTACAATGGAAATCTAAGAGAAAGAACAGAAATCGTCTCTGTACGGCGGAACGATGAAGGTGTGAAAATATCAAAAAGTCTCAGATGCAGAAAAACACTTCATTCGGTCGTCTCTGTACCTGCAGTCTGTGGCTTTGGGAGGCATGACATAGGGAAACAGCATCTCCGTGAGCTTCCTCAGGTACAGCAGCTCGTCTCTCCGGCTGTGCAGAGCGACGTGGAGGTCGGCGCCATATTCGTCCAGAGCCGCCTGCTGCAGGCCGTCTACAGTCTTCACTACAAACAGACATAAATATTAGGGTGCAACCCTGCACCGAGTGAACCCCACGCCACACAACCACAGCCAGCATGCTTCCCACAGACGACTGAATATAACACGCATATTAGAAATGAAGCACGAGCGGACACGTGCATACCTCTTTGGTGGGCTTTTGCAATAATTTCAATGTGCTTCATCACAGCTTTCATCACTTTGTCTGCAAACACAGCAGGGATATCAATCTGCCAACAGTGAGAAACACACAAAAAGTAACGATTAACACAAAAATCATCAAAAATAGGTACCAGACACGGCGGGTGGCAATCATTAAAAACAGCACTGCATCCGATCCGTTTGAGATTTGGAACATGTTTCTGAACGGAAATCTGAGTAATCCAGTTGATTTAATTTCACTGCAGCAAACAGAAAACTGACAGTCGGCTCCAGGAGAGTTCACTGACACTTCCAACAAAATAGAGCCAAACAAGCTTTGTTACTAAATATATTATTAATTATTATCTTTATTATCATTATTATTATGTAGCATTTTACTATATAGATTATTTTTTTCCTGTCTTTCAGCTCGGCTATAATCAAATAAACTTCACACGTTACCTGTAATTGGATAAGTAATTAAAACAAAGCTGATTAGTTTAAGGCCCGAGGAATTACAGCGAGGAATTATACTTCTGTTTATTTCTAAAAATCAACCACATAAACAATGTCATAAAAACTTGTGGCTTTGGAAACACATTGAAGGTTTTTTTTAATATTATTTCATACTATTTATAAACTGGATTTCACTCTAAACCAGCTGCTGATCTCATTTTCAGTGGAGCAAATCTGTAATCCTCACAGTTTGTTTTGTGAGAAAGAACATCACCTTCTGAGCTCGGCGGACAAGCACCGACGCGAAGAAGCGAAAAGTCATCCTCAGTTCATCCAAACACGCCTCGTCATCTGTGATGTCTCTGAAACCAGAGGCGGCAGTTTAAAAAAACAAAAACAAAACACAAACGTCTTTACCAGTACATGGGTAAAAACATGCTTTGAGCTGTCCTCCTACCTGTACCAGGGGTACACAAAGTTCTCAAGGACTAACTCGAACACCTGCGAGGGGGGGGCAGTAGAGAGGTCAGAGAGGACCACATAATCACATCTGGATGTTTCACTTAAGCACATGTCCAGCTGTTGAGCTGAGGTACCTCTGCTACTGAGGCGTCCACCTTTGAATGAACCTTCAGGTCCAACCATGGCTGATAGTTTTCTAGGAGCAGTGTCGGCCTGCAGTTAATGAAAGAAAGTCAGTCAGGTTTATGATTGATTGTTTCGTCTGTTTGCAGGATTTTTACAAAAAG
Organism: Diplotaxodon limnothrissa; assembly: GCF_057381915.1. Taxonomy (NCBI): domain Eukaryota; kingdom Metazoa; phylum Chordata; class Actinopteri; order Cichliformes; family Cichlidae; genus Diplotaxodon; species Diplotaxodon limnothrissa. The sequence continues at coordinate 26,020,816 of NC_140610.1, forward strand.
ACTGATGGAGCTGCACGAATCTTTGCTCAGTTGTGGGGATTGTTCTGATCTTTGAAGTTGATCCGGTGGGGGAGGTGTGGGATGCCAGATCAGGCGCCTCCTTCCAGCCCTCCTCTCTGCTCTCTCCTATCTTGTCTCTTTTGTCTAAATTCTCTCTATCACCTTTTCTATTCCTTTGAAGAAGTCAGGCTCCATAAATATTAAGGAGGTAAATATTACTTCTCAGTTGCAGTGAATTGATAGAAGAAAATAAATTGTAGAAAACTAAACAGAAGAAAGTAGAAGAGAAATAACAATTTAACATAAACCAGTGACACACCCCGGGGCCTGATCAACCCTGGCAGGGCCTTCTTAGATGAGGGTGTCTAGTGATAATGGCAAAAACACCCGATGAATCCAAGGTCCACTACTGATCGAGATGATTTTAATATGATCATCTCGATCAGATCTCTTAATCCCTAAACCAGGAAGGAAAAAAATGGTAGAATAGCTTGGGATAAAAGAGCGAAACACCCTGTGAAGTTGAGGCACACAACGATGTGTCCCGCTGGTTAACTTTCTGGGATGCCTTTCCTCATAACAGCCGTCCCTCAAGACTTTCTTACGGAAATAGGAAAAAAGAAAACATAAATAGGAAAAAAAAACTGATTTCCAAAAGCACAAGGGATATGTTTCTGGGGAGACAATAACCTGACGGACCAGTTGCAGGAACCAAAATATGCTAAGAATTGCGCTGGGAGACACTTAAAAGAAGTGGAGGATCTATCGATTTTGTGAGGAGAGAAAAGATGAGAGGTAAGTGTGTCAGCCTGACTATTAGCCTAAAAATCCATCATCATTATTATACGAATCATGATAAAACACACCTATCATATTTTGGGTTCCTGCAACTGGTCCGTCGGGTTATTGTCTCCCCAGAAACACTTCCCTTGTGTTTTTTCCTATTTCTGTTTTGTTTTTTCTATTTCTGTTGTGTTTTGTGTGCTTTTGCAGCATTTTTCTTATTGCTGGTGTTTTCTTAAGTGGCATTCCGTTTGGCCTCTCAGGGTCACCGTACTTTCTCCATTTGAAGCAATGCACTATCAGGGATTGTAACATCTAGTCCTTTTACTGAATCTGTCAGGACAAGCAAGGCATGCAGTGGCTGCCTTGTCAGATCTAAAAATAGGCATAAATTAAAATGTACCAAAGTAAAGCGACCTCTCTCCTTTCATCTCAGACAGCGCTGTCATAAAACTCCTCACCTGTTGATTAACAAATGCATCCAGGCTTTAAATCGCTGCCATCTTGTGGCAGCAGTCAGCAATTGTTGTTGAAAGCTTCTTAAAAATCGCATAGAATTTGTTTAAAGGGCGTGTCCATCTCCCATCAACAATCACTGGAGCTGGGCAAGCGGAGAGGCCAGAAGCCTGTTTCTGGCGGTTTGCACATGCATTGTGGAAAAATCTGACAGCAGTAAACTGATAAGAGACCAGCGTGCGTGACAAGGTGTCAGTGGCTGTACTTTCACTGCTCTGAGTGTAGTCACGGCCAGCAATCCATAACAGTAGTTATAACTTACAATTCTTCAGCCAGGAAGGAGTGCAGAAAGGTGAACATATCCATGTAGAGCCCAGACAGGCGGCACAAACTGTATGTTAATATCTAATCAAATGTATTTAGTTAAATTGGTACATAAATAAATTGCAGAGGAATTGAGGTACAGTTATCATCTGGCTTATTCTGAGGTTTGAAAAATGATGGTTATCTTCTCAGTTTAACCAGTCAGTGTCAAGCCCCACACAGGAATTTACAAGTGGAGGTTTTCATGTTGTGAATGCATTTAAAGATGTTGCCAGATTTTTAAAAATAACAATAACAATAGTTGAGAACTATTACCTCTTCTCTGCAGTTTGATTTACTTTGAAACATCTCAGAGCTCAGCCATCTCTGCGAAGCTCTCGAAAAAATCCACAAATAAAGTTTGATTATTTGATCGTGAAGTGCGTTTCCTTGATTAAGACCAAATCTTTTCTGCTGTTAACCAATCAGCCGACAGTACTGTTAATCTTTCAGACTAACACCGTCTGTTAAACATTTTCTAGTCTGAACATGTGGGGTCAGAGGTCAGGTGAACGTACCGGTGACGCTTGCATTTGACCTTCCCGCACACGGCACAGCTGTGACCCAGAGGAAACAGTTCCTGCTCCCGTTGCTGTGCAAAGGAAGAGAAACATCAGTCAGTAAAGATGTACACTTCATCACAGAAAACCTGTCTGTGTGCAGAAATCATCATTCAGTCAGAGCCTCTCAGGTAAAGGTGTGTGCCTCACTCTGCTCCTGGGCTTCGCGGTGAACAGGACGCTGGGAAGGAGAGTCTCTGGTCTGAGGGAGCAGTAGAAAGTGGCAAAACCAGCCAGGAGCGACCAGAACACCATCAGGATGTGAATATACCTGCAGGGAGAGCATTACACAGACTCCATGTGAATGAGGAGATGAACTAGGGCACCACCTAGCCACCTGAGCTACAGGGGTGGCTGTAGCTCAGGTGGCAGAGCAGGTCAGCCACTAACCTGAAGGTCAGCGGTTCGATCCCAGGCTGCCTCCTGGCGGCATGCCAAATGTCCTTAGGCAAGATACTAACCCCGTGTTTGCCTACTGGTGGTGGTCAGAGGGCCCGGTGGCGCCAGTGTCCGGCAGCCTCGCCTCTGTCAGTGCGCCCCAGGGCAGCTGTGGCTACAATGTAGCTTGCCATCGCCAGTGTGTGAATGTGTGTGTGAATGGGTGAATGACTGAATGTAGTGTAAAGCGCTTTGGGGTCCTTAGGGACTAGAAAAGCGCTATACAAATGCAGGCCATTTACCACCTAGTGTTCACTCCCTGTGAACTGCAGCAATGGACGTGATTTCCACAGACAAAGGGTCATATATTCTATTTCAGGCAAGTAAAGAAAAAGTGAGGTTTTTGATAGTTTCAGCTTAAAAATCTGAAAAACAAAAACATGGCAAAGGAACAAAAGTAGAAACTGGTTCTAGCTTTTATTTTGCATAATTTATGTGTGACAGAGCAAACTCATGCTTCCCATTGTAAATATCCATGTAATTTAGAACAAACATCTGAGGCAGAGTAGCTCCACCCATCTGCTGTTCAAACCTTCTGTTTATGAGGGGACAGCCAATCAGAACAAAGCTGGCTTAAAAGTGGAGCTTAAACAGCTTGTTTTAGATACACCTTGAACCAAGGGGCTGCATTAAGGCCCAGTATAAGACAGACTCATACAAAACTATTTCATTAGAGTCCAAGAATAAAAAGACAGCTGAGTTCAAGCTGAAAGTGGGAGAGTTGAAGATGTTAACATTTTCTATGGGAGTGACCAGGATGGAAATGGAAAGAATATAAATGAGTCGATCAGAGGTACAGCTCAGAGCTGCCAGGCAGGTGGAAAAGAACAAGACCTCAGAGGAGATTCATGGATGTAATGAAGGAGTACAGGCAGAGGGTTGACAGAGGAGGATGCTGGGATAGGGTGAGATGGAGGCAGATGGTCCACTGTGACGACCTCTAAAGAAGATTTGTACCCAACAGGGGTTTTACTAGTTTACAGTGGACCTTTGAGGGGGACGCTGTACACCTAAGCATGACTGGACTGCATTTAGTTTAGGCAAAGAGTGTATGTTACCTGGCTTTGCCGATGCCTGTGCACTTCCCATTTTACTTTTTGGTCATTTCTATGAAAAACTTAAGCAAATTAAATCTGATTTTTCTTTGGAGGAAACCCATAACCAAAAAAGGCAGATACACAGGAAAGACCTGCCTAATAAACTGCCACCTGTGGTGTTTGAGGAAATTTCAAGTGTCAAGATTTTGTGAAATAAAGTATGCCGAATTTGCCTTTGGCACCTCTTTGTTTGTTCTGTGACTTCTGTTGTACAGATATATGTCGGGGAGGTGCTCTGACAGAGAACAAAGCTTAAAAACTAAATATTCTCAGGCAGGTTCTGCCCTGCGCCTGCTCCTTGGTCTACTGACTGACCAGGTGCAGGTCACAGTGCTACACACGAACCGCCTGACACTTTGCACGTCGGTGAATCTTCCAGGTGAATGGGGTCATGTGAGCTCACCTGTTGAGCAGCACCGTTAGCGCGAGCATAGACACCAGGACGAAGCAGGTGAGCGGATACTGACGGCCGGCTTCCCGCAGGACGTGCACTTTAAGCCGCCGCTTCACGTCCTCCACACACGTTAGTATTCCCGCCATCCGGTCAGAGCAGCGGCAGCTCGGACATGACCAGAAACAGCCGGGCACGGCTCGGGCCTGATCCGGACTTTCTCCCGCACAGCTTGACAGTACACGGCTGACCCTCCGGGTGTCGCGGGCATTAGCCTGAACGTAGCGCTTAGCGTCAGAGCCGTGACTCTAACAGCCACAAAACAGGCTCCGTGGCACGAGCCGAGGCTGCTGCGCACTCTGCTCCCGAACAAAATCCACTCTCTTCACTTTATAAAGTTTTCACTTCGTGGTTTCAGAATAATTTCCGACGTCTGACACACTTCCTCAACAGATGGAAAGAGTTGTAATCGCACCGCGAGTTGCCAGGTCTATGGAAAAACGTAAAAATTATCGGCACCCGCCTCTTTAAAGGCTCTCTGATGGGCGCATGACCAGCAGATAAACACGTTTCAAGCACAGTCAGCTGAAGCTGAGGGTGGGATTTTTCCACTTGATACGTCAGTAAACAGGGATTACTATTTATTTTATTTACGTGTGTACAAAGAAGTGTCCTTTAAAGTGTAAACAATAAAGAAATATCAGATTCATCTAGTTACTTTGATTTTAGGACAGTCGGAATTTTATTTTTTGATATTAGCATTACTTATCTTTTTTTTTAAGTTTAAATGTCAAAATTAGATAATAATACTAATAGAATATACTGATTAAGTCAGTTATATGCCAAGAAACAAAATTATTGTATATTTATTTTCTATTGAAACACTGGACTCCCAGTATTGCTTATAAATCAGTTAAACATCGAGCTGTGAATTACTTTGGGTCACGTGATTTAATCTGTATATTAGCTGAATAAAAAAAATGATTTGATTATCTTTCTTGAGTAAAGCATTTTACTGTAACTGTATGAAACCGTAACTTCTTCAGCAGACATGGCAACCCTTGACCCAAGCAACGCCACTTCCGGTAAGGCGGTTTGTTTTGATAAGTTGGGGGTTGATCATTAGAAAGCGAGTTTCTGTTCTTTAACTAGTAAATAATCTGAGATCAGGCTTTTCATAACAAGTTTATTGTGCGATAATTTAATGCTCAGGGGGACAGGACATTCTCATTTCTGATGTGATTTAAATTGGATATTCAAAACTGTTTGGGTATCTACAGCAGGGGCGGATCTAGAAGGGTGGCATGGGGTGGCAAGTGCCACCCTAAAATGATCCCTTGCCACCCCAAGTGCCACCCCAGTTTTGCATATGACAGTGCTGTTTATTAAAATAAGATAGCATTAACAGTTTGAGCGTAGTTACAGTCAACAGTGAATATAAATGCTAAAATTGAAAATATTGCATAGTGTTACCCCCCCTCCACCATTAACAAATGGTTCCGCCCATAGCAGGATCGGGTGTTGTGCCAAAAAGTGATTGTCTGCCAAAAACTGATTTCCAATGTTTCTGTGTATTTTTTGTGTGTGATATCTTTACGTATATTCGTAAATAGACTTCGGTGAACAGGGTTTACAAAGGGGTTATATAGAGAATTAAAAAATTATCCATTTTTCAAGTATCTTTACAACTCTGTGTTATTGTACTTACATTATAACCACTTAAAATATTTTTACAGAACTATTGTAATATTTGCTGCCATTTCTGCTGTGCTCTTGGCCAACTTACTCTTACAAAAGACATTTTAATGTTAATGAGATTTTTTTAACTGCATAAATAAAGGTTATATAAAAGTCACTGCCAAAAACTGATTGCGCCTTCTACCTTGTTACACGAATGTTGTTTGTGGCTCAAGATGACTTTATGTCATCCATAAGGGATGCAATTGACATATGTTTCACATAGTATAGCCCAACAAGTTACTTATAGCAGTTTAAATACGAGCAATCAGTTTTTGGCAAATACCGAAAATCAGTTTTTGGCACAACACCGGCTTTTTTCTTGTTTTCAGTAGCAAGCGATGCTTATGATTGTGCCAGAGCACATTCTGAACCACACCATGGGAATTTCGCTTTTTACACAGGTGGGTGGATGTTACACTCTGGAAATGGAAGGAAGGTGAGTGTTATTAACCCTCTGTGGTCCACGGACACGCTGCACCTCCAAATCACATGACTGATGTAAGCTGACATAGCAACAAGCTGCAGCCACGCTGAGTTTCTATTTCAGCCCACATTGAAAATTCGGACTTCAAAGTTTTTAAATTTTAACTACAGGCCAGTAAATCCAGAGTTATGATAATATATATAAGCCATGCTTTGTTCTAAATACTGTCATCACGTTTGTGTGTGTTTTAAGCGTTTTGTAAGGACAGCCAACCGTCCAGTAAAATACAGAATCGTCCCACATTCAGAGAAAATATACTTAAACTAGAATGGAAAAAGACACAAAGCTGGGGTTTTTCTGCGTCTTTATGCTGCACAGCTGCCTCTTCTCTCATTCTCTCCCCCTCCCTCTCCTGTTACTACTTCAATCATGAAACTGATCAATGATCAGCTGATCGGCTTTTCTCTCTTGTTTATTTATCGCCCACTTTGCACCAGAAGGAGGAAACCAGCGGATGTTGCGCTAAACAACAGCAGCACGTTTAAGCTTGATCAGCTGTTGTTAGAATTTATTTAATATTCATTTCTAGTATCAGCTGATGTTTGCTGGAGCCACAGCTGTAAAAGCTGCTGGTCATGATATCGGTTTGTATATGTGGTGAGAAAGAAACATGAGGATGAAACCAGGAGATGTCCTTACTGAATCATCGGAGCTGAACAGGTGATGGAGAAACAGGTTTACCTTAGGTGACATGAATGAGTTGAAGGGAAGTTATGAACTGTTTCTGAGAGACAAATAACACCAGGATCCTTTTTTATGTAGCCGACAGCTGGTAACTGTGCAGGGGCGGGTCTAGCAAAGTGTTGCCAGGGGGCCAGTTAGGGTGTTAACAGGGAAAGGGGGGCACAAAGAAGTACATTTCTTTCTTATTCGCATTTAAAATGTCTAGCTTTTATTAGATGAATCTTACAACCAAAGTTTTTATCTGACATAAAATGTATAGAAATCATACATATACCAACAAGACTGTACATCACTGTCACAACAGTGTTTGTTTTCATTCAAAGGCTTTATGGCTTTAATACCTGGTGGGTCTGTCTCGTCAAAATGCTCAGGCCGATTTTTTGTCCCAGTCCAACTCTGGGCACGACACGCAGTGAAATAATCTGAGAAGGTGCATTAAAAAAATAAATGGTCGGGCCAGCGGTGCACATCGCAAATTAGCTCGCATAGAAACAGTTGTGCTGCTTCTTAATGACGGTATCTTAGCTAACAACCCCAACTATCAGATTCAGGTTGTAATTGGCTAAAAATAAGTTTAACTGTCTTCAGAACATTGCAAATGCCTTATTGACAGTATTTGGCTCTACATATCTGTGTGAGCAGATTTTCTCTCACACGAGTCCTCAGGTAGCCGTCTGAACGCTGGACACTCGGGGACCTGTGTCTCTGAGTGGGAGACAGAGATCACATTAACATGTGTATCTCTGTATTAACAAACATGCCATATTGGCCCAGTTTTTTCTTATCATTGTTGTGAGGAGACCATAAATAGCATTTGCATTTTCTGTTGTACAGTTCATTTGCTGTTATGGATAAAAAGTCTTTTTTGTTTCAAAATAGCTGAAAACTAGTCGCTGATAGCTGCCAACATCTGCGCACAAATATAATTGTATAAAGTTGTTCTATATAGTGTGTAACTATTGATATAGAGCATAAGTAAATTTATTGCTAATGCAATCATATGGCACACTGACTTCTGAGGAAATTTTAGATGGCACTCATCAGAAAGGTTGCCTACCCCTGCTCTTTCTTTTGAGCTTGGGTTGAGCTAAGGCATTTAATAAATGTTAAACATCACCAATATATTTCTAGGCTCTCTGAAATGTGATTATGCACTGGCAAAATTCAAAATAGAAGAAGACAGAGCCGAGTTCAAAGTCCATGGCTTTATTAGAAAAATAGGTTTACGTCACCTCGCTGTACAGTATAAAACAATTCATCTGCAAACTGCAAACACACTCGTTAGCAAAAACAAACAAAAACACATTGTTGACCCATAAAATCAAGTCTGGTCTAACATGGAAACAAACACTAATGTGGCTCTATTTTTCCCCATAGAGGAGGTGGTGGCGGCGGCAGCAGCAGCAGCAGCACGGCCCTCAGAGATGGGACAAAGCTCAACATGAGACCAAGCCTCTGGGCTCATGTCAAAGGTCAAAGGTCACAACACAAGGCAGAGACACAAAAATGCACTGAAAGGAGCTTAAAGGAGAAATCCAACCTCACATTGTCCTTCCAAAGGCTACAATGCAGTGACTCTGGAGCCGCCGATCTCCCAGAATTCCTCTACTTTAAAGGGACGTGTAACAGATCATTCTTTTCTTTCTACTAATCGATCAGAGTGATTGATCTCTCTGCGAGGTAGAACAAAGATGAAAGCGTCATGGTGGGGGTAACACCACCAAAACCTAGCGACCAAACCATTTACCTCCAAACAAGTTTCTAAACAAAATAATTTAATTATTCATTCATTATATTGTCATTATTAAAAGTTCTGAAATTATTCAAAATGGTCAAACTGGCGTTTATCGATGTCATAGCGGCATACATTTCAACTTTCATGCTCAGAGATCATTTCTCTCACGAGAGCAGATGCAACATAATTAAAATTTCAGCTCTAAAGGACGAGTACGTGTTTAGAGACAAGTGTTTTTAAAAACACTGACTTATGGGTGTTTCTACAAAAGATGAAGGGGGGGAGGCATCACCCCTTTTACTAAATATTTTCCAAATATAGTATTTTAACAGAAACATCAAGCGGAAAACAAGTTACGAGTATTCCTGCAGAACCCATTTTAAAATGTTTTTAAACGATGGCCGACCCTGTAAGTAGCCTTGTTCGAGTGGCTTGACGACAAAACTGCAGTGGCCTTTTATGGCTGTTCGATATAACGATATATATCATAAGATGATATAAAAACGTCTATTGTTTCCTATTACGCTATCGTTTGTTTCGTAGTGTCCTAAAATAAAGTGTTTACAGCAATATTTTTTCATCGTTTTGATGGTCACTGTAGTGGCTATATTAATTTCTTAAAGTTCTCTCTTTCTCATATTTAATATAACCACACTACTGACGGACAAGCGTCTGTTTTTACGTGTTGTCGTTAGCAACAACGACGGTAACACCATGGCGTGGCTCCGCTGTCCGCTTGTTTGTTTTCCACGTAAACCTTTCACAATAAAGCTCAAGATCCTGTTGAGACTTTTCAAAATAAACTGAATCATGTCAAAGAGTATGCAGAGTGTTTAGGGATGAGAAGAAAAAAAAAAAAAAAAGCCCTCAGGTGCTAAAAATAAACCTTAGACTCAAACTTCGAAAGAAAATGGTGGCCGTTACAACTTATGTCTAAAAATGTATAGTTTCATGCATCGGTTAAAACACTCGAATCAGGGTAAAGGACGCCTAGCTGGAAAAACTTCATGCAAGTCGAGTTGGACGAGAGTCAGAATTTACAGAAAATATGACATGTTTGTGATTTATATCGTTGTCAGGACGATAAATGTCTTCTATCGGGATATGAGATTTGTCATATCGCACAGCCCTATCTGTCAGGGTTAAAAAAATAAATAAACAAAGAAAAAGCTTTTATCTGACACTGAGCATAAAAACTTGTTTTAAATTTTGTTTTCTGAAGAAATTAATTATCTCCTTTTGATTCAAATAAAACCACAGATCAAGGTCTGCATTTCCCTTCAACGTTTAACGCTGAAAGAACAGACAGATGTTAAAATGTTTTACTCTCATTCTAACACGTCTGACTATATTTTTACTCTTTTTAACCAGTTTTAAATCGCAGGAGTATAAAACTAAGTGTTAAAACTACTTTCAGGCTCTTTGGTTGGTCATCTTCTCAATCAAAACAAGCCTTAAACTCCCACCCTTCCAAATACTGAGCAGCCAGCAGTAAATTTCTCCTTTACACTCGCACCAGTGAGAAGTCATGAGTCAACACCACAGGTAAATTTCTCATAAGCACATACATACATGGCATGATAGTCTACAGAGGCATACATACAATGCAAAACATGTAACCCATTTTCTTCCAGACCCTCTTAGACATGGCAGGATGTCACATGACATCCTAAATCTGTAGTTAAGACAGCTGTTGGGTCAGGCTGTGGAAGACATGAAGAAGAGGAGGGCTGTGGTTTTCAAGCCTTACAAATAAAAGACAAAACAATCTGTCCGTTAACTTCATTGTCACTCAGTTCATGTACAAAGACAGCAAAAAAGGCATGTTCAGGCTCGCTCCCACAGGACCGGCCGGTGCCAGGTCTCAGCGAGAGCCTCAATTAAATCAAGTGCTCTGCTGCAAGGCCGGAGAGGCTCGAGCCCTGTCTCAGTTTCCTTAAGTAGATGATCTGAGGCGTTTCCGTGAAACCGAGGTAGCTCGTGAACCAGTTTTCCTGCGAGACCCAGGTGTCGGCACCTCACACGTCTCAGTCCAAAAACTCAGAAACAACAAGTCCCACTGCACCACTCCAAGCCTCAATTTAAAAAAGTGCAAAGCCTTTTCCAGAAGGATGTCCACCGTGACCTCAGTACATCTCACATGGCTGCCTTAGGGTTGGAGGAGGTGGGGTTTACTCTTCTGATCATCTTCAAACATGGCAGTTCGAAGATGATCAAAAACAAAATGAAAAAAAACCTTCCTTTACATTGAAAATCAAAAAAATCAAAAAATAAATAAAATAAAAGGCTGGACAACCATTGGACCATTGAGTCAGCTGACCTTACCATTTCATCCACCGAAGCCCGCAGCGTGCGTCGCCGTCAGTCCTCATAGCAACACATCAGGACCAGCCTCGCCCCCTTTTTCCTGCTAGTCAGGTAACAAAAGGAAGCAATTAGAGAACTGAAAACAGGATCGCATCACATCTACACACATTTACAGTTTCTGGAGCTCACACGCACAAGCTCAGACGTTAACATGCACATGGCAATGCCTTAAAGAGAAGACGGCGAGCAGAGTCAGCCGGGCCGGTTATTAAACGTAAAACCGAGGTGCAGTAGGTGAGACGCGGCTCAAGACAGACAGAGGGAGGGAGGAGGGGGAGCAAGGTAAGGGGGTAGGTGAGGGGGGGGGGTAAGAGCAGCCATCATTATCAGTAAAAGCAAAAGGGGAGTAAAATAAAAACAAAACACCTAGAAGCAGGTCATGCACAAGAGCACAATTATCAGACCTCCAGAGTAAAACATGCAAGATTAGTATCCAGGCCTTCAACAGCTAAGTAGATCCTTCTGGGACAAGGAAAAGCTTCACTTTGAAACAAATCAAATTGTGCTTTTATGCCCCCCCTCCCAAAAAAACCCCCAACCAAAGCTGATAACAAGGACTAAGAGACTTGTAGGGGGCGGGGCTTAACCCTGACGCTGCTGAGAGTGAATTTCGGACACCAATTTGTGAAACAATGTTCTTTGGACATGAGAGAAACTCATAAGGATGGAGTATGTCACTACACATACAGAGCACTTGAGAGATGCCGACTATCAGAAGGTGATTTGAATTTGATGGCATGCAAGGTGACACTGTAGCACGTGGCCAAACATTTGGCAAACCTTTGGTCCATTTTCTTCCACAAGGAGCCTTAAATTTGAAGGTAATTTGAAGAGAGAATTTGCCGAAACATGAATTTGCAACACAATTTGAAGTTTTGTACACGAGTGCGTGTATGTTTATTAAAGCAGACAAACAGCAAAGAATACAAGCCAAAATGTAAAGCCAAAAAAAGAAAAACCATAGGACTACGATGGTCCTTTTTTTCTTCTTTTCAATAACAAGACACGCATTACTTTTTGACAATACAAATCGTATTCATTGGATTTAAATACATGTTTAGGAGACATATGCTTTGTTGCCGTTAGCTACTTAAAACATGGTAACCAGAATTTCTAAAAACAGACATAAAGCTATAGCCAAATAGACAGCTCGAGCACATTTGCATCTAAAAATTTTTTCAAATTCCGTTATGGAAAATCTTTTAAACGCCCATTGTATTTTTTCTCTTTTCGTCGTTTTAAAAAAATAAAAAATAAAAACCCCAAAAGGAAGAGAGAAAACCAGTTCGCCAGAAACAGGTGGGAGTGTGACTAAGACGAGTCCAAGCGGATTATTAAAATATGTACAAAAAGGAGATCTTGCCAGATGTCACCAATTTTGAGGAAAACAAAAAGAAAAAAAATGCAGGCAACCGTATGGGATTGAGGGCCAATCAGATCAAGTCTCTAAATAAAAAGACAAAAACAAACACGGGTTTTGTTATCAAAGCACTACGGGGTTTACTTCCACTGCTGCCCAAAAGAATCCTGATAAAATTCCTGGTTGTCAGATTTGTAACCGGAATAGTTACCAGAATGATCACCACCTTGGAGCGGTTGCTGAGCAATGGGTTGAGAGCCCCAGTTCTGATTATTGGTCTGGCGACGCTTGGAATCTGGCTGGTTGTACCCATCAGCTTTGCGCTTTCCTCCTACATTTCCACCGCGGCCACCCCGTGCACCACGTACCCCTCCTCGCCCTCTCAGCTGCACGCCTCCTCTTGCGCCGCGCCCGCCACGACCTGGTCCTGGCCCGCCGCGCTGCGAGAAGTTTGCTCTCCCTCTGGGTGCCCCCGAGCCGCCACGTCCTCTGGCCGGGGAGGATCCGCCCCGTGCGCCCCTGCTCCCGCCCCGCCCCCGGCTTGGGGCCTGGAAGTCATCGTACCCATAGTAGGGGTCATCGTAGCCACCGCGGTAGTTGTGATAGTCATAGCCGTAGTAATCGTAGTAGTCCTCGTAACCGTAGTAGTCAGGAGGGTAGGCGTAGCCGCCTCTGTTCCCTCCTCGACCCCGATTTCTGCTGGGAGGGGGCATGTGGGGAGGGGGAGGGTAGTAGTAATAGTCATCGTACCTGATGAGAGTAAGACGGCACGGGTTAGAAAGACAGGTCTGACAAAAACAAAGGTTTGATTGCTCAGAATGCTTCGAGAAGACATTTCTTACATTTGCGTTTTAGCCGCTTGCCTCTGGGCTTTGCGCTCCTTCCTTTTCTGATCGGGCGGCTTGGCGAACACTATCTCGATTGGCTCTCCCTCCAACTCCTTCCCGTTCATTTCCTCCAGTGCCTGGACACAGAATACAAGACTTAACGTCTCTGCACCTCGTTTCTAATCCAGCGCCAACCATCAGGGTAACACATACCTTCACCGCACCGTCCCGCTCCTCAAAGTGAATGAAGGCGTAGTCTTTGAGCTTCTTCACTCGCTCCAGCTTTCCAAACTCACTGAAGGACGTCTCCAGGAGTTCCTCCGTGACGCCATTAGCGAGATTTCTCACAAATAAAACCTTCACCTGCAACAAAGTAAAGCTCAGATTTAATCAGCTCATCTCCTCCTGCACATTTATCAGCAGGCAGTAAAATCACATATTTTGGAAAATTTGATTGATTTAAAGAAGACAAAGGGTCACAATATGAACAAACAGATTTATGTTCAACAACACGAATGTAGTTAAATGTTAATATTTTATTATTATTTATATAACCTGCCTTAAAATTATACAGAGAAATGGCAAAGATTTGTGATTTCAGTGGTATTGCTTGTTTAACGGCACTTTCTGCATCACTGAATTAAGAGGGGAAAAAAGGGCAAGATTCAGTTTTTATGAACCCACCGTCACATTTAAAAATACAACAGTTCATTATAATGCTGATGTGTGTCATCTAGCTTGTTATCTCGTGTTTAAAAACAAAAAACAAAGACAGCACAAAGGGCATAAGCACTGATGTTTTGCTGCCAGTGCAGGGCCTCCTACTGGAATCAGCAACACAGACATGGTTTGCTTTGGAGAGTCAGCTACAAATGCAAGAATTTGACATCCGATCATCAAAAGGAGCCAAAGATTGAGATCTGATCTTAACATTTTCCTTCTTCATTAACAGCTTTAACTCTGGCTCTGCTGTCGTTTCAATAGAAACGAGTTCAGCATTTAAAAAATAAAAAAAAAAAAAAGGGGGGGGGGGGGAATAACTTGTAATCTTTAAATCCCACAGCTTTAGGTTATTTTTAGTTACTGGTTATTTAATGGAGCTTTTAATCACTAATTGGACAAAAGCCTTTCAGACCTTAAAGTGAGAGGTGGGATTAAGTTCATGGGTGGTTGGCTTAAAGCAGGGGTGTCAAACTCAAACACACAGTGGGCCAAAATTCAAATCTGGAACAAAGTCGTGGGCTAACATTAATATTTATTGAAATATATTTATTGCTCCAGATATAAGAATGAATCTTTTCTTATGGACTCAAACAAGTTTTGCTGAAAAACTGAATATGGAACAAGCAAAGCTTAATACTAAACTATATTTATGTTAGCTGTATAATACCAGTAGGCCAGCTCTAATAGTCATTTGGTATGGCTTCGCGGGCCAAATGTAATTAGGCTGCGGGCCAAATTTGGCCCGCGGGCCAGAGTTTGACACCTATGGCTTAAAGATTGAAGAACACTTCAGATTCCCAATGCTCACCTTGGCCATGACTTCTGGGTCGGGGTCTTCGATGGGGTCTGCCCACTCCACGGTCACGAGGTTGCCCCAAACTTTCACCTTGCCGCTCATTAGCCGGCGACGGGCCTGAGCGGCCGTTTTGTGGTCTTCATACTCTAAGAAGCAGAAGCCTCGGTTCTTCTTTTTGTCGTCGGGCTGATGGTAGAGTATGACATCACTCAGGCCCTCTGGGTGAAGAAAGAAAACAAAAACATTGCCTGTGGTTCAATATTAAGAGTCTGGGTGTTTCTGAGCAGAATAACGAGGACAGCAGGGCATTCTTAGAAAAACAAAACTGTCAGAAAGCATTACCTGTGACTTTGGAAAACTCTTCAACAATCTGCTCCTTTGTTTTACTCTTGGGAATTGAACCAACAAATAGCCGGTTGTTGGCAACAGATATGCACACCCCGATGTGCTTGCCAGGGCGAATCTCATGATTATTGCACTGCAAAAAATAAAGCCGATGGACTCTCATTAGACTCAAAACCTTTCCAGCACACAGGTTTTTGAGGTAACCTATTCTCATAGAGCAGAACAACACGCCTCATTCACGCATTCATGCAGCACTTTTCTCTATGGTTTTCATGCGAAAGTGCTTTATATCTAATATTCACAGATTCATGAGCAACCTGGGGTTAGCATCTTGCCCAAGAATATTTGGCATGCAGACTGGAGCAGGGATCGAACCACCAGCAAAACCCATTCCAATCAGAATATAACCCCCTTCACCTCCTGAGCTACAGCTTCCTCCGTTACAAAGTGACAGGTCTCCTGAACGCCGTCACTTTCTAGAAAAGCGACATGCTCAGCCGCGTGCTCCTGACAAACTCACCAGCTTTACAGCCTCCTGGGCACCCTCTTTACTGCAGAACGTGATGAAGGCATAGCCCCTGTTCAGGCTACTCAGCGGATCCATCATTAGCCGAAGGTCCCAGATCGGACCGGCCTTCTCAAACAGAGGAACCAGCTCGTCTTCGTACAGATCACGGGGAATCTTCCCAACAAAGATCTACAAGAGGACAAAAAAGAAAGAAGGATATTCTAAATATAAACACCCACAAGCAACTGGTTTTATTGAATATTTATTAGTTAACCAGCTGAAAATGGTTTCATTTCAAAAGTGCAGTTTATGTTAATTAGGAGTTACTCTTAAAGTTGCTTCAGTGAAGTGGACTGAAAACACTTCATGTCTGTACAGCTTTTTCCTATAAACGCTGCCCAACAGGAAAATCACATTTTACGCCTTTTTAAACACGTGCATGTTAAAAAGCTCAGTAAAGTTATATTGATATAAAATATGCACAGAAATATTTGCAGTCTTATGCATCCTTGCATTTTGACATTGGTAAACACTGAGACAGTGTCGGGTTAGCTTGTGCTGCACACTTTAAGAAGTTTAAAACTGGCTACGCTCAGTCTTGTGATAATGCCGAAACAAATATTACTGCACCATAACTCATGAAAAGCGAAGAAAAACCTCGTGTGAGATACTGATATTGAGGAGGAGAACATGTGAGGAGGTAAAGGTGACCACACTGTGTGGAGAACCCCACGTAAAAACAGCTGAAGGGAAAAACTAGGCAGGAATAACTGAGCTGGACCATCAGGGGCCTTCTGCACAAACGCCTCATCTGTTAAGATGAGTTAACCGGTGCTAGTATCGGACCACAGGAACTACAGAGAATGCTGAAACTGTTCATGCTATAGAAGAACTGACAGCCCAAACTTTACTAATCTCCACTTAATCCAGCAAAGAAATGCTCCTTGTTCTGCACCGTTAGGTGACTGTATGACAGGATAAACTGAGCAGTGCATTCGTTCCCCCCGTCCACGTGAGGCCAATGACACGCAAACAATTCACATAAACATCTACGGATCCAAAGCCCACATCACATTGCGAGACCTGTCACAGCGAAGTCAGCATATCTGAATACACCAAATATATACCCCAGTGCAGCTAAAACTCAAAGTACATCTCGTTAGGTCCTCAGAGTTTAATTTATACATCTTTTTTTCTCAGCAGTAAGAAACTGAAGCCTCGCATAATTTTCACCTCGTTAAAAGAAACTCTTCTTCTTCTGCTTCATGTTCTTCCCAACACTTTATAAATCAAACTCAGTGTTGATGTATCAGTTTTAAAACCTTTGTGAATAAAATTTCAGACCAAATATTGTCAAAATCATTGGTGGTGGTTTATAAAATCTTAAATATAAGTAAGTTTACTTTAGCTACGTTTATGCCTGTTCAGCAGAGCAGTGATTCCTGCTTCACAGAAGCTAATGAAGTGAATCTTGACGCCACTCTGATCGTGGGTTTAACCATTTAAAGCACCTCTGTCTGTGCCTGCCTTTTGTTTACAGCTTCCTAATTTCAAAACAACCAAATTCTCCAATGACATGATGTGAAAATGTAACATCTCAGGAAATAATACAAGACCCTATTTTCTATGAATTGACGAGGAGTACCTCTGTGCCGACAGGGGGCTGAGAACCCGAGTACACGGACTCTGGCGGGGGTCCGCCGTATTTCCTCTGGCCGGTTGTAACATCGAGTGTGTAGCTGGTTCTCTCGAGGAGTTCTTTGATTTTAGCCTCATCTGGTCCTTTGATGGAGTCTGAAACTTTAGTCCCTTGTTTCTCTCTCTGTCTGTAAGTCTTCATCACCCCACAGAGAAAGGCACTTTTATTCTGGGGAATAAGAAACAACAGAAAATTAGAAACCTGGACATTTAGCTGCCGTTAGGGGGTAAAAATAAACAGCCGAGCGTTCCCTTCATGTCTCGCATGATTTAAAACTCACCTGCACGTGTGACAGGTCACTCTCTTTGAACTGCACCAACACCTGCAGGGCTCCATCTTCGTTGAATTCTTTCAAAGCCTCAATAGCTCTTTCATCGAGGTCACCGTGTGCTACCAGGCCTGACGGACACAAAACACACCTCAAAATAACTGGCAAACGCACATGACCCCACCAGAAACACCCCCATACAACTTTAGAAACCCGATCAACTTCATCAATACTCAGCACAGGTGAGAAGGTTCACAGAGGCAGTGGGACTCGTGCAGTTGTGCAACAGAGGATTGAGGATGGATCATCAATGTGATCCAAAAGGAAGCAAAGTAAAACAGCTGAAGGTATGAAGCAGTTTCATTATTATGGACATAAAAGTTTTCCTGTCATACTGCCAGGTTTCAGGAGGCTGAAGAAGCCCTGAGGTCTCCTTTCAGTGTTTGTCACCATCTGCTGGAGGTTCAGACAGTCCTGTTGACCTGCCGTGGACACACAGCTGCTCTTTTGTTCCTGCCAGCTGGCCTCCATCTACCTTCACCCAGGCCTTTGTAGTAACAGGAGTTATTTCATTTGCTCTGATTTCTATACTTCAGTGTGACAATGATCAATCTGATGCTCCCTCAGCCATCTGTCAGCAGCTGATACGACTGGTTTAACTACTTTGAATCAGCTCCCTGTTCACTGTTGTTCATTTAGGGTGTTGCTTAATTCACTGTCATCGTTTTATTTTATTACTGGTTAACAAAATAACCAGTAAAGACACGAAAAAGAGTTAATATTGCTCTGAATTACAAATTTCATTAACTTGTGCTGACATTCCTTCAGGAGCAGGAAGGTTTTAGTGGTAATTAAACACTAATAAACATACCTGAACAACAAAGGAGAAAGTGGCAGAGGATTTCAAAGAGTTCATGACAAATATTTTAACTC
Source organism: Diplotaxodon limnothrissa (assembly GCF_057381915.1). Classification (NCBI taxonomy): domain Eukaryota; kingdom Metazoa; phylum Chordata; class Actinopteri; order Cichliformes; family Cichlidae; genus Diplotaxodon; species Diplotaxodon limnothrissa. The sequence goes on from NC_140610.1 coordinate 26,039,373, forward strand.
AGTCAAACTCAACTTTGGTTCATGGGCTACCCCATGTCATCTCAAGCAGGCTAGACCAGCACACCACTCCTGTGTTTGTAATGTTTGCATCACCTCTCCAGGTACTGTACTACATTTCATTCACAAATTTCAGATACTACTGACTTTCACACTGTGTGCTGGAGGGTGGATTTATCTGTGCACACACTGTGAGCTGAAAACGGAGGCAGGGCGTTCTCTTACCTGCTACATAAAGTTCATCCAGCTTCTCAGCGACATTCTGAGGTAAACCTGCCTCCAGTAAAGCCTGGAAGTGTTCCGAGTGGGTCACCTCGGCTGTAGTGTCCATCGGCTCCTCCGTCCCGTTCCCGTTAACGTGATCTGTGGCCATGTCTTCAGACATCTGCGCAGAGAAGTGAGCAAACATTTACCACCAGCAGCAACGCACTCGCCGGACTAAAGTGGGACAACAACATCAAGCGTGCAGTTTGGCGCCATCGTCCACTTGGTTTACAGGCAAGTCCTGCAGACGCTGCGAAACTAACACCACGTGTTAGACGCCAGCGGAAAAACAAACTTGCCCAAACAGCACACAAACAAGCAGCTAAGCAGTGAGCAGAAAAGGCGGCATCCATGTAGTCACCACGCGTCTGTGAGCTAACATCTGTGGCTCGTACAGATCACAGGCCTCACCGAGCGCGGTACGCATGGAAGTGCACAATGCACGAGATTAGCATTAGTTAAACAAGATCCAAAGGTCAAGCACGTGCAATTTGTGGTGATTCCGTGTGTTTGGCCCATTACTCATAACGTAGAGCACATTTATTTTCCCATTAGTATATGCAAACAGGCCCGTTATTTTTCCAAAATGCCGGCTAGCCATGAAAACGAGCTGCTATGCTAACAGCACCCGGTCGTGCAATGCATCGAACATTAGAGTGCAGAAAGCTGCAGGTTAATAGCCGAATTTAACATCCCCTCTCGTTGCCTCGAGAGCGTACGTACCATGCGAATCTGAATTTGGGTGCACGATGCAGCTCCGCCGTAATTTAGGTAGTCCGAATGAGGGGAAATTTTCACGCCGGGGCTCTCAGGCTGGCTTCTTTACTCCCGGTGAAACAAAATGGCGGCTACGTAACGTCGCAAACTCCGCTTCTCCACCCCACCCCCTGCGTGTACGGGGCTTCTGAAACTGCTTTTCATGGGCTACTTTGGGGCTTCGAACGGTGGCGTTGAACCAGTGATTCTTTATTTTATTTTATTTTATTTTATTTTATTTTATTTTACAACAAAGAGATGTCTGTATTTTAGTTTAAATATACTGCTTGTTTAAATGTATATTCTATACAATGTACGTGTAAATGTAACACTGCTTTTAGAGTAAATTAATTAATTTCAGATGATTATTTTTTCTCTTGCAATTTTATTATGAAGATGTTTAAGCACATAGACACCAGGTGCTTCCGGATTATTTCGAAGTAAAGTCTTATTTACTTTGATCCTTCAACTGGAGAACCTGTAAATTAAAATCATGGCGTTCGTCCATTTCAAATTTTCAATAGTAAAACTTAGCATTGTTTTCTCAGTAAAATAAACTGAATCTCACAGAAAGGGCAATATAGACGGCACTTTGTGTGATCTTTTTTAGTTTTTAATACCTTTTGTTTAATTTTTTTTACGCCTGTGCGTCACGTGTTATGGGCGTGGATTTCCCACGCCCTCTGAAACGCTATTGGCTTAGCGCGAAATTTGAAATGTAAGGGGAACGTTAGCGGCTCGGAGGACAACAACAAGTCTAAATATGCGAATTTTTTAGATAGCAAACAATCAAACCAGAGGAATTAAGTGCTACAAAAAAGTTTACTATCGGTTTTCTTGGGAGAACTTTTTTTTTTAACTTAAAGCGAAATGGATATCGCCTCGTATTTACAGTAAGTCACGATGGAACATGGACGTTAGCCGCTGTTAGCTCAATTGAAGGGGTTAGCTTCAGTGCTAACATGAATGTATGGATCTTTTATAACTAATTCATAAACAACGTAGCTGTCAGACATGTTTTAATTACTCATACTTCTACCCTTCAGGCGTTTTGAAAACAGTTTGCCCTCATACACAGGTGACGACCCACTGGACGCCTGGATCAAGTGAGAATTTCGACTGTTTTCATTGATGTGTAATGTTTTATAGTAATTTAGGAAAAGTTATTAGTCCTGCAGCCATTGAAATCATATTGAAACCTGTAAGAGTGTAAGAGACAGCCTTAACACAGGAGGTACATAACAAATGATCGTCCGCTTATTTCATTTTTGAGTGTTGACGTCGGAAGTAGACCTGGATTTACTTTTCAAAGTCACACTTCCTGTTCTTTACCGTCTATTTCCAGCTTTAGGTTATTTAATAACACTTTTGGATATTAAGGCTGAATATATGTATCACAAATGTTTGCTTGTCTCAGAGCACACAAAACAGCAAACCAACCAGCCTCAAAGATAAATAACTGCGTAATATCTTAATAAAATACAATAATAGTCTGTCTTAAAAATATTGTGAATCATTTTTTGATGATTTAATACAAAAAGATGCACACAAAATGAGAAGTACTGAAGGCAAGTTTCTCTGGGTGCTTCTTTAGGTTTGTGGAGTACCTGGAGCAGAGGCTACCTACAGATGGTGGCAGAGGGATGTTGCTGGTGTTTGAGCGTCTCATCCAGAGATTTTTGAATGTCGAGCAATACGCGAATGACATCAGATATGTGAACTACTGCATCAAATGTGTAAGTCTGATTAAAACATTGTATTTTTACAGTTGTCTCCATAGTTTGTATCTTTTTAAGTTGGATAAAGTCTTACTCGAGCTCTTTTCTTGCCTCACTGTGTCTTACAGGCAAGTTATTACGTGGACCCTGTTTCCCTGTACAGTCAGGTCTTCAGTAGGGGCGTCGGCACCAGGACAGCTGGCCTGTATGTGGCCTGGGCTCAGCACTTTGAACAGAGAGGACTGCATGAACAGGCTGATGCAGTATACCAGAAAGCGCTGGAGAACCAAGCTCATCCAGCCAGCACTGTTCTCCATGAATACAAGTAAGCATTTGAAGAGTGAGACGAAGTTTCTCATGGTAACCTCAGACGGTTAAATACAAAGCTGTCTGTGCCAGTGTCGGTGGGAGTCTGGCCTATGTAGATACCTTTCAGAGTGTTTTGTAGAGAAAGTATGCCAGTTGAAATGTGTGGAAGTGGTTTAACCTCTGTGTTGTGGTGTAGCTGTTGTTAAACCAACCTCCAGCCTGTTACTGTATTAAAAGTATTAAAACGACACACACATATGTGGTCTCACTAGTGGGCAGCTATCATCATGGTGGCCGGTGGTTTGTTTTCAGTGTAACTACTAAAAAAGTTGAGGAACCTGCAGACATCAGATACTGTAGTATTTGTTTGAGTTTACAGTGCTCTTGAAAGCGCTGAATTCTAGAACGCTGAACATCTGCCATCAGCTCTGCAGGACATGAGATTTGCCGATGTTCATCTGTCAGGCATCACCACTGGTGTGGTCTTGGTATTTGGATATAGTTTCTTCAGTTTGTATGACTAAGATCAGAATTACACTTGTACGCAGACATAGGCAGCTGTCAAACACAAGTTTGGTCCCAAGTCCCAAGTTTGAGACCCCTGGTCTAAAAGAAGCATGAAAGCAGCGTGAAAGTCCTGGCAGTAATAAAGTGTGAACATCCGCTCTGAGCCTCGTGTTCACTCTCTGATGACGTCATTTACATCACTCTGGTCTGAGCAAGACGTTCCGGGGCCCTAATTTCTCAGTGGTGCAACTAAAAAAAATTCTTGTGTCACACACGGTGCGACTAGCCGGTTGAAAAGTTTGGGTGTACCTAACTTTTGTGCTGGTGCACCTAAGAAAAAAAGTTAGGCACACCAGTGCAACCACGGCAAAAAGTTAGTCTAGAGCAGGGGTGGGCAGCTCCAGGCCTCGAGGTCCAGTGTCCTGCAGGTTTTAGAGCTCACCTTGGGTCAACACACCTGAATCACATGATTAGTTCGTTACCAGGCCTCTGGAGAACTTAAAGACATGTTGAGGAGCTAATTTAGCCATTTAAATCAGCTGTGTTGGTTCAAGGACACATCTAAAACCTGCAGGGACACTGACTCTCGAGACCTGGAGTTGCCCACCCCTGGTCTAGAGCCCTGCATGAGGTGACCGTGCCAGCAGTGGCCCACAGCTCATTTAAGTTTGAGACTCCTGGTCTAAAGGAAGCGTGATGGAAAGCCCCAGCAGTAATAAAGTGTGAGCATCTGCTCTGAGCCTCGCGTTCACCCTCTGATGATGGCATTTACGTCACTCTCGTCTGGGCAGGACGTTCACATAATCTGGGGTATGGAAACTCTAATATTGCTGTAATCTTTTAGGGATGGTGCAATTAAGAAGTGAAAGAATTTAAAGTCTGTGTTAACAACTGAAGCCTGGATATTAATCTGGCCTTCTAATGTGAATGATATCTGGCTGTGTGTAGTCACTCTACACATGCAGTGACAGCGGTATGTTACTGTGCTGCATGTTATATACTGTGGGCTAACAGAAACTCTGATCTGCAGGCAGTTTCAGACCAGAACCAGAAGTGAGACGGCAGTGTCCGGTAAGATGGTTTATTTAAAAGTTCCTTTATTATATAATGTTGGATTTCTTTCTTTAGAAATTTTTATTGTTGCTCTACTGTCTGACTATTTTTATATGTCTATTTTATGAAGGAGGAAGTCGAAACCCTTTGCAGAACTCCAATTTAACCAATCAGGTGCCCCACAGAGAGCCTGTCACTCAGAACAAGGTGTGTTTATCTCTGGTTTTTCATCCTAATTGTGCATGAATGCCATTTTCTGCTTTTCCATTCACACTGTGCGTCCTCTGTCACAGATGTCTGTGGACTGTCCCTCCAAACCACCTGCGAGTAAATTCATCGACATGTGAGTGAAACACTGAACTCAGTTTTTGGGGTTCCTGTTTCTGATGTCAGCAGAGTGCGCTCGTACCAACACAACATGTTACAGCCATGAGATGAAAAAGGAAGAGGCTCAAAGACAGAAATAGGGGGGGGGAAAGAGTTTAAGTCACCCTTTAACTGTGTTTCTGGAAGCAAATTAGATTTACATTAACCACAGGAACAGTAAATAAAAGTGTCTTAGGAGGGTTTGTTTGTTTTATTTGGAATTTTTTGGAAAAAGATCTTCTGTTTTTTAAATCTGTCTTCCTTTATCTCATCAAAGGTGGAATAAGCATCTTAGAAATTCATAATGTGGCAAATGTCAGCTGTTGATCCTAGAGTAGCTTTGCCTGATGATGGCTTTGGGCTCACAGGGATTGATTCATGTGGAATTTCTTCCAGTTAATGTAAAAATTCGTGTACTGGGATGGGCTTTCTGTGACAGAGAATAGAAGCAGAAGAGCTTCACTTTACATTCATCTACACTCGCACAGTTTCGAGGATCTTAACAGCATGATGTCACCTGATTTCTTCTGTCGCTCACAGAGTCTCTCGCTCTGAGACTTCCGGGACAATTCCCACCAGTCAGGGCTCTGGCATTCAGACCGTGTCCGAGTACACGGTAGAAGATCTCGTCTGCGACGAATCTGAGCTATGCTTCGAAGAGGCCCGAGCTCAGAATTACTTCCGCAAGCTCCCTGAGCAGGAGGAGAAAGACGAGACAGACTTCAGTGAGTTTTTAATTCTGCAGCTAAAATAAATCCGTGCTGCGAACACTTGTCTGGATTTCTAGTAAATGTCCTTTTTATTGTTTTCATGTCAGCGCTGACACCGAGCGAGGTTGAGGAGAGGAATAAATGGTTGCTGGAGAAAGTTTTCTGCGATCTTGAAATCAGACAGACTTCATCTCAAAAGGTAAGACAAAAGCATCCTGATGCAATAGGCTGTGCTGAATGTGCATCAGAGCCCTAAGCTTCAGGCTCAAAGCCAAAGTGCCAGCAAAAATAGACAAATAAGGATTAGTCTGAGCTGCGAATCATGCAAAGTTGCTCTAGCAGCATCCAAGAATGAAAACAGTGAGTGATAAGCACATCGGGTTCACTGCGTCAGTCTGAGAGGCTTTTCTTCTTCTTTATTTCAGCCGCCTGCAGCAGAAACTGCTGCCGATGTAAACCCGAGTCTTACCCAACCCTCCTTCAAGCAACCTCCGCCCTCAAACCGTCTGAGCAGCCGGCGCTCTCTTGGCTTGAGATTAAACACCGAGCCGACCTTCATCCAAGAGGCCGCCGCCAGCATTCCCGAACCTCCTCACCAGCAGAACATTGACACGCTAAGTTCGGTGGCATCCCATCATCCCTCTGTCCCAGCTGAGCGGGACATGGGTTTGCAGAAGTCTGCAGATCGGGAGCCGCTCCCCTGGGCCTCAGCGGTCCCACATACGCCACTTCATCAGCCTGTGAGCTTTGAGAGCACAGACAGGCTCCCACCCCCAGAGAACAATGCAACGTGGGTACCTTCTAACTCCCTCGACACTGCTTCTGATACTCTGTGGAGCATAGGTTTCTGGTTGTGCAAGGAAAACATTGAACCTAATATTTAATATCATGAAAATGCGAGATGTAAGAACAGCTACAGAGACGTTTTTTAGGAAACACCCCCCCCCCCCGTGTTTCCCACACAAGTTTATTTTTATTTTTCTGTCCCTCATCGTTTTATTATTGGACAGTCTGATTTCTGTTAAAGTTCAAGCCCTGCTGATGGGCTCATCACTACATGATGCCTGTGCCATAAAGTTTGTGACAATAAGTAATGGAGTAATAAGCAGCTTTCTCTTTAGTCAGTTAGTGTATGAATTGTATTCCGATTTTATTAGAAATTCTCCTGCACACATGATGATGTTTTCGATGGCTGATTGAAATGATTTTAGATGCGTTACTGATCTTGTCTTTCTCTCAGGGATGTGGGTCTGCCTGCAGAGCCTGAGGACAAGCTTGATGGTAAGTGTGCTTTTATTTTGTCGAGCTGTTGCGTGTCTCTGGTAGATGTAGTCACAGCCCTCTCTGTCCCTCTCAGTGTCGCAGGGAGCCACAGCTAACCTGTCTCACGTCACTCCTAATAACTCGCTCGGCTTCGTTCAGGCCACGCCGTCGCGGGTGCTGCCATCACCTACTGTCAACACACGAGAGGCGCTGGGTGAGCACGACAGTTTGTCTCTTTGCTGTCACGTCAGAGGTGTTTTTATATCAAATTTAATGTTTTTGGATTCAAAGAGTTACTTTCATGTTATGTCTCTGTCCTTTAATCAAACTGCTCTTCACTGCTGCTCAGGCTTTGGCGGCTGTGGTAAAAACTCCTTCACTGAGTTCTTTTCTTCTTTGTGTCGACTCAGGCGTGATCATGGACATGTTCCAGGCTCCGACCTTACTCGAGGAACCGTTCAGCAGCACATCAGTCCTCCACGCTGCCGAGAAGGAGTCTGAAGCCGGATTCTGGATAGGCGGTAAATAGGCTCTGAACACAGTCGGGATAATAACAGAATCTAACTGGATCCGGTCACCAGTGCTTAAAATTAATGTTCCTCCTGTTTGAGTCAAAGCAAACTCAGGCCTGAACCTCTGAGACTGATTCTTGGTCTCGCTCCAGATAACCTAATTATTCTGTCTCTGATGATTAGCAGGAGGAGCCTCCTCATTATCTAAGCCTCCCACCACGACTCCATTCACCATCTTTCAGGATGACGACAACAAAGAAAACGGCAGGTAAATATGGCCCCCACACTGTGGACACCCTAAACCCCAGCTGTGATGTTACACTCCCATGTAACCTGTGTGATATTCTGTCTGTGCTGGATGTCCTGTATCCATCCATCTTCTTCTGCTTATCCAGGATAAGAGAATTTTGTGCTTCAGCCTGAGAAGACTCGGGGACACTTTAGTGCTTTTAATTTTGAATATGAATAATAAAGGTGGTAATTTATAGACTTTTTTTTTTAACAGTTGTTTACTCTGTTAGCTCGTGTAGTGAATGCAATAAAAGAGCTTTCAGGAGGATTTAACTTTTGATTTCCACTCAGATGTTGATGTGATCTCCAGCTTCAGGTCTCACTGAACTCACACTGAGATTTAAATGTCATTACTAGGAAAGACCTAGTTCACAAACACTCAAGGCTTCTGGGAAATGGTGTTTGCTAAAGGCTGCTAAAACAAACACAGACATATTTTTCATTTATTTTATGAGAAAAACCCACAAACCCCCGTTTTTAAATAATTCCTGTCGTATGTTTTTTGTAGATCAGTTCATCTTAATGTTTGTGCTGCTGTGAAACCTTGAGGATAAAATGAAGTGCATCTTCATGACAGCCAAGTGTTCCTGTTATTTTTGTCTCTGTGCTGTTTAGTGCCGCTGCTCCTGCTGATGCCGAGAAGCCTAAAGGAGTCAGAGCTCTGGCTGAAATCCCGGTGTCAAAGGCAGACAAACCCAACGTGAGTGAATTTACTCATGTTAAGCTAAATTCCAGATTTCTGGATGAGTGTTTGGTGTGTTTGTTTCAGGTTCACATCCTCGTGTTTTTCTTATCCTCATCAGGAGACTCCTTCAGATCTGATCCCAGATGAGAGCACCATGTGGGGAGCTCGCTACAACTCGCTCAACTCGCTCGCCGCCTGTCCCAACAGCACCACAGACTTCGCCATGCTGGCTCAGTTCGTCTCCACGCCATTCACTTGCAAAACCTTTATCAGCAGCGACTTCCTCGAGGACCGAGGTAAGAGGAGCCAAACCTGCGGCTTATTCCTCCCGCAGCCTCCGCACCTGTCTCATTTTAACAACAAGCTGAAAGTAATTTAAAGTTTCCCTAAATAATAAATGTTTCTGCCCCACAGAGAATAAATGTGAGGGGGAAGCTGATGAAGAAGCTTACCTGAGGCGTCAGACCAAAAAGCTGAGGTAATCAGTCTTCAGGTATCCACTGCCCATTCGTGTCACTGTTATCAGTGCAGATGTCACAGATGTGTCCTCTCCTCTGTTAGCCCCATCCTGGAGCAGAGTCCGACCGACGAAAGCACCGTCGGCCAGACGGTGCCCTCCTCTGCCAGGCAGGGCACCATCGTGGGAGAGGAGTTTGCAGCGGCCCAGCACTGCCTTACTGCGTCCTCACTCACCATGGTGCAGCCTCCTCCTCCCGGCGTGCTCTCCTTCAGGGACCAGACGCTCTGTCCTGCCGACTCCTCTAGGACAGCGGGGCCCGGCTGGGAGGTGTATGCAAGCCCCGAGCAGCCACCCAAACAGGCCTCCTTCATCTCAGGCAGACCCATGAGCGAACCTTTTCAGATCATGGAGGACCTAGAGACCCCCAGCAGCCCCCAGCAAGCCCAGAATCAGGTCTGTGACGTTCCCATGAACCCCGAGGGTGCTCTCAAACCAGACTGGCTAGCCATCAGGAGCCCAGAGGCCATGGCCGAGCCAGACCTGGATGCCTTCCTGAGTCCCCATCAGCCCAAGAATCTGGACTTCCCCATGAGTCCAGGGCACCCACAGCTCTGTGCTGACGTGCCCATGAGCCCGACATCAATCAGCAGGGAGGATGAACCCATGAGTCCAGAGAGGGGGCTGAGGCTGAGCGCTGACATCTCAATGAACAGTGACACGCCGCAGAAAGCCCAGACGGGGGCAGTCCAGCTGATGTCGGATCCCTGGGACACCGAACTGATCTCCAGCCTGCTGTCTGGACTCAGCCCGCCTCTCGCCACACATCCGCGCTGCACCACCTGGCAGTGCAACATACCGAACATCACTCCAAAAATGACCATCAGCATGGGTAAGATCTGCAGCGCCTGCTCCGTTAGGTGTGGAAGTCTGGCTTTGATCCAGCTGCAGAGAAAAACTGTACGCTGTGTTGATTGAAACGATGAATGTTTGTGTCGTGACAGGAAAGGAGTCCCTCAGAGTGGACTGCGTTCTTGGAGAGGGAGCCTTTGCGACAGTTTACCAGGCCACGAACCCCGTGACCTTAGAGAAGACCGTTTTAAAGGTGAGGCTGCGGATGAAGAGTGCCGCGTCCCTGTCTCTGTGTTACTCAGCTCCTTTTTTTTAATGTAGTGGTGAAACAAATCTTATTGAATCATCTCAGAAATGAACCGTGTTCTCAGAGACATTTGGACATGACCGCAGGATTCACATGTGTCCTCGCTGCAGGTTCAGAAGCCGGCCAATCCCTGGGAGTTTTACATCAACACCCAGCTCGACGCTCGGCTGAGGCCCGACGTCCGTCACCTCTACAGCAGTATGCACTCAGCTCACCTCTTCCATAACGGGAGCGTGCTGCTCGGTGAGCTTCACAGCTACGGCACCCTACTGGTCAGTTACCGTCAGTGTGGATTTATGGATATGAATTTACTTTTGTATATATGTTTTTAAAATCCAGTAATTTGTTGGTTTCTTAGTTTTTGCGCCATAATTTCGGATTTGATCTGTGTTTACGTAACTTGACTTTTGTTACAGAATTTTCTAGTGGTCACTTTTCAGTGAATTAAACAATAAGTTGAGCACATAATGAATCCATAACATGGATGACAAAGACTGTTAATCAGTATGAAGGAAGAGAAACTTTAGGCAAGGCAAGGCAAGTTTATTTGTATAGCACAATTCAACAACAAGGTGATTCAAAGTGCTTTACAGAGACATTAGAAACAAGAACAAATAAAAAGCATGATTTAAAATTGATTAAAACAAGCAAATAAACTAACTAACTAATTAACAAACAAACAAACAAACAAAACAGTATATAAAATCAAAACAGATAAAATCAGAACAGTAGATAAAATCAGTAGTTAAATGTAAGTTTTGAAATTTAAGCTTAAAGTGTGGATTTGGTGCTTTATTCAAATGCAGCTGAGAACAGGTGAGTCTTCAACCTGGATTTAAATAAACTGAGTGTTTCAGCTGATCTGAGGCTTTCTGGGAGTTTGTTCCAGATATAAGGAGCATAAAAGCTGAATGCAGCTTCTCCGTGTCTGGTTCTGACTCTGGGAACTGATAAAAGACCGGATCCAGATGACCTGAGGGATCTGGAAGGTTCATACTGGGTCAGGAGGTCATTGATGTATTTTGGTCCTAAACCATTCAGAGCTTTATAGGCCAGCATCAGAACTTTAAAGTCTATCCTCTGACGGACAGGCAGCCAGTGTAAGGACCTCAGAGCTGGACTGATGTGGTCCACTTTTTTGGTCTTAGTGAGGACTCGAGCAGCAGAGTTCTGAATGAGCTGTAGTTGTCTGACTGATTTTTTTAGGTAGACCTGTAAAGATGCTGTTACAGTAATCAAGCCTACTAAAGATGAATGCATGGACTAGTTTTTCCAGGTCCTGTTGAGACATCAGATCTTTTATCCTTGATATATTCTTGAGGTGATAGTAAGCTGACTTTGTTATTGTCTTAATGTGTTTTTCTAAGTTTAGGTCTGCATCCATCACTACACCCAAATTTCTCGCCTGGTTTGTGGTTTTTAGATGTATAGATTGAAGTTCTCTGGTGACCTGTAATCGTTTTTCTTTGGCGCCAAAGACTATTACCTCAGTTTTGTTTTTGTTTAGCTGGAGAAAATTGTGGCACAACCAGTCATTGATTTCCTCAATGCATTTACCAAGAGCCTGTACAGGGCCTCGGTCTCCTGGTGACATTGTGATATATATTTGTGTGTCATCTGCATAGCTGTGATAGTTTATTTTGTTGTTGTTTATAATCTGTGCCAGTGGGAGCATGTAGATGTTAAACAGAAGGGGTCCCAAGATGGAACCTTGGGGAACTCCACATGTGATACTTGTCTGCTCAGATGTGAAGTTACCTATTGATACAAAGTATTTCCTGTTTTCTAAGTATGTTTTGAACCAGTTTAGTACAGTTCCTGAAAGACCTGTCCAGTTCTCCAGTCGTTTGAGTAATATGTTGTGGTCAACTGTATCAAATGCTGCACTGAGATCCAGTAAAACTAGGACTGACATTTTTCCACTGTCTGTATTCAGACATATGTCATTAAACACTTTGGTCAGAGCAGTTTCAGTGCTGTGGTTCTGTCTAAAACCTGACTGGAAGGCATCGTAGCAATTATTCTGTTTTAAGAAGTAACTGAGCTGTTGAGAAACTGCTTTTTCAATGATCTTACTTAAAAACGGGAGATTTGAGATCGGCCTGTAGTTGTTCATTTGTGTCTTGTCAAGATTGTCCTTTTTCAGTATAGGTTTGATTACAGCAGTTTTTAGTGATTCTGGAAACACACCTGATAATAAAGAAAAGTTGACGATCTGTAACAGGTCTGACTCTAAAGTCTTTGAGACCTTTTTGAAAAAACTTGTTGGCAGGACATCTAAACAGCAGGAGGAGGAGTTCAGTTGACCTAAGATGTCCTCCAGGTCTTTGCTGTTAATAGGTTGAAACTGTTTCATGGTGTTTAAACAGTTTTTTGGTGGACACAGTACATATCCTGGATCTGCTGTTGATGTACCAATTGCTTGTCTAATTTTTTGGATTTTTTCAGTGAAGAATTTGGCAAAGTCATTGCAGGCCATGGTCGAATGAAGTTCAGCTGCCACTGACACAGGAGGGTTTGTTAGCCTGTCAACTGTAGAAAATAAGACCCGAGCATTATGGCTGTTTTTAGTGATGATGTCAGAGAAGTAGGACCTCCTTGCATTCCTCAGTTGTAAATTATAATTGTGAAGTTTCTCTTTATAAATGTCATAATGAACCTGGAGGTTTGTTTTTCTCCATCTGCGCTCAGCTTTCCTACACTCTCTTTTTTCATTTTTCACCAGTGTGGAGTTTCTCCATGGAGACTTTTTCCTTCCAGAGATAACCTTCACCTTAATGGGAGCAATAGTGTCCATTACATTTAACATGTTAGCATTGAAGCTATTGACGAGCTCATTGACTGACCCTCTGGGCAGGTCAGGTGTTAATGGGAAGACCTGGTTAAAAATTGCACTACTGTGTTCAGTTATACACCGTTTTGTGATCACTGTTGTTGATATATTTGTGTGGGCTGAGATTTTACTTTCAAAGAGTTTTGCTTGCCACAGCTGAGCTTGGACATGTGGGTCGGTCTGTTGGCACGGTAACCTCACAGCAGCCTTGTTATTCGTCAGATGATGTCATTAAAAATGCTCCAAAAAGGCTAAAACAGTACACAGTCCAGACGTCCAGTTCAGGGGCTCTAATTAGTGGAATTGAAGCCAAGCAGCCTATTTGGTATCAAATTTTACAAATACAAGCCTTAATAATAAAAACAGTTTCCCCCCATAAGTTGTTATGAGGGTTTAAACCATTGTTGTGGAGTCTGCAGAGACTATTCGGTCGGTTTAAAGCTTCTCTGTTTCACTGTAATGCTGTTGCTCCACCTGCAGAACGCTGTGAACATGTACAGAACCCTCAGTGACAAAGTGATGCCTCAGCCCCTCGTCATGTACTTCACCGTCTGCATCCTCCACATGGTGGAGCTGCTGCACAGGATCCACATCATCCACGCCGACATCAAACCTGACAACTTCCTGCTGGGAGAGAGGTACCAATCACACGCTGCTTTTATCTCTGTGCTGCTCGTATTTGCAGCTTAAAAGTGTCAGAGGTGAGGCGGGCAGGCCCGGTCCTCCCCTCGCGACACTTCAGTTTCAGGCTCTGTTGAAACGCCTCGTCATCACTCGTGTCCTTCAGGTTCTTGGAGAACAAGCGTTTTGATTCAGAGAGCACGGACCACGGCCTGGTCCTTGTCGACCTCGGGCAGAGCATCGACATGGAGCTCTTCCCAGCAGGCACTGCATTCACTGCCAAGTGCCTGACGTCGGGCTTCCAGTGCACAGAGATGCTGAGTGGAAAACCGTGGAACTACCAGGTGAGCACAGCAAGGACAAGAAGAGGCATTAACATACACAGGGAGGGTCGAACACTGCCACGTTTCAGCAGCATTGGACAGTAGTGCGGTTTTTCCTGAGCTGCAGCTTCTCTCATACTCTGTATGTGTTTGAGAGCTAAGAGTAATGTCTCTGTGGGTTAGCGCCCAGTGTTTGTTGTTTCTGTCCCTGGAGTTGTGTACGGGAAACTTTGTAGTGTTGTTAATCTAATGGAAAGTCCAAAACTCAGCTTATCAAGTTTCCAGGTTCATTAAAAAGGTCTTGCTGGTCTCATTTTCCTCGCGATAATTCATATTTAGATTTGCACAGCTGATAGTTTGTGATGGTAGCCTGTGTCTTGGTATGATGAGTTTCATCTCTGCAGGTCACTCAGTCAGCTGGCTGAATGAAAAGAGCATGATGTTATGGGAAATGATCTTGTAGCTCTTGTAGATCTTGTATGAGCCGAGTTCTCTCGATTTAAAGGGGATTATAGGGTTCAGCTGATCATCACTCTCAGGCGTCCCTCAGACACTCAGAGGAACACCGGGAAGTGTCATGAACACATTTCATGACCTGATGACTGTTTTTGATGGTTAATAGGAGGCTATTTTCAGCTGTGCCTTCATATAGCCGATCATTTCCTGACACAAAGCCAAAAGGCTTGTCGCCTTCTGTTCTCAAACAGAGAGCTTTTGCATGTCACCCGATGTGTGAACCACGACATCTGGAGCCCCACATGTTTTATAGAAAGAAACATCTGGAGATTTTGTTGAAGACTCCTTTTAAAGATGGAAAACGAGTTTTATTCTGAAGGTCTGACTGTTGTTTGGGTTTCAGACCGACTACTTTGGCATTGCGGGGACCGTGTACTGCATGCTGTTTGGGACGTACATGCAGGTGACCAACGAAGGAGGCGTGTGGAAGACGAACGGCGTGTTTAGAAGGTGAGTGCTCAAAGGAAGCTCCCATTTGTCTTTATTTGACCTCGTTTTTTGTGCATATGTGTGCTGATGGTAAACCCCCCCCCCCCCCCCAGAAACCCTCACAGCGACCTGTGGCTGGACTTGTTTCACACGCTGCTGAACATTCCAGACTCCGGCTCGCTGCCGAGCCTGCAGAGCCTCCGCTGCCGGATGAACACGGTTCTGCAGGAGAACTATGGCAACAAACTACCCACGCTTAAGAGCCGGCTGGTGGTGCTGCTGCTGGAGAACCGCAAGACGGTGCGGAGATAACGGATATGCCTCGCTCTGAAAAAAGGCTGCTGTTTATCCTCCGTTTGCACTCGTTTAAGCGCACACTCTTTGACACATCGGACTGTGAACGCATCGCGGGAGGAGTGAAGCATTTCAGCTCGTACAAATGCATAAATGTATATTTCTCTTAGGTCACTTTTTAAATTGAATTTGTTCCCATTTTGTGAAACAATTTTATTTTGTTTTTTTTCCCCTTGAAAAACAAACGATAGTCTGTTTGAAGCTTCACTGTAACACGTTTTTCAGTGTTTTGTTTTTGACCTTTTTCTTCTCTCATTAAAACAACCGGACAAATCAAAACATATAAAAATTTGATGTTGTTGTCTCACTGACAATCTCAGGAAGTAAGTGAGGCAGGGACTTTGGTAAATGTCCCAGCCTGAAAACAGGGATTAAGATGGCAGGAGACAAACATAAACTGATAAAGCATAAATGTTGACCTGCTTTTATTCTAAATTTTAAAAACAGCATTGAATTCAGCTTCTTTCATTCATCTTATGATGAGAAACATTAAACATCAAAATGTTTTGTGTGATTTTAGTGGAAAGATGGTCGTAGTTCATGGGTTTATTTCTGGATTATCAGTCACATGTAAAGATATTTGTACCTGTGAGTGTTTTATGTTCACTGTACACAAGTTGTAATGTTTCATGTTCTGTTAAACGGCGTTTATTTTTATCTTTCTGTCATTGACGCAGGTGTAATAATAATTTTAATAATAATAATAACAAGCATGCCTCACTGAGAAGGAGAATTGTGTCAAAGTTATGTTGAACGAAAATGGATTTCATATATAAAGCTTCATTTTTTGTCTATATTTTTACATTTAAATGAAAGATAAGGGGGCTTTTCTGATCAGATGATCCCCTATCAGCAACAGTGGGAAGGAAAAACTCCCTTTTAGCAGAACGAGACAGAACCAGGATCACAGACAAGCAGCAATCTTCTGATTGGGGCAGGGATAGCTCAGTAGGTAAAGTGGTCGCCCCATGATCGGAAGGTCGGCGGTTCGAATCCACTTAACGGCTACCCTGAGGTACCCCTGAGCAAGGTACCGTCCCTACACACTGCTCCCCGGGCGCCTGCTTAGTGGGCTGCCCACTGCTTCACAGAGTGAATGGGTCAAATGCAGAGAAAAACAAGTAATTTCCCCATGGGGATCAATAAAGTATACATTATTATTATTATAGGAGCAGAGATGAGAACGAAACAAACCTGAGAAGAGAGAAATCAAGTTAATGAAAGGGAGTGGTGACGTATAAAATTCCCAGTGCATCATGGGAAGTCTTGCAGCAGCCTGAGTCTGGCAGCATAACTAAAGGATGGTGATGATGATATTGATGATTCAGTAATAACTGAATTGAGAACCTTTGGGGAAGTTTACAAAAATGGACAACAGTTCCAGACAGTAGATGCCCCTCGTGTGGCCATCTTCACCACTTGGAAAAATATTCCCACTCACCTCATGCATCAAGCATGCCGCAATGAATTTTTAAAGTGATCAACAATAACGGTGGAGCTACTCATTACTCTTTTTTTGGAGGTGTGTTCCTAAATTTATCAGCTGTAAAACAGCCTGTTTCAGTTTAAGCTTTGTTTTCAGTAAATTGCATGCTCATTAAATGTTTTGTCTCACTCCCATTTCTTCTTGCTGCATGTTGAAGCTGTACTTGGAACTTGTTAAGATCCAACCATGCAAAATATGATTTTTTTTGCCATTTTTCAAGTGGTCTTAGACTTTTGATCAGGAGTGTGTTTACTGTAGATGATTCCATATTTAAAGTCTTTTTTTGTTTTTCTGTCCAGTCATGTTACTTTTGCTGCCCCGTTGAGACGTGTCGCTGCCTTTTTATGATGAATAGTTACAAATCTTTACATTCTGTTTTTATGGATATTTTTCACAGCGTCCCAGCTTTTTAGAATCTGGTGATTTCAGCTCGGATTATCATCAGATAATGAAGACTTTAAAGAGACTAATGTGTACTGTATAATCTCAAACTATGCATTTTACTTTAAATGGCTTTTTAATCACACCCCCAGTTCACCACCTGCATGTTTATTTATAGAGACATCATGATTTCATCTTTTAAAATAAATTTTAAAACAACTTTTTTCTCTTTTTTAAAGTCTCAACTTCAACAAAAAAACCCCAAAACTTACCCAGCGTGTGTGTTTCATGTTTAGAAATGACTGAAAGATTTGTTGAAGTGAAGTGTTTTGAGTTTTGTTCAAAAAAGGAATGACTTCATATAGGGAAAAATATATATCACATATGCAGGACACCTTAAACTAGTTTTTTAATTAAGCAGCAAGGCAGAACAAAATCAGGGCTGCATCACGACACGAGGACTAAACCCCAAATCAACCAGACCCAGAACTGATCCGGAATTAAAACAGGACACAACAGTTCAAAATCAGAACTACTTAGGATTTAACCAAGACAGACCCAGAATCAGAACTAGATGATAGTAGCACTAAAAATCATCATAGACCTGCACTACACTTATTTTTTAATTCTACCAAAGTCCACTATTTAGATTGAGAAAAGTTTATATAATTATTTAGCCTTGTTGTGCAAACAAGCCTGCATAACTTAATAAATGTAGAATTTGAAAAGTAACAAATGGTATTTAAAAAGTTACACTAGGTACGAGATACATGTTCTGATGAGTTTTGGCAAACAACCGTTTGACTAACATGTGTGTCTCACCTGCTCTCTCTCCCTCTCTGTTCCTCTCTCTCCCTCTTTATGCTGACAATCAAGCCAAACATCAACATCATCAAACATACAGTGGAAACCAGATATTTACAAACTCTTCAGATCAAAACAGAAACACTTTTTAATTGTAACATCAAATCAGACTAAATGTTTATTTTTTTAGATTGATAAATATAAAAACATATTTGTTAACTTTCAGAGTAAAGAGAGAAACTATCTGTATTTCTTAATTGCAAATGGCACCAAATTGTATTCAAAACTGAGCCACACTTATGGAGCTCCACAGTTCTGTTCCTGGTGTTTTGGTTGACATCTCTTGATTTTCCCATGTCACAGAAACAGGCTCTGTGTTTTGCCTTATATGCATCCACAGCTGTGCCACCAATTTACTCACATGGACTCTGCTAACCTATCAGAAGCTTCTTCAGCTCAGAATGGAATCGTCTGGAGTTTTCTTATTAATTAACAATAAACTTAGTGTATATGCACTCCTACATTTGATGAGTGATAAAAAATAGACAGCTCTGTCTCTCTTTATTCCGACATTTAACTAATTCAAAAGATCTTTCAATATTTATTTATCCAAAACAAGTTTACTCTAAATTGGTGTTTACCAAAAAAAAAGGTTTTTATGTTTTTCCCTAAAGTGTATGTAAATATCTGGTTTCAGCTGTGTATTGAAGTTCCTCTTGTTTTGCATAGAAATATACTGAACAACATACAAAGCATAATATATAAAATAACATCTACTTGAGTTTTTTTCTTTGAAAGAAGCCCCTTATGTCCATTGTTGTGTTCATCAGTAAATAACTGAAACCGATCAGTGTTTGTTTAGCCCAGTAAGCTACCCCCCCGCTCCGCCGATGGCGTTCATCAGTGGAATCTGAGAAATGGACGAGGCTGCGTCTACCGTCTGCTCAGAGGGACACGCCCTTACTAAGGTCAGTGCTTCAAACCTCACAGCTCAGATTTGATTCTATAGCTCGGGCACAGGGTCAAAAGTCAGGACTGATCGCTGAATGGCTGTGTGTAAACATGCAGGAGACCACAGCAACACTCACAGGCAGGCTAAACACCTGAAACTCAGGTAAAGTTGAGAGGTTTGTTAAAATAATGAGTATAAAAGCCATAATCGCAAATTATCTTAAGGGCTTTATGTGAAGCTGCAGTTTTATGTGAAAATGTTGTTATCGTTCCACCATCAGACTGAAGGCGTCCTGCCCATCCCCAACCAGCACCTGTGGAATGTACCTGAGTACGCAGACTTACAGACTGATGCCACAGCACATTCACAGCCTGTTCTGGGAGCTGTAAGCCAGTCACTGTGTGTGACTCTCCCCAACCGGCCACCACTCCCCGAGCCTGGTACTGTGGGAGGTTTCTTCCTGTTCAAAGGGAGTTTTTCCTTCCCACTGTCGCCAAAGTGCTTGTTCATAGTGGGACATTGTTGGGTTTTTCTCATATGTATGGGTCTACCTTACAATATAAGTTGACTGTTGTTGTGATTTGGCGCTGCTAAATAAAAATTGAATTGAACTGAATTGGTCAGAGCGAGTCAGGGCGCTGCTCCTGACTCGCCCGTCGTGTTATCCTGAATCTCACTGCATTCATGTTAAAGTTCATTTTCCGTGTCCTCCTATGTGTTACACTGAAACACACAAAAGTGATACAAAGTGACATAAAACGACGTCTGGATGACACGAAATGACAAATTTCATGTGAAGGATTCTGGTTTGTGTTTCCTGCTCTTATTTTGAAGTGCACAGGCACAGAGGAGTCCAGTGTTTACCCTTCTTTCAGCTCTGCTTTGGTCTCCCCCACCTGCTCTCTGCAGGACTACATGCTGCAGCAGACGATGCTGAGGGTCAAAGATCCGGCTCGCTCACTGGACTTCTACACTCGAATCCTGGGAATGATGTAATTCCTCAGTCTGATCCCAAACTTCTCCCGTGCTGCTCTGCCTTCACCTTCTACTCCCTGGGTTACGAGGACAAGGCGGACACCCCGGCAGATGTCAAGGAGAGGACAGTGTGGACATTTTCCCGCAGAGCCACCCTGGAGCTCACGCAGTACGTATGGAAACAACCAGTTCAACAGTTAAACTCGATATGAGTATTATTTATAATAAATAATATTCCTCCACCTGTCAGTAACTGGGGCACGGAGTCTGATGCAGATCTGTCGTACCACAACGGGAACAATGAGCCGTGAGGATTTGGTGAGAACTTGTTTGTTCAACGTTCAGACCGTTTCGTTTGCTTCTCAATGCTTGACTTGTTGTGGTTGTCACTGCTGTCCCGCTTCCACGCAGGTCACATCGGCATTGCTGTTCCTGATGTTTACGCTGCCTGCAAGTTATTTGAAGAGCAAGGAGTGAGGTTTGTCAAGAAACCAGAGACAGGTGAGTTTTTCAGTCAGCGGTCCAGCCTCAAAACACCACCATAGTGAAGCCAAACTCCACTGTTCATCAATCAGCCCCTACCTGTCCTGCAGGTGGCCTTTCATTAACTGATTTTTTTAAAACTGAAAAAGCTTTTGAGCCTCTGTGACTGGTGATTAGATTAAACATTGTGAAGTTTGAAAAAGTAAAAAAATCTTCCTCAGTCTTGAAGAACCTCGTCTGCGCTCTGCTGCTGACACATCTGTACCAGCAGGGGGCGCACAGACACAGCTGGTCAGGTCGCCTGTTTGAGTTGAGGCCTGTACTTTGCAAGGAGTGGATGGAAGTCAGCTTCTATCCTTGAACTTCACTGATGACAGTCTGTTTCTGCTGTCGCAGGTAGAAGGAAGGGTCTGGCCTTTGTTCAGGATCGAGATCTTAAGTCCAAACAACACGTTCTCCCTCATGTCGTCTTAGAGTCGCATCACTGAAACAGAGGAGGACTGTACGTTATGAACGTTATGTCATGTTAACAGTAAAGGATATAATAAAGTAATGTGGCACATTTACGCTTTAAATGGATAAAAGCACAGATGGTCAAACCTGCTCACTGTTTGTGCTGTTTTTTTCATTATTCCAGATGTGCAGCACTTCGCTGAACAGCTGTTTTTAAATGTGCCATAGAAATAAACTCACTTGACTTTGAGTGTTTCTATGTCATGCTGCTTTCTACTTGAATTCCACTATATGTTGGGTGTAACTGTCATACTTTTTACTTCATGACATTTATTTGAAATGGTATGTAGTAAGAGTGATATACATATATTAAGCTGTGTTTTTTCATGTCAGACATCTGTATGAGTGCACAGAGCTGCACGCACATAGACATCCTGCTTACTGTATTTATTTCTGATCAAATTCCTTGTTTTTGCACAAATTCAGTTTTCAGAATTATGTTTGCAGCACACACTGTCTGTATATAAAAGATGGAAGATTTCCTGCTCTGAAAAATAAGGCTGAAGCACCTTAAACCTGTGTTCTTTGTCTTGGCCAGCAGAGGGCGACTCCTGCGTCAGCAAACAGGTCTCAGCTCTGATCTGAGGGAGGGTTTAAAGATGGTAGACGGAGACCATGTTCAGCTTGAGACTTCCGAAACTGTCACTGTGTATTTTATACAGTTATCAGTACTTTTACTTGTAATGGAGTATTTTTATTGTGAGGTATTTGCACTTTTAACTGAAGTCAAACAGCCGAGCAGTAAATGGAATCTGATGAATTTAAGAGATGAAAATGTGTCATCAGTTTGTAAGTACTCACTACAGTGCCCAGCTCACGTCCTCCTCGCTGTAATCCGTCCTCTCCCTCTGTGAGGATATAAAGCATGAATCATGTCACCTAATTTACTGACGCATGATTCAAAGCCGCGTCGCAGCGTGAGAACCATGTCGGCTGACCGGAGCAGATTTACGGCCCGCAGCGTCGTTCCCAGGGCTGTCGGCCTTTAATCCTCCACTGAGCTGGAAGTGACACTGTTTTGTGCTCTGGGAGGATTTACCGGCTGTAACGGCGATTGAGCCACAAGACGAAGGCAAAGACAAGTGTGTGTGTGTGTGTGCGTGCATGTGTGTACAGTGTGGTTGGTCACACATGCCATCATACTGAGGTAAAAACGTTTGCCTTGTGGTGGACGACCTGCTGTTTTGTCCAGCCCTGAGGAAGATCACGTGACCTGACTGAATAGGTGAAGTCAGCTCACCTGGTCTCACACATGTAAAAGCCCCTCCCCCCTCACTGTAGTGTTGTCTCTGCAAGATAGTCTGTCTCATTTTTGTGCGTCTTTGTATTCATGTCACTTTGTCTCAGGATTGTTTTGTTACGGTCCTTTCCTCGTGTCTTTCTGGTTTCTCTGAACTTTTTCATCTCATGTTGTGAAAGGAGTAATTTTCTCTTTGTTTTTGGTTACCATCATTTTGTGACTCCTGGTAGAAGTGTTGTTTTTGTCGTTGCATTTTTCTGTCATTTTGCTGTTTTTCTGGTGTATATTTGCAGCTCTGTCTCTTTGTACTTTGCCCTTTATGGCCAATTTTTTTGATTTGTTTCTGGAATTTTTAAAGCGTCTTTTTGTATTGTTTTTGCTACTTTCTGGTCATTTTATAGTCATTGTGTCTTTTTGTGGTCATTTTCTTTTGTCTTTGTGCCTTTTTCTGTCAAATAACTAAGGATATTATTTCTCTCATGGTAGCTTACGTGTTTGTCATTGTGTCTATTTAAGGACATTTTTCTGTTACTTTTTTACATTTTGTGATCGTTTTTAATTTTGTCTGGTCTTTTTATTGTCAGTAAGTCTCTTTATGGTTCAGTGAAACACAATGATGAAACATGCATGTAATTGCCACCTCATTACTGTGGTAATTATGACGTTATGAGGTGGCATTTACATTGTGAGAGATCTCATGCCTTACCTGAGATCTCTCTCTGAACACTAACCCTCAGTAACTGCTGAGAGTTGTTTCTTATTTTTTTGTTAAAAAATAGTCATAAACTCTTTACTGCAAACACATTTCTGAATATTCTGTCCACCATATTAACACACATGATGGTGGAAAAATATCGGAGACGCTTGTCAGTACACAAAAAAACACCTTTTATGAAGCAGAAAAATCATTTTACAGACTTCAACGCTGCCTGACACGTCAGAGTCAAAAACAGCGGCAGAGCTGCTGTTTCGGGTTGCAGTAGAGCAACAGGTAAAGAGCCCGGTTCACAATTTAATTATAGATATAAAAAAAATAAATAAGTAAAATAAGAAAAAGACGTCACGACTCGAGCTTTCACTACAGCAGCAATCTGTTTAGTCGTCTTTATTTGTACAAGGCACACAAGGTATCAGAGACATTTGGCTCAAAGTTCAGTGACAGTTCACCTTTAACCTTTAAAGAAGATTTCATATAATCAAATAGCAATATTATTTATTTAATATTGAGCTTTCTGAAGTCTGCTGGGGAACACTTTTCTGTCACTTCATAGATTCTCCATCAAAACGATCAAATACGACAGAAGTCTGTTTGTGTTAGTCAGGTTAAACGTGAACGTGAGTTTGTGTCAGGTTTGCTTTAAAAGACGCTGGTGTGCTGGAGTCTGTGGTTAATCACCTGTAGATGGAGCTTCATACCTGTGTGGACAGATTTCTTTAACACCATCAAACTGCAGCTGAGAGAGTCAAAGAGTCAAACTCAAGCGTCCCGGCTGGGTGCACAGTAAGCTGGTGGTGCGGCTTGGTTATGTGTCCCTCACGCTGACAGCCGTTTTTCAGCGTACAGGGTTTCTGCTGTGAAGGGCTGTATTTTAAATACAGGAAGCAGAAGTAGAAACACCAACCACAGCCTGCTGGCTGTTAAACCTGACACATGAGACCAGTGCCTACCCCGGCCCTGCTGCCCCCTGATGTGGACCGCACAGCAGGTGCATCAAAGTGAAAAAACACCTGGTGTGTGGCGGTGCAATGGGATGTGATAAGCAGCATTACCTGGCGTCTTGTCGGTAGCTTCTCAGTTTTAAAAACTGGAACAATAAGCTAGTTTTTAACAAACAGGAGGAAACTGGGCATCTGTTGGGACCTATTTTCAGTGACAGACTCATTCACATCTCACCTTTTAGTGAGCATTTGGGCAAGTAGCATTGTATATGTGGGGTTGAGGTAAATTAGTAATAAACAATATTTAACCTGACTTATCTCGGTTAAACAACAAAGTTTTTGTGAGTTTGAAGCAGCTGAAACATGAAAACTATGCTCAGAGGAGACAAACCACACGTTCCTGTTCTGAATCGAGCCAGTGTGTGAAAGCAGCAGGTGGAAGTCAGTCACAAACATCCCCAAGAAGTTAATAACGAGATGCTAACACCAGCCGTGGAGCTCAAACATTTCCAGGCTGTTAAACTGTCAGCAGAGGTTAGTGAGCAGCACACAGTCAGAAAGCTCCGACCTCGGTTCCCCACGGCCTGTAGGGTTTACCGCTGCTGCTGTGTGGAGTCTGCGAGGAAGAGGAGACGGGGGGACTGGCAGCAGAGGAGGTGAAGGAGGAGTGAGGGAGGATGGGAATGCCTCCGTGGAGGGCGATGGGAAACGACGCTGAGAGGGAAAGCAGGGAGGCGGAGAGAGGGGTGGGGGTGCAGGGGAGGAAGAGGGATGAGGAAGAGGAGGAAGAAGGCGAGGAGGAGGTGGAGTCTGCATGGGAAGAAAAGGAGGAGGAGACAACACCGCGCTGGGAGCCTCCGCCCCCTCCAACGTCTGGAGAAACCAGCCCGCTAAGTCTGTAGGGCAAAGGACGAAAGGCGGCCAAAGCAGCCGCCCAATGGTGCGGGTGGTGGAACGGGTGAGGCAGGGGGTGGGGCTGCTGGGGGTGGTGTGACGAATGGGAGGCAGTTGTAAGGGCGGCGGCGTCACGCTGGGAGGCACAGGAGGCAAGGTGGGAGAGAAGACGGGAGCGCAGTGGGTCGCCGGAGTCGAGCCCCTCCACAGCGCTCAGGTAGCGGGAAACCTCAGTCACGCACTCCCTGAAGCCCAGAGACAGGAAGTCCAGGGCGAGAGCGTGGGCGTCGAAATAACCTGCAGGCAGAAAAGGGTGGGGTTAACATCATGGAGGGAGGCGGGGCTTAAAATCAGATTCTAAATCAAATTGAAAAATTATGAGGGCAGCCAGTCATTACAAACTCCACCAGAAACACAAACGTCACCAGAAACACTAAACAGGTTTCCCTCAGTCACTTTGGGGTGACGGGGTGTTGGTTTAAGCTCAGCTGTGGGAGGACAGGTGAGCACAGGTGAAGCTGAAGGTTCAGGGTTCAGTGTCTGATCAGTCTCCTATTTATGCACCATGCTGGGATCTATGCAATGTAGCAGTAGTGCACCTGTAAACTGGTTTGTTAATTGGCCAGTAAAATTAGAATAATAATTTTTTAAAAAAGAGTAGAAGACAACAAAGAAGAGTCGATCACCTGAGCAGGTGATGCAAACACTGTGCCTGTGTGTCATGTTGGGACACACAGAGCAGTGCTGACATCAGTTACACATTAAAATGTCTATGAAATAAAAGTCTGCTCATGTCTTCATTGAGCATGTATGTGACCGCACAGAATACCCCCCCGCACAATCACAACCTCCAACCACAACAGACATATTTTGTTTTCAAAATCCCGTGCGGTTCATTTCATACCTCAAACATTTAGTAAACAATTAAACAAATAAAAGTAAACTGCAAGAAATTACAGGTAGCAATAAAATAAACTACTGACTCTTTTACGCCTCGTCCACACCTACACAGGTATTTTTGAAAACGCAGCCGTTTCTATGCGTTTGGCCCTTTCGTCCACACGTAAACAGCGTTTCGAATCACCGAAAACTGAGACTTTTTTAAAACTCCTGTCAGGTTGGAGATTTTTGCGTTTAACTGTGGACCAGGAATACGGAGTTCGTCACGCAACGTCAAAGGTATGTGCCCGTTTTCACGTCACGCTGTGCGCCACGTTATTGTTTACATGAGACGAATTTCTACAATGGCGGATAGAGATAAAATACTGTTACTGTTACTCTGACTATCTGCAATTTTTACACGCTTACATATACACACGCAGTTACTGTCCCTCTATTTAGAGAGGCAGAGGCGTCATGGTGTAATTATTTTATGTGTAGTTGTTTTTTTTCCTGTGTAATAATATTAAACATCGCTATCAATACATTTTTTTTAAAATGCCTCTCTGTGCAAAAACATAAACAGCTGTGGGATACTGTTTGTCTGTGATTTGAACCGGGGGAACAAATCGTGGCAGGATCACCCTAATATTATTTGTATCCCACTGTAACTTTACTGTTTAAAGAGCTGACATCTCCAAAATGACAGGAGTAGTTAGTCATTATAAGAAGTGTTTGTGAACTAAAATTCCACAATGTGGGATACTGTTTGTCCCTCTTTGGGAACCTCTGGATCTGGGGTGTCAAACTCCAGGCCTCGAGGGCTGGTGTCCTGCAGGTTTTAGATCTCACCCTGGGTCAACACACCTGAATCAAATGATTAGTTCATTACCAGGCCTTTGGAGAACTTCAAGACATGTTGAGGAGGTAATTTAGCCATTTAAATCAGCTGGACGTGTCTAAAACCTGCAGGACACCAGCCCTCGAGGCCTGGAGTTCAACACCTGTGCTCTGGATTAACCAATAATCTGAGCTTTCGTGTTCTTCTCTGTCTCGGTCCTCTGTTTCCATTCTCTTTGGAGTCTAATGATGATGTTAAGGTTGTCAGTCCTGTTTTTCTGTCACTGTCTCTGTGTTCACTGCGGGTCTTCTTGTGTCTGTTTCAGTTTCCTTTGGTTATTTCTTGTTCATGTCTTGTGTTACCTTTGCTCCCGTGTGTGTGTGTGACTGCTTTTACTTTTGTCTTGTTGCACTGCTGCTGGATGTTCAGGCTAGTGTGTATAAATAGTCCTTCCCCTGTATTCCCTGCCATGCTCCCTCTTTTTGTTTGACTTTTCCGCCTCATTCTTTCTTATTTATTGATTTATTTGTAGACGTCTTTATGCCTGAGCTGTATTTTGTTTCTTTGTTTTTGCAGTAATTCAGGAAAATAAGTCTCATCTTCTATTTACCTTGGCTTTTCTTCAGGAGCGGACTGGAAGGTAACTGGCTGCAGGCACTTTCCAAAATCAGCGCTGCACACTTTTAAGCATGCAGTACAGCAGAGATGCCTAAATTTCTTTAAAAAAATGTTGACCATGGAGGCAGGCATGATCCCTTCAGATGTAACATAAAAAGTACTGTGCATAAGTTTTGCGTTTACTGTGGCTTGGTTCATTTATGTTTGTCTGAAGCTCTGAGGAGCATTAAAACAAAAGTGGCCTGAGTCTGAATCCCAGAAACCCGACACGTTCTTTTTGTGACGCATCTCATTACTGAAAAGGTCTGCAGTGGAGTGAAGATCGGAAGTGATGTAAGCCTGTGGAGTGACAATATTCAACACTTTCAAGTGACGCTCAGCTTCACTGTGCGTGACAAACGGCCGTCATTGCTTCCCAAACACTTCCAGAGAAACGTTTGCACTAAGATTTCAGTTTGTGAGAGCCAGACGTACTCTCAGCTCCGTCTCTGCTGCTGTAAACCCAAACAAATGCTGCACAGACCGCCTGTGAACGCAGCCAACACTGCCCGCCCCCCACCTCCACCAATCCGCTTTATGAAAGCAAACAGCGCTGCTCAGGGTCAAGTACTACTTTTATCCCTGCAGCGTTTTCCCATGGACTCACCACCGCCCTCTCTCTCTCTCTCTCTCTCTCTCTCTCAATAACACACACACACACACACACACACACACACACACACACACACACACACACACAGTCCTGTTTGTATCACTTCAGAGGACATCACACTGACGTACATTCAGTCACTTTCTGCCTACTTAACTTAGAATATTCCAAAACCTGACTGTGCATCACTTCCACACTGACGACCTCCCAGTACATACCCAAACTCTGTTTTTATGCGAGGTCAGCAGAACAAAATCCAAACCCTGATCAGTCATGGCCTAGCTACCAATCAGCTGTTGTTACCATAGCGTAGAAAATCATATTGTGGTAGTATGGAGTAATGTGGGTACCTTTTCCTCCTGTGGCCTGCAGCATCTTCAGGTGATCCACAGTCATCTGGAGGATTTCTGCCTTCTCCAGTTTAGCTGAACTCTGACAGAGAGGGACGACAGATAACAGTTCACACCGATTCCAGTAAAACATCCTCTTTTGAGGGTGACTCCAAACCAGGCCTGCGGGTTGATCCACTTTCACCAAGTACTGAAGTTTTACATGAAATAAAAACCATGTTTGCAGCACACTTGGAGTGAGTTTATTGCAGCTGTCCATGCACAAAAGCTTCTGATCAAAAGTCCGATTAAAATGTAACTGCTAAGCAAAGAAAAGTCATGTAATGCATCATCTGTAAAATCTTCCACTTGGAGCGTAACATCCAAGTGATTAATGCTTAGTAATCTAAAAATACAAACTGCTGTAGATTATATCTGTGTTTTTGTAAAATCCATTCTGCTATTCCTGCGATAGTTTAATGCACTGAGCAACAATTTGTAAACAAGCCCACATGCACGCTGCGATAAATGTTTTCAAGACAACTACGCTGATTATTTCAGGTTTCTTCTCGCATGTACGTGAAACTCCTCACTGCCTACTTCACCTGTCTAGTGTTTAGTTTTAGACCTCATGATTTATTAATCCATCTGTCTGCTACTTCTAAGGTCAAATCTTGAAATTTCCCATATAAGAAAACATTTCTTTGCAGATGACACTCAAATGTATTTTGGAGTGGAGTGGAAGCGCTGCACAGACACGTGGCTGTGTCTCAATTCAGGGACTGCATCCTTTGGAGGCCGCATTTGAAGGCTGATTACGTCAAAGCGACGTGACAAAGGATGTCCCTATTAGAAGGCTGCTCCAAATTAGGCTGACAAATGCGTCCTTCATTTCCCCGAATTTGAAAGATGGGTCGATGTATCCTTAGTGGCCCAACCTATCCCAGAATTCATAGTGTGGCCCAGCCATTTCCAGTTTCCAACAATGGCGGCAGCTACTTAGTTGTAATATTACTCTTATTACTCTTTTCAATACTAGTATTTTCATAATGATATAAAATTCTTGTCAAATGTGGCAATGGTGGAGGAGCGCAGCTAAAGAGTTTGAAATATTGCTCTTTCTGGGTCACAATATAAAGTTTTAACATATTTTCAGGCGAGAAAGTAGGTGTGTAAACTTCAAATATCTGCTCGGTTTATCAAGACATCACATATCGCCAAAAGTGCTCTGTCGTTTTCGGAGAAGTCTGTTACCCGCCAACTTGATAGCTGACTGGGTGATGAAGGCTCACTAGAGCCCGGCAAGAACAGCAAACTCCCGGCACATCGTTTTCAGACCCCGCGTGGTCTTTCACTACTCAGGTTAAACATGATATATAAGTCACTTAGATAACTTAAAAATGTTATTGTTTGGCTTTTTTTTTGGTTTTTATTTGTCCCTGAGTAAATTTGTTTGGCTGAGATTAAAGTTATAGTTCACACACAGCTGAATAAACGTCAAACAGAAAACTGATCAAACAGAAGTATGAGACGGTCGAGAATTGACTTCAGTGACCTGTCATATTTTAGATAGCGAGAAGTAGACGGCTGAGTTTATTAAACTTTTTAAAGTTATTAAACTTTTTATAGTTATTAAACTTTTTAAAGTTTATTAAACTCCACTGAGACAGCTGGTGACATAAATCTGAAGGCTAGACTGTCCCATTTCACAGCCTCACACTTCTGGCCTTCTCGGTCTTCGGAGAACCCGGCCTTCGCGGTCAACGTGGGCCGGGTCCTCCTAAGGATGCAGCCCCTGAATTGAAACACACCCACTGAGCACGCAGCAGGTAAACAGGAGACTGTCGGTCGGTACCTGTTTCTCAAATGCTGTTGGGACAAGTCTCCGTAACTCCGACAGGCTGTTATTGATTCTGTCTCTGCGTCTCTTCTCGATAATCTTAAGAAAAAATATTAAAATCAGTTGAAATCATCACCGTTGGATACTCCAGTACACATCCGCTGACAGAAACAGTGACCTTACCCCTCTGCGTTTCTTCCTCGCCATCACTTGCGTCGTCGTGGTTGGAGAGCCACATCTTACCAAAGATTCTTTCATGTGTCTGTGGAAAATAAACGAACTGTGGAATTTGGTTTTCTCAGACCTTTTCAGGCATGCTCAGAAGAAGAAAAGAAGCCCATGATGCACACAAGAAATTTTTTATGAATAACTAAAAATAAAAAGTTCGATTTTATTAAAATAATGTCAGGAAATCATCAGTGACCCCCCCCCTCTCTCTCACACACACACACACACACACATAAATTATCACCTCAGTCTCTCTGCATAATTTTCCTGGTGGTGCACAAAGATCCCTGCAGTGTCTCTGTGCCCCGCCAGGGGGACCCGCCCCAGAGTTTGAGCACCGCTGTGTCGACATAAACATGTGAACACCGGGACTGCAAAGTTTATTCCTCTGCTTATTTATGAGAGATGAAGGTTAGAGAGAGAAGAGTAAACGCTGCAAAAATCCGTGTGACAGATTTTTTATATTTATTTATATTTCATCATGTGTTTGTCTTCATTTCTTATCTCTAACCCATCATCCACTCACTCCTCTGCAGATCACCCCACTTAGTGTAGAATATTAATAACACTGCATGCTTGGATAAAATATAGTAGATTTTATTAGACTAAACTGCCCAATTTTATATTAACATATAATAAACGAGCACCGCATACTTCTTACAGAAGACATTTACTACACAGCAAAATCTCCAGTGTTAAATTAACACTGGAGAGTGTCTATATGGGTCCACTCCTCTGAGTGTTAAATACAACACTGTTGAGTGTTAAATTATGTTTATTAAATGTTTAAAAGTAACCTAGTGAGTTTTGAAGATTAACAAAGACTAACACTGAGCAGTGCTGGTTTTCTAACACTGGAATATTTCTAACATTTTGAGTTATTTTCCAGTGTTAGAAAACCAGCACTGCTCAGTGTTAGTCTTTGTTAATCTTCAAAACTGACTAGGTTACTTTTAAACATATAACACTGTCAAAAGTGTTAATTTAACACTCAACAGTGTTGTATTTAACACTCAGAGGTGTGGACCCATATAGACACTCTCTAGTGTTAATTTAACACTGGAGATTTTGCTGTGTAGAGTGTAAGTCTGAGGTATTTAACTTCACTGTTTCCATTTCATGCTTTGTTCGTTTCACCACCTTTAAGATATTAATACTGCGACAATTAAATTTAGATAACGACAAAGATTGTTCAGTTTTACAGAAATAGTCTTGTAACAATTTTGTAACACATTTAATAAAATGTATGCCGTGATTTCTTTATACAGTGGTCTTTGAACTGTTCCGGTGAAAAAGCAGCTCCTTTAAACTCTGCAAATTACTACACAAGATTTCGGAGAGACGAAGCTGGTTTTGATTTCCTTTCCTCTCATCTTCTTCTGACACCGAAGGTTTATCAGGCGATCCTTTGAATGGGGAGTAACCCTTAACTTGGGAACCGCTCAACTAAACTGATCGTATTAAAAGCAGATAAAAGCAGCTGATTACACGCTGATGGATTTCTATTAAATGCATGCATTTGACTGCACCAGTTCACTTTAAAGGTATTTATAAGGGTGTATTTAGAATCTGCAGTACCTTTATTTTACTGAAGTATTTGAGCATTTCACCAACAGTGAACATAGAATAGAATAGAATAGAATAGAATAGAATAGAATAGACCGTTATTTCCATTATACATGTACAACGAAATTGTGGGTGCTCCACTCCAGCTGTGCAGGAATAAAGTAAAATATAAATAGTAGAACATGTGGAATAAACCGAGCCCTTTAAATTCACTTTTAAATTCAGAAATACAAAACTGAACAAAACCAAAACAAACAAACCATGAAAAGTAATTTGGAGGGAAAATTAGCTGAAAGTAAAATTTTATTGTTTTGAACTTTTTCCAGCTTTGAGCGGATTTTAAGGTTCAGTGACGTCACTCGGTAAAAACGAGCGCAGTTTTCATCATGTTTATTCTCCTTTGCCTTTTCTTTCAGGAATAATTAAAAGCTTGTGCTCATCTCGGTTTTTAGGAGATCTGCTGAATTAGCAAACGTTTTTGTTTGACTCATTTTTGAAGCACAAAGTCCCTGTATTTACATGTCTTATTTATGTTCCTTTTTTGTCTCATTCACTGGAAAATCTGATTAGAAATGAAAGGTTTGCCAATAATCTTTTGTGACATTTTATGAACCGCTAAAATTCCTCACATTTATTTTTAGGGCGATTAATGTTTGTTTAGACACATCAGTAATAAAGAGCTCCGTGAGCGTCAACATTTAGGTTGAAACGATGTGAAATATAAAGACATAAGCTAAACGAACTGCGATGTTTTCATTTCTGTCATAAGAAAAAGAGAAACGTGTGTGAAATCTCACCCCGGATAAATGTTCTCGCTGCCCACGTCGATGGTCTCCTCTACCTCGCTCTCCGCGGAGCTGCTGTCCTCGCACGGCCGCTTCATAGCGCGTTGTTGGCGCGGAAATGTGGCCGTCTGTCCCGGGAGGAGACGCGAAGGTTTCAAAGACTTCTTTTATTCCTGCGAATTTGCTGACCGGAGATCAGACCGGAGTGAATGAATGATCGAAACCCGGTGGGTCCTGATGATCTGGTGTTAATGTGCCCTAAGAGCGTGTGCGGTTAATCCACGGGGTCAGGTTCCTGAGACAAAAAACGTTTTCTCCAAATAAAAGTCACGTTAGTTTCACAGGGTTCCGGTTTCTCTCAGCGGTGCGTGTCCGGCCAGAAGTCCGGGACAGGTGGCCTGGATGTCGGCTGCAGACTGGACTGTTGACCGGTG
This sequence comes from Diplotaxodon limnothrissa, assembly GCF_057381915.1. Taxonomy (NCBI): domain Eukaryota; kingdom Metazoa; phylum Chordata; class Actinopteri; order Cichliformes; family Cichlidae; genus Diplotaxodon; species Diplotaxodon limnothrissa. Next base: position 26,072,052 of record NC_140610.1, read on the forward strand.
AGTCCTTCTCCTCCTTCTCCTGCTTCTCCTCCTCCTCTGCCGCTGGAGCTTTCCCACGAAGCCTGGGAATCACACACACACACACACACACACACACACACACACACACACACACACACACTGTGAGGTGCGTCTGGTTCGGAGGCAGTACGCACGTACACGAGCGTGCGCATGCGTGCATGTATGGGAACGAGGCCATCAGAAAACAACGATTATATCAGGCAGCAGGTCTGAGAGTGACTGCTGCACCGCAAACCTGAGGTCCTCTGAAGCTCTGAGGTCCTTTTATTTCCAGCAGCTCACCCCACTGATGCTTTATTCCATAGTATAAAATACTTTTAAAAAAGTTTATAAAGTACTTTTCTCGTCTTACTGACTGCTCAGAGCACTTTAGCAAGAGGCTGATAGAGCAGAAGGCTGAAATGGCATCATGAAGGTTTTGGGTACATTCAGCTTCAGCCCACTGGAGGCAGGAGGTCAGTGAAGGTGGTGACCAAGCGTCCTCAGGCACGTCTTAACAGTGAAAACCTGCAGCTTGAGCGTTGGTCTCTGTGGTGTGATGGAATTAGAGATACATCAAATATTTTGGTCCAAATATCTTTTTTTCCCCTCAAAACAATAATAACATTTTCTTTAACACTCCATTTAACTCTAACACTCCATCCTAGAAGGACATTGGAGAGATGGTCAGGAAGCTGAATGTGGTCAGTAGGAAAAACGACATGAACTTGGAAGCGTTGGCCGGATTTGTGCAGGATGAAAGAGACTGATGCACAGACATCAGCGGTTACCATCGTGCAGTAAAGAGGGGTGAGTTGTATCTCAAGACACAGTAAGATGTTGGACCTCAGCTTGACATAAATGCTAGGAGAGATGAGCACGAAACACCCACAGTCAGCTGACGGACATGAAGCAGAGAGGGCCAAACGTCCTGACCGAGAGAAGTCACTCACCAAATCATTACTTCAAGTTCTTGTCTGTGAGTCTGAACTGTGTTTTGTGTATGTGATGTTACTTTGCTTTTGCGCCCCAGGGCAGCTGTGGCTACAATGTAGCTTGCCATCGCCAGTGTGTGAATGTGTGTGTGAATGGGTGAATGACTGAATGTAGTGTGAAGCGCTTTGGGGTCCTTAGGGACTAGAAAAGCGCTATACAAATGCAGGCCATTTACCATTTATTGATTTTTACACCAGATTCAATCTTCACTTTAAAATGAGGCTCTGACCCACTGGACCTGCATCCACCAATCCTTTGCTGCCATGCCGGAAAGATGCTTTAGCCAGAAACATTACGTATGACATGTCAGAAAAAGGCTAGTGTGTGTGTGTGTGTGTGTGTGTGTGTGTCTGGTCTCTCTCACACGATGATTGGGTTTCAGTGAACACAGCCAGGAGCTGTGGGAATATCACACACACACACACACACACACACACACACACACACACACACACACACACACACACACACACACACACAGAAGCATCTGTCTTTTCACACCTGCTAATCTGTTAGCGGTGCAACAAGGATTTAATGCAGGAATTATACTGTACCAACACACACACTGATACACACACTGATACACAGACTGGTCTCACTGCGAGGACTAACTAAAACCAAACTGGTCCTCACATTGATGCAGATACGAGCACACAGACTCACACAGGACCCCCCCCCCCCACCGTTTCTCCGTTCGTTCTGATAACTTCAAGTGGGCTTGTCAGCACCCTCTCATTGGCTGAGCTCCTCCTCTTTCTGTCCAGGTAATTACTGTAACAGTGAGTCTGTCTACACATCTACACAGCAAGGCCTTCATTAAAGCTCAAATCTGAAATGCAATGAAATCTCAGATTTTTCCTGCGGGATGGAAACCTCTGCTGCGGGTCAGTTAATGAAGACAGCAAGAACTCCAGGTGTTATCCAAGACATGAGTGATGAATCCTGACTCAGTTTAAAAATCAGTAATTACATTTTTGAATCTTAAAAGGTCTGCTTACTTTATGCGTGCCTGCACGAAGTCATGAAATGACAGTACTGCACTTCTAACAAATTACCAGTCGAGTAACAACTTTAATTTAGCTGGAGTCAAATAGTCCGTACACATTCCGAGAACATCAGAATTTTTATTTCATCACTTCAAAAATGAAGCAGTCAGCTGTCCTCAGGTTTCGCTCTCCTGGAAGGTCAAGTCTAAGGGACAAAAGACTTACAGGAGAGGAGGTGAACTAAACCCATCAACTTTCAAAATAAAATGCTTTAGGATTGTGATGGTCCTTCATATATCCATCCTGCAGGTCTCTCTCATTGCACCGCTGATGAGGCCGCCCGTTGAAACCGTAGTTATGATTTTTGCTGTTGTTGTGCTTCATTTCTGTTGTTTTAAATTTGGTAAAGCTAAAGTTTGGAACAACTCTGACTCATTTTATGAGGCTCGTATTCGCCCTCTAACTTGGGAGTTGTGACTTAAAGTAATACGCATTACTCTGTACTTTTAAGAAAGAAAAAGAAAAAGTAATGCATTATTTCACTTGTTGCTGCATGTTTTCAAGAATGAGGCTGATGTGCAGAGCTGCAGTAAGCACAGAGGGATGATGAACCTCTCCAAGAAGACCTCTGTGAAGCTCTAAGAAGAGCTACACTCATTACATCACTTAAGCATTATTCATATGAAGTCCACAGTGTATCTACACAAACCCGTACCATAATAGGAAAATCTTTCTTTATTACCACAAAGCTGAGAGCCAAGCTCACAGAGGAGCTCAGATAAAGTGCCAGCTTTGGGGTTGTGCTGAGTTTGCGCTTCATCGTCACATTCTTGTCACTTTGTGGCACTGAGCATGGTCCAGAAGTTTTAGCTCAAGCTGCTGTTTTAGTTCCATCTCCCACATGAATGACGTGTGAGACAGCACACAGGAAATGGAATATTTGACTGTCCATCCACCCATCATGGAGATAAACAAAGTACAATAACTGTTATATTAGTTAGAGTGGCACCAAACACTGACAGAAACAGAAGCTTGGGTTTCTGCTGGACTGAAAAGTCTCACTCCAAGGTGTTGCCTTGCAGCTGTGGAGCTCAGGTGAAACTATCCCAGAGTTCAGCTGTGGACTGCATCTGGGACAAACTAACACAGCTCAGTTCATGCAGCCTCACACGGCGTCAGTCAGAAAACCTCTGCTTCTGAGCTGAGACGGAAAACAAAGGAACAAAGGAACAAACGAAAATAAATGAGCAGAAACTCAGATGTCAATTAAACACAGTTAGTTTCAGTTAAAGTTGTTTTACAAGAGAAGCTGCTGCCAACGCACTCCCGGTTCTGTGTGTGTTGATGATATCAGAGGTTTATTGGTGTCGGGGGTCACAGAGGACAAGCAGGGCCATCCTATAGCAGGAAACGCAGCGTGTCAAGGGAGGAATATCTCTGTGTGTAGAGGGTAATATCTCAGGGAGCGCTGAGCCAGAGTGCTGGGCCGTGAGTCGGAAATCCCTTTGGAACAAGGGAACATGACTGGGAGGTGTGTGTGTGTGTCTGTTTATACACTGTGTGTGTGTGAGAGAGAGAGAGAATGGGAGGAAATGGTGTATTATTCTCAGTTAAATGGTGCTCGCCGCCCGTCCGTCGTTACGACGCCTCGGACCTCACACCACTCGACCCCTCGTTCCCACAGGACGTCCATTACACACACACACACACGCACACACACACACACACCATAATTGTCATCTTTTTTCCAGAAAATAAGAAGAAACTCAATTTTTATTGCAATAACTTGTTAAAGTGATTATAATACGTTTTTTTCTTTTCTGTCTTCCTTTTTTATGTTTATCAGGTTTATCATGTTACAGTGTCCTTACAGACTGTTCAATGAACCCTCACACAGTTAGTTAAACATCTTTTCCTTGGGCTGAATCACAGACGTTATATGGTTTCAGACTCCTTCAGGCTTTAAGCACTGCTTCGGGCACATCACTTTTTATAGTAAGGCAGTGTGCACATGGAGCACGGCTCGTGTCTGAGCAGATAACTGCTCCCGCAGAGGCTTCAGAGTCCTCTGTGCAGTTTCAGCTCATGCTGTTTCACCTCACAACTCCTTTGAATTTTGGGAGGACCTGTGAGACTCCAAGCAGCACCATGGACATGCAAATCATGCAGCAGAAACCCTTTCAGCCTCTCTGCCTGTTTTCAGGGTGTTGCATCTGCAGCTGTCTGGAGTTTGATCCTTTTTCTTTCAGTTTTGTGTCGCTCTCCTTTGTCTCCTCCACAGCAGGACCGTTTTGTTTGCAGAGCTGAGTTTTCCACAGTTACATGGCATTTCCTCTGCTGCTGGGGTCCATTAGTGCAAATCTTATAATGGATGCGGAGCAGTATGGGGACGATGTTCATCAGCTCCAGATGAAGATGGTGGCGTTGGAGCACTCCCACGACTGGTACAGAAATCCTTGAGTTTTGCTGCCTGACCCTTTACGTAGAATGTGGGTCGTTGAATTTGCAGAGATTGTGGGACTTTTGTTCATCCATCCATCCATCCATCCATCCATCCGCACCACAAAGCTAACAGCATGTAGCCGTGTACATCGAATGCTAACTGCTCGAAAAGTTCATCAAGACAAAGAAGCTAAAAACAAATCAAACACACGTTAAAAGCTCAGACGATGACTGATGCAGTGGGCAGTGTTCACCGATTTCCTTAGTTTCACTTTCAGCACAGAGACACTCTTGGTATCCTCACACGTCTGTCTCATCCGCAGGAGACAAAGTACCAAAAACAGCTCATCACTGCTGTTAGCCTGCCTCCTGGTGACCTTACAAACCTGCAGCATGTACACATATATAAAATCTACAGACCAATGATACACAACCACACCTAGACACTGAGTCTGCATCAGTTCACAGACAGAATTTGAACGTGGAACCAGTTGGAACGCTGATGCGCTGTTCTGTAGGAACTGCGCAGCTCCTTGTTGCCACTGCACAGCATCCCGTCTTCTTCTGTCTACATCTGTGAGCTGAGGAGAGTAGCTGTAAACTTTAACAGAGGAGCGTTGCCCCGTTCTGGTCTGATGGAGGATTCTAGCTGCTCAGCAGTCCTGCCACTGCTTTGTCCTGTTGTGGGTTTCATGATACTCCAGATGTTCTCAGCTGGTCAAAGGTCTGGACTGCAAGCAGATCAGTTCAGCACCCGGACTCTTCTTTTACAAAGCCGTGCTGCTGGAGTAGATGCAGTCTGTGGTTTAGCATCCTCCTGCTGAAATATGCAGGCCTTCCATGAAATGCACGTCTGGATGTGGACGTGTTTCTGTGTTCTATTGTCTATGAAATTTGGATTCATGAGATTAGCATTGCATTGTATTTATATTTAGATCTTAAACAGCATCATGACAGTGGTGGAACGTGCACAGTAAATAACTTGCCTGCTGTCTGAGGATGCTCTCTGAAACAGCAGATCTGTGGATTCTTCTGGTAAAAGGAAATCAGCTTCTCTGTGAATACACACATTGAGTGATTGATGCCTGACATGTTTTTATTAGCAGCTTCCTGTGATTTGGTGTTTGGACAAAGCCAAGCCAGACACATCCTGCCCAGATACCATCTCTCGAAACACCTCCGAGTCCTGAATTCTCCAAGTCCTGAATACTCTCTATAAATACATATACATATGGCCGATGTGTAAAAGAACACGATACAGCACCAACCACATTCTGTTTGGTGTGGAATGAATATGCTGACACTTTAGAGGGCGTATTCATGTTTTTATTCTTTGCGGTGGTTGGATTATTTCACATTCCTGCTGTGAATTAGCCCGGGGACAGACTGGTGACCCGTTCTGAGCGCACCCAACCTCCAGCCAGCCTCCTTGACCCTGAGTAGAATAAGCATTCAGAAAAATGGTTAGATGTGAATTCTGTACTTGCATTAAAACAGTCTGACACATTTGTTCTGCTTTCCCCCAAAACAACAATAAAATTACAATTTATTTAATTATTTAAACCTCTACATGTGTCTTGTATTGCTGATGATCGTGTGCTGTGTTGCCGACACTCAGATAGGAAGTAGATTTAATTGAAAATGCTCACCAGCAGTACCAGATATTAAAACATCAGCACATCGATGGCGAAACTTTAAACCAAAGAGTAGATGCAGAAACGACATCTGACCACTTTATATGTGAGAGCTCTTTATTTTCAAAGCGAAAAACTGAAGCGCGTTCTTAACACCTTTACAGGACGTCTGCATGCCGGTGGAGGTGGGGCTGAGGGGTGTTTATCAGCAGCTTTAATGCACTCCCACAGACTGTATGAATGTCTGCTGTCTGAGGACAGAATGCTCCATTGTTGTGATGAAGGAAGCTCACAGACGCGTCCTCTGGGAGCCGTGCGGTACGAATAACCTGCAGGTGCAGCACTACCCCGCTTCCTTCCTGTCACCTGACCTGTGTTTCTCATCGGGACACGATGCAGATGTGTGTGTGTGCGTGTGTGTATGTGTGTGAATCAGCTGTGTTTAAATGTCTCGCAGAGATTGTGATATTAAAACATGACAGAGAGCGTTTGAAGAGCGACTGAGATGTAAACGCTGACCGTTATTGACTCTTAGGGTCATTTTAACACTCACTTGACCACTGACCTTTCCTCCACCTCCCCTCTAAGAAAAGAAAAGCTAAGTTAAGCAGAAGCTGTCTCATCAAGAACAGAAACAGAAGGAGAGAAGCACAGCGCCAAATCACAACAGCAGTCGCCTTAAGACGCTCAAAAACCCCCCAACAACAATCATTAGCACTATGCACTATGAGCAGGAATTGTAGCAGAACTGGACTTCCTCTCAGAAACACGAGTGTAGTAACAGTCCAGTTTAGTCCTGTGGATTTTTTTTGTAGTTCATTTTGGAACTTTTATACCTTGTCAGATATGCGCATGCACTTGGAATAAGTCAGTAAATATAACCTCCCAGCTCAGCGAAGAACCCTTGAAGACCCTTCACTTTATCAGCAGAGGAGGAGAACTGAGAGGAGAAGATGAGAAGTTCCCAGCAGAGATGAAGGTGGAAGAGTGTTGAAGGAGTTTAAGCCTCTAATCTCCAAACACCTCACCACACACTCAGGAACTCTCCGGAAAATCTGCAGTAAATATGTGAGAGGTGAGGTTGTTACAGTCCAGGCTGGAGAAAATACCTGTCAGCAGCTCCATCACACACACACACACACACACACACACACACACACACACACACACACACACACACACACACACACACACACACACACACACACACACCTTCCTATATTACCAACACGTACCTGGACTTTCATGTCTCATCATTTTAAAAAGTGAGAATGATAGAAAGCAGTAATTAATCCAAGTGCATCAAATTTAATGGGTTTTTTTTAGTCATCATCATCAGTGTGTGTTTTCCCTTGAATAAACTGCATATTTGCATGTTTGCATACAATTTTAAGCAATAAATTGTACAAAAACATATTTAAATTCAAAGGTATTTTATAAATATAAACCGACATTTAAATGTAATTTTTTTTATTTGCCAGACAAAATTATAGTTTTCTGGCAGTTATTTGACGGCTCAGGCTTCGCGGGGTTAAAATCTTTTTACTAGGATTTAAGCTCTGAAACAAAGAAAAGACGTTTACAACAATGCAAACAAACTCAATGCTCTGATAAAACTTCTAAAACTGGATAATTATGATTTTGTTTTATTTAAATGTCTGTTTCAGTAAATTGCAATGAGAATAAATAAATGTTTCTTTCCTTCAACAGTTACTATGCAATATTTCCATATTTCAGTGTTTTCAGAATTTGAACACATATTTTCTAACTCTCACACTGCCTAGCCGTCACTGTTGATATGCAATACAAAATATTATAAAATATTTTTATAGGTATATAATTTGAGACTTTCATTTTTTTATTTAGCTAAATTGTGCTTTTCATTGTGTTACTCTGCTACATGCAGCAAAATGACACACTTATCAAGCACTTTAAAACCAGATCTATTGATATAAATACTATATGCTTATATTATTGCATGTTTATACCCCCCCCCCCCCCCCCCACACACACACACACACACATATGTATATAAAAAAAACCCACCCAGCACGCCCCTGCGGGCGGTTTATCCTTCAAGCTCGGGTCCTCTACCAGAGGCCTGGGAGCTTGAGGGTCCTGCGCAGTATCTTAGCTGTTCCCAGGACTGCGCTCTTCTGGACAGAGATCTCCTATGTTGTTCCCGGGATCTGCTGGAGCCACTCGCCTAGCTTGGGAGTCACCTAGTGCTCCGATTACCACTGGGACCACCGTTACCTTCACCCTCCACATCCTCTCGAGCTCTTCTCTGAGCCCTTGGTATTTCTCCAGCTTCTCGTGTTCCTTCTTCCTGATGTTGCTGTCATTCGGAACCGCTACATCGGTCACTACGGCCGTCTTCTCATGTTTGTCTACCACCACTATGTCCGGTTGGTTAGCCACCACCATTTTGTCCGTCTGTATCTGGAAGTCCCACAGGATCTTAGCTCGGTCATTCTCCATCACCCTTGAGGGCATCTCCCATTTTGACCTCAGGACTTCCAGGTTATACTCGGCACAGATGTTTCTGTACACTATGCCGGCCACTTGGTTATGGCGTTCCATGTATGCCCTGCCAGCTAGCATCTTGCACCCTGCTGTTATGTGCTGGATTGTCTCTGGGGCATCTTTACACAGCCTGCACCTGGGGTCTTGCCTGGTGTGATAGACCCCAGCCTCTATGGATCTTGTACTCAGAGCTTGTTCTTGTGCTGCCATGATTAGTGCCTCCGTGCTGTCTTTCAGTCCAGCTTTGTCCAGCCACTGGTAGGATTTCTGGATATCAGCCACCTCCTCTATCTGCCGGTGGTACATACTGTGCAGGGGCCTGTCCTTCCATGATGGTTCCTCGTCTCCCTCCTCTTTCTTGGGTTTCTGGGTGCTGGACTTGGGGTGGAACCCTCCATGCATGGTAAGGAGCTTTCTTGTCTTTATGTCAGTGGCTTCTATCTCCTCCTTTGGCCAACTTATTATACCAGCAGGGTACCTGATCACGGGCAGGGCGTGGGTGTTGATAGCCCGGATCTTGTTCTTACAGTTCAGCTGACTCCTCAGGACTTGCCTGACCCTCTGCAGGTACTTGGTGGTTGCAGCTTTTCTAGCGGCCTCTTCATGGTTCCCATTCGCCTGCGGGATCCCCAGGTACTTGTAACTGTCCTCTATGTCTGCAATGTTGCCTTCTGGCAGTTTGATCCCCTCCGCTCTGACTTCCCTCTCTTTGTTATTATCCGACTACACTTCTCCAGCCCGAATGACATCCCGATGTCATTGCTGTATATCCTGGTGATGTGGATCAGTGAATCGATGTCTCGTTCACTCTTGGCATACAGTTTGATGTCATCCATGTACAGGAGGTGGCTGACAAAAGCTCGGTTGCGTAGTCGGTATCCGTAGCCAGTATCCGTAGCCAGTCTTGTCAAATATCTCACTGAGGGGGTTCAGGCCTATGCAGAACAGCAGTGGGGACAGAGCATCTCCTTGGTAGATCCCGCACTTGAAGGTGAAGTTACTTTAAAATAGTAACTTAGTTACATTACTAGTTACTTCTACCAACACGAAAACTGCAGTCGTGGTGCTTTCGATTGTACTCAGAGCTCGGAAATTCTTCCTTCTGAATAGGAAGATGTAGGTAACACCAGACTGCAGATGAGCTGCATACAGGGCTGGACTGGGACAAAAAAATCGGCCCGGGCGTTTTGACTGACCGGTCCGCCATTATAGGAAAAATCATAAAGCCTTTGAATGAAAACAAACACTGTTGTGACAGTGATGTACACTGTTCTGATGGTATATATGTATCAATCGTTTGTTGTAAGATTCAGATAATTACTTTTTAAAAGCTAGACATTTTAAATGAGAATAAGAAAAAAGTATTTCTTTGTGCCCCCCTTTCCCTGTTAACGCCCTAACTGGCCTCCTGGCAACACTTTGCTAGACCCGGCCCTGCACAGTTACCAGCTGTCAGCTACATAGAAAAGGATCCTGGGGTTATTTGTCTCTCAGAAACAGTTCATAACTTCCCTTCACCTCATTCATGTCACCTAAAAGGTAAACCTGTTTCTCCATCACCTGTTCAGCTCTGATGATTCAGTAAGGACATCTCCTGGTTTCATCTTCATGTTTCCCTCTCACCACATAACCAAACCATATCATGACCAGCAGCTTTTACAGCTGTGGCTCCAGCAAACATCAGCTGATACTAGAAATTAATATTAAATAAATTCTAACAACAGCTTAAACGTGCTGCTGTTGTTTAGCGCGACATTGGTTTCTTCTTTCTGGCGCGAAGTGGGCAATAAACAAACAAGAGAGAAAAGCTGATCAGCTGATCATTGATCAGTTTCATGATTGAAGTAGAAACGGGAGAGAGAGAATAAGAGGAGAGGAGGCAGCTGTGCAGCAAAGACACAGAATAAATACAGCTTTGTGTCTTTTTCATTCTAGCTGAAGTCCAGGACAAACTGTGTTCCTTTTCACCTCAATACGAAACGAAAATATTACAAAACGCGTAATATTTTCTCTGAATACAGAACGATTCCATTTTTTACGGGACGGTTGGCAACTCTAATAATTAACCTTATGAATAAAACAAAGTTCAGTATCAGTAACATCATAGCACCCACCCAGCTGTATAGAAACTCTGTCATGCTAGCTAGTACGCAGTACGAGTTAATGTAACTGACTATAAAAAGTCAGCACAACGAAAATAAACTCCACCTAAACTTGGTTTATATCTGACCCAGATAGACTGCAGGTCATAACTTCTTACCTGAAGTTCAGCCGCTTCGGGTCTCTCCTCCTCCTGCCTCCCCTTTCCCTCATCCACCTGCTGGCCTCCACCACTTGCTAATGTTACTGAATCTGTGGAAGCTCCGCCATAGCCACCACACGAAGTAACGAATAAGGAGCCTATCTAAATCCCAGTAATGATTAACGCGTTCCTGATTTTGGCATAATAACTAGTTACCGTGCTCGTTACCACAATAATAACGTAGTTACTGTAACGCGTTACTTAATAACGCGTTACCCCCAACACTGTGTATATATATATATATATATATATATATATATATATATATATATATATATATATACATATATATAAAATTTAGTTATCTAATTGTGTTTAGAACATTGGAAGTAATAACCAATCTAAATAAAAAAGGACTCAAGTCAGTTTTGCTTTGAACAGATTTACAACATAAATCACCTGAAGGAGTGCTGCTGTATGATTTAAACTAAACTGGTTTAAACTGAACATAGTCTATTAATATAACCAGGTGATTTATACTGTACACACCTGGAGGTGAGTATTGCTGTGTGGATAAACGTGTCTGCAGAGCCTTCAGCGGACGTGTTCTTTCTCTAATGACGGTAATTCTGTGTGAATCATCACATGTTGGGAAAAGAAAGAGAGAGCTGGTGTAGATTTCTCCCATTCTTTCCTTATCTCTCTCGCCCACAGTCGTCCCTTCTGCACTGATACAACTCGTCTGGTTTTGAACTTATCAGAGGCAACACCCAGTCTGGAAATTCACACACACTGAAGTGCTTTTATAAACTCTTTATTAGTCCAGCGCAGGCCTGCTGAGACTTTAGCGTGCTTCACACCATCATCATCCTCCATCCTCGTGAGAATATTTGAACTTCTGTGGCTGGTGTTTGGGTCATTTCTTCCTTCGATCTTTAGGGACAGAGCTGCATCCAAATCCATTTTTTTTCTTATTTTAAGTACAAAAGAAATAAAATATAGACATGAAGATGAAACATAAGTATATTTCCACTTACATGAAGTACAATTTAATCGTTTTACTGATTAATTAATTAATTTGATTTACATTTAAATGTATTTACAAAAGAAAGAAACGTGACAAGCCTGCTGAAAGCTCAAAGTTTCGGCACCTTTTCTTCTTCTGGTAACTATTTTATTTTCCCTCAGTCAACATTTAAAGAGTAAAATGCTGTCCATCAACCTCGCCCCCCATCACTGAAACAAAACCCTCCTGTCTTCATGTCGGGAGGTGTGAGAGCTGATGTTTGTAGCAAGAGCTGCTCTGTTCTCTCCGACGTCCTGTTCAGCATTAGTCTCACCTCGGGAGGCTCGGGCACTTCCATCAGACTGACACGACACACACCACACACATGCATGCGTATAAGAACACATTCACACACAGTGTTCACAACTGGAATGTGTGGGAAATGAAGTTCAGCAGCACCTTTGTCCGATAAATCAGACAGGCCGTGGAGCTCCAGGTGATCGGGATTCTCCTCTTCTGTTTCTCTGCTGTGGTGTGCATGTGTGCGTTGTATGTGTCGTGTGCATTTATTTTTTGTGCTGATGTGCGATGGGCAGTGACAGCGTAGGCTCTGTTACAATAAGAGCCTGTGTAGCAGTAGCAGGGGGCAGGAAGCACCAAAAGGGGCAGAAAGAGGGCATAGAGGGGCACGAAGTCAGGTCAAACACCCTGGGAGAGCAGGCCTGGGAAAACCATGGGAACAGGGAAGGGAAGGGGCAACGGAGGAGAGAGAGGGGGATTTAATAGAACTTGAAGAAGGCTGGGGAGTCACGTCTCAAAGTATGATTCAGTGCTGATATTTCCAAATATCAGCGCCAAGTCGCTCGCCTATTTTTTGAGAAAAACCTTGAAGTCACCACAGGCTGACCATCCCTGCTTGCACTGCCAATGTAATAAAATCCAGCATCATGTTTGATGTTTCAGTAACATTAGATTATGTGCTGCGCATTATTTATATTAACCATCCGTTCCAATCGCATCCTTCAAGGGCTGATTTAGATTCTAAGGTGAACTTGTTGAAAGCCGTCAGTCACAGTCGTGTAGAGTCAGACATGTCCATCACTGACTCGTAAGCCAAGCTGTAATAAAATTAACTACAACTAAGGACATTTCCTCTGTTCATTTTATTTCAGTTTTTCAAGTTCACAGAATCGTTTCAATTGGTTGAAATTTTTTGATTTTAGTAAATTAAAAAATATTTTCATGTTTTTTTGTAATGTATCCTGAGATGTCCGACAACAATTCAATTCAATTAAATTTTATATATACAGGACCAAATCACAACAACAGTCACCTCAAGGTGCTTTATATTGTATGGTAAACCCTGCAATAAGTATCATTACTGCTAAAGGAGGCTGAGGAGTAACTAAACATCTCACACAATGAGAAGGAAAGTGCAGGGGGTACAGGTGAAGAGGCCATGCTGCTAGCGAGTCGGCTATGAGCTAAGCTAAGCTAGCAAAACAATAAAGACACGGTGAGTGAATACTTTGGCTGTAAATTAGCGAGTGAGTACATGAAAAGTGTGCTTCTGATGAAGCACGTGAGGATTACACTATGAAATAAGAATTTATCTAAAGGGTTTTAATTTAATTGCTAGAAAAACAGCACTGTGTGTTGGAACAGGAAGAGGAAGTGATACTCTACTACAGAGAGACAAAAACCACTACAAAAACCAAGTGACAGTGCCACATTTGTGAGTCCTTATACTGAAGTTATGATTATTTTAATATAGTGACACATGTATTGTTATTTCCTGAATGAAAACGTAGCCAGAAATGAACAGGAGGAATCAATGGTAGGGAACAGGCCAGCTAGAGGCAGCGTTGACCTGGCGTGTAGGTACTTATCTGAAGCATAAATCCCCAGTTAGGCCCCAGCCTCATGGGACCACATACCTAACTCCACAGTAACCAGCTATGCAGAAAAATGTATTTTTGTCAGCTGGCACCACGCATGAAACACTGGGATACGATCACACAGTAAATATCACATAATGCACCAGCTCGAGCATTAACACCAGCATCATATCAGCCACTTATGTATGTTACATACACATGTATGCAACATGTTTTAAATCAAGTCAATAACACCAGCAACCACACAAAATGAGGCGCTGTAAGCGGAGATTAAGCCAACCACTCCTTCCTTTCAGCCACTTCGTAAACACTGTAATGGCCGTGGACCAAACTGGACTTGGAAGCAGGGATCAAAACAACAAACTGAAGTCCAGCATTTTTAGTTCAATAAGCAAACAGTGAGTCGACACGCACGCAGGCAACCGGGGAAGCAAAGGACAGAATCCAAAAATACACAATGCATTAGAAGTCAAGCTGCAGACAACATCACGGGTCAAGAATGGGCAGTAGCCATACACAAATAACCCCTGGAAGCACGAGCGAAGGCTGGAACATTTGGAGCAATCTGGTGACTGAACTGGAGTTACGTCTGGATTGTTTGGTTTAAAATGGTTTAAATTTGGTTATACAAATACGTTTGGAGCTGACTGCAAGTTTCCTTCATGTTCTGTTTAGTCTCAATCAGATTTCTGAGACCAAGTGTACAAATAAAACATCAACAAACCTTGAGGCAGATTTTAGGAAAAAGCTTTTTAATTCTCTAGATTCCTTTTACTGGACCAGGCCAAACAACAAAAAGCACAAACCTGGAATTTTATATAATGGTTCGGATGTTTTGGGCTATTACAGATGATAAATGAACAGATAAAGACACAGCGACCAGATGGGCTTCATCTCTCTGCAGTTTCCTGTCGAATCCGGGAGATAATCTTGGGTAAGCCTCCTCCGGCAGCTCGTGGATGTCAGGTCTGAGGGCGACTATCGGGATGTGTGATCTCTCATGACCGGTCCCACTTGTAAACTCCACTAAACAATGACCGCCTCTCAGCAGCACCAAAGAATAACAGTCTTTCACTGCAGGGACACACAATTATCCTTTTCTCTCTTCATCCACCGCACTAGCTCCCTCAAACTCTCTCAGTCTTTCTTTCATCGGTCAAGATGTTAATTCACTTAAAGAACAACTTTTCGCACAAAGAAACCTCCTCTGTCCTCTATGTGAGTGTTAGTCACCATCAAAGCTGTTCTCATGTTCAGTATTTATAGAAATGGATGGGAAAAAGGAAGAAATGGGACGTTTTCTAATGTAAAAGTTCTTTTTTGTTGTTCTTTCTTTCTCAGAAGACCTTTTTCCCTCGCCGAGTTCCAAACTAGAAGCTAACCACATGTTGCTCAACCCAAAGCTGCCAATTTTACATATTTATACTGTAATTAATAATTCAAACTGACAAAACAGAATTTACTGAAGCATTACAATACTTCCCACAAAGGTTTCTGAAGTTCTACTATTTATTTATTTGTTAACCACCAAAATAGTACTGTAAGCAGAAAGGACCCAGAGCTGTATGGTATCATATATTCAGGACGTCCGTATTGCCGGCGCCAGCCTGTTACAACAGTAAGGTTTTCTTTGAGAATGGAACACGAGCAGCATGGAGTGGCTGCCACTAACAACACACACCCACTAGGAGACTCCCAAAGCTATTACAATAGTAGGGCAACCCCCCCCCCCCCCCCCCCCCCCCCCAGTGGTGCTATAACCCAAAAAGGGTTGTTACAATTGCTGATGACATCATCAATAATAACCCATCATCACAGCACAAGCAAGTTGAACCTTGGTTAGCTGTTAGCATTAGCCTGTTAGTAACGTGAATTTTACAGTGTTTATTTATCAGATAAAATAAGCTTAATGTCGCCGTTATTACTGTCCAGCCGGAAACAGCGGGGATGTCCAAATTCAGGCTGCATCCTCCTGAGGACCTGGCCTTTGTGGTCTACGTGGGCCAGGTCCTCCGAAAGCCGGGTAGGCCGGAAGTGAGCGACTGTGAAATTTGACCGTCTACCCTTCAGAATTACGTCACAAGCTCTCTCGGTGGAGTGAAACTCTGCCGTCTGCTCCTTGCTATCTAAAATATGACCGTACGCTGCCGTAAATTCTCGACCATCTCACACTTCTGTTTAATCAGTTTTCTGTTTGATGTTTATTCATCCCTCCATCCATCCATGTTTATTCAGCTGTGTGAAAACCCCAGAGTAATCCTCCCGAGGGATTAAAACAGTTATATTTAATCTAATCTAATCTACTAACTTTAATCTTAGCCAAACCGATTTACTCACGAACAAATAAAACACTGAAAAAAGCCAAACAATAACATTTTTAAGTTATCTTAAGTGACTTATATATCATGTTTAATCTGACTAGTTAAAGACCGCGGGCGGTCTGCAAACGATGTGCCGGGAGTAGGGATGGGTATGGAAACCCGGTTCTTGTTGAGAACCGGTTCCCACTGTTTCAGTTCCTTGGAATTGTTTGCCATTTTTGCAAACGATTCCTTTATCGATTCCAGTCGCCCCGAATGACGTCACCACGTTGCGGAGCGTCATTTACCTGGCAGGAAACACGGCGTGTAAGCGGCTCAAACGCTAAAAAGTTTGGCTATACTTTACGAGAATGGATGACAACAGGGCAACTTGCAATACTTGCAAAGTAGCTATTTCATTTAAGGGAGGAAACACTATGAATATGCAAAAGCATTTGCTCACAAAACACGCGATGACCTTAAATGAATGTCGTGTTTTTAATTCCGCTCCGGACTCGTGAATCTCACCCAGCAGCAATGGTAACGTTTGAAAGTCCTCTCCCGTTAACGCGGCAGGTAAATAATCAACTAACAGTGCATATTATGTTAGTGCGATCTGCCTTATTACAAAACCTGCCATTACTGTGCATTTAGGTGACCATGATGAGACAGACAGAGTCTGGCTCAGATGCTGGCAGTTGTTGCTGCAGTCTACCGGTAGCGTCTATATATAAGTCACTTAACCCTCCTGCCATCCTTTAAAAAACTCACACCCATCACCCTAGGGACCATTCTCAGCCACGCCATAAAAAGACCATATATCCATATTTTATTCCACTTTAAATTAGCCAACCTTGTAAAACTACTTCTCCCTGAAATATTCATGTAAAGTTTTAATTATATTTTCGTTGTTTTAACCCTTCAAATCCCAGTGTTATTACATGAGCGCCCTGTGTTATAAGCCCCAAAAACCAAAAAACGAAACTAAATATTTCCACAAAAAACCAGTTGAAGTAATATGTGATTGTCATTATAAGTAGGCCTTTAGATGGACCAAAGATTGGCACCAACATACATTTTGACCTGCCATTATTTTTTTTGCATTTTTTTTGCAATTTAAAAATTAAAACTTCAAGGCCCTGAGTCTTCATTGACATCCAAGAAAAGAAGAAAAAATAAAATCATATGATGATAATTTGGGGTTGAAAAATAGCGTTTATAATGGAAGTCAATGGGCAGAAAATGGTCCCCAGGGTGATGGGTGTGGGGATTTCTGCTGCTCAGCCATTTTAGGCTGATTTAAGGAATTCACACTGGAATATTAACATTGACAGGTAAAAACTATCCTGTGGCAAGTTTGGTTATATTCCACTGAACACAGTGGAAATGGCAGCCATTTAACACATAGCAGTGGCACAAAAAGGTCCCAAGAAGGCAGGAAGGTTAAGATAACTCCTAAATTTCTATCTTGTTCAGCGAGAAGATATAAAACAAAGTTCTAAGCTAATCGACCTTAGTGTTCTCCTTTTTTAAAAAGAATCGATAAGAGAATCGATAAAGAATCGAATCGTTAAACAGAATCGAAAAGGGAATCGGAATCGTGAAAATCTTATCAATACCCATCCCTAGCTGGGAGTTCGCTGTTCTTGCTGGCTCAGATATTTGAAGGTTACACAGCTACATTCTTGACTGAAAATCTGTTAAAAGTTTGTTTTACGACCCAGAAAGAGTAATAAGAGTAATATTGAAACTAAGTAGCTGCCACCATTGTTTGAAATTGGCTGGGCTGCGATATGAAATCTGGGATATGGTTTTTAAATTTTGTTGTCCGGGTGGAAAAGCGGGAGAAATTTGGGAGAATGGTGGCTCAGGGAGATTTTCGGGAGGGGCACTGAAATTCGGGATTCTCCTGGAAAAATCGGGAGGGTTGGCATGTATGCCTTATGCGCGCTCATCCATGTCGCAAGTAAAGTACACCTCTCTTTCAAATATCCTCCATGACTGATGGAGGTTTCAGTCTGAGTAAAATAGCCTGTCATTTTGCAGGTGTTATTCAGCTCACTGTGAAAAGCACTCGTGGCTACTGATCAGTGATCATCCATCCATTCGCTTCCGCTTATCCTTTTCAGGGTTGCGGGGGGCGCTGGAGCCTATCCCAGCTGTCATAGGGCGAGAGGCGGGGTACACCCTGGACAGGTCGCCAGTCTGTCGCAGGGCCAACACACAGAGACAGACAACCATTTGCACTCACATTCACTTGCACATTCACACCTATGGGCAATTTGGATTAACCAATTAACCTATCCCCACTAAGTGCATGTCTTTGGACAGTGGGAGGAAGCCAGAGTACCCGGAGAGAACCCACGCAAACACAGGGAGAACATGCAATATCCACACAGAAAGACCTGTGTTCAGGTCTTTCTGAACACAGAAAGACCTGAACTCAAAGACCTGAACTTTCTGAACTCAGGTCCTGAGTTCAATTCCACCATCAGGTGGTCCTGTTGCCGCACAGGACCTTCTTGCTGTGCGGCAACAGTGCTAACCACCGTGCCACCGTGCTGCCTCTGATCAGTCATCATGACACGTTGAATTCAGTCTTTTAAGTGTGACGTGCAGCACCACTGAGAGTTACAGACTGTCTAAATGCTTTCATCGTTAATAAAATGATCAGTGTGGCTGCTCTACCAGGTGTAACGATTAAGTTTAACATCCAGGCATCCATGAAAAGAGAATTTATGATATTTAACAGAGTTAGAAGTTAGCAGAGAGTTAGCTCGCTAGTTTTCATCTAAAGATGATATACCATGTTTTGATGGAGGGATTTCTGAAAAATTAAAATGTACAGCTCTGCTATCACTTCTGACATAAATGAAGACAAAACTAAACAGTAATGACATTTGTAGGGTTACTGAAGTTGGGCTGGCTGGTATATAATTATGTGCTACGTGGAGGCTAGCTACACAGCTATAGTTAGCATAATATAAACACATTGAAGCTGGAGGATGAACGCTAACCTTTTTCCACTCAATAAAAGTTAATGTGAGGTTTCCCGATGGTTAGGGACAAATGCAATCGGATGGTAGGATGCTAAATGGACCAAACTTTAGTCAGGAGAACAACTAAGATAATCCATCCACAATATGAGGTTCGTCATTAATATACTGCTGCATGGGCTGGGCTGTAGCTACATCGTAAGGTTTTAAAAACAGAGCTTTAA